>NC_048596.1:222740386-223946219 GCF_003668045.3 Cricetulus griseus
AGAGAGAGAGAGAGAGAGAGAGAGAGAGAGAGATATTTGAAGAGAGATGATTTGTTTAACCATAATCATAGCAGCATTACACATTTAGATCTCATTACAACAGCCATGAGATCTAAAAAAGAATCCAAGTGATGGACAAATAGGCAAACAAATGGAACATACATACAATGTGCTTGTAATCCTAGTGTTGGGGAGGCAGAGACAGGTGATGCCACAAATAAAATGGAATATAGTTTATCCCTTAAGAGGCTCTGACACATGGTGCAATACAGATGAACCTTGTAGACATGTGCTAGATGAAAGACACCAGTCACAGAGAGGTTATACTATGTTTTTCCACTCCTGTGAGGTCCCTAGAGTAGTTGAATTCGTAGCGATGGAAAGTAGACCAGAATGGAAGAAGGGAGAACAGGAAGTAACTGTTTAATTGGGACAGAGGACCCAGAAAATGACAAGGACCCAGAAGCAGATGGTGGTGGTTACACAATAATGTATTATAGTTCAGGCCATAGAACCCCACACCCAACGTGGTTAAAATGATAAGGTTTATGGTATGCCTATTTTAGCACAATAAAAAAATAACAAGAGAATGCTTTTATGTGTCTACTCAATGGCATAGCTTCACATAAAGATGGTGGGAAAAGGTGACAAACTCTTGACTTGTTATCTCCCAAAATAAGAGAGGAATTACAGGGAAATTGCTAGGTGCCAGGTGGCATGGACTGCTTGATATCTACAGAATTCTCTGGTATGTAACAACTAATCTAGTCCTTGGGCAGCTCTGGAAGGCACAGTACTCAAGAAGTCACTGTCAACATTTTTAAGAACCTGGACATCAAGGACTGAGCCCAGTGTAAGATAGATTGGGAAATCAGACATGTTCCTTAATTCCATGAGCTCTTTCTTTTATCTTGTGTGTATGTGTATGAATATGTGTGTGTGTGTGTGTGTGTGTGTGTGTGTGTGTGTGAGTGTGCATGTGTATGTATGTGAGTATGGATGTGTGTTTATATGTGTGTATGAGTGTCTTGTGTCTCTGTGTGTGTATAAATGTGAGTGCTTGTGTGTATGAATGTGTGTGTGTGTCCATAAGTGTATGTGTGCGTATAAATGTGAGTGTTGTGTATGTATAAATGTATGTGAGTGTCTGTGTGTCTATGAGTGTATATATGTGTGTATGTAAGTATGAACATGTGTGTGTGTGTGTGTGTGTGTGTGTGTGTGTGTGTGTGTGTGTGTGTTAGTATCTGTGTGCAGGTATACATGTGCTTGCAGGTACACATTCATGTGTGTGTATGCCAAAAGACAACTTCCATTATCATTCCTCAGGTGCCATCCACCTTGTTTTTGGCAACAGGGTCTCTCACTGGCCAGGAAATGGCCATGTGGGCTATACAGGTTGGCCAGGGAGCCCAGAGGACCACCTGTCTCTGCCTCCCAGCCAATTACAAGCACATGTGACCACACATCTCTCTGTTTTCCCACATGTACTCAGGTCCATAAAGCACTTTCCTAACTGAGCCATCTCTTCAGCCCCCTCTGAGATCTTCTTCAGTACACTGTGCAGAGGTGGTACTTACTGCTACTAGGGAGCCTGCCACCCCAGCACTGAAGGTGATAACAGCAGAAGGAATGGAAAGTGTTGCTAGGGAAACTGCCCTTACTCCCAAGCTCAAGCATACCAAACCACTTTTCTCATTTACCTAAACAACAGACATAAATTTACCTTCCCCAAGTTTTCCAAAGGTGATGCTTCCTGGACTTAGACAATGTAAGATTAGCATACATTGTTATTTTTCTCACAATAAAAAGATCACTTGAAGACACTCCCCTGTTCAAGGAAACTAATTAAAAACATCAATAACAAAATGGTTGGATGAACCTTTGAGTCACTTTCAGGGGAATTTACTCAACATAGTTTCAGGAGGCTGAGCCAGTAGTAGCAAGGACTACAGCAACAGGAAAAGTCTGAGAGTCTAGTCAGCCTTCAAACTGCCCAAGAAACTAAATGCCGAGGAAAGAAAGTGAGGACAAAGAGTGCTGTCCACTTGCACTCTACAGGTTGTAAATGTAAGCACTATGTATTCAAGACTGAGTGGTGTGACACTGTCATGGACGGCCACATTTCCACCTGGCCAATAGCAGCCTATGGTGTTAGTGTGCCTTGCCGGACAAGACAGGCCCCCCTCCTCTGGAAACTGACTGCTCTCTTCATTGCCAATCAAGGGACGCTGCATGGATCACAATTGTCCACATCTGCCCAAGAAAGTTAACATAACACTATTTGTTTTTACCGGTGAAAATATTAGATTTGTGAGTTTATGGCATGTGTCCCGCCAGGGGAAGGTAGGGTACTGTATAGACACAAAGGTGTTAGAAATGCACAATTGTGGGAGAAATAAAAAAATTCCAGTGTTCTGAAAAATTACATTTACAAATTATGACAAAATGTTTATTTAAATCATAAAGGAAGTCATTATTCAAAAAAAACCCCACCCAAGCTCTCATTGAAATTGAATGTCTGTGACAAATAACCAAAGGTCAGACAAGTTGTTCTTGAGATGTGCAGATCTCTGCAGCTGGAGAGAAATGCACAGACTGCAGCTGCTGACTCCTTCCCTGCTGTTCTATAAATCAAACCGTCACCTGGAGGCAGACTGCTGGGATTCTGAGTCTGGTACCAAGGAGGAAACCATCTTTGGAGGGCAGAGTTTCAAGACTAGGCAAATGTCATGAGACTAAAGAATTTTAGACAATTGCTTAAGCTTTTAACTTCATAAAGAATGGCTCTAAAACAGGGCCCCTTTGTTTTGCTTTAATAAAGCTCAGAAATGGACTCCTGTTATTGACTGTTGTAACCAGTCCACTGAGGATACACACCCAGGCCACAGTGAGTGTGATGATCCAACATCCAGGTGACCAATGGGAGGCAAGAGAGCTGGGCCCTGGGCAAGGCCCCATCTTCCCATCTTCTCTGAAAAGGCAGCTTATGTCACATGCCCTGAGGATGCCTATGCTGTCATGTACTACCCAGATGTGAAAATATGCAGAGCCACTCAGAGCATCCTGACTCCAGATCTGTATCTTCTATTGAGGTGAGAGTTCAGAGCAGAGGCTAGTAAATCCTGGTGGTCCTGAGTAAACTCATTACCAACTGTTACCATCAGAGCAGAAGGTATGCATAGCAGTGCACATATGAAAACATCTCAGGAAACTGAGACTAGAGGACAGCTTTAACCTAAGAGCATAACCTAAGTGGCAGCCTGGGGAACATATCCAGACTGTTTCTTAAAAAGAAAGTGAGAGGGGCCAGCAAGATGCCTGTCTTGGGGTACTTATCACCAAGCCTGGAAACCTGAGTTCAATCCCTGAGATCCATGGATGGGGTAGAAAGAACGAAACAATTCCTGCAGTGCAGATTGTGCTCTGATCTTCAAGTATGTAACACACACACACACACACACACACACACACACACACACACACACACACACACACCTTTAAAAAAAGTAGAATCAGGCTGGGCGTTGGTAGCGCGCACCTTTAATCCCAGCACTCAGGAAGCAGAAGCAGGCGGATCTCTGTGAGTTCGAGGCCAGGTTAGGCTCCAAAGCTACACTGAGAAACCCTGTCTCAAAAAAACAAATAAACAAACAAATAAATAAATAAATAATAAAAAAGTAGAATCAGAAACTAGAACCTTGTACCTTCTGGCTTCTGCTTTCCCATTTGCTAATAACCTTTAACCTGAAATTAAGAAAAATATCAAATAGTCCCTAAAATGATAGTACACAACTGGCTGCTCAGAATGTACATCACTTAAACACACATTCTCTCTCCTATAAGAACAACTTAATCACAAAATAGACAAGACTTCAGCCTCCAGTCTACTGCAGCTCTTAGGATTTAGGAGTTTGGTGATGGTCAATCTGAACTTGTGAACACACTATCTTAAGGGGCTGAGCAAATGGATAAGTTGGTAATGGGCTTGCTACACAAGCATGAAGACCAGAGTCTGGATTCCCTGCACCCATGTAACTGCTAGGTGTAGTGGTTTGCACCTGCAGTCCCAGCACTGAGAGGGCAGAGACAAGTGGACCCCTGGAGCTCACTGGCCAGACAACATGGTCTACATGGTGAGCTCCAGGCTACTGAGAGACTTTGTTTACCAAAAACCAAGGTACACAGTTTCTAATAAATTGTGCCAGGCATCATCATCTGGCTTCCACTTACATTCATATACAAATGCACTCACATACAGATGAGCACACACATAGAGATGATCATCACACACAGATGAACACACATACAGATGAACACACACACAGAGATGAACACACACACACAGATGAACATACACACAGAGATGAACACTCACCCACAGATGAATGCACATACAGATGAACACACATACACAGATGAACACACACACATGACGATCATACACACAGAGATGAATACACACAGATAAACAAACACACAGAGATGACCACCATACACAGATGAACACACACACAGATGAATACTCACACATAGATGAATGCACACACAGATGAGCACACACACACATCAATCACACTCATGACTATCACACACACAGAGATGAACACACACACAGATGAACACACAGAGATGAACACACACAGAGATGAATACTCACACATAGATAAAGGCACACACAGATGAACACACACACACATGACTATCACATACATACTATCACACACAGAGAGATGAACACACACAGAGATGAGCACACACACACATACACACACACAGAGATGAATATACACAGATGAACACACAGATGAACATCACACACACAGAGATGAACACACACACACACACACACAGATGAACACACACAGATGAACATCACACACACAGAGATGAACACACACACACACATGCCCATGCAGATTCCTTAGAAGGAATGACTTTCAGAAAGGATCAGAATTGTCGGTTTTTTTTGATTCATGAAGTTCACTAAACCAACCATTTGGTAAAATTATATTCATCCCAAATTAGACCAAGAAATAATCAGATGCTGGAATGATCTGCCCTATTAACTGAGAGTCAGCTATTATTGGCTCATTGCCTTTTCTTGCTTTTTAGTTGTTCTACATATGAATCAGATTGATTGTGTTATTAACTTTATTAATAGCATCCATCGCCTCTAGCCTGCTACCACCATCACACCCTGCAACTGGACCCCCTGACGTTACCCAAGGCCTCTCACCATCAATCAAAATGTTCTGTTCCACTAAGTATACCATTTCCCCTGTTGTTGGGCCAGGAAGATATGTATTTTTAAAAAGCAGGAAAAGAACCTAATCAGGAAAAGTCAATGAGGTTGGTGATATTTGTCTTGAGACAATCTAAGACCTAGACAGGCACCGTTTAGAGTTATTGTTCTGAACAGCTAATTTGTAAAATGGGGGGAAACCCACATGCTAACCCCAACAGTCCTCGTACTGAGCAGAAAAAGTGAATGGATCGAAATATCACTAGGCAAAGATGGTTCCATATCTCAGCAACTCCCCGGACAGAAACCAAGCACTCTGAGAAATGCTGGCTCTTCCTAAAAAGTCTCCACACTTTCCCATGTCATGAGTGCCATTCGGTGGTGCTGACTCAGCATTCTGACCAAAAGGCCCCAAACATGTCCAGTGTTAAAGTCAAACCCTTCCAAGCACATCAAAAGGGTCTCAATTTCCTGTCCTCACAGACAAATATGAACACTGCATGAAAACTGGTATCCAATTTAGACAAAACATCTATTCACTAAGGTGTATTTTGCAATGCCCTCTACTTGGCAATTACATAGAAGGCTATGTGCCAGTAAATATGAATGTTATATATGAATGGATACTATATTTTATATTCATATATGTTATATATGAATGTTATATATACTGCTTACTCCTTAGTTTTTAAGACAAGCTTTCTCGAGAACCCGGGTCTCACCAATTTTGCTAGAACTGCTGCCCAGCAAGCTTCTGAGATTCACCTTCAGGGATCCATCCCCTAGTGATGGGATTACAGACAAGGACTGCTTAGTCCCACTTTCTACATGATGGCTAGGACCCCAAACCTAAGTCCTCATGCTTAGAAAGCAAGCACTTCATCAACTGAGCCATGACCCTAGCTCCCATTTGTTTTAACAGGAAAAAAATCCTGTCTTCCTCTGCAACTAGTAAATTTCACAATGACAAGCAAATTTCCATGACATCTTCAAGAAGCACGAAGAGGTATTGTTAAATATTCATCCGATTAGCCTGATTGTCTCCCAGACCCATTCTTATTCTCAGTGCATTTCTGCGACTCAAACCACTGAAGCAGGTCTCCATTGTGACAAACCTTGTGACTAGGGAAGGCATCAAATGGCTGGCACCCTCATTGCCTTTGACATCTTCAGTTTCTAAAGGCTTTTCTGTGGCACTAAATCTTTACTGTTAATAGAGTCACTGATCCAAATACAGCAGGCAAATAAATTCCAAGTGAATGCATACTGCTATCCTCAGAAAATGCTTCATTTAACAGCACAACTTCTCCCCCTCAATTCTCTGACAGACTCATATTTTATCTCTGTGGTCCCTATGTCACTTGTCAAAGAGTGACATGAACCCAAACAGAGGTGGCAAATTTTGTGTTTTTCTTATCATGCCATGAGGAAGGATTCTGGAAAGCCTAGTTTTTGGAGATGGTGGCAAGTAAAATGTTTTGGCTTTTCTTGGACCAGGAAGTGTCCCAAGGCCACAGCTTAAAAGACTAGTGTCATTTTAAAGGCCCATAAAGCATTGAGACAGGCTACTTGCTGTGCTGGAATATCTGACAATGGGTGGTGGAGGAATGAATGGATGAATCAGGAACTCCTGGAATATTTTCATCTTTCTGTATCATTTTAGATGATATGTCTCATGGCAGTTTATGCTGATGTCATTAGGAAGAAATCTCTCTGCAGAGGTGGCTCTTCAAAGTGCCTTCACATCTTCCTCAGATATGACAAGGGCACAGACTTGGCAGATACTTGTGCCCTTCTCTCTGACTACTACAAGGATCCAGTGTTCTCTCAGTAACAGGGCAGATCCTTTAGTAGGGCCTGTGGGCATCACCCCAAATTATTTGGTATAAAAGTGAGCTGAAGGCTGGGTTAGAACAGAATATTTGTTGGAAACATGTCCAGTTTTGTCCTTACCATGGCCATCATAGATCCTCTTTTTTTTTTCTTTCAAATAGTACTAGGGATGGAGCCCCAGGTTTATACCTGCTGGAGGAGTACTTTACCAATGAGCTAAACTGCATCCCTTGCTTTATTTTTAATTTCTGAGACAGGCTCTCATTAAGTTGTCCAAGCTGATCTTGAACTCACCCCATAGCCAAGGTAGCCCTTGGACTTTGATCAGCGTACCACATAGCTGGGATCCAGGGCCTGTGCCAGAGCCTGGAAGGACACTTTTATTGCAAACACCCTGAAAGTCTGGCTATCATTGTTGCTTAGAGCACTGTCTGGACAATAAGTTGAAGAGAAGTTCTCGGGCGTCCTGAAAACTGGATCCTTACCAGGGTTCTCTTTGATTCTCTAAGCTCCCTCATAAAAACCAGAGTCTTTACTCTGGTTTATGGGACCACTGGCAGCACCCATGCAAAGAAAAGGGTGTCAACATTCTGCTTAAAAAATGTCGGAAATGAATTAGAAGGATCCTAAACAATGTGAAAACTATAATGGAGGTGGCACATACCTACAAACTCAGCACACAGGAAGTGAGACAGGAGGAACAGCATGAACCTGTGAACAACACGGCAAGTTCTAAGTCAACCAGGGCTACACAGTGAGATCCAGGCCACCTTGGGCTACACAGTAAGATCCAGATAACTGAATATCTTGGGGAGGATGGACAAGAGGCACGACTTTCTCTGGGGAGTGGTGTGAGAGTGAAACTCTCTGGGTCTCACTTGGATTCATTTAATTATGTACCCATACTTCCTCTTTTAAAAAATTAATGAAATAGAGAAATGTTTTCAAAAAGAGAAAGAATAATCAATAATAATAATCTATACAAAATGACTAGCTAATTAAAGCCCTGTACTGGATATTTTAATTGGATCAGCCAACCAGCTATATCACAATGACAAAATGCCAGTGACAACCCTATCCCAGAGCCAAGTTTATCCTCTGTGCTGTGGAGACAGCCTGTCTAGACAGGACTCCTATGAACTGGTTATGCAGCCCTGGTTCACAGACCAGCCACATACCTCCACTGCTACAGAAGCACAGTGGTCTTTGGGACAAATACTGTGTCTTCACAGAGATTACTCTTGAATAAGGTAGCACTGGGGGACTCATTCATGGAGAAGGAGAATTTAAAATGAGTCTTGAAGGATGAGTATGTTTTGATGTACATAAACAGAGGGGCAGGGCCAGGAAGACAAAGTTGGGGTGATGCAGTAGAATGTGTTCGATGGGGGAGGGCTGTCTGAAGAGAGCAGGTGTGAGACATTTGAGGGAGGAGGGGTCTATCGACAAGGAGCAGTGGTTTGTAGTGATGTACACAATGCCCACGTGTCTGTGTGTCTTCTGTTATCTGTATTCACAACCCTACATAATCTTATGGTAGAGAGGCTCGTGATCCACCAAAGATCTCCAGATTCTGATCTGTGAATATGCCACCTGACATAGACAATGACACTTGGCAGTTGTGACTAGGTTGTATATTCTACTATGACAAGCCTCCTGGGTTTTCCTGGGTAGAATCAATATAATCACAAGGGTCCTTGTAGCAGAGGACACAAAAGGTCAGATTCAGAGGTGATGTGACAAGGGAAGTCAGAATGACATCCCTGCTGGAAGAGACACAAGTCAAGCAAAACTTTCAGCTCCTACCTAGCAGCTAGAAATACAAGTAGACTCTCCCCTAGAAAGTCAAGGAGGAGCACAGCCCTTCCGATGTCTTGAGTTTTGCTTTGCAAGATTCAGTTTTGGACTTCTGGACAAAACTAAGATGATTTTGGTACTCAAAGGCCTCTGAGTTTTGCTAATTTGTGATAGCAACAGTAGGAAATAAACACAAAATTATCATCATCATCATCATCGTCATCGTCATCGTCACTATGCAGAAACCAGACTCATAAGCCTTAAGAAGTTATTTAAATCTTGAGACCACTGACCAGGAAGTATTCAAGCTCAGGTGTGGCATGTGGACAGGATGATGCCCTGGAAGAGAGCAAGGGTCCACACTGTGTGTGCTCTGAACATCTGATGTTCAAGTGTGCACCTGATGCAGGGCGTGATGAGAAGGGAGGGTGTAAGCAAGCCGGAAAAATAAACAGAGCTGATTGATATGCAATATCGTCACCCAACCAGATGCATCTGGATGTGCTCTGTGTCCTTTAAACATGCCTTTGAAGACGAACAAATGACTTTGGCATGCAGGAAGTTCATGTATGGCCAACGGTTTCCTTATTTATGCTACTTAAGGGCATAAAAAAAAACTACTTTCTCTATTTTTACTTTAAAAATCCCTCTCTTCTTGCTCTGTCTTTGCTGCACACATTTTGATCACTGAGATGCCACTTGACTAATTTCATAAACAAAGCTGTGAACAGAAGGTGGTCATAATGTGTGCTAGTCTGTCTCTCCTCGGGAGTACAGAAGTTGAATCTGCATGGGTGTGCATGAGTACTACTAGGGATCAAGCTCAGAGGCTCATGTATGTTAGACAAATGCTTGATTACTGAGATACAGCTTTCATCCACGTGCAGACTAGCATATAGAGAATAATTCATTTCCCTCACAAGGAAGTCCTCTGTCATTGAGACTACTTCGCCACCAGTCTAGCTGTAGTCAAACCTCAAATTCAGAAGTAGTAGTAACAGCGGGGTACCAAGGGTTTTCAACTGTGCTTTCTACCCTCCAAAAGTGTCCAAAGTCCCCTACCTTACCATATAAATAGTAAATTGTATTAGATGGGTAAATTCATTAATATTGTCGTAACCAAAGAACCTTCCAACAGAACAGTAAACACTGTAGGAACTTGTTAACTCAGCCAAGGGCTGAGGCAGAGATTCTTTGCCCTCCTAATTTGCTGAGCCTGTAATCCTTGCTGGGAGAGAAGAACAGAATTTTTCAGCAGAACTTTCCACCCTGAAGCTAGTTCTCAGTGCTGTAGAATTAGGTCTCTCCCCTTGGTCTTGCCTTCTTAATTTTCACTTTTTTTCCAAGTACAAATACTCAGTAGGAGCCAACTGGCCCTCCTGCCCACCCACTGGTCCTTCTCTTCCTCAATGGCCCACACATCTCATTATGCATTTCCTGATTAATAGAGCCAACTTAATGCTCAAACACAATTGACAGGCCCTTTTGTCTCTTACAACATAATCAAATTAACTTTTCTCAGCCCATAGAAAAGTCCATACCTCTTCAGGCTTTGCTATGGGGAAACATTCTGTTTGCCATTCAGCCACTTACACACAGAGGCTGCTAGTCAATTTATTACAAAGAGCTGATGATACACACATTTCTGGCCAAAACTAACAGTATGTCTGCCCTGTGATCCACCTTGAAACAGAACAAAAGATGATACTGTGGTACTAAACCTTGCCTAAACACTAAAGGACAGAGCGTGACAGCATAGTTCACTTGGACTGTTTCAGTCCCTTGGCCATGGGGGTTATGATCCACCAGAAAGAACATAGGCACAAACATGCTCTTGACAGCACACCCAAGTCCCAAAGGACAGGAACTAGGACAATGTTCAGACTAACAGAGAGGCCAAAGCCCTAGGCTCATGCCACTCAACACGGCCTGGGAGAGCAGAGAAAGGCTCCAGCTGCACAACACACCACAGGTCCTCCATAACAGCTTCCCTCAGACAGACCCTTGGGACTGTGCTGCCCTGAAATTCAGGACAGTTCAGAACAAGACAGTCCCCAAAGCAGACATCCCACAGGTTAGGTGATTTGAGGGCTTCCAAAACACTTGGCTGTCTAAGAGAGTCATCCAGACTGGCCCATAACTAAAGTCCATGAGATTCCACTAGCAAGCCACTTCCGCTAAGAGACATAACTATTGACATCCCCACAGAAATCAGAGTGTGCTTCCTGGGGACAGGCCAATGTGCCACATGAAGACAGTAGCAGGGCTCAGCAGGAAGTCCTTAATGAAACTGGAAACTAGCCATGCTTTAAACACAAGTTAGCTCCAGCCCTGGGAAGAGTAGCTGCTCTTTCAAGGGAATGTCAATGACAAGCTGCCATGGATCACATAAGACAGGGCACTCTGTTTGCCACCTCAAGGTGCTAAGGAAAAGTGGCAAAGAGCCTCAGACACAGGGGGCAGGTCCACATCTGTGAGCTGCAGGGATCAGAAGGAAGGGGCACTCAAGCCATTTAATCATTTAACACACACTGAGCTTAATTATACAAAAGGTGTTGAAGACAGGTGAATGGGCTTCTCTGCCCCTAGAAGTTCCCATGCCAGGGTGAGGGAGGCAGAGAAGGAAGGAATCTGTATGTAGCTGGGGAGTTGGATCAGGTGGTAAATCACTTCACCAGGCAAGCAGGAAGCCTGAGTGTGATCTCCAGAAACCATGTAAAAAGGATAAGATTTGGTGACACACACTTGGAATCCCAGCTCTGGAAAGGTGGAGGTAGGTAAATAGATTCATGGGGTTTGGGGCCAGCCAACCCAGATTAAACAATGATCGCCAGAACAATGAGACACTGTCCTGAAACAAGGCACATGGCTCCCAAGCAACAACAGTCAACATTGTTCTCTGGCTTCTATATGTATGTATGCACAGGTTTACCAAAGTTTAATTACGTGACTGATTCTGTTTATGTTGATAAGAAAAACACAGTCATCACATATGAAGCCCTACATCATTTGTTCATAACACACATATGTAGTCAAAGAACAGAGACATGCCAGCTTCAAGTAAAGGCTGCTCAAGGGGGGTGAAGAGAGAGGGAATGCAATGGTTGAGAGAAACCCAGTGGCATGTGACAATATACATGCCTTTCTTTAAAAAAAAAATAATCTGAAGCAACTGTGACAAAATATTAGTGAACATTTGCTCATTCTTGGTAGTGGATATATGGTAGTCTGTTCACTTATTTTTCTGTACTTTGGTAAATTTGAAATATTTTATGATTAAAAAAATGAATCAGGAGCATAGCAATGAATAGTACCTACAGGATCCTGAAGGATTGGAGTACGCATAAAAAAGGAATAGGCTTTTGGGCCCCTGGGTTGCTTTGCCCAGACTTAATGCAAGGTGAGGTGCTTAGTCCTACTGAACTTGACATGCCATGTTTTGTTGATATCTGTGGGAGGCCTGCCCCTTTCAGAACAGAAACTGAGGAGGAGTGAATTTGGAGGAGCAGAGGTGGAGACAGAAAGAAGAGGAGGGAGGGGAAACTGCAGTTAGAATGTAAAATAAATTAAATCAATAATAAAAAAATCACACACACACACACACACACAAAGACAGCTGAGGTGGCGGTTTCTTCAGTGATGTAGCCACTGGCTAGTTGCTCATGCAAGTGCCATAATGAAGCTCAGTGGATCAACTTGTTGGAAGGAAGAAGGGGTTCTGTGGAAGGGAAATATGAAATGGAATGGGGAGAAAATATGGTAAATTTCTATTACATATGCGCATGGCATTGCCAAAGAAAGAATTTAACATTTTCTTAAAAAGACACCCTAGGTCTCAGTACCCTTGTGACAGTCCTAGTTTATGTTAACAAGCCCAAGTCGGTGCTCAGGAAAAGTTCCTTAACGTCTTCGAGCCTGAGTTCCAATCTTCAAAACAGAAATAACTATCGCTGCTTACCTTGTAGGGCTATAAAGAGGGTCAAATGAGAAGAGGGACATCACACAGTCACTCTTGAGTACAATAAGTAAATACTTCAGAATTAAATAAGGTCACGGGACTGCCAACAAAAATACTCAAAAATATGACAACTAAGAAAGAAAACAAATTTTGCATAGCCAAAGGTGAGCCATCAAGTGGTCATCTTTTAGGCATTAGAATCTTCTAGAGTAAACTTTGACCCACATAAATGACATAACAGACAACCAAGAATATTAGGAAATAACTAGAGGTCTCTGGACATTAGTTTTAGTAACCCCTGGCTTCATTCTTTCTTTGATATGATTCATGGAGGACATAATGGCTATTGTCAAGCAAAAAAAAATAAACATTATTTAATGATTATGTTTACCATTAACAATAATGGAACAAGATAATAGAGTCCCTGGTCTGAAAAAATAGACTAAGTTCTAGGCCAATGAGAGACCCTATGTCAAACAAAAAGTAGAAAGCAAACACTTAAGTGTGTCCTTTCAGACCCCTACATACATGTCATGTACATGCAACACACATGTGTGCACAACCACAAATGTTCACACACATACATACAAAGCAATGGTTGGCATGTTTAGTAATCCCCTGATGGACAAAATTCTTAGGACCTAGCTAAGCAAGCTTCTCCACCATGTCACATTTGAAATTATCTTTATTGGGAAGAGCTGGGTATGGGAACTGTTAAAAATTAACTCAAGAGAATTATCTGATTCAGAGATCATAAATCTTTATGATTGGGGACAGAAAACATCCTTTCCCTGTATTATCAATTCCCTGGCCTTACTATTTAACAGCAATTTGCAACATTAACAACCCAATAAGGAAAGCTAACAAAAGCAAATTTGGGACCCACCCAAAGAGAACACTGGGAAAACATTATTGCTATGAAACAAAGAAAGGCAACGTCCAGTCAGGGGACAGCAATTGTGGGTCTCCTGCCTCAGTTATAATCAGTCTCTGTCTGGTACTTTGTATTTGAATGTGGAAGATGTGTTCTATTCCTGGAAGGAGTCCATGCCTTACTCTTTCTGTGCAAAGCAAGAGGGTTTTGCTTTTGCTCGGTGTTGATGGTTCCCTGGAGTCACCTCTGCTCTGTAGTGGTTCTTGATGGCAAACATTGTAATCATCGTGTTGCTTATTAGGGTCCTAGTCCTAAATAAATGGACTTTGTCCCCAGACAGTCTGCTTAAGCAAATCAGATGAGGAAGGTCTAGGCACTGGGAACCCTCTGGGGCTGGTCATTTCCATAAGTCCCTGGCAGCAATTACCTCATTTTAATATGAAGCAGACTGGGAATGGATGTGCCCAGGGCAGGCTGTCAGACAGAGCCTGGCTGCCACCTGATTTGATCCTAATACCCAGCCAGCCTTCTGGATACACAGCTCTCTATCCTTGGATTCCACTAACTCCAGATTGGAAGGGCTGTTTCATTGCTGTTGTTTAGGGGAGTTGGGAGGCCTTTAATTTGTTCTTTTCTTTTCTTTTCTTTTCTGTTCTGTTCTGTTTGGGTTGGTTGAGACAGGGTCTCACACAGCCAAGGTGACTTCAAATTCATTACATACTGGAAGTTGTCCCTGAACTCTTGAATTCTCCTGCCTTCACCTAAGTGGAGTGCTGAGATTATAGGCATGTATCCCCACACTCAGCATCATTTTTCAACATGCCATTTCCAAACATGTATGCAATTTTTCTTGTCATTTTTCTATAAATAGTACAATATGACAACTACTTCCACAGAATTGACATTGAATTAGGTAACTGATCAAGAGATGATCTGAAGTATACAAGAGGATGAGTGTAGGTTGCATGCATCTCATGTACAGAAATTTAGTGTCCAGAGTTTGGTATCTACAAGAGACCCTGGAACCAGTCAGGGAGGTTAATAAAAGATATTCATATGTTTGGTCTGTATTTATGAAGAGAAACAGTAATAGAATACTATCACCCTAGTTCACATCACTTGAGTGTTCCATAGAATCCTACTGCCATCTCTTTGGCAAGCGACGCGCTTTTTCTCAGATCTCCCACATATGGAATGAATCTCATTCTGAGAATTGTAACTGCATTGTGTGAACAAAGCATTTCATTCTAAAGGTGACACGTACAATTCCCGTGAGAGCAATTTTCTAGCTAGCACATGCTAGCTAAGTGATAATGGGGGATTCAGCATTACTATCATCATCATCATCACTCTCATCATTATCTAATTGTAGATATATGTATGAACTTCCTCCACTAACTAGTACGTATTTTGGACACATAATTTCACAATAGAGGTATCATCGTGTATGAAATGGGAATATTAATACATGTATAGTGCTTAGGACAACACACAGCAGTTAGAATAACTGTTATTTGCTTTAATAATATTATTATTAGCCCCATATAAGTAGAATAAGAAGAATATACACATGTGTAAATACATAGTAAGAGAGGGAAAAGGCAGATATGCACATATGTATATCTGAGTCTAACTTGGTTGATGACAAAGGGGGAAGAGAAGGGAGAGATAGGAGGGAAGAGAAGAGAAGAAAAGAAAGAGACAAGGAATACAAATAATAGTAATTCTAAATCATTCCCTAATTGAACTCACTTTACAAATAAAGATTTCCTTGGCAGTAAACACAGGCAAAGACATTATCAACTACATCCTGTTGATAGAAAAAAATAGTACCATCAGCCCTTATAATCAAAGATATAAAAATCCTCAACAAATTAGTCAGTCTAATCTAGAAATCTATATTGTGAATAATACATCATGATTGTGTATCATTTGTCCCAGGAATTCGAACCCAATTCAAAAACAATTAATCAATTTTAAAGCACCAAAGAGAAAAAAAACACATGAGAATCATCTTGATAGATGCATGAAAGTCACTTAACAAAATGTAACACCTACTTCTGATTAAGAACCTCAGCAAACTAGAAACAGAAGTTAATTCCCTTAGCCTGATAAGGAGCATATGGAAAAACCTCATAACTAACATCACACTTATGGTGAGTGCGTGAATGTTTCCTCTGAAGGTAAAAAGCAAGGCTATCTGCTCTCCTAAACTCTTGTCTCCTATTTTAATATTGCACCAAAATCCCAGTGAGTGCAACACAGACAAAAATCAATTGTGAAATGTAAATAACATAAATATTAGACTGTAAAAGAAGGGGAAAACAATTTTCTCTGAAAATGTGACATAATTATTTACATTAAAAGAAAAAAACAGAACTGACACATTTTTAAAAGCATCCAATAATAGCAAAGGCATAGAATACAAGATCAACAGCGATTACTAAAAAGCTAATTATATTGCTACACATTAGCAACAAACAACTCAAAGTTGGAAACTTAAATAATACCATTTGCAAGAGGAGCAAATGAAGCACTTGTCTTTAAGTTCAACCAAACATATGCAGCATTACATAGAAAGAAATCCAGAAAGCATAAATAAACCAAGAAATGGAGCCTTGTGTGGACTGGAAGAGAAACATTATTAAGATATTTATTTTGTGCAAATTGGCCTAGATTCTGTACACAAATTTATCCCAAACTCTAATAGGTTTGTAGTTGACGTTAACATTTTTTAAATGATTCTTTCTTTCTGTCTGTCTGTCTGCTTGCCTATCTGTCTATTTATATCTATCTATCTATCTATCTATCTATCTATCTATCTATCTATCTATCCAGGGTCTCACTATGTAGTCTTGATTTGACCTGGAACTCACTATAAAGACAGGTTGACCTCAAACTCACTATATAGACAGATTGACCTGAAACTCACAGAGATCTGCTTGCCTCTGCCTCCTAAGTGCAGGGATTAAAGATGTGTGCCACCGTGCCTAGCCTTATTTTTATTTTTGTTTCTTTTTTAGTTAAAATATAGTTCTATCATTCCCTCCCTTCTTCCCTTTCCTCCCTTCAGCTCCTCCCATATACCCCCTCCCTCCCTCTCAAATTCATGAACTCTTTTGTCTTTAATTTCATTAAATGCATATATGTGTATGTCTGTAAGTGTAGGTGCCTATGAAGTTTAGAAGAGGGTGTCAGATCCCCCTGGAGCTGGAGTCATAGATAGTTGTGAGCTGCCCAATGTGAGTGCTGGGAACTCAACCTTGGTCCTCTGCAAGAGCAGTATGCACTGGTATACTCAGCAATCTCCCTAGCTTCCAAACTGACAACTCTAAAGCAGATATGCAAAGGCAACATTTTAAAAATGCTCCAAAGTCCACTGATGGGAAAAAAAATCAACTATTTTTAAAACCCAGGTTGGTTAAGCAAATAGTTCATCAAATTTATATATTTGGCTAATAAGCCCATGAAAATATGTTTGACACGTTAGAAGGAAGTTGAAAGCTTAAACCAGTCAGATACTTCTGCAGGGCTATTAGTATGGCTAAAATAATACCAACAGCCAGCAAGAACTCCCTAGAGACACAACACTGCTGGAGGGAACGTAAATGATGTACCATGCTTTAGGATAAAGCTCAACAGTTTCTGATACAATTAAACATATGTACATATGATCTACCAAATCCCACTCACAGGCATTTACTCAAGACTAATGAAAATTCAGGTGCATATAAATATATTTAAAGGCTATAACAACTATATTCATAACAGCCCCAAATGGAAATAACATAAAAGCTCTTCAACTGACAAATGGGTAAACAAGCCTTTGGCTATGATACAACAGTGTTCTACTTAGCAATGGAAATAATCAGACTATTAATACATTCATCATCACAGATGAATCTCAAGTGAACTATGCTAAGAGAAAGAAGCCAGACTTTAAAGGGATGGAAATGCAATGGTTCCATTCAAAACACATTCAGATGAGAAAAAATAAAGAAGTTTGCCAAAGTTATGAATGGAGGGAAGCTTTAACTACAACATGGTTACAAAAGACAATTTGGGAGGTATGGAAGTGTTCTATATCATGACTGGGGTTCTATGTATATGACAAAGGGCAGCCTTAGTTGTCATTCCTTAGGAATGCCATTTTCCATTTTTTTGTTTTGTTTTGAAGCAGGGTCTATTCCTGCTCTGGAACTTTCTAGGCAGGCTGGGCTGGCTGGCAAGCAAGCCAGAAACATCCGTGTTTCCACCTCTAGAACAATGGGATTACAAACACACCTCTCACTCAGCTCTTTCTCACAAGAGTTCCGGGGGTTAAACTCAGGTCCCTATGTGCAAGGCAGACACGTTACTGACAGCCATCTCCCCAGCTACACAGATGTCTTATGTGACTTGAAGCAGGTAACTTTAGTTACTATAAAACACAAATCTTCTACCAGTGAGGTTGTGGGGACTGGCTTAGGTGATGTGAACTCCTAACCAGAACCAAATTGACACAGACCACCTCTTTATAATTATAGCCACACAGTGCTTTGCACAACCTAAAAATTGTTTTTGTTTACTTGATACAAGTGCTCCAGCATGGGGTCCAAGGGAGCCCTAAATTGCTGCTAAGTAATGCCTACTACTAATTAGTGTAAGAAATATAAGTCATATATATGTGTACAGAGTTACCCTATGCTAATCATCTTCCATGTGTTAGCTTCCTCTCTGGTCTCATTGTGAGAGCAGACATAACTAATTAGTGGCAGTATCTGCAATAATAAAACCTCCCCACGGCCAGACTGCTGACCAGCTGGGAAGCACTTTGAAATCCATGCCATTGCTTCATCATAATAAGTCAGGGAAACTCCATCCCCTTGAAGAAAGCAGGGTGACAAGTGTCTGTCTTCAGAAAGTGTCATCTCTAATCTCACCAGTGCCAGCACAGCCCACTGCTGCATTTGATGTGTGTGGTGAACCCAGAAGGCAAGTGTAAGGCTGAACCACACCCATCACGTGAGCTTCTCCCACTCAGTCTCCATTCTATATTAGGATGATGCAAGCTTTGATGTTAATGATGGCAGTGAGGGTAGCACTGGGGATGGAACCCAAGGTGTTCCACACTTCGAGGCAGGTGTCTACCATTGAGCCATAAACTCTTCCTCGCTTCATTTAAGACAAGGCTTCCTTAAGGACCCCAGCTGGCCTTGAACACCCTCAACATCCCAGGCAGACTTCGAACTGGTGATCCTCCTGTCTCCGCCTCTCAAGTACTTGGAATTCCAGGTCAATAAGGAACTTTTTTCTAAAGGAGTCCAGTGTCCTTCCCTCAGGAAACTCGCTTTTCATAATAACTTTACAATGGGAGCCTGCCAACACCACATGCCATGCTTAGCCAGAGGTGCAGCTGTGCAAGCAGGAAACCCCACACGTGTACATTAACACTGTCTGCAAGCATCCACAAGACTTATATCCACTCCCAACTCAAAATCCTGAGACAATGGCTTCCTCAGTGCTGCCTGATCTCAGAGGAGCTGTAGCCTCATCAATGTCTCATTATTCTACTGAATCTTCTAACATTTTTTTCTGTGAGGAGCTAAAGATTGAGACAGGGTCTTACTGAGTAACCCTGGCTGGACTGGAACTTGCTATGTAGACAAGGATGACCTCTAACTTTCAGTGATACGCTAGCCCTGGCCTCCAAAATTCCTAGACTACAGGTGTGTGGCACCACACCTGACCACCTAATATTTTATAGAGAGTGTTTGGGAAGTCCTCTGGTTAGTCCCAAGGTGGAAATATAAAAGGCCTGGTGAGGACTATTGGCTCATTGGTCTAACATACATGAGGTCTGAGGCTCTATCCTTGGCACATTCACATGTTCGTACGGACATACATACATACATACATACATACAGCCAACTAAATCCAAACCCCCTTTTCCCCAAAAAGCTAACCAGCTGCATAAGCTAGAACTATTTCCTTCAGGGAGTGGGACAAAGATGAGTCCCATCAGCATTTTCTCTTCTGTGGCTGGCCTGGGCAATGAACCAAATTTTGAGCAGTTATGATAGGAAAAATCACCCAGTCCCCCAGCGTCACACAGGTAAGTGTGGTCAGCTCTTTCCAAGAGGAGAAAGCAAGCAAGGCAGACAAACCACACTTGTGTGGTGCTTCCACCAAGGGAGCTGTCAATATTAGTCCTGCATGCAGTTTGTATTTCTCCCTGTGTTCCTGGAAGCTGTTGCAGTCACCTGCCACAAAGAGCTATTTTCCCCTGGGAAATAATTAAACGCCCATCTGAACACCAGTGAGCCTTTGTACACACAACCTTGTCTGTTGAACAAAACACACAGGTGGTCTGTTCCCAGTGCCCCACCCACCACTAGGCTGCAGGGGGGACACCCAGAAGAGAGCAGCACCACAGTGATACCAAAGGAGTCTGAGTTCTAGAAGCTTCCCTTGTCCATAAAATAGTGACATTAGATTTAGCAGTCTTCCCAGCCATGGGCTCTGAATCTCCTCATGGATGCAAACAAACAAACACAACAGGCATTTTCAAAGTGGATACTCCATGAGGGCTGAAACCAGAGACAACTTAAGCCAGTATCATCTTGTGCCTTGATTTCTCCCAATTGACTCATGAAGACAGCTTGTCCCATCATCTGTGGTTCTTCCAGGAATACCTTTCAGGGATATCCTCGGAAAGATGCTGATGTATGGACACAGGTTGTTTGTATACTTGTGCACTAAGGGAGACTGTATCTGGATTTTCATTGCAGGTAATTATACTGGGGCACATCAGAGATTCTTTTTGCATAATGCCTTTCCAGTTTCTTTTTGCAAATGTGTGTGATCTCATGAGCTTCTTTCCCTTTTAGGATACTGAGCAAGGGTCATGAAACCCATTCCAAAGATGGAGAAAGTGAGGAACAAAACACATGAGTGAATCCTCACAAATCCACGTAGTGCACTGCAATGCCAAGCCCAGAATCTGCATACTCACACACTGGCATCTTCTCCTCCACAGCCCCAAAAGCTTGCTCAGACTTCCATAGATTACTATGATTTTTTTCAAGTCTCTATCCACCCAGGAACACAGATCCTTCTGGATGGCCTTACAGTACTCTACACTGTGGTACACTTAAATCTTCCAAAATATTCATTTAAATATCATACCAAATGGCCACCACCCAAAGGCTCTGATGCACCCACATCAAGCATATTCCAGGTGTGTGGACTTTTTAAAGTTCCCCCAAGTGGTTCTAATCTGCAGGCATCAGTGAACACCTCTAGCCTCCAGCTCTACTAAGAAATAAAAAGAAAAAAACAGCTGGCTCAGCATTTGAGTGAGAATCCATTGGAGATGCTCCAATTTTAGTATCAAGATTCTAGGCCATCTATGTCACACTGAACATGCCTGTCAAGGAAAACACCCAGCACATTTACAGCCATGAAGATCACCCCTGTGTTCAACTTCCACACATGGCACAAGGGACAGGAGGACTGAAAGGCATGGGCCCAGACTCTGGGTCTATCCAAATCCTAAGTGTGACAAATTCTTCCCCTAGTCAGTTTCCATTTATTATCCCAGCATGGGGATCACTTCTAAGGAAACGGAAATCATGCATGCTGCTGAATTGAGCTTTTCCAATGCCTGTCAGGACCAGCAGAACGCATTCATTTGCATTCATCTGCCCCTCTTCCCTACAGAGTAAGTGCATAGCATGCTAGAAACCTCTTAGCTTTTCTACGCATATGTCTCCACTGTGTCTTGAAACTGTAACTCCTTTGATTCATTTAGGAGTAACCAGAATTACGTCTCAGGTCACAGATGACTTTTAGGGAGGACCAAATTACAGGGGAGTCCTATGCTGTCAGCGGGACCATGAGGCCCCTTAGAAAATGCTCTGATCCTTCTTCCTCAGCATGTGTGTATATGTTATGCTATAGGGTGAATATTGGACACACAAGACCGACAGGTTAAAGGCTGGTTCCTAGTGTGGGGTTGTTTTTAGAGGAAATAGCCTAGAGAGAAACCCTCCAGCCATATGAGCAGACCCTCAAAGGAAATAATGAGACCATGACTCCTCCTGTCCTCCATGTTCTTCTGCTTCCGGGTCATGAGCTACAGGGGTCTTCTCAGCCATGTACAATTTTCCAGGATATGCTGCCTTACCTCAGACCCATAGCAACAAGGCCAATTGGTCATAGATGACTGAATCCTCCGAAGCTGTGAGCCAAAAATAAGCCTTTTCTCTTTGTAAACTTGGGAATTCCATTACAATGAAGGAAAGCTGACTGATTCACTCTAGTTGTGAAAATACTGTCAATTCTCAAACATGCTTGTCAATGAACGAATGTTTTGGTGGTAGGAAAATGAAATGATTAATCATTAATCATGACACTATAACCATTCTGAAAATGGCTTCCAAAAGTTCCACCAAGCTTCCCAACCCATCTGAAACTGAGCAACAGGGACACTGAGCTGAGGGACACAAGGCCACAATGCTGAAGGTCACAGTTTGGGGACATTCAGCCTTTATTTACCCACATGATTCCAGTTTTGAAACTCAAAGGTATTTCTTCCTCACAACAGTAAACTATAGCCATCACCACACAGTCCCAGTTCCCAGAGGAAAGCTGCCCCCCTGGCCAGGGAGCCCAGTGGAAACCCAGTTTCTCATGAAACTTACCGGCTGCACATGGCTACTTGGAAATGACATTTACTGAGGAAGTCCTGAGTTCCCTGAGAGGAAAACTACAATATACAAAATGTATGTAATAGCAGGACACTGCCAGGGATTATTTTTGGACACTGGACACTTAGAAGTCACATTCTCAAAGTTCTAGAAGAAAAAGGATGTCATTTCTCCATCTGTGAACAAGTGGATTCACATGACTCAGAGCAACTTGGGTAGGGACTAAACAACACTGGTTCAATCACACACTGGTATCTGATGGTTGTTCACCAAGGGCTGGATTCTAGGTTGCTTCACTTTGAGTCTGGAATGTCCCTGAGGGCTCATGTGTCAAAGGCTTAATTGACAGCTGGAGCTTTGGGGGAGTGACTGGATCCTGAGATCTCTGGCCATGCCTGTGAATTAATCCAGTGGTGGCTTCCTAACTTGCTAGAATTATTAACAGGAGGTGGCATCCAGGAGGTTGGGTTCTAGGTAATCATGGTTGTATTAATTCCACAGATAACTCAGGATGAGGAATTTAATTGGGGGTTTGGAAAAAAGCATTTGGATTTTTGGTAGTGACTATACAATATATATTTGTGCAAACCTCTTCCATGGGTATATAAACATATGTAAATGTAAAATCTACCACTTTAATCATTTGCAGCTCTACAGTTCAGCGGCATAAAGTAGCCATTGTCTTGCAACCATCACCATCCTCCATCTCCCAGAACTTTGTCATCTTCCCTAATGGAAGCCCAGAGCCAATCAAACAATAACTTTACATTTCCCTTCCCCAAGCTCCTGGTAATCATCAAGGTACTTTCTATGAATTTGTCCATTCTAAGTATCTCTTGCAAGTAGAATCATGCAGTATTTGCCTTCTTGTGCCTGACCTATTTCATCTACAATGCAGTCCTCAAGGTTCATATCCACTCTTAAAGAAAGAGAAGAATCCCGGTGCGTGCATTTGAATTTCTCATTCATTCTTTTCCATCCATGGTAACTTGGGTTGCTTCCCCCTTTGACTGATGTAAATAATGTTTACTTGAGGAAGGATTATCTGAGGCACCAGAGAAATATAGCCCAAAGTGGAGAAAAATGGGCATCCCCATAAGGACAGGCAACAATCTGAAGATTGGGATTAGGCAGACTTCTTCCCATCTATCCTGGGATGCTTGGTGAATGACATCTCCATCCTATCCTAGGCCTGGTGATAGACTAGCCAAGTGCAGGACCAAGGTATGCATTTCTCAATCTCCCAAGTTGAGAACCATTTGGCCTAAATGGTATGTTGAGGTGCAGGAGAGTGGATAAGCTGACCAAGACTGACCATAGAGAAAGTCATGATTGTAGGATTCAATTATGAAGTGCATCTACCTGCACAGGAAGGAGGGATCGAAATGAGCTACCACCAGAGACAGCCAGAGATAGGTTGGTTTAGATAGGGAATACAGTAGGTAAGCCCTAAAAGATGAAGAGTCATGAGTCACAATAAGCGCCCAGTGGAGGGTAAGCAGTCTGAGTGGGAGGGAACCAGTGGGCAATTTTCTACAAACAGAAACCAGCAAAATAGCCACAAGTCTATCACTGGGCCTCTACATATCACTGGGCCTTTGAAAATGCTTCCTTTCTCCATAGTGTTGCTTGACTAAAGTTTTAAAAGATGGATGCAGCTGCTGGGCATGAATCAGCTGGCTACATCATCCACTTGTCCTGTCATTCCTAGAAAAGGAACAATTGCATTTCCTGGGTTAAGTGTGAACCAGGTGTTAAGATCCATCTTAGACACAATGTAGCACATCACAGCCTTCAGCTGCCCTCTGCCTCACTAATGGAAACAAAGCAGAGGCAAGGAGCTGAGCCTAGAGACACAAACTTGAAATCCTAGCCACTGCCGCAAGGGGATTACAAATTCATGGTATGTCTGTACTACAGAGTGAGTTCAAGACCAGTCTGGCGAACCTGGTGAGACCCTGTCTCAAAAAGTAAAAAGGGAGCTAAGGATACAGTTCAGTAACAGAGCACTTGCCTAGCATGCATGAGGCCCTAGGTTTAATTCCCTGAGCTGCCAAAAACACAAGGGGTGGGCCAGCAAGATGGCTAAGAGGATAAAGGTGACTAATGACCTGAATTCAGTCTCCAGGTCCCACATGTTGGAAGGAGAGAAACAAACTGATTCATCACACAATTTGCCCTGTAGTCTACACACATGTACTGTACGTGCGTGCGTGCGTGCGTGCGTGCGTGCGTGCGTGCGTGCGTGCGTGCGTGCGTGTGTGTGTGTGTGTGTGTGTGTGTGTGTAAACAAATAAGTGTTTTAAAAACCAAGGGTTGTGGACAAGGAACATTTTCCCATTGCTGGGCCACCTCACTGTCACTTGGACCTTTCCTAAATACAAATTCTCTGAGCAGTGACCTCCAGAGGACAAATACCATCTGACCTCACACAGGAAACCTATTCGCACACAGTCAAGAACCCCAAAGGATGTTTTGGCCTCTCTTTTCCTCTACTGGGTTTATTTGGATTGAGGGGTATATTGTGCACACACACCCAAACACAGAGACATGAAGACATGGGACTGTAAGAAAAGTCCAGACAGTAGACCAGTGTGTCTTGCTATGACAGCAGCTGGGTAGATTTAGAAATCCACCCGGGCCTACCTTTAAAGCTGATAACTGGGCACTCAGTGTTCCAACAAACATCGTTTCCTCTATAGATTAGTTCAGACAACTTGAAAAAGTCCCCAGTTCTGTATGCATTTAGAGAATAGTGAGCACTGTACTAGGAGCCATGAATACAGAATAAATCCAAAGTAGAATGGTTCCTCACTCAGGTCCTCTATGAGTGTTAGATAGAAATAAAAGGGAGAGCCTAGCTCCTTCAGCCTCCCAAGTGCTGGCTGCAGAGAGTCTTAAATTCCCAGTAACTCCCTCATATATTATCCTTTCTCATCCTCAAAGATGGTCATAACTCATCTGATATACAAGTAAAAATAAATGCAGGCTTAGGAACTTAAGGTAGTTTCCATCTTCACTCACCTAGCATGTGGCAAAGCCTGTAATGTAATCTTTCTTCTTCTCTATGAGTCTTAGCCAAAATAATAAATTCTTTGGGAGGGAATAGTATCAGCTTTCAAATACATGTGATACACAGAGGACTGGGCAGAGAGGATTAAAATCTCCCGCTGTTTGGGTTTGGCCCTTCTTGTCCTGCTCTGTATTTCTTTGCTTCCATGCATAATAGAGCATGCCATCTCGGCCTCAATAAAGAGTAAATGGTGATAACACTGCACAGCAGAGATCTAGCTTTGTCACGAGAGGCATAATTAAATTCTCAAAGCCAGATACCACTACTGGCCCCTTTGCCTCCCTCCCCTAGTCTTCAATCTCCTGTGCAACTCTGCTGAGCAAGCAGGAAGGAACAGACACCACTTGTGATGCACACAACTTAAGCTTGCTCTGTGCACTGAAGAAGATACTCGATGGACTACTCAGCAAGGAAGAGTCCCCTCTAGGAAGTGGAGTTTCAGAGGTAGAAGTTACAGGGATGGAGTTATAGGTAGCATTGACAAGCCTCTAAGCCACCTTCAAGAAGTGCTATATATTATAATCGCACGGCCTCTGAAATTACAGAGCAAGATTAATGATGATAGATAGACAGACAGACAGACAGACAGACAGACAGACAGACAGACAGACAGTGAAGCTTCTTTTGGGGGATGGGGGTTCAATACAGGGTTTCTCTTTGTAGCCCTGGCTGTCCTAGAACTTGCTCTGTAGATTAGCCTGGCCTCAAACTCACAGAGATCCACCTGCTTCTGCCTCCTGAATACTGGGATTAAAGGTGTGTTGAAGTTTTTGGACCATCTTTTGAATGAACACACACACACCTACACCCTAGAGAAGTCCACTTAATACAAGCAACTAACACTTCTGTTACTATGTTATAGAGACACATACCCCAGGGAGTATAGGAAAGCAGAGCCTCCTGTAGCTATACAAACCATAAGATCTCAGCTTCCCAACATATCCACCCATCTCCTCCCAGCCCACTCTGCTGCTGACACCCAGTTGAATATCCTTAGTGGGAACATTAAGTCTCCTTGATTAAAACCCATTATCCTAGACCCAGATCCAGTTATACTATAGTCTGTGCCCTACGAATTCAGATTATCACTTTAACATTGCTATACAGCAGGATGCCAAGAAAAAAATGTTCTTTAAAATCAACCACCCTCTCTCTGTCGTGTGTGTGTGTGTGTGTGTGTGTGTGTGTGTGTGTGTGTGTGTGCGCGCACGCGCGTGCACTCAAGTACGCACACGCATGCACACATGTTAGTAAACCCAGAGGCCAATGTTGGGAGTCTTTCTCAATCAGTCCCCACATTATTTTTTGAGTGTTTCTCACTGAACTTGGAGCTCCAGGTTTCAGCTGGACTGGCTGGCTAGCAGGCCCTAGGACCCACCTGTCCCTGGTTCTCAATGCCAGGGTTACAGACATGGGCTATCACACACTGTTTTTAGGTGGGTGCTGGTGATCCAAATTCAGGCCTTCATGTTTTCTAGCAACCACTTTGCCTGCTGAGCCATCATCTCCTCAACCCCTAAGGGAAACAAAAATGATTCAAACATGATCTTCCATCTTCTACTCTGTCCTACTGAAGCCCACATCTAACTCTGCAAGGCTAGCCCAGGAGTAATAGAAAGGCGAAAGTCAAAAGCATCAGAGAAGACACCACACTCAGTTAATTCAGCATGCGATGTATTTATTCATAGGGTGGAGTCATGTGAGCTAAATGTGTTTTTTTTTTTTTTTGTCTTGTGCTCAGATCTCCGCTTGATAATATTCCTGCCCATTTCCCACCATACCACTCTGCTGCGACACCCTTTCTCCCTGGCATGATCCCTTTCCCTCCTCTCCTTACAAGCTTTCTCCTCCCTTGATAAAAGTAGCCAGGCTGCCAGACGGCTGTGAAACATGCCAACGGGAGACCTGCTACGCAGCTGGAAACCCAGCTTCCAGGAGGATTTTTTTTTAATTGTTGTTCATGCATCTCATTGAATGAATTTAAATACATTATATACTGCCCCTGACTGCATGAGTCAGAGAGAAAGAAGAATGCTCTTTCTGAAATCTCAGTAGCACACAGAGAAGACACGGAAGTGCGTATGTGTTTGTGTGTGCATGCACGCACTAATGCATATGCACATATAAAGGTATATACACCCTATGTACATGTATGCATATACACTTACATGTATCAATGTATAAATATGAGCACATATACAAAAGCATATACACATACGGATCCACACATGCACCTGAATGCTCTCTCTCTCTCTCTCTCTCTCTCTCTCTCTCTCTCTCTCTCTCTGTCTCACACACACACACACACACACACACACACACACACACACACACACACACAACTCTCTAAGTGGGCAACAGTGCAGCACTGATAAAACCAGCACCAAGGAGGAAATACACCAACGCTAATCTTAAGGAAACCCTGAGCTGGCAGGCACTTCCTCTCTACAGTGAAGATGGGCTCCAAAGGAGAAAGATTGAAAATGTCATAGCATTGAAGTTTCCAGGATTTCTGTCACCACAGACCTCCAGGTCCCAGCCTGAAGCCATACCATAAGCACACCTCCTTTCCAACGCTGTTGGAACCATACTTTCTTCCTCCAAACTCACAGTCAGCCCTGGGGCATGCTACAGAGTCTCACACCTAAACCATGCACTTCTTGAGCTTGGGCGCATGTATCCTTGTGCCAGACTCCTCAGAGCAATGCCTGCCTTGGAGACTTCCAGGATGAGACCTTAGACTTCCATTTCCTCCTCTGTCACTCGGAGATTGACAACAGCTCCTGCCTGTGGGGCCTGGGAGAACATGATGCATTCTCAGACTGCCACACAAAGGTGGCCTTCTGTTCCCTGAGTCTTTCCGTCACTTCAGCTATGTTTAAAAGTCTAACATTTCATCTCCCTGCACCCAAATTACACACAAGTAAACTGTGGAACAGCCTAGTAACAGGCAGTATTTCTGTCCTTCATGCACAAGTTGCCACCTTGACATGTTCCTTTTCACCTGTCTGAGGTCTCTGTACTATATAGACTCACCTTTCTCCAACCAACCCTGCCACCACTGTGGCCAAATCTTCCTGAAATGCTGTCCATACTGGCCTTCCTCTGCTCCAGAGTCTACAATGCACCACTTTTATTTACAGTCCTGGATCCCCACTTCTTCAAACACAGCCTTCTGCTCCAACACAGGGCCTTCTCCCCTTCCTGTTTCCTCCACACTTATTCCCAACTCTCAGCCTCACCCTGGTCATGCTGCGCCTATCCTCCAGAAGTCTAAGCTTCATGATGCCTCATGCTTGCTCTAGCATCCCCTCAATTCTTCCCACATCTATGATGGCATTCACTCACCCACCATCACCCTCCTCAATTCTCCCATAACCCTTGGGGTATCCAGTTACACATCACTCAGCAACTGTTACCCACTGTACTGGTAGGACCAGATAGCTTTGGGCAACACATCCTTGGGATGTGCCAGGATTTCTCAACCTGTGAGGAGGATGACTGGTCCTGTGCACTGTAGGATTTAGCAGTGTCCTTGATCTCTACCCAAAGTAGCAACACACACAACCCCCAAATGGCCCCAAATGCTACCAAATTTCCTGGGGAGAAAGCAAATCACTCCCACTTAACAAACCTTAGGATATACTTATGTCTTTACATATCATATAAACTCTAGGTCACCAGATTCTTTCTCATTTCTCCAAGCAGCACCAGAACATAGCTATTCACACAAGAGAAATGGTATGAATGTTTGGCATGAATAAACACATGAATGGTCACATACTTGTGAGGCAAAGATACAGGACATGACAAAGGTTCATGGGAGCCCTGAACAGCAGGACCCAGACTTGAGTACACACCAAGTCCTCCATGCCCCTATTAACATGATAAACAAGCAGAATTTCTGAATCTCTGCACTGCCTGGGAATCTGAGCCAGTATACAGTGCTTTGGATATAATGGGCTCAATAAAATTTTAGAGAATGAATAATCTCTACCCCAGAGCACTATTTTCAGGGGAAAAAATCATAACTAATATGAAACAGGGAGTTGCTACTGCCCACACAGGCAGGGACGAGCAGATTTTCATCCTTCCTGTGCGTTATCTCTTTGCTTAGTGAACAGAATAGATTTGAGATGAAAAACTGTGAGGAATTACAAAGTGGGTGGGGACTTGGAGTCAGGTGGATGTGAAGCCTGATACCAGGTGTGTGCATGATTCACCCGGAGGCTTTGGCAGACTGCCTTTGGGAGCGTCCATCTCCTGAATTGTAAAGTGAAATATAATGCCATCCACAGAGGGTTCCTGTGGGGCCTCACTGAAGCAGTCTATGGGAAAGTGATTACAGGGTGGCATCTAATAACACTACCATTTCCTCTTCTTTGTACTAATTAGAGCACTTGATAGTGTCATTTCTCATCAGCAAAGCAAGACACACACACACACACACACACACACACACACACACACACACACACACACACACCCCTCAGTGTTTCCTAAAAGAGGCATTGATTAGATGGCAGAGTGCCCATGCCTGTTTGGGTGGATAATCTCACCTAAAAAATGATGCAGAGAGGTTATATGATTTGCCCAAAGTCACAAAGCAAAGGTAGACACTTGTCTTTTCTACTTTATAGCTAACTAGGCTCCTTTCCCCCATAAAATTCTCAATCACAGAAGAGATCAAGACATCGGTAAGGAAACATCTACAGCAATTCCAAATACACAGGTCCAGGTACCTGTCTGACCCTGCCAGAGCAGATTCATCCTGGCTGAAACCCATGAGAAAAGGGGAGTCCAGCCAGGAAAACTCTATAAAGTGAATGACAATGACCCAGATGAGAGAGAAGTCAGACAGCTTCCAGCTGGGGAGATGGCTGTTGGTAAGTGCTTGTACAAGCACGAAGACCTGAATTCAATCCCACAGCCCATGTAGAAAGTTTGGATGTTATATAGACACATAATCCCAGAACCAGGGAGATAGAAATAAGCAGACCCCTAGGGCTTGAGGGCCAGCCAAATTAGACTAACTGGGGAGCCTTAGGTCCCAGTGAGAGAGAGAAAAAAGAGCTAGGGTGCTAAGATGAGTCAGAGCCAGGGAGTGGTAGCACATGCTTTTAATCCCAGCACCCAGGAGGCAGAGGCAGGCAGATCTCTATGAGTTTGAGGCCATCCTGGTCTACAGAGAAAGTTCCAGGAGAGCCAAGGCTACACTAAGAAACTGTCTCAAAAAAAAAAAAAAAAAAAAAAAAAAAAAAAAAAAAAAAAAAAAAAAAAAGGAGACGGCTCAGTAGGTAAAGTGCTTGCTGTGCAAGCCTGATGACCTGAGTTCAGATCCCTGAACACACATAAAACCAGACAGAATAGCACAAATATATGTAGTTCCAGCACACCTCTACATGGAGAGAGGAAGGAGGGCAGGGTAGTTGTCAGAATGGGCCAGCTAGCCTGACATAGGCAACAGCAGCAACACTGTCTCACACACAGTTGAAGGCAAGGATAGACACCTGAGGTTGTCCCCTGACATGTTATGGCATATGTACACCCATGCTATGGCACACACACACACACACACACACACACACACACACACACACACACACACACACACACACTCATGTTAGATAGCTTTCTCCCCCCCCCCCACAAACCATGCTATAGAGCCCAAACGCCATCTCTAGGGCACCCCAGCATAGTCACTCAAAGAGATTGCAGACAGAATTAATGTGTTCAGACTCTATGACCAGGCTCTAGAATTATACACTAAGATCTTGGGAAAGACACATTAGGTAATGGTGTCATTTTCTCCCATTCACTACCTCTCCACCACACACAAAAAATTTCCTCAAAATTGACCGGCTAAAGAATAGACATCCTGTTAATGACTGGCTTTTGTTTTTGTTTTCTGTTTTGTTGTTGTTGTTGTTGTTGTCTGAAGCAAGAATCATCTCTTTAGGTGCTTTTGAAGCAATGTCCTCTTCTGAATCACAAAACCCCAAGACAGGCTCCTCCTGAACATCAAGTCTCCTGCAAGGGGTCCAGGTTTGGGGGGAATTAAACCCTACGCTTTGGGGCCTAAAGCATCAAAGTGTCCCAGCTCTGGCAGGCCTCCCTTTCTTTTCTTTTGCTCTCTCTCCCTTCCTTCCTTCATTTCTTTCTATACATTTTTTCTAAAGCAACCAGAATACAGAAAAATCATGAAAATTCATATGGATATGGACTGTGGGCAACACAGGTAAGGCCAGGGTTATTATTAGAATGAAGAAAGGGGAAAGGCTCCTGGCAGTGAAATAAGACTCAATATATCTTAGCCACCCTACTGCATGACCTTGTTAGGTCTGAATTCTGAGATTGGTAGTTTTTAAAAGATAAAATATGGAAGAACTGGTCAGGAATCCTCAATTCAAATGATCTTATTCTATTTCCCTTGCATAAAGCCTATTAGTCATCAAATGGCATAAAAAACTCTAAACCACCAACTTTGGTACAAATGTCCAAAGGAAGTGGCAATCTAGAAGCCATAAAAAGTAGATTTCAATATGACATGGCAAGTCACTCCCAGTCGATCTTTACATAGCCACCACTAAACTGTGTGTCAGCATCTGCGGTGTATCTTCTATTGCACAACTGACGTAAATCCTCGATTAGATGACATTTCATGAAAGAAAAAGGTTCTGCTAACAGAAGAACAGGCTATCATCATCGCTTCTTTTTACTACCTCTTTAAATATTCAAAGGACTAAGCCATCTCCTCCAGAAAGCTTGAATGTAAAAAAGTCTGAGGATCTACCATAGTAATGACTTTGATGTTATCTTAAGACCCTGAAGGTGAGATGCTCACCATCTGTGTGCTCTCCATCTTTAGGGTCTTTTTCCCTCCACTTCCACCACCCATCTCCTGGAAGTCAGTCTCTTTTCTGTTTCATCTCCAGCTATGTGGTTAGCCAAACTGTGGCCTAAGACAGCAATGAATATGGCCCAACAAAAATGGGAAATTTCATTAAATAATTGTTGTTTGGGGCACTTATTTGTAGAATGAGGATGTGCATGTAACATCTGGAGGCATGAACTTTATAGGTGACAACTTTGTGTCACAAAATCAAAAGTTGAGACACCCCAACAGCCCTTCTCTGAAGACATCCAGTGATGGGGAAGGAGCCAACACTTCCTCAGATATTACTTTCTTAGGGGCCGAGGCTTTACCTATGGTGAAATTAGACACATCAGTGACTACAGCAATCAAGCCAACGTGTCCATGGGTACCGCTCTGTGTTTCTACACCTCACCTGTCCATAGCCACCGTCTTTTCTCCCTGGATACCTAGAAGACTTCTTCCCTCTGTTCTGTAGGTGGCCAGGCTCCTGCTCCTAGATTCTAGCCAAATGCCTTCCATTTGGCTCAGGTACTGTCTTGGACTCCAGGTCTAGTATCCTGGTGATGACAGATCTCTACAGCACTGGCTTCTAACCACCCTCACCCTTGTGCCCTCCCCACTCTTTCCTCCCACCCCTTTCCACCACACTCAGTATATGCTCTCCTACAACACACTTCAGTGATGGATCCCAGCCCAGGTCCTTCCCTAGCTATCACCTCATCTGTACTTTCTTGCCACAGGCTAGGGCTAGGAAGTGTAGTCAGTTCATAAATCAGTCTTTTGCAATGTTGTATACTTCTGAACCCAATCAGGTGGTTTATAGAGAGATAAATTATAATCTGTGGCAGTTTGAATAACTGCATTTCATGATTTTAAAACAAGTAATGTTTACTTCAGCTCTTGATATATGGGAGCTCACCAAATATTAAGAGAACTTAAAGCCGTTACAAACATAGAAATTCAACTTTTTAAAATGTTACCAATGGATTGTTTACTAATGGATCATTCCACTCTAGTTGTATATTTACAACCAAGGATTGTTATTGCCAAAAAGATTTCTAGCTGTTCTGTAGAAGCCCTTGATTTCAGGAAAGATCTACATGACTCAGACGGGGGGTGGGGACATATTTCCCATTCTCCCTTGTATTAGGCTTAAGCCTCAGAGCTCTAGCTCAACCCTTCCTCTTTCCACTGATGGAATGGAGGGTCCCATGTGTGGTCATTATATCAAGCTACACAAGATACAGCAATACCTAGAAGAGGTCAAGGTTGGGAAGACAGATGGCTCAGTGGATAACAGCACTTGCATGAGAATCTGAATTCAAATCCCAAGCAACCATATAAAAAGCCAGGCATGGTCACACATACCTGGAACCCCAACACTGGGGCATGGAGCAGGCAAATCCCAGGCCTGATACCCTGGAATAGTGACCTCCAGGCTCAGTGAGAAACCCTGTGTCTCACAGGGAATGAATAGAGAGCCATAGAGCAAGACACATAATGTTCTCCGGACTCTGCTCGTGGACACTGACGTATCCCGTAAACACATACACACACCACCACCTCTATTGCCACTATCACCACCATAAAAGGAAGGCAGAAATAGTCTTGTTTCCTGATACCAATAAGAAATACATTGGCCCTGACTACTTACTTACCAAGACTTGTATATACAAGAGAAACACTTATCCCATTTTAACCAAAGTTATTTGTAGTTTATTATTATTATTATTATTATTATTATTATTATTATTATTATTATTATTATTATTATTATTTTCAGCCAGCCCTTGATGGGTATGCTCAGTGAATAAAGTTTCTGATACATAAGTGAAAGGACTAAGGTTAAGATTCCCCCACCCAACCCCAACCCTATGTAAATGCCAGGCAGGTAAGGCAGCCATCTATAATCCTAGCCTCTGGGGAACTGGGACATAGGATTCCCAGAGTGAGCTGACTAGGTAAACTAGTTGATACATAAGCTCTGAGTTCAACAAAGAAAGATACCTGACATCAACTTTGAGCTTCCACTTTCACATCCACATAAATGCATGCACACATACACACATCCTCCCACATGAACACACATAAACAAAAAATAAAGAAAAAAAAGAAAATCTAACATAAACTTCATTATGTAGTTAACAACCAAGGTAAGTTACTGATAACATCCTTATTGATAACCCTTAAATAACAGAGAAATGCTTAAGACTCCATCCATGTAGACAAATATTTAAGAGGGGGGAAGATACTTTACCTACAATAGGTAAACATAGGTATATAATTTTCAATCCTTCTTCACTAAATCTTTGACGGACAGCAATGAATACTCCCACACCCCCTTCCTCCCTGTATTTTCCCAGTACAACAGATTCCAGTATTGTCATTCTTTCACAACCCAAATCAAAATACTCAAGCAACAATTCTGGAATTCTACATTTCCTACAGAGATAAGATTTTTGCTGCACTTACTAGAAAACAGTCTTTGATTTTAAATGGCAGACTGTGTTTTAATGCAAAAGAATAGACTCATTGAAAGACAAGTGTCTTAGATAAACAGAAAAAGGGATATGTCATTTTAACTCATTGGAAATATTCCTTGATGGGATTTTCATCATTCTAGAGAGCTCTGAAATTGATGTCATTATATTCTATAGTTCCATAAGGTCATCTGAACACACACCAATTAAAAAAAGTATTTGCTAGCATCTGAGATTTTGTATATTCTTTTTTAAAACTTTATTATTTTAATTTCATTTTACATTCCAAATAAATTTTTTCCTCTCACCCCCCTTAACTTCCCTCCACCACACCCCTCATCCACTCTTCCTGATGGGTAGGGGCTCCCATGAGGAGTTGACAAAGTCTGGCACATTAAGTTGGGGCAGGACCAAGACCTCCTCCCTACCTTAAGGCTGAGCATGGCATCCCACCATAGGGTATGGGCTCTAACAATCCAGCTCATGCACCAGAAATAGATCCTGATCCTACTGCCAGGGGCCCCTCAGATAGCCCAAGCTTCACAACTGTCTCCCTCATACAGAGGAACTACTTCGAACCCTTGGAGGCTCCACAGATGCTGGTGCAGAATTCATGAGTTTCCACAAGCTTGGATCAGCTGTCTCTGTAGATTTCTCCATCATGATCTTGACCTCCCTTGCTCATGTATTCCCTCCTGCCTCTCTTCAACTGGATTCCTGGAGCTTGGCCTGCTGCTTGGTTGTGGATCTCTCTATCTGGTTCCATCAATTATCGGATGAAGGCTCTATGATGATAGTTGGGGTATTCAGCATTCTGATTACAGGGGAAGGCCAGTTTGGGCACCCTCTCCACTATTGATAGGAGTCTTAGCTGGGATCATCCTTGAGGATTCTTGGGCATTTCCCTAGCATCAGGTTTCTCCCTAACCCCATAGTGGCTCTCTCTATCAAGATATCTCTTTCCTTGCTCTTCCCCTCTGTCCTTCCCCTGCTTGCCCATCCCATTCCCTCATTTTTCTCATCCCCCCATCCCCTCCCCTTTACCAACCCCCTTGGCCCCTGTTTACCCAGGAGATTTCTAATTTCCCTTCCCAGGAAGATCCATGTGTCCCTCTTAGAGTTCTCCTTGTTACCTAGCTTCTCTGGAGCTGTGGATTGTAATCTGGTTATCCTTTGCTTTACATTTAATATCCACTTATGAGTGAATACATACCATGTTTGTCTTTCTGAGTCTGAATTACCTCACTCAGGATGGTTTCTTCTAGTTCCATCCATTTGCCTGCAAATCTCATTATGTCACTGTTTTTTACAGCTGAGTAGTACTCCATTGTGTAAATGTACCACATTTTCTTTATCCATTCTTCAGTTGAGGGGCATCTAGGTTGTTTCCAGGTTCTGGCTATTATGAATAATGCTACTATGAATATTGTTAAGCAAGTATCCTTGTGGTATGATTGAGTATTCTTTGGGTATATGCCCAAAGGTGGTACCGCTAGGTCTTGAGGTAGACTGATTCCCAATTTTCTGAGAAACCACCATACTGATTTCCAAAATGGTGGAATACTCTCACCAGCAGTAGAGGAGTGTTCCTCTGACTCCACATCCTTTCCAACATAAGCTGCCCTCAATATTTTTGATCTTAGCCATCTGTCAAATGTAAGATAGTATCTCAGAGTTATTTTGATTTGCATTTCCCTGATGATTAAGGATGTTGAGCAATTCCTTAAATGTCTTTTGGCCATTTGAGATTCTTTTGGGTGAGAATTATCTGTTTAGCTCTGTACCCCATTTTTCAAATTGGTTGTTTTGTATTTTGATGTCTAGTTTCTTGAGTTCTTTATATATTTTAGAGATGAGCCCTCTGTCAGATGTGGGGTTGGTGACATTCATATGGGAAAAAAAAACCTAGAATAGCCAAAACAATCCTGCACAATAAAGGAACTTCCAGAGACATCACTATTCCTGACTTCAAACTCTATTATAGAGCTATAGTAATAAAAACAGCTTGGTGTTGGCATAAAAACAGACAGGCAGATCAATGGAATCAAATCAAAGAGCCTGATATCAATCCACACACCTATGAACACCTGATTTTTGGCAAAGAAGCCAAAATGGTACAATGGAAAAAGGAAAACCTCTTTAACTAATGGTGCTGGCATAACTGGATGTTAACATGTAGAAGATTACAAATAAATCCACTCAAGTCCAAGTGGATCAAGGACCTCAACCTAAATCCAGTTACATTTAACCTGATAGAAGAGAAAGTAGGAAGAAGTCTTGAACACATTGGCACAGGAGATCACTTCCTAAATATAACATCAATAGCACAGACAGAGAGCAACAATCAATAAATGGGACCTCCTGAAACTGAGAAGCTTCTGTAAGGCAAAGGACATGGTAAATAAGACAAAGTAGCAGCATCTGAGATTTATGATAAACCCGATAAGGGTAGGAAGGGAGGAAAGGGGTAGGAAATGGAAGAAGAAAAGAGGGAGAGAGTGATTGGCAGGAGTAAAAACGCATGCTTGCTTAAGAGACCCTGGGTCTGATTCCCAGCTCTCACATGGTGGCTCACAACCTTCTCTAACTCCATTTCTAGGGAAGCCCTTTTGTGGCTTCCATGGCCTCTAGGCATGCATGTGGCACACACACATACATGCAGGAAAAACATTTATATTAATAAAATAAATCTTAAAAAACTGAAGTGACTAGAACCTAAGTTTATAGCCTACAGACTGACGGTTTTATTTTTCTATTGAAATTGTTTTGTGCATAAATAAGACAGGTTTTTCAAAAATCCCTGTCAAAGCCCCTCCTACCCGACTCATCCCTACCTTGCCCTTATCATTTATTTTATTACTAGATCTCAAGTCATAACAATGGGATAGTCAGTTCTTAATCAACCAAAGCAAGAAAGGAAAAAGCCACAAGAAAATTCACGGGAAGAATAACAGAAAATTAACACAAGGGACACCTGGATTTATGAAACACAGGACAGGAAGAATGAAGGAGGGGACAGCCACAGCTCTCCCCTGTGTCCCTGTGATTTTCCAGCATAGTATGTGTGCACATACACATACTATATTTATGTTACAAATTAGAGTGTACTCAAGCCCCACCACCACACAAAAAATTAACATGTATTTCTTAAGCACACACCCCCTGATAAGGAAAATGACTCAAAAATAAGCTGCATACCAAAAATAAACTCTTGAGAAGCTAGCTTGGGAATCAACATTTTCCATGGGTAATCCGCCACGGGTAATCTGGCTCTATAATGAAATTTATCTTCATCAGATATACCTTACTATAAATGGCTGAGATTCTGTCTTGTCAGGAACAACATGACACCTTTCAGGCCAGTGACACATGCCAGGGTCTCCAGTGCATCCCTTGGATGCCACAGTAGGATGTATCTTTCCCCAAACAGGAGACCCAAAATAAATCAGAGGAATCAAGTCCTAGGCTATCCTTCCAACTACCCCGCTGTCTTATTTCCTCTTGCTATCCCAAACAGCAAGCCCTACATTTTAAATTGATGTGTATTTTCCATTTATCTTGCTAGAGATTAGATACTGAAGAGATTCACAACATGAATAGGGCTCCACTAGGCAGGAGCCCTGCTGCAACCCAGCTGGTCCCATCCCATCTCCAACAGGTAACTTAAAACATATTCAATACTAATATGGGAAAAGGATGTGTGTGTCTGTGTACACACACACACACACACACACACACACACACACACACACACACACACACACACTATATATATATTATATATATATATATATATATATATATATTTCAGACTTTGTCAATATATTGTTGGGGACTTACTAACAAGAGTGCATAAATGAGACCCTGTGTTTGATTTCATCACTGAATAGATGATTGATAGGTAGATAGAGAAGATACCTAAGAAAGTTATTGACATAGGAACTATTCTAGACCAAAAGAAACTCTCGTGCCACCCAGCTAGTCTGGACAAAACTGAGAGCTTCTAGTTCAGTGACTCAGCCTGCCTTAGAAAAATACAGTGGAGAGAAATAAATAAAGACCCCTGATGCCCTCCTCTGTCCTCCACATGTGCGACCATAGGAGCATGAGCCTGCAGGTGGGGGATCCTGGTGGCACTGACTACACCTTCTCCAAGGCCACCAAGAGCATCTCCACCTACAGTCTTCAGTCTAGAGTCCTCAGTTCTCACTGAAATCATTTGGCTAGCTGCGCTGCCACTTCCCACTGGGGACACCAGCAAGACTTATCTAGGTACAGACTAGAGACTAGAAGAGGGCTTTTTTTAAAAGATGGTGCCACAAAAAAAATTGTCTAGATGACCCTGGAAACATATCTTAATGCCCTATAAATGTATCAGTAAGACAAACCATATCTAAAAGGTCTAAGGCGATGGCTCAATTGGTTAAACACTTGCACAAGCAGGACAGCGTGAATTTGACACCCAGACTACACATTAAAAAACAGCTTCTGTGGACAAGGATGCTTCGCTTGCAGTGGTATCTGTGGCTGAAGACTCATGACTGAGAAATGAGAGATATTGAAGGCTTCTGTGACAACCCTTCCAAAAGGAACAGTCCAGACAGGAAGCTATTGAAGAGAGTCCTCAAATATTGTGATAAAGCTCATGTGTAGCTCTACACAGTTGATGGCTGCTGCAGGGGTTGGAGGAGGACACAGCACTCAGTTTTCTTTAAGGGGCTGGCCACTGGGAGTTTGGCCATGTTCCAACGAGTTCCAACATATGTTGGACTTGATGGGAGTTTTTTATTTGTCTGCTTGGCTTTGGGGGATGGTGTGTGTGAAAGGGTAGAAGGATGGACCTGGAACTAAGAGAAATTGAAATTGAGTGTGATAGGGGTACATTTTTAAAAAGCCAGGTGCAGCAGCATATTCCTAGAATTCCAGTGTTGGGAGCAGAAATGGGAGGGTTCTCAGGAGTTGCTGGCCAGCCATTCTAGCCAAATCAGTGAGTTCTCAATTTGGTGAGACACTGTTCCCTCAAAAAAATAAGATAAAGATTCAACATCCACCTCTATGCAGGCATGGGGGGAGCAGAAATATGAATATATACACAAGGAAATACTCTAAGGTTTCACCCATTTGCAAATGCACAGTCACAGTGTCCCCAAAGCTGACAGTCCATGATACCTAAGACTAAAACCAGGGAAGCTAGGGATCCCTTGAGAGCATAACAACCTGGAAAGGGCTTCAAAACAGCTCCCACTAAATCTTAGCAACCTTATATACTAAGAAAGTCACAACCAAGGTTAACTGCAGCCATAGCTGGCCCCTTGTATGCAGTTCTGAAAGCTGCATCCCTGCCAAGCCACTCCCATGTGTCAGGAGACAGGAAGGGTGCTCACAGAGAGATGACTACAAGAGGCAGGCAGTTCACCAGTGTGGAAGAGCTGTCTTCTGGCCACATGGCCCTAGGGTGGACAGTGACCTTGGCTGCTGAGTGTATCTTTTTGTCACTCCCATTTCCTAGTGAACAGAAGCTCACAGTGCAAATTCCATGTCCCTCCAGGCTTGGTACAATCTCACTGGAATGATGGCATTCCAGGCTCTCTGCCACAAACCTCCCACAGCAGAGAGGACCCCACAGAACAGAACATGGACTTGAGCCTTCAGTCATCAAATCCATCAAATTCTATGCTTGCAGAAATGTCCTTTGCCCAAGGGGCCACACTGAAATGGGGTGGGGTTCCAGTTAGAAGTGCATTAAGCAGGAGCAGGCTGACAGCATCGCTATGGGCCTTTAACGTTTAACGACTAGCCACTGAAGGATGGCCACTCTGTCAGGCTGCACGAAACATGCTTTATATTAACTCAGCACCCTCTTCACAGGTGAACTGTAATTCAGCTTGCCATGGGGACTGCATTCATTACTAGTCTCATTGTTGTGACAACCCATTTGAGGGGAAGTAACTTAAGGAAACAAGGGATGGCGAATACAGTCCATCCTAGAGGGACACTATGGAGGCAGGAGCTGGGCAGCTGGTCAATGACAGTCAGGAAGCAGAGAGAGATGAATGCTAAGCTCAGTTGGCTTTCCCTTTCAGTGTAGTCTAGGACTGTAGCTATGGAACCGTGCTGCTCACCTTCCCATCAGGTCTCCCCACCCAATCTAGAAACTGTTTCACAGTCATGCCCGGAGGCTTGTCCTTTTGAAGATGCCAGAGCCTATCCAGTAGACAATATTAGCCATCACAGAACTGACTAGATTCAGCCTCCAGACCAACTCTGACATTTTCCTCATACAGGCTTCCAGGTATTTTTAATCTGGTGGTGCTTTTTTGCTAACTGTTCATTTGTTGTTTGGTCTAGAAGTTCTGCCAACCTCGACCACTGCCCACCTCAAATGTACTGTTAAAATAATTTTCTAACTCAAAAAACAACAACAAAAGCGGTCAATGAAGTTTTCCGAGTGATCCACTTGTCACTTGATTTCAACTGTGTCCATAGCTTGGTGACAGCCTTGACTAGCTGCTGTGCTCCTTTCTTGACTCACCACTATCAGTTCTGTGTCTAAACAACATAGACAAACTTCTCTGCATATTTTCTAGTTTTGAGATAGGGTCTTATGTGTGGCACTTTGGCTAGTCTGAAACTCACTATATAGCCCACGCTAGCCTACACTTGAGATAATCCTCCTGCCTCTGCCTATTGAGTTCTGGGATTATAGGTGTGTGCCACCAGGCCTAGCTATCCTTGGGTATTTTCTATCACAGTATGACTTCTGTCTTCAGACACCCTTACACACACACCGCACACACCCACACACACACCCCTACCCTGCAATGGTGACCCATAGTGACATGGGGGTGCAGAGATAAGAGTCTACAGAACACAGACACAGGCAGCTGTGGAAGCCTAATTGCATTTCTCAAATCCCCAGTATGTGCAGGACATGATTCTTCTTTGCTTTACAAAGGAAATGAAGTGTTCACATACAACCTAACTCTCCTAGCAGGAAAGCAAGCAGGGTGAAGGTTGGGGCTGGAGCACTTGGAGATGTCCCTTATAAGCCCACATCTGGACATCTTCCTCTGTTCCCATGCCTCTTTTCCCTGCTCCCAAATTCCTCTGTCTTCCCACTACGTTGGGGCAATGTCCCCAGTTCACTTCCCATAACACAGAGATGAGCAGGTGGTAGAGGGATCAGGAGTGTGACTGAGACTGCACTAGACAGTTCACGTGGATGTCAGCCCCTGTCAGCTCTTAGGGTGGCACTTCTGGTTGCCTGCCCTTATCACACCCTCATGAACTGCAAGACTGTCTTTCAGAGCTCTGCTCTTCCCCGTCACACTGGGCAGGGAGTAGGAAGCCTCAAGTAGTTTGTGAGCCCAGTCAAGGTTTAATTAGCAGAAATGAGGAGCAGAGCATGAGAGGACTACTCTCATCCAAGGGCCATCAAGAGTTCATCCAGAAAAATTGTCCCAACTCTAATCACTAGAGTCGCACCTATTGACGTTGGCCTACAAAGTGTCACCAACACCTGGCCCTGTGAGTGTGGCTACTGCCATTCACTGCTACCCTGCTTCCTCTCTACCCAGGGGGCATGCTCTCTTAGCAGTAATTCCTTCCTCTCAGGCTCAGTGCTGGAATACAGCTGCAGAGGTGTCTGAGTTTCTATAGCAGCGAGGACACAGTGGCTCACAGAACCAGGGTGTTACTTCTGTGCTGCTGTGACAACATGCCTGGCAGAAACAACTTGAGTGAGGAAAACTTTTCTTTTGGCTTTGGGTTTCAAGAGGCTTCAAGCCAAGAAGGCAGGGAAGCACGGTGGAATTCATGACCATAGGGGTGTGCAGTGGAGACTCCCCCATCACATCAGACCAGAAAAGAGAGAAGGCACACCAGAACCAGGGCCTGCCCCTGGTGACCTACTTCTGCCAAGCAGGCCCCACCTCCTAAAGGCTCCTCAGTCCACTACACAGCACCACCAGCCAGGAGACACTGCAGATGTGAACAGTAACAGGCAGTGTTTACATTAAACAATCACTGCTGTACAAAGTCAAGCTCACAGATTCATGGGACAGCACCTTACAGAAAGGACAATAGGTACAATGAGAGGAGCAGCAAAAAGCACTACCTAGCCTATTTATATGCTACAATTAACATTTGTGATGAGCAAGGGAGGGAGCTAGCAGGTTCACTTATGCATGTAGACATTGTATATATATGCAAGTCTACTTTGGCAAGTGTATCGGCTGGCTGCTGTGGGATGCTAAGTGAGGTCAGCTGTTCATCTGAGGCTCTGCATAAAACCATCTAAAGCAGTGCTTCTCAACCTTCCTAATGCTGCAAGCCTTCAACGCAGATCCTCGTGTTATAATGACCCTCAATAAAATAGTTTTCGTTGCTACTTCATAACAGCAATTTTGCTACAGTTATGAACCATAATGTAAGTATCTGAGATGCAGGATGTCTGATACGTGACCCCCATAGAAGGGTTGTTCGACCTCCAAAAGGGGTCATGCCCCACAGGTTGAGAACCACTGCTCTAAAGGCAAAGCCATGTGCTCATGTCATGTTTATCCAGGACATACAGGAGAATCCCTGGGGGCTTTTAACCGCCTTTGCACCTGTGATTTGGGCATCACTGCTGTGATTTCAGGGACCTTGGAAAGCTCTTGTCCTCAGGAAAGTTCTGCACCCACTAAACAATCACTGGAAACTTTCCCTCAGATTTGCAACTAAGTCTTTATCTGTCATTTTCTCCTGAGAGCTGAAGCCAGTGTGAGAATTCCAGCGGGTGTGGAGGGGCGGAGCTTGGGAGAAAGATGTCCTGAGATCTCAGTAGTGTGCATCAGTGGGTGCAGTCCTGTGGAGACCCTGACACGTCAATGTTCTTTGTGTGTGTGCACACACATGGGCAGACATGTGGACGCCAGAACTTAATCTCAGTACATCCTCTTCAGTTGTGTCTATAGCTACTCTTGAGACTGGGTCTCTCATTAAACCTAAGGTTTATCGTTGCAGCTAGACTGCAACTGTTCAGAGAATTCCTGACATCACCTGTCTCCACCCCCAGCATGGAGCTACAGGCATGTACCACCATGCTCAGCTTTCATGCAGTGATGAGGCTCATTTGCATGCTTAATCAGCAAGCATCTCTCTCCAGCCATCTCCAGTCCCAGCACTGTTCTTTAAAGAAGAATGGAGAATCTGTGAGCCCATAACTTGCTTATGAATCGATGTTATTGGAGTAAAGCTATTTCCTCTGAGTCCAGCATGATTGGTGGCCATCACAGGATAAAAATTGCTGTGCTGACCCACAGAATATCCCAGTCCCATGGTCATGGCAATGGAGTAAGCAAATAGAATGGTGGCTAGAGCTTCAGTACTGCTAAGTTGATGACTGAAATGGACTCCTAGAAGCAGTGGGAAAGGACACTAGCCCTTCACCTAAGATTCCTGCCACCACTTCCTCCTGCCCCAATCTGTACTGTGGTCTTAGTGAGTTCTAGAGTATATGGGAGCTAGTGGTGGAGACTCCAGTGAGCCAGCTTTTGTGACGTCTTTACCTCTGCTGGGTAGGACTCTTCAGTGACACAACTGCTTTTGAGCCACCCGATGCTCCTTTAAGTCACCTCACTCAGCGTTTCATGGAGCTGGATTTGGCTGGATTCTCTTCCTTTGTATGTCTTTGCCATGAGATGAATAGACGTTTCTTTATATCTTCCCAGGAAAAGAGGTACAGCACGACCATGTATTAAACAGATGTGTATGTCTCATGTATATGTATGTGAATATGTTTATGTGTTTGTGGGCACATGCCTTTAGAGGGCAGAAGAAGGTATTGGATCCACTGCCACTGGAGTTGCTGGAAGATGTGAGCGGCCTGATCTGGGTGCTAAGAACCAAACTCAGATCCTCTGGTAGTGCAGTGAGCACTTTTAAGCATTGAGTCACCTCTCCTGCCCCAAATAGATATATTAATACTATTGGTAATTGACTTCCCAAATCCCCGCTCTCCATTTTTTTTATAATATTTGCCTTTGCTGAATACCAAGGGTAAATCTCCATCTTACTAAATCCCCAGAACCATTCTGAGCCAAATAGCATCTTTCTGGTGACAGGACCCTTGCAAAATCCACCAGCCAATTCCAGTTACCTGGCACCTTTCTTCTGGGTTGTATGTCACTGCAAAGCTGAGCTGCATCTTGCTTCAGGCTGGGAAATGATTGGAAAGGACTTTAAGGAGAGCTTCAGCGTCAATCCAATAAAATCAAACTCAAATACACACATAAAGTACAAATCAACTCAAGCTGTCTATGCCACAGGGCAACTCCCGGGTCCTGCTGCCTGGAAGGGAAGTGGTCATGGAACGAGTCAGCAAATTATACAAGTTGTAAAAGGATCAATAAGACTGTTCAATTTTTTTCATTAGAGGCAGTGAGTATCGAGGTAGTACATTTGATTTAAGCCATGTAGCTAGAAGGGTTTGCATAAATCCAACTTTTCCAAATATAAGAGGGCAACTGATCATTAACAGGATCTCAAATTCTACTTTTTGCATAGGCTACATTTTTTTATGTGTGGACTTTTGTAAAGTGGTACCTTGGTAACTGGAAGTTTCTGACCTACTCTCTGAAATGTGAAGGCTAAACCATTAGAGACCCCAAATGTTACCTCTATACTTATTTATTGCCTTTTTTTAAAAAAATCAGATGGTGTAATTGAGGCAGTGGAGTCTTGGCTGGGCCCCAAAGCATGATTTTAGCAGATGGTTGTATTAGTCAGGGTTATCCAGAAAAGCAGAATGGGGGTGGGATGGATGTGTTATAAGGATCTAGCTCAAATGACTATAAGAGGCAATCGAGTATCAAGATCTATGGGAAGATGACAAGGTAGGGACGCAGGAGAGCCATGGATAGAAGTTCTAGTGTGAAGACAGACAGGTCAGACACCCAGGAAAAGCTGATGTCATTGTCCTCGTTAGTGTCCCAGATAGAAAGCCATCAAACAGAAAGCATCCTGAATTACTCATGAGAAGCCAGCCTTTGTTTTCTACTTAGGCCTTCAGCTCATTAGGTGAGACCCTCCATATACACATTAGGGAGATGGTGCCTTATTTTGTCTATACATTCAGATGCTAATCCCACTCACATCTACACAGTCAAGTGTGGTGGCTCGAAACCTCTGATCTCAGCACTCAGGAAGTTGAGACAAGAGGATCTTGAGTTTGAGATCAACCTGGACTACAAGCAAGTGCCTGTCTAAAAGTAGAAAGTGGGGAAGGAGGAATAGAAAAGTAAAACCTCCTTACAGATAGACTCCAGACTCCAAATATTTGACCAACTCTCTGGCATTGAGTGATCTCGCATAAAATATCCCCACACCACTGATGTTGGGTTTCCACAGAAGTAACATTGGAGCCCAGGAGGAAGCAGGTGAATCGTTGAGTTTCATGCCAGCCTGGGATACACAGAGACCAATACAGAGCTAAGCCACAATACACTAGGCCAGCTTAGGTACCAGTCTGAAGCCTGGAACCCAGCCAGAGGATGCTGAGGTGGGAGACTTGCCTCAGGATCCCACTCTGCCTTTGTACAGTCCAGTGAGCCAGGACCCCAAGCAACACCAAAGATGGCCTGAACTTTGTGTTATGAAGAGTGTCACTACATGAGGCAGACTGACTCACACTCTCATTGTATCGAGTATTAAACCCTAGTTAATCTACAGGCATGGAAATAGTACATCTTGGTATTTTTAGTATTTTTTTCCTACTGAGAGTTCAAACCTCCTCTTATCTGTGACCTTGTCTGGATTCACAGGCCCCTAACAAAGTTAACACTGTTGCCAGATTAAAAAAAAAAAAAAAAAAAAGCTTCATAGTTTTCAGCACTGTGACCCGAGAGTCACAGTTTGAGTCCTAACCAGGATTATCAAAGAGTTTAGAGCCTCAACAGCTAGGATCTTGATGTTCTGGAATATTAGGCCAAGTCTCACTCACTCCTTTAGCTAGAGACAGGTAGAGGCTAGCAGCCATGTTGGCAGCTAAGGGGCCTTAGCTATGAACCTGAGGTACGCAGGCCTGATCATGACTATGTAACCTTCCTCTACATCCATCCCCGAAACAGGAAGATAAGGGACCCTGTAACTAGCACAGTAGCCCCCATATCCTGGGTACTACAGGAGCCTAGAGCCAGGTATCCCAGACTTGCCAGAGCAACTAACCAGAGAGGTAAATACCTGCACCAGCCCCAACCCCCAGCTCCATACCCTCCCCTCACCTTTATTTCATTGAAATAATCTGCTTTAGCCATATTTGCTAAAAATACCCTCTGCTTCTGTTACACTTACTAATACATTCTATTTCTGGCCTGTTTGCATTCTTGCTCAGAAATACCCGAATGAGGAGCAGAGAAAGCATGCAAAAGGATTCTAATCATAACCCCCCACCCCCAGAAAGGCTCCTATCTCGCCCTCAGTGCTCAGCACACGAATCCTAAAAACAATCCTTTCAACCCTGGGTAATAACTGACAATATGAAAAGAGAAGCAAGGGAGAGCCAGGAGGAGGCTTGGGGAAAAGCAGAGGCCAATCAGAACAGAGGTTTCTGCCAGGGAATACCCTAGGCTTCCTCTTCCTCACACCTGCCCTGCACAGGCGCAGGCCAAGCCCAGCCAGGAATTGCTGCAACCATAGACGTATGTGACACTTAGAATTGGACACTATCAAAAGAGAACCAAGCAGCCCTGAAGATGACTTCTACACCAGGAGCCAAAGGAAACCCAGGGTGCAGGGATGGTGTCTTAGTGCCCTGGATCAAATGTCTTACAGAAACACTCAACCTCCGGAAACTAATTTCCCTGCCTGGCTTCCAGGGGCCATCTTGGAAGAGTGAGTTGGCTCAGCAGCCCTGACTGCAGGATTTTCCAAGAACATTGGCTTTCTCCTATAATTACAGGGAGAATAATGACAGTGCTCCATCTCTGCTCTCTGCTTTCCTGCAAGGGAAGGAGGTGGAAGAATTATTATGTGCCCAATTTTTAAAGGCTGTAATTCATGCCCCCTTCTTCCTGTTTTGTCCCAGGGTCTCCTATCACTCTCTCTCTGTCTCTAGACACAGGCCAGGCATTTGCCTTTCTCTGAGGTAAGACACAAAGGGAAATGCTACCTGGATCTTTGTGCAGCTCACTGGTAGAGTGCACAACAGATATGTGTGAGATCCTAGGTTCAGTCCCAGAACTACAAAAAAAAGGAGGAAGGGAAAGAGGCAAAGAGAGTTGGAGGAGGGAAAGGAAGAAGGGTAGGGAATTAAAAATAAATCAACTTTTCCAAGAGGAAGTGCCAGGAGTCCAATGTTAGTATGGGCAGCATACACTGTAGTCTCACAAAGAAAAGAAGGAACAATGACCAAAAAAAAAAAAAAAGAAAAAAGAAAAAAAAAAAGAAATCAAATGATGACATGATTGCTGAAAAGATAGACTGGACTCTCCCCAAACCATTTTCTGGGGGACACCCCTCACATCCCGCCACCCCTGAGTGTAGCTGAGCAAAGGAGTAGGTCATAGCAGGAAGAGGAAGTCATTGCATCTGGACCTTGTCATCGGGAGCCGAAGCTAAGGCAAGCAAGTGCCTCTATAACCGAAGCCTCTCTTTTGCACTTTTATTTGCAAGGCATCCCGGGCAGGAAAATGATTGGCCACCCTGAAACAGAAGAGCCCAACATCCTGAACCACAGCAACCGCAGACATTATTCATAGACACTTTTTTTTTTTTTTTTGTCCTGATAACAGAAAGCATGTGTACAAACAAGGAACTTGCAGTTGTAGCAGGGCAGCCTACCAATGAGCTCGGATGGCCTCGAGCAACACTGTCTCTCTCAGTGTACCTACAGGTGTGAGCACGGATGGTGCTCTGAACAACAGTGTGGACTACAGGCTATGCATCGCTCATGCGCAACAGGCCTCACTGTGAGTGTTCAAGAACAACAGTGAAAAGTACCCCAGCCCTCCCTCTTCGTTTTCCCATGCTATTCCTCTGCACCGGGAAGCTGTTTCAAAAGACAACAAATGCTGTCATCCCAGCATGTTCTCCTGCATTCTCTCAGTGGAACGGGGTGGGGGGTGGGGGGTGGGGGTGGAGGGGTGTCTCATATCAGCTATGGACCCCTAACACTACTAGGTTTTCTAAAACAAATAGGAATGTAGCAAGTTGTCCCCAAGCACACATCCTCCACACTTTTACCCTGCTCAGAAATAATTGAAGGAAACATCTGATTCCTGCCCCCCAAGTTCCCTCTCTTTTCCTCTGTGCCATAGTGCTCACTGCGAACTGTGGGGGTGGGGCAGGGTGAAGAAAGGACAGGAGCTGAGAGCTGGCTCTCTGGGTTCATGGCCCTCTTTTCAAAGCTGCTAAGAGGATTAAAGTGGTAATTGTGCTCTAAGATGCACTATAAATACAGGGATCCTCCTCCTGGAGAAAAGACATACCTCCTTACAGTAGAGGGAACCGCAGAAACAGGCAAGATGGGTGGGCTGCACCGCAGCCAAGGAGGACTGGCATTGAGACATCACTGACCCACACAGCACCCAGCTCCCACTGGAGACCTGCGCTCCTAGAGCCACCTGCATCTATTACGCCCACCTATTGCAGTGTGTGCTTCTAATGCTCACTCAGTAAGCCCTAACTAGGTCTGATAGGCATTGGGTTCTGAACACCAGCATCATAGACAACATGTATTGAACAGCCCATAACCTGATGGGACTCTCTGCTGTGTCCACTAGCCAGAGAAGGGGCTGTCAGGAATTGGCTGTGCACCCCAATTTTCTCAGATGGGGACAATAGGATCCACATCATGAGTCACTGTGTTCACTCATCCCCCAGGGGGATTCCCACACATGTTCAAATTGATGAGTCACTGGCTTCAGAAAAGTTACTTCAGTTTTGCTGAGTCATAGCTGCTTTCTTCATCAAGGGGAGGCAATCTACATCAAGCACTTGGCACAGTGCCCTGACCGCGACAGACACTCAATGCATTCTACCTGTTATCACCATCAATGTCCCTGTGACAGATTTACAGACTAGCAGTTACTCCAAAACATCTCCAGGAAGACTAGGACCCACAGTTGCTCCATCAGGGAAGCATTTTCAGAGAATCCAGAGGAAATATTAAGGATAACTGGCTAACATTACTGTCAACTGCTTGAGGTGAGTTTGGGGTCCTGGTTTCAGGTTATGGGGTGCTCAATACATGTTGTCTATGATGCTGGTGTCAAGGACACATGGGGATGCCCACAAACTGTGACCCCTCAAGCAGGTTTGAAACCCCATAAAATGGCTCTCTCTCTCTCTCTCTCTCTCTCTCTCTCTCTCTCTCTCTCTCTCCCTCCAAGTTAAAGGAATTTTGAGGAAAAGGAAAAGTCTCTGAAAAGAGGGCTAGAGGCATTGGTGCAAATACTGCTGCCTAAACCAACACTGTGTTGTCAACTAGTGAGGCGGTTTTCCATAAGGGAAGGTGGTATAAAGGTACCTAATGTCCAGAATGACAACATCTAGAATTCAAGAGGCAAGGAAGAAGCATACTGAAAGAATCTCATCTTGGATTCCACACTACCAATATCCCAAACAATTCTGGCAAAGCTCACGAGGGTTCCCAGCAACAAATGGTAGGGGTCCTGTTGTCCTGTCTAACTTGACATCCCAAATACCAACTGCTATAGCTTCAAACATAAATGTTGGCAAAGGTCCACATAGCAAAGGCTTGGTCCTCAGGTGGCACCTAATACTTGAAGTTTCAACCCTCTTTCAATAGAGCCTTGGGGCAGCTCATAGACTAATGGAAATGGGTTATTTTAAGTTTAAAAAGGGGCTAGCTAGAAACAAGCCTAAGCTAAGGCTGAGCATTCATAATTAATAAGTCTCTGTGTCATGATTTAGGGGCTGGCAGTCCAAGAAAGCCTGCTATATTTCTGTTTCATTTGTGAGGTAAAGATCTTGTGTAGCCTAGGCTACCATTCGAGTCACTACATACTAAGGATGACCTTGAACTTCTGATTCTTCTGCCTCCACCATCTAAATGCTAGGAGTATAAGTATGTATCATCATATCCATTTTATGGGGTGCTGGAATCAAAGCCAGGACCTCATCCATGCTAAGCACATATACATGCCTCTAACTCTAGCACATGGGTTCTTGAATCTCAGAAACTTAAGGGTTGAAGTACACTTGTCAGGATCTGTGACAGCAGGTTTTGCCTGCTGGGCTTAGGTGGAAAGAGTAGAACATGCTTCACATAGCCACTTGATTGGGAAAGCCATCACCACCTGTTCACTAAGAAACGGGTTCACCATCTGTGGTAGTTTGAAAGAAAATGGCCAATGGTGCCCAAGTGCCAAATAGTGCCAAAGGGAGTGGCACTATTGGGAGGTAAGTCTTTGTTGGAGTAGGTATGGCCTTGTTGAAGGAAGTATGTCACTGTGGAGGAGGGCTTTGAGGTCTCTTTTGCTTAAGTTTTGCTCAGTGTCATAGTTGACTTCCTATTGCCTGAAAGATATAGGACTCTCAGCTACTGCTCCAGCACCGCATCTGCCTGCACACTGCCGTGTTCCCATCATGATGATAATGGCCTGAATCTCTGAACTGTAAGTGAACCACCCCAGCTAAATGTTCTCATTTATAAGAGTTGCTGTGGCCATGGTGTCTTTTCACAGCTATGGAAACTCTAACTAGGAAACCATCCTAAACAAGACGCTGTTGGCAGCTCAGATGTCCATGCAGTCAATATGCATGTCTCAGGCCCAGAGGCAAACCTGAAAGATACTGGTAGAGGAAGCCACTCCCACACTGATCCATGTAGCTACTGACTCCCGTTAGCAGCACCCTATATTCTACAGGCTAGACAGAATGGGTACCCACGGGAGCATCGGTACCCAGTGAATGTCTTCAGCCCCAAGCTACTGACTGATAGTGCAACTGAGAGCTGAAAACCAACAGGAGAAAAATAACATAGGGAAAGATATGCATGAGTGAAAGAAGGACAAGAGGAAGACAGTACTACACCAATAAAAAGTAAGCAAGTGAGGCTTAAAGATGGCACAAGGGTAAGGACCTAATTGCAGATTCCCCCATACGCACATAAAAAGTCAGGCATGAAGGAGCACACCTGTAGAGGAAAATAGCTGTACACCGGATATGGATATTGATGGTTAATTTATTAAGGGGAAATAACTTAAAAGAGAAACTGATAAACCAGGTTAGTCTCAGCAGCTCTCCGAGACCCGACCAGAACCCAATGAGACAGCCAGCGCCCCTTGCCTCAGATTTACAATATAAAGAAATGTCTAACATAAGCCATTGTGTGGTTAGTACAAGAAACCATATGCAAAATAAAAGTAGTTATATTAACTATGCAGGGAAAGAAAGATGTCCGGATGGTTGTATTAAAGACCCCTCTTCAAGTCCTTACAGTGCAGGAGGAAAAGCATGAGCATTTTCTTTTATTCAAAATAGGGAGGCCCTGAGTAGCACACAGGTGGACCTGGTTCTCACAAGCATGGTAGAAAATGTCACAAATCCAAGAGACAGCAAAGTCAGCACAGTTTCTATAGTGCTAGACATTTTGAAACAATCTGACATTCTGAAATAATCTGACAAATGCAATCACCTGGTCATGTGCTAATAAGGCAACACTGGGAATCTCTTAGACACCACCCTCAGATCCAAACGAACAAGTAACACCATCAGGCAAACACTCACCTTTTTCTCCCCGGTTTTCATCTGTTTATATCAGATGAAAGTGGTCAATATTTACAAAGTAACCCTTGTAAACTGAGAAAGTAACAACAGGAGAAAAGAGAGAAAAATCTGCCAGAAATAATAAGATTCTTTTAAAAAATCATATACAGTGACTTTAAAGAATAATTTAATGCATGCATTTTCCAAATCCCTTGAAAAGGTCCTTTCAACTCAATTTTTCTACAATATTATATTATTTTCCCCAAAAGATATAAATTTTCAAAATGGGTTCTTCAAGCCTTATGAAGTAATATTCTGCTTTAAAACAATTTTCCAGATACTCTTTAGTCGATTAGCCTTCCCTGGAAACAGGTGCTCAGGGTTCCCAAGTCAGAAGCATCTGCTATACAGTTACATGTTTAGGGATTGGTAATTCCTGGGAAAGGTGTGTCCTTTGTTTTCCATGTCTTGTGGCAGAGGTAATGACCCAGGTAAAGGAACAGGATGCAAATGTTGCCTCTTCTATGCCCTCGTGGAAGCAGTTAACACAAGGCAGCCCACTCATCCAACTGGCGGACCTAGCTCACAGGAACAGTTAACTCTGTGAGTCACTTGTATAGGCTGAAATCCAGCTCTTTCCTAAGCGTACATGAAAATGAGAGCATGGGAGAACTGCTACCTTCTAACCTAGAATGCTGGAATTAATTCTAGAGTGTAAAAATGCTGGGTGGCCTTTCTTTCCCTAAATAGAAACAAGGTCGTGTCCCCATTCAGAAGAACCCCTTTAGGCTCAGCAGGCAATGAACTTCAAGGGCCCTGGCTTGGAAAACTCCCTGTCCTAGACAGTAACCCACCTCCCTATCTTTACCCTATTTCTTCCTTTTGAGTGTGTGAATATTTCTGTGTGCAGGTGCACATAGATGTGTGTGATGACTAGAGGACAACTTTAACTGCCATTCCTAGGGCACTGTCTACTGTGTTTTTGGAAATAAGGTCCCTCATTAACTTAGAACTCACCAAGTAGACTGGGCTGGCCAGGCGAACCCTGAGCCTCTACCTATCTATCTTTCCATCTCTAGGATTGTAGGTATGTACCACTGTACCTATCTCTACCCCCACCACCTGCCACAGCCACCAGGTCAGAAATACAAGTCTTCATCCTTGCAAAGCAAGCTCTTTACCAACCATCTTCCCAGATTCTCCTTATTGGGAGAGCTACAGGCTTCTGTCTCCCTCACAACTTCTCCTGATGGAAAATGTGCTTTCTTTCTATCACCCTCAATTACGCACCTCTCCAAGGCAAGATGCTATTGTGGGCTGGGGCTGGATGAGATTTGGAACTGGGAAGATGCTGCTAAATAATAAATAAGATGAACCACTAGACCTCCCGCACTTCATCATCTGCTTACCTGCATCCAATAAGAAAAACAACCTGCATGAAGGAGATGTCGGAGATGACCTATACAGACACTAATTCCTCTAAAAAATAGTCTGTAGGCTTTAGGTTATGAAAAGAGGGCACATGATCTGAGATTTGGGTGCAAACCAGATTCCAAGTCTCTGCAAGTCCAAACTACCCCTTATATCCTCAGCATGTAGACTACATGAAGCTGCCATAGATGAAATATCCATAGAGTACAGGGTATGGACCAGAAGTACACCCAAGAGAGAACTGGTCAGCCCTGAGAATGTACACAGGGCTCTTTCACCCCAAGAGACCTCAGGAAAATCTTCTCTTCCTATTAGGGTATCCTTCAATATTTCAAACTTACCCCTTCCTCTGCAGCTGGGGGACAAACTCATCCCAACAGAGACACAGAAAGTTCTAGTTCCACCTTTGCCTCAGACTCCCATACCCTTCTTTTTTCTTTAATAGTCATTCTCCATCATTTAAAAAACACTTTAAGACTATATTTGAAGCCAGGTGGTGGTGGTGTACACCTTTAATCCCAGCACTTGGGAGGTAGAGGCAGGTGGATCTCTGTGAGTTCAAGACCAGCCTGGTCTACAAAGCAAGTTCCAGGACAGCCAGGACTGTTACATAGAGAAACCCTGTCTTGAAAAACAAAACAACAACAAACTATATTTGAATAAAATCAGTATATCACAGGAACAACACAAATAGACGGTATTGACATCAGTCTGTTAGTTGCAGTGTTGACAGGGTAAAAGGTACACACAATCCCTCTCCATCATCTCCTACAATGGCAGGTAACCATAACTAGCTCAATAAAAATGTCAGCAAAGTGGATCATGGTAGCACATGACTGCAACACTAACACTCCAGAGGTGGAGGCAAGAATGTCATGAGGTTGAAGCAATCCTGGTGTGCCTAGCAAAACCCCGTATTTTTAAAATACTACTAAAAAGAGCCTCAAAGAACATGCTGTACAAGCCTCATGTGAACAGAGAGGTCATGCTACAAATGAGTGGTGACATACATTGTACCTGGTTTCTGTAGCTGCTTCAGTAGTTCATGTGTTCAACAAACACACCCCTACAGTGGACTACATCAAACACTACAAAATCTACCTCTTCTGATATTCTCAGAACATGTACAGTGAGGAAGGCAACATTGCTTAGGCAGACCTAAAGTAAGGGACAATATATACACTTTCATATATACACTTTACAGAGTGAGATGAGGTTCACATGATTCATTAGCTACCTGATTCTCAACTGTCCAGAAATCATAAGGGTGGATCAAACCGTTAACTATTCATTTGCACTTCTGGTTCAAGCTGTAGCCGTCTTCCTGTTCCAGTGTCTGCGTGGTGATGAGCAACTTTCTCAACAGAACAAGAAAACCAACATCTTAATCTGTCATGGAGACCAACCGAATGGTACTGGGTTCTCCAATCACTTCCAAAAACTCCCTGTGCCCTTCACTGGTTTAGCAGTTGTGTTGTTTTGAAAATGGGTCTCCCTATGTAGCCCTTGCTGGCTTGGAACTAACTGTGCAGACCAGGCTGTTCTTGAGCACACAGAGATCTATCTGCCTCTCCTCTGCCTCCTTGGTGCCTGGAATTAAATAGATACAACTGAATGCTGACTCTCCTGTGCCTTTTAATCAGAAAGAGATAGAGGTCTTAACAAGCAAATGTGTTCCCAGCCATGGTGATCCTTAACCATGAGTTGGTTCCTTTAGCAGCCGATTTGTCTGAACCCAGTAGAGCTCTCAAATAATATAAGTAGGCCGTTGTAGATACTGCAGTGACCTTCCTAAAACACAGAAGAGATGATGGAACATTCCCTGGTGCCAGAACCTTCCCAAGGAACACGGAACAAAAGAAAGGCTATTCTCCCTGGCATGTCTATTGGTGCTTGTATTTGCTAACAACCTTCAGCACATTGTCTCACTGCTTCAGCTCCAAGTTATCCTAGTCCCCCAAAGAGAAAAACTTACCTCCGTTTTTAAAATTCTGAAAGTGAGATGAACATTTTGAAATATTTGTCAATGCCTGCTTATTCAAGGCAGGTGCTTCAATATTATCTTAACCTCTTTCTAGCCTCCTCTGACCAGCTTCCACCAGAGGGTAGGTAGCTATATTTAACAACAACAGAAAAAATAAATAAACAAGCAAAAATATAAAAAAGAGCACAGGTGAAGCAGCAACCCAACTCTATGACGCAATGCATGATCTGGGTTTCACTGTTCCGAGCTGGACTCCTCTTGCGAACATTGGAGTAATACCATATAAAGGGACAAAAATAAATAAATAAAAGTCACGACATAAACCAAAAGGGGACCATTGTTTAAGAATGTTACATCTTTGGCTAGGGAGAAGACTTGATCTGTTAAAAGCAGGAGGGCATGAATTTGGTCCACAGAGACCATGTAAAAAAGCTGGGTGAGGTGGCTTTTAATCACAATCCTAGGGAGGTGAGACAGGAACCTCCTGGACAGCTGACCTAGCCCACTTGGTGAGATCCAAGACAGTGAAAGACCCTGATTCAAAAAACAAAGTAGACAGCACTCCTGAACAACACCCGAAGTTGTCTCCTGGTCTCCACATATGTGCATGCACTCTGTGAGGTTTGTGAACAGTTGTTTTTAAAATAAGATTGGCTCAGAACTAATCAAGTGAAATGTTAAAATTATTAGAAAATTTTAATTATGTACAAAAATCCCTCAGTTTGTGGGTCATAGGAGATTTTCTATAACCATTGGCTTCCTCGAATGAGTGGTGTTTTTCATTTTCATTTATCTGAAATGGGGAAGAAAAGCTGCCGTATTACTTTGTTCTTCAATTAGATACCCATCATTAAATCTCTGCAGGTAACCGAGATGCACGGAAGTCTTGAGTACTTTATGGCTGATAGACATACTCAACTTTTTAGCTACCATTCTCATCAGGGGTCCTCATGCTGGCTGTAAATGCAAATAGACAATTTAGGGTGGATTATTTCCTGCCTGAAATCCAAAACAGTCCAGAATGCATGTGTTGTACTGGGAGCCATAAGTAGTGCTAAGTGGTCAAGTTCAAGAATATGAAATATAACAGAATGTACTTGAAGACCAACTTTACTCTTCCCTGCTTTGTCTAACATTTGCCACTGATGCTAAACTTCTGAGATTATGGGAGGTCAAGCCACCAGGTCAAATGATATGCATCGAGGGGCCTACAGCTTCAATAGTCAAGTGTTCCAGACATGATGATGCCTGAGTTTGCTACTCCCTCATCTTGCAAATACTATCTGGGGGTGCTGAAAATATTGCCAAGCCAGGCATAGTGAGGGTGCATGGCTGTAATCCTGTAGACCTGCAGTTTGGGAGGCTACAGTAAGAGAATTGCAAATTCAAGGTCAGCCTTAGCTACATGGTGAGACTCTGTCTCAAAAAAAAAAAAAAAAACCACACAAACAAACAAACAAAAAACAGAAGGATGAAGAGGAATAGATGGTAGATACATACATACATACACAGACAGGGAGAGAGAGAGAGAGAAAGAGAGAGAGAGAGAGAGGGAGAGAGAGAGAGAGAGAGATAATAGACAGACAGATTAGATAGATGATACTCACCTGTCAAAACCTAGATTGGTCTTGTACCTGGAGTGTTTTATTATTTACTTTCTTATTTAATATCAAACAACCATGAGAACAAGATGGGAAAAAAGAGCTGGTGACTTTGTGGTTGTTGGGAGAGATATTTTAAGTAGGTTTTCTGACCCCAGCTAAGCATTTGTATCACAACATTCAAGTCATTGGCCTCAGGTGAGAAAAAAAAAAAAAAATCACCAGGTCTACCAAGCACTGCTCAAAACAAACACATTACCTTTCTGAAAATGTTTCTTTCTCTGCTAATGCTGGTGAGTGTGAATGGTGATTTAGAACAGATCAGTGATGATGAATGCAGAAGCCAGAATAAATTAGTTACTTCCCCGAACACCTGCAGGACAACATGGGGGGAGGGGCAGTGTTGTTTTGGCTCACAGTTTCAGAGTCTTAGTCCATCACAGTGGACTGGCATCATAATGCTACTTACTGAAGGCTTAGCAGAGTTCATGGTGGCAGGAATATGTGGAGAAGGCTTCCCACATCACAGCAGATCAGCAAGCAGATTGATCAGAAGTAGGGCCAGCCCATAACCTTCAAAGCCAGTCTTTGAAGACCTGCTTCTACCAGTGAGGTCCCACCTTCCACAAAACAGTGCTACCAGATTGAGAACAAGCATGTAAACCATGAGCTTGTGGGGGACATTCCTATTCAAACTGTAACACAGGCTTAAGTACTACAGTCCTTAATAGTAAAGGTAGAGAGGAAGGACTTAAGCGGTTCTTTTCCACTGTCCACCAGGAAGCCAGGTGCACAGATCTGATAAGGTTCTGAAACAGCCATTCCTCAAAGATACTTCAAGTCCCTTGAGCAGCCCAGGGTAAGGAAACAAAACAACAAGCATTTATGATCACTGTAGCGTTTCTCCTGAGAAGATTTGGAGGCTGCCTGGAGCAAGGCCTTACTAGAATATAGAAACTAGTTTATAGTGGTTATGGCCAAATGGTCTTTTGGTTTTACTTCTTTCAACCAATAAAAAAAAAAAAAACCATGATTTCTGATTATTTTAAAACCAAATCACAAATCTAAGAATGCCTGGGAATATTCTGGCTTCAAATCACACAAAACTATGGATTCAATGGGTTAATTAAAAATCAATTTTTTTAAATCTTATGCAACCAGGTTTGCCTACCCAGTCTATGTTGTTTATGTTTCCTTCACTCCCTGGGCAAATTTTAATTGTTGTAGACCCGAAGAATCAAAAAGCACTTTGACCATGTTTTTTTCCCATAGCTTTGATGTGGGTTCCTTACAATCTCTCAAGTTTCACCAAAAGTTCATTGAATTCAAAGAGACAAAGAAAATTCTTTAAAAAAAAAAAAAAAAACACTAATCACAGAGACTTTTCAAACAAACCTTTAACTTTTTCTGTGACTCAGAAACTATGAGAGAGAAATCTGCCAGAATAAGAAACAAAACAACCATGAGAGAAAGATGTTCAAATACACATACTTTAAACATCCCATGGTGTTTTCTGGCAATGAATGCCCTAACCACACAGGAGATAGAATGACTGTGTGTTCATCTGTGCATAGGTGGAGGTTGCCACAATTTTCTACAACTAGTATATTAAAATGTTTCCCTAATTTTTTAAAAGTACATTTGTCATAGTAATTCCTATCTAGCTAATAACCTATGCCTATTGTCACTAATTAGATAGATAGCATTGTCACCAATATGTCCCACTGTTGTGAAATCCAAATATAGTGATCAAGTCAATTTTTTGAGAGAGAAAATGGTTTCACATATCTCAGAGTTGGTCTCAAACTTGATATGCAGTTGAGGATAACCTTGACCTTCTGACTCTCTGCCTCTGCTATCCAAGTGCTGGAATTACAGGTGCAGATCACCATACCTGTATTTTAAGTTGTGCTGAGCATTGTGCATCTAGAGTCACGGGCAAGCACTCTTCCAACTGAGCTATATCCTCAGCTCTCAATCAATTTCTTATTGATTCAAGTGAATTCCAGTCTCTAAGTAACACAGCCATAGCAGACTGGGATAGGGTGACACACCATAATCTGGCTTTGTATTTGAAACATCTCTGAAGAAATCATGATATTATAATAAAATGAAATCCTGACTGCTACAGCAAGAAATTAAATGTGAGCATCTACCTCACTGTATTGTGAAATGTGCATCAGTACTGCTCATGGGCACACCAGCAACTAACCTCCCCTGACCTCGGTAACCTTAGTATAGACCTCTCCCCTGCCACAAGTGTCTTCCCCCCATTTATTACTAGTTGTTTACCGGCTGCCCCTGGGAGAATGCCAGCTCCATGAAAGCTTGGACATGAGCATTCCCACATCATGACAGCACCTAAAATAGCTCCTGGCGTGGTGGGAGTGCCCAATAAGTATTTGACTTGGTTTCTGGGAAAAGAAATGAAGCGGGTGACCTCACCCCTTCACCTCACTGTCCATCACCTGCTCTTATCTAGCTCAGTGTGAAGGCCTGCAATGATAAATTAGCTTTTTGTTGGGTGGTTGTTAGCTTTTTGCATGATTCAAATGTCAACAAAATATAAAAAAGAGTCACTTAAAGAATTATTTCTAAACCTACTGTCAATAGATCCTTTCCCTGTGCTTCCTAGATTATACTTGCATGAGTTTCTTGTTTAGCCCTCCAGTGTTTCTTGATGAAAATACAAGTAAACCTACACAAACACTTTCATATGTCCATATTTCTTACTGCCTTGATTTTTATACTTGGCTGTGTCCATGGAGACCCTTCCATGTCAGAACACAGGTCACTATCATTCTCCTCTCAAAAATTACTCTTAGATTTATTTTGTGTGTATTTATATCACGTGTATATGTATACCACATGTGTGCTTGGTACCCAAAGAGGTAAGAAAAGGCATCAGATCTCTAAGAAATGGGGTTATAGATGCTTGTGAACCATGTAGGTACTTTAAATTAAACCCAGGTCCTCTGAAAGAGCCAAAGTGCTCCTAACTGCTGAGCCATTTCTCCAGATTTTTTATCATTCTTTCTTAAGTACACAGCATCACTCTGTAGTCATGTGACAGTCATACTATTAACCAGCACCTGATGAACCTTTCAGGACTTTCAACATTCTAGTGTTACACACAAAGCTTTACTAACAACTTTATGCAAATGCCATTTTGTGCTGTGTGGTTGTGGTTCTGCAGGAATACTACATAGAATCAAGACTGCTGAGTCAAGGGGTAACTGTATCCACAACATGGGCTCACACAAGTTTGTTCAAAAATATTATTGAGTGGTACAAAATGTGATGCTGTAAATATATGTGTATAGTGTAGGTCTCTAGGATACTTTCCATTTTGATCAACAGGATTGCTCTATTAGTTACCGTCTCATCACTGTGACCAAATTACCTCACAGACACAACTTAAGGAAGGAAAGGTTTATTTTGGTCCATGATTTCAGAGGGATTTTAGTTTCTTGGGGAGATGGGGAGGGGACATAGTGGGAATAGCACCATGAATAGCCTAACAATGAGAGTTTGCACAGACTCCTCCTATGGCAGTGGATTAGGAAAGACAAGGTGTTAGGCTTGGATTCAGGAAAGGTTATAACCTTCCAGGCCCATCCCTTAGGCCTACCTTTACCAGCCAGGCTCTACCCTCCAAATAGTTCAGAGCCTTAGTAACAGAGCCACAAGCCCCGAGATTGCATATTCAAAGCAGGAGCCTGTGAGGGACATTTCACATTCAAATCACAACAACAGCTAATCTACTTTCTGACTCCCATAAATACCCTCTTAAGATGGAAATCCACACCACATCTCCCAATGGTGGTCTGAATTCACCTCTGCTGTTCTCCTGGGACCCATCAATTCTCTAAGGTCAACACATTCTCCTTCTAGTAAGCGATCAGAAGAAAACTGCCTGCCAAAAAAATCCACCGGTTAATATGGGTGGAATTACATTTTTCTAAGAGCATTCAAAGAGTCAGCAGCAAATACTGTTTTTATTACAATGCTCAAAGTGACAGGAGAACAAACACCTAAATGATTATTTTAAAAGTCTTGTTCATTCTGACTTAGGGAATTCCCAAAACTAGTTTATATTCTGAGTTGTTAGTAATTCATGACTTTTTCACAGCAAGACTCTATAATTAGAAAATGATGCCTCTTTGCAGAATTAACAAAAAGGTTCTTTTCAACCCCTTCTAGAGAAGGCATTAAGAAATACCATCCTTTAACAGGGATTGGGGGCTCTCAGGAAACCGAAGCTTTGGTTGAGAATGAATGACTATTCCAGGCAGGAAGCATAGAAGCAATATCTGCTCTCCTATCAGCATGGGCCCCCTAAACACAAACCTCATGGCACTCAACCTGTTCCTCTTCTGTTACTTTTCAGTTGCTGTGATTAATACCCCAACCAAAAGCAACTAAATGAAGAAAGGTTTCATTTGGTTACAATAGAGACTGTAGTCTATTATTGCCGTAGTCAAGCACATCCACAGTCAACAGCAGGAGAATAAATACATGGGTCCCTGTCTTCTCAATTCAATTTCTCCACTTTTTCTCTGTTTAAGCCCCCATCGCACCACCACCACCCCCGCCTGGAAAATAGTGGTACCAACAATGGGCTAGAACTTCCTACATCGGTTAAAAAATAATACAATATTCCACAGACCAGTTAATTCCTCAAGAAGACTTTCCCTAGGTGATTCTAGGCTGCGCCAAATGAACAGCAGCATTCTAGTTGATAGTGTGTGACCTTCAGCTCATTTTAAAATCAGCAGCCATGAAAAACATGATAGTCCCTGAACAATAAATTCTGGAGACAGTTACCTTAATTACAACCCACCAAACACATGCATAAAGATGTTTTAGCTGCTTTATTCCTAACAGCCTCAAACTCGAAACAGTCACATGCCCATTGACTATACGATAGTAGTATGGTTTGGAAATAAAGTGATCCCCTAAAATGCTCATGTATTCAGGACCTGGTCCTCATCTGCTGGTGATATTTGAGGTGGTTCTGGGAAACTTAGGAGGTGAGACCTAACTAGAAAAAGTAGATCATTGAATGTGGGTCCTAGGGACATCTTGTATAGGTCCTCTTCCTGCCAATCACGGTTTCCTATCTACCATGAGATGATGAATGTCCCCCATAACACATTCCCGTGATGCTCCCTTCATGGTGGACCAGTCACCATGAGTTTAACCCTCTGGAACCGTAAGCTTAAATAAATCCTTCCTCCTTGAAATTGTTCTCCCAGGTATTTTGGTCATAGCTATGCAAAAGCAACTAACATAGAGGAGTCTAAATTTTATTGAGTGGAATACTACACAGCAGTGGTTGGGGGACAACTTCCATGTGTATCAATATGAATGAATCTCACAATGCCTAAGTGTGGTTCCACAGATAAGGAATTCAAAGCAGGGAAAACTAACATCTGGTAATAAAAATGTTTACCTTTGGGGGTACCAAAGGATTTTAGGGAGCTGTCTCAGATGCTAGAAATGTTTTATATCTTCATATCAGGTTAAAAAGCGAGAGATTTCTGAGCTTATGTGTAAACAATAGCTTACCATCTTATGCTGGTCAGTTAGCGCCTATGACAGAAGTGTCAGCCAAAAATTCTTCTGTTACCCATCTTCAAGTGACACTGGGCCCTTAGCTGATTCACAGAGCAAATGTCAAAAATGTTTTTTCTTTTAAAAAATTGGGGCTTATCTCTTGATGGATAGTTCTTTCACCTGTCTATGGATGGATGGGTATTTCTAAAATAGTAGGCTCCATTCTCATCACTTCTGAGACTTTTGGCTAAGGCCAAATGAAATATTACACCATGATCTTAACACTGACCATGATAATTTAATTCATTGGAAAGGATGTATGCTGCAACCTGAGTGAGTGAAATAGCTTGAATGAAATAAGCTAGCCACACAGAGACAAGCATTATACCGTTTCAATAACAGGAGGGTGGAACAAGGATACTGGTTTTCACCTGTTAGTGTGAAAAGATGAAACAGTTCTGAACATGGCTGATGATGTTTACACTAAGTGCAAATGCACTTAATGCCACTCAACTGTACATCTGAAATAGTTAGAATGGTCCATTGTAGGCTACATATATTTTACCACAATCATTTAAATGACCAACAATATGTAATCAATCTCTTGCTCCATTAAACTGAATAAAGGTCATTGTGCAGCTCCACACTTTTCTCTCAAACCATAATTGAAAGAAAGTATGGGATGGGCAAATATCACCCGCTGGCTCTGTGCACCCTGGGTGCCTCCTCCAGCCTCTCTCACACCAGCTTGCTTCTCACCTGTCCTGGACTGTTTTTCTTACTCTTCCCTTCAATGGGATGACACCTGGTCACTTGGTTTAGGAGAAGCATCATGATAATTGCTGCCTCAGGACTCCAGCATGTACATTGTCCTGGGGACCACCCCAGGATGCAGGGGATGGTGGCTGAAGAAAAGTCTAGAGCATGTACCTTCCAAAGAAGCCCAGAATTCTTCTAAATGGACCTTTCAGATGCCATGACCCTTGCTTCCCGGCTAAGTGATCTTTTTCATTACTGTGAAAATATTTGACATAAATATCTTAAAGGAAGATTTATTTTAGGGCATGGTTTCCAGGTTCTAATCCATCAGTGGGGGGGGGGGATGTCAGAGCAAAGCAGCTCACATGATAAGTATGAAATGAAAGGGAGGGAGGAAGAAAAGGAATGAGAATGAGTGTCATGCTAACTCCCCCCCACACACACACTTATTCCATCTGGAACCCCAACCTAAGGGACTGTGCCCAGACAGTGTCTCTCCTGTACAAGGGGAGAGGACCAAGGAGACTGCTATAGCCAGAGAGCAACCGAAATCATTGTCTGACCCCGAGTTTCAGGACCAGGAAGCTGCTGTGACATAATCCTTCTGTACACTGTGTGAATATATGTCACTATGATTGGTTTAATAAACAAACTGACTGGCCAATAGCTAAACAGGATAAAGTTAGGTTGGAAAGCCACACTGAGAATGATGGAATGAAAACCAGTGGAGTTGGAAGAGTCGAGAGACAAATGGAAAACGAATGAGACACACAAAATAGGATAGAGGTTGTAGGGAGAGACCCTGGATACCTGTGCCACTGACCATGCCCTTTAGAGTTTTGTGTAGCTCATTGAAGTATGACTGACAAACAAAAACTGTATATATTTAGGGTAGATAATGTGAAATGATTACCACAAACAAACTAATTTACATATTCATTTTCTGACACTAACATCATGTGATGTGCTGGTAGTGAGAACACTTAAGTCTATTCTCTTAAATAACCTTAGTATTTCTTAAATGGAGAAAGTTGAATAGACAGGTGACCTGGCCCACGGTAGATAACAGCTAGTAAAGAATGTGGAGAGTTAGCCAAAAGCATTTTCCCCCACCAAGCTGATTCCCAATTCCTGTATTCTCAACATAGGCACAGCTATATTATGTGACTACCAACTCTCGAGCAGATGATTCGGCTGTATCCCCTCTACTTCAGAGGGGCTCCTAATGTATGTGGTGTGGCAAACTGAGCTTTGATGAAAAAGAATGAACCAATACATCTACTTCCCTTCATTCTGAGTTGCAAAGAGTTTCTCAATGCACCAAAAAACTAGGATCCCATAACACTCACAACGCACATGGAATTTGAATATATTCTTAGGATAATAACTGTAAACATTCTATGCACTGGACACTTTCCTAAGTGTTTTTTTTTTTTTTTTTTGCAAGAATGAGTTTATCAGCACAACATCCAAAGGGAACACTGTCTCCATTACACAGTTAAAGTAACCAGGACACTGAGAGATTAAGCAACTGGCCCAGCCCACATAGCGCTAAGGGACATCAGAACCGTGTAGGTCTTGCCCAGAGTCCTCCTCTTTGTAGGCACACTCCATTTTCAGGCAATCATATCCAATGATTTTTACAGGGAGCAAATGCCCAGAAAAAGAATTCTTTCTCATCTCCCTCTTTCAAAATAGTACAAAGGACTAAAAACCAAAAGAGAAAAATAAAAATCTACCAGAAAGGCTAAAATCAAAATGTTGGATGTTTAAAAGAAATTTTTAGCCTTCATTTTATTTTTCTTATGGAAAATTCAAATTATTTCAGTACTGTCTGACTGTCTCTTCTAAAAAGCCAGGCAGGAAGTCCAGACAGTTCTTCTGTTCCCTCTAAAGAACAATCTGGAAGCTGCTCAGTGAGCAGCAGCAGTCAGGTGGCCCATCAGTGACAGAAAGGTATCAGTCATTTCCACTAAGGGTCCTGGGTGTGTTTCTTGAGAAAACGTCACATAAATGTCCCTGGTGGGGGATGAGGATCAGCCTTCTAATTTTTGTGCTACTTTTCACAGTACTGACAGTGAGTGAATCCACATCACTTAATTAAGTAATTTGAAGTAATGTATTTGATGATAAAGTGAGGCCCCACCAAAAAACTGAGATCCAAACCAAGTCAGAAAAGGATGAAGCCTCTGAGAATGAACAGGAAGGGATGCCTGTCCTTCCCCAAAGTCCCTTCACTTATATTACTCCTCTTGTCACAAAGGGACAGGAATAGGTGACTCCTGTGCTCTCAGAGTGAATCCCAGAATTCTCTAGAGGACACAACTAAAAACACAGCATCTCAGCATTTGAAAGCCTGGCATTCCCTACAAGCCAGATCAACACAGACAGAGAGGTTTAACTCCAGAGGACTTGGGAATTACTGCCAGGGGCTCAGATTACAAGAAGTAAGGGGGGTCCATGCCATGGCTGCTATCCCTTCCTCAACACTCACAGCTGAACAATGAAAGGAATAGTTGGAACAAAAGGCATGCCTGAATGTCATATCTGCAATAGGCATAGAGAGTGATATCTACAAATAACAAGAGCTTTTAGAATACCTTCCTTTTACCAGTTGAGTACTTCCTGTTCCTTTCAAAAATTTATTAATGTTAAAATTAGTAGCTGACATTCACAAAATGCCAACAACTTGTCTATATCTGCTATTATTGACTACATCATTTGTTCACCTCTGAACCAACTTTTCAAAACAATGTTAACTTCATCCTAGCAAACAAGTCAGGCTCTGAAATAAGTAAGGCAATTAAAAGTTATGCTAACAATAAAAATAAATTAGTGATATAATTCTCCGTGGTTGTCAAGGCATGGTTTATGGCTTTTACATTGGAAAGACTGGGAATATTTTTTTCTCTTTTTATTACTTTGGACATTGCAAAAGCAATGATTTTAATGGCTAAAGGCAAGTCAGGGAAAGAAAAGGCCTTGGGAACATTTCCAGTATTAAAAAAAAGAAAATCCACCACACTAGACAGTGATGTTTGGAATACCAAAAGAGTGTCTACCCTGCAGGCCAGTTGTGTAGTCCTTCTTCATGTCACTAATTTTGTGCCTGTCTACCTCACAGTCCATAATGGTGGTGCCAACATTGAAGCCACTCAAGGGCAAGGGTCAGGGGGACTAAGGCCCATCTTCATGCCAAAGGGAAACAAGACTGTAGCACCACAGCTAAATCAAACTAAGCTCTGGCCATGCACTGTTTAAAAAAGCTTCAAGGTGGCTTCACTGCAGAACTGTCACAAGAATTCTAAGCAGCATTTTCTCCTCTTTAATGTCTCAGACATCTGGGGACTGGAGATGAGCAAACCATCCTACTGCCTGACTACAGTAGGATGACAACACAGGGTTCATCCCTACAGGAAAAGAGCCACAATGTTATACTCTGACTTCTAATTGCTGTGTTTATCTTGTCCCCTCTCCTGCCATTGCATGAACCCCCAAAATTGGGACATAAGTTATCCAGTGATATAACTGACCATAGTGCTTGGTTTACAATGAGCACCCATTGTATCTGTTTCCCACATCCTGCTTTGTACTCAAAAATTTCAGTTTTTCCCCACAAGTCATGATTTCACTATCACTTTGAACCAGCCATATAAAGACCTTACTAAAACAGACACCTTTCAAATGGGGTCACTTTGTCTTCTGTTGTGGCATACAGTGTCTATGAAGGAAAATGATTCAAAATTGAAAGGGAAACATGAGACAGACAGACAAAAAATGAGAAGGCAAATTTGCATGCATGATATGCATATGTGTATCATGTATGTTTATTATACTTTTGCCTGAAACCTGGCATCATGCAATATGTTCTTATGGCTAAATGTGGGCATTTCTGAATTTTTGCATATCCCCAGTTTCTTTTCTTTCTTTTTTTTAAAAAAAAAATCCCTTTTTGTTGTTGTTTGATTTTTGTGACATGGCCTTGCTTTGTAACACAGCCCAACATCAAATTTGTAATTCTCATGCCTGTGCCTCCTAAGTACTGGCACTGCATACACCACGCCTAGCTAATCCTAAACACTTAACTTGTTTCACTCCAAAGAGAAAATGAAGGACCTAGATTTTCACTTTCCCACAAGGTTCAACAGTAGTCTTGTTTTTCCTTGTTAGAAAATAAATAAGGAAAAGGAAGGAAAGACAAACAGAGGATGCTCCATTGAAAACCTTTCAAATGCTGAGAAACATGACAGGAAAAAAGTGAAATGATTTCCAGAACAGGACCCACCCAGACCCCCTGAACGTGGATGTCAGTTAGGAGGCCTGGACAGTCTATGGGGCCTCTGGTAGTGGATCAGTATTTATCCCTAGTATAAAAATGAACTTTGTGAGCCCATTCAACATAGAGGGATACTTTCTCAGCCTAGACACACAGGGAGGGGCCAATGTCCTGCTCCAAATGATGACAGACTTTAAAGATCCCCCATGGAAGGCCTCGCCCTCCCTGGGGAGCAGAAAGGGGATGGGATAGGGGTTTGGTGGAAGCCTGGGGAGGAGGGGAAGAGAGGGAACTGGGATTGACATGTAAAACAAGATTTCTTCTAATTTTTAAAAAAGTGAAATTATTCCTAATGATATTCTGTTACAGTCACAGATCTGTGCCTTGCTCATCTGTCATCAGAGGGTTGTCATCCAGCAATCGATGGAAACAGTTGCAGAGACCCAAAGCCAAACTCTAGGTGGAGACAGGGGAAACCCAAAGAAGGGAAGAAAAGATTGTAGGAGACAGAGGGGTCGAGGGTACCATGGGAACACAGACCACTGAATTAACCAACCAGGGCTCACAAGGGCTCACAGAGACTGGAGCAACAAACCTGGACCCTTATGGGTATGAGCTAGGTGCTCTGAACATAACTAGTGGCTGTGCAGTTTGGTGTTCTTGTGGAACTCCCAACATTGGGAGTGGCGGGTGGTGGCAACTCTACTGCCTATGCTTGGGACCCTTGTCTTGCTTCTAGGTTCCCTCATCCAGCAGTGATATGAGGGTTTGTGCCCAGTCTTTTATCTTGTGTCTTGTTAGGCCATGTTAAGTCCTGCTCTTCCTTTTTTTCTTTTTCTTTTTTTAATTAAGGGAACCAGAAGAAGAGTTGATGGGGGGCATGGAGGATGGACTTGGAGGAGCGGATGGGGAAAACTGTGGTTATAATGTAATGTATGAGAGAAGAATAAAAGTTTTTTTAAGAATAAAATCATTAGAAAAATTTTAGATGATGAAAATTGTAGAATAAGTTTTTAAGGTTTGAGGTAAAAGCTAAAAATAGTGACAATGAATGGAAGTGCTTTGTAAGTCTGTCTGAAATTAAGCATTACTAGGAAAAAAGCATTTGTATAATTTTGAGAGAAATCAAATGTAGGGAGAGACCCTGGATACTTGTACCACTGACCACACCCATTTGGACATGGTCACAGGTACGTAGAGGGGTAGGATAAAGAGAGAGGACAGGAGGTGCTTGCTCTCTCTTGGGGTTCAGTCCAGGTTTTGGAAGCACCTCGGACCGGACTTCTCAGAGTGCCAAATCTGGTTACTGGCTCCTTGTGTGAGTATATCTTCTTAATAAATTACCAATTAGTAGCCTATCTTGGGTTTGATCTTGTTCTTCATCAATCAAAGTATTAAGAAAAGCAAATTACTGGGCTAGGGAGATTACTCCATCAGTACAGTCTCTGTGTGCAAGGACAAAGAACTGAGTTCAGATCCTCAGCACCCATATAAAAAGCAGAGACGGTGCATCTACCATTCCAGCGCTGGAAAGTGGAGACAGAAGGATTACAGGGGCTCCCAGGCCAGCTGGTCTAGCCAATCAGTGGCCTCCAGATTCAGTGACAGACCTTCTCTGGAAAAGTAAGGTAGAAAGCAATAGAGGAGGACACTCCACGTTGACCTCTGCCCCGTATGCATGCACAGCTGCATGCCCCTCTGCATATACTTGTAGGTTTCATATACATACAAACACACACACATGAAAAGAAAATTACTACTAAAGATGAGTAATTCTTGGAGTCGATGGTTCACATTTTATTGTGTTTGTTTCATTATAATGCTTTAATAAGACCTAAGGAATTATTGCTAGTGGATTTCATGCCATAAAAAATTCTCTTTCATAACTTTAAAGATGGCTGGGTTTGGTGACACACAGCTTTAATCCCAGTACTTAGGAGGCAGAGGCAGGTTGATCTCTCTGAGATCGAGGCCAGCCTGTTCTACATAGTGAGTTACAGGACAGCCAGGGCTACATAGAGAGATACTGCCCCACCACAAAAAAAGTGTTGTATACTTTCTACTTTTGTGTAAGGAAGTTCATTTTATACACCATCCAATCTATTGTACTATTGTATGTTACGCAGACCAGTAAAATGGACATGCCTAGTACTTCTAGCTCATTGCAGGTTTTAATTGTCATATTTGAATATAGAACAGAATATACACAGAAAAGTCACATTTAGATTGGAGGTAAAAAAGAGTTTGGCTTGGTCAAACCAAATTAGACAGATCCCAAAAATAAGTCTAAAAAAACTAACACAAAGTGGAAACAGGAGGAGATGGACCTACTATTTCATAATTATGACATAATTAAAATGTATCTTTTATGAGGAGCTTTGGGTCCAATCCTTAGCACTGCCATAAATAAATAAACAAACAAATAAATAAGTAGAATCTGCTGTGAGAAAGGAAGATAAATTTCAAACAATACTACATTGTCTCCCATTGTGTGTGTGTGTGTGTGTGTGTGTGTGTGTGTGTGTATTGTTTTTAAATCCCCAGACTAAGATGCAATAAAAAAAGAAGTCAATCTTGGCGGCCACTCAGGACTCCAGGAAAGGTCAAGTTCAGGGGCACTCCACGCTGAAGCACATCTCTGCAGTGGGTAATCCAGTCAGCAGGCTTCTCACTAGCCATGCTAACTAGCAAGGGAGAAGGAAACATAAAAGTCAAACTGCTGGGTACTTTACACTGCCAGGCCCCAGAGCAGAGAAATGTAAAGTAATAAACAAAGAAAAGACACATTTTAGCCATATGAACTTAGGCTCTTCAGTTCCATGAATGAAATAAGCCTCCTGCAAACAAAAAAGGATGTACAGACCAAAAAAAATGCATTGAAGACAGGCAGCTCTCACTGCCTGGCCTCTAGTCAATAAAGGCACCTGGAGTCTGCAGCTGTCAATAAATATTAAACCACAACAAAAACTGTCCAGGTCTCTCCAGTGCACACAGCCTTTCGAACTGCGGAAAGCAACTGACAAAATGACTTCAAAGATGAGTTGTGGAAAATAAAAATGATTTCAGCCTGTACTGTGGAGAGCAGAGTCCTCAGATAGCCTGGGCACTGATGTATAGAAGAAGAGCCCCTGTGGGTCACAGGTGACAGTGCCCAGTGCCCAGTGTCTGTTCTAACCCTGGGAGTCTTCCCATGTATGCCTCAGGTTAACTACTACAAGGAGAAAATGGAAACAGAATCTAGAAGGATTCAGTATTGGAGATCCACAGAAAGCTGGGTCAAACATCAATACTGCATTTTTCTAAAGGATAAAAGTAATATAATGTGATCCAAGAGTGCAGTTTGCACAGCATCCAAAGGCAAGGCACTTGCTTCTTATTGTTGTTTCAATAAAATCAAGCTTACTTTTTAAAGAATTACTTATTTTTATATCTTATGTGTATGAGTGTCTTGTCTGCATCTATGTATGTATACCACATGAGTGCCTGGTACTCAGAGAGGCCAAAAGAGAGTGTCAGATCTCCTGGAACTGAAGTTATAAACAGTTGTGAGCTGCCATGTGGGTGCTTAGAATTGAACTCGGATCCTCTGCAAGAGCAGTCAGGGAGACCACTGAACCATCTCTCCAATGCCCAAATCACAATTATTAACTGTGAAGTCGAATGGGGCAAGGCAGGGAGGAAAGATGAAAGACACCTCTATGGAGGGCAACGTTAGCCTATCTCTCCTACAAAGCCTCCAACTTCAGCAACTCTGGTGAGACATCTAAGTCCCAAAGTGAATCAGAGACAGCACCAAAAACATACCCATGACTCCTAGGTATAGAGTCAGTAATAACTAGAAAATGTATATTTTGAACACATTTTAAAATATCATACTGAAATGTTGAAATTCTAAACAGTAAACAAATAGAAAGTCGCAGGAAGGACCAGAATATGACTTCATGATAAAGGCATGCCCAAGAACCCTAAGTGATGAAATGCTTCAAAATCAAAGGGTTCCAGAAGTTTCTTGAGAAAGTAATTGAATGAAAAGCCTGGGGGAACTGTGTTTCCTTACTTTTTCTTCAGAGAAGACCATATCTGCATGAGTAATTTCATCAGGACAAAGAACAAATGAGGTGATATACCTACTTATGTGACATAAAGATTCAGAGGTGCATAAGGTATACAAAGAAAGGCTTATCATGTGGTTCTTCTCTATGGCAGAACAGGGAATCAATAGTCAAACACTAACAGCATGGTGATCAAGGCTCAGAAAGAACCAATGACTTCAGCCACCTGAGTCACTCTTAGCTAAGCTTGACACAGACTGGATATGCTATAGAGTTAGCATAGCAGGCTTGGTGCCATGCTTTGAAAAGTTTGCTTGCTCTGTCATCCTAGCTGCCCCAGAGACTGACGTGGGAAGATTGCAAGGTTGGTTTAAGCAGCATAGCCAAATCTTATTACTCCTTTCCTAGCACCCGAAAGCTTGGTGTTTGGAAGGGTTCCCACTACCCTAACTGAAAAGAGTGACTCACACTGCCTAAGCCATTCAGGCGAACTATATGGCTTATGCCGAGCACCTGCTTCCCTTCTGGGAGCCTGGAATTTTAGTCAGTGTGGCTGAATAAATAACCTGCTGTGAAAGAACCCATGCCCAGCATCCTTGAGACATCATTTGATGCATGCTGGCACAGCTCCTTATTGGGGTACAATCTGTGATGTGCTCTGCCTCCTGGGCCTCTTCTTCCCCCAACTCCTCCCTTTCTCACAGGATCAGCCTCATACTGGAATCATGGGTCATAACCAGCCCAGTCTCTTCTAAATTCACCATCAGCATCCTTCAAGCCTCAGAACTCCCAGCATAGGCCAGAAACAAGTAAGGTGTCTAGGCTAATGCCGAGCTTTTGGAACACAACTTGCACACAGGACACTGACTTCACAGTGTTATTTAATAAGCTTAAAAACAGCTCAATCACTGCTTTAACTTTTCAATTGGGGATGCAGGCTTGCTAGCATAGTCCTGATGGGGATTGTACTGTGTATGTTCATCTTATTGATTGTTGAATAAAGTACTGTTTGGCCAATGAGGCAGCAAGTTAGACGGGGCTAGGAATCAAAGAGGACTCTGGGAAATGTAGTAGAGAAGTGGTGATCCAGGTAGGAGGTGACATAGCAAGGAGACTCATATTTAAGCAAGGACAAACAGGAAGTGGTCCCTTTTTCCCCTCCGCTCTTCCTCCAGTGGAGTGATATGATCCACCGGCAAGGGAGGATGCCAATGGAAGGTGTCCGATAAGATAAGTCTTATAAAACATATAGATTAATGATAATAAGACTGAGCTAACAGATGAGAATCCTAGTCATTGGCCAAGCAGCATTTGTACCTAATATAAGTCTGTGTATATTTTGTCTATCCACGTGGCGGGCAGAACTCAGGCTGTTGGAGACCGCCCATGTGGTGGTAGGGTTCGGGCGGCTTTTGGCGGAAAGATTTATCACAACATAGTCCCTTAATCTTAAGAATCTCCAGGAAGTAACCCAATGCATGCTAATTCTAGGTCAGTAATGGACATCCATTGCTAACTGAAAGATTGGCCTAGGACCCTTCTTATATCACAGTACCAATTAGACATAAACCTGGCTCCTGATGGTTAAATCAGTGGCTATCCGTAGGATTCCCACATGGCAGGTTGGAAGGCAGACTCTTCTACATGATACAGCAAACTCTGAAACATTCTGTATGCAAATGAAGATTCCAGAAGGCTGAGCAAAGAGCCTCAGGTCATAAGCCAAAGATGTGCCTGATCCCAAGTCCCACATACACTACAGTATGTCACAGTTTCTGGTTTGAAGTCTATATGAATGGCTGTCCTCCAACCACACGCTCCTACTGTCAGGGTATGCTGTTCAAGGGAGAGCTCAGGACCACACAACTGAAGACTGAAACTTCTAAACCATGCTCTGAGGTAAGTCTTTCCTCCCTCAGGTCTTTTCTGTGAGGTCCTTACATCAGAGCAATGCAAATGAAACCAAAATAGGATTCTAACCAAAAGCAATCTAAGGTGAATGTTCACCAAACAGACTCCCCTAGAAGACACAGAGCTGAGAGAGGCCAAGAAACAAGGCCCAAGCATGTGCTGTTTGGGAAGAGGTCATTGCTATGAGGCTGTAAATGCACTTTTAATCTATGCTCTTGTTTCCCCTCTTCTCTGTTGTCCTCATTTAGTGAACACAAAGCACACACTAGCTTTTCCAGACAATCACATAAAACACTAATAATGTGCTCCTGGTCCTGGGAAATTCTAAACACCTGCTCCAAAATTCCACTTGCTGTCAGCTCCTGCTTCCCCAACCTCATTTGATCTCTCTCTTGTTGACAAAATTAACCAATTGAGGAGGAGAAGACGTACAAAAGACTCAAGCCTGTTGTTTGAAAAAGCAAGTACTTAAAAATATCAAACCCTTCAGTCTGAAGATAAATTTACCATGTTCCTGGAGCAAGAAATGAGGGGAGGGACAGAATGAAAAATAACCCAGTCCTGGTAATGATGTCTGATAGCCTGCAGGAAAGGAGGTACTGGTGTGGTGTACCAACCTATCACCACGAAAAGGGAGGCATAGAAGTAGATAAAATAAGAAAGGCTTTAAGCTAGAAGTCCCTGGTCTCTACGATGCCCTGATCTCTAGATCAACACAAAGACTGGGGCCATGAGGTGGGCTGGACTGAAAGCTAACTCAGTACCTGCTGTGTGCTTCCCTGGTTTTTCCATGCCAATGCGACAGGCGAGCCCTCTGTCCAGAATGCATATAGGCCAACTAATGAGCTGTGTGCATTTCCTCTGTTCCATGAACCATGCAGACTCTCCCTCAGGGTCTCCCTGGCTGTGTTACAGCTCCCATCACTAAGCCTGCAGCACTTTGGGAGGAGCCAGGAGGGATTGGGCTTCAAGAGAAAAGCAAACATGAGCCAGACTAAGAAAGGTGGAACATAAATGATGAGAGGCCAGGAAACTAGATAATGGAAAGTCCTCAGGGGATGAAGGAGGCAAGTGCTAGAACCCTAAAGTCCTTTTTTTAAATCATTCATTCTACTTCCCATTAGGGAAGGAAAGCAACAAGCTTTATTTCAGGGTGACCCTCAGATGGATTTGTCGGAAACATACAAACAGACAGCAGACAATTGAGCCTTGGAGTCACCTATGTGTGGCAAATCGAAGGGTTTAGACTCCATTTCTGTGGGACACTCACTCACCATTAGCACTACCAAAGACAAAGACAAAGAGGCTTCTAAGGAAACATTTGCCACCATCTTCACAGAGCCCACAGAATCCAGAATTGTCTGGGTCCTACTTCCTGAGGTATAACACCAGAACTAAACATGGCATAGTGCATTTGACCTGAGACATGGTCAGGCCTTCTTGATTGTCTTTCCCAAGTACGACCCAACTTGAAACTCCAGGGCACAAGTGAAAGGGAAGTCACAGGATGATGATGTCAGAGGAACACAGGCAGGAGCCAGCAGAGATTGCCAAAACGTCCTCAAATCCTGTGTGGAAAGTGAGGAGGTTGTAAATCTTAAGAATATAAAGAAGTTGGCCCACGGCCATCCCTTCTAGCTTTCCCAGGGAATCCCTTGAGGAAAAGAGCAAAGAGGGAAAAAGTCAGACTTGGTCACTGGGACAAGAAGAGAGACCTTATTAAGGCTGATGATGGATGTCCCCAGTCCCACAAAGCGGAAAGTAGCAGGCTTGTCTGGCCTGCCCGATCCCATACCAGCTCCCTGGTGGTCACGCAGACACTCTGAAGGACTACACCTGATTTTACCTAGCACTAGTGAACACTGGAAGAAGTGAGGGGGCCATTCGTTACCTTTTGGTAGTGCTTACCCAATTCTCATGAAGAATTGTGACAACATACCTCTCTCCTATCCCACCGAGCCCTGCTTCTCTTCATTGCATCACGTCAGATTCTGCCTCCCTCTCCCCCAGGCCTACTTGCATGCCCTGGCTCCCTTCTGGCAACAGAGCAGCCTCTCACACAGTAAAGCAGGCAAGAGGATCTGTTTCCACCTCTGCCTTCAATCAGCAGGAGTCAGAGCACAGATGTGAACAGCCCCGGGCTCCAGGGACCATATGTAGAGGTGTGATGTGTGCTGCCTAACTCTCCCGCAAAACTCCATCTAACATTTTGCCTTATTATTTTAATCTTTCTTCCTTTCTCAACTTCAATCATAATGCAATAAGAACAATGTGGAGTGAGTATAAATTTTTAAAACATAAGAAAATTCAACTAATCTAAAGTATTCCTTCAGAGATTTAAAAAAATATATTTTTTAAATTGTTTATCATATGTTTACATCAAAGCTCCTACTCAGAAACATCCCAAGGAGTTTGTAAAGAGCCATCTGGTCCTTGGGATGTGGAGTCTGGGGCCAGCACCTATGAGGAAGTATAGGGTCATTTACAGTCTAAGATGCCCTTGTGCTCCAGTTTCCTCATTGGCTAAACAGGGAACATACCACTCCATGCTCAGACCATTGCATGTGGCCCATAACTTACTCTCATTTAGTAGAATCTAGATATGGAAGGCATTGATCCCTTTCTAGCTCAAAAACCAAACAGTATGGTGCTAACTTGCTCCACATAAGCATGCCTGCCAGCAGGAAGTTAAGCACCCTGGCATAACTTGTCATCCTGAGAGATGACATTCCTCCAGGCCCATACTAACCACACTGCTTAGCTGAGTGTTTTCTCTTTCCATGGAGAGTGCCAAGATCAATGCTGCCACATTGGTTACTTCTCTTGTTATGTTAAGGTACCTGCCAAACAGAGCTTAATGAATCAAAGGTTTATGTTGGCTCATGGTTTTGAAGGTACAGTTCATTGATGGGACATGTCCTTCTGTATGCTGTGAATGTGTGTTTCTTTTATTGGTTGATGAGTAAAGCTGTTTCAGCCAATGGATAAGTAGGCAGGAAATCCAAACAGGGATAGAGAAAGGTATTAGGTAGAGTCAGGGAGACTCCATTTAGCTGCTGAGGAAGCAAGAGGCCAGGCATCACCAATAAGTCAAGATGATGTGGAGATACACAGATTAATAAAAAAATTGGTTAATAAGTAAGAGAGAGCTAGACAATAAGAAGCCTGAGCCATTGGCCACACAGTTTATAATTAATATAAACCCCTGTGTATTTATTTGGAACTAAACAGTTGCAGGACTGGCCAGGACAGAAACTTCCATCTATAGTCCATTATTGTGGCAAATGCAGGGCAACAGGAGTGTGAGGCAGCTGGTCACACTGTGTCTGCAGTCAGAAGGCAAATAGAGGGGAAAGCTATTCAGCTCACTTTCTTCTTAGTTCTTCTTTATTTAACCCCAGACTCATGAGATGGAAAGCACTGCCCACACTCAAGATGGGGCCTCCCTCCTTATTCAAATCTCTCTGGATAAACTGTCATGGCTATATCCAGAGTATGTGGTGATTCTAAATCTAGTTGGTTGACAATGAAGATTAACCATCCAAACAGTCACAGATCCCCAAAGGGTGGGTCCTGCCTGAAATCATTCGAGTTTCCTTTGATTATACCAACTACTGACTTCTGTCTAAGAGATAACTGCAAGACAGAGAATACGTGTGTCTTCATCATTATGCTGGGCAAAAAAATGAAGTAAGAGAATTCAGAAGGTAATAAAAAAAGAAGTTAAATGAAAGCAAATAGGATGGAATGTCTCCTATAGTATAGGAGAGACAAAAGTAGAGATGACCCACATCATCTTTATTTTTTGAAATTCATTTTTAACTGACACAATCTGTATGCATCATATTAATTATGCATACTAACGGGATACCATACTGGTTAATCTCCACCCTCTTAGCTCTGTCTTCCACCTTCAGTCTTGGGAGATCAAGAGGGGCAGAAGGCATTGTGCTGCCTTTACAGTCTCTGGCTTTGAGACAGCCAATGGGAGAGTTTCTGAAGGGCAGTGAACAAGGAAGAAAGAGGAGATGGCCTCCCTGAATGTTCTTTGCTTCACTGCATTGGTCCAGCAACACCTGTCCCTACACTAGTTCCCTCTGGAAATCATTCTGTCTCACTAGAGGCCTTACCAGTTTCCTCTCCTGAGCCCTTGGGCCTAGAGATGGTTCTAGCCTTTGAGCAGCTGAATAACTATCAGTTCCTCTAACTTATTGTGTTCAATGTTTTTTTGCATTGCTGTAGCAAAACACCTGGCACAACAACTTATGGGCAGATTAGTTTCGGCTGTTTCGAAGGCTGGCAGCCCATCATAGTAGGGGAAAGCACAGTGGAGTAGTTCATTCCATGACAGCCTGAGCATATATGGTAGGGGCTCTTCATGTCACTACAGGTCAGGAAGCAGAGAATTTCAGGAACCTGGGACAGGCTATCAAGTTCAAAGGCCAAGCCCAAGTGACCAACTTTTGACAACCAGGCAAAAACCTTCTGAAGGTTCTATAACCTCCCAAAACAGTGCAACTATCTAGGAAATACATGTTCAAAATATGAGCAGATAGGAGACATTTCAGATTGAACCATAACACTTACCCATGCCACTGTCATCAGTTCCTCCACCAGGTCTTCATCTGGCCTGTCAGTAATAGTGCATTTTCCTCCAGACACTCAAAGTTGTCCTCAGAAAACCTCCACAGTGAGCACCCAGCAGCCTCAACGGGAAAGTCCTCAGCAAAGGGATATGCTTTCCTGATGCCAGGCTTGATTCCACATCAGGTCTAACTATGCTGTGCTTTGAAGATGTTTTATTAAAGAGAATCCATTACAGTGCTCAAGTAATAGCTGGTCATGAACAGTGTGTTAGAGAAAATAGTAAAATAATACCAGGACCGGTTAAAGTTGGCTGATGTTAAAAAGGTGACGTATACCTGGCATTGGGCTGCTTGCTGGAATGATCACAGTGGAATTATTTAATAGCAGAATGAAGATTTTATAGTCCCATTGTGTATATATACCACAATGTCTTTATACATTCCTCTGTTTGTCCAATAAATCTTTATCCAGCATCTAAGATTCCAAAGGCACTAAATTAACCTCAGATCCCAGTGACCAAGACATTGTGTTTATCTTCAGATTAGAATCTAGTTGGGTCATGAAACGAGCAGGGAATTAGCAATGAGTAAAAGGCACACAGAGCTGAGTATAGGTGCTGGGAGACCATGGGGGAAGGGAGCCTTACCTAGCGCTGGGAAAGAAAGCAGGTTTCTGGATGGAATGAAGTTAAAGGTGTGGGGCTGGGGACATGGTACACTCTGTAAAGTGAATGTCATGCAAGCATGAGAACCTGAGCTTGGATCCCAGGCACTCCCATCTGTAACCTCAGTGGTGGGCTGGGCAGAGACAGGGGGGAACCCTGAAGCTCATTGGCAAGTCCACGGGGGGGGCAGATTAATGTGCTTCTGGTTTACTAAGAGACCCTGCCTCAGGAAATAAGGCAGCTGAGCCATAAGGAAGACATTCAACATCAACCTCTGCCCTCCACAGGCATGCACACACAAGTATAAGCATCTGCTACACATATTCTCATCTATCCCCCACCACACACACACACACACACACACACACACACACACACACACACACACACACACACACACCACACCCAGGAAGAACAGAGGGAGAGTCAGACTGAAAAGATGAACCAATATATACAAGTGTTAAGGATGACAAATAAAAACCACAACCCTGCTCTAGTGGCTCAGCATAGCAGGGAAGACGTAATCTAGAAGTTGGGGTGAACTGAGACATCATTAAAACACTCATTAGTAGAAACCAGATATAGGTTGAGAGACTCTCTTAGCAGAAATGTTTGGGAATAGAAGTTTTTCAAATTGCAGGTATTTTTCAGCTATTGGAATCTTTCATGTACCTTGGGGGTGGAACTAAAGTCTAACCATGAAATTCATGCATGTGTCACATACCTCCTGGGCAGAAGGCAATCTTATAGAATGTGCCTGTATTTTAACTTCGACATGTCATATGAGGTCAGGTATGGAATTTTGTAGTGTTATGTCAGCACCCCAAAAGTCTGAGAATTTGGAGCATTTCAGATTTTGGATCTTCAGATTAGGTCTACTCAACCTGCAACTGGGACATGTTTAAAAGTGATGTATCTATCTATATTCATGGTACTTCAGATACTGAGGCAGGAGCATCATGAAATCAAAGCTAGCCTGGGCTATCTATGGAGTCTGGCCTTAGAAAAAGCTTTCCTCAAAAAATTAGGAGCTACAGATAAAACTCAGGGCTTGTTTAACATGCAGAGAGTCATGACTTCAATCTCCAAGACCATCGACGAAAAATAAGATATCAGAGCAAGGATGTAGCTCAGTAAGTGCACACTTAGCTAGCATGGATTTGACAAACACAACATAGGGCTATTCTACCAACGACATAAGCAGTTGAAACTTCATAGGAAATGGAAGTCCTCGCTGCCTTCTGGCAGACCAAGGACGATTGATCCCGGAAAGCAAACCAGAGCAGCACCAAAACAGGATGTGCAACCAAGAGAGAGGCTGGCTCTTGCTGGGTGAGAGTGGAGACCAGGAATGTGGGGGCCATTGGTAGATACATTCCAGAGGCTTAAAGAGACATTTGAGAAACAGCATCAATTACATTTGAGAGTGTGATTAGAAATGAAAGAGAAGCGGAAGAGATGGGAGGGGCTCAGTGGGAACGAACACACACTGCTGAGTTCAGTTTCTAGTACCCGCAGGCGATTCACAACCATCTGTAACTGCAGCTTCGGGGCAATCCAATGCCTCTGGCTTCTGTAGGTTCCTATACTCATGTGCACATACTCATACAAAGAAACACATAAACATATAATTAAAATTAAAATAATTATTTTGTTTTAAAAAAGAAAGATAATAGGGAGGAGCCAAAATATTTACTCGATTTCAGACTTGGGCAACTGGAGGACACTGTCAGGGCCATTCAGAGATGGAGGTTAGGTGAGAGGAAGCCAAGGATGAAGGGATCCCTTTGAGATAACATTGGCATGGTTACCTAAAGATATGCAGGGAGCCTGCACAGAAGGGTTATAGCTCAGGAAGAGGGGTCTGGATGGAAAATGTGGATGAGGAATCACTTGTAAACACCATTACTCAAGTGAGCCCTGGATTGGGTGATGGTCGCTACACTGCAGAAAGCAGTTCTCACAGAGGCTTGAAGGTGCACGCTGCAGGAAGAGTCTGGAGGACGAAGAAGTAAAGAGGGTACATCTGTCCCTGAAAGACACATGCCAACCATCTGGGAGACACTGAACCTAACAGAACAAGACACTGTAAGCGACAATGGTGGGCACCCTGGACAGGCACCAAAAGCCATCTGAGTACCAGCAAATACTTTCTCACTCAAATACCCACCCACTCAAGGTATTTTCTTGGATTTTTGGCACCACAGGAATCCACCCAATAATAACCAAATTATCCAGGCAAAAGCATTCACAGTGGTCTGAATAATCCTGAAGAGAAACGCTACTGTTGTCTGAACCCAAGACACACACTCATCATGTCCAGCTGCTCCCATCTGGATAACAGAGGACAGCATTTTTCACCATTGACACTCTGGAGGTGCTGTGTGACTGGACAGTCTGGATACCTGGTAACAAATCACAAAACACCAGGGCAACAGAATTTATCTGCCATAAAGTTCAATTTAAAGGACCTTCCCTTATGACACAGCTAAGCAGTTGCTCATCATATTAGATTTGAGCTGTGGACAGTGCACAAGGAAACAACTCAGATCCTAGAAGTCCAGAGAAGACAGTAGACATGGTCCAATTGCCTCCATTTTTCTGTGTCTTTAAAACAACTGTGCACTTGATTCCGTAGCACAAATACTAAAATTGGAACAACAGAGATTAGCATGGCCCCTGCAAATTTGTGAAGCATTCCCAATTTTTAACCAGAAGGAGGACCAGATTTTTAACCAGGAGGAGGACTAGATTTTTAACCAGAAGGGGGACTATAAAAAGGGAGGAAGAGATAAAAGGAAAGGAACGGAAAGGAGAGAGAGAGAGAGAGAGAGAGAGAGAGAGAGAGAGAGAGAGACAGAGAGACAGAGAGACAGAGAGACAGAGAGACAGAGAGAGAGAGAGAGAAGAGGAAAAGGGAAGAAAAACAAAATACTGCTTGTTCTCCTATGCTGAATCTACATTTAACCAGATAGACGGACGGATGGATGGATGGATGGATGGATGGATGGATGGATGGATGGATGGATGGATAGATGCACATACATACATACATACATACATACAGACAGACAGACAGACAGACAGACAAGCAGAAGGGCAGCTATTCAATAAACTGAAAGAATAGGAGAGCCAGAAAACAAGAAAGAATAGGAGAGCCAGAAAGAGTAATAGGGGGGTGACTATGACCAAGATAAAATTAACATATATGCATGAAATGTCATAATGAAACCCAGTATTTTGTATGATAACTTAATTTTTTTCTTCTTGTTTTTTGTTTTTTGAGACAGAGTTTCTCTGTGCAGCAGCCTTGGCTGTCCTGGAACTTGCTCTGTAGATCAGGGTGGCCTCAAACTCAGAGAGATTCACTTGCCTCTGCTTCCTTCCTGCTAGGATTAAAGGTATGTGCCACCAAGCCCAGCACTAACTTAAAAACTTTTAATGAGTGGAAAACACGGGAAACAAATAGCCCTTGGTGGTAAAGGCAAAAGGATACCTTAAATCTCCATACAAAAAGTAAAATTCATAACAATATACTTCATAAACTAGAGGGGTGTCTCGAGATGTCGAGTCCTCATTGTCAGCTTGACTGGGTCTGAAGTCACCTAGGAGATGCCTCTGATTTTTTTTTTAAGATTTACTTACTTTTACTTCACATGTGTGGGTGTTTTACCTGAGTATATGTGTGTGTGTGTCTGGTGTCTGCAGAGGTCAGAAGAGGGCATTGACTCCCTAGAACTGGAGTTACAAATAGTTGTGAGTTGGGAATCAAACACGGTCCACTATAAGAGCAGTAAGTGCTCATAACTGCTAATTCCTCTCTCCAGATCCGAGGACACACCTCTAGATGTGTCTGTGAGGGTGCTCCCAGAGTGTTTTAATTGTAGAGGAGGATCACCCTGTCTGTGGGCAGCATCATCCCGTGGGCTGAGATCCAGAGAGAGAAGAGTGTGGGGAAAATAAGCTGAACACAGCATCTCTCTCTCTCTCTCTCTCTCTCTCTCTCTCTCTCTCTCTCTCTCTCTCTCTCTCTCCTCTCCTTCTCCCTCTCCCCCCCCTCTCTCTCCTCGATGCTTATGGACACAATGTGTGACCAGCTGCCTCAATCTCCTGTCACCATGACTGTTTGCAACCCCTCAAACCATTAGCCCAAATATACCCTTAAGTTGCTTCTGTCAGGTATTTTAGTACTAGGAGAAAAGTGACTAATATAAACTTTTAAACTTAATAATTTCATAATTAAAACCTGAATCCCTACTTTCAAGATGTAAGCAAAATCTCCTTGCCCATGAATAACCCCTCTCAAAACATCATGTTACATCTTTTCCAAGGAAAGACCATGCTAGTGTTGTCTCCTAGGCCCAAATAACATTTGCTATTTATCTATCTATAAGGGGTCTGGTGGAGGAAGCATGTTTCTCTTCCATGTCCTCCAGTGTTCCAGCAGCATGCTGTGGCTTGAAATCCAGCAGTTATGCTCACCCAGGGAACCGCGTCCCTCGTCATACCTGTTATTATGTGGTAACCCTCACGGACGTGGGGCCACTTCAATCACAGCTAATGAGTTATTTTTTCAGTCCTTGTGTAATTATCCCATTACCAATGCATGCTGAAAAGCTAGACTAACTGGAGAAAGGCAGGGCTCCTACTGTACACAACTAAAATCCTTACCAAGACCAGTTACCAACGGATCTCCATGCACTCCCCCAGAACCTGCTGGCAGCCGAACTAAAGTGAGAGTTTTCATAGGGCACAACTACCACATAACAATGGAAAACTGTGCCTGGCCTCCAGGAGATATCAGGAAGTCACAGGGATGTGACAAGGGATTCTTTAAAGGGATTCTGGGAACAAGGAGAGTAGTTCATTGGTAGATTATGCTTGGTGTGCATGAGGCCCTAGGCTTAATCCCCAGCAAACAAAACTTTAAAACAGTTCTGGGTTGGAGATGTAGCTCAGTTGGTGCAGGGACTGCCTTGTATGCATGAGGCCCTAAACTCCATCCTCAGCACCACATTAACCAGGTGTGTGTACACACCTCTTATCCTGCGACTTGGGACTGGAGACAGAAGGATAAGGAGTTTGAGGTCATTCTCAGTTATGTAGTGAGTTCAAGAGTGGTTTAGACTACACAAAACCCTGTCTCAAAGCAAGCAGTCAGACCAGGTAAAGTGCCCTGGCATTTTACAAAGGACAGTATCAGAAGGCAGACACCCGTAGCAGGTGGCTGTGGCATAGGTTCCACTTGGTTCTATTGTTAGCTAAGGAATGCCAGGGTTGTGTGCTCCATGTACTCACAACAGAGCACTCTGGACCCACCCTGCCAACAAATACATGAGAGTTACTGATAAGAATGCCACACCGGCCCTGAAGCTCTCAGAGCAAAGCACAAGCTGGGTCAAGCTTGAGGGAAATATCATCTTCCCTGAGACGTGGAAGCCAAAACCATCCAGCCCAGCTAGCTGACCCAACATACCCACTGGATAGATTCTACAAGTGGCCTTCATTCAGTTCCTCCTGCTTCCTAAGGCACAGAAAGCTGGCCTTGTAGAATCTGGTCTTCAGCGCCCCAAAACAGTAAAAGGAACATCACTGGACAACAGGCAGCAGTGTGGCCATCGCAGCTAGTGGAAGGGAGAGTGAGTTCATGACACACACCACAGGGCACAGTGCATTGGCGCCTCTCCCCTGAATCTGATGGCTAGAGGACTGGACCCTTCAGTTGTTGCAGATACCAGTGTAAACCCAAAGGACAGATGGCATTTCTCAGAGAAGACCAGGACATCTGACAATTCACAGGTGAAAACTGGAGTCATTCTCCAGCAGGGCAGTCTCTACATTTGGTCTTGTCCTGAAACCTTCTGTCATCCAAGAGAGATACAGGCTGTTAGGAGTTGTCCTCTTGATGCTTCTCTGATTCCTTTTACGAGGCTACAATAACCTTGATACCCAAGCCACACAAAGACACAACTAAGAAAGAGAACTACAGACCAATATCCCTCATGAACACTGATGCAAAAATTCTCAATAAAATCCTAGCAAATCAAATACAAAATCATATCAGAGAAATCATCCACCACGATCAAGTAGGCTTCATCCCAGGGATGCAAAGATGGTTCAACATACAAAAATCTATCAATGTAATCCACCATATAAACAGACTGAGGAAAAAAACACATGATCATCTCACTAGATGCCGAAAAAGCCTTTGACAAAATCCAACACCCCTTCATGATAAAGGTCTTAGAGAAATCAGGGATAACAGGAACATACCTCAACATAATAAAAGCAATATACAGCAAGCCAACAGCCAACATCAAATTAAAAGGAGAGAAACTCGATCCAATTCCTCCAAAATCGGGGACAAGACAAGGCTGTCCACTCTCTCCATACCTCTTCAATATTGTCCTTGAAGTCCTAGCTAGAGCAATAAGACAACAAAAGGAGATCAAGGGAATACAAATCGGAAAGGAAGAAGTCAAACTCTCACTATTTGCAGACAATATGATAGTCTACATTAGTGACCCGAAAAACTCTACCAGGGAACTCCTACAGGCTGTTAGGAGTACTCAGAAATTCCAAGACATCTGGGATGTTACATACTCTAGACAAGTACAAATATATGCATGTGTGTACATATATGCATACATATGTATATTTCTATATATGACAACATGTACCAAAACCCTCCAAGAAAAACCAAGGTTAAATTAAGTTTGTAAACCTTCACCATCTCAGATTATACTAACTCAGAAAACCTACTGCCAACCATGTCCTACTAGACTTAGGGGGGAAGACATAATTCATAAAATAATAGTTGTTGAAAGTGGGTCATCCATTGAGGCATGGTCTGCAAAGGACTCTTACGTCATATCTCCACAACCTCTATCACTGAAATGCCATCTTTTCAAAAGTTCCATCAATGTGATTTTCAACTAAGCCTGGAAAAAGTTGCCTATTCAATTCTTCACTGCTTAGTAAGAATTTTTACAGAGTTCAGTCTGGTGATTGAAATCACCATGAAAGCAAGACATACCTCAAGTTGTGTCCCAGCAAAGAAAGCAGCTATGAAGGCCACTGCTCATACCATCAAGAAACTCCTAATAAAACACCAAATATGTACATTAAAATTCCAAGAAACAGAAAAGACAGTTTTTCCAGTCTCAGGATTTCTGCAACTAAGGAATAATAGCAACTCTATTTTTGCTTTGTGGTGTGTCTGTGTTTTCTCTTTTGATTAAGACTGAATCACTTTCTGGCTTCATTGAGAAGCCACTGAGTCCCATTGGGGAGTTAGCTGTTTGTTCAGTGCTCCCCACACTAGGAAAATCATGGTCTGACTCACTCCAAATGTGTGCCCTGCCTGCTGTCAATAAAGCCTGTGGAAAAGTCAGAAAACAGGACTTGGCTCTGGGTATCTAGTGGGTTTTCCCATTTTTCATAGTAACTTGGAAAATGTTGCTACTCGACACTGGAAAATGTTATAGCCCCACATCATCAGATACAGGGATAACCCATTTCTATTCTTTTTTTTTTCCCATTTCTATTCTTGAACCCTCCAAGTAGCCCCAGGCTAGAAACATCACCTTTCTGGATTTGGTTTTCTTCAGCTTTTCTCTTATTTATTAAAAATAATAATAAGGAAGGAGGTAGAGCCAGGTATGTTTTTTACTTATTAAAAATCACAATTAATAAGGAAGGTGGTAGAGTCAGGTATTCTTGGGATTATGCCTGTCAAATCTTAAAGAAACTAGACGGCTGTAGACATAGTGCCATCAGAAAAGCATTGCCAAACAAACATGATGACCTGAGTTCAATCCACAAGAGCTCACATAAAAAACTGGGTGTGGTGATTTCACTTGTAATCCCAGCACTGAGAAGGCAGAAACAGATGAGTTTCAGGGGCCTGCTGTCCGGCCAGCCTAGCCTAATAGACAAGCTTCAGGCCCACAAGATCACCCATCTTTTCAAAACCCAACGTGTGATGCTGAGGGAGAAGGCCTGAAGTTACCATTGGGCTTCTACATGCATGTATATGTAATGCACATGGCTGGTGTGGGGTATTAAAATCACTCAAGTTTGAACCCCTCTCCTCAGAGTTTTATAATATGATGAAGTTGCAAACAGATGACCTCTTGCTATCTTCTTGAATTTTAGGCCAAAGTGAGACTGTGAGGTTCAGTTCATCAAGAAAAGCAAGCACAAAGCAGCTATTTCATCTGAGCATCTTCAATCACTCCACACCCTCATCTGTAGCCTTCTCCAATAACCCTGTAGAATATCCCTCAGTCAGTGTACAGCATCCTTCCCTGTCTCTTACCATATGTAGCTCTGGGATTCCTGGATATATACAATTCCCCAAGACTTTCTAAACTGAGTAATCAACTATCTTTTAGTCCTATCTCGGTTAACTTAAATGATAAAAGGTTTCAATTTATACAACCATGGTGAAAAACATAAAGGCTAATCCATGGTTGTTGTGACAAGATGGCCATGTTGGCATGTAGCTAGGGATGGAAAGTACTATTCTGAAACCCTGTGACCCCATTCCATAGATGAGGAAAGACAATCAACCACTAAAGAACCCAGAACTAATCAGTGTGAGCCTGGAGCCCCAGACATATTGCACTGTGTCACTTGGCCTCAGCAGCCCCAGGTATCTCCAACACTGGACGGCTTAGGGAGTCACCCATACACCATTGGCCACACCCCGGAGGAGACTCATTTCTGATGAAACATCCAAGTTAAGCTGGGGGAAATGGAAGCCAGGACTGCTGAACTAATGATGAGAAAAGAAAAGTGAAGGAACAAGCCTATAAATCGGCAGCAGCCATGGGCAAAACGGGGCTCTGTCACATTGAAAAATGTGTTACACTGAGTTTGGCAGATTCTAGCTCTCTCCACTGCCAAGTGCCGGGCAGAACAATTCCTCTGGAGTCCACGTAGACCCCAGCTTATGGCAATTCTTCTCTGTAGACAAAGCCCTTCTCCTGTCCTGGGATTAGAGCACATGGACTGCAGGTGCCCTAGCTGTGCATTATTTAACACACTCCATCCAGACCACTCACAAACGATGGCCTCCAGAACAGATTGAGTCACCCTACCCCCTCTTCTCTGAGTGACACTCTTTATCATTTTCCAAATTTTCTGTGCAACCAGCAATCAAGACAGGAAAAACAAGCAAAGTCTTACACACTGACAAAATGCTGATTTTGTCTATTCTATTAATAATACAAAATCTCAGTGAACGCAAATGGCATTGCATGAATAATTGCACAGAAAGTTCAACCCAAGCCAAACATTTCCATCTGAACTGACATTTCCAGGAACCTCTCTATTAACATAGTTAATACTGATTTATATATTTTGAAAATGGACAGGCCAATGACAAGGGCTTCCCCTGTATTTCCTAAGGGAAAGTGATGTGGACACCAAAAATAATTAATACAGATGATATCCAATTTTAAATACTGCCTTTTATTCTGCTGTATTTGACTATACATTGTACACATGTATTAGCATAAGAATATTCACACACTAATAAGTATTCCTGCTCCACAGTCACATGACCACCTTTTAAAGAAGACAAAAATAATCACAACTATAGCCTGCTTCAAACAAGGGGTAGTTTCTGGGCCATAACTTTAGAATAATGATACAAAATATATCTTAAAGTCTTTGAAAAATATGATGGACATGTAACACATGAAAGAAACAATTTTCACAAGCTATTTATACATACAAATATTTTCACTATTATTATCATCCAAAACTATAAAGGAAATTGCTGGCTAACATACTAAATAGTTGTTTTTAGAAAGAACTAAGCCAGATGTGGATAGCACACACCTTTAACTCCAGCACTCGGAAGGCAGAGGCAGATGGATCTCTGTGAGTTTGAGGCCACCCTGGTCTACAAAGCAAGATCCAGGACAGCCAGAGCTGTTAAACAGAGAAACTGTCTCAAAAAACAAAACAAAAAAATAGAATAATCATATGCATTGTCAGCAACATTAATATAGAAGAAAAGCTTTGCAAAATATGTTACACCAATATTCCTGAAAGAGGAAATTAATATACTCAGAAAGGGATGCATTAAAATGGGGAGGGGAATCTAAAACTATGGACCAGCAATAAGCTTAGAAAAAAAGATTATCAATGGGGGGGAATCAAATAGGATTAAGTATAGAAATTTCCAAATGGCTGTTTTGTGAAATCTTTTGAACAAAGAAATTGATTCTCTGTAATTTATTTCCTTGCACTGGACTGTATTTGGCCATCCAGAAAAGTATGAACAGCTTCAAATAAAACTACGTCTACACAGGCACAGCCAACCAGTGAATTAAAGTAATCAATCATTCAACTGAGGAAAGTGAAAGGCTGGGTCACTATGACTAAGAGGGCTTTTAATGGAAGCTATCCAAGTTCAGATTAATGAAGAACAGTTACTGTATTTTCTTCAGTACTTGGCTTACAATATTCTAAGACAATGAAGAACGCCCATCAGAACCCTTTCAGAGAGATGCCTACATCTGGGCATTCGTGTTACAGTTATTCAAACAGCTAGGCTTGAAAAGTTGCAAAATATTCAAAAATGAGAATACTTATGCAAAGCACATCTCCATCCAAGTATTCGGTACAGGGGGCTCAGCAGCTAAGATGTCAGGTCATAAACTCAAGCCAGGCCTAGGAGATGGCTCAGTCAGTAAAGTGCTTGCCTTGCAAAAACATGAGAATCTAGGCTTGATCCCAAGAGCACGCTGTTTTCAAAGGGGGGAAGCCAATCATAGCCATGTACACTTGCAATCCTAGTGCTGGGGAGCTGGGGACAGAAGACTGTGAATCCTGGGGCACACCAGCCTGTCAGTCTAGCCTAGCTGGCAAGTAAGACACTGTTTCACAAAACAGAGGGGAAGTGCACGTGCACAAACATAGAAAGATTAACCAGGATCCTCAAGCCAGTTATTCTCCCTCCATGGATTCTGAAAATACAGTGAAGGAAGATGGTTTCTAAGACAGAACACGCAGCCAAAAGACCTACTGTCCACAGGCTGCTGTGTTCTCCATGCTGTAAGGCCTGGCACTCAGAAATCAGAAAGCTTGCAACAGTCATCAAAAACTAAGCCAGTAAATCCTTAGGCAAATGCTCATTACCTTCCTTCTCCCTATCTCTACTTTATCAAGAAAGGATTTTTTTAATTAAAGAACCAAATTATACATTTACTGGATTATGGATTTCAAAAAAGCTGTATAACTTTCTAATAAAACAATCTGGGAACTGGATTAGTTGCCAGCAGTAATTTACTTTTCTATTATAGTTTTACCTGTGTGTGTATGTGTGTGCATGTATACATGTGTGTATGTGAGTGTCACAGCACACATGTGGAGTTCAGAGAATAACATTGTGAAGCTAGAGTTCTCTCCTTCCACCATGTGGGTTCCAGGAATCAAACTCAGGTTGTCACACTTGGCAGCAAGCGATGCTGAGGGTACCTGCCCTCAACTCTAATTTTTTGTAAAGTAAAGGTCAGTACATCCAAACTAGCATATAATCATCTTCATTTCATCAAAGAAAGGATGTCTTCCCATGAGAGAAGGAACAGTAATGGCAAAAGGAGAGGGAGTAATCTTTCCCTTTTAATAATTTAGACTTCTGGAAACCACGCCACACCATTTTTCTCATTCTATTGCAGACCAGCGAAAACCTGGTGGTAATCAAGATGCCACCACTGAGTGAGTTTCAGAGCAAGGGCCTCACACCATGGCATCAACATCACCTAGAAACTTACTAGAAATGTTGATCCTCAAGTCTCCAGCTACTCCGAAGCCAGAGATCAGCAACCCATGTTTTAACAATCCTCCATGTGTGCCCAGCACAGGACAAGCCTGAAAAACACCTCAGTAGAGCACATGATTCCATAACTCAGAAAGGAGTTCAGAAAACCCAATTTCAAGACAGGCAGGTTTGGGTTCCTTATTGCAACCACTGAAAGTATGCTTTTTTTTCAAAATAAAAATATGTATATCTGAAATATATAACTATATGGTGAAGTACATGGTAACAATGATATAGAATATGTAAATTCGATACTGTTGTAAATCCAATAATTCAACATAGACACCAGCAAGTGACCAGCAGCTTCTCAGTGTCATGTCAGTATCCTTTTCACCATTAACATCACTATCATCAGCAACAGCATCATTACTGCCATCATCACCGTCATAGAGCATCAACAGCATCATGCTATCATCATTGTCACACCACCACCGTCATCATCATAACACACATTATTATCGTTACCATCCCATCACACACTATCATCACCTTTACACATCAACAGCATCACACCAAAGTCACTGCCATCACCACCATATACCATCAGTAGTACCATGCCATCATCACCACCATCAGATCACATATCATCACCATCACCGTCATGACATCACCATCATACACCACCATCACCATCACCATTATCATGTTATATTTACACCTCTCAGAAGAGGAGAAAGGGGTCTGATTTCTATAGAATGTTCCATTCTTCCCCAAGAACCCAACCCAAGGCTGGAAAGGATCTCAGCCCCATCATGAGTTAAGTATAGAGAGAGGCAGTTGGAGGATGCTGGATGATGTTCACAAGCTCTTTGCAGGAAGGGAGAGGTAGAAAGTGGTTTATTGAAGAAGAAGAAGAAGAAGAAGAAGAAGAAGAAGAAGAAGAAGAAGAAGAAGAAGAAGAAGAAGAAGAAGAGGAAGAGGAAGAGGAAGAGGAAGAGGAAGAGGAAGAGGAAGAGGAAGAAGAAGAAGAAGAAGAAGAAGAAGAAGAAGAAGAAGAAGAAGAAGAAGAAGAAGAAGAAGAAGAAGAAGAAGAAGATAGGTTAGTCTAAAAAAATTAGTGCCAAATACCCCCACATTGCCATAGCTTGTCTTAATACACACACACACACACACACACACACACACACACACACACACACACGCACACGCACACACACTCTTTGGCCTATTGCTCGGGCTTATTACTAACAAACTCTTACAACTTAAATTTACCCATAATTCTTACCTATGTTTAGCCACGTGGCTTGGTACCTTTTCTCAGTAAGGCATTCTCATCTTGCTTCCTCTGCATCTGGATGGTGACTCCATTGTTGTTAGTCTTACCTCAGGCATCTGCTACAATTTTATGACTGGTTTCATTTTCAATAAGATACTCATTGCACTTTGCTTTCTCTGGTGCCCACCAAGGGGAGTAGGCAATTTCTGGCTTCCCTTCTACTATCTCTATCCAGAGCTACTCAGGCTCCCAGCTTCCACTGCAGGTGGGGTTCCAAGAAATAGAAGATAGGGACTGTGGTAAAAAAAAAAAAAAAGAACAGCCTCCTTTCCTTTAATAGATGGAAAGGAAGACATCTGTGGTTAGAACCCTGGTTCTCTTTGTGTCTCTGCCCATTTGTCACCTGCCCATTTGACACCAACCCAGTCAGATAGACTCAAACTCCAACCAAAGATAAGCCAACAAAAGACATGAACAGATGCTCTGCCCTCTGTTTTAGAATCATTATTTGAATTCCTAATTTTGTATCTGTCATCAACAACATGATTATAAGAGGCCATGTAGAATGACTTTGAATTCGGCTGAGTGGTAGAGCCCTAGCCTAGCATACACAAAGCCATGGGTTCAATACCCAGCACTGAAAAAGAAGCCAGATAGAATAGCACTAGTAATTTGCCTGGCATTGGTGGCACACGCCTTTAATCCCAGCACTTGGAGGCAGAGGCAAGCAGATCTCTGTGAGTTCGAGGCCAGCCTGGTCTCCAGAGCGAGTGCCAGGATAGGCTCCAAAGCTACACAGAGAAACCCTGTCTCAAAAAAAAAAAAAAAAAAACAATAGCACTAGTAATTTAATTTAGCATTTACAATATAGTTCTATTGCCAAATCTAAAGTCAGGAGGTAGAGGCAAGATAATTGTGAGTTTGAGGCCATCCTGGGCTACATAGTATGTTCAAGACCAGCCTGAGTTTCATACCAAAACTCTGTCTCCAAAAACCTAGTTCTGGGGATGTTGCTTGGTTATCAAGCACTTGCTTGGCATGCTTGAGGCTCGAAGTCCCATAAGTCCCATCCCTACCCCCACCTAAAACACAAACTAATAAAAGTGTGTGGCATCTCATGTCTCCTTAAAGAGCTTGCCAGACACTCCTGCCATCACCTATCCCTGTTCTGAAAACTACACACATCCCAGAGCCTTGTACCTATGGTTGAAGGAAACAGTACTTGGGTGTCTGCTTCTGAAGGACTACACAAAAGGTGAACTACAACATTAATTCACTGTGTGTACACAGTAGCTAAAGTGCTAAGGCACGATCTGGAAATTCTTTTTAACCAAAGCCAGAAACGTCTGAGCTCAGGTTCTTGGCATTCTGCCAATGCTTAGATTTGCTTATGGAGTAAGCTAACAAGACAGGGAAGGCAAGAGCTTAGCATGTAGTTCAGTGCAAGAGTGTGGGCTTTGCACATGAGAGGCCTGGGTTCGATCCTTAGTGCCATTTTTAAAAAGGAGAGAGAGAACATGAGATCTGGGGGTGTAGTTCAACTAGTAGACTGTCTGCCCATCATACACAAAGCCCTGGGTTCAAGTCCCAGCACCACATAAACTGGGTGTGATAGCACGGATCTGAACTCACAACACTCAGGAAGCAGAGGAGGAAAAGGTCAGGAGGTCAAGGTGACCCCTCAGCTAGATAGGAAGTTTGAAACCAGCCTAGGCTACATGAGACCCTGACTCAGAAGCAATGAAATAACAATAACAACAAAGAAAGGCTAACTGAAGCCATCTTGTCCTGGGTCTCTTGTAACCCTGAGCAGCTCAAACACTTCATGAGCCAACGAGATGATGTAATGGAAGCCTAGGAAACAGGCTCACAGCTTTAAAAATGAATGAAGCCGAATGGATTTTTGAGTACACGTTACAATGTGGAACTGGATCTGCCAGACAGGAGGGTATGGGCTCACCAGGCACATTCTAGAAATGTCACAGAGATGCAAGAGCCACCACAACAAATCATTAGGCTGCTGCCTTAGGCAATTAGTAAAGATTCAAGAAGACCAAGAGCCCTGAAAAAAAATCTGCAGAAACTTGCTGGAAATAATCAATAAAAGAAGGCAACATGAAGCATATCTTTCAAGATCAAACTGAGCCTTGGGCTAGGGGTATAGCCCAGTGGAAGAACCCAGCATGTTCAAGACCCTGAGTTCAATTCCCAATACTGGGAGTCAGGAGGACCTGAGTCTACACCAAACTCAGGTCTTACCCAAGGTACAGAATTGTTTGGGCTCTAGTCATGACATTGAATGCATGTAATTGTAACTAAGAGAGAACCCACAACTGTTGCCAAACACTGTGTGTGTGTGTGTGTGTGTGTGTGTGTGTGTGTGTGTGTGTGTGTGTGTATGCATCCATGTATCCGCCTAGCCACTTGATCATACTGGATATGAAGGCCTTTAATTTGAGAAGCAAACAATAAAAACAAAAACAATTATCAAGTCACTTTCCCCAAAGATTAGCCCTCCACAGAAGTACTTTTGTTTCCCTGGTGTTGTTTCAGTCCTGAGACACAGTTACTCCAAGAGGACAGACATAACACTGTAGACTTGGGCAGTAATCTGGAGAATACTAAGATTCTGTGAGACTCACTTCCCCTTTAAACCCTTTTGGGAAAGGAGATAGTGTAAACTGCCCCAAGTTCCTTCAGTTCTGCCCCTACCCCATGTCATCTTCTCTAAACATGCTCACCATGCTTGGCCTCAGAAGACATAGTGACACACACACTCAAGAAGGTTCACATAAGCACACACTCCAGGGAATGGCATTTCCCATCATCAAAATTGCTAGGAAAGTCGATCAGTTGAGAAATATAAATATATACTACAATATGGCATACTCATTGAGTTGATGAATGAGTTGAGCAGTATGTGACGACTGAGTTGAGAAAGGGGGCTGCTCAAGCTGCTAAATTCTAAAGTCCAAAGCACCTCAGCATCACCACATGCCACTTGCCCCAGCTTAGATAGGGTTACTATTGCTGCAATGACACACCATGACCAAAAGCAAGTTGGGGAGGGAAGGGTTTATTTGTATTACACTTCTACACTGCAGTACATCACTGAAGGAAGTCAGGACAGGAACTCAAGTATGGCAGGAACTTAAAGGCAGAAACTGATGCGGAGGCTATGGAAGAGTGCTGCTTACTGGCTTTCTCATCATGGCTTGCTCAGCCTGAATTCTTATGGAATCATGACCACCAGCCAAGGGATGGCACCATCCACAATGGGCTGGGCCTTCCCCGCTCCCCCATCATTAGCAAATTAAGAAAAGGCCTTACTGCTGGATCTTATGGAGACATTTTCTCAACTGAGGTTCCCGCCTTTAAAATGACTCTAGCTTGTGTCAATTTGACATACAACTAGCCAGGACTCCCCCCGATCTTGAATCCATCTCACTGGATAAGAACAAGTTGTCAAGAAAAAGAAAGATATAGACGCTCTCTCTCTCTGTCTCTCTCTCTGTCTCTCTCTCTGTCTCTCTCTCTCTCTCCATCTCTCTCTCTCCATCTCTCTCTCTGTGTGTCTCTCTCTGTGTCTCTCTCTGTGTCTCTCTCTGTCTCTGTCTCTCTCTCTCTTCCCCTCTGGTTGCAATATTTTCACAAGCAAACGACCTTGACACATGCATATCTGGAATCATGAGGGATCCCCAAACACAACATTTGAAAACGAATCAGCAAACCATGCCACTGGGGAAGAATTCAGGTTTTAGTTTCCTCTGATTCAGGCTTGCGGAGGGGAGGGGGCAGCACCTAGAACATGGAAACCCTGAAAAATGCACGCCTTTAATCCTAGCACTCAGGAGGCAGAAACAGACAGATCTCTGTGAGTTGGAGGTAGCCTGGTCTACATAGTGAATTCCAGGCTGACCAGGGTTGCATAGTAAGACCCTTTCCCAAGCAGCCAACCAATCAGTCAATAGCATGATCAAATCACCTGCTGATGAGATGGGCTTGAGCTGCAGAGAGGAATAGCAGAGCCAGTTTCCTCCTGGACTTAACCTTCCATCAAACAGCTCTCTGTCTCCACCATCCAGTCCATGCCTACCTGTGAGACGAGAGCTATCGAAGCCAAAGCAGCCCTCTGCGCAGTGCTTTGGGAAACTCTCTAAGAGAAGGGATTGCCATGAAATAATGAAGGATGGACCGGGAGAAGAGAGGGTCAGAACAGAAGACAGGGCCTTCGGAGACAGTTGGACTCGTGCAGTACTCGTTGCATAAGTGTAAGGTCCTGAGTTTAGTGTCCAGTACCATGTAAAAAGCAGGCTTGGTGGTCACACTTGTAATTCCAGATCAGAGACAAGTGAGGCCTTGCCGCTGGCCAGATAGCCTCATGCAATCAGAAAGCTCTAGGTCCCAAAGAGACTGTCAAAAAAAAATTAAAACTTCAAGATTTTAGGCCAGGGAGGAGATCCTGGCCTACACATGGGATAAAGGGAGAGATGGTGGGGAATATAAAGGAAGGGACATACAGAGATACGGAAAGAGGGAAGAGAGGAAATAAAGATGGGAAAGAGCATGGTGGGGCTGGGGAAAAGGGAGGGATGTTGAGAGTCGCCACCAACTAACTGTTCAAGGGGCTGAACTTGGAAGTCTGAAAGATGGAATGGCAAGGACAGGAAGTATGAAAATGCAGGACTTGGGATGCTCTGCTGACATTCTCTTCCCTGGTTTGGTGACAGATTTTTAAGCTAGGACATGATGTGATCATATGTCTTCTTTTGTTTTTAGACAGTGTCTCATGTAACTGCTATGTAGCTGGGGATAAAGAATAGCTTTGGACCCCTGTTCCTTCTACCTCCACTTCCAAAATGCTGGGATTACTGCCATGAACTACCATGCCTAGCTCAATTTGTTTTGTTTTTCTTTTATGTCATGCTGAAGATTGAAGCAAGGATTTTCGCACAATAGCCAAGCACCCTGCCAGCTACATCTCCAGGTGTGGTATGATCATATGTGCTATTAGTTCTGTATCTCATCTCTGGTTACTCACTCCTCATCCCTCATCCCGCTGGTTACTCACTCATCCCTCATCCCGCCTTTATCCCTGGTCCCACATCCCACATGCCTTGGGGGACATTTCCTCCCTGGGTAGATAATACTATCCCCATTTTCCTTATTAGGTTCAGAACAAGCTAATAGGCTGGATCCCACACTGGAATATGGCCTAAAGACCCAGCTTCTTTTTACAAAGCCAAAAAGTAAAAATAAAAAGGTGTTGAGATTTCTGGCCAGGGGCACAAGGGACAAGAGAAGCGGGGGGTTGTGGGGTAGGAACGTGGCTTTTAGAGATGTACTTCAAAATTTAGGGAGAGCTGAGCTGAGAGGACCATAGGGCGGTAGGGGGGATAGGGAGACAGGTGAGAAATGCTGTAGGGAATAGGGTGGTTAGAGAATAGGGTGCCTTGGAAGTAAAACCAAGGGCCCCTGCAAAAGGAAACTCCCTAAGAAAGAAAGGAAAAGTCTGTGGTTTGGAGAGTTGAAGTTGTGATGACTCACTTTGGCCAACCTCAATATCCCAAGTCAAGAAGAGGCAGGGGAAAAAGACTGGAACCATCCAGGACAAAAAGAGGCAGGGGATAGGGGCTGGAACCACATATGAGAATGTGTAAAGGGCAACTGGCAATGACACCCAGCACTGAGGAGGTCCAGAGTGGGACACATGACTTAGCACAGCCAACAGCTTAATTAAAATTACACAAATCGTTTGCCAAGCATTAACCTCTATTTTCTTCTGCTTTATTTTTTATTATTTTCTTGTTTTACTCTATTGATTTCAAAGCAATCAGAGAGAAAAGCAATTTAAATGCTTAGAATTTTATTAACAACTTCTTTTTTTCTTTTGAGACAGGCTTTCACTATGCAGCCTCGGCTGGCCTGAAACTCACTATGAAGACCAGGCTGGCTTTGAACTTGAAGAGACCCACCCCAGCCTCTCCAGTGCTGAGATTAAAGGTGTGCCACCACACCTGGCCTCATCAATAACATTCAAGAGCTGGCAAATGATTGCAGGGCAGGAGGCTTGTTAGTACAGGTAAGAATGACCCACAATAAACACTCAACTACAATTGCAGATAGTAAAGCTGAGTGTTTGTTCTCAGAGGCGGGGGAAGCAATGTCACCATTGTGGCATTACTTAGCAAACTCTCCTTTCATAGATACCGTCTCCAACAAACTCCACCTCCCTGTGTGCACTGTCAATAGACATTTCAAATTTATGGGAGACTCCATTAATGAGGTTTTTAAGGCCTTTTGATACTCAGGCATTTATAGAGCAAGACAATTGCAGGTAGTGTTAGCTGTTCAGTGTTTGGATCTGACAGACTGTAAGTAATCTTTTTTGGATAGCTGCTTAGGGCTGTGGGTGCATGAATCAATACAGTCCAAGCAGATAGGGTGTTCTGACACAAGATCATCAACTGCCTCTGATGTGTGGGGCTAGGAAGGCAGCTCAGCTGTACCTTGCAAGGTTGAGGATCTAAGTTTGATCCCGAGAACCCACAGTAAGAAAAAAAGTCAGGCACAGTGCTTATAATCTCAGTGCCCTGGGGATCTGCATGTCTAAGCCAGTGAGAGATCCTGTCTCAAAAAGACAGAACAAAAGTAACATCTGAAGAATGGCAGCAGAGGTGGCTTGCACACATATGAACACGCTCCTGCATACACAGTGCCCCTATGCATGGACAGGCATAGACAGACATACAACGGTGTGTATTTATAGCTACATGATGTTGTTTTCTATAAGGAACATGACACCAAAGCTCACTGACAGCCATAACAGCTTTGTGGTATGCACTAGACACAGCAAAACACCTTACAAAGTCCCTCCAGCTCTGCCATGAGCAGGTGACCTCAGATTTTAGGTCTGCAAAATAAGCCGGTTGGATTAAAGCCAGTTATGGATGTCTCCCAAAGGAGTGTTAAAGATGCCTATTTTCAGTATTTCAAAGGGTCCAAGGGATTCCACAGTTACTCATAATACGGCAGCACAGACAAAACCAAACTTCCTTTGGACTCCAATGGTGCCAGCTCAATGCGTTGTGATCATGGTGCTAGCCCCGAATCCAGAAGCCTTCACCAGCAGGTAGGTCTGTCGTATATCAAAAGAGATATAAGAGAAATGAATGCTTACTTGATTACTGTAATTAAAAAGTTGATTTTAATATCCCTTCTATGATTCAACCTCGCATAGGTAAATTCACGCCATGAGTAACACAGGGCTAGGGATTTAGCTCAGTGGCAGTCACTTGTCTAACATGAATAAGGTCCTTCATTTATCCCCAGCATTGAACAAAGAAAAAAAAAAAAGGTAGCTCAATCTTCATGTGGCCTCTCAGAATACTTAACAATCTGCTTTCTCTCTTAGCTTAGCTTTTCTATACTTTTTAAAGTCTTTGATTCTAATAAGAGATGTATGTACGTATGAGGTACACCATAATTTCAAAAATAATTAGACACACTTGAAGAAGTTAAGGGAAAAAATGAGTTTGCTCCATTAGTAGTTTCCTCTTCAACTTCTTGTTCTTTTTAAAAAAAATATTTATGTATTTTATGTAGATGGGTGTTTTGTCTGAACACCAGAAGGAAACACTGGATCCCATGGGACTACAGTTATAGACAGTTGTAAGCTGCCATCCGGGAGTTAGGACTTGAAGAGAAGCTAGTGCTCTTAACCACTGAGCCATCTCTCCAGGTCAACTTTCTATTCTTCAAAATGTATGTTTTTAAAATCTCTTTGATATCCTTTTTTTCTAAAGCAAATGGAATGTTTCCACTTGGTGCCAGCACCCCCACAGGACCCCAAGAACTCGGAAGCCAGGACCATCATCTATGATACTGATGAGTCTCAGATACTGATTTCCAGAGTGGTATTACAAATTTGCACTCCCACCAGCAATGGAGGAGTGTTCCTTTTTTTCCACATCCTCTCCAGCATAGATTGTCATTGGTATTTTTGATTTTAGCCATTCTGGCCGGTGTGAAGTGATATCTCAGAGTTGTTTTGAGTTGCATTTCTAAGGATTTTGAGCACTTTCATAAATGTCTTTCAGCCATTTTAGATTCTTCTGTTGAGAATTCTCTATTTAGTTCTATGCCCCAATTTTTAATTTCATTGATTGGTGTTTTGGTGGCTAGCTTCTTGAGTTCATTGTATATTTTGGAAATCAGCCCTCTGTCAGATGTGGGGTTGGTGAAGATCTTTTCCCATTCTGTGGGCTGTTGTTTTGTCTTACTGACTGTGTCCTTTGCCTTACAGAAGCTTCTCAGTTTCAGGAGGTCCCATTTATTAATTGTGGATCTCAATGTCTGTGCTGCAGGCAAATGGATGGAACTAGAAGAAACCATCCTGAGTGAGGTAACCCAGTCACAAAAAGACAAACATGGTATGTACTCACTCATATATGAATTTTAGACATAGAACAGAGGATTACCAGCCTACAATTCTCTTCACCAAAGGAACTAGGAAACAAGAAGGACTCTAAGAGAAAAATGTATGGTCCCTGGAGAAGGGGAAGGGCCAGGATCTCCTAAGCAAATTGGGAACATGAGGGTAGGGGAGAGGAAGTTGGCAGAATGTGAGGAAGAGAAGGGGATGGGAGAGGAGTAAATGGGGGAGCAGAAAGGTTGAGTTGGGAGAAGAATAGAGGAGAGCAGGATGCAGGATGAAAGATCTCATATCAGAAGGAGCCATTATAGATCCGAGGAGAGATCTGGCACCAGGGAGATTTCCAGAGATCTATAAGGATGACACCAACTAACAATCTAGGCAATGGTGAAGAGGCTACCCTAAATGCCCTTCCCCTAAAATGAGTCTGATGACTACTTTATATGCCATCCTAGAGCCCTCATCCAGTGGCTGATGGAAAAAGAGGCAGACACCCACAGCTATACACTGAACTGAACTCTGGAACCCAGTTGCAGAGAGGGAAAAATGAAGATCAAAGGGGGTCTGGACCAGGCTGGTCAATCCCACAGAAACAGCTGACCTGAACAAGGGGGAACACATGGCCCCAAGTCGACTGTCTAGGAGGCCATCACGGGACTAATCCAGACCCCTGAAAGTGGATGTCAACGAGCAGGCCTCGGCACCCTATGGGGCTTCTGATGGTGGATCAGTATTTTTCCCTGGTATAAGAAGGGACTTTGAGGGCCCAGCTCACGTGAAGGGATGCTCTCTCAGCCTGGACACATGGGGGAGGGCCTAGGCCTGGCCCAGGATGATAATGTGGAATTTTGGGAGGCCCTGTGGAGGGCCCTACCCTCTATGGGGAGCAGAGCGGGGAGGGGGAAAGGGGGTGGCAGGGGGCTGACGGGGAGAGGGAGAAGGGATTGACATGTGAAATTACAATTTTCTAAAAAATAAAATAATAATAATAATAAAAAGAAAAGGTTTAAAAGCTCAAAGCATCATATAGCATCATTTATTATACTACAAATTGTCACTGATCATGGGTGATCACTTTCAAGCATGCTAAACTTTTACAAATTCAATATTACAAATGCACTGACTGGGAATTTCTACCCCATTCTCTGCAGGAGCTGTGTGCTATCCTCATTCACAATGAAAAATCTCTTAGAAAATCAACTTTGAATTATTGGTTGATGTGTCTTTACATAAGATCTGTTCATGTAACTCATTTGACATCTCTCTCTTTTTTTGAGTGCTGTATTCCAGGGACACCATCTCATTAAATCTAGACTAAGTCGGACCTATCACCACTGTTCCATACACAAGAAGACATACAGACACAGAATAGGGGCTCACGTAAGATCCGAGGCTGGTGAATGGTCATCTGAAGCCAGACCTTGTTCTCAGCCTCAGTTTGATTCCACAGTGTGGAGTCCATGGAAACACAGGGTTGCAAGCAAGTAACAGCTTTTCATAGAGCACTTTCAATTACCACCTTGCATCCCATCATTGCAGCTACCTTCATTGGCTGCCTTGGTCCTTAGACCATGTCACTGAGGCATTTTCCTTCAAGGCAGAGCTTTCCTTTCCTTTCCCTACTTCTCTCCCTGCATCTCTTCTGGTAATAAGCAGATCAACATAAATTGCTACAGTGGGTAACAGGCCATCAGGACCCAGCACCTTCTCAGATACGAATGGGCCTCTCTGTGAATTGTTAGTATAAAGCTGCATCTTTCATCCAGTTGTCCAAGCATGAAACTGCTTAGCCTTTCTTTCTAGAATTAACATTCCCAAATCTGGAATGACAAAGAAGGAGAGTCAATCACCCACTAAGGGTTCTACCTGTCTGTACTACACCTGGGCACTCATCTCTCCCAACTGTACCTCCCATAACTCGCATCTCCCAATGGGGCCTTTTACTTGTAGCTTTCAAACACACACATCACACACACACACACACACACACACACACACACTAAATAAATGTCAAAAAATATGAAAAGAAAAGAAAAAAAGCCATGTGACTTCAAACAATAAAAGAAAGACAGGCCTGAATGTGAAATAGGAGGCCAGAACGGCTTCCGAATCCAGCTTCTTTCCCAGCCCTTTTATCTTTCGGCGACACTAACTTCAGTGAAACAGGAGGACAGTCCACTTTACTCAGCTCTCTACTGTACTGCCCAGACCTGAAGTGCACAGTGAGAAGTGAGTCTGAAGTGACAACTAAGCGGTGAAGGTACAGGCAGGGTAGTGGGACTCAGTGGTAGAAGACATGCTTATCGTTCCTGCAAGGTCCCGGGTTCAATCCCAAGCGCCAAAGAAAACCAAAAGCTAAAGGCAACAGATGGCAAAGACCTTTATTTCCCATCACTAGAAGTGATTCTTCAGAATATACTTCAAAGACATTCATAGTCGACACCCGTAGGAAGCAGGTTGCAGACTACCCAGCAAAAATAAAACAGCCCCTGCTCCCTCGATATCTGAGTGTGATTCCTCCTACCAAGACATTATTCTGAAATTATCTTTTAATTCCTAGAGCCATAACATCAATATAGAAATTATATAAACTTGAGTCTCAATAGTTGCTGAAGTTGTCTTACAAAATCATAGCCAAAGTTGAACCGGTTCAAGCACTACAGGAACACAGAGCAAGGCTGCCACCAGCCTCTGGCCACATCAATTGAGTAACATTCAACTGTGTTTTCTGTATGTCTGTGTTTAAAAATGCCTTCTTTGCTATAAAATATTCACTCATTAGCAATGAACTCAGAGCTCCTATTATGACCCATGCCTTTGTGTTTAAACTTTATTATAACACAATGAAATTTTTATTACCCTCATGCCTTTTCTCTGTATAGTGCATCATGGCCTTCATGTACGTGAGGGCCCTGACAGTGACAATGACACCTCAGCACTTCAGATACTCCACAGCCTATTATGAGGTCATGTAGACTTGAAAATAGTCTAAGTTGAAAACGCATGTAACATGCTCACCTGACCATCGAAGCTCAACAGCACAGAACACCGTGTAGCACCAGCATTCACTCCTGTGATGGCAGGATGGTGGGGTTCTGAGGTTCACTGACGCCACCCCACGTTCTGACAGAGGATACTACCAAGCACACTGGCCTGGGAAAAGGCCCAACTTCAAATCTCCAAACAATTCCACACTATCACAAAGCTGAAAAGTACAAAGTTACCATAGCTAGTCAAGGGCAGTATGCCCTTGGTACCTTTTAAATGGCAAAAATATCACCAGAGGGCTGGAGAGAATGCTCAGCAGGTAAAGGTGCCTGCTGTCATGTCCAACAACCTGATATCTGGAAGCCACAGGGTGGAGAGAACTGACTCCCAAAAGTTGTCCTTTGACTTTCACACACCCAGTATGCCACACTTGCAAGCATATGTATGCAAATGAACGAATTAATTAATTAAAAAATAATTTCAAAAATGCCACAATAAAGTACAAAGCTGTGACATTAACTAAACTGTGAAGAGGACACTTCTTTACAGAATAAAAACTGAAAGCAGAGGTCATTCCTATCTTGTTGGCCCTCAACTGGAAACTGTTTCTTCAAATGACCAGGAGAAGCAAAATCCAGGACTATCTCCAAGTTATAATAAATTTGAGTGAGAAGATGAGACCACAAGCTTCAAAATCCAAGGACAGCTGTAGTCTAAATTATATTTAGGAATTACTAGATAAATGTGGTGGTGTACCCACCTCCAGAGAAGCTCAGGCAGAAGGATTGTGAGTTAGCCTGGGCTACATAGCAAGTTCAAGGCTAGACTGGACTGCAAACCAAGATCACAAATTTTTTAAAAAGTTACTGAGCACTGAAGTCTTTGTGCCACTCTGCTCAGTCCCAGAAGCATGCCCTAACAGAACTAAGCCATGCTATATATGGTCCTGTCCTTGAGAAACTGGCAGTCCACAATGTCCCTCATCTTGTAACCTACTGTGTGTTCCTGGGGACTCCCTTCCAATCCCTCCTGCCAATGAGCCTCTAAGAGACATGACAGAGCTTGACACCCACTGCACCATATATGGGCCCTACCATAATTCACAGCAGTACAAGCTCCTGGACCCAAAAATCCTGCTAGAAAGCAAGAGGCTAACACAACAGCTAGGCTGGAAGCATAATAAATAGCCTGGTGCTCAACTCAGAATGAGTTGGGGTGGGGCATAACTCGTCACTAAAATCCCAGCACCAGCAAGCCTCTAGCAGGAAGACTGCAAGTTGAGGCCAGCCTTGGCTACAGAGACAGAGTTCCAGATCAGCCTGGGCTACATAGTGAAACCCTGTCAGGGAGGGACTGCCATAGTATCACTCCAACTCAACTTATTTATTTATTTATTTATTTATTTATTTATTTATTTATTTAGACACAGTTTCATTGCTGTCACATCTGGAAAAAGAAATGAGCAACTAAACCTCAGCAGTGATAAGTATTCATGATCATGGACGGGATTGGGGGAGGATGGGTAGAAGACTCCACCCATTTCAGCAGGAAACATACTCTGCTTTCTGCTTTACAGTAGTTACAGAATGTACACTTGTATTCCAATGTACAACAGCATTAGCTTAGCATTGGGGTAATTATATACATGATTTTTTAAAAATATATATATATATTTAGACCCTTACAGACACAGGTTTAAACATATCTACATTTTTGGCAGGGATAAATATGATATCCCAGGATAAAATTCCATAAAATTTAAAGGAGAAGAAAAACAGGTAGAGATTCCAGTGGTTAAAAAGAGTTTATTCTAGCACTTTCTAAGCAGATAATTATGGCTATCAAATGTCGATGGCATTTGGATTCTATTTAACCAGTTACAGTTAAAATGATGATGTCACTGTTCTATTTTAAGATGTCCATATTCTCAATAAGAAAATAAGATTCTTTACCACTCTTAAGTTATGATAAAAAAAATATTCAGCTGTTCACTGAAGGCTGTGTGGACTGATGGCTTCATGACATTATTTAGGAATGACTGAGAGAAAAAAGATGCAGTGCCCATGAGAAGGAAGCCTACCGCCTTGGTTCCAACACAGTCCCAGTCTTAAGACATTCAGAGAGAAGCCGTTTTATCACTAGAAGCAACCTGGTTTTCATATGTTGGTTTTTAAAAAACGTTTAGGCAGAGTTCAGGCCAAACAAAATGCACTTCTAAGCCAACATTTTTCTTTGACTTTGCCTCTAAGCAACACTCAACATCCTGTATTAACTTTTCCATAGAATTAAAGGGGAATCTGCTCACTCAGGAAGCCCTCAGTGAGTACCTCCTGTGTGCCAGGCACTCACCTAGGGCCTGGGAGATCGGGGGAGACATGAAGCACTAGCCCTTTCCTTAAGATGGACATAGCCTGGGGCCAGACTGATAGACAGGGAAATGCTTGTGATGCATTTGGCTAAAGTCCATGCTGCTTAGCCTGTGTACAGTGGCCATGGGGCCTTTGCTTATATTAAATCAAAAATAAATAGTTTTAATTGCAAAGAAAGTCAGAGTTAGAAGAAGCAATGCTGGTGATTCATCATGGGTATCTTGGGAAGACACCACAAAGCAGAATCAAAGCCATGGATATGGCCTTTCCATCCTAGGATGCCTGAAAGGCAAGAGTACAGGCAGTACCCACCCCTCCCCATTTTCAGTTCTTATGTTAAAAACAGGCACATGATGGAAATAAACCATTAAGACAAGGTTCAAAAATAAGTTTAACTGGGTACCAAAACTCATTTTAAAAAAAAAAAAAGTTCTTATTTTAATCACTTCTGTAAGGCAGCTGAAAGGTACAGACACCAAAACTCAGCTTGGGAAGCAATCAGCTTAATCTACTGCTTTGAAAGATTAATTTAAACAGAGATTATCGATGGCTGCAGATGAGCTGGGTTGGATGATGGGGCACGGTTGAGATGAAGGAAAAATTGTGAAATCACACAAACACAGCTGCAGGCCAAACATGGAGACGGTGTAGAGAAAATCTCCTTCCTGAGTCCAAAACCCAACTCTAAAGGACAGTGCTAAAGTTAAAAACCCAAATGTCAGGAACAGCATGTGAAGGTTCAGGTTCACAGGCTGGGAGCGGCCTGTGGCCTGGACAGCAGGGATCATTTGACCTGGCCTATGGGAGCTGCAGCAGTTTGGACAGAAAGCCCAACCAGGTGGCTGGGAAAAGAACAATCCACCCATTGTTGATCTTACCTCAAACCAGATTGATTCTAAGTGCTTGTTGGAACCACTTCAAGGGCCTGTTCTGCTAAGCCCTAATAGGAGGCAGAGATAAGATGAAACTGGAAGAGATCAAATATGGTCTCCACAGGGGCCAGAAGAAAAGTGTGTTCTGATGGAAAGTGGTCCCACCCCCAATATACAAAAGGGAGGTTAATTTGGAGACCCTTATGGGAATTCTGGCTGCAGGAATCGGAATTTGAACATGTTATCATTGAGAATGCAGATTAAACACTCAATAGCACTCACCAGAGGAGTAGCAACTTGGGCAACAGTTCCCAGAGATTTTAGTTCTTCAGGAGGGAGGCCAAAGACAGAATAGATGGGGAGAAGTTACCCCACTCTACTCATACACCCACAGTTGTGTTATTATTGTTGCATTCAAAATGTCTGCTTGGAGGGTAAGAAGGCCAGAGAGCACAGAGGCTCTGTCTGCACCTACACTTCACCTTACCCTGGGGTACCTCCCTAGACTGTTCAGAATGTTTTCTAATAAACCAGTAAACAAAAGCAAAGCATTTCCCTGGGTTATGTGAACTGGCACAGCAAACATTGCAAACTGAGGAGAAACATAGGGAAAGCCTGGGCTTATAGCCAATGGGTCAGAAGCACAGGTCTCACCTAGGACCTGTGATTGCTGTCTGGGACTCGTGACTAGGAACAATCTTGAGAGCCCTTTGCTCTAGGGTCTTACTAACTTAGCATAATGGCATAATTAAATCTGCATGGCATGCAACTGATGTCTGGAGGACTGAGAATTATTTACCATAAGGGGAAGACATACACAACTAAGAAGTAAATGCAAAGTGTCAAATTTTCAGTTCTGCCCTCTACCTCCCACAGTTTAGATCCCCCTGCCATATTCCCAGAGGTGTTTTGGCCAGGAGTGCTTGTCCTAACCATCATCCTCCCCTCAAAGCTGAAACCCCACATGCCTCATATCTTCACTTTTCTCCTAAGTCTCCCTCAGCATGCCCTAGTCTCCAATTTCCACCTTGCATAGTGTTGACCGCTACTTACAGAAAGGTAAATAAAGCTAGGCCCCTGGGCCCCTGGAACACTTACCCAAAACTTAAATCAGTTAACCAGTCTCACTAAGGTCATAAGGATACACAGCAAGAACATCCATAAAATGATGGCCATTTTAATGTCACTTCACCCCTTTCCTGCATTCATTTTCCAAGTCTTATTATCCTTATTTAGGTTTATGAGGACTTCGAATGAAGTCATTTTTGTCTTTTTCAAAAAGCCTGGCACAATAGATTATGCAGAGAAAGAGCTAACTGAAAATGTATTCCTCAAAAAGGAATGGAATTCTCTTAAAATTTGATCTCATTCAAAGAAAGAGAAAAATAGTGAATTCCAGGGACAGGGAAAGAGTTGGTGAGATGTGGGTCAAGAATACAAAATTCCCTTTGGACAATATGGCCAAGAAATTAAGAAATAATGAGGGGTGTGTGTGTGTGTGTGTGTGTGTGTGTGTGTGTGTGTGTGTGTGTGTGTGTGTGTGTGTGTGTGTGAGTGAGAAGAAAATTCTACCACAAGCTGTTAGCCAGGCCTGGTGGTACACTCCTTTAATCCCTGTACTCGGGAGGCAGAGGCAGTCCATCTCTGAGTTTGAGGCCACCCTGATCTACAGAATGAGTTCCAGGTCAGCCAGAGCTACATAGAGAAACTCTATCTCAGATTTTAAAAAAATATATAATAATAACAATCATAAAGAGATGAGGAGGAGAATTCCAAGGGAAATAATCCAGTCACAAATGGGCAAAATCTCTAGACTCTATTTTCCTGAGATCCCTAAAACTGTCAGGCTTACAGAGACAGAAAGTGAAATGATAGATTCTAGAGGCTGGCGGGAGGGAGGAATGAAGACTTCTTATTTAGTGAGGACAGAGTCTCTGGGAAAATGGCAAAGTTCAGGAGAGGGATGGTGGTGATGGCTGCACAATGTGAACATACTCAACCAGACACATGAGATGGTTAAGATGATAAATTTTTATGATCTACGTATTATAGTGCAATAAAAAGAAAAACAAACTTTACTCAATGAATACATAGATTGGCTATTTTATAACTACTGTGGGTGCTATTTTCAAATCATCTCCCCATTTTAACTCATTCTGTGGGTAGTAGCTAGCCCATTCATTCCATTTAGCTATCACAGATTTTTCTGGGGAGGCGTTATTTTCAAGTTGGAAAAAGTCAATTTCAGTTATCTAAATATATTTGCTTCTCTGGTTACTACACACTGTATGAAGGGGGTACCACTCGTCTCAAACCACCATCAGGAACTACAGGGACTTTGTAACAGGCCTCCTGGGTTCAACCAACCAGCATGCTTTGTTTTTCTTTAAGAAACATTTGAAAACCATCATCCTGAAGAGGCATATTTTATTCATGCCAGTTTAAGTAGAGACAGGAAAGTATTCAGTACTCAAAATGGAATAAAAAAAAAAAAAGGTCAGGATAAATTTCCAACGGCATCTGGAAAATTGGCAGGAGAATTAAGAATGTGGAGGCACCCCTGTGGTCCAGCTGGGGTGAAATCGCCTTGCTATGGAAACCCTGAGAGCAAGATGAGCTTCTAAAATTGATCGCTTGGGGCATTTTCTCTGTATGTGATACCAACAATGTTAAAAGCCCTTTAGGAATTCCCAAAGACAGTCCTCTGAAACATTCACTTACAAAGCCAGGCTTGCTTAATCAGGAAAAAGTACACCTCTAGTTTGTCCCCAGAGCACCATCCAGCCTAAAGTTAAAGTATTTAGTTTTACACTGAGAATAACAAGAATCCAGGCAAAAATCTGACTTCAAGAAAAAGTCAAAGGCTTCCCCTACAGCCCTAATGGCCAAAGACTTAAGATACAAAGACACACTCTCCCTGAGAAAAGCTGGTCCTTAATCTTGGCCAGAAACAGGTGACTCTCAACCTTCCTAATGCTTCAACTCTTTAATAGAGTTCCTCATGTTGTGGTGACCCCCCAACCATAAAATTATTTTGTTGCTACTTTACAACAGAAATTTTGCTACTGTTATAAATCATAATATAAATATTTTTGGAGATAGAGGTTTGTCAAAGGGGCCATGACCTATAGACTGAGAACCACTAATCTAGAATCAGACAATGTTAAGACTAGAATGAACCCTCTCTCTCTCTCCTTCTCTGTCTCTTCCTCTCTCCCTCCCTCTCTGCCTCCCTCCCTCCCCCACCCCACCCCAAATGCACTCCATGCACACACACCTTGTATTCATACTCCCTCAATGTTGGGCTCTGGGAATTATTAGTCAACCCTTTATTGAGTCCCACTCGTTGGCTTTTTTTCTTGTTTGTTTTATATTTTGAGAAAAAGACTTATTCTAGATCAGGCTGGGCTGGAACCAACTTTGTAGCCCATGCTGGCCTCAGATTCAAACTCACAGTAATTCTCCTGATATTATAGTCATGCGCCACCACTCTGGGTGCCCATTCATTTCATTCCCAAAGTTCATTCCCAAAGTTCAACCATCTGTATTCACCTATCGGGAACCTAAGGGCATTCTGACTGCTCCATTGTGGTGGCTGGACCAAGCTGGGCCACTAATTGTGTGGCCTTGGGCAGGGTCCTCAGAACCTCTGGGCTTCTTTATTCTCATGAGTCATTTGTATGTTACACGAGCTGCTTATGCTTTTACTGACCATGCAGGTCTCTGAAAGACCTGCTTCCTTCAGAACTGCTAAGCTCATGCTCCCCGCTGCCCCGAACCCTTCTGTAGGATTTGCCCTGATCCTGAGCTAGTGCTATGATCCAGAGAAACATGCTTAACTTGTCTCTGTGCCTGTTTCTCTGTACAATGTGAGGACAAAGAAACACAAACAGCCAGGTCTGGTGGTGCAGGCCCATCCCCAGCTACTAGGAAAGCCGAGTCTGGAAGATACAAAGTTCAGGGCTAGCCTGGGCTACAGGATAAGTTCAAGCCCACTCAAGTCAACTTTCTGGGACCTTGTTGTCTCAAAACTGGAAGGCTGGAGAGGTGGCTCATCAGTTAGGAGCATACAACTGCTCTCATAGGGGACCCCAGTTCCAGTCTTAGTACCTGCATCTGACAACTCAGAACCACCTGCAACTCCAGCTCCAGAGGATTCAACACCTTCTTCTGGCCTCCTCATCAACCTATACTCACATGTAACACACACACACACACACACACACACACACACACACACACACACACACACTTAATCTTTTAACTTAAGAAAGTAAAAATGAGAATTGGAAATATAGCTTGTATGTAAAGACCTGAGTTCAGTCCCCAGCACATCAAAGAAAGAGATACAGAGATAGCAACACACACAGAGAGATAGAGAGAGAGAGAGAGAGAGAGAGAGAGAGAGAGAGAGAGAGTCTCTTCCAGCTTTATAATAACACATGTAGGAGAAACCTTACCTACTCTGAGTGAAAATGAGAATGAACTACTTCAGAGACTCTCGGGTACTACACACAAAGCACCATCAGGTGGACTCTGGACATTGGCCTTGAATATGAACACAGCACAGGGTGCTGGTACCTCATAAAAGGTCACAGCAGTATTCACATCACTGAGTCACCACCCAGTGGTCACACACATGACCCTGAATGAAATTACACCCAGGACCACCAGCCACCTCACCTTACACTGGAGGGGTGGCACACCCCACAGACAGTGCCAACCCATTTGAAAGGTGACCTTCTAGTTGAAGATCAAGGAGAGCATCTACTACAAATATGTGTGCTAAATTTGCTCCCTCCCTTGACCTTAATCCAGATGGAAGACATCAAGAGGAAAGAAAGAAAAACTCCAAAGACAACAGGTGATGATCAAAGCTGTGGGTTTTGCTGCCACTTTGTGCTGTGTCCTCTTCCCCCAAAAGGGAGCAGCTTCAGAAGATGCTACCTGACAAGGACATAGAGTCAAAAGAGAGTGTCTCCTTATAAATAAAACTTTCAAGCCCATGGCCATTAACACTCACCCAAAAGAGATGGACCATTGCCAGACGGGAAAGGGCAAGTTACTAAAACTGGCCCTCCAGCCTCCAAGAGGCTCGGCAGAATTCTTGCTGTGAGCAGGGAAAAGGAAGCAAAGTACGGTCACTCTGCCAGCATGCCGAGAGACACAGTAACTAGGTCACGTTCTCACTCGGGCCTGGATGAAGCCACTTGGCTGCTCCAGTGTCTCCATGTACTGTGCACAGGATGGCCATGGTTCTCACACTCAGCATCGCTTCTTGAAACCCACTGGCTATGCAACCCCCCACCCCCAGTGATGCAGTGTTAGGATGTCCTTGGATTCCTTGATATCCCAAGGAGCCTATCCCCAGAGCAGTGGGGAGAACAGAATGCCAGCTTCGATCTCAGCACAGCCTAGGGGTGGTACAGCATGGAACACATGGAACAACCTGCTACTCTAACCCTTCATCCAGCAACATGTGCAATTTAAGCAGGAACAGGACACAAACTCTGATGACACCCTAGTATGCAGAATGCTCCAATCTGGAGCTGGCATGGATCCCTAGAAACCTGCATAATTAGGCCTCTCCCTAGCAGATGCTAATAAACTCACACAGACAGCCCATCTTGAGTCCTCTTCCAGATTACCCACCACACAGGAAGGACACCCCCTGGAGTTCAGTCCTTAGAGAGTGTGATTTAAATGGATGGCTTATGTGCCTGCATACTTAATGACAATGCACTTCACATCTGAAATCCAAGCCTAACCTTCATCCAAGACTCATGGCGCAGACTCCTCTACCCACTGGCTTTTCAGAACAGTGTAAATGCTTCCTTCCCCAGGACGTGGTAACTAAATCACGGCAATGCCTGACAGTGTGATGTTTTCTTAGCATCACAGACAAACCTCGACATCGCCACACAGTTTATCTGAAAATTATCAACACCTCTATCCTGAGGCAATCGCAGAGCTGTCTGTGAGGACCTCCAAGATCTCCCCATTAAGCATTTTTTTAGAAATTTATTAATTTAAAAGGCATGCCAGATGGGAATGTTTTTGCTTTGCCTTCTAACCTTTGCAATTAGCAAAAAAGGTAATTCTCTTTGTGCCTCTTAATAGCCCCCCACCAGAGATGATAAGCAGTCACACTGCCAAAAAAGGTTTCCTGGTGAAAAGGGGCACACCAGCAGAGACCAAGCTTTCCTGCTTCTAGCCAGTTTCACTTGACACCATTGTTTGCAGCCACAGCTCTAAAAGCTGGAGTCTAGGGGGAGAGGCTGAAAGTGAGAAAACGCAGAAGTTTCAAAGATGACTCTAGTAAAATTCTACACTAACAAGGGCTCGGTTCTCTCCTCCCAAAGTCCTGATAAGGCTTGGAGAGGGAGGACTTGAGTGTGTCCCCAAAAGGCTTACTGCTGGGAGCCTGGTCCTCAGGTAAAGTGGGAGGTGGTGGGGCCTATAAGAGGTTAAGATTTACTGGGAGGTTCAAGACCAGTCTGTCCCTCTGGTTCTACCACCTCACCTGAGCCTCCTTCCATCCCAAGTTCCTGCCACGGTAGTGCCATCTGCCCAGACGTGATATAGCTATGGGGGCCCTTGCCAGAGCCGCACTGTTAAGAACTTCAGCCTCTACAGCTATGAACTAAATAAACCTCTGTGCATGCCTGAGTGTGTGCAAGCATGGGTGCATGCGTGTGTGTGTGTGTGTGTGTGTGTGTGTGTGTGTGTGTGTGTGTGTGTTACAAGTACATGCATATATGGGGACAGTGCTCCCCTGTGCATGGGTGTGTGGTGTCAAAGTATCTCTTTCAGCCAGTCACTTCTTCATCTGTTCTGTTTTGTTGTTTTTGTTTGTTTGTCTGGGGGTTATTTTGGTTGCTTTGCTTTGAAACAGGGGTCTCTCATAGAACCTGGAGCTCATTGTTTTGACTAGACTGGCTGCTAAGCAAAGCCCCAGGACCCAAATACCTTTGCATGTGCATGCTTATATGTATTTGTTAAGGTATGGATGATGTCATTGTCCTGAGACTAGTAAGTATAAAATAAATTATGTGAGAATGAAGTTATCATCTTGGTTAATATCTGATTATTCCAGAAAATTGAGAATGTACAATATGGCAAAAAGGAAAAAAATTGAAGTCATCTACTATGTAAACCCCTTGGGACGAGGAGTGTTAATATCATTAATGTGTATGCCTTCAGTATTCTCTCTACATACATGACAAATGTTCTTTCATAAAATTAGGATCATCTTATCTCATATGTCCTTCACATTAAGCAGTATCACCATTTGTCAATATCTCCATTCACAATTTAAAATTGATGGATACCCCCATTGTATTGATGCACTGTGGCTTACAAATTTCATGGTGAGTTGTTTCCAACTTTCAATTATCATAGATAGGGTGAACATTACTTTCTTTTTCCTATGGATATTCATGTGTGTGTTTCTTGCACGCTCATGGGAGGAGGTGCATGTGAACATGTATGTGGGAGCCAGAAGACAAACTCTGCTATCATCCTCGGGAAGGCTGCCCTCCTCCTCCTCAAAGTCTCTCATTAGCCTGGAGATCGTCAATTAGTCTATCCTGGCTGGAAAACAAACCACAAGGATCTTGTCTTGGCCTCCCGACCACTGGGATTACAAGAAAGCACCTCAAGATACACCTGGCATCTTCATTCCACATTATCCTGCTCAATCACCCTCTGCCTTACTCCCTTGAAATAGCATCTCTTATGGGACCTGGAGCTAGGCTGGCAGCCAGAAAATCTCAGTGATCCTCCTGTCTGTGACGCTCACAGTGGAGGGGTTACCACACACAAGGACCACACTTTTTACTTAGGTGCTTGCTCTCAACTTCCACAGCAAACATCTGCTGGGCCATCTTCCTATCCCCTGCTGTGAATTTTAACTTGCAGACAAGCAGTGGATCTGTCTAAAGAATACAGGAATTAGCCTTAGAAGGTCAAGGTGAATAGTGACCTTCCTTCTAGAAGGTTGGGGGCACACACCCTACATCATTTCTAACCTCCAGTACAGTGTTGAATAGAAGAGGCAAGAGCAGGCATCCCTGTGTTATTCCTGACCTTAGAGGAAAGTATCCATTCTTTTGCCACAAAGAATGAGATTTGCTCTATAAGTAATTGCTTTTCATTTTTCATGTGTATGTGGGTTCTATGCATTGGTTTTGATGTTGGTGGTGGTGGTTTTGCATGTGCATAGATCCACATGTGTATGACTGCATATACATATGTGTGTGTACATATGAATGCCTAAAGTTGTCTAGAATCACTATTTCTTGCTCTTCCCACTTTATTCGTTCAGGCAAAGGCACTCAATCAAACACCAAGCTCACCAATACAGCTAGCCTTGCTTGCCAGTTTGCTTAGTGAATCCCCACCCTAGGCTAGAATGACAGGCAGAACCATATCACGTCACCAGACATTTACTTACATTCCTGAGGATCCAAACGCTAGTCCTCACACTTGCCCAGACAGTGCTTAACCTCTGAGCCATCTCCTCAGATTTTACTTATTTATTTATTCATTCATTCTTTTATTATTTATTAATTAATTAATTTATTTATTTATCTATTTATAGGGATGAGGTATTACCATGTATTCCTAGCTGGCCTGAACCAGGCTGGCCTCCAACTTAGAGTTCCCCTGCCTCCCAGTGCTAGGACTAAAGGTGTACACCATCAAACCCAACCCAGAATCTTTTTTTGAATTTTTTAATTTGAATTAGAAACAAGATTGTTGTTTTACATGTCAATTCCAATTCCCTCTCCCTCCCCTCCTCCCCTGCCCCCTACCTATCCCATACCTTTTCTGCTCCCCAGGGAAGGTGGGGCCTTCCATAGGGGGTCTTCTGAGTCTGTCCTATCCTTTGGGATAGGGCCTAGGCCCATCCCGTGTGTCTAGGCTCAGGGAGTATCCCTCTATGTGGGATGGTCTCCCAAAGTCCATTCCTATCCTAGGGATAAGTACTGATCTACTACAAGGGGCCCCATAGATTTCCGAGGTCTCCTCACTGACACCCACACTCATGGGGTCTGGAGCAGTCCCATGCTGGTTTCCCAGCTATCAGTCTGGGGACCAAGAGCTCCCCCTTGTTCAGGTCGGCTGTTTCTGTGGGTTTCACCAGCCTGGTCTGGACCCCTTTGCTCATCACTCCTCCTTCTCTGCAACTGGATTACACATCAGTTCAGTGTTTAGCTCTGAGTGTTTGCTTTTAATTCCACCAGCTGCTGGATGAAGGCTATAGGATGGAGACTGAAGTTAGTCTTAAGTCTCATTATCAGGGGAGGGCATTTAAAGCAGCCTCTATTCTGTTGCTTAGATTGTTAGCTGGTGTCATCTTTGTAGATCTCCAGATATTTCCCTAGTGCCTGATTTCTCTGAAAACCTAAAATGTCTCCCTCTATTATGGTATCTCCATTCTTGTTATCTTCAATTCTTCCCCTGACTCAACCTTCCTGCTCCCTCCTGTCCTCCTGACCCCTCCTCTTCTCCCCTTCTCATTCTCCTAGCTCCCTCTCCCTTCCCCCATGCTCCCAATTTGCTCAGGAGATCTTAACCCTTTCCCCTTCTCCAGGGGATGATGTATGTCTGTCTTTCTTAGACTCCTCCTTGTTTCTTAGCTTCTCTGGTGGTGTGGGTTGTAGGCTGGTAATCCTTTGCTCTATGTCTAGAATCCATATATGAGTGACTACATACCATGTTTGTCTTTTTGTGATTGGGTTACCTCACTCAGAATGGTTTCTTTTAGTTCCCTCCATTTGCCTGCGAATTTCAAGATTCCATTGTTTTTTCTGCTGAGTAGTACTCCATTGTGTAAATGTACCAAATTTCCTCTATCCATTCTTCAGTTGAGGGGCATCTAGGTTGCTTCCAGGTTCAGGTGCGATGAATATCATTGAACAGATGTCCTTGTTGTATGAATGTGCTTCTTTTGGGTATATGCCTAAGAGTGGAATTGCTGGATCATGTGGTAGACTGATTCCCATTTTCCTGAGGAATCGCCATACTGATTTCCAAAGCGGCTGTTACAAGTTGGCATTCCCACCAGCAGTGGAGAAGTTTCCCCTTTCTCCACATCCTCTCCAGCATAAACTGTCATTGGTGTTTTTGATTTTAACCATTCTGACAGGAGTAAGATGGTATCTCAGAGTTGTTTTGATTTGCATTTCCCTGATGGCTAAGGATGTTGAACACTTTCTTATGAGTCTTTCAGCCATTTTAGATTCCTCTACTGAGAATTAATTGCCTATTTAGTTCTGTACCCCACTTTTTAATTCCAACCCAGAATTCTTAACTCAACTTATTGTAAAGACTTTTAGAAGGCTATTTCAGTGTGTGTGTGTTCATGAGGTATCCTAAGCATGCTCATTTCTCAATGTACAACCTCCTCAATGTTCATTTCTCTCACAGGACTTTAACATTTGTCATGCCTGTCAGAAAGAAAAAAAAATGACATGTTGAAAAAAATTCAAGCAGCTGCTGAAGTTCGGGGAGAATTGAAATGGACATATCTAATAAAATCCATGCCTGTGCCTCGTGAAATCAACGTTTGCCCATTCATCTAAGCAGAGAGCAGCATGTTAAAGTTCACCTGGTATTTCCCTACCCTGCCAGCCGCCCAACTCACTGCTGAAAAGAAGACTTTATTCTGAGCACATCCTGAAATTCTGTATCCATTCTCCCTGCTTGGATGTTCTGTAAGTTCTCGTTCTGTTACTAATCAAAATTAGTTTTACCACAAAAGGCTCTTTATGATGTGAGAGAGAGAGAGAGAGAGAGAGAGAGAGAGAGAGAGAGATCTATTCTAATTGTAGCTAACTCCTAAAACAAAGAGGGATTTGGTGGTTACCTAATTTGATTATTTAGGCAAATTAAACACTTCAGACAGAAAACTGCATCCTGGAACCTGGCAATCCGGGTAGCATTGATGTAGGATGTGGAGGATGTGGAGGATTGATTGATGGAGGATGTGTAGGCTTGATGTGGGGGTGTAGCATGGTGTTTAGGATGACGTAGGAGTGTAGGGTTGATGTAGGAAGTGTAGGAGAATGATTCCCTAAGTGTGTTATATGATAGCAGCACCTGTTCACTGGGACACTTAGAAAGGTAAAGAGAAAAATGACTAGACTATAAAAGGAGTAGGGCCCCAGATCTCCTTGTCACTAGCTGTGTACCTTAAGGGATGTCTCGGAGGCTAAAGGATAGATTACTCATGACAAGCCTGGAACACAGAAGGTGACAGTGAGTGCTGCATTAGTAGGACCGTGTTTTAACTCAATTCTTCCAGAAATCATCCAGTCCTTTTAGGTTTCTGATTTTCAAACTCTTGTAGTCAATATTCTTTCTAAGTCTGGGTATATGGCTCAGGAATAGAAAGCTTTGCTCATACACACAAAGCTCTGGGTCCTAGCCCCAGCACTGTAAAAATAAAATAAGATTAAATAACCTTTCCCAATAACATTAGGGAGTTGTTTTTAAACATGGCAGAAAATACCACAGTAAACAGACAACCGAACTTCATTCTCTCTGAGGTGTTTCCTTCGCACAATCTTGTGTTAACTACCTGAAAGGGTGCCAGGATCATACATGTGTAGCTTGGAATGCATGTGAATAAGCATGCTGGATATCATAGATAGTTTACAATGTAGGGATTGATGGAAAAGTCATCCTCCACCTTCTGCAGGTTCACTGCAATGAACTGACAAAGATGAAAGGAAAAAACACTTACAAATATATTAGCTTGCAAGAGCAGAAAAGCCACAACACAGAAGGAAAATTCAGAGGTGTGATTCTGTCTGCCGACATTACACACCAACGTATACACACCCTTTCTACACAGAGAGGGGAGGGGGATGAATGTAGATCTTGGGGACATATAAATGACTACTCTGGGAACAACATTCTTTGGAGTTTGAATGAGCTGGCCTTCATTTTTTTTTTTTAGATAGATAAGTAGAGTTAGAGGTGGGGAGGAGTGGTTGTGTTCTCCTTTGCATTCTAGTCTTAAGGCAGGGAAGAGGAATTCAAGAGTTTTCCCTTTCCATCACTTCTTCAGCCTACCAGGATGCCGTGTTTGGAGGGAGTTGTTCTTTGAGTCCCCACAGCACACGGGATTATTATTACAAGATTTAAAATGCATGTCGGGAAGAACATATAGCCAAAGACTTGGCATAAATTTTAAAACACAGTTTCTGTTAATACATTTTAACCATTTGCCTTACGTAATATTTTCCTTAATGGGGCAACACAGGGGGGGAAAGCCAACTAACTGAGAGTGTAGTATAATGAAAAATACATATTTGGTGTCTGTCCCTAATTCCTGGCACAGGGCTCCTAAGCTTGTCATGACTTCTGAATAACAGAGGTGAGAGGTTCATCTTTTGTCATAATATTTGGTTTTAATTCTGGCTCCTGACAGACGAGATTCCGTGACTCTCAGGAGTGACAGGTGTGTTTATGAGAGGATGAGGGACACTCTTGGATAGATGGGATGGTGCTGGGTACAGGGGGACGCAAACAGGTAATGAGAGGGTTGGACCACTAAGCTCCAACCACCAAGCTCAAGGGAGAAGAGTTGGATAGTGGGCTCTGAGAGTTAAGTTGTTCCCTAGTTGGTATACACATCTATGTGACTGCCAGACAGTATGCCATAAATCCACAGGCACTGGGGTTTCTGCATCCGGGACATTTCTGTCCTCGGCCAAAGCACCTGCTCACCCAAATGCTCATCCACATGTTCACCTGCCTCCCCCGCCCCCGTGCAGCCTCCTTCACAATAGACTGAAAATGCAACAAGGACCTCTTGGATTCCAATAGTCACAACAGCAAATTATCAATCTGGGGAAGGGCTGTAGGAATCTTGCGATTATAGCTGTGCACTCAAGCAAAGATCACAACCTGGGGTCTGGAACTGGTCCAGAAATTGGGGCCGTCTTTCTGAGACAGAGCCTGCCACTGTAGCCCTACAAAACCATGATGAGTTGTTATTAGAATCAATTTGTATGAGACTCAGCTGATGTGTCCGTAGAATGGGAGTATCGATTAGTGTGGGAAAACACCAGGTGTCAACACATAACGACTGAATTAAAAAATCAAGGGTTATTTTCTTGTTTAAAAAAAAAATGGGTTTGGTTCTGTTGTCTAGACAGGACCTCCAGTTGTCTACATAGTCAGAGATGGCCTTAACACCACCAATCATTCTGCCTCTACCTCCTGAATTAAAGGCATTCACCACCCAATTTACATGGTAATTTGGTACCAAAATCAGGGCCTGGTGAATTCTAGCCAAGCACTCTACCAAGTGAGCCATATCCCCAAAGTTTCACTTTAGATTCCCAAGCCACCTAGCAGGTCCCACCCACAATCTACAAACTAGTCCATCAATGGCACTGCCAGATTTGTCATTCTACCAATGAAACAAGCTCCTGGCACCAGCTAATTGGCACATCTGAAATTATCTAATTACCTAGAGAGGAAACTGATGAAGCTACAGAAGAAACTGGAACCATTTCCCAATGCCACACCCTCCCTTTGGAAAACTCTGCCTGCACCATCAATTCTGAGAAGCGTAAGTTGTTTCCTTAGAAAGGCTTGCAACTGAGTTTAAGACAATGTATGTTCTCAGTCATGAAAATTAAATGCAACTCGAAGATGCTTCTGTCTAAGGGTTAGCATCTTCCTGGCGAGCAGAGGCAAAATCAGAGGCCCAGACTGTCTACTTCACAGAAGTTCTTACAAGAAGAGCTAGACCCAGATGCTGGACTCACAGCCCGGCCACCTCCTGCAAGTCTCCGGCGCTGGGTTTCTCTGAACTAAGAACTCATTAACAGCCAATATAAGTTAAGCCAGTATAAAATGTCTACTGTGCAAAGACATACACACACACACACACACACACACACACACACACACACACACACACACACACACACACGGCTCTCACATGTCAGCCACCAGAGACCACTAATCAACAACTGAAAATTACCGAGCAGTAATAAAAAAAATCAACCCCATGATAATTGAGCAGATAAAGGGCTCCTCCTGTGCTTGGTCTCCAGGAAGACAAGCAGCCCTCTGGAACACAAAGCCAGGAACAAGGACAACACAATCATTAAGCACATCAAACAATGCCTACGCCATGTCATGCTGCTGACAGGAAGGGCTGGCATGGGTGGGGCACTAGGACGAAGCAGTTGTCATGCTAAGAACTCCATGTTTGTTAGCTTCATTCTCCCAGCAGCTTGAGACAGTTCACACTCTTGTCCCTGACGGGGCTATAAGTACAGCAGTAAACTGGAAGAGAAGAAAGATAGCAGCCATTTCACTCTGACCAAGGAGCCCCTCTCTGAGTTTCTATCTCCTTAGAAATAGAAGGTGCCTCAGTCAGTAAAGGACCTGCGGTACCTGAGTACAAGCACCAACGCCCGTGTAAAAGGTGGGGTATGGTGGTACATGCTTGTAACCTAGCACCAGGGTGGTGGAGAAACACAGAACCCTGAAGCTGGCTAGCCAGCCAGCCAAGCCTAAAAACAAGGTGGACTACCCCTGAAAAACAACACCCAAATGGTGACCTCTGGCCTACAAATACTCTCATTCACGCACAGGCCAAGGCACATGCACAGACACACATTCACATCTGGCAGACACACATAATACACATAACGCACATATACAAAAGGAGATTAGCATTTGAAATCCTAATGAAATTATGGAAAGTCCCTGGAAACTCTGAACTCAATCTGTTACCCATTTGGGTGGCCCCGTTGAAGGTCTCTAAGTCTCTATTCTTTCAAGCTGATCAATGAACAGGATGTTTGCAAGGCCTTCCCCAGATTGAGCATCCTCAAGCTTACAAATTGCAAAATGCCCTTACATCCACTCAAAGTGAACCAGGGACCACAGGAGGCACTCCCCTGCCAAACCTGCTTGCCAGAGGAACGCCTTGCATTACAGGCTGTACAGTGAAATGTTTTCCAACTTCCAGTTTCTTTAGAAACAGTACCCAAGGTATCTCTTTGAGTGAATCCCATTCTCAACCCAATTGCCCTGCTGTGACCACACTAGGAAGGGGGCCACTTAATTCCTTGCCTTTATGAGGTACAGGCCTATTGTCAGAACTCAGTGCATACAAAAATGACCTTCTTTTGCTATTATTGTCAAGGCACAGCCCAGTCCTTCTTTTCACTTCCACCTCCGTTTTATTTCCAAGTCTAAAGGGGAAAGGAAGGCTTTCAACTAAATCAAAATGGAGGAGGTTTATGAAATGCCTTGGCTACAAGAAAGCACTTCTGTTTAAACATCGTCTGAACCTGAGACTATTTATGTTAACCCCAAAGAGATGGAGAAATGTGCATCTGGCTAATTTTATCAGGACCAGGCATATGAGTCTTAAATTAGTTCAAAAATGTTCTTAAGCATATACTGACTGGGCAGCATCTGCCCCTCTCCCCAGAATGCCACTCTATTTTATAAGGACAGCAATCACATGAAAAGCAGAAGTGACATGATGTCATCTGCTTCATAAACGGACTTTCTTTGGCCTCCTTTCTGTTGTCAAACTAAATAATTGTTCTACAAACTAAGCTGCATGTGACAGGTTCCTTGAAGCACTAGGAAACCCCACTCTGCCATTTAACATCATCGATCCCCTTCATTGGAAGCTTGGATAGGGCTGCATTCATTGCTCTGCAGGATTCAGACCTGAACAAACAAGAGACCTCTACCTGGATGCTCACCAAATGCCAAATGCTGGTGTGTGTGTGTGTGTGTGTGTGTGTGTGTGTGTGTGTGTGTGTCTGTGTGAGTGTGTGTAAATATACATATAAACATGCTCTTGTGGGAAGGTATACACGTGTATGCAGATGTGTATACATATGTCAGCTCATGTGTATAGAGGCTAGAAATCAGCCTCCATAGTGTCATTCCTCAGAAGCCATCCCCATTGTTCTTTTCAGACAGAGTTTCTCAGAGCTTGCCAATCTGCCTAGGCTAGCCTACCACCTTTCTCCATCTTCCTGGTGCTGGGACTAAAAGCCCATGCCACAACAACCAGTTTTTGTATTTTTCTTCAAATGTGAGTTCTGGAACTTGAACTCAAGTCCTCACTTCATTGAACAAGCCATGTCCCCAGTCCTCTGGTGCCTTTTTACTGGGTCCCCATCTCACCTTCACTGAAAACTGTCTCAGCTACATGCTGACATATCTGTCACTTATACCTCTATTCCCATACTCTTTATAATGAGGCCCTAGTTGTTTGGGAAGTACAATGCAAAAACACAAATTGAGAAGATTCGTGTTCAAGAATATACTAAGAATTTAATGTTGGAAGGGCTGGAGAGATGGCTTCTTGGGTAAAGTATTTGCCATATAATGAAGCCTGAGGACATGAGTTCCAATTCCTAGCATCCAATAAAAAGCTGGACACAGTGATTCACGCTTGCAATCCCAGCACTGGGGAGGCAGACAGGGGAGAGTCCCTGGGACTCATTGGCCAGGTAGTCTTGATGATCAGGGAACTCCAAGTTTAGCAAAAGACCTTGTCTTAAAAAACTAGGATGACAATCAAGAAAGACACCCTGTGTTAGCCTCTGCCCTCTACATGCACACATATACACAAGTGTACACATGTGCACACACAAACAAATGTTCATAACACACACACACACACACACACACACACACACACACAAAGAATTTCAAGTCAGAGAGAGTATTCAAGACACTAAATTTAGCATAAAGCCCTTTGTATGTGGGCCTATCTGTGACTTTAGTAGGTGGAACATCTCTGAAACTTGCCCCAGAGGGATGTATGTCCAGAACCTCAGAGGTCACACTGGACTCCAGAAGACTAAGGTGCAGGCACCTGTGAGCTCAGCTGCTCCTGTTGGAAACTTGCTCAGGATGAATGGCAGGCAAAACTGGAACCAAACCGGAACAGTAAACAGCTTGGCTTCTGATACCTCTGGATGTTAACTCAACATCAGATACAGCTCAAACTGCTTCTGATTGCTAAGAAGTTCCTGTGACAACAGGAAAAGGTCACCTTCCACACAAATCATTAGAGAAACAGATTTCAAAACATATCCTAAACAGAAACAGTGAGTAACTGCCTATCAAGCTGGCAGATCTTTCTTAACAGAGTGAATACCCCACATTTTTAATTTTCCTATTGCTTTTCTCCTGGTGCTTTCCAATTATTGAGAATATAAAAAAACTGCTTGAGGTACATAATATATGATGAGTCATTTATACACAATAATAATGATTCTTCAAAGTTAAGGAGCCCTGAGAAAAAGGCACCAGATTTAATAACATTTTGAGTAACATTTATAACACATTGTGATATGAAAAGAAAAAGATTGCTTTAGAGTAAGAATTTTGAAAATAGGATAAAATAAAATACCTTATGTGAGGGTAATGTGCTTGGCATCAAAACATATCTGTCCTAGTCTCCTAAATATTTATGTTTACACCCATAAACTAGTGTGTTTCCCTCGGGCTGATCTAAGAAGCTTCTCTGCAATGAATGCTGGTTAATGCCGAGACTCATGCTGGGCAAAGTGTTGAGAACACATGACTGGTGAATGCTTTGCCTTAGCCTGGATTCCCATATCACCCTCTTCAAGGTTCATCAAACACTGTGGAAAAGAAGGTGGAAAGAATGTACAAGCCAAGCAACGAGGATGGGGCCATAAAACATTTGCCCTAGGCTGGTGATATGGCCATGGCACTAATGAACGCAGAGCAATTGTAGCTGCTAGAAAGGCAAACACAAGACATAACCACTAAGTGTTTAATCATTGATGGGGAAGCGGTTCACAGGGCCCAGACCCACTCAAGGTAGCTCATGACAGTCAATGGCTGCTGGAGGCCAGGAAGTGGTGTAGCCACTGGTGATGTATTTATTCATGCTCCAATGGGTCACACACAAAAATAAATGAAAGTGGATTGGAGACTTGGTTGGAGGAGGGGGTGAGTTGGTAAAGGTAAAAGGTTAAGGGGGTGGTAGGACAAGTATAAGCAGAATTACTAACTACATGTAGGAAATTGTCAAAGAATAAGTTAATTTTAAAATTATCTGTCATAATCAGTTGAGATAAGTGGCCAGTTAAGTAACAGGTCATGCAAAAGGAACAGGGACTAGCCAGACAGTGGTGTTGCACACCTTTAACGCCAGCACTCAGGAGGCAGAGGCAAGTGAATCTCTGTGAGTTTGAGACCAGCCTAGCCTACAAAGTTCCAGGACAGCCAAGACTACACAGAGAAACCCTGTCTGGAAGAAAAAAGAGGTGGGGGAGGGACTGACAAGAGTAGTCCTGTACATGGTTAGCCTTTGAGAAACTAACCAGACTTCTCTGCATTTCTGGATGTCTGACTGAATTTCCTGCAACCCTTTGTTGATGGACACCTAAGCTATAGATGACACACAGGTCTAGATGACATGCACGTCCCAATTCCAGCAACCACTACATTTTGCTTGCTGGAATCCTAAGAAAAGGCTACAATGTAGTTGAGTTTTATTTGTGGCTGCTGCTGTTGCCGTTGTTGGTGTGGAAATTAGTTGGAAGTTTCTGTTCTATGGATGTGCTACAAATTACTTTCTTTGCCTGGAAGATAATTCAGTCAGTGCAGGGCTTGCCTTATATGCAGGAAGGCCTGACTTCAATTCCCAGAAACCACACAAAACTGCCAGCCCTGGAGATACACACTGCTGGGTAGATGACACTATCCAGCCTACTAGATGAGTTCCAAGCCAATGAACTCAAAATACAAAATACAAAAAAATTGGGTCCCTTGTCTCAAATTAAAAAGGTGGAAAGCAGCAAGGAACAGCAGCTAAGGCTATTCTCCAGCATCCATATCCTGTGCATATACACACATTTACCTGCATGCACTTGAGACCAGGGACAGACAGACAGACAGACAGAAAGAAAGAAATAAAAGAAAGAAAGAAAGAAAGAAAGAAAGAACTTGCTTTACTTTGCCAGGATAGAAATAGCAAAACTGTAACAAAATGTATTCTCAACCCATAAAATGCCCATATCTTTCCTCAACACCGGTTTTTGACAAGCACACACCAGGTCAGTTTCCAGACCCAGCACACTGCAGACTGAGATGCCCCAGCTCAGGGCTCTAGGGCAAGCCCCAGGGGAAGGGTGAAGTTCTGAGCTTGCAACAGCAACAGAACCAAAGAATCTACACAGAGTCCCTGGAAGGTCCCTCTAGGGAACCTACAAAAACAAACCAGAGGGAGGCTATAGGACACATCCTGGAGGAGATGCATAGCCCTCTCTCAGTTTGTTGTGAGCTGAACACAGTCATCTAGAAATTTCTTTAGAAAGAACTAAGTTCGAATTTTTCCTGAGGACTTATCCATCATGTGACTTGAGGCCAGTCAGTTCTCCTCATCGAAATTTAATCCGAAGTGTGGTGCAGTCATTAAATGACCTGTCACAAAGTCAAGGGTCTAGGGAAGCAGTGTCTAGAAGATACTCAGATACTGTAAACCTCGTTTCTCTTTCTCATACCATCCTCACACCCTCCCACCACACCAGTTCTTGCAACCTCTTCAGTACACCTAGTACCACAAAAAAAAAAAAAAAAAAATAGATGTTGGCAAAGGAGAACTGTGGGGTTTCTTTTTACTCAGAAAGCTTGGCCAAGGTACTGAGGACAGGACTTTTACCTCAGAGTCAATGAATCTGGGACATTGAGACAAAGGGCCTGTCAAATTGAGAGGGACGAAAAGTCAGGAGGTACTAACTGTAAATGCCTAGAAGTTTTTCTTTGTACAGATGTCACATTTTCTGAAGAAAAACAATGCAAACCATAGATAGCATCATCTTCTGGCTTTAGATAAGCTGGTATGCAAAATATAGACAATCATAAAATTGTTAAAGTGTTCAGTTTATGAAGAGAAAAAAATGAAAAAGCCAGGGCTGTAGAAATAGCTCAATAATCAATTTGCCATACACCGTGAGGACCTGAGTCTGATTCCCAGAACCCACATTTAAAAGGTGGGTGCAGTGGCACACACTTGTACTCCTAGCACTGGAGAGGCGGGGACAGATGGATTCTGGGGTTCACAGGCCAATTAGCCTAGTCTTATCTCATAGCCCCAGGTCACAGTGAGCAACACTGTCTCAACAAATAAGGTTGACCTTTGACCTCCATATTACATGTACACAAATATGTATTCACATCTGCACATAACACCTGCATAGATATGGGCCCAAAAGAAAAGGCCAAGTACACACTGTTTCTGGGGAAAATCTCAAAACTACAAGAAGCCACACTGGAAAGGATGGGAGAATGTTGGGCAGGAAAAGCAACAGAAAATCAGTGGGATGCCCTCAGACACAGCCAACCTTGGTTGCCCAATCAATAGAAGGGCGGGACCATTCATAGTCATTCATCATTCATATTTTCCTTCCACACTATGGAGCTAAGAGCTGTTTTGACACCCTAACACATGTCCTAAGGTTATTTCTCCTACAATTCATCTTCTTCCACTTTCAGTTGAAGGGCCTGTAAACAGACTAGCAGGGAAGTGAGGCAAAGCCTGTGGATTAAAACTTCATGCTGGATAACCTGGACGGTGAGTAACCCACACGTGGAAAACAGCGATGATTTAAAGAAGAAATCCGGAGGAGAAAATATGAGAAAGCATTCTTAAGGGCTTATCAGTAACAAAAACATTTAGGAAAGCAGCTGCCTCGGTCACCACAGAGGCACTTACACTGCCTAGGAGTTTTTTTAAGGCGACCCAAACTCTGCATTACTCAGTGTGCTAGGTATTTGGGGGAAATACAGAGACTGAGTGCAAGAATATGTCTCTGAGTGCAAAGGGCTTTGGGTGGCATCAAAGAACAACTGCACAAAAGAATAGAACAACTGCTGGGGGACACAGAGCTTGTGTCAGAATATCTGATAAGAATGCGCAAGCCCCAGGGTCAGTTACAGCGAGGGAGGAGGAGGGAGGGAGGGGGGGGAGAGGAAAGAAGTCAGATTTGTTTGGCTAAGGAGACAGTTCAGTTGACAGTGACTGCCTTGCAAGCAAGAGGGTCTGAGCTTAATCTCCCAAAACACATGGAAAAGAGAGAAAACTGGGCATGGTGGTACACACATTGTAACCTCACTGCTGGGGAGATGGAGACAGGAGCATTCCTAAGACTTACTAGCTAGCCAAGCCTAGTTTATCTGGACAATTCTAGCCCAATAAGAGACCCTGCCTCAAAACAAGCAACAACAACAACAAAGTATCTAGGTGGACAGCTTCTAAGGAACAACACCTAGAATTGATTTTTGCCCTCTGCATACATGCAAACATGTGTACAACACATATGAACACACACACACACACACACACACACACACACACACACACACACACACACATATATATATATATATATATATTATATATATATATATATATATATATATCTGACAACTGATCCTCGATAGTACAAGTCTACAATTGAAGGAACAATCATAAGATTGAAGGGAGACCATAGTTACAGAACCCAAGGGAAGGGACCAGAGAGCCATTCTGTTTTATTCACCTGAACTATTTGAGCAAATGAGGGCAGCCATAAGATTGATAAGACTGATGCTCTCAACTGGGACCCACATATTCTTCATGTGGCTTCTTCATAGGCCATTATGATGATGGAGTACAGCCATCACAGGCCACGGAGATAACATGCAAGATTCTTCCATCATTGCTCCATCACAGAGACACTAAAAAACTGATGAGTGAATGACTGATGGAATGCTTCCATCATGACTACCCAACCTCCTCCTGGCCATAATCCACATGACCACCACCTCTTAATTCCAGTCCAACACCTTATGACACTTCAATATCTCTTATATCTTATCTCTTCCTCTAAGCTCATTCCAACAAAATAGACTCTTTTACAAGGATCTCCTGAAGGCTGCCGTGACAATTCACGTTGATTGTCAACTCAGTTGGATGTAGAATCAACTAGAGACAAACCTATAGGCATGTCTGTTAGACATTTTTACAGACTGGGTTAAGTGAGGCGGGAAGACACACCCCAACTGTGTGTGGCACCATTCCAAGGACGAGGGACTTAGACTCCATGAAAAGGAAAACAAGAGCTAAGCACCAGCCAGCAGCTCTCTCTCTCTCTCTCTCTCTCTCTCTCTCTCTCTCTCTCTCTCTCTCTCTCTCTCTCTCTCTCTCTCTCGGGCCAGCTAGCTACTTTATGTATCTTCTGCCATGATTCCCCATCATGATGGATTATTAGCTAAAACAACCCTTCCTCCACTAAGTTGCTTCTGTCAGGTGTTTTGTGGTAGAACAAGAAAAATAACCAATAGATCTTTAAGGCTTAGTTTCTTATTCTTAAAAACATGCTGTAGGTCCCAGGAATGGATTTCTACTAGGATTCCTGAAGGCACCAGATCAAAATCTTTCCACTAAAAGTAATCATGTGATGGAATCTAACACCCACCTGCTTAAAAATCGTTTGTGCCCTTCTTTTTGCACCCAGAGTATGGAGCATGCCTAAACCCCTCAAAAATTGTGTATGATAAGATCTTCACCATAAGCTGGAAAGATAAACTGCTATCTTCAGCTGGACATGGTGACACATGCCTGTAAACTCAGTCTTAGGGAGAGAGAGGAGGATTGAGAGTTCAGGTCATTCTGAGCTACAAATTGAGTCTAAAGTCACCCTGAGCTACATGAGACCTTATCTCAAAAAAGGCAGAGGAGTAGAGGGCAGTGAAATAGCTCAATGGTTAAAGGTGCCCACTGCCAAGCAGGGCAGCCAGAGTTTGATCCCTGTGACCCACAACAGAGAATGAGATAAGCAGCTCCTGAATGTTGTCCTCTGACCTCCACACAGTGGCATGTAAGTGTCCACCCACACCCACACCCACAAATAAATGTAATAAAAAATATAAGACAAAGAAATTTTAAAATTAATGTAAAAAGCAACTAGGTGGATGTAACGCAGCCAAAGCCTCATACATCTAAGTGGCACCATTGGAACTGGAGCGTCATTGATCTAACCAAAGGCAATGTTGCTTTTCTTCCACTCATCATTCATTTTCCCAATAAGCCTTCAAGAATTTACTAAGTGTACTTGTATTCCATCTGAGCTAGGTTCTGTCCCTGGATACAGACCTGCTCCCTGAGGACATGGGGACATGTTTGCCCACCTCAGCACAAGAGTATATACCCTACCCTCGGCTCTGACTGCTCCACTGACTTGGGGAGATAGAGCCTGTGATCCACAGCACAGCACAGTGGGAGGAAACCAGGCCTAGGGAACTGAAGTACTAACCACTCAGCTCTGCATTTCTCAGTAGGCCATTACCCTCAGAATAATTCACACCTACAAAGTGAATCATACGGCCACAGAAGTGTGAAAACAATGACAAAGCCCGCAAAGCACCATGTTCTCTAGGAACCATGGCTGCACCAGAGCTGGGACCAGTTCTTCATAATGTTCAATGTCCACATCTAGGTGACACCGAGGGGAAAACCTCAGTCAAATAGTTAGTGGCCGCTATACCGTCAGGCTTCAACATGAGATCTTGGACAGGTCAATTAATCTCAAAGCTCCTGGTTCCACCACCTGTGTAAGAAGACTGCTGGGCCACCTGCTCTCCATTCGATCATCTAAGTGCAAGATGGGATGACTCTGAAAATCTTCTCAAGGGAATGTATCAGTCACTTCTGTCACTGTAACAAACACCAGAGAAAAGAAGGAGTCTCCTTGGGCTCAAGTTTGGGCAGTGCTGGGTTGATAGCCGTATTGCTTTTGGACCTGTTGTAAAACAGCACATCAAGATGGAACAGATCAGGGAGGAGATGCTCGCCTGGTGTCAAGGACCTAAAAGGGAAGGAGATGCAGAACCTGGAGTCCCATCATCCATTCCCAAAGACTTCTCATTGGAACCCAGCTTTTGAAAGTTCCATCACCTTGCAACAGTATCAAGGTAGAACAAGCCTTTAACACAGGAGAATTTGGCAGACAACTAAGGTCCAAACTATGGAGACTGGGGATATAGTACCTGCCTACCATGCAGGAGATCCTGGCTTCAATCTTCAGTGCCATATAAGTTAATTGTGGTCCATTCCTGTACTCCCAGCACTTGCTTGGAAGGTGGATACAGGAAGATCAGAAGTTGAGAACTATCTATGGCTACATAGCAAATTTGAGGCCACCCCGAGCTATGTGAAACTGTATTTCAAAGGGGGAAAAATGTAGCAAAGAAGTTAGCTTAAAGGTATCAGATATTTTCACTTTGTCAAAAGAAGGGGCTATGTGTGAAATGGTATTTATTTTGTGTCACCTGTCATGAAACAACTGAGAAGCCACATTCCCATATCACACCCTATCAGGGACAGTCAGCCACACTTGGGCATGACTATTGTTTATCTCCTTTTTCTCAGGTATATTATTAGCTCTCTACAAGCCAGTTAAGCAGGATCTCATGTTGGCACCAGGTTCTGTAACACTGCCGAGTCTGGGGACATGTTTACAAGTGGTGGTGAGGGCAGAAGAGGTGAGCATGACAGTAAATCAAGGAATATTATCACCACAACCATGAAGCTAGCACAAAACACTGATACACTTCACATAGCCAGTCATCTGTGGCATCCAACCAAGACTGCCACTACCACATCCAGAGCCCAAAGCAAGCCTTCCCATAGTGGCCCAACCAACAGCTGCTGGTAGAATGACAAAATATCAATAATATCACCAGTCAGTAAATATTCACCGCCCTACAACAACCAAGAGGCTACCCTCATTAACAACTTCTGGGGCCACCATCCCTGGAGGAGCTGAGTGCCCAATGTTCATCCAGCCACCTAGTCACTTCTTTATACCAGCTGTTAGGTGTATCCCCAGAACTCACTTACAGAAACTGAATGCACACAAGCCGGCCACTAACGGCAATTTGGAAGTCGGGCCTGTGTGAGGCCTGTGGGAAGTCATCAGGATTGAGTAAGATCATGGGAGTGGGTCTTCCATAATTTCAATAGTGGCTTCTTAAAACAAACAAAATATATATATGGAAGGTCTCCTGCCTGCAAATAAAACCCACCAGATACTAAGTACATGCATGAGCCATGCCCTTGGAGCTCCAGAATTGTGAACCAAGTAAACCGTTTTTCTTTATAAACTACCTAGTCTATAGTTTCCTGTTACAGCTACAGAAAATGGACCAAGACAATACCCTTCCATGTTTTTCAAATTCTCTCACTAGATAATATTTTTTTATAATTTCTTTTTAAAGGTTTCTTATAAGGTGTCAATCACTTAAAAGCTGAGACTGAAAATAATAATAATAATAATAATAATAATAATAATAATCACCTAGGTAGGGTCAGATGAAATATACTAAGAAATTTTGGGAGCAGAATCAAGGTCACTATATGACCAATTTCTATGGAAGACCTGCCCAAAAGATGATTGATGGGGGATGTCCTTCTGTATATATGTTTCTCTTATTGGTTGATGAATGAAACACTGATTGGTCAGTAGCCAGGCAGGAAGTATAGGCAGGGCTAGGAGACCAAGAGAATTCTGCAGAGAGGACACAGAAGGGAGCCACCAGAGAGATGCCATGTAGCTACTGAGGGAGCAAGAGGCCAAAGGAGTAACATGCTGGAGCATTCTCCAGTAAGATAAGGCCATGTAGAAATACATAGATTAATAGTTATGGGTTAATGATTAAGAGAGAGCTAGTCAGTAAGAAGCCTGAGCCATCAGACAAACAGTTTATAATTAATATAAATCTTGATCTGTTTATTTGGGGCTGAAGGCCAGTGGGACCAAGTGAAACAGAAACTCCATCTACAGATGATAGTTGCCTTTCAAAGGTGAGCATGTAGCTAACACACCTGGGGAGGGTTCATTCACAAAGCTATAATCTGTATAATAGAGTAACACCTTCTGGGTGACATAGGTCTCTCTGTACACTCTGCTGCACAGCTGGCTTGGCTCATTTGGGACTTACAAAGCATCTGTAATGTGAGCATATGATTCACACGTATCAAGGTAATCAAGCCACACAGACGGTGAGATCAAGTCAGTTCCTGACTGACAGAGCTAGGCAGAAACTAGCTAGCTAGTTCCTGTCCTCTACATCCCCCTGATATTTGTCCAAGGAGAACTCTGCTCAGGAGTCTTGCAAATAGATTACTAAACCATGAGTAGCATGAAATGGACCCAGATGGGAGTTCTCAGCAAGGGCTAAAATCAGCCAAGCCTCCCTGCCAGCAACTTCCGATGCACTCTGCTGTCCTGCCATAAGTATTCACCAAAGAGTGCTGACTTGGTCTCCTTCTTTATGGTCAGCACCTCCTCTATGTACTAGCTCCATCAAGGAGCTTTGTTAGCATCATGAGATGGGAAGAAAAGTTAAGAATCAGAAGCTAGACGTCTACTCACCACTCAACAGCATTTTAACCTGAGTCATTTAACAACTCTGACCTTTGGGTTTCTCATCTGTAAAAAGAGGTGAGAATATAGTTCATTTACTATGAAGCTATTTGAAGAATCAGAAGAAATCAGAGCTATAAAAGCTACTTTGCACACTGTGAAACATAGAGAATAGATGGCAGTACCTCAAAACAGAATCATGGCTTAGCAGGTGAGAATGCTTACTCTGCAAAAATGAGGACCTCAGTTTGAATCCCCGGCATTCACATGAAAAGCCAGCCATGGCTGGGCATGGTTGTAACATCAGCACTTGGGGAGAGAGACAGACAGATCCAGAGAGCTCACTGGCCAACCAGACTAGTCAAAAACAACAGTGAATTTCCTGTTCAGTGAGAAATCCTGTCTCAAGGCAATAAAACTGAGACTGACAGGAAGACAACCAACATCCTGTTGCAGCTTCTTCAGGCATATGTATGGGTGAGCATGTATAGGTGAGCATATATGTGCACACACATGTGCATGTTCCACATCCATGCAAAACACACTAAAATAATTTAATTAAAATGAAGTATGGTGTTTACCTAGTATCTCTCATGCATAAGACTCTATGTTCAATCCCCAGAACTGAAAAAAACAAACAAAAACTAAAACGAAGCATGGAATCTAGGCATGGTGGTTCACACCTGTAATACTAGCACTATGGAGATGATAAAAAAGAGAATCAGGAGTTCAAGGTCATTCTTGTCTACCTAGTAACATCAAGACCAGCCTGAGCTAAGTGAGAACCTCCCCTATAAAATGTGTGTGTGTGTGTGTGTGTGTGTGTAGCACAGACCTATCTATCATACGATCTGACATTTCTGTATATGTGCCCAAAAGAATTAAAACCACGATCTTGAGGAGACATTTACATATCCAGGTTGACAGAACCATTATTCAGAGTTGACAAGAAGTAGAGGGTAGGTCTAATAATGAAGAAATAAGCAAAAATACAGTATATTCATACAGTGAAATAAAAACACTTCACAAGTTTGAGAATCACAATGTCTGCTACAGCTTAGACAAACTGGAAGACATTCTAGGTAAAATGGACTTAAACACATTTTTTAAAAGATTTTATTTATTATATATACAACATTCTGCTTCCATGTATATCTGCACACCAGAAGAGGGCACCAGATCTCATAAGGGATGGTTGTGAGACTCGATGTGGTTGCTGGGAATTGAACTCAGGACCTCTGGAAGAGCAGTCAGTGCTCTTAACCTCCGAGCCATCTCTCCAACCCCTGAGTCATCTCTCCAGCCCCTTAAACACATTTTTATAAGGCATTTCAAAGACGTAAAAACCAGAACAATAGAAAGTGGAATGGTGATTGGCAGGGACCTGGGGAAGGAGGAAGAGGAAGGCACTAGTTAATGAGTACAGAGGTTCAGTTTGGTAGAGTAAGAACTTCTACAGAAGGATGGTGGTAGTGGTTGCCCAACATAAATGTGGACTATACAGTTAGAAATGGCTACAATAATTTAGTTTTAACTTACACGTTTAACCACAATTATTGAAACACAAAGAACAGGAAACACATAAAGCCAACGCTTTTTTCATCTTTACGAGCACCAAGTCCCTTGTACTCGTCCCATGGTCTCTGGGCTTTCTCTAAACCTGAGCAGGACCCTAATTACTATGTAAGATTTCACTTCCTAAAAGAAACATGCCTCAGAAAACAACCACAAAAACTTAGAATGAAATCTTAAAACAGACTCACAAGCAAAAATTCATGGTCCTTGGTGTTTTGTGCCTCTTAATGTGGTCTACAGCAAGAGACTCATTAAGCAGTAACTTCCTCTTTCAGGGGCTGCCCAAGGCTTTATTTAATATGATGCATTTGGGATTCCATCTATTATGCTAAATCCAACTCATTGTAAAACTGGTTCCAGTGATCTAAGGTGAGCTCGTGAGAGACAGAGAGACATCCTCTCAACAGGTAGAGCATGAACAGTTGCGTTCCCAGCAGATCATGATATAAGACGCTGACCATAAACAGAGGCTACAATAACAAGGACAATGTCCAGTTTGGAACCTAGCTCCCAAGCGTTAGAGCCTGTGACCTTAGAAATTCGGAGCTTTTGAGATCTTCTCCCACTCCCCATCTCAAAACCCAACAAAGACAGCTTCTAACAAATTTTTCCCTGTGCTTCTGTGGTGTGTGTATATGTGCACTGTGCCATGGCAAAATCCACTAAAATAAAGGCAGTAGGTAGGAATTTTAAACTATACAACTTCCTGAGGACTAGCTCAGTGGCAGAACACTTACCAACCATGTGCGAGGCCTAGTAGTGTCAGAGATTCCTTTTGTGCCTATGTGTGATGTCAGTGTTAGCCATCAATTTGACAGAATCTAGAATCGCCTTGCCTCTGGGGGATTATCTTGATTGCATTAATTGGGTGGGAAGACCCACCTACTGTGAGTGGCACCACTCCCTGGACTTTATAAATGGAGGAAAGGAAATGAGTAGCAGTGTGCATTCATTGCTCTCTGTTCCCGCTTGTAGATGCAATTGTGACCAGCCGCTTCAAGTGCCTGAAGCTTTTGACTCCCCTGCCATCATGGACTGCACTGTGGAACTGAAGGGTGAAATGAACCCCTTCTCCTTTGAGTTGCTTTGTTTTCACATCAGCAGGGGAAGGAACTAGGATATCAGGCATGCCTGCCCATGAATGTTTGTGTGTATGCAGGTGCACGTGTGTATGTGGGTAGATGTGAACATCTACGAGCATGTGTTGAGGCCTAAAGACACCCTCAGGTGTCATTCCTTAGGTGCTATCCACCTTTTTTTGAGACAGGTCCTCTCACTGGTCTGGAAATCATCAAGCAAGCTAAGCTGGCACACCAGCATGCCTAGGCAGGCACCTGTGTGAGCCTCCCTGGTACAGGAATTACATGCCCATGCCTTCACACCCAGACACTTTTGGTGGGTTCTGGGAGTCAAGCTAAAGTACTCCCAACTAAACTATTTCCCCAGCTCCAAAGAGCATAAACTACACAACTCTGTGCTGAAATGATATTCTAAGTAAGTGACTTCAGTCATCAAATTAAAATATTATTCTCAGAGTTGGGGGTATAGCACAGTGGTAGAGGAGTTAACAAGCATGCACAAGACCTTGGGTTTCATTTACAGCACTGCAAAAATATAAAAGAGTGTGTATAACTTTGTGCACGGGTGCATATGTGTTACTTGCAGTAAGAAACAAGGCAGAAGCAAACAACCGCCCTGAAGGAACAGCATACTGATGCTGAACAAGAGACACAGCAGCGGGAGGACAATTGGGCATCTTTGAGAAGAAGACTCTTCCACCAGTTTATGTAGACTGAGTTTTCAAACTCAGCCCAGGAAACAGGAAGAGAGGCAGAGACGCAAATCTGGTTAGCCAGCCTGAGGAAAGGATGTAGCAAACTAGGTCACTCCAGCTCACAAGCTGGCCTGGAGAATGCTTTCAGGCTGAGCCTTCGGTTAATGCTAGCTCTATATGGTTTAATCACCTCCTGCTGGCAACAATTGCGAATGGTCCAGGGCAGGCTCCAAATCTGTGCAAACAGCATTTGTGGAGCAGGGACAAATGAGACAGCTTGCATTCACTCAGCCTGAACTCACACACTACTCTCGGTGGTTCCCAGGCACTCTTCATTTCATCTTCATTGCTACCTTCACCTTAGGTCCTCTTAGTACCTGGTTTTATGGAGGAAGCCATAGGCTCAGAATGGTCAAGTAAGACCAAAACCCACCCATCTGGGAAGCAATGGAGTCTGACAGAACTTGCACTCACTCCCATGTAACCTCGGGTTCATAGCTGTTCAATGTACCTTGAAGAACAATCAACCGGTGTTCTGCCCTAGCTGAATGACAGCTTGTCTGTGACTGCTTAAATTAATTTTCTGAAAGGTTAAATACACATTCTACATATTTGCAACAAGAGCATCCAAAAATCAATTTCCAACAGACACTAGCATGCTCTTCTCTGCTGCTCCTGGCCCGAATGGACCTTATGTGATCAGCCCAGCTGTTGAAAGGCTCCAGTCTAGATGTCATTGAAGCCTACACAATCCAGGAGGTGGGAACTTTTATCTACACCTTGACCCAGAAAAATTAAGGAAACACCTCATGTCACAGAGCTATCAACAGCTGTCCTGATGTGAACTTTCTATTCCACTTTTATTGTCTCCTCTACCCAGGCCCAGCAAATAAACTATCTTAATTATTTGTCCCCTGGATTCAGTGTCAAGCAAGAACAGAATCTGTAGGGCTGCAGAGACAGTTCAGCTGGTAAGGTATTAGACCCAAGTTGGATTCCCAGAACCCACATTAAAAAGGCATGCTCTTGCAATGGTATGGTATGGTATGCTCTTGCAATCCCAGATTTCTGCTGGCCAACCTAGCCTACCTAGTGAGTTCCAACCCAGTGAGAATCTCTGTCACTTAAAGTAGGTGGATAGACAGGCACACACATGGTAGATGATCCCTTCATTTATTTTAGTTCCGGTCAAACACACAGAATCATGGCATAGAGTTGATAGTAGAAGTCAAGGAATCAATGTGGTCTACCACAGAATGAACTTGACCTATGGCATGCATTTGGAGATTATTACTGGTGTGATTCGAGCCGAATGGTGAACTTTGTTTGCATTATATATACATGTATAACAAACCTGCTTTTAAAAATCAAATAGAATCTAATCAAAAGCCAGTCAAAGAAAGAAGTGCTCTCTAGCACCACAAAAAGTCAAAAGGGCATAACCGACATGGACTGAGGAAAAAATAATGTTGGCATCTCTCCCAGAGTCCACATGTCCTCCTGATTTCACTACATAAGCATTGAATTGGCCATATTGAGTCAGAAAAGAAACCTGGCCAGCTCACTGTGCCACCAGGAGTGTGTTAGCCACCTATTAGAAATTCCTTCATTAACGAAAGGAATGTGAATCTGAGGGGCCTTGGGTCCCCTGCTGATTCCTGTGAAATTGGAGATGTAAGAACTCAGGCATGAGGTCCAAGAGACTGACACCCTTGGGCAAGTTGACCAACAAAATATGAAAATTCCCTACTGATATACCACCTAAACCTTTAGAGAGGGGAGAGGAAGAAAAGAGGGAGGAGAGAGACTGGATGGGGATTTGAGGAGATTTATCTGGGGAAAGGAAAGATTAGAGGGATTTATGGAGACCCAGCCAAAGGAAAGCCCAACAAGTTAACCCTATGTCCTCCCCTGAGAGTACATGAGTGTCCTCTGACACTCCAACCAAGCATAATTACTGTGCACTCAGATGGCACGTTTAAAGCACAGATTGAGACGAGACCCAGCCCTCATCAGTTCCTCTGGGGAAAAGCTCTAGCCCACAATTCCACCTCCCAGATCCCACTAAGCCCATGCATAAGAACAGCAGTTTGTAACTCACGGCCAACCTCCCCATACTGCAGCACTGTTTCCACTCACCCAGAGCACAAGAGGAGAAGGCTCCTAGCTGGTCTCCCCGCTTCTGCCCTTGAACCTGACAGTCAGTACCTCCCACAGCAAAGCCAAGTATCACTCCTCTGCTCAAGTCCCTCCAAGCTGGAGCAAAAGCTAAAGTGACCCAAGCCCAGGCATCACTTCTTCAGCCCTTCCACTTCCCCCTCAATTCCCTTCTAGCCTTAGCTGGACCAGAACCATCTCAGCTTGACATCTTCATCTCTTTTCAATTTTCCTAGAGCATAGCAGGTATTCCAGGGATAATCTTAGATGCATACACTGAATATTCAGCATGCCTCCAAACAAATGGAGAAATCCAAACTAACAGCAAATACTGCAGCTGGGTTAGCCTCCCAGAGAGACCCAGGCTTCACATCCCTCCTTCTCTTTCTAATCTCTCAAATGATCTTCACAGATGCTAAAAATCTGACTGATCTCAAAATCCACAGCATAACCAGAAGTGCAAATATGCAAACTACCCCAGGTAGTTTTGCATTCTTTACACACACAGACACCCCACCACTAAAAGAAAAGGCCAATCTATTTCCCAACTAGGGTTGCAGACAAATCAATCACTTTTGTCCTCAACGGGTGTATTTATTGAACAATTTCAGCAGTGTAAGGATGAGACAAGTGGGAAAGATGGTTCCTGCCTCACAGAAATATCCATTTATTCTCCTCCTAAAGCAGCCCCCACCTGGCACTTAGATAACAAAAAACGACACATTGCCACTCCCTTTATTCAGGGTAAGCAGCTGGTCTGGTCTGTTTCTTCCTCTGCTTGAATGACCGTAAAAATGTCTGTCCATGGGTTTGGGGAGACCGCTTGGTCGGTTACAGCACTTGTTGCACTCTCATGAAGACCTGAGTTTGATCCCCAGCACTCATGTAAAAGCTGAACCTTATGGTGGTCATAACCCAGCACTGGGGAGGTAGAGACAGGCAGAAATCTAGGCTCCGTGGCCAGCTAACCTAGGAATAGGTGAACTCCAGGCCAAGTGAAAAGCCCTGTCTCAAAATTCAGGGTCCAAGGTGGACCTCTATCCTCTACATGCATGCAAACATATGTGCTCACTCACCTGCATGAACACACACACACACACACACACACACACACACACACACACACAGTCCCTCCAAAGAGGTGCACCTGGTCAGTCACACAAGGCAAACCCCAAGAAACAATTAGAAATGCTTCCCAGGCACAAGTGAACCACAAAATATTGAGCTGTCAGGGCATTTGAAAACCTTCCCCATCCTTCTCTGAATGATAGATGTGAAGTTTCTGTTTTGTCAGAAGGTGCTTAAGGACATCTCTGTGGCTGGGGAGATAACTCAGTAGGTAAAGTGTTTGTCTTGCAAACAGGAGTACGTGAGTTCCATCCCCAGAAGCCAAATCTTTAAGATTTTAAAAATAACAAAAATAAAACGTTAGACATGGTAGCATGCTCTTGAAAGCCAGCTGGAAAAGCAGAGGCAGGCCACGGCTGGTTCCTAGGGCTTGCTGCCCAGCAAACCTAGCCTTCTTAGTGAGTTCCAGGCCAGTGGAAGACCTTGGGGGGTGGGGGGGGGTGGACAGTGGTGTGGCCTGAGGAAAAACAGCCAAGACTGTTCGCTAGCTTACCTACACACCTGTATGTGATGTGCACAAATGCATGCATCTGCACATAAACACATGTGCGCACACACACACACACACACACACACACACACACACACACACACACACACACCTCCAGCAGAGATGGCTCTAACAGCCTAGCAAATACACCAACAGAAATGTTTACCATCTCTAATTTGCTGTTACACAACATTTATTTGCTCTCACTGTGTGCCAAGGATCTGAAAACATGTTGTTGATTAATAAACAGTAATTAAGTCTCACCACCTCACTCAGAGATCTGGTTAGGTTCTGGGATCTCCCTTTGAAGGAGACTAAAGTGAAACTTAAAGGTTGAAAGTATTTCTTGGGACCTGACTTGAACATGCATTAGACATATCCACACGAGAGCCTACACCTCTCCCCTCCCTCAATCTCCTCTTCAATCCTCCCAATCTAGTCATTACTCTCTGGGCCCCTTACCCTGGGCCTACTTACTTAGAGGAGCAAGGCCCCTCTAAGCACAAGGACAAAAGGCCTTGACCCTCAGTTTCTTACATTATACCTTCTAGCCTAGGAGGGAGATACCGGATTAGACTGGCAAATACAAGATTACAAAGCCTGGCTACTGAATCCTCCTCCGGGTCTGTTTTGTTTGTTTTTTTTTTTTTCAATGTTTTATTTCAAAAGTATTTTGACCAGTTTCTGGCAGGGTTTTCCTGCCTTAGGGTCTTGAAGCTATCTGCTGAAAGTGTGGCGAACAGTGTGGCTGGAGCTACACAGACCTTTGGGCATAGACACCAATTCTTCAATTATTGTTGTCTACGCCTCTGATTCCTACTAGACTTCATTATAAATAAAAGTCCAGATATAACGCCCACACTGAAGGGACAGAAAGTAACTTCTACAGTAAGTCTCAGGCCAAGGTCACTAGCCTTGGCCCTGGGTGAGCCAGACATCCTCAACTTGGGACCACTTCTAGCAAGTTCAGGGAGATGATACAATAGTGATAACCCAAGAACTTTGAAATCCTTGCATATAGATAAGAGGTAATTCATAATACTCTCTTATGTGGATCCTTATTAAATAAGTATTAATAAATTATATACTAAAACCCTTTTTATAATTATTTGTAGTCCTGGGATGTAACCCAAGCCTTGAACATGGCAGGTAAACACTCTACCACTCAGCTACAGATTAAACCCCTACTCTCAGGTTAAATTGTCATTTTTTAGGCTATTAGTATCTGAACAGCATTGAGGATCATGGCAAGTCGTTCTGGAACTAGAAAGATATCTCAGTAAGGAAAGAGTCTGTCACACAAGCATGAAGACCTGAATTTACATTCCCATCACCCACATAAAATCTGGGCATAGCCACCCTCAACTGTAATCCCAGTACAGTTGCATCCCTAAAGCTCTAGCCAAATGGATAAACCCAGGTTCAGTGTAAGGCAGAAGCAAAGGAAGGAGACATCCAGTATTGACATTGACCTCTGGCCTCCATGTGCACTCGAACACACACACACACACACACACACACACACACACACACACACACACACACACACCTCTTCTGCCTTGCACTCTGAATAGTATCTCCATCATTTAGTAGCTAGTTCGTTAGCTCAGTCTCTCTCATGATTCAATTTCCTCATCTGAAAACTATGGTAGCACTAAATAATTATGTCATGAATTTAGGTGTGAGTCAAAGTGGATTAATACACCCAAGAAGCTTAGAATAAGTGCCTGGCTCTTAATATAATTTTAAGAATGCCATCACAATTGTCAATACTATTGGTCATTCAATTTTTTAAAAATCTTGATCATTGTATTTCTAATATCACCCTAGGTATTCTGTCAGCATTACACCAGAGAGTTTCTTTGCAACAAACAATTTTCAAACAGAAAAGACCCTAGGAAAGAACTAGCTCACTGGAGCACAGCTTAAGACCATGAAGCTGTTCTGCCTAAGCTCAAGTCAGCATGAAGTCACAACTCAGTCCTTCCCAGAAATGGAAGCCAGTCCAGGAACCCAAACAGCATGCTACACAGTGTAGTCTGCTCAAAGCTGGCTCCTTCTCAGCAGCCTGGCCACTGCAGAGGTGCAAGCATGGTCCTGGGGCTTTGCCAGTGAGGACAGTCAGTGGAAGGGAGATTGGATCCACCTGCCTGAAGGCTGCAGGCAATGGGTTCCTGCAGGCAGGTAAAAGACACATAAGAGGATATGTTCATACAGGAGGGTGTTCCGAAATCTTCAGTCCCCCATCTGCAACCATAAGTCAGGTCCCTGATGGACAAGCAAAAGGTACATTTCTGTTTTTCTGCTAAGTTGTGCATCTCGGAATCACAACCTCAACCTCAACGACAATCTTGAAAAGTTTGGACCAGAAGTAACATCTTAACTGGGAGTTAAGAGGCTAACCCTCCTTACTGAAAAGCTAAGAGACATTAAGTAGGTGCACAGACATGCCTTCCCTGGTGCACAGCAGCGGTGGCAGGGTGACCCTGTTCAGCACACACTGCACAGACTGGTCCCAGGAATCCGGGTGCACAGCTGAGAATGCCACCCTACAACTTCTCTCTGGGGGACCCACTGCAGGTGGGGGCAGCCAAGGGAAATCATTAGCAATATTCAGCTGTGGAACTCTTGAGTTTAGAGCTGGTTTGAAAATAGGTTCCTGAAACAGCAAAGCAAGTGTAGAAATAAGGCGGCTGAAAGGACAGAAGGAAGGAAAGAAAAGCACCCAGCCACACAGATATGCCCGGGAAACACCCCCCTCTATTTCTCCGTGTGATCAACACCTCCTGAACCCCAGCAAAACGCTCGTTTCATGCAGCACATGTGTGACTGTATCTGGATGGACCGATCTGATCAAAAACAGAAACTGATCTAGTGGCAGGGGGAATAACTTGAACTTCAGACTCATTCGGCAGCGCTGAATTCTTTCACAGCCGGTGTACCTATCTGAGGCGCTTCAAAACAAAACAAAACCAACTCATGCGCAGGAAGGGAACTGCAGCTGTGCTGAGAGGCACATGTTCAGAGCACTGATGACACACACTTTTGATCATTTCTGCTTTCTTGAGATGTAACCATCAAGCATGAGACTACGTGAAGCCGCAGGGAGAACCGCCTCTTAAGTCTCACTAACCCTCCTCCCACCCGGACATGCATCCCAGCGCGTGCCACTGACCCTATGTGAAATATACATTCAGATGAGGAGGCTCTGCCCACATGTCACTCTGAATACTGCAAAATTCTTCCCTCCCGTCATCCTGAGACCATCCCAAAGTCTTGCCTACCCCTAGTACGTGCTTATGTCAGTTCCATAGGATTATATGATGTAAGGACAGGACCAAAAGCTTAATTTCCTCGTGATCACTTTCGTCGACCCAGTGCGCCCATACATATGGTGAGTAAGTGCACACAGACAACGACCAACGAGATCCACCATACTCAGCCCACAGTCACGCGTGGGGAGAAAATCGGTGGAGGGCGGTGGTGGCAAGGGAAAAAGGAAAGTCGCCCTCCCGCGTGGGCTGTTCTCTACGCGCCCAGCGCTCCCCTCCCCCGCCCAGGAGAGGTGTCACCCGTGGGCGCAGACCCACGCGGAGGACTCGCGGAGGGTCTCCGCAAGAGCGAACCGTGGGACAATGAGGACGCAGCGACCAGTCAATTTCTGCCGCGGTGGTGGTGGCGGCAGCAGCAGCAGGAGCCACCAATGCAAAGCTGCCGCCACCGATGCCACTTCCACCCTCTGGTCCCCAGCACCCACTTACGTTCCGAGGGTCTCCTTGAACTCGAAGATCTTCTTTATGTCTTCCGCTTGCTTTTTCCAGGAGGAGCTGCTCTCGCCGTTCTCCCGGGCCATGGCAGACTAGCGCGGTGGAGCGGCCGGGGGTGTGCTGGGGAGGGGGCGCCGGGGGCGCGGCGCGGACGCAGGGGGATGCCGGGCGCGGGGATGCAGAGCCGGAGGATGCGGAGCGCAGAGAGGCTACGGCTGCGGCAGAGCTTCCTCTTCGGCAGTTTCCTCTTTCGCCTTGGCTGCTGCCGCCGCGGTCCCTCCCTGGCTCTAATTTCTACTGCTCTCCGGCACAGACTTCCTGCCTCTGCCGCCGCCTGCCAGCCTCACTTTCTGCTACTTTCTTGCTTGGCTCCTGCTCCCTCCCCGCCGCCCCCCCACTCCCCCAGCCCGCCTCCTCCCGCGGGCTCCCCGCCCTCCCAGTGCACCCAGCAGCCTCCCCGCCTCCCGCGAGGCGGCCTTCGGGGATGTCCCGCTCCCCTCCCCTGGAACGTCGTGCCCTGGGCACTGGAGTGCTGCACTTGACCACGGGGCCACTCACGCTCCTGGTCTACCCGCGCACCCTGAGTCCCCCTGCGAGGATGGGTAGGGAAACCCGACAGGTGCAGGGCGCTGGAACGCGCGGGGGAGCCCTAGCCTTTGAGGAGCTTTATTATGAAGTCAAGGCTGGGGGCGCCCGGGCTTTCCCTCTTCGGGCAGGAGGGGGCGCCTCTGCGTGGCACTCGGAAGCTCCGAGCAAGGTGGGATGCGCCGCTCATGGATTTGGGGCGCCCAGGGCGGGGCGCCTTCGCACGCCCTAGAGCTGGTGGCCCAAGCCTGCTGTGCGGGAGGACCGGTGGGGGCTGGTTGTCAAGGCAATGGGCGGCGGCCTGGATGGAGTCAGCGGCTGGCAGGCGTTGACTCTGGGTCCCAGCTTTGCCCAAGTCGGCGCTCCCTGAGCTCAGCAGTCTCCTCCCGACTCTGCTGCTGGAGCTAATTCGCATTGCACCAAAATCGGCCTCACGTCAGTTTCGGGACTGCTAAAAGGAGCCTCAGAGTGTACGGGACATGGTACAGGCACTCCCAGGGCAGGCCAATCACTGCCTGGTGGTCCTTTTGGAAGCAAAACTCCTGGAGATATTTGGCGGCCAAGTGATGGGTGGATGTGGGACACCGTGGATGACCTGGCCCCGGACTAGAGTGAGTGGACTGGCTAGTGTTTGAATCCTTCAGATTTGCTCTTTGTTGATTTGCTCCTAATGCTCTGTGGCTGTGGCCAAAAGCCCAGTTATTCTGTGGAAAAGCAGTGTCCGTTGCCTTTCCTGACCGTCTTCCCCCCACCCGCATACCCCGCAGATGGCTTGCTTAGTAAGTAGGTAGTAGAGGCAGAGAAATAAAGAATTTCCTCAGGCCTCTGATCTCCAGAGCGAACTTTGACTTGCCCACCAGCTCCAGGTAGTCACCTGTTAGAGGACAGCCAGCAGAGGTCCCTTGGTCCTGTGATCTGCAACTGGCAGGGGTTACCTCTGGATCGGAAAATTTAAGGGTTTTTTTGTAGCAAGACTTCCTCTCCCTTAGGGCTGCTCTGCTGAGTTGAGTAAACAGCCCTGTCCCTTGATTAGGGACACCTGTCCCATTTTCCCAGGACTGTTCCAATTTGAGAGTGGGGAGGTGTGAATCTGCTTTCAGAAAAGAATCATCCCCCATCAACTCCCTTTTGGTTCTGACTGGCCACTGGCTCTGCCTTCAAGCTCTCTGGTGACCCTCAAGGAGGTCAGAAGACAAACCATCTATCCTTGGAATCTGAGTGCTGTTTTCCACCTTCCAGTGGCCCTTAGCTCAAGGCTCTTGAAGCTGAGAAGAGCAGAGAGGGGGACATTGCCATTGTTTATGAGTGGGACACTGCCTGAGTGGTTAAATGTACCTACATAGTCTTAGATGGTGTAGCCTCCTACACAGACAGCCTGTGGGATAACACACACACACACACACACACACACACACACACACACACACACACTATGGGAGGTGGAGAGAGTAACAGCCAATTGCTCCTAGGACCAAAATGAGCAAAACATAAAATGAAATCTAAGACAAGACAAAATTATGCAATCAAGAGGAACAGTAAACATAAGATACCAGAGGGTGCTGCCAGCATAATATAGCAAACTGACCTACAGTCCATTTTTTCATAATAGGAAGAATATATTCTAGAATAAAAAATTCAACACAGTAAATCAGTAAGAATTGTTTGTCATCAAGCATTATTTGCTTCAGTAATGATTTCTGTAGTACCTCTAGGCAAGGTACAGCACTGTGGATCTGTTTTCTCCATTACCACAAACACATGAGTAATGGGTCACACTGTGATGTTACAACCAGCTAAGAGGTCACTAGGCCATAGGAATTTTGTAGCTCCATTATAATCTTATGGGACTAACCTCAGAATGCCATCATAATACTATGCTTGCTGTTACAAGCCCAGAAAAGTACCTTCAAATTCAATGTGTAAGAGAGAGAGAGAATTAAGGAACCTCTCTCAAAGATAGAGCTATCCCCATAGTTCAAAGCATACAGCATCCCCTCCAGTGAGAACCATTATAGCACAAGTTCACATAGGTCTTCATAATAAAGCCCCAGAGTCAGATATAGGGGTAAATGCTGAGAGACCAGAGAGACAAAGGAGCAAATCACAACCACACCTTACTCTCTAAACTTCCCAGCACCCCCCCAAAAAAAATTCCTGTCTCCTCCCATCTTGTAGTACTCTCTCCTCCCAGCCATATCACTTCCTGTCTGTCTGTAGAGACCTCTATGGTAAGCTAGTGGCTAACTCCACCCTCTGATCTTCAGGCAAGCTTTATTTGTTAGAGCACAAACAAAATATCACCACAAACCATGTAAAGGGATATTCAAAATGGACAAGCAGAAGTCAACCAAGAGCACAAATGACGCTGTCATGTGCACTTTCTTGGTCGTTTCATTTCTCTTTCCTCCTCTTCTTCTCCCTCTCTTCCTCTTCCTCTGTTCAATCAAAAAGAAACAATTTCACAGGAACAATAAAAGTATAAGGAAAAGTAGAGGTAAGTGCCTGGGAGATAGTTCAGTAAGTGGAGTGCTTGCCTTGCAGATGTGAGGGCCCGAGTTTCATCTCCTGAATACAGGTGAGTTTTTTTGGCTTTTGTATTGTTTGGGGGGTTTGGTTGTTTGGTTGGTTTGTTTTGTTTTTGTTTTTGGTTTGTTTTTGGTTTTTTACAATAATAATAATAATAATAATAATAATAATAATAATAACAATAATACAACACCAGATGTGATGGCAAGCACTTGTCATGCCAAGGCTTGTAAACTGGAGATAAGTGAGTGTATCCTGGTGCATAATAGCCAAACAACCAGCCAGCCTAGCATATTTGGTGAGTTCTAGGCCAGTAAGAAATGATTTTAAAAGAATAATAATAATAAATGAACTAGATAGTTCATGAGGAGTGACATCTCTGCATGCACGTGAATGCACATGAACACATGTGCGCAAACACACACACACACACACACACACACACACACACACACACACACACACACACACACACACCGAGGCATGCCTTTTCCTGCCAGGCTGCACAAGCTCCTTCAGAGCAAGGCTCTTGGCATTCCCACCATTGCATGTATTCCCAGAATTGGCTCATAGTAATTTATACATGGTGACTGTTCCATAAAGGAGTGTTGAGTGGATAAAGAAATAGGCCTAAGTCCACTATATGACACTTGGTTTGCTGGTAGCAATACTGGAAGGAACTTGCTTTGTTGTCCAAACTCCACAATGGTGTTGGTTCACTAGTAAAAAGCTATTTACATCTGGACTAGATTCCTGATGGGGAAGAGATAGCTTTTTAATAGAGAGCTAGCAAAATCACACCCAGAAGAGCCTATCCGTGGCATATACGAAGACATACTCATTTGGGCTGTATTATTTTTATTTCTCCCTTACCAGAAGCCATGTAAAATAAACAAAAGTGCTTGATCCTGGAAAGAGCAATTAAAAATCAAACCTTCCATCCCTGAAGATTGCTTCAGGGGCTGGAGAGATGGCTCATCCGCTAAGAGCACTGGTTTCTCTTCCAGAGGACTAGGGTTCAATTCCCAGCACCCACATGGTGGCTTATAACCATCTGTATGAAACTCCCATCCCGGGGGGGGGGGGGGCCGGGGGGCAGGGGTCTGACACCCTCTTCTGGCCTCTCTGGGCACTAGATACATGTGGAACACAGACATATGTGGAAGCAAAACACCCATATACATATTTTTAAATAAAAAATTAAAAGAATATTTCAACCTTAACTCTGTAAACATCACAGTTCTGTTTACTAGAGCGTCAGCACTTAGACTCTCCTCCAACATAGCTGACTGTTCCTTCCTGCTTGCCACATTTTTATGGCTGAAGAACTGACAGCTGCCAATCTCTTCCTGCATTTCGTTCCTAAGTCTATTTTCAATAAGCTACAGTCTGTGAGTCACCATTGTCAGTTATTCAACAACTCTATTTCAAAAAGATTTGACAGGGGGCTGGAGAGATGGCTCAGTGGTCGAGAGCACCAGCTGCTCTTCCAGAGGACTGGGGTTCAATTCCCAGTAACCCAATGGCAGCTCACGATTGTCTGTAACTCCAGTTCCAAGGGATCTGGCACCCTCACACAGACATGCATGCAGACAGAAACACCAATGCACACAAAATAAAAATAAATGTTTAAAAAAAAAAGCTTTGCCATATATTTGGATTGCTAAGGCTTGGGTTCTGCTACAGTCTGAATGGTAAAGGTAGTGCAAAGGTCCACGTTTTAAAGCCTTGGTCCCTACTATGACATTACTGGGAGGCAGTGGAACCTTTGAGAGGTAGAACTATGGAAGTTCTTCAGGTCATGGAGGTATAACCTTGAAGAAAAATACGGAATACAGGCCTCTTCTTCCTACCAAAGGTGGGTGGTTTTAATTTAACACAATGCTTCTAACATGTGCCTTAACCCAAGGCCAGAAGGGGAATTGATCAACACAACTATGAGCCTTTTGTTTTTATAGATTCTGTAATATAAATGCTTATCCTTTCATGTGTTTGGGGGCTTTTCTTTCCCTTTGTTGTTTGCATGGGTTTGGTATTTTTGTTGTTGTTTTGGTTGGTTAGTTGGTTTTGTTTTGGCTTGGTTTTGGGTGCTGGAGATGGAAGCCAGTGCCTCACAAGTGCCAAGCACCTACCACTGAGCTACACCCTTGGCCCATCTGGTATTTGTTATAGTGATGGGATGATGACTAACACAGATTCAAAGTCTTTATATTTTCTTGAAGCCCTTAACATTTGTTTAGTTAAAGAGCTCAAGGAAAAGGCATTTTAATGACCCATCATTAAAGGGTTACTAATTTTACACTCATAAACTCTTTCCAGCTAACCCCCAATTTATATGACCTAGGTTGAGTACTGAGAAAATGGTATTGGTGAAATAAAGTCTGTACTATGAAAAGCAAATGCACAGATTAAATTTGAAAATTGCTAAATTACCTCTCTTCAGACGATTGTCCCTAACATGATAAGCCAGCAAGGCAAGCTGGGTGACAGAAAAAGCTGGAAACCAGAAATGAAGCCAGGTGATGGTAGCACACACCTGCAATCCCAGCACTTGGAAGACAGAGCAGGTGGAACTTGAGGTCAGCCTAGTCTACAAATCGAGTTCCAGGACAGCCAGGGCTGTTACAAGGAGAAACTCTGCCTCAAAATCAAAAGAAGAAGAGAAACCAGAAATGAGGTCTAAGTCCCGGGTCTTCCACTGGTACGTGCATATACTTGAGTGTAATTCAAAACAGTTTGTAGACAGGCCAATGGCACATCAACTAGGCAGATGATTTTTAGACCTCCTAAATCAGTGCAGTTTTTCATAGGACAAAAAGCTTATCCACAGTACTATTACTATTATCTCTGAAAGTGTAATAAGTTTTGGGTTTGGTTTTTTTGTTGTTGTTGGTGGTGGTGGTGGTTTTGTTTTGCCTTAAAATGTATTAATCAGAGGCTAGAGAGGTGGCTCAGCAATCAAGAGCAATCAACGCTATTGCACAGGACCTGGGTTCAATTCCCAGCACCTACCTGGAGGCTCACAGCCACCCATAACTCTAGTTCCAGGGGATCTGACACCTCTTCTGACCACTGCAGGTACCAGACACACATGTGGTCACAGACATACATACAGGCAACACACCAATACATAAAAACAAACACACATTTTTAAGGGGCGACAGGTAGAACACTTGGCTGGCACTTGTAAGGCCCTAGGGTTGATCCTAACCTGGAGGGGAAAAAAGAAGAAAGAAAGAAGGGAGGGAGGAACAAGTAAAACAAAAATATATGGATGACCAATATCAAGATGTCCTAATAAAAATTAACTTATGCCCAAAGAGATACTTGAATTGTCTCTTTTTTTTTTCCTTTGAGACAGGGTTTCTTGTGTAGCTTTGGAGCCTATCCCAGCACTCGCTCTGGAGACCAGGCTGGCCTTAAACTCACAGAGATCCACCTGCCTCTGCCTCCTGAGTGCTGGGATTAAAGGTATGAGCCACCAACACCCAGCTTGAGTTGTCTTTTAAATAGTCAATTCACATGTATTATGAATATATGCATTTATATTTCAATATCCATATTTATATATCATCCTGTTGCAGACTTTTCTTTTTAGGTATTATTTGTGAACTGCAGCCCCAGCTTTCTTTTTAGCTACTTAAAAGGAAAACAATGCTTTTTGGATTTATTTTATGTGTGTGACTATTTGCCTGCATGTGTGTATGGGTTCCACATTCATGCTGGTGCCTCCCAAGTCAGAAGAGGGCATCAGAGTCCGTGGAACTGGAGTTACAGGTGGGCATGAGCACTGTTTCTGTGCTCAAAGGTGGGTCCTCTGGAAGAGTAGCCAGTGTTCTCAATCACTAAGGCTCCTTGCTTACTGTTTTTAAGACAGGCTTTCACTACGTTTCCAAGGTTGGCCTTGAACTTGCAGATAGCCTGCCTGCCGCTGCTTCCTCAGTGGTTGGATTACAGCCTGCATCCCCAGACCCAGAGCTTTTGCAGACTTCCTAACACCCATGCCTGATGACAGACAGTGACTAGGGCTAGAGCTGGGAATTCAGTTGTGCTTTACTTGCCCAGCATGCATAAAGCCCTGGGTTTGACCCCTAGCACCACAAGCATAAAATAAATAATAGAATTTCTAAAATACACCTGTAATTATAAAATACAATTGGGCTGAAGGGATGGCTCAGATGATACATAAGTTCTTAACATGCAAGCATTAGAATCTAAGTTTAATTCTCCCAGAATGCACACAAGAAAAAGCTGGGCATAGTAATGCATACCTGAAATCCCAGTGCTGGGATCCCGAGGCTTGCCAGCTGGCTAGCCTAACCAAATTGATGAGCTCCAGGTTCGGTGACAGAGTCTATCTCAATAAACAAGATGAAAAGTGGTTTAGGAACACCAAGTATCAACCTCAGGATCTCCATATGCACACAGAGACATGCATGTGTACACCTGCATACACATAGAGACACGAGCATGTACACCTGCATGTGCACATACACACACAGAAACATGCATATGTACACCTGCATACACACACGCATGTACATCTGCATACACACAGACATGCACATGTACACCTGCAAACACACAGACATGCACATATACACCTGCAAACACACAGACATGCACATGTACACCTGCATGTACACACACTCACACAGAGACATGCATATGCACACCTGAATGTGTGTGTGCCCACACACACACACACACACACACACACACACACACACACACACACACACACACACCACAACAACAATATATGGATAAAATTAAGTCCCCAAGGAAGGGACTTGTAATATAGGAACTACACAGTAATAGCTAGCAATTGTTGAGTTCACATACTGCAACAGGCCCTGGTCTAAATGCTTTGCCAGTCTTCAGTTCTTAATCTTGAAGTCATTTCATTCTCCTTCTATGGAGAAAGAGATCATGAATTGGTAAGGGTAAATCACATGTCCCTGGTCACATAGCATAAGTAAAAGAAACCCTAGCAGTCTACTCTAGAGCCATGCTGTCAACCAGCATGCCAGAGCCTCTATCAGCAGGTACCATATAAAAATCTTTTAAAAAGAAAAACACAGGAAAAAGAATCTATATGTCAAAGCCAAAATAAGATTACTATATCTCCAGAGGTATATTTTTTATTATCCAAACCTTTTCCCCAGTTTCATTTCCTTTTCCTTTTCTTTCTTTTTCTTTTTCTTTTTCTTTTACTTATTATTGATTCTTTGTGGATTTCACATCATGCATCCCAATCCCATTCATTTCCCCATCCTTTTGTATCATCCCTCTGCCCTTGCAACCTCCCGGCAAAATAAAATATAATAAGATATAAAAGGAAAAAAAACTCATCGTGGAAGCTGTAGTGTGACACAATGAGTCATACAGTATACCCTCTAGTCCAAACAGCTTTACTTGCAAAGCGATCATTGCAGTTAGTTACTGGTCTGGTTTGAGGCCTCTGGCTTCTGCTACACTATCAATACTGGATCCCTTGCCAGAACTCCTATTGGATATCCTGTTGTTGCCTGTGTCTTAGAGATCCTGCAGCTTTGGGTCTGCAGGAGTGGCCCCTTCACATGCTCCAACAGATCATAGATGGGATGGATGTTGGGTGGTCCAACTCAGAGCCGTGGTTCTGGGTCTAATAGTAGCTGGATTGGTCAGCCTGCTAGCTCTCCAGCACTGCCCTGGCTAGCTCACCCAAAGCAGCAGGCAGCAAGGGGTGGGGCCAATTCTCCTGCTTTCAAGGCCCAGAGGGCCAGTCATGGCACCCACACCACCATGGCCAGCTCTATTGTGCTGCACAGGCAAGGTGCAGGGCCCACTCTCCTGAGTGCTGCAGCTGCTTCAGGGCAGGGTCCTTGCTCCCTTCCTCCCTCCCTCTTCCCTCCCTCCCTCCTCCCTCCCCCTCCCTCGTCGTTCCCTTCCTTCTTAACCACACAGGACTTTTAAATAAACCCAGCCCCTTGGGTATTTACTTAAGAGGACATTGTTCTGTGTCTAGGTGCCTTAGGTCTGAGATAAGTGCACACTTTCCCCGACTCTCTTCCAGAAGCACATCTTGCTTCTTCCACTGACTGACACGGAGACACTATCTTGTCAGTTCATATTAGAGTTAAGAGTCTATTCTTAACAACTCAATGAAGTACATTTAGCAATACGCATAGATGTGTTTTTGGAATTAAGGACAGTCAGTAAAAATATGCTGCTGCCGCTCATGTAGGGAACTAGCCTTAAGAAATGGGATCTCCCCTGGTTATCTACCCAGAACTAAAGTTCACCTGGTGCAACAGACACTGAGACTCTTATCCATTTACTTTGAGGTGTGTGTATGTGTGTGTGTGTGTTCATATGTGGGCACACATGTGTATGCACACCTACGTGTGTATATATGCTTGCAGAGCCAGGAGGTCGATGTCTGGTGTATTCCTTAAACAGTCTCCACCTTATTGTGTGTGTGTGTATGTGTGTTTTTATTTCATTTTTATCTATGTGTGTCTGTGTGACTCTACGCCATGTGCACTGGTTCCTGAGGCTGCCAAAGAGAGGGCTGATCCACTGGAGCTGGAGTTGCAAACAGTTCTGAGATGCCCACTGTGGGTGAGGGGACAAATCTCAGGCCTTCTTTAGGAGAACAGCAGGTGCTCTTAACCACTAGCCATCTCTCCGGCCCCTCCACCTTATTTTTGAGACAAGCTCTCTCACTAAACCTGAGTTCACGTTTCTGCTAAACTGGCTGGCCAGCAAACTACAGAGATGCTTCTGCCCCTGCCCTCCATACTGGGGTTACAGATATTCCACCACACAGGGCTGGGGATCTGAGGTGAAGTTCTCATGTTTTCCCAGCAAGCCTGTAACTAAGCCACCTCTGCAGCCCATACTCTGGAATTTACTAGTGTATTACAAATGGCTGAGGAAGATACAATTGATAATCTGGATGGATACACTATGAAAATGAAAGACATTTGACAATGTTTCCTTCTACAATATTTTTAAAAGCACTTTAAGAATAAAGAAAAAAGAAAAATCTATATAGTCATCTATATAAAGAAAAATTTTATTATCCAAGCCATATTTTCAGTTTCATTTTCTTTTTTCTCCCCCTCCCCCTACACCTTCATTTTATAAGCAGAGCTAGGCTTTAACAGCCACTACAGACTATTTATTTATTTATTTATTTATTTATTTATTTATTTATTTGGTTTTTCAAGGCAGGGTTTCTTTGTGTAGTTCTGCCTGTCCTGGAACTCAGAGATCCGCTTGCCTCTGCTTCTGCTTCTGCCTCTGCCTCTGCCTCTGCCTCTGCCTCTGCCTCTGCTCTGCCTCTGCCTCTGCTCTGCCTCTGCCTCTGCCTCTGCCTCTGCCTCTGCCTCTGCCTCCTGAGTGCTGGGATTAAAGGTGTGTGCCACCATGCCCAGTTCACTGGGGACTTTAAAAAAAAAAAACTTTTGAAGTTTTCCCTCAAAAAGCCCATCTTTTAAAAATCTTTTCCTATTTAAAAAACTAAATTGTCAATATTAGAAGAAAGTATGATTTTAATTTTTTTCTTTCAAGTGTTTGAACTACATAGATAATGATGTTGAATCAAGAAAAATATTTAGTTTTTTTATTTGAATTAGAATCAAGATTGTTTTGCATGACAATCCCAGTTCCCTTCTCCCTCCCATCCTCCTCTACCACCCTCCCCCCAACTAAAACCCTATCACATATCCTTTCTGCTCCCCCTGGATGGCGAGGCCTTCCATAGGGTGACATCAGAGTCTATCATATCCTTTGGGATAGGGCCTAGGCCCACCCCCGTGTGTCTTGGCTCAGGGAGTATTCCTCTATGTGGAATGGGCTCCCAAAGTCCACACCTATGCTAGGGATAAGTACTGAACTACTACAGGAAGTCCTGTAGATTTCCGAGGTTCCTGGGGTCTGCATCAGTCCCATGCTGGTATCCCAGCTATCAGTCTGGGGAGCAAGAGTTCCCCTTTGTTCAGGTCAGTTGTTTCTGTGGGTTTTACCAGCCTGGTCTGGACCCCTTTGCTCTTCACTCATCCTTCTCTACATCTGGATTCCAGTTCAGTTCAGTGATAAGTTGTTTAAAGTCTGAACGAGAAAGGAGGGCACATGAATAGCAATAACAAAATGGGATTTCAGCTCCATGATGGAGTCTTCATTGTCAACTTCATGGGGTTTAGAATCAGCATGGAAATCCATATCTGTGATGTTTGTGATGGTATCTCCAGAAAACTTTGATTGAGGAGGGAAGTCTCACTAAAGTGTGGATGGCACTAGTCCTTGGACTGGGGTCCTGGACAGAGTATAAAAGCAGAAGCCCACAGAGCACAAGCATCCACCTCTCTCTGCTTCCAAACAACAGATGCAGTGTGCCCACCTGCCTCATGCTCCTGCTGCCGTGCCTTCCCACACAACGATGTACTGTCCCCTCGGGCTGTGAGCCAAAGTAAATGCTCTCTTCTTTACTTTGTCACTGTCCGGTATTTTGTCACAGCAGCAAGGAAGGTACCTAGTGCGGGCAGTGATGGGGATGTGCACGGAAATCAAAGCCAAGCTCAGGCTGAAGAGTGCCCATTTCCAGGAGGCACCAGAAGCAGCTGTGCAGGAAATATGCCTGTTAAGGACTGTCTGGAAGGACCAGAGAGAAGTTGCCAAACAGACAGAGTAGGGTGTGGATTTAAAGATGGGAAAGCATATTAAAAAAATACCAAACCAAGAATGATGAAGCCATCAGAATAGTATAGTTTTGATTCTAATCCCAAAAAATATTGGGTTATGATGACAAAGATTTCTTTCTCACATATGTGATGAATTGATTAGTGACCTGAGTACAACACCATCTCAGACTCTACTAGCTGCTTTTGAACTAGCAATTCAGCTCTTGAACTAGCAATTAATTGTTGTTATCACCAAAATGACACATATCACTTCCACTTACAAGCCATTGGCTGCTGCTAGGGGTATAGCCCCACCCAAGACATGGAAGTTAAAAAGTGGCATCCTATCATTTGTATCCAGAAGGTGGAGAGGTAGAAATACAGGGATTTGTGGCATTCTCCAGGGATCAGTTCATGGATCTTCTTCCTATCTCCAGGATACCAATATCTGTGGATGCTGGAGTTCATTATGGCATAACATTTGTATAAAACCTACATATTCCTCCCAGTTACTGAAAATCACCTTTAGTTGACTTACAGTACCTAACAAGATGTAAATGCTATGTAAATAGTTGTTATACTGTACTGTTGAGGGAATAATGACAAGAAAGAAAGGACTGTGCATGTTCAGGACAGATTTGATTTAAAAACAAACAAACAAAAAAAAACCATTTCCCATCCACAATTGGTTGAATCTGCAGGTGTATGGGCACAGAGGGTTGAGTATAATTGGCAAACAGTGCTAATGACCACCCAAAAGTACCAGATTAGCCTCTAGTTTCAGCAAGAGTTTAGTGTGTATCGGGTTAGAGAGCCTCACACGGGGTTGGCAGCAGATGAGCCTAGACAAACTTAAACGATCTATTGGGGAAAAGGCCTCCTTTAGACTAACATGAAAATGTTAAGTGCTTTTATGAGTGTGACAATCAGGATTTGCAGCATGGCAATATTCTATACTGATTCCGTCACCACTAGGGAATATAGGACCCTGTGGTTGCTTTTCTGCTCTTGGTATCGTATAACCTTAACCTCAGAAAATACTGAATGTCTTTGAAGGAGTTCAGACCAGTGGCTGCAGAGAAAGTCCCCAATGCTGCCTCTTGAATTCCTACGCTGGGCATCAGTAGTAGATCTCAGTTTCTAGCATTAAGGGATCTTCAAGTCTGGGTTGTGTCAAAGACAGCCTAATTGGCCAGGGTTCTAAATGCAATCTAATATTGTGACATCCCTACAGGTGATACGGTCTCACAGTGAGGGTTCATTCATGATCTTTAACTCCAGTTCCATAGAGCTTTGCGATAGCATCCTGTGGCTGGTGAGTGGGTTGGTGTACTGCTAGCAAGTGACTTTGCAGATAGCATGATGCAGGAAGCTAGTCAGAAGGTAATTGGCTCCATCAGTCTGCCTGGTAAGAGCAGTTTGCTTTTTCAGGCTTTTGCCTTAGGGCTACATTGAGAAACAACCTACAGGATACAATAGAGATGGGTTTTGTTTGTTTGTAGTAACATGACTTAGTCCAAAGAAAAGCAATACCCTGTGTCCCGTTGTTGGGTACACTAAATACCCAACATAGTAAAGTGCTGTGAAAAATAAAAGAACCAAGATCTCTGCTGACATCTCACATTCTCCTTGACTTCAAGCATTCCCCAGTCCTTTCTTTAATTGGAATAATCTATGGGGACAACGTTATATTTCTGTAAAGCACTTTGGACTTCACAGGAGAAAGGCAACCGACAACATAAGGTATTAATAGTATGCATCTTTTTTTATTAGCTGTCACATCTGGCTCCTAGTACTAGATGGGCACAGTTTATATTCGATGTAAATAATTCTGGACTGTCACAAGACTCCAGCAGGGGTTCTCTAGCTGGAGAAAAACAAAACAAAACCAAAAAGAGCTATCAATTAACAAGACCCTACCAGTATAACATTCCCTGAATGCCTTGGCTCTGCAGGCATCTGCTCTTTTAAATAAATCTTTGCAGTCCACCACTGTTCTACACATACAGTTTAGTGACAGGGCACTTGCCTAGCATCCCCAGCACATATAAAATCTAACAGAAGAAGGTATTGATGGGGGAGGTCCTTCTGTGTATATGATTGTCTTATTGGTTGATAAATAAAGTACTGTTGGCCAATAGGAAAACAAGATAGGTGGGACTAGGAGTCAAGGAGGATTCTGGGAAAGGTAGGAGTAAAGCTCAGAGTTACCATGTGAACCTGGGAAGACAGGACGCTTACCGCTGGCGTCCTATAAGTCTTATAAAATATATAGATTTATGATAATTAAGACTGAGCTAGCAGATGAGAAATCCTAGTCATTGGCCAAGCAGCATTTGTACCTAAATAAGTCTCTCTGTGTACTTGGGACCTTACCGTGGCAGCGGGCAGAACTTGGGCGGCCTGGCAGAAAGCGCCCACATGGCAGCAGGGCTCAGGCGGCTTGGCAGAAATACTCATTGTCACAACATTTGGCAGTTTTTCTACCTAAACCATAGACACATCCTTAAAGGAACCCTCTCACAAATATTAAGCATGCACTCCACTATTGAGCTATACCCACAATTTTTTAGTAAAGGTAAACAACTTATATCTTCTTAAATATGAAGGAAGGCAAAAGGAGGAGGAAACTGGGTGTTTCCTAGCACTAGATTAAGCAGAGACAGGAGGATTCCAGCAAAATCAAACTGAATTGAAAGAGGGAAAAGCCGCCAGGTGTTGGTGGCTCATGCCTTTAATCCCAGCACTTGGGAGGCAGAAGCAGGTGGATCTCTGTGAGTTGGAGGTCAGCCTGATCTACAGAGATAGTTCCAGGACAGTCTCCAAAGCAATACAGAGAAACCCTGTCTTGAAAAACCAAAAGAAGAAAGAAAGAAAGAAAGAAAGAAAGAAAGAAAGAAAGAGGGAGAGACGGAGGGAGGGGGAGGGAGGGAGGGAGGGAGGGAGGGAGGGAGGGAAAGAGGAAAAAGCCCACTTTTAGTGGATATAAAGCTCCCAGATGGCTTTCCAGCCCCCAAGAGAGGAGATCAGAAAACCAGTTTTCTGGGGGACAGTTTAAATGCCCTGTGGGAGTGTCTTGAGCATCTCTGGGGGAGGGACCATCATTTGGTGGGCTTTCTGAGATGCAGCATGGTTTGGAGAGAGATAGGGGAGGGGGCTTGGGGTGGAACTTCCACCAAAACATCCCAGACTCTTTAGGTATATGGATACCAGGGACTGGGGTGAAGCTTCCACCATAACAACAGGAGCAATGGAGACTGTCTCAAAAAGGAGTAAGTAGGGTAATTCTCCTCTAAATTGACTGGGCTGCTGTGGTTTTTCAGGTTTTCTATCTATTTCTAAATGCAGATGAAAGATGAGGGAAAATAGCCATCCACAATGTTGCAGAGCCACAGTTCAGCAAAGAGCTTCCCAGCAGTCCTGCTCTGGCTGCTTTTCCCAGAGTTCACTAACTGATACATCTGTGGAATTTACACCTAGGATGGACACAAACATTCTGGAAGTATGAGAGGATAACTCCACCCCTGTGTAAGTACACTCTGGCCAATGCACTTGGACCTTAAAACTGACAGTTGGGAGAGATTTTTAAGTTATCAGCCTGGACAGGAGCCTTTCTCTTGATTAAATTTGCACTGGAACTAAGCAAAGTGAAGAACTTAGGCCCCAAAACTCCATAGCCCCTTAGCCTTCCCTTCTCTTCCTCCCTGGAGAGCCCCAGGCATCCAAATCTCAAACATCTCTCGTCCCCTGAAGGTTAACGAAGCTATTTCCCGCTGAACCAGCCAGAAACAACACCAGAAGTGGGTTTATTTTTACTCCACGCTTTGTCATCTATCATTACCGAAAAACTAAGAGACAGGTTTTGGCTGAATATCCTGTGGAATATTCAAGATCTCCATGCAAGGTTTGGCCCTCTGCCTGCAGCATTTATCTCATTTGGAGTGGTCTCCTCCCTCTCCTGCCAATGCTCCTCATTAGTGAGATGATTTGGATACAAAACAGGACACTGTCTTGGTCAGGCAACCTGTGATGACATCATGATGCGGCACCTGTGACATCATAGCTTCTTTCATGAAAATACCGATTTTTTACACTTTTAGAATGTTTTATTTGTGGGGAGAGGGCATGAGCGTGATGGAGCGAGTGGAGATATCAGAGCATGGCATTCAGGAGTCAGTTCTCTCCTTCTACCGTGGGTTAGGGGTTGAGCCCAGCCGACCAGTACAGTGACCCCTTCTACCCACTGAGCCATCACACTGACCTGAAACAACCTTGAGTGCCTCAGATGATTTATTTAACCAAAGGAACTGTGGGTTGGGAAACAAATTTCAACTTGTTTTTCCTTCTTCACTGCAGAGGCAAAGGTGAAAAAATTTGTTTTTATGGAGAGCAGTTTCTCTTGATTTAAGGATATCTTGCTTTTGGGGAAGTAACTTTTTATTTCTAAACTGGAAATAGTATTGCCTTCTGATTCGATGCTTTTTAGGATCATGAAATGGACACAATTGGGACTCCTCGGTATGCTCTATGCTCCATCACATTGCTCTTCATTTCCAAAGTCTTGGTTCATGCCACTGTGCATGAATCCGCCCCCCCCCGCCCCCGCCATTTCATCTTCTTTTCCAACCAAGCAAACTTGATTGGAGCCTCTCAAAGCAAATCCAGATAGATGGTTGTTGTGTGTCCCAGGGTCCAGCCACTGCCCTGGCCTTTTGATTTCCTGTTTGCATATTTAATTTCAAGTTTCCTCCTGTTCTGTATTTAACTTCTTCATAAGAAGCACCAAACCAGTACCTGCTCTTTTTTTATTTTGTAATTTTTTAAATTTATTTTTTACATTCCAATCCCAGTTCTCCCTTCCTCCTCCCCTCCCCCCCCACTCATTCTCTCCCTCTTCCCATCTGCTCCACTGAGAGGGTAAGGCCTCTCATAGGAAGTCTACTAAGCCCCATCATCTCATTGAAGCAGGGCCAAGGCACCTCCCCACCTCCCACACCCCTGTGTCTAGGTTGGGCAAGGTATCTTTCCATATAGAATGGCTCCACTAAGTCAGTTTGTTCATTAGTGGCCTCATATATTGTCCCAGTCACACCATTGTCACCTATATTAAGGGAGTCTAGTTCAGTCGTACCTGCTCTTTGCAAACACAGAATCAGAATAGCTTTTGACAGGTAAGGAAACTGAGGCATCAGAATTTTCCCAGGGTCACGGGTCTGGTTGGAACACAACACAGTCTACAATATAGTCCCAGGGCGAAATAGAAAGTTCTCAATGTGTCAACTGGATTGGGTCCCAGAGAACCCAAGCTAAAGATTACCTTAGGCCCAACTGTGAAGGTGTCTTTAGTGAGATTAGTGCTTGAGTCCTCAGGTTCACTACCCCAAGGTTTGTGGGTATCATGTAATCCACAGTGGGATCTGCATACAACAAAAGGCATGGGAAGGAGGGCTCTCTTTTCCTTCCTGCATCATTGCTTGATCTGGCACATTATTCTGACCTTGGACCGGGATTTTCCTCATACACTTTCTTAGCTCTCAAGTACTCCAATGTGGGCCTCCAGATCAGACAATAGATTATAGGATTTCTCAGCCTTCACAAACACATAAACCAATTCCTTCTAATATCTCAATACATACTCACACACTATTAGTTTCGTTCCTCTACACAACCCTGACTTGGGCTACAGAAATGATTCAGTCAGTAAAGTACTTGACATGCAAATGTGAGGACCTGCATTCAGAACCCCAGCATGCACATAAAAAGCCAGGCTTCATGTCCATAACCCTAGTGTTGGGGGGAGTGGGGAAGGGAGGGGAAGAGACAGAGACTGGCAAATACCTGAGGCTCACAGACCAGCCAAGCTACCCATTCAAACTGGTGAGCTTCGGGTTCCAGCAATGACCCTATCTCAGAAAAAATAAGTAGAAGGATTGAGGAAAAAACACCAACCTGGCTGATTCACATCTCTCTCTCTCTCTCTCTCTCTCTCTCTCTCTCTCTCTCTCTCTCTCTCTCTTTCTCTCTCTCTCTCTCTCTCTCTCTCTCTCTCTCCTCTCTCTCTCTCTCTCCTCTCTCTCCTCTCTCTCTCTCTCTCTCTCTTTCTCTCTCTCTCTCTCTCTCTCTCTCTCTCTCTCTCTCTCACACACACACACACACACACACACACACACACACACACGCACACACACACACACTTATACTTGAGCTCTAAGTGAAAATGGTTAATATCCATGATCTTTAGAATTTGTACATTACAAATCTCATACAAAAATCTCCATAGCAAAACCTAAGTTTTGGATACAAATTCATTCGTTATGAGAGTAAGTAGTAAACCCTTTTCAGTATAGAAACACCTGGAAAGATGTTCCAGGCCTGTGTATGTTATAGCACTATCTGGGGCAGGGAAGAACACAGGGGTGTGGTCCTGCAAAGAGGGGCCTCTCCTCTTGGGCTACCAAGACCTAACTGGGTGAATAGCTGTCCTGTTGAGAAATGAAAGGATCACAACTAGGTTCTCACCTCTGCCTCTTACACTAGTGGTTCACACACTCACCCGAACCATTGTAGCTCAGGCTGTCCCCCTGAGGTGTTTAAGTCACAGGGCAATTAAAACCCAAGACTCTGGGTATGTATGGTTGGGAGTTTGAAGCTGAACAATCTGTTTCAACACCCAATAATAACCTGGAAATCCACCACTGCTCTGAAATCCCTGAGCTAGCTTCATGATGTCACCTGCACAAGATGTCACCCAAGCACAGAGCCCCAGCCTTCCTTGTTACCGGCCCAACATTTAACACTAAGTAAACAAAAGCAGCTTTAGGATTCTCTCCCAAACCCTCCCAAAGCTCCTGGCAGAAGGTCAGTGCTAGTTTTTCCCCTGGTGTTTGGCTGACTCAGATCTCTCCTCTCTCCATGGTTGCCTTGAGGAGGCCGCAGTTCCAGGTTTTCTGGTTTCAAAATAAATTGGCAGAAATCTGAAACGATGCTAATACCGCCCTCCTGCCCGCAGGCAGCTGGGTCCCAGTGGGAGGTCTCTTAGCAACGGGGCTCAAATCAAATATTTGGGCGTCTGGACACATTCTGATTGGAATGAGATCATGAACAAAAACTTCTCTCTTTCCTTCAACCCAGCTACCGAGGGTTACGAAAGGATGCTGAGGCCATGTGCTGGCTCCCTGCACTGGGTAAGCGTGACTCATGCGGCCCATCAATTAGAGCCGGTCCACACACCATCGCAGTCCCAGACTGGCAGGCCACAGCTCCAACTTCTATTTCTGGCTCCTATATATCCTTAGAGAAGAGGCTCTAACTTTTTGTTGTTGCTGCTGCAGCTACTGTGCCTGCATAAAGCTCAAAGTTTTAATTTGATCCCGTCCGGCCCTCTGCATGCAGCCCTTCCCGAAAATCAGATGTTCCCAGGATCACAAGGACAGCAGAGGCAAGTCCAATTCAGAAGGTGCCCGGAGGAAGGAGAGCTTCGGATACTGTCTTGTTCCATCTGCCATGGCATCCTTCCCTCCACTTCCCCTGAAAGTCACAAATAGCAAAGGACTGAGAGAAGTGGGCAGACAGATGCCGGCCAAGACGGTTCAACATCTTTATTTTCCAACCTCAAATCCTAATTTCATTCTATTCTTGTTCATTCAGGGAAAATGATCTGCATAGAATCTGGCTTTTGCTGCTATTTGAAATAGATACTGGTTTTGTACAGGGGAGGCAGCTTTTGTCTATAAATTGGGTTTTAAAAAAACAATCTTTAGCCAGGTATGGTGGCACTAGCCTTTATTCCCATCATTTGGGAAGCAGAGGCGAGCAAGGTCTACATAGTGAATTCCAGGACAGCCTGAGCTACATAGAGAGACCCTGTCTCAAAAACAAACAAGCAAACAAAAAATTTTAGTCTTTTAAAAATTAATTGACAAGCCGGGCAGTGGTGGCACACGACTTTAATCCCAGCACTCGGGAGGCAGAGGCAGCGGATCTGTGAGTACGAGACCAGCCTGGTCTACAAGAGCTAGTTCCAGGACAGCCTCCAGAGCCACAGAGAAACCCTGTCTCAAAAAAACAAAAAATAATTGACATTTTCATATATATATGAAATACATTCATACATATAATATATTCTGGTCACACTTCTCCCTCCACCCTTCTGAAATCCTAGTCTCTTGTTGATCCTATGAGAGATGGGTGGGTGGGTGGCTCAGCCCCGCATGCTCAGCCTGTGTGTACATCATTGTTATTGAGCAGACCACTCCAGTCCTGATGTGGGTTACTTCTGTGTGCCCGGGTAGATGTCCAACCTGTTCATTCAGACCTAATGGCTGTTATCATGACATATGGCCTTTGTCATTGTGCGCTTGCTGGCATCTGCTTGCCCACTCTTGTGCTTTTGCAGGCAAGTGCACATAGAGGCCAGGGGTGAACGACAGATGCTTTCTTGGTCATCCCCACCTTATATTTTGAGACAAGATCTCTCTCTGAACTTGAAACTCACCAATTCTGCTAGACTGGCTGGCCAGGAAGCCCCAGGGCCCCTCCTATCTCTGTCCCATAACTCAAGAGCTACGGGTGCTAGCATACCATACTTTGTATATCGGTTCTGAAGATCCAAATTCCAGTCCTCATGCTTCCCTGGCAAGTGCTTTACCAACTGAGTCATCTTCCCAGCCCCCCTTGTCACCTTTTAAAGACCTATTAGCACAGTCCTGGGGGCAAACATTGCAAAATTTTAAATAAAAACTTCATGAATTTAACTGACACTCAGACCACACACAGAAGTGCCATTTTTTTCTTTTGGTAGCAATGGAACATCAGTATCCAGAAACCAGGAAGGTAGTAAACGAGATGCCATTGGTTTACCTTCTCCCCTTGATGGCTTGTAGCCTTGGGCAGGTAAAATAATCCCTCCCAGACTGTTTCCTTATCCAGAAATTGGGAGTTGTAGCATTCTTTCCTTAGCTGCAGTGTTTTTAGATCACTAGGCAAGGAGCAACTGCAAAGAATGTAACACAGGGGAAGCCAAACTGCAGTCTATATCATAATTATTATGGCTTTTTCACTTGAAGTACTGAGTTTTTGGGTCCTTGAATTATTACATAAAGGCATGTTTGGGTTATTTAAATGTTCTGATTATAAATCCTTATCTAAAAAGCTATAGAGGAGTATAATAGGAGTTTGCACCCCAGCTTTGGTGGTTGAGGGTAACCCAGGTTTACTAAATCAGTCCTTGGTTTAAAACAGACACACACACACACACACACACACACACACACACACACACACACAAATGCCTGGCAGAACTTTTGTTTAAATAATTCTGATCAAAAGAAATATTTAGGATAAGGACTCTATTAAAACACCACATTAAAAGAAAAACTAAAACAGAGTCAAGTTAACATTGATCAACTTTATCAAATAATAAAAGGAAATAGTGTCCTCTACATAGTAGGTGCTTTTAGTGACTTAAACTTGAACACACACACATACATACATATATATGTGTGTGTGTGTTTTTCTCGATAGGGTTTCTCCGTGTAACAATCCTGGCTGGCCTGGAACTCAATCCACCTGCCTCTGCCTAGTGAGTGCTGGGATTAAAGGCATGCACCACCACACCCAGCATGATTTTTTTTTAAAATAATATGTGTTTTGATTGAGTACTTGGTCATCTTTACAAAGTAAACCTTTCCCACAGTTCATGCTCACTGAGCAGCTTCTCTGTATGGGGGGACAATACAAAATTTCCATAATCCTGGGATTTCCATTCTATCTTGGGACACAGTCAATGAACACTGTGCACTTACTGTACTACTTTACCCAATCAAAAGCTTTCACTTGCAAATTGTACAACTATGAAGGTTAGTTGGTAGGGTTTAATGCCTGTGTCTAAGCTAGAAGGAAGCAAATTGGCTAACCCCAGCCAGCTGGAAATAATAGCTGGGATTTGAATCTAAGTTACTTTGTAGGTATACTTTGGCAACAGTAGGTTAAGTGATTAAGATCATCCTTCCTAACGAAAGCAGCTTGCAAAACTGGATGAAATCTTTGTTTAATTTTCTTAAAAGCATCAAAGTCATAATGAGATTGTTTAGAAACACCTGCCAAAGTCAAGGATCAGACAAAGCCAAAACAAGTTATTCCTGCTCACAGAGCTTCGAGCCAGAGGCATTCAGCAATCCCAAAGAAAAGCAAGTGGGAGCCGAGCTCTTCATTTGATAAGATACGGGAATAAAATTCCAAAGCCCAGGGACAAAGTTCAGAATCAAGCCATTCTTCATTTTAAGCCAGGTCCTCAGGGTTGGGGGACATTTATTTTACCTTCATCTTTACATATATTCCAACCCATACCTAACACCGAATCAGGGCCTGGGCTATCGAAGGAATTCGGCTGTTAATTGGTGAGTGAATAATTCGGAAAACAAAGTGAGGCAACTCTATGAAGTACATGTCAGAGATGTGGACTACCAGGAAGGTCTCAGCCAAACAAAGGGGAGTGTGGCAACAAGGGGCAGGCTGCACAGCATGGAGCAGGAAGCTGAGGGCTCCCCTCTTGAGCCACACACACAAAGCAGAGTGCAAACTAAGCCCTTTGTTTGTTTGTTTGTTTGTTTTGTGTGTAAGAGTGTTTTGCCTGCATGTATGCCTATGCACCACTTCCTCATGCCCTTGGAGGCCAAAGGAAGGCATTAGATCCCCTGGGACTGGATTTACAAACAGTTGCAAATCACTGTGTGGATGCTCGGAATAAGAGCTGGGGCCTCTGGAAGAGTAGCCAGTGCACTTAACCACTGAGCTATCTCTCCGGTCAGGGACTGTCTTTAAAACCTTAAAGTTCACCTCCAGTGACATACTCCCTCTAACAAAACCTCACCTCCAAAGCTTCCCCAAACAGCTCCCGACTGGGAACTCTCTGGTCCAAAAGACACCCTGGACAAATGGCTAATGGTGGTGCCTATTGGCATTCCAAAGCACATTCCAAAGCTGGCCTCCAAGCTCTCCAAGCATCCCAAGTACCTGCTACAGGGTCCAGGCTGGCATCCTGGCTCCTCTCAGTTCTTCTCACCCAGCCCCCTACCCTAACCTTGTCCAGCTCATGGGCTTCCCTTTCCCTACCCTGTTATTCCTATATAACCCTGCCACTTAAGCCATGTGCTCTCTTTGCTGTCTTGGTCCTCTCTGCTCTCTTTGTCCTCTATCTTGGCCTCCTTTCCTCTCTCCCTTTCCTTCCCTGCTCACTCTCTCCAACCTCCTCTTCTCATGGCCCAGTTCATTCTTCCGATCGTGTTTAGTCTATCACTTTTTCTCCCTGGACTCTTCCATATACCTCTGGCAGTACTCTCCCTCCTATCTACAATAAAAACCTTCTCCTTGGGGCTGGAGAGATGGCTCAATGGTCAAGAGCACTGGCTGCTTTCCAGAGTTCAATTCCCAGCATGGTGGCTTTCAACCACCTATAATAGGATCTGATGCCCTGTTCTGGGATCAAGGCGTACATGCAGATAGAACACGCATATACTTAAAATAAAGAAATCTTTAAAAAAATAAAACCTTTTCCTCAAGCATACCTTGGAGAGATCGTGTCCTCATTTTATACATCTAGTGTCAAAACCCGCACTTTATATACGGTGGCTAAAAGTTCAAAAACCCGAATCTATGAGGATGTCTTCAATCACACCAGCACAGTAAGCTGACCCCTGAGAAACAGAAGAACTCATAATATAATTTATTTACACCCCACCCCCACCACTATTATACATTATCTGTGGCACTTTCTAAATCTACATTATTATTATTTTTATTATTATTATTATTATTATTATTATTATTATTATTATTATTTTGCAAAAGGATCTCGGGCTTAACTCAAATTAAGTATTTGCTTAGTATACACAAGGCCCAAGGCTCGATCCCCAACTAATCCCCCCCACACACAATTGATTTAGGATGAAAATAGACTTATAGGAAATACATATTTTTATACAAAATCAATAGTGTTTGAATTCCTTGGAAAAGTACAGCCCCAGAAAAGTTTGGTGATTCTTGGGAATCTGGGTTAAAGACTGCCAGTTTGAAGGCATCCTGGGCTACACAGTGAGTTCAAGACTAGTCTTGAGTCCATAGTAAGACTCTAACTTGAGGAAGGAGAGGAGGGTGAGGAGGAGAAAGAGGACAAAGGCAAGGGTAGGAGAAAAGAGGCAAGCTACTCTGTACTTAGTACTATGCACCGGCAACAACCCCTTCTACACCTAACCAACCTTCCTTAGGGTCTCTGGGCATCCGGCCATCAATGAAGACAGGATCTCTGCTTGGGGAGCACACAGGTGAAGGATGCTAAGTTGCAAGTCAGTATGTGAGATTCTAGATGTGGCACTGAAGGCTCGGTATTGCCATTTCTTTATGCACCAGTGATCTGGCGCTCATTCTCCTAGTCCCAGCACCCCAGCTGTAAGGGAAGAGATTTAGAATTGAGCTGCCCATGGGGAAATGGAGGCATCACTGGGGACAGGAGCATTTGCCAGACTTTCTAGGTAATGGGGAAGTGTGTGTGTGTGTATAAACTGGTGACCATGATGACTGCACCATGCTACGGCTAAGGGAAAGGATTTTATTGTAGAGATGAGAGAATAGCCAGAGGCACCTGAAAAAGCCCAGAGCAGAAGGAGAAAACAGACTGGACATGGCCAGAGCTATCTGAAAGAGACTGGAGAATAGCACAGGATGGAGAATAGAGAAAACATAGTGAAAGAAGCATGAGCAGACAGACACACAGACACACAGAGAAACATAGCAAGGATATAAGAAGAATGAGTAGCTGGAGAAAGGGAAGTCCATGAGTTAGAGGGAGTTTAAGGTAGGAGAGGAACTGAGAAGGAATAGGATGCTAGCATGGACTTTGAAATGTGTACCAGGCACTTGTGATACACTGGAAGCTTGGAGGCCAGCATACACTTTGATATCCAGTAGGCACCACAGCTAGCCATAAGGCCTCCCATAGTCCAGATTGAGCTCACTTCTATTTGGAGTACCTTTAGGAGTTTTCTTTGGATTGTAGTTCCAAGCATTTTTCTGTTGGGTTTTTTGCCAGAAGCCCATACACAGAGGACAGCTGCCTTAGGCCCCTAGTGCAGTGGTTCTCAACCTTCCTACTGCTGCAACCCTTTAATACAGTTCCTCTTGTTCTGATGAGCCCCCCCCAACCATAAAATTATCTTCATTGCTACTTCATAACTGTAATTTTTCTACTCTTGGGCTGCACCAGCTCAATAGATCCTGGCAGTTGTAAAAGGCCAAGCAGCAGTTCTCAGAGCCACTCTGGGGGCAAGCCAGCTCTCCAAACAAGCTAATTAGCAGTCAAAATGCAGCCACTTAAAGTAGCTTTATGGCCAATCTGAGCTGACAGCAGAAGGGCCCCACAGGCAGTCACAGGCAAGCACTGGTTATCCTTCTCTCCTTTCTACATCCCTACCATGTCCTAATGTCCTTGTCACCTCAGGAGCTTAGAAGAACACTCTTATTCTGCACATGAAACGGTACCTTAGAAGTAATGCCTTCAATACTGGGGGAGCCTTCACAGTTTCTAAGCAGCAGTCACAGTGGGGAAAGCCTGTAGCTCTTGGACAGTTCATCGAACTTCCAGAAGACTTGGGGTTCTAATGGAATGATCTGCTCTCCACTCCAGCAGTTACATAAAGCTTCCCTGACCTTCCTGGTTGCAGCCTACAGAGGAATCCAAACAGCTGCCACCTTCAAAACCGATGAGTGGCCAGGAAAAAGAAAAGTCATGTCATACGGTTTGCCAGTGGTCATGTGACTTTAGTGTTCCATCAATTGGGCACAGAGTGAAGTTAGCTTTGCCTCTTGTGGAAATGAACTCACACCAATTTTTCTGTCCACACCTTTGGTCAACCCTCTAACCTTGTAGCCAGGAGCAGATATTTAGAGACTGTCTGAGAGTTGGCCATAGCCAGGGAAAAGATCAAGGCTTGTTGTTGTAGACCTATCTGCACTTGTGCTTCGTAGGCTGAGGACGAGGGGGAAAGGTTGGATGAATCCATGGAGTCATTGCTCGTATTTAGCAATTCTGTAATTCCTACAGAAACCAAAATCATAAGAAATCCCAAACAGGGTTCCATGAGCCCAATAGAGTCTCTACACATAACTTGTGCAGCCACAGAGGATGTTTTAAGTAGTCAATGTTTAAAATATAGATTCGTAGGGTTTGTACTTGTTGCTCTTGCAGAGGACTCAGGTTCAATTCCCACATGATACCCACATGACAACTCACTACCACCTGGAACTCTAGTCTCAGGAGGTCTGACACCCTCTTCTGAACCATACATGCAAGTGATGCACATATATACATTCTCGCAAAACACCCATACACAAAAAATACTAAATCTTAAAAAAATTTAATGTAGATTTTATACCAAACTCTGGATCCCTGCCTTGGAAAAATGAGAAGCTTGAATAGCACTTCTGTTTAGCTGTCATCAAATAGAGCTGAATAGTCCTATTGGCTTAGACAGGGTCAAGCCATGGAGCCCATTATACCAAAGGCACAGCAAGGCTTCATGGTCCCTAAAGTTTATGCATTTGGGATCAAAAACAAATTAAAATTCAAAATACAAAGTTGGGGGAACCTAGAAAGATGGTTCTCTTGGCAAAGTTTTCTTGTACAAGCATGAGGACCAGAGTTCAGACTTCCCTACTCTACCTCTGGAGCCCATGTAAAAACTGGGCCTATCTGCAATTTTAGTGTTGAAGAGAGGGAAATAGAAGGACCCTGGAATTTATGGTAGGTAACATCCAGGTTCAATGAGAGACCTTGTCTCAAAAAATAAGATAGAAAGCTACTGAGGAAGACATCTGACATTGACACACACACAAACACACACACACACCAAAATTGTTAGGGTTTTGCTGCAGGCCTAAGCAAGTAAGAATTCGGGTCACTTAATATACTTTGTGCTTCCAGGGTAAATCTACCACAGTCCCATCCTTAGTCATAGCCAGTGAGATCCATTGTAGGTCATCTGTGTCTGTGACTTTTAAGACCACCAGCCCTTGATACCTTCTAGCTCTGATTTGCAATATCAAATGCAGCCAGACCCTTTAAACTCCAGCAGCTCAAATGAATTTCATTTTATGTAAAAGGCAATAAAAAGACTATTATTCTTTGTGGCTTCTTCTTTGCTAAGATAGATAAAAGAGTCTGAAGGCTGAAGGTATTCTTGGTGGTAGGGCACTTGCTCAGCATGTGTGGGACCCTGCGCTCCACCCTTCTGCCAAGAGTCCAAACATCTGCCTAGCACTAACACATCAGAGAGAAGTATGAAAATCAACAAAAAGCAAAGACAGCGAGAAATGTCTGTTTAGTTCACAGTCTAATTTCTATTCTTTCTTAAATGCTCCTATAGTTTATGGGCAATGCCTAGTCCAGACTGTCAGTTTCTAGATGAATTTGTTCTGAAAGGTAAAGGAGGGACATGCAAAAGAAAAATACCAAATGCATGATGGGCCACATTACCACAAATAGAGTAGGAAAGAGATGGTCTGTAGTATTACTGAGCATCTGCTGTATATGAGCACCTGTGTACTGAGCACCACAGTATACATGGCTAGGGGCTGCCCTGTAGGTGCTTCCAATCTAGTTGCAGAAACACATGCCCACGGAGAAGGCTAGACAACATACCTGAAGCACGTAAGCTCTTGTGTGAATTCAGAGGCTGGACTGGGCAGATCCCCGGAGTAGAGAGGACCTCACTTGAACCCTGGGAGCTAGAAGTATGTGACTGGTGTTGGAAGCCAGGGGTGGAGGGAAGAATGCATGCCTTTGGAAAATGTCTGCAGAAGGAGGGGGCTAGTGGGAAGAGCCACTGGGCTAGGGAACGAGTGGACGTAGGAAGAGAGGCAGGGAGCCAACATGAAAGGACCTGAATTCTAAATGATGAGTTTTGGATTTTCCACTGCAGTGAAATGGAACAAGTACAATAAAACTGCACATGGGACCTGTCGTAGGATTCTTATAGAAAAGACAGAAAAACCTAGAATTCACCAGCAATCCTATCCAAGATGACTAATTATTTTCCTTCTGGTTTTATTTCTAAACATATTTTTTCAAACATGGAACCAATGTATCTCTTTCTCTCATAGTTCCATAGTCTGAGAATTTCTCATGCGTGTGTTTGTTCTGTGAGAATAACACATTTACTAGTTGAAAGGTTCAGGCATTATGCTGGCCTGCCCCTGTTACCTGGTGGAATAGGCAGTACCCTGGTCAGCTCAGGGTTCCATGGGAACTCAGTCTGCACGCAGGTGCAGAGGACCCCTTTGAAAGACAGACCCTGCCCACTAGCACTCTCTCTTCACTCTCTCTCTACCTTCTCTCTGCTTCTGCTCTTCCCTTCTCTCTGTCTCTCTCTCTCTCTCTGCCTCTCTATGGCGACCGGCCATGGCAGTCAGCCATTTACCCTGTTTCTCTTCTCTCTTAGTCTCCCTACTCTGCCGGGCCTATAATAAACTAGTTAACATGTCTAATATGTCTCAACCTATGTCTCATCTTTCACCTTTCTCCTCTTCTTCATCTTTAATTTAAACAAAAATTTAACACTAGTTACGCAACATTCCATTTTCTTTATCTTCTGTATTGTTAATGATTATTCACAATAATAAGTTGCTTAACTAATTAGGTAACTAATTAATTGATAATGCTACAACAAATATCCTAGTGCATAAATATTGGTCTATATCAGTCTAAGTCCTGAAATGAAATTAAGTGTACAAAATATTTTTATACAAATTATTTTTAGGAACTGATATATATTGACACACCACCTATGACCTAGTAGATGGCCCCATGCACATGTGGGCAGCACTGACTGGACTCACTGGGTTAGACATAAGCAAATAAATAAAAATTATAAAAGGGAGGCATGCCGTTGCAAGGGAGATATGATGAGGATCCTAGGGAGAGTTGGAGTAGGGGAGGGAGGTGAGGATTTGACCAAGATGCCTTGTGCACATGGATGACATTTTCAAATGATAAATACTTTTTAAAGCTTGCCAGGTTACACATTTATCAGCAGTAAATGAAAGGACTGTTTTCCTGTATATGCACCTTAGAACACAGCTTCTTAAACATGGGTTGCAGCCTCATGTAAGGTCATATAGTTTGGGTGTTAGGGTTGTGAAAAATTTGGCTGCAGAGAAAGATTTGTCAATGTACCATAATCAAGAGTGAATTCAAAATCAAGCACATAATGAATCTGATTCCCACTCCAATGAGTCTGTACATGTCCACTCTGCGTGTGCATGCCATCACACCACCTATCAACCATTATGCCTGAGAACACTGGCTCAGATTCAAGACCAATGGATGCTGTGTACTACAGAGTTTTACCAGTACACTCAAAGTTTTCTGCTCTTATAAGACATAGTGGTTTGATTACAGAAAACCAGGGCTTCTCATATTTTTCATGCCATCATTCCTAAACATATAAGTTTCAGATTTTGTACTGTATCCTGTCCAGAACACTTGATTTCTAAGATTGCTATTTGAATTGCTGACTCAAGATTTTTGTAAAAACTTGTTAAATGGGGGATGGAGAGATGGCTCGGAGGTTAAGAGCACTGGCTGTTCTTCCAGAGGTCCTAAGTTCAATTCCCAGCAACCACATGGTGGCTCAAAACCATCTTTAATGAGATATGGTGTACTCTTCTGGCATGCAGGCATATATGGGGGCAGAATGTTGTATACATAATAAATAAATCTTTAAAAAAATTGTTAATTGAATTTTGGCTTGGGATTAGGACAAAATTTCCAAAATGGCCCGAAACATACTTCTGCCATTTTGTACTATATATTTATGCAAAGTGATGTTCTCAGCATTGACAGTTACTAAATCAAAATATTGATCGCCTCTGGAAAACATTGAAGATACTCTATGTCCTGCAGAATCAAAAATTCAGCCAAGATTCAATGCTTTATGTAAAACTAAATGCATCCACCTCACTAGTATGCAAATTTGCTTTCATAGCTAATAAATAGTAAATTTATATTTATACCAGAGAATTGTCTCAAGATAAATTTCTTTATGACTTATTACCAATAAATGTTTGAGTTGTAGACTTATTTTATATGCCCATATACTTAAGGTCACATAAAAATTCCTCAGGCAAAAAGGGGTCATGAGTGAAAAAAGCTTAGAAAGGCCTACCCTAGAATCAATTACTTTTTAAAATCTTTGTTAATTGAGAAGTGAAAAATGAATTCATGAAATTGCATCTAAGTAGCTATTTTTATTATTTGAGTCTGAATGGTTCAAAATATATTTTTATTAATGAATGTTTCTTTGAAATATCTCTATTTTGGCTCATTTTTATCTTTGTCCAAAGCAGTTATTATTAATTGGCTTTCTACAGTTCAAAAAAAAAAAAAACACAACAGCAACAACAACAAAAACAGAAAACCGAACATAAGCAAAACGAAGCTGGGCTGTTGTAGCCATAGGGGTGTATGTAGTACCATCCACTTGAGAGGCAGAGGAATAGATTGCTTGAGCTTTGGGGTTCAAGGCTTGAGCCATATAGAAAGATGCCATTGGTAGAAAGAAAAAGAGAGAGAGAAAGGAAGGAAAGAAGGAATGAAGAAAGGAAGGAAGGAAAAGAAAGAAAGGAAGGAGAGGAGAAGGGAACAAAAGAGAAAAAGAACAGAAAGAAAAGGGCTGGGTAGACAGCCCAGCAGTTAAGAACACTGGCAGCTCTTGCAGAGGACCCAGGTTTAGTTCCCAGTACCCGCAAGGTGGCTCACAGTCATCTGGAACTCCAGTTCCAGGACATCCAGTGCCGTCTTTGGATGTCCATGGGCTCTGAATGCACATGGTGTCCATACATCCATCCAAGGAAAACACCCATATATGTAAAATAAATAACTTTTTAAAATAAAGGAAAGAAAGCTTTGACTAACATTCATTACAATGTGTGCTTTTATATTGTGACCAAAACTGGTTTATATGTATTTTTAATGTATTTCTTTCCATTGTTCATTTATTCCACTGATTTTTATTATGGTATCTTCAATTCTAAGATCATTTATGTTTTCACTACTGTTTTCTTAATAAAATTTCATTTTTAAAAGATTTTATTTTTATTTATTATGTATACAGCATTCTGCTTCCATGTATATCTGCACACCAGAAGAGGGCACCAGATCTCATAACGGATGGTTGTGAGCCACCATGTGGTTGCTGGGAATTGAACTCAGGAAGAGCAGTCAGTGCTCTTAACCTCTGAGCCATCTCTCCAGCCCCATAAGATTTCATTTTTAATAATTATTTTTATCCTATCTTGAATTCAATTTGATGTGACTTTACCTTTGGCAGTGAAGGTAAATACTTCTCCATCCTCCAGTCATGGTTCATTACATAATTCATCCTTTTAGTAATAGTTTGTGAAGTTCTTCTATCATAAAATTTTATTGTATTTCCTAGCATCTGCTTGCATGATTATTGCTACAGTTGGATCTTAAGTGTCCTCTGAAGCCCCTGTTACCACAAGGCTGGGTCCCCAGCTTGGCACTTTTGGGAAATAGTGTCACCTTTAAGAGCTGGAACCTAAGAGTAGAAGGTTTTAGATCCCTGGGAATATGCCTTTGAAAAGGATTGAGGGATCCCCAGTTTTTCTCTCCATCTCTTTACACCCTTCCTACCACAGGTGAGCTTTCTACCACACACCAGCATGAAATGCTGCCTTGCCACAGACCCAAAAGCAACAGAATCAGTCCTCAACAGAAACCTCCAAACCTGTGAAAGCTAACACACCCGCTTCATAAGTGACAGTGGTGGACACTAGCTTCTCCTTTGTTCTCCTTTGCCATTCACTCCAACAAGAATTCGGATTGCCAAATTGTTGCTGGTTTTTCTTGTCCTGCCAGGTCCCAATGCTGCTTCAGCCCCAAATAAACACACTGACACTATATTAATTATAAAACTGGCTAGGGCTTCTTTTTTTTTTTAAATATTTTATTTTATTTTATTAGTTCTAGTTAGGGAACAAGCTTATTTCAAGTCCCTTCTCCCTCTCCCTCCCCTCACCCCCAAACTTTCTCCCCCACCCCCAGCCCACCCCCCAACCCCATCCACCCACTACTCCCCAGGCAGGGTAGGACCCTCAACGGGAGCTCAGCAAAGTCCACCAAGTCTTCCTATGCTGATCCTGGGCCCTTCCCCATGTGTCCAGGGCCAGAGTGTAACCCTTCATATGGGATGGGCTCTCAAAGTCCCTTCTTGCACCAGGGAAAAATACTAATCCACTACCAGAGGCTCCCTGGAGTGCAGAGGCCTCCTTATTGACATCCATGTTCTGGGGTCTGGATCAGTCTTGTACAGGCCTCCTGGACAGCATCTGGGGTCGATGTGCTCTCCCTTGTTCAGGCCAACAGTTCCTGTGGGTTTCTCCATCCTAGTACAGACCCCTTCGTTCTTCATTCCTCCCTCTCTTCAACTAAATTCCCGATTTCGGCTCATTGTATATCTGTGGATGTCTGTCTCTGTTTCCATCAGTCACTGGGTGAGGGCTCTAGGATGGCATAAAGAGAAGTCATCAATCTCATTTTAGGGGGAGGGTTTTTAGGTTATCCTCTCCACCATTGCCTGGATTGTCAGATCGTGTCATCCTTGTAGGTCTCTGGAGATCTCCCTGGTTCCTGATCCCTTCTCGGGCCTACAGTGGCTCCCTCTGATATCGTATCTCTCATCTTGCTCTCTTTCCTCTATTCTTCCCCCAACTCAATGTTTCTGCCCCTCCATTTCCTCTCCTCTTCTCCTCTTCTCTTGCTCTTATTGTAGCAGCTCCTTCCCCCCCCACCCTCATGCCCCCAATTAGTTCGGGAGTTCATGCCACTTCCATTCCTGGGGACCATTTAACCCTTAGAGTCCTTCATGTTTCCTAGTTTCTTTGGTGAAGAGCATTATATACTGGTAGTCTTTTGTTCTATGTCTAAAATTCATATATCAGTGAGTACATACCTTGCTTGTCTTTTTGTGACTGGGTTACCTCACTCAGGATGGTTTCCTCTAGTTCCATCCATTTGCCTGCGAATTTCAAGATTCCATTGCTTTTTTCTGCTGAGTAGTACTCCATTGTATAAATGTACCACATTTTCTCAATCCATTCTTCAATAGAGGGGCATCTAGGTTGTTTCCAGGTTCTGGCTATTACAAACAATGCTGCTATGAACATGGTTGAACATATGTCCTTGTTGTAAGTACATGCCCTATTTGGGTATATACCCAAGAGAGGAATGGCTGGATCTTGAGGTACACTGATTCCCATTTTTCTGAGCAACCGCCATACTGATTTCCAGAGTGGTCTTACAAGATCGCACTCCCACCAGCAATGGAGGAGTGTTCCTTTTTCTCCACATCCTCTCCAGCATAGATTGTCATTGGTGTTTTTTATTTTAGCCATTCTGACAGGCGTGAGATGGTATCTCAGAGTTGTTTTGAGTTGCATTTCTCTGATGGCCAATGATTTTGAGCACTTTTTTAAGTGTCTTTCAGCCATTTCAGATTCCTCTGTTGAGAATTCCCTATTTAGTTCTGCACCCCACTTTTTAATTTCGTTGTTTGGTGTTTTGGTGGCTAGCTTCTTGAGCTCCTTATATATTTTGGAAATCAGTCCTCTGTCAGATGTGGGATCGGTGAAGATCTTTTCCCATTCTGTGGGTGGTCGTTTTATCCTACTGACTGTTTCCTTTGCCTTGCAGAAGCTTCTCAGTTTCAGGAGGTCCCATTTATTAATTGCAGACCTCAATGTCTGTGCTTCTGGCGTAATGTTCAGGAAGTGGTCTCCTGTGCCAATTTGTTCAAGGGTAGTTCCCACTTTCTCTTCTAGAAGATTCAGTGTGACTGGATTTATGCTGAGATCTTTGATCCATTTGCACTTAAGTTTTGTGCATGGTGACAGGTATGGATCTATCTGTAATTTTCTGCATGTCCGAATCCAATTGTACCAGCACCATTTGTTGAAGATGCTGTCTTTTTTCCATTGTATAGATTTAGCACCTTTGTCAAAAATAAGGTATCCATAGGTGCGTGGGTCGATATCAGGGTTTTCAATTCGATTCCATTGGTCTATCAGTCTATTTTTGTGCCAATACCAAGCTGTTTTCAGAACTATGGCTCTATAGTAGAGCTTGAAGTCGGGGATGGTGATGCCTCCAGAAGATCCTTTATTGTAAAGAGTTGTTTTGGCTATCCTGGGCTTTTTATTTTTCCATATAAAGTTGAGTATTGTTCTTTCAATGTCTGTGAAAAACTGTGTTGGGATTTTGATGGGGATTGCATTGAATCTGTAGATTGCTTTTGGCAGGATTGCCATTTTTACTATGTTAATTCTACCTATCCATGAGCATGGGAGATCTTTCCATTTTCTGGTATCTTCTTTAATTTCTTTTTTTAAAGTCTCAAAGTTCTTATTGTACAGATCTTTTACTTTTTTGGTTAGTGTTACCCCAAGATATTTTATGTTGCTTGTGGATATTGTGAAAGGTGATGTTTCCCTGATTTCTTTCTCATTGGATTTATCATCTGTATATAGTAGGGCTACTGATTTTTTTGAGTTAATTTTGTATCCTGCTACCTTGCTGAAGGTGTTTATCAGCCGTAGGAGTTCCCTGGTAGAGTTTTTCGGGTCACTAATGTAGACTATCATGTCGTCTGCAAATAGTGAAAGTTTTACTTCATCCTTTCCAATTTGTATCCCTTTGATCCCCTTTTCTTGTCTTATTGCTATAGCCAGAACTTCAAGTACAATATTGAAGAGATATGGAGAGAGTGGACAGCCTTGTCTTGTTCCTGATTTTAGAGGAAAAGCTTTGAGTTTCTCTCCATTTACTTTGATGTTGGCTATTGGTTTGGTATATATTGCCTTGATCATGTTTAGATATGTTCCTGTTATTCCTGTTCTCTCCAAGATCTTTATCATGAAGGGATGTTGGATTTTGTCAAAGGCTTTTTCAGCATCTAGTGAGATGATCATGTGGTTTTTCTTTTTCAGTTTGTTTATATAGTGGATTACATTGATGGATTTTCGTATGTTGAACCATCCTTGCATCCCTGGGATAAAGCCTACTTGATCATGGTGGATGATTTTTCTGATATGTTCTTGTATTCGGTTGGCCAATATTTTATTGAGTATTTTAGCATCGATGTTCATGAGGGATATCGGTCTGTAGTTCTCTTTCTTAGTCATATCTTTGTGAGGCTTGGGTATCAAAGTGATTGTAGCCTCATAGAAAGAGTTTGGCAATATCCCATCTGCTTCTATTGTGTGGAACAGTTTGAGGAGTACTGGAATTAGCTCTTGTTTGAATTTCTGGTAGAATTCTGCAGTGAAGCCATCTGGCCCTGGGCTTTTTTTGGTTGGGAGGCTTTTGATTACTGCTTCTATCTCATTAGGGGTTATAGTTCGATTTAAACTGTTTATCTGATCTTGATTTAATTTTGGTAAGTGATATTTATCCAGAAAGTTGTCCATTTCCTTTAGGTTTTCCAATTTTGTGGAATACAGGTTTTCAAAGTATGACCTAAAGATTCTCTGGATTTCCCCAGTGTCCGTTGTTATGTCTCCCTTTTCATTTCTGATTTTGTTAATTAGCGTGCTCTCTCTCTGCCTTTTGGTTAGTTTGGCTAGAGGCTTGTCTATCTTGTTGATCTTCTCAAAGAACCAACTCTTTGTTTCATTGATTCTTTGTACTGTTTTCCTAGTTTCTACTTTGTTGATTTCGGCTCTCAGGTTGATTATTTCCTGGCGTCTACTCCTCCTTGGTGTGTTTGCTTCCTCTTGCTCTAAAGCTTTCAGTTGTTCTGTCAATTCTCTAATGTGACTTTCCTCCAGTTTCTTCATGTGAGCACTTAGTGCTATGAACTTCCCTCTTAGCACTGCTTTCAGGGTGTCCCATAAGTTCGGGTATGTTGTGTCTACATTCTCATTAAATTCTAGAAAGTCTTTGATTTCTTTTTTTATTTCTTCCTCAACCCAGGAATGGTGCAATTGGGAGTTATTCATTTTCCACGTAAATGTAGGTTTTCTGCAATTCGTATTGCTGTTGAATTCTAGCTTTAATGCATGGTGGTCTGATAAGATACAGGGGGTTATTTCAATACTTTTGTACCTGTGGAGGTTTGCTTTGCTGCCAACTATGTGGTCAATTTTTGAGAAGGTTCCATGTGGCGCTGAGAAGAAGGTATATTCTTTTGTGTTTGGATGGAATGTTCTATAGATATCTGTTAAACCCAGTTGTGTCATAACTTCTTTCAGATCCTTTGTTTCTTTGTTAAGTTTCTGTCTAGTAGTTCTGTCCAGTGGTATAAGGGGGGTGTTAAAGTCTCCTACTATAAGTGTGTGTGGTTTTATGTGTGGTTTGAGCTTTAGTAATGTTTCTTTTACAAAAGTGGATGCTTTTGTATTAGGGGCATAGATGTTCAGGATTGAGACTTCATCTTGATGGACTTTTCCTGTGATGAGTATAAAATGCCCTTCTTTATCTCTTTTGATTGCTTTCAGTTTAAAGTCTAATTTGTTAGATATTAGTATTGCTACCCCAGCTTGTTTCTTGAGCCCATTTGATTGGAAAATCTTTTCCCATCCTTTTACTCTGAGGTATCGCCTGTCTTTGAATTTGAGGTGTGTTTCTTGTAAACAGCAGAAGGATGGATTCTGTCTTCGTATCCATTCTGTTAGCCTATATCTTTTTATGGGTAAGTTAAGACCATTGACATTCAGGGATATTAACGTCCATTGTTCATTGGTTCTTCTTAGTTTTGGATTTATTGTTGGTGGTATCATTGCGTGTGGATTTTGCCCTTCTGTTTCTTTTTGTGTTTGGTGAAATTCGATTAACTACTGCCAGTGTTTTTGTGAGTGTAGTTATGTTCGTTGGGTTGGAGTTTTCCTTCCAGAGCCTTCTGTAGTGCTGGATTTGTTGATATGTATTGTTTAAATCTGTTTTTGTCGTGGAATATCTTGTTTTCTCCATCTATAGTGATTGAAAGTTTTGCTGGGTACAGTAGTCTGGGTTGACATCCATGCTCCCTTAGTGCTTGTAGGGTATCTATCCAAGACCTTCTGGCTTTCAGAGTTTCCATTGAGAAGTCGGGTGTGATTCTGATTGGTTTGCCTTTATATGTTACTTGGCCTTTTTCCTTTGCTGCTCTTAATATTTTCTCTTTATTCTGTAGATTTGGTGTTTTGATTATTATGTGTCGGGGCGACTTCTTTTTGTGGTCCAGTCTGTTTGGTGTCCTGTAAGCTTCTTGTACTTTCATAGGCATATCCTTCTGTAGGTTGGGGAAGTTTTCTTCTATGATTTTGTTGAATATGTTTTCTGTACCTTTGAGCAGTATTTCTTCACCTTCTTCTACACCTATTATTCTTAGGTTTGGCCTTTTTACGGTGTCCCATATTTCCTGGATATTTTGTGTTAGGGTTTTGTTGGACTTGAGGTTCTCTTTGGTGGATGAATGTATATCCTCTAGCGAGTCTTCAGTGGCTGAGATTCTCTCTTCCATCTCTTGAATCCTGTTGGATACACTTACATCTTTAGTTCCTGATCGTTTATCCAACCTTTCCATTTCCAACATGGTCTCATTCTGTGTTTTCTTTATTGTGTGTATTTCAGCTTTCATGTTTTGAACTATTTCAAGAGCTTCCTTCACTTGCTTGGATGTTTTTTCTTGGCTTTCTTTAGATTCTTTAAGAGATTTATTTATTTCTTGAATTTTTTGGTTTGTCTTTTCCTCCAATTCATTTAATTTTTTGTTTGCTTTCTCTTCTATTTCTTTAAGGGATTTTCTTGTTTCCTCTTTAAAGGTCTCTATCAACTTGCTGAGATAATTTTTGAGGTCCATCTCATCTTCATGCTCTGTGTTGGGCTTTTCAGCTCTTGCCGGAGTGGAGTCCCTAGGTTCTGGTGGTGTCATGTTGGTCTTTGTGTTGTTGAGTGAAATCTTATTCTGTCTTCTCCCCATATCCTTTTAGTGGGTGCGGGTGGGTTCTCTCTATCTCCTCTTGTGGCCCAGTGGTGTGTGGGGGCTAGGAATTCGATGTCCACAACTCTAGATGATCTCGACGCTCCTGGTGGTCTCCTCGCTAGTTCCTAGTTTCTCGGTCGTTCGGCGGAATGGAAGAGTGGGGTGCTACCAGATTTGGGGCACAGGGAGCTCCTCCCTGCCTGGGCTTGTCTGGCCCAAGCCGGCAGGCACAGGCGGGGGTGGTGGGATGGGGGTGGTGGGGTGTTCTGGTCTGGGGTCGGGAGCGGGCAGGAGCTCACTCACCTAGTTCCAGGTCAGTCTGCGGCGGCGGAATGTAAGAATGGGGTGCTAGCAGATTGGTGGGGCAGGGGGCTCCTCCCTGCCTGGGCGTGTCTGGCCCAAGCCGGCAGGCACAGGCGGGGGTGGTAGGGTGTTCTGGCCTGGGGTCGGGAGCGGGCAGGAGCTCACTCACCTAGTTCCAGGTCAGTCTGCGGCGGCGGAATGTAAGAATGGGGTGCTAGCAGATTGGTGGGGCAGGGGGCTCCTCCCTGTCTGGGCGTGTCTGGCCCAAGCCGGCAGGCTCAGGCGGGGGTGGTGGGATGGGGGTGGTGGGGTGTTCTGGTCTGGGGTCGGGAGCGGGCAGGAGCTCACTCACCTAGTTCCAGGTCAGTCTGCGGCGGCGGAATGTAAGAATGGGGTGCTAGCAGATTGGTGGGGCAGGGGGCTCCTCCCTGTCTGGGCGTGTCTGGCCCAAGCCGGCAGGCTCAGGCGGGGGTGGTGGGATGGGGGTGGTGGGGTGTTCTGGTCTGGGGTCGGGAGCGGGCAGGAGCTCACTCACCTAGTTCCAGGTCAGTCTGCGGCGGCGGAATGTAAGAATGGGGTGCTAGCAGATTGGTGGGGCAGGGGGCTCCTCCCTGTCTGGGCGTGTCTGGCCCAAGCCGGCAGGCTCAGGCGGGGGTGGTGGGATGAGGGTGGTGGGGTGTTCTGGCCTGGGGTCGGGAGTGGGCAGGAGCTCACTCACCTAGTTCCAGGTCAGTCTGCGGCGGCGGAATCTGGCTAGGGCTTCTTATTGGCTAGCTCTGTCTTAATCATTTAACCTATGCCTATTAATCTAAGTATTTCTGCATGGTGTTATCTTACCGTAGAAGGGTCCAGACCTGTTACTACTTCCTACATGGTGTCTCTTTAGGTCTCTCTCCACCTATCTTTCCCTGAATTCTCCTCATCTCCTAGTCCCACCTATTCCCTGTCTCTATTGGCCAGTGTTTTATTCACCAATCAATAAGAGAAACATATATACAGAAGTACATCCCCATCACTGTATTCTTATAATACCCATACAATATTCTGTTCAGCTTTGTTTCCATGGTCTTAGTTACCCTGTTGAGAAATAGTCCAAAATATTACATGGAAATTTCTAGAATGAAACAAGTCCTAAATATGTGTTTTTTATTACAGTATGTTGTTATAATAGTCTCCTCTTATTTAGTTATTATGGTTAATCCTTTACCACCACATGCCTTAGTTATTTTATCTCTGTGGCAAGAAACCATGACTAGAGCAACTCTCATAAAATAAAGCATTTAATTGGGACTTGCTTAGTGTTTCAGAGCATTAGTCCATTATGATCATGGCAGGCAGGTAAGCAGGCATGGGGCACAGAGCTTACATCCTGATCCAGTCAGACAGACAGACAAGAGAGAGAGACACTGGGCCTGGTGTAGACTTTTGAGACCTCAAAAAACCCCACACCTACTCTAAGACCACGTCTTCCAGTCATTCCCAAATGGTTCTATCAACTAGGGACTAAGCTTACAAATAAATGAGCCTTTGGGAGCCATTTGCATTCAAACCACCACATCATACCTAATTCATAAAATGAACTTTATCATAATTATGTGTGAGTTGGAAAAGTATGATCTACAACTCCTTATTCTTTGCTGTTTCAGTCATCCTTCAAGGGTCTTGGGACACATCTCTTGCAAATTACAGGGAGCTGCTGAAGGGAAGCTTGTCCCTGCTTTAGAGAACTGCGTATGCTTTTATAAATAATCCCCCATGGCAGTAAAGAGCATCTATTTCTCTCGTTTCTTTTCGCCTAGTTATTACTCATGTAAAAGACAAATGTTCTTCAGAGAAACAGATGTCTGGACTGAGCCTAAGAAAGTATCTCACAATTCTATGCCTCTTTTTTGGTGGAAAAAAATAAAAATAAAAAGCATGTCCTGATTTTGCAAATGGAACACTTACTGACTTGGAAAAATTCAAAACAAAACACTAGTAAAATCCAACCATAAGCTTGCTTCATTTTTAAAATTGGGAATGGATGTGTTAACCTCAAGGGTGCCAACATCCATAAAGGAAAGGGAGGTTCTGATCACATGGACTGACTTTCCTAAATAGAAACTGTTTAGAATAAGCACAGAGTCCACAGAGATGTGTTCTACCTACTCTGTTCTTTCGGAGCCACACAGGAATCCTTAGCTCCCCCTTGACCTTCATCTACTGGGCTCACATTAGCATAAAACAGTGGTGGGCACCCAAAGCTGTGCAGCACCCTCTTTGAGCAGAGAAACACTTAGGGAACACTGCTTCATCCAAGTGTCAAACTTGGCACAACAGCTTGAATTGTAGCCTTTGCCACCGTTATGAACTGGATCTCAGCTGCGTCTAACCAGCCTTCTATTTGAACATGCTGCCAAGGAGACTTAAGCTACAGAGGCACCTAAGCTTGGGAGGCTTTCTGGCAGCCCCATTCAAGTCTTGGGAGAAGAGTGATGGTTCACCAGAAAACTGTAGGGAGTCTGTGGGTCTGCACAGCCCACCACTACCACTGGAAACCAGATGTACATACCCACCCTCTTAGGTGGGATCAGGTCAACTTGCCTTACCAGCTAAGCATCGTTAGGGACTCATAATGCATAATCTACACTTTATTCAGTGAAGTTCTAACATCATTACTCACTTGTGGAAGGAAGGAAGGAAGGAAGGAAGGAAGGAAGGAAGGAAGGAAGGAAGGAAGGAAGGAAGGAAAGAAGGGAGAAAGGAAGGAAGAGAGAAAGGGAAGGAGGAAGGGGAGAGAGGGAGGATAGTAAAAGGCAAGGTAGACCAGTGCGCTAGACGAAATAGCAGTTTGTTGTTGCTCAGTATGGGTTTTGTTGTTGGTTTGATTTTGGCTCTTTTTTTTTTTAAGACAACGCCTCATTATGTAATCAAAAGCAAGCCTAGTTTGTATCAATCCTCTTAACCCAGCCTCCCAATTGCTGGGATTATAGGCATGAGCCATCATACTTAAGTAGTAGTCTTTATCAGTTAAATTTATGATCTTAACAATGTGGAAACTTTTACATGCCTCGAATATGGGTGTGAATTTATCTATCTTGAACTGCAGAAAAAAAAAACATTTAAAAAGTTACAACAACAACAAAAAACATGTAATGAACAACCTGCTTCACTGGACTCACTGAGACTAGAAAGGAAGTCTGGTGGTGTTTCTTTAGGTGAGTTCCTGAGATTTCGATGAAGAAGAGGGGTGGGTGGGGGAAGTGACCATCTGTGAGAGCCAGTATGCTAACGTTCACCTGTGAAGAATAACACTGGGCGAGGGGAGCAGACCCCTGAGACATATAATGGGAGTTTTTCCCACATTTTCTTTGGGAAATTTATGTTCCTGAGGACTGTCTCAAAATGTGCCAGCTGCATCCAAGCCTCCTTCTAGTCTTAGTCACGTGGATCTAGGGGCAGCTGGTCTTTTCCAAAACTGGCCTCAAGAAAGAAGTCTGAGTGGGGAATGGAGCCACCTATAGAAATTAGTTAGGTTTTCTTTCATTGACAGTCATGCCTTCAGTATTTTGTACACACCATAAATATGTGTTCTACACCACTGCACATCAACTATTGGCCATTACTAAGCTATTGTGGTTACAATAATGAAACACTTCAGAGACAGTCAAACCTCATTAAATCAGAAGAAAGTCTGATCAAAATCAGAGAAAATTTTGTCCTGGCATTTCAAAGAGAAAGGCAACAACCCCAACTAGCAGATTGAATACTAACAGCCACCTCTGCAAGGGCCATTCTAATAAACTGGGAAAAGAGATGAACTTAATGAACTGTGTATCCAAAGCACAGAACATTTCCATTTCTCAGACTCAGCCCCCACTCCGGGTTTCCTTATTCACTTGTATGTCCTTAATGAAATGGACTTTTTCAACTGGCTTGTTAATTCCAAATAAGAGAGTCTGAGCTCGATGAGTCTATACTGTAGATCAAAGCCCCATCACTTTACCATTTATTATAAGCAAGGTATGTGCAGCCAACCCTTGGTTCCCCACTTGTACAGCCCTCATCTTGCCAGTTCAAGGAGGCTGATACTTGGGCTTGGATTGAGTTCTATTTTCTGTTTTTGTGTTTTGAGACAGCATCTTGCTTGCTTTGCAGCTCAGGTTTGCCTCAGGCCCACCCAAGTGCTAGGATTACCTGTGTGTACTACCATCTCTGGCTTTAGGAGTTTGGTTTCTAAAATTCAGTCTCATTTCTTTTTGCTTCCAGGCTCTGGGTTCTTCATTCAACCCATTTCCCTCCCAGCTGCCAAATCCTGAGCTGCTAGAAACACAAAATGCAAATTTTTGTCCATAATCATCCAAATAAACCCAGTAAATCCCAGCAATGGATTCCAGAGGCAAGTGGGAAGTTTTGCAAGTTGCCTAGTATGCAGATTCGCCCGTGTGAACATCCCCTTCATCCTTACTGAGGACCACAGCAGCTGTAGGCAAGACAGCCTGGTGGGGAGGAAAAGGATCTTTAAAATTAGATGTGCTGGAATTTCAACCTCAGCTCTACCTGTGGTATAAGTCCATCCTCTAAGCTTTCATTTCCTTATTGGGAAAACTGGGAGATTGCATACAAAGAGCTGGACATGCTTCCCAGGACATGGAGCAGGTACAAAAAAATAAGAGTTATTGGCAGCAGCAACTCTAGAATTCCTTACAAGGAGGTATTGTGTTCAACCCCTTCTTAATAAGGGACAGAGAGGACAAGATTCTCCTCCATCTTCCTGTTGCTGACCTGTGAAGGGAGTATGGAAAGTGCTGCCATTCAAGTGACAAGTAATAGTTAAAATATTTGATAATCCCACGAGCCACCCAGTAAATCAGACCTCCCACGTGGGAGCTGATTCTTGAAACAGCACAGCTGTCTCCACAGGGTTATGTGTGAGGAGCCACTGGAAACTAGGCCAGGCCAGGTGGATTGTCCAACACATAAAACAATTGCTGGAAGCCTGCCAGGGATGCTGATATGGAAGAATGAGTGGGCACAGGGAGCAAGCATGGAATGGGGCAAACACCCTTTAACTCAGCTCAAACCCACAGAGGCTCAAGACCCCCAGACCCCTGCTAATCACCAGCAGCAGTGACTATGCAAAGGAATCTCTTTCCAGAAGTTTTTTTTTTTTTCCAGAGAGTCAGTTCCTTTATTTGTTTATATTCCTGCTCAGTTTCACTGTTAGACAGTTCAGTCTTTTTTTTTTTGCAGATTTTTTTATTTGAATTAGAAACAAGATTGTTTTACATGACAATCCCAGTTCCCTCTCTCTCCCCTCCTTCCCTACCACCCCCCCCCACACCATTAAAACCCTACCTATCACATATCCTTTCTGCTCTCCCTGGTTGGTGAGGTCTTCCATAGGGTGACATCAAAGTCTATCACATCCTTTGGGATAGGGCCTAGGACCACCCCCATGTATCTTGGCTCAGGGAATATTCCTCTATGTGGAATGGGCTCCCAAATCCACACCTATGCTAGGGATAAACTGAACTACTACAGGAGGTCCTGTAGATTTCCGAGGTTTCCTCACTGAAACCCATGTTCCTGGGGTCTGGCTCAGACCCATGCTGGTATCCCAGCTATCAGTCTGGGGAGCAAGAGTTCCCCTATGTTCAGGTCAGTTGTTTCTGTGGGTTTTACCAGCCTGGTCTGGACCCCTTTGCTCTTCACTCATCCTTCTCTACATCTGGATTCCAGTTCAGTTCAGTGATAAGTTGTGCGTATCTACTTCTACTTCCACCAGCTGCTGGATGAGGGCTATCCGGTGGCATATAAGTCAGTCATCAATCTCATTATCAGGGGAGGGCATTTAAGGTAGCCTCTCCTCTGTTGCTTAGATTATTAGCTGGTGTCATCTTTGTAGATCTCCAGACATTTCCCTAGTGCCTGATTTCTCTGTAAACCTAAAATGTCTTCCTCTATTATGGTATCTCCATTCTTGTTATCTTCTATTCTTCCCCTGACTCAACCTTTCTGTTCCCTCATGTCCTCTGCATCCCTCCTCTTCTCCCCTTCTCATTCTCCTAGCTCACTCCCCTCTCTTCCCATGCTCCCAATTTGCTCAGTAGATCTTGACCCTCTCCCCTTCTCCAGGGGACCAAGTATGTCTCTCTTAGGGTCCTCCTTGTTTACTAGCTTCTCTGGCAGTGTGGATTGTAGGCTGGTAATCCTTTACTCTATGTCGAAAATCCACATATGAGTGAATACATATCATGTTTGTATTTTTGTGATTGGGTTACCTCGCTCAGAATGGTTTCTTCTAGTTCCATCCATTTTCCTGCAAATTTCAAGGTTTCATTGTTTTGTTTTTTCCCCCGCTGAGTAGTACTCCACTGTATAAATGTACCACAATTTCTCTATCCATTCTTCAGTTGAGGGACATCTAGGCTGCTTTCAGTTTCTAGCTATTACAAATAGTGCTGCTATGAACATCGTTGAACAGATGTCCTTGTATGAATGTGCTTGTTTTGGATATATGCCTAAGAGTGGAATTGCTGGATCTTGTAGTAGACTGATTCCCATTTTCTTGAGGAGTTGCCATACTGATTTTCAAAGTGGCTGTACAAGTTGGCACTCCCACCAGCAGTGGAGAAGTGTTCCCCTTTCTCCACATCCTCTCCAGCAAACTGTCATTGGTGTTTTTTATTTTGGCCATTCTGACAGGACTAATATGGTATCTCATAGTTGTTTTGATTTGCATTTCCCTGATGGCTAAGGATGTTGTACACTTTCTTATGTGTCTTTCAGCCATTTTAGATTCCTCTATTGAGAATTGTCTATTTAGTTCTGTACCCCACTTTTTAATTGGATTGTTTGGTGTTTTGGAGACTAGCTTCTTGAGTTCTTTGTATATTTTGGAGATCAGCCCTCTGTCAGATGTGGGGTTGGTGAATATCTTTTCCCAGTCTGTGGGCTGCCATTTTGTTTTGCTGACTGTGCCCGTTGCCTTACAGAAGCCTCTCAGTTTCAGGAGGTCACATTTATCAATTGTTGATCTCAGTGTCTGTGCTACTGGTGTAAAGTTCAGGAAGCGTTCTCCTGTACCAATTAATTCAAGGGTGTTTCCCACTTTGTCTTCTAATAGGTTCAGTGTGGCTGGGTTTATGTTGAGGTCTTTGATCCATTTTGACTTAAGTTTTGTGCATGGCCATAGACTTGGATCTATCTGCAGTCTTCTACATGTCCTCATCCAGTTATGCCAGCACCATTTGTTGAAGATGTTCTCTTTGTTCCAGCGTATATATTTATATATTTGGATTGTTTGTCAAAAATCAGGTGTTTGTAGGTGTGTGGGTTAGTATCAGGGTTTTAACTCTATTCCATTGGTCTACCTGTCTATTTTTGTGCCAATACCAAGCTGTTTTCAGGACTATAACTCTGTATTAGAGCTTGAAGTCAGGGATGGTGATGCCTCCAGAAGTTCCTTTATTGTACAGGGTTGTTTTGGCTATCCTGGGTCTTTTGTTTCTCCATATAAAGTTGAGAATTGTTCTTTCAATGTCTGTGGAGAATTGTGTTGGGATTTTAATGGGGATTTCATAGAATCTGTAGATTGCTTTTGGCAAGATTGCCATTTTTACTATGTTGATCCTACCTATCCAAGAGCATGGAAGATCTTTCCATTTTCTGGTATCTTTAATTTCTTTCTTTAGACACTCAAAATTCTTACAGTACAGGTCTTTCACTTTTTTGGTTAGTGTTACCCCAAGGTATATTATGTTGTTTGGGCCAATTGTAAAACGTGATGTTTCTCTGGTTTCTTTCTCCACCATGTGTCATCGGTATATAGTAGGGCTACAGATTTTTTTTGAGTTAATCTTGTATCCTGCCACTTTGCAGAAGGGGTTTATCAGCTGTAGGAGTTCCCCGGTTGAGTTTTTTGGGTCACTTATATAGACTATCATATCATCTGCAAATAGTGAGAGTTTGACTTCTTCCTTTCCCATTTGTATTCCCTTGATCTCCTTTTGTTGTCTTATTGCTCTAGCTAGAACTTCAAGGACAATATTGAAGAGGTATGGAGAGAGTGGACAGTCTTGTCTTGTCCTAGATTTCAGAGGAATTGCATTGAGTTTCTCTCCATTTAATTTGATGTTGGCTGTCAGCTTGCTGTATATTGCTTTTATTATGTTGAGGTATGTTCTTGCTATCCCTGATTTCTCCAAGACCTTTATCATGAAAGGGTGTTGGATTTTGTCAAAGGCTTTTTCAGCATCTAGTGAGATGATCGTGTAGGGTTTTTCCTCGGTCTGTTTATATGGTGGATTACATTGATGGATTTTCGTATGTTGAACCATCCTTGCATCCCTGGGATGAAGCCAACTTGATCATGGTGGATGATTTCTCTGATGTGTTCTTTGATTCGATTTGCCAGTATTTTATTGAGTATTTTTGCAAAAATGTTCATGAGGGATATTGGTTTGTAGTTATTGAAGCCTCATAAAAAGAGTTTGGCAATGACCCTTCTGCTTCTATTGTGTGGAATACTTTGAGGAGAATTGGTATTAGCTGTTCCTTGAATTTCTGGTAGAATTCTGCACTGAAGCCATCTGGCCCTGGGCTTTTTTTGGTTGGGAGACTTCTGATGACTGCTTCTATTTCATTAAGGGTTATACATCTATTCAAGTTGCTTATCTGTTCTTGATTTAATTTTGGTAAGTGAAATCTGTCCAGAAAATTGTCCATTTCCTTTCGATTTTCTAATTTTGAGAAATATAGGTTTTCAAAGTATGACCTGATGATTCTCTGGATTTCCTCTGTGTCTGTTGTTATGCCCCCCCTTTTCATTCCTGATTTTATTGATTTGCATGTTCACTCTATGCTGTTTGGTAAGTTTGGATAAAGGTTTGTCTATCTTGTTGATTTTCTCAAAGAACCAACTCTTCGTTATATTGATTCTTTGTATTGCTCTCCTAGTTTCCATTTTATTGATTTCAGCCCTCAATTTGATTATTTCCTGGCATCTGCTCCTCCGGGGTATATTGGCTTCTTTGTGTTCTAAAGCTTTCAGTTGTGCCCCTGGCGTCAGATGCTTCTGAGCAGATGTCTCTGAGCAGGGCCACAGAAACAGAACAGGAAACAGCCCCTACCTGGGCCGGTGGATGGAGGTGGGACCGAGACAGGGTGGAAGTTGCTTTTAGGAACTGGAAATACATGTTCTTCCAGAACGTGTTGCAAAGAGTCATTTGGATTTTCTAATCAGGTCCCCAAAGTCTCTACCATCAAAGGCACAGCTGAAGCAGAAACCATGAACTTGAGCTGAGATAGCCAGTGACCTATTTGTTTGAGTCACAACAGCAGAGGAGCAAAAGAAAGCTTCCACATGCCTCAGTTTCCCTCTCTGCAAGTTGTACATCTACTTCACATTGTCGCATAGATGAAACAAGTTGACTTGCAAAAGGCATTTAGATCCCATGATGCAGGCTCACTAAAGAAGTTGAGATTATCATCAAGTCTATGAGGTCACAGATTAGGAGCTTCACATGGCTGCAGTGAGGAAGCCAACCCAAGAGTTGGGACTTACACAAGAGCCCTGTGGCCAAGGAGAAGGAAGTCCAGGGACCAGGCACTTAAGAAGCTTACAGTGTTCCATGTGTGGCACTAAAAGCTTTCAGGTTTCAAGGGCTTCTTGGGAGTTAGTTTGGGACTAGCTATCACTTCCAGTTTATCCAAGAAGAAACTTGGACCCAGGAAAACAAAGGGATTTATTTATCAAAATTAATTTCACTTCCTTTTTCTACTTCTATATCCCTTCTTTTTGCCCCTCTCTGATGCTATGCCCAGAAAATGAGTTCCTTTTGTAAACAAGATGTTTGTTAATAATTTTCATTTTAAACAAAGTGCCACCAGGTAGAGGTGGTACATGCTTTTGATCCCAGAACATGGGAGGCAAAGTCAGACAGATCTCTATAAATTTGAGTCAGCCTGGCCTGCAGATCTAGTTTAGGAGAGCCAAGATTACACAAGGTAACCTGTCTCAAAAAACCTAAATATATAAGTAAACAACGTGCTAAAAGACCCACATAACAGAAAAGAAAAAGGCTTAAAATATACACATCCAAGGAGCATACTTCCCTCACTCTGACACCTCAAGAAATCCCAATTCCCTAGAGCATTAGGCCAACGTCTTCTTGGAGGAGCCTCTGAACATTGGTACTATTCTATCCACTCCTGAATCAAGAGGTGTATTATGCAAAGGAGGGGACAGCTGTGGCGGTCCAGGGGGAGAGACTGGTACCAACACTTCTAATATTCATAAACGTAGGTATTGCTTATACCTACCACAGGTAATCCAGAAAGAAGATCTCACTGGTCATGAAGACACATCATTGAGGAACTCACACCACCATTTAGTAGTAGACAAAGAAAAGAGGCTGGAGATGCAGCTCAGTGGTAGAGCACTTCTCCAGCACATGCAAGACCCTGCATCCAATCCCCAGTACCACAAAGAAGCAGACAGAAATAGGATTGGGAAATGGAAGGAAGGGAGAGACAGGGGAAGAGAATGAATAAGGCAGAAAGGAAGGAAAGGAGGAAAGAGTCTGACAAAAGCTGAGCCACTGGGGAAACAGAACTAAAAGGGTATACAGGTATTCATTGTGACTTTGAAGCCACCAGGCCTGGAAAATTCAGTCAAGAAAAGATGAATAGGGTGGAGAAATGGCAAGAGCATCTGAGTATGAAAGCAAAGCTCTTGTCATCTATAGAAGGTTTGATATTGGCAAGAAAGCCTTATTTTAGCTGCCTGAAGAGAAGAAGGAGAAAGACAAAGGAGCATTTACAACTAAGTAACTAGAGACTGAAAGAGAGAAGGGGAGTGGGAAGAAGCAGAGGCAGAGACACAAAGACATGGACAGAAAAGAAAGGAGAATTCTCTAGCCTTTGGTCTCATGTAGGACTTCTGGATTACTTATGTGAGAAAACATATTTTTTTCCTTGAAACATGTCCTCATATATTCCATGTTGGCCTCAAACTCACTATTTGCAGAGGACGGCTTTCACCTTCTGCCACTTGCCCACCAACCCCACTGCTGGGATTATAGGCGTGCTTCACCATACCTGGCTATATACAGTGCTGGAGTTCAGACCCAGGATATCAGGTATGCTAGGCAAGCATCCACCAACTGAGTGACATCCCCAGGCACCAAGTAAACAAATCATTAGTGGATATCGACCAAGGGCCCAGCACAGGGAGTGTTAGGAAGAACTTGATGGCTGCCATTCATTGAAGCATCTTCACCCTGGGACAGAGGTAGAATCTATTCACAGGGCAGAATGACTCATCTGGGATAACTAAAAACAAGTTGTGGTCAAAACCAAGAAAACATTTCTCTCGTCCATTTTCCCAAAGCTCAAAGTGTTGTTTTAGGAGTTGGAAGTCATAAGTCTACAGATTCTGAGGGGGATTCATATTTTGACAGTGGGATATATCATTTTGCTCTTAATGGCTGTATTATTGCTTTTCTCATGGTTCCACTTGCCTTTTCACAGTTTCCAGTTTTCCCTTATTGCCATGGTTGTGAAGAAAACATCTTTAAATCCTTGAAAATCAAATTAAAGTCAGGAACTTTTTTTCTACTTAATATTTTAAGAACCTTTTCCAGGGAAGTGTCCTGGCACCCAGTCAGAACTCCACCTCACAAACTGGAGAACTTTCTGGAAGCAGACTATCATATGTTTGACAATGAAATCTCTGTTTCACCCATGATTTTTTCCCTTTTGTTTTCTTCTCAAATGGGCAACTTTCCTTCTTAGGTATACTTTACTAAAACCACAATTTGTTTTGTAGATGGAAATAGACCAAAAGCTCTTTGAATAATACTAATGAAACCAAGGAGGCTCTGTTTTGTTTTTATTGTTGTTTGATTTGGCTTATTTTCAGTTTAAAAAGAATATAGCAAATATATACTCAGTTCATTTGGATTTTATTTGCTCCACTGTTTGTTTGCTTGAGACAGAGCCTTACTATGAAGCCTAAATCTTTTAATCCCCCTTCTCCAGGGTCCCAAGTGCTAGCTCCAGGCATATACAACTACACCAGGGTTGGATCATTTATAATGCCAAAAAACTGTAATAAGTACTTTAAAGTAACATAATTAGTGGAAACAATGCTTTAACAATTTGCATTTAAAAATTAACCATCTTGAATTTGCTACATTGCCTCCTAGAATCAGCCACCAGTTTTGTTTTTTGTTGTTGTTGTTTTTGTTGTTGTTGTTGGTGGTGGTGGTGGTGGTGGTGGTGATGTGTGTGGGGGGGGGGTTCGAGATAGGGTTTTCTGTATTGCTTTGGAGCCTGTCCTGGAACTGGAGCTGTAGACCAGGCTGGCTTCAAACTCACAGAGAGTTTGCCTCTGTCTCCCCAGTGCTGAGATTAAAGGTGTACACACCAACACCAGTTTTTGAGTAAGGAAGATGAAAATAAATTTTAATCCTTGCTCACAGGACCTGAATTTGGGTCCTGAACTATTCTAATATATTTATTAGACATAGTACCAGCCTTGATTAAACTGTCCTTGGATTAGGGGTAGAAATAAAACAAATATAAATATTTACCTTAAAATTGTAATTAAATTGATCATTAAAGCAATTTATACAAATGGTTCTATTGGGTATTGTTTTTGGTTGCTAGCATTCAATCCACTTACTGACTCAACATTTATTGAACACCATGCCAAGTGTGAAAATTTGCCAGTGGACAAGTAACCCTATGTATTCTACCAGCTGTTTTTGTGATGGGGTGGAATAACAGCGTGGGAGTGGGTTCCTAGAGCAACTGTAGCTGCCAGTTCTTTGTCACTGTAATAAGTACAAGAAATTATTTAAGGGAAAAAAAGATTTCAGTCCATGGGCATTTGGTGTGTTGTTTTCTGTACCATGATAAGTCAGGGGGGACATCATGGTGGAAGAATTTAGAGGAACAGAGTCATTCGCCTCAGTGAATGGGGGAAACAGGGAAGAACTTGGCATAAGACATGGCCTCCAAGGACATGTATCCTGTCATCTACTTTCTCCAAGTAGCTGCCCCCCCACACCTTCAAAAGTTCCCATATCTCCCAATAATGCCATCAGATGAAGAGTGTCAATGGATTAACTCACCCAGAAGTCAGAACTTTCATGAACCAATGACCTCCCAATGACTGGATCCACCAGTTCATAACCATACCATCACACCTAACCCTTATAGGGAAACTTCTTATCTAAACACAGAAGCAATAATGGGACAGATTTATCCCCATCCTATAGTGAACTATGGCTCTGAAAGATATCTAAGTGTCCGAGATGAATCTTTCTTCTCAACTTTCCCATTTTCTTTGACAGAATCTCTTAAAATTGCAAGAAGCTGGTTCTATTTCTGCCTCTAAATGGCTTCAAGTGTCCCCTGGTGTTTCTATTTAGTGAGTCCCTCTCTGGAGACCAAATGTCACTTAAGTGAAGTCTGACATAGCCCAAGTTTAAGATTCTGCAGAGCACGGCCCTTCAAAAAGGAGATTTATACTGTCTCTCTTCCAGACTGAAATGTCTTGAAAGAGGCATTGGTAGTTAGAGGTTGTGGCTAGTGTGGTGGCTTTTTAGCAATTTCAGCTTCCTGATTCCCACAGTCATGATCTTCTCCAAAATTAAGTCTGTTAGCATGGAAATGTTCTATTTGTGAGATTAAAAGGACCCAGGTCCCCTCTAAAAGTATGTTGGTAACTTGTCCTTCTTAACATGAAAGATAAACGTCTTTCTTAGAAAGTCCCTGAAGCTTTGGAAATAAATTTCAGTTTATCTTTTAGGAGGACTCTAAAGTTCCATTTCAAGCTCTAGGATGTGTATTATCTACTATTTTCAACTGATAGTAATGAGCATCTACTGTAAATGACAGGATGTTGATAGATACAGAGCCTTTGACTGGGAATGGGGACAATGATGGGACCGTAATGGATAGAAGTTTGGGTAGAGTCTCTTGGTGTATGCCTAGATCTATGGGAATAAAAAGAAGCAAGTAGTCACCTCCTGAACAGATCTAAAACCATCAGTGAGAATTCTCCAACTGAAGGATGGCAACCTTCTAGACAGGGGCAACACCATGAGCTGAGAGCCATTTGAGGAAATATGGCATTGGGGGAACTTTACTGTAACCATTGTAGTATACACCTAGGAACTTGGAAGAGATGACAGCAAAAGATAAGGTAAGGTTGAAAGCCACGGGGTGTGTATCATGCTAGGCATGTATCACACAGCTGTTACAAACCAGCACATGGGGGCTGATGAGCTAGCTCAGTGGCTTAAGACATTTGCCACCAAGCTTAGCACCCTGAGTTAGATCCTTAAGACCCACATGGTAGAGGGAAAGAACAGACTCCACAAGTTCTTCTCTGACTTCTATCTGCACGCGCGCGCGCGCGCACACACACGCACGCACGCACAGCACGCACAAACAAACAAACAAACAAACAAACAAATAAAACATAGTAAGCATATTTTAATGGGTATACGGGTTTGCAGGTATTCCTTATGTCATATAATCATGGTTCTCCTCACACAGGTGAGACTGGAGGAAGAAAGCTACCATTGTTCCTCCTTTGAGGGCAGGATTGAAGAGAAAGAGAACAACTCAGAAGTAGAAGAGACTGAAGGTCCTTGGTGACTGCCCTTGTCAATGAAGCCTGCTTCTCACACCACAGAAGAGAGCAGAGCTACTTCTTGGAGGACCCTATTCACAGATCCCAGTCCTACTCCAGAATCCCCTCCACCAAAACACCTGGGAGGCCCTCTGCTGTAGTTTGGATCCAAGATGTTCCCCCAAACGACTATGTATTGGAGGCTCAGTCTCCACATTGGCACTATTTGAGGAGGTAACCGAGTCTTTGAGCAGAGGTACCCTGTGGAAAGAAGTTTAGCCATTGGCCACCATACTCTCAAGAAGATTGAGGGGCTCTGATCTCTTCCTTTCTTTTGCATCCATGAGAGCTTTCCCAAATTATGCATTCCTACCACAGGATCACGAGCAATAGGGCCAATCAACCTTGAACTGGCATCTCTAAAACTGTAGCCGAAAAATAAGCCTTTCCTCTTTTGACTTGACAAGGCTGGGTGTTTAGTTACAGTGACAGGAAGGTTACTAACACCCTCTCAACACCAAGCTGCCATCAGATGCAGTTTGAATGGAAAGGACCACCCTGTTTGTGCTGGGCCTTCACTTTGAAAATATGAGTGCATGCTTATCAGAACTTCAAAAGTGGTCCTCACAGTCCTTAAAATCCTGACTACAATCAGATGTGCATTGTGTTTAGCAGCCTGTGTGGCCTGTAAAGTCCCTGAGAATAGTATAGCATATGAATGAGAGGCGACATCGAACACGAACCCATTTAGCTCTGGAGATGTAGTTCAGCAGTACAGCACTTGTCTAGGGCATGCAAGACCCTGAGCCCCATCCTCAGAACCACGAGAAAATGAGGAGAAGGAGGAGGAGGAGGACAAGGAGGAGGAGAAGAGGAAGAAGAGAAGAAAAACAAAATCAGAACTCACTAGAGTTTTAGTGTGGACCTCTTCTTCCACAGATGCCACCTTCTTGGTGTTGTTAATGTCTTGCTAGAGTAGTCATAACTCTTTCCAACTCTCATCTCAAGTGGTTGAAATCACCAAATGCAAATCCATGCTTCATTGCTGCTTTAGGAACTGTAGAAAATTACTAACTGAATTCTTGGGCAAATGTTTTTCCTGTCTAGATTTCACAGGGGGAATGCTAAGACCAAACCCAAATGGTTTTGATAGAACCATTTGAAAAGACTCAGAATGGATTATAAATTCAACATGATATCAACTGTCGCTGTTATAATAGCATCATTATCTATTACCAAGGCTCATCGGATACCACATGTTTGCAGTTTTGAATAAAAACCAGAGCTGGTGCTCATAGCCACCAACAAAGTCAACTAACAGAAGAAAGATACTCAGATTTCCAGTTAAGGGCATCAATCTCATTTCAGATGTATCATCTTAGGATTTTTTTTTCTTCCTTTTTGGCAGAACTTCAAGGTCCAAAGCACAGTTCAGCATAAGTAAAGGCCTGGCTCTGCCCCCAGCATATTAAATCAATGAATTAATTCTTGCCAGTCATTGGCCTTGGGCCTGAGACAGTGACTTGGCTGTGGCAGCATGAGGGGGCCAAAGCCACTGAAGAGAGTAGCAGGGGGTCTTCAGTCTCCCGAAAAGGTGATGGCAGCATACCTGTGCTTTCTAGTATTCTAGAACTTTCTATGGAACACAATGGTGAGAGAAAGAGAGTGTACTAAACTTGGGGAGCACAGCCTGTGACTTGGATCAAGTCTGGCTACCTGTCCTCAGTAAGTCAGTTAAAGAGCCATATCAAAGTGGAAAGCAGAGAGAGAGAGAAAGAGAGAGAGAGAGAGAGAGAGAGAGAGAGAGAGAGAGAGAGAGAGAGAGAAATTTACTCAATGTGGCCACAGAAATCCCCCAAGTTGGTTTTCATGGTTCTGAAGACGATTAAGATTAAAATAGATCAAGGATTTGCATATTTTACCAACCCTGGTCAAGGTGTGTTCCCTTCTACCACTGACTCATCCTTGTCTGGGCTTCATTCTTGTAAAGCAGTATGGATGACAAATGGCTAGTTCTTTGTGAAATCTTTCCTAGAAATGAGTTCCTCCTCTGACTTGCAACTTTTCCTTCTTCCAGCCTAAGATTCCCTAAGAAATTCCCATTTATTTGGGTTCATTGATTCCTAGATCTAGGTACTTCTATTACCTGAACTACTTTTTTTTGAGACGGGGTCTCACTATGGTAGCCCTGGCTGACCTGGAACTCACAGAGTTCACCTTCCTCTCCCTCCCAAATGCTGGAATTAAAAGTGCCAGTCCCAACTTACTTCTAAACGTGTACTTTCCAGAGATGTATCTTTCCCCTCCAATCTTTCACAAACACATTTATTATGATTTCTTAACAGCCTTAATTCACTTTATTTTTTCTTCTATAAAAACCCTTATGTGGTAGCCACAGCTGGGGCTTGTGTCCCCTTAATGGAGACTCTGGTGTGGGTTTTCACAAGATGGCAGTGATTTCTCATAAGAAGACTTGGTGAACACACTCTCTTTCCAGTAGCTGGGATCAGGCAGATGTAGGTATTAAAGACACCATCAAAGTTGGTCTTGGCAAAGTTACCCAGGGTGTCAATGCATCCCCTGGCAGATGTATAGCAACCATCAATACTGGCCAGCAGCAGCAGCAGCAGCAGCTTCTTGGGCACAGGAACAGAGACAATGCCTGGGTCCCTAGGGACAGAGATGATGTGTAGATGCACAGATTAAGATAGAGGAGACTAGGATAATATACGTTAATTTTATTTGGGGAGAAGTCACTTACATGAGAAACCGATAACCCACAAGTTCTAGCTCCAAGAATCAACGCCCAGCTGCTCTCTGTGACCTGACTGGAACCAAGAGAGCATGCCTGTCCCGGGCCCCAGACCAAATCCCACACGCTTACTTACGCACCTTTGACCACAACCAAACGGGCGTGGTCAGCACCACAGGTACAACTAGTTGGATCTCTCACTACAATTCCCCTTTTAGTCTAAAGAAAAAGATTTAGACTTGGTACAACCTATATATAAAGATAGCAAATATCAAGTACGCACTAGGAGAAGGAAAAGTAAGAACATACACCCTTAAGACCAATGACGCAACAAGAGCAAATGGCAAGAACTACATATCCAGCCCTAGGGTAAAGGCATAACCGAGATTATTATATGTAGGGAGCCGTCCCTGCATTCTCCATTACAATGATGGTGCCTGCAGGCACTGAATGTAAATTATTTCGCAGGTGCTGGGTAATTTGCCATTTCTTTGATCTCTGCCTATCCCGTGGCTCATATGGCCTGAGGAGCTGAAGCCATTCATAGGGTGACACGTCCCAGGCGGGGCTGCCAGCCTTTATTAGGGGACGGGATTCTTGGCTCTGGGTCTCCGCTCTGGTAAGCTTATGCTCTCCTCTCTCAAGATGCATTAAAGCTTTCCTGCAGAAGGATCCGAGTGTCCTGTGTGATTCTTGCCGGCGAGAATATAGCGCGGGACAATTATAGAGTTGTCCTGAGCTGGGAAATTTAAGTCTTATACCTAATATTTCTATCTAGGAAGAGAGAACAATAATTGTGACAGTTTAATCTTCAACCTCATCAAAGACCTGAGAAGGAAGATAACAATACTAGGGTAGGCAGGTGAGCAACTTGCAAAGGCGAAGCCAAGACAGAAACAGCAGGCTGCCTGGACAGTCACCCAAAGTCTCACAGCGTTGTAGGGGCAACCAGATTTGTCTAAGGCCTAGAGTATCTGACTGAGCAACACAGAAACAGGGAGGTAGAAAGGCTGTCTTACCCTGACTTGGCAAGGTTCAGCAGTCTTCTAAGTTTATCTCCTGTAAGCACAGTAGAACAGCATGCTCAAAGTCAGCGGTCCAGGTGGGGGCAGCTCTTTGCCCAAGAGGCCATTAGCTGAGGAGAGAATGGACTCCAGAAGGTGTGACATCAGTGCCCAACATATTCTCAGGAATAGCTTGTTGCTGTCAGGAGCAATTGTGTCTCATGTCAATGGAGTACTAATATTAAAACATTTAAATGCCATATTCTGCAGGACTATGAAGTGTCTGAAGATCAAACATCTGTGTCTGACTAATCTCATAGCTATAAGAAACTTTGGTGAAGATACTCTGTAATACTCAAGAACATAGCTGTACAAATGGCTGAAACTTCAACAGAGGTAGAATTGAAATGTCTTGACCAGAGGTAGAACTGTATAGTGCCATATGATACAAATATCCTAAATTGTATCAATATACAAAATATCTTAAACATATGTAGAAGCATATACACATAGATATTTGTGCACAAAACATCATAAACAGAAAGAAGACTTTACACAACATGATAAAATATAGTATACAAATTATCCAAAACAGGAATACAAACTTAATTTTACATAAGTTACATCATACCAGAATTTATAGCAATGTCTATAGATAATAATTACTAAGATAATTCACAAGAAGATATGTTAATCTACCTATATACCATCCTAACCATTCCTTTCCCAACCATACCCTAAACTTACCTAAAAGAGATACCCGAGTCTGAACATCAACTTCCATACCCAACCCTAAACAACTAAAAACCAACCCTATGCAGGTGTATAATATCCCTTAATGTAAATAGTAGGGAAAGAGGGCGTTGTTTTCTTAGAATTACTTCCTGCTGAAATGGGACAACAATGATTCCATGGAATCCTGTAAGAAAAAAGAAATTAAAGCAACAATAAGTCTCAACAGGACTAGCAGTAACTTTTGTAGCTAGTCTCTGTGTGGCAGGAGATGCTTGACTGAAGTTCTTATCTGAAGCTCTGGCCAGAGTGTAATAAGAAGGTGCACCATTTTCAGCTAGCTAGTCTGGAGTTGTCTGGAGCATTATAGTCCAAAACCAGTTTTAGGGAGGTATCTGTCAGTTCAAAGGCATCAAATTGGATCAAGTGGAATCAATGAAGTGATGTCCCATCCTCTTTCCAGAGAGTTCAAAGATTGCTGTTAGGAAATGTTATTGTTCCTTGTGGAAACTTAAACATTAATATCAACACAGAAATTTCAAGTTTTATAGGTATGCATACCGAGAAAGGCAATAATAAGTATGAAAATAAGTATGAGGGAAATTAGGCTTTCAGAGAGAGAACCGAGTTTAGACAAATGACAGTCCCTAGATTTTGTTTTCTTCTGTCTTACACTAATTGGTTTCTTGATGTAAGACAGAAACTCTGAATTTTATTTTAACATGCTTGGATTTAGAGGAGGAAAGCCAAATCCAACTCCAAAGCCAGCATTGGTTTACTTGAATTGAGACTAGAAGAGTACGAGGAAATAAAGAGAAATCGATTTTTGTATAGAAATAGTTCACCGGAATTAGATATTGGTACCACATGTCAGATTCTTCTTTGTTTGATGGTTCTTTCTGGATAGCTATCTTCTCTTCTTAGGTACCTACACGGTCAGTGTCTTTTGGCTTTTTGAAGATGGGTGTTTTCTGTTTACCTGTAAAGACAAAAACAGAACACTCCCCCTACCTTTGAGAGGTCTCCATACAACTCATGGGAAATACCTTGGTGGATGACCTATCATTTCTCCTCATCAAGATGTTTCTCCTGTTCAAATCAGATCTTGATCAACTTTGATGGCATCCAAAGCTTTTCTTCTCCTGTAGAAACAAAGGGGAAACCCCTACCCCAACGTAACACATATCCTGGCTTCCATACTGAGGTCAATACATCCTTGAAACACACTGGTTGATTTAGTTCAGAAGTTTTTCTATTGTCCAGTGTCTTTCTGCAGCTGTTTTCCCTTTCTCATTAGCATTAAGAAAGTTTAATGTTAGTAAAGCATTATGTAATCTGTGTTTGGGGGTGTTTGTACCCCCTGCCTGTTTATAGAGCATTTCCTTTAAAGTACAATTAGATCTTTCGACTACTGCTTGTCCTGTAGGATTTGTGGTATACCAGTTATATTCTTTATGTCATAGTATTTAAAACACTATTCCAATTTGCTGGAGACATATGCTGGAACATTGTCAGTTTTTATTTATGCAGGAATTCCCATAATGGCCATTACCTCTAATAGATGTGTGATAACAGAATCAGCCTTTTCAGAGCTCAGAGCAGTGGCCCATTGAAACCCTGAAAATATGTCTATTGTATGGTGCACATATTTTAATTTTCCAAATTATGCAAAGTGAAACACATCCATTTGCTAAATTCCATTTCTATGTATACCTTTTGTATTACTGCTTGCTGGTAAAGGAGTTTGGTTATAGAATGAACAAGTAGGACATTTCTTTACTATTTCCTTGGCTTGTTGCCAAGTGATGGAAAAATCCTTTTTTAAACCTCTGCTATTCACATGGTGTTTTCTATGAAATTCTGAGGCTTCCAGCACACTTCCTATTAATAAATGATCAATCTCATCATTGCCTTGTGCTAGAGGACCTGGCAGACCCATATGGGATCTGATGTGTGTGTGTGTGTGTGTGTATATATATATATATATATATATATATATATATATATATATATGTTGAGTCCTATTCCTGATTGTTTCTTGTAATTGTATAAACAATGAAGTTAACTCTGTATCATCAGGAATAAATTCAGCGGTCTCAATGTGTAAAACAGCTCTCCATATATTGAGAGTTGGTAACTATATTGAGAGGTTCTGTAAAATCCGTAAGTATGAGAATGGCATACAATTCTGCCTTTTGTACAGAGTTATAAGGGCTTTGAACTACTTTCTTTATAGTTCCTGATTTATATCCTGCCTTACTTGATCTGTTTGCATCATTGTAGAATGTAGGGACTTCAGAGATTGGTCTTTTTCTTAGAATGTGTGGAAGGATTCAAATCATTTTCTTTATGAATTTAATTCTCTCACTTTTGGGATAATTGTTGCTAATCGTTCCCAAAAAGTTACTGCAAGCCCTTTGCCAATATTCATTATCTTTCCATAAGGAGGAAATTTGCTCATTAGTTAAAGGTACTATAATTTCTGCTGGGTCCCTCCCTGTCAGTTAATGAAGTATTAGTTTACCTGTTAAGATCAGACATCTTTTTATATATGTTTTTTTGTTTTTTATTCTGTTTATGTGGTAGAAATATCCATTCTAATATGATATCTTCCCTCTGCATCAAAATCCCTCTTATTACAATGAGGTACACCAGCAACAGAGCCATAGCAGCCTGTCATCTTACATGGAACAATGCAGGGATTGCCAGTCTTGTTCCCCCATAACCTTTCTGCACAGGGACAATGGAAAGCTTGGCCAAAATGATGCCCCCTAGAATGGCAGAGGCTACCTAACTCCTTGGAGCATTTAATAGCAAGACCAACATGACCATTGTAGTTCCCAATAGTGACAAAAGCCTTGAACCTGGTCCCCTGGATAGCCCAAGTCTGTTCTGCACTGGCATGATCTTTAGAACCTCATCCTTTAAAGATGCACCCAGGAAAAAGTCAATAATCTCAGATTCCTTAATGGGAAGAGAGAACCAGTAGATCTCCAGGAACTTGGTCTTCATATCCTTGACCAGGTGGCCCAGCTTGGTGATGGGTATCCACTCCTTGTCTTCAGCTTTACCTCCTCCCGTGACCTCAACCACAGCCAGGAACCTTAACCACAACTACAGCCCATAAGACCACTACCCACCTTGGCCTCCTAATCCTGAGTTCCTGGGTCTTCCAAGTCCTCCCACTGCACCTGCATCATCCGCCATTTGTTGCATTCCCAAGTTACTGTTATTTTCTTTAGATGTCTATTTGTGTGCATTTATGTGTGTGATTATGTGTGTATGTGCATGACCATTGCATGAACATGTGAAATCCAGAGGTCAGCAAGGAACATCTTCCTCAACTGCTCTCCACCTTATTTTTGAGGCAGAGTCTCTTATCTCCAGCTCACCAATTCAGCTACACTAGCTAGCCAGCAATCCCCAAGGATCCTCCTGCCTCTATTTTCCCATTGCTGGGATTACAGGCATCCACTGCTCTGCTTGTTTGGGTGGGGGGTTGTTTTGTTTTTTGCCATAGGTACCCATGCTTGCCCACAAGCACTTTGCTCAATAAACCACCTCTCCAGCACCTAGCAGTGATTTTTGAATTGTGATAACATAAAGTTTACCATCTTAACATTTTAAGTGTACAGTTCAGTTGCATTAAATGTATTTACATTGTTGTTTAACCAGTCCCTAGAATGTTTTAGCATATAAAACAGAAACTGTGTATACATTAAGCAAATCCTCATTTTCCCTTTGCTCCTTTTCAATGACTGTCAGTTTATGATACAGTCTCCCCTATGTAGCTCAGGCTAGCCTTGAACTCAATATTAGCCCAGGCTAGACTCGAACTTCCAATCTTCCCTGTCTCAGTTTCCCAAGTGCTGGGGTTACAATTATGTACTCCTCCCAAGCCTGGTTCTTCCTACAGCCTTTTAAATCTCTATTGTTCCCTTTCAATTATTTTGTTTTTCAGCATTGTCAATCACTCATACTTTTGGGAGTATCACCATTGCTACAACTTCCTATGGTTCTGGATTCATTTCTGTTTAACTCCTAGAAAAACAAGCATTTCTTTCAGTGGTGATGCTTTTCCTCAGGGCACATTTGCAGGCTTCTGGAGCTGGCACTGGTGTATAAATCTGGGGCCACTTCAGAGAGGAGAGGGTATTTCCTGATGTTCAGTGAGGCCCAGCAACCAGACCTGTGCCAGCTTCATGACCAATCCAGAAAGGGTGACCACAGCCTGCCTTCGCTTATGGAACTGACCATCAACATTGTAATTAATAATCAAGGCAAGACAGTGTTTACTTATTTGTTTAATTTTTGCAGTTCTGGGAATTGAACCCAGGACCTAATATATGCTACGCCATCGGCAGCCCCCACCGGAGATTATATATTTAGCCAACACACTGATCTTAGAGCCTGCATCTAGGGGAGCTAAGGAAATCAAGTCCACTGTGACTTGACCTCATGAACGGGAGCCTCGTGAAACATTAGATGCTTCATGCTAAGAAGGCAGTTTAGGTAGGCAAAAGCCAGGCAGTGAGCCACAGGGCGGCATATGCTGTGTCAGGTGATGATGGAATGTTCAAGAAGACAGGCTATATTGTTAGGAATGTAGTGATGATGGCTGGGGGGTTGGCCCAGTGGTGGATGGAGAGTTAGGTGTGTGAAGCCCTGCGTTCCATCCCCAGAGCCATAAAGAAAAAAAAAAAAAGCATTTGGAGATGAGGTTAGAAAAGTGAAGTTGTTCCAAATTAAGGAAGGTGGTGAAAGCCTAAGAGCTCCTGCCTGAAGGGGGGGGGGGGAGAGCAGCTTTCACAGGGCGGGAGTTCAAGCCTGGAGCAGCTGCCACATAATAAAAGTAATGTTCCACTAGGCAACCGAGTCCCTCAGCAAGATTTTGAGGATGGCTAATTGCTAGGAAACCAACAAACACATGGAATCATGTTCTTCATCTCAAAGACACACCCACGTGCCCTGCTTTACCAATCCTTTGTGGTTTTAAACCATCTAAAACAAAGTCTCTCCTTCACCCCAACCATCAACTCATTTTCCTGCCTCATTTAATCCGCATGTGTTTTCCATTGCTTCATACAAATCCCCCTAAGAGGAGAAGCTGCTCCACCATCCCTCCAGCTAGGGAAGTAATCCATTTCTACCTGGAACAAGACCACAGTGTGGCCCCAACATGTCACAGACTGAGTGTTCCGAAACAGCGGCTAAGCTTTCTAGACCACTCTTGTGACTGCTCATCAAGTCCTTCCTGAGCCAGGTGAGCGCTCTCAGGCCTCCTTAGGAACCCAAGCAGTGGGCTCCCTGAGGGTTAAGGGGACAAATCTGTGTCTCTACTTGGAAACATGGATGCTTGTGCGCAGGAGCTGACACAAGGAGACAAAAGAGCTGCCCAACATGCCTGAATCACCTGAGAAAAACTCCTGGGGCCTCAGGCCTTGTGGTCCCTGCCTCGATTCTCTTCTCCACAACCCTGACTAGCGGCTGGGGGTAGAGCTCAGGGGTCATCCTAGTTTGCTTCATTGTCAACTTGACACAGCCTAGAGTCACCTGAGAGGAAAGTGACAGAGGAATTACCTGTATCTATCAGACTGACCTGTTGGCCTGTTTGTAAGAAAGGTGCAAAGGGTCTGGGGAGGCAGCTCAATCAGTAAACTATCTGCTGTGCAATCCCAAGGCCCTGAATTTAATTCCCACACTCCACAAAAGGCTAGGTGTGGTGGCGCACAATTGTAATCCCCAGGACAAGGCGGTAGATACAGGAGGGTCCCTGGGGGCTCACTGGCCCTAGGGGGTACTACATGCATATGGTACACAAACACACAACCAGGCACACACCCATATAGATAAAAAATAAATAGGCATTTTAAAACAGAAATCTTGGCGGGGTGTTGGTGGCAAATGACTTTAATCCCAGAACTCGGGAGGCAGAGGCAGGTGGATTTCTGAAAGTTCGAGGCCAGCCTGGTGTCCAGAGCGAGTGCCAGGATAGGCTCCAAAGCTACACAGAGAAACCCTGTCTCGAGAAACCAAAAAAAAAAGAAAGAAAGAAAACCTTGTCTCATGAAAACAAGATGGACATTTTCTAAGTAGCAATACTTATAAGGTTGACCTCTGACCTCCACACATGCATGTATGCATATGCACATGCACACCTATGAACAGGTACACACAGAATGCAAAATATTATCGAGAAAAAATAAATGCTCCAATGCATGGACAGTGTTCATATTTATGAGTCAGAAGACTCAATTTGTTGTTTTCAACTTTTCCCGAAGCTTTCTGTAAATTTAATACTAACCCAATCAAAATCCTTCCAAACTATTTTTTGCAAAAATTAGCAAACTGGTCTTAAAACATGAAAACTTATCCAAAATGATATGGATAAAAAAATAAAAAGCAAGCTTAGAGATTTATACCACTCAATATTAGGACTTACTATAAAATTGTAAGACAGCATGGTATTAGGGAAAAGATCAAGAAATAGATCCACAGAACAGAATCCAGAGCACAAAACTTTGTCTATGTATGTACATTCCTGCATATAGGGCATATAAAATGCATCAGTTGACTTTCAACAATGTTTTTCAAGTAATCTGGTGGGGAAATTCATTTTGAGAAATTATTCTGTAAGTACTAAATGTCCACATAGGGGGGGAAATAAACCCTGATCCCTGATATAAACAATGGTGGCCAGCATCTGTAGATTTTTTATTTTATTTTTATTGGTAACTTGACACGAGCTGGAGTCATCTGGGAAGAGTTAGTCTCAGTTGAGGAATTGCCTCCATCAGGTTGCCCTGTGGGCAAGCATATGGGGCATTATATAAGAATTATTTTAGGATTGCTCCTAGAGCCCCAAAGTCAAAACTAAAACTAAGAAAAACCACCTAGGACATCCATGTGACAGGGAGGTCTGCAACAGTTTCTCCAACAGGAGACAAAAAGGAATAACCATGAAAGATAAGGCTGACAAATCCAACATAGTCAAATTTAAAATAAGTTTGTTCAAAGTATATCATTAAGAAATTGAAAAGCACAAGCCATGATCTGGAAGAAATATGCAATATGCACATCTGGCAGTAGCCTTATATCCAGAATATGAAAAGAACTCCTCCAATCAAAAGTTTTAAGCCAGCAGATGATTCTAACAGCCATTCCACAGAAGCCACTGTGTGCAAACAGTGTATGGAAGGGTGTGCAGAATCATTAGTCCTCATGTAAATGCAAAGGAAAACCAGAGTTGCACGATACTTCCCACCCACCAAGGGCTGAAACTGAAAAGACATACACTAGTCTTTTGGCAAGAAACCATAACAGCTGGAATTTTCTTACATTATTAAAGGGATTATAATGCCTTACATATTTGCCCACAGGCCAAACTGAAAGAAGCAACTCCTCCACTGAGACTCCCTCTTCCAGGTGATTCCAACTTGTGTCAAGTTACCAAAACAATAACAATGTAAAGATACTGGCCAGCATTGTTTATATCAGCTTTGTTCAATACACTTATGAAATTTTAAAAATACAAATGTATATAAACAGATGACTTAAGACATTTTGAGCTGGGTGTTGGTGGCACATGCTTTTAATCCCAGCACTTGGGAGGCAGAGGCAATCAGATCTCTGTGAGTTCAAGACCAGCCTGGTCTACAAGAGCTAGTTCCAGGACAGCCTCCAAAGCCATAGAGAAACCCTGTCTCAAAAAACAAACAAACAAACAAACAAAAAAGACATTTTGATACATTAATATAATGGGATACTATTTAATAATACACAGAACAACACTCATGAATTTCAAAAGTATTATGGTTGAAAAAGGACGCCAGACACAAAAAGTGAATACTAAATTAAATTAGTCTAAATGAAAATTTAAAATAGACAAGTGAATACTAACTTATAGAAATTAGAATACTGGTTGCCCCTCTTGTGGGTAACCAGCTGGTTCTTCCTGGGTTGACAGATAGTTGTTTATCTTGAGGAGGGTAGGTATTATGTGAGTATATGCAGATGTCAAAATTTATCAGACGATACACCTAACACCTACATGTTTTACTATATGAAAATAACACCTCAATCTGTTAGATACTGTATAAAGAGACCTGTCTTATGTCTTTTATTCAGTCCCATGATTAAGGTTGCCAATTAAACCAACCCCTAAAACAGATTAGCTAATCCCCAATTCTGTGTGTCCTGCAATACAGTTCCTCATTGGGCCATGACTGTTCACTACAAGGTCTACTGGGTAGTAGGAACTCATCTTATTTGCATAAGGTAAGTTCTAAAGGAACCCTTATACATTATTGGTGGAAATGTAAATCAGCCCCCGACTAGGGAAATTAGTATGACAGTTCCTCAAAGTAAAAACTAGCATATGATCCAGCTATGGCACTCCTGGGAATATACTTAAAGGAATCAGAGGCAGAGGACAACAGAGATACCTACACACCCATGTTTACATATATAACTGTTCACAATAGCCAAACTATGGAATCAGACTAGGTACCCATTAGTAAACAGATAGATAAAGGCTCAGTGGGTAAAGGGCTTGCTGTACAGGCATGAGGACCTGAGTTGAGATCCCCAGCACCCATGCATGGTGACCTGTAACCCCAGTGCTGGGGACAGAGGCAGGCAGCTCCCAGAAGCTCACTGGCTACCTAGTCTAGAGGTTAGTTACAGAGGAAAACCCAAATGATCTCCACAAGTACATGAGTGCACACTCATGTACATGTACAAACACAATAATAAATAAATAAATAAATAAATAACAACAAAATTCTGTCATTTGCAGGGAAATAAACGAAACTAGAGACCACTGTGATGGGGGACGTCCTTCTGTGTATATGTTTGTCTTATTAGTTGATAAATAAAGCAATGTTGGCCAATAGAGGAGCAAGTTAGGCAGGACTAGGAGAGAAGAATTCTGGGAAATGTAGGAAAGGGACATAGCCACCATGTGATCACCAGGAAAACAGGATGAATTCCACCAGCGTCCTCGATAAGGCAAGTCTTTCTAAAATATATAGATTAATAATTATGGTTGATACTTAAGACAGAGATAGCAGTTAAGAAATCCTAGTCTTTGGCCAGTAGCATTGTAATTAATATAAGACTCTGTGGCTATCACTGATGGCCTTCCAAATAGAGCAAGTGAAGGTGTGATCTGGGGGTGAGGAGACTAAGGGCAGTAACTGGGGTTGGGCAGGCAGGACAGAGAGCTTACATTATATCAAACACCAATATAAGTTTCAGATCATTTACTTTTGGTCCTAGGACTAACCTCGGGGTCTCTGGTATTGTAAGCACAAGCTGTGTCATGCCACCTGAGGAAATATATTTTATCCAGGAAAAACTAAAATATGAAACAAAAGTTGGCAGAATGCTTAATAAAATACCTATGATATATCCAACAGGAAAAAATCCAATTATAAAAATTACATCCACAAAAATTTTAGTAGACTATCTCCCTCATCCCTCTAATAAATTATACGTAACCACAGAGAGCACTAAAGTATCAAGACAATAAAGTTGAATTGGTGTGAAATGACTAAGGGTTTTTTGTTTGTTTTGTAGCTTCCTATAAAGTGTGTGTGTGTGTGTGTGTGTGTGTGTGTGTGTGTGTATTCATATAGCAGAAAAATGTCCTTGACCAGGCAGTGGTGGCACACATCTTTGATCCCAGAACTCAGGGAGGTAGAGGCAGAAGGATCTCTGTGAGTTCAAGACCAACCTGGTCTACAAGAGCTAGTTCCAGAACAGCCTCCAAAGCTACAGAGAAACCCTGTCTCAAAAAACTAAAAAAAAAAAAAAAAAAAAGTCCTCTTATAAAATCAAGTCAAATGTTTTTTTGAGATGGGGTTTCTCTGTGTAACAGCCCTGGTTGTCCTGGAACTCCTTCTGTAACACAGGTTGGCCTCAAACTCACAGAGATCTACCTGCCTCTGCCTCCTGAGTGCTGGGATTAAAGGTGTAGGCCACCACCACTCAGTTAAATCTAATTCTTGATACAGTAGAGAATGGCCTTTTGATAGTGCATGTCTTGTAATCCCATGATTCAGGAAGTTGAGCCATGAAGATGGCTGTAACTTTGAGGTCAGTTTATACTACATAGTGAATTAAAGAGCAATATGAACTTGATAGCAAGTCACTGTCATGCTCAAGAGAGAGCAGGGCAGAGAAAGAGATAGAAGGAAAATAAAGGGAGGCTAAAATAAGGCAGATTCCTTCCTTCTTTGTTGACTTTGACTATAGCTGTGGAGCATGTCATTTCCTGATATTGTTTCTCATGGTAGTGGGCCTCTGAATCCTAACTGAAAAGCACCATCTTGTCAAGTTTTCCACCTTACTAGTGAGCATCACCGGTCTCTATTGCTCCTGCCCTTACAGAGTCTGCTCCTACCTCTGCTGCAGGCTCTAGAGGAGATGGGCCACACTTTGGTATGCCTTCTTCAATGCCCCCAGATGGGGGAGGGGGGAGCCATATTTCCCACACCAGCTGCTAGCCAGAAGCCTATTATTTCCTATTAGTTCAAAGCCCTCTGCCTCTGCCTAACCAGGATGATTAAACAGGGCTTTGTATCTAATTTGTGCCATGCTCTGTGTGTTGCTTTCATCTGTAGGATACCAAGGTAATGGTTTTGTTTTATCTTTAACATACTAGATGGAACCAGGGCCTTTGCCCATTCTAGGCAAGCTCTCTACCACTGAGATCTAACACAACTCTAACACCAGTATTTGGTTTTATTTTCCTTTTTTAAACAAGGTCTGCTCATTGTTTAAACAAGGTCTGGCCTCAAACTCATGGTGATCCTCCTGCCTCTGCCTCTGCCTCTCGAATGCTGGATTACAAGCATGTACCATAATGTCCAATCCCCAATACCAATTTATGATAAGCACTTTAAACAGTAAAATTAGGACCACATCTGACTAACCACTACAAACTCAAACTCAGCTACTGTTTGTGGGAGAGAATAGTCTATTAAGTTTTAATATACATAGCTAAAGGTAGCTGTGACTAAAAACCTTATTATAAATGTTAGAGCAAACAAAACCAGTGATATCATCCATCCCAGAAGTTAAGGTATAATTAAGTCCATGATCATTTTATTTAGCATATATGGAGCATCTACCGTGTTCTAGTCATTTCTCTAATATCACAATCAATTCTCACATGGCCTAAGGATCATGTGTTCCAGGCATGCTGTATGTTCTGGGATCTGACCAATGAGTAACTCCATGAAGAACTCAGAGATTCCCATGGCAGTCCATTTTGCTCTTAGTTGACCACAACTCCTAGCAAGTTCTCCCTTGGGCTAATTCATAATTCCCACTCATGTCTGCCATGTGAGTTATGATCAACTCTTGCCTGTCACCAAAAAAAAAGAGAGAGAGAGAGAGAGAAAAATCAACTTGCCCCTTTCCCTTATTAGCTACCTTCTACCATGTGACTCAACATAAGTTGAAGGCTGTTTTTCTTAGACCTAGAAGTTGACAATTTTCCAAGGAGCTGCTCTGTTTTCTGGCACTCTGTCAGAAAAGTATGCTTCCTAGGTCATTCAAACAATGTTAAGGCCCTAGAGTTGGAACTTCTTGCTGCTGTTTGGCCCATGTGATTAGGAATGCAAAAGGAGCAAATTAATCTTTTGGGCTCTTGGTGGTGAGTCATGAAATTCATAAAAGGTCCAACTTCTGGCCCCTGGCATGGAAGATGGATGGCTTTTCACCCTGACTATGATCCCCTTTATCCTCTGAAGGCAGAGCCTCTCAGGACTGCTGATGAAAGTGTTTACTCACCCTGCTATGAGGAAATGCTTAAGAAGAAGAGGGTGGAGAGATGGCCGAAAGAAATAGGCTGAAAGAAAAACACAAAGTTTTAAAACTTAATTATGCTTCAAGACAATAAAATAATTTGTTCAAAAACGTTTATGGGAAATTAGTTTGATTTTAGATTCCTTTCCCACTCAAAACATCAGTAGCATGAAAAGGCTCAAAACAAACAAACAAAAGTTGTTTTCCTACCCATGTGCCCACCATGAAAAAGTTAATCAAGAAACTACTTTGGCAAAACAAAAGAGAGTTGAAGAAAGGGAATGAAATGGGGTCAAATGTCAGTCAAATGTGAACCAGAAGGGAAGCCATTAGGCTGAGCAAGCAGGAAATTCTAGAACCAGAAGACTGAACTTCTGTTTTGCTGAGCTCATTTAATTTTAAGGAAGGCCCTTCTGGAATAGTTCACAGCTCTCTGAAAATATTTAGTTCCATTTAGCAGGGCCTTTGATCCATCTCATCTTCCACAGTTTCAAATCCACTCACATGTAGCTGTGGCTCCCATTGTGGTCGACATCAGCAATTTCCAGACTCCAGTCTGGTGCTTTGCCAAATGATCCATCTCTAGCAATCTCCTAGGAAATTTCCCACTACAAGGAAGAGAAAATGGCTGAATTCAAAGATCTTGAGCTTATGCTATTTCTTGAAGACAAAAATTAGGACATAAAAGCAGACTGATAAGTAAGATTGTTCTTTTCAGAACCAGATAGAATGTTTAAAATCAAGCCACTCTTGCCAATTCAGGACAAACAGGACTAATATCATCATGGGGTACCTGTGGAAGAAACACAACAAAGTGAAAATCTGAGGCTCTCGCCCTGGGGCTCCCTGGTGATCTCCTTGCCCTTGGACTCATCTCCATCAGTTTCTCAATTTCCTCTTGGCAGGGCGAATACCTATGGAGTTCCCACTGGCTCACACCTGGGTTCTCCACCGTTCTGCATTTCTTACAGATGTGTTTGATGATCACATATGACAGCCTGGATCAGGGACAGGTGGCTATGTGGAAAGCACCAAACCTAGACTTTTCTCTTATCCCTGGTTTAGCTCAGGCCTCACACCTTCTGCCCTACTCAGCCAACAAGTTCTGCAGCTGGAAGTCCTCTGGGAAGCTTAGGAGTTGTAGCTCTAGTATGATCTTGGGAGAAGAGTGGGGTGGGAGAGTAAGGCATCTTACCTAATATTTGAAGTCACTTATCAAAGTGCTTCTGCCTACCTCTTTCAACATTCTGCCTAGATGGTCTGGGCTAGGTGCAACAGCAAACACCTGTAAACCCAGAACTTTGGAGGTGGACATAGGAGGACCAGGAGTTCAAAGTCATCCTTGATTACATAGTGAGTTCATGGCCAGCTCAAGGCTGTAAACTTAAAGAAATAAATCTACATCTTATTGCAACCACTGTATTGTTTTGGTGTTTCTTATAGGGTGGGATGCTCGGCAACCATAGAGCTAAGAGGTAGACCAGAACAGCAATTCTAATGATTTACACATACAACATACTCTTAGCCCTACCTCTTGTTTCCAGGGCTCCTTCAAGTGACTCATTGGTCTTGGCCACCAGAATGCCCTGGTGACAGCTGAGAGACAAAGATAAGAACTGCAGGCCTCCACTCCCTCAGGACATTGTGTCACTTGAGGAGTTCTGACACAAGAAATTGATAAGAGCTAGGCAAACTCATTTTCCCACAGAGAATGTTTTATACCCAATGATCCTGAATCCAGAGGGGCAATGGTGCCTTACAAATATTTACCTTGCCACATGGCAACAGGGAGGCACTAGACAGGGGTCCAGTTCACTTTAAGCACATATGTCTCTCATTCCACTCTCTCAACAAATATAGGAAAATGTGGTTACTGTCCCAGAATTGAAAACCATGTGATTGCTGAACCCTTCTAATTTCTAACTCATCTGCTAATCCAGGATTTATACATCCAGTGGAAGTGAAATCAGGCTTTTTTGCTCACATGTAGTTGCCGGCACTCACCTTGGAGCTCAGATTTATCCTTCCTTGCACAAGTGGATTATCATAGGCTCCACAGATTTTTTTTCCAGTGATGCTGACAATTTTCCCACAGATGAATGAAAGAAACCAAGTGTTTGATGCTTAAATTGACAACTACAAAACACAACAGAGAGAGGACATAGCACATGACCCTCCTACATACTCCACTGGGAATTGGGGAGAAAATCCAATGTCTTCAGAGACCAACTTAAGCAGGAATTTCTCAGGATAAGGAATCGCAAGCAAGGTGTCACTTTAGCAGCTGTTAATAGAAAAGACTTAGTTGGAAGGTAGAGCATAGTTAAAGGGTATAAGAGGAGAATCTCCATCATTAAAAACTCATACAGTGATTCAGACTTTTGTCTCCATGGAAACAACATCAGTTCTGCCAAGTGTCCCCACTCTAAGTACAAGGACCTAAAATAGGGAAGGCCTTTTATTAACTACCACACGCCGGGCGCCCTCTTATGGTAAGTCTCTTAGTAACATGGAAGAAGCCACAGATCAAATTTTTTTCAAAATTGTTAATAGTCCACAATTTTTAGCTAGTTTAAGAGAACACTCTTGAGTGTTCCTTTCCAATTGAAAACTAAAAATGAGCCCGTTTGCATGTTCCCCTGAATCTAAGAGTCAGTTGTGATTTTCTCACCCAAAAATCAGCAATCTTAAAAAAAAAAAAAAAAGGGAAGAAAATTTGAGGAAGTAACTTAACAGTTTTACAGAAAAATATTATTTAAATGACAATAATGCCTTTAATTATAGAAAAGCATCACCCAGAGTTACAGAGGCTGGGCACTGTTGTACTGCTTTCTGTTTGGATGGTTGAAAGGGAAGAGTGTATTCCAGTTACAGTCATGGATGGAGTGGTTTCACGCAGCCTGGGAGGAAACCTGAGATCTGAACACATAGATCCTGGGCTCCTATTTACTTTGATTTTTAGAAAGAAGCAACCAGTGAATCTTATAAGTACCAGTTGCAGATGACCCACTTACTATGTAAACACCTCATAATTGATTGTACCAGTCAGAGCAGAATGGAAACTAAGGCTCCATAGTCAGTGTCCATAGACAGTGCTTATCAGTGCTCATGTTTACACAGTACACCACACTGTACTGTGGTGGTAAGTTCTGTATTTTGTGTGGTTATGATACCAAAGTGTTTGTAGACAGAGTGTCATGGGAACTAGGCTACTCTCAGTGTTTTGTTACCCCACCCAGTCTCCCAGCAGACAGACTCCCAAATTCAGTGTGTTAGTCAAGATTCAGTTACTATAACAACACCTGAGACCACCAAGTTAAAGGGAGAAAAGGTCTGACTCACAGATTTGATGTCCTAGTCCATGATCAACTGTGTCATAGCTTTGAACTTGTAGAAAGGCATTGCATCATGGTGGGAGTGTGTGGTGGAACTAAATAACTCACCTCGTGACTGGCACATGAGAGAGAGAGGAAGAGGAGGCCAGGATTTCCCAGCTCCTGTCAACTATCCAGTGTTCTGAGGAATCCCACTAGGTCCCACCTCTTACATTTTCTGTCTCTTCCCAATAGTGCCCTGCAGGGACCAGGCCTCTATAAACATGTCTAACCTGTAGTTCACATGCTGCATGCAGCCCCATTCTGCTAAGAATGGCTCTGAAAGTAGCCTAGCACAAAATCAGAAACTTAGTTAAAGCATTTAGAGGTAGTGTGTGTGTGTGTGTGTGTGTGTGTGTGTGTGTGTGTGTGTGTGTGTGTGTGTGTGAGTGTGGATGCCAGAGGACAGCATCAACTGTCATCTTCAGATGTGTCATTCTCCTGTTTGTTGAGAGATGGCTGATACACATCAAGTCGGTACACTGACTGGGCACTGATGTTTGAGGATTCACCTTTCTCTGACTCCAGAGTGCCAGAATTACAAGTATACACACCATGCCATTTTTTAATTGTGAATTTTGTGAGATTGAACTCAGACCCTCATCCTTACAATGCAAAGTGCTTCTGCAACTTTCCACCCCGATCTCCAGAAATTTTTTTAAGTTTTTGTAACTTAATTATACAAATTTTCAAGCATGAACTTTGTCAATGATGCTGCTTTCTGTTTGGATGGTTGAAAGGGAAGAGTGTATTCCAGTTACAGTCATGGATGGAGTGGTTTCACGCAGCCTGGGAGGAAACCTGAGATCTGAACACATAGATCCTGGGCTCCTATTTACTTTGATTAATGCCTGCAACATATGAACTTTTGCCAGTTTTGTAGAAGAACATTGATTGCCACAGAGCCCACAGACTTTTCCATTGGAGGTGAGGGGCATAAAGGACATTTATCTGTCAAACAACAGCATTCACTAGCTTGCAAAACCAACAGATCTCCCATCAAAGCTTTGTAAGTCCTTCTCTTCCTTCGTAGCCACATCAAAGTCACGTTCATAGAAGATGCTCAAAGGCAGTTCATGGCTATTTGGTAGTTTTCATGTCTCATTGATGAACACAAGAAGAAGCTAAGGCTTGGACCACAATAGCATTAAATAAACATTTGGTTGACTATATTGCAAAAATTTTAATCAAAATTCTTATCCCAACTATATGAGTTCTTTTCTTCCAGGTTAAGAGCCAACAGGTATTTATAACTACCCACTGGTGTGAACCAAATACAACGATTCTTACTTGAGAGAAGAACTGTAGAGCCAACAGAACTGACAGTGGAGACAGGAAAGAAGCTTTTTATGAGACCCCAAATCAACCCCCACCAAGTGCCTGCCCACAAGTAACTTCCGGGTCAGGGGGGCATCTGACTTCAGCTGTCCAAAAGCCACATGCTGGGCTTAACTAGAAAAGTGGAACAATGAAGGCCACAACGCCATCAGGCAGGTAAGAGATGGGTAGGATGTGGGTAGAGGAAAAGGAGACCAAAGCAACAGGACTGGGAGTCAGCCAGAAGCTCCTGAGGAGCGGAGTCCTTTAAGAGAACCCACCGGCACCACCACCAAGGAGCAAAAAATTCTGGTGAAGAATCTCAGGTGGGAAGAAGTAGCAAACCGTGTTGATAGATCAACTAATTTGGGGGTTCTACAGCTCTCTCTGACCTCCATTCCATAATTTCACTGTTCCCTAACATTTCCTGTACTGAGGATGGAAGGAGGGCTTTGGGTGTGCTAAGAAAGTGCTCTACCGCTGAACTACCCTGCCAGTCTGAAACACGCATTTTCATTGTCTTAGCAGTCAACATAAAATGTGATGTTAAGGCCAGGTAGGATGGTGCATACCTTTAATCAAAGCACGGGGGCGGGGCAGGGGGGAGGAGGAGTGGCAGAGGCTACAAAGGACTGAAGGTAGTAGGGGTACTGTGGTGACAATGTGTGAGTTTGGGTTTTCCATTTCCTTCCTGTTCCATTTGACAAATACTCAGGGGCCAAGTTCAGAAGGTAGCAACCTCAAGGAAGGAAGAGAAGCTCCTAAGGTGAGGGGGAAAGTCCTGGAGTATAATTTGTTGGTAGAGACAAGTTGGAGAAGGGGAGAATAGTCTTGGGAGATGCCAAACCTTATAAAGGAACTCTAGTTGGTTGTTTTTAACTATTTACTCTTTTGGCTTTGGGGGGGGGGCTGCCACCCAGCTCCCAAATAAATCACACAGAAAGGCTTATTATAACTTATGAATTCCCTGCCTTTAGCTTGGATTGTTTCTAGCCAGCTTTTCTTGAATTATCCCATTTACTTTTTGCTTCTGGGCTTTTATCTTTCTCTATTTCTGTGTATCTTTTCTTTCCTTCTTATTCCACATCTGGCTATGTGGCTGGGTAGTTGGCCCCTTCTTCTCTTGCTCCTTGATCTTATTCTCCCCAATTTTCTCTTTCCATTTATTCTCTTTGCCTGCCAGCCCCACCTATCTTTTCTCCTCCCTTGTTATTGGCTGTTCAGCTCTTTATTTGACCAATCAGGTGTTTCAAACAGGCAAACTAACACAGCTTTACAGAGTTAAACAAATGCAACATAAAAGAATGCAACACATCTTTGCATCATTAAAACAAATGTTTCACAGCATAAATGAAGGTAACACATTGTGCCATTCCTCATGGTCCAAGTATTCAAACACATGAGTCTATGGGGCCCATTTTTATTCAAACCAACACAACAGCAAAGTTACTAATTAGCTACTAGTCTGGACAATATAGGCTTCGGTTCTCTAGCAGTTTAAAGAAAGAAGAGAACTGAAGGCACAGTGGCTGTGGCAGAGGGTGTCAGTTGGGCACAGGAGAAGTTTATAGATAAATTCATGAGGTTTAATATCTAATTAGTAGCTCTGAACCCTTAGAGATACTTAGAATCATTTGGGGATGTTTGAAGCTGTGGGCCTCAGAGATTTCAGTTTAATTAGACCAGTGAGATCTTTTAACCATTGAGATACATAGACACTTAACACTAGAATACACAACTAGTGCTCAGGGCTGCTGGTTCAAGTGGATGGATGAGATAAAGGAAGACACTTTAGGAAATCAGGAAGACATAGAACAAATATCTCCAAGCAAGCATATCAGGGCACATTTGAAGGACAAGCAATCTGACTGCTTGGAGCTGAGGATGCTTTAAGGTGGTGGTCAGTAGATTTATGTACACCAGAGTAAAATTATAGTAGGGCTGATGAACTCTAGAGACATGGAGGAAAGCTGGGAAGATAGTTGAAACAGGGTTAGCAGCCCTTGCCAATACTTACTAGACTAGTAAGTGTGACGATATGAGTACTTTTACAGATTGGGGTGCTGGGCTATAAATGCAGAAACGGACAGAGAAAACGATGTGGATGAAGATTGGCAGGGCACACACCTTTAATCCCAGTACTTGGGAGGCAGAGACAGGCAGGTCTCTGTGAGCTCAAGGCCATCCTGGTCTACAAAGCAAGTACCAGGATAGCCAAGGCTACACAGAAAAACCCTGTCTAGAAAAAATGTAAATGAATATGGGTGTTGGGGTAATTTGAATATAATTGGCCCCCATAAGCTCATTGACAGTGGCAGTATTAGGAGGTTTGGCTTTGTTAGAGAAGGCGTGGCCTTGTTGAAGGTAGTGTGTCACTGTAGGGGTAACCTCTAAGGTCTCCTTTACTCAAGTTTCACTCAGTGTTACACTCAGTGCACATTCTGTTGCCTTTGGATCAAGATGTATAACTCTCAGCTCCTCCAGTTCCACGCCTGCCTTCATGCTACTATGTCCTGCCATGATGACAATGAACTAAACTTCTGAATCCGTAAGTCACCCAATCAAATGTTTTCCTTTGTAAGAGCTGCCATGATCATGGTGTCTCTTCATAGTAATAGAACCCCTAACAAAGACGGGTATTAAGGGAAAGCTTGAGTTGTAAATAATTCCAGTGTTTCAAGGCTGATGGTCAGGAAATATGCTAAGGGTAGGGGAAACAAATTGTTGGTGTGGAGGTAAGAACATGAACTTGGTCATCTCACAAGCTTTGCTCCACGGAATTTTATCTTCATCAGCAGAGCCAACATCTTACCTGTTCATATTAATGATGGCTTGGATGGAACAGCTGCTCATCACTTTGGTTGGCAAGATACAAGTGAGAGAAAGTGGGAAAGTGGGAACACCAATGTATCCATCCAGCTATGAAACTGCATGAGACAGGAATTAGGAAACTTAATACAACTCAGTAAATGTGAAGAAGTTGAGCTGGTGCCTACATGGAGCCTTCACCCGTATGTTCTAGTGTCGTCTTTGGTACAGGAAGGTACTCTGCATGCTACCAAAGGAGAAACATAAACACCAATCCAGCTACAGACCCTTTGATCTACAATGGTGTCCTGCCTGCAAGAAATGCTGGTGTAGGGGTGGCACAACATTTGTGGGAGTAACTAATCAACATCTGATTTGACTTAAGGGGCACTCAATAAGATGGAACCATACCCAACACTGCTTGGATGACCAAGAACCTGAAACTAGATAGCTCAGGGACATGGGGTAAAAACAAATACAACTGTTCTTAAAAAAAAAATACAATGTAGCAATAAAATGACTCCTAATGACCTTCTGTTATACTCATAGATCTGTGCCTTGCTCAGCCATCATCAGAGAAGCTTCCTCCTGAAGCAGATGGGAACAAATACAGAGGACCACAGCCAGACATGAAGCAGAGAGACAGACCTTGGAACACTCAGCTCTAAATGGGATGTCTCTATCAATCCCTTCTCCCAGGGTTCAGGGAAACCTGGGGGAAAGGAGGCAGAAACAGCATCCCTTGTGAATATATTAGTTTTCAGTTTGGTGATTTTATGGGATCCCTGACTGTGTGAATGAGTGGGTCTCTGCATCTATATCTGTTTCTTGTGCCTTTTCTTGGGCTCTTTCCCTTCCATTTGTTATGTTCTATTCCAATGTATTTATTTATGTGTATCTGTTATATTTTATTTTATTATTATCCTTTAGAAGTAGTGTTTGTTTTCTAATGGGAGACAGAGAAGGGGTGGGTCCAGAAGAGAGGGAAGGTGGAGGGGAACTGGAAGTAGTAGGGGGAAAGGAAACTATAATCAGTATATATTATGTCAGGAGGAGGCTATATTCAATAAAAGAAAAAGGAGAGAGATCGAGAGAGCACTGAGCATCTATGGAAGAGTTCCACAAAGCATCCTCAATCCTCCTAGCTCACATACACTGATGGTTGGCTACTATTTTTGGCACATGTGATCACTCCATTTTCTGGTAATGATTCCTCAGTTTTCCTTTAAGGGAAGTCCCCTGTCTGCGGGCATTATGTCTTATTGACACCATTCATCAAAGTGTTGTGTCCTGTTCTGACTAGGTTTCAAAGCCAACACTTCGACGTTAAATCTCAGGAATGAAAAAGAAACCTCTTTTCTGCCCCTGGATCTTCCCAGAGTTTGTTTCCATTTGCCTCTTTTTGTGAATCTCTGTGGAACCAAAGTCCACACTGTTCAAGCCAATAGCTAATTGGCTTCACATATGAAGAGCCAGCCCCACCTCATCCTTGAATCTGAATCTTGACACCACAGCATCAGTGCAGATGCCTGTGTCTATAGTGGCTGAGTCCTGGAGTCACACCCCATGAGGTTTTTCTGATCCTGGTTCTCTCTGTGCCCTGCTGTGTCAATTTCCTGAGAATTCTCCATCGTACATCACAACCTTCTGAGATTCCTTCCACTGTGGCAGATCAGAGGGTTTTCCTGTTGTTTGAGGCTGTTCATGTCTCCTGCCATGATGTGTCATATTCTGGGATCTTTGTTTCTCCTCAGGCACACAATTCCAGAGATTCTCACTTTAATTTCAAAGGTAACTCAGTAACAAGCAACAGTGCTGAGAAGGAGCCCTCTGCCATCCTTCATGAACCCCACTGACTTCCCAAGTTCTAAGTCTCTGCTGAGTCAGTTTCTCCTCAAGCGTACCTGAGGCAGAATCCTGCATCTCTTTCTCCTTATTTCCTCTTGCTTCCAACGACCAGATTAAAAAAAAAACACACACACACAAGGAAGGAGCTAGAGAGATGCCTCTGTAGTTAAGAGCACATGTTGCTCTTGCACAGGATCTGGGCTTTGGTTCCCAGCACCTCTTGGTGGCTCACAACTGTCTGTAACTCCAGTTCCAAGAGATCTGACAAGTTCCTTCTCTGGCATGAGGCATGCACATGGTAGGTATATAGACATTCATGCAGAAAAAGATTCATACACATAAAGAACAAATAAATCTTTAAAAGAATAATTATAGGAGCTAGAGGTGTATCTTAGTGAGACAGAGCATGTTTTTTAGCATGCCTGACTGCTGAGTTACACACACACACACACACACACACACACACACACACACACAGCAAACAAATCAACAACACATCACACAAACCTAAGTATGCTAATGCTATTATCATTACCAGTACGTGCACAGGAGGCCACAATTTTCTTGTATGTAAATCGGAAATAAATTCTGCCTAAGTCACACTTTTCTTGTATGTGAGCTAGAGATAAATTCTGCCTGAGAAGTTTGGGCTCTCATTGGACAGAGATATATGCCTTTTACCCTGAAGAAAACAAACACCCTTAAAAGTGATAATGTCGCTCGGTGTGTATGCACCATTTTTCATCTTCAAAGCAATTTGTAGACATTAAAGAATTGACTGCCATATCTTCTTAGATAAGAATAAATACATTCTGCTGGACATGGCCTTATCCATGTCTTCAGACCTAAGCAATGGACCCTGCTGATACACTATGGCTGGACAAGATTACTTCTTATGAGGATAGATGGGGCTGGGAATATGGTAGGGGCCGGGGAGGGGGATGAAAAAAAAGCAAGAAAGAAAGAAAAAAAAAACCAGAAAGACCTGCAATCTTTCTATTGACTATTGTGAATCTGGGAAGACAGTTTGGAGAAATCCCTGCAGGGTGATGGCCTGACTCTGCTTCCAGAGAGATTATGTCATTCCCAAGCATCCCTAAAGCACCTGTCATCTTTGAAGTTCCTTCCTCTGTGTGCCTGGTACACAATGCTTCCTTATGCCAGATTCGGGAGTTGCCTGGCATAGACAAGGAAACTAGTATTAACATAGCATGTGTGTGTCCATATACACATGTGACACTGGTACTTTTTCTTGCTCTCTGCTCCCCCTCACCTTTCTTATTTGGGCTGGGGGCTGAGAGCTGGAGAGGTCAGTAGTGCACCATGCCTCTTTTAAGGTTTGATGTTTTGCATCGATGGAGCTGGAGGGAACACAATGAGATTAAGGTCTGGCTTACTCTTAATAAGCCATCCCATCAAACCAAAGTTGAGCCTGCACCTGGTCAGAGAAACACTGGCAGAACTTTGGAGCAGTTGGGCACCCATAAACAGCACAAAGACTGGATGTGAAGCTAGGGCTGGAACCCCTTCTCCCAGTCTCCACAGAAGGCTCATCCCTTTCTGTGGGTAGCTGTTCCAAATAATAGTCCTTCCTGGAGAGAAGGGGGAGGCTCGTTGGACACAGCAAGCAAATGAAACTTAGGAGGCTCAGGAAGGTGCTTGTGGAGGTTTCTCTATACTGTCAATTTGATTGAATTGGATCGTCTAGGAAATGTACCTCTGGGCGTGATTGACTGCGCTTGCAAAGAGATTTATTAAGAGGGAAGAGCTAGTATGCATTTGGGGGTTACCATCCTATGGGCCAGGGTGTCAGATTGAATAAAAAGAAGAAAAGGACAAAGTCAGCTGAGTACCAGTGTTCCTCTCTCTCTCTCTCTCTCTCTCTCTCTCTCTCTCTCTCTCTCTCTCTCTCTCTCTGCTTCCTGTGACCAGCAGCTCATGGCCCTGCCTCCATGCCTTCCCTGCCATGATGGACTATACCCTCAAATGAGCCCTTGTTCCTTAGTAGCTTTGGTCAGTATTTTTGTCTCAGCAATAGGAAAAGTAATTATCTCAAAGAAACCCAGACAGGTCTCACTCAGTGCCTGTGGCTCTTTCCAGCACTTCTCACTCAAGCTCCTACCCTAAAGCTTTCCCTGCCAAAGGTGGGGCTTCCCTTTCCTTCCCCCAGCTTCTCTGATTCCTATAGAACCTCAGCCATTTTGGACACGTGGTCTCTTGCTCTCTTGGCTCCTGGCTGGCTCAGCTCCTGGAGCTCTCTTGGTCCACTTGACCTGCCCCATCTCCTTTTCCTCTTTCACCACACTCCCACCACCACCATGCCTCAGTTCAGTCTGCTGGCCTGGTTCTGTCTGGACCATTCCATATACCTCATGGAATAATGCAAGCTTCTACCAAAGCCACTGGGCCCAGATAATGTGTAACAGAGTTGGAATTCATGCAGGGATGTCCTGGAAAGTCATAGTATAAAGCTGTACAGGTCAAATCTACAAGGTAACAGAAACTCCAATTTGTTGGAGTATGCCCGGACTGTCAGATGTTTGCTGAGGAAAGCTATAGGCACAAAGTAGAGCTGGAGTAAGAGAGAAACTATGTGTGCTGTAGGTAGCAGAACTAGAAGAGTAGGAAACCCTAATGCATGGGAGCCCAGATGATGCCACCAATTGCTCCAGATGCTGGACCCTGAGCTGTAGAGTTTGGTGTTTTTCCTGTTGGATTTCAGTCTTTCTTTGATCCAGCCTTTCCTTCCTATCCTCCCATTCCATCCTTTTGGGATGGAAAAGTTTACTCTGTTCCATTCAACATTGAAAGTTTATAACTTAAAAATATTATTCTTCAAGGATCATAGTTGAGTTTTGTCTTGAGTCTCAAAAGACACTTTGAGCCTTGGGTTTTTGAACAGTGTTAGCACCGTTTACATCTTGGGGACTCTTACAGTTGAACTAATGGGATGGCTATGAGCCTTGAGGAACAAGGAAGAAATGCTATGGTAAAAAGTGACGTGTTTAGATGTTAACCTGACAAGGAGTAGGCTTGTAATGGTTAATTTTCATTGTCACCTTACTGAATTTGAAATCAGTGAAGAGATACCCTTCTGAGCATGTACAAAAGAAGTGACGGAGGAGGGATGACCACTCTGAAAACAGGTAGCATCATTTCATGGGCCAGGGTGCATAAAAGGGGAGAAAGGAGAAAGCCAGCTGACCACCAGCACTCATCTCCTGCTTTTTGGATTCTAATTCATGAAAGCAGGAGCAACTTGTACTAACGTTTCTCAAAGATCTAGAAATGCTTTGAGACCCAGTTATACCACTGCTGGACATGTACTCAAAGGGCTCTACATTCTTCCACAGAGACACTTGCTCAGCCATGTTCAATGCTGCTCTAGTCACAATAGCAAGGAAATGAAATCACACTAGCTGCCCATCAACAGATGAATAGGTAATGACATTATGGCACATGTGCACAATGAAATTTTATTCGGTCATGAAGAAAAATTAAGTCATGAAATTTGCAGGAAAATATGTTAAGTGGTATAGCCAGGCTCAGAAAGATAAATAATTCATGTCCTCTTTCATACATAAGTCCTAGCTTCTAATTTTTATGTATTCATATTATAGGTCATGAAACTAGAAAAGGGATCATGAAAGGTAAGAAAAATATTTTTAGGAAGTGGGTATGTGGAATAGAACACGTGTCACAAAAATGGAAAGAATTCTGAAGGCAGAAAGATGCAGTAGGGATGGGAGTGGCCAGGCTAAGAGAGAGGAGAGAATCAGGGAAGACCAGCAAAAATAAAGTATAGGAGCAGAGAGATGGATCAGTGAGTAAAGGGCTTGCTGAGCAAGCACGAGGACCTGAGTCTGAATCCCCAGAACCTACATCAAGCTGGAGGTGAGTAAATGCATCTGTAGTCCCAGTGCTCCTATGGGGAGATGGGATGCAATAACAACAGAGTCCTTGGAAGCTTGTGGGCCAGCTAGTCTTGAAACACAGCAGAAAAGAAGAGACCCAACCTCAAACAAAGTGGCAGACAAGGTCCCCAGCACTGGGATTGTCCTCTGACCTTCATACATGTTCTGTGGCATGCATGCCCACATTCACACGAACAAGTGTGCCCACAAACATCATCTACACACACACAGATTAAAAAAAATCAAATTCTTTTGATTGTTTGAGATTTTATTTCATACATGTATACAACATGTTTTTATCCACCCCACCCCCCATCTCTGGACCCTCCAACTCATTCTCTGTCTTTCAACCACTTTGCCCTCCCAACTAACTTCACACGCTGCATTTTAAACCTGCTGGGTCTACTTCTATGTGCATGTGTATGAAGATAAAATTCTTCTAAACTGATATATAAAAATACCACAAAGAAACATTCTACTTTGTGTGATGGTTTGAATGAGAATGACCTCCACAGGCTCATATATTTTAATGTTTGGTTCCCAGTTGACATTTAGGAGGATTAAATGTGAACTTGGTAGAGGAGGTGTGTCATTGGAGTTGGGCTTTGAGGTCTCAAAAGCCCATGACAGGCCCAGAGTCTCTCTCTCTCTTTGCCTGCTGCCTGTGGATCAGGATATAAAAGCTCTCAGCTACTTTAGCACGAAGCCTATCTGCTTCCTGCCATGATAATCATGGACTAACCTTCTGAAAATGTAAGCAAGATGCTATTTAAACAATTTCTTTTATAAGTGGCCCTGGTCATTGTGTCTTTTCAGAGAAATAGAACAGTAACTAAGACACTTTGTATGTCAATTGGAAATAAAAGTATTTAAAGAGAAAAAATCAGAAATAAAAGGAAGAATTCAAAAGAAAAAAAAGAAGGAACCCTCACTAGAATATTTTCAGGAAGCTTACTAGATTTTCCTTGTGGTTTTATGGTAATGTAAAGGAGAAGTGTGGGTTTTGAACTTGGATGGGCCTGAGTTTGAATCTAATTATCTCTGAAGCTTAATTATCTGAGTTCCAGATACAAAACAGGGAAGATTATTGATAAATTCAAATGATGATAAGTTTAGCAATTAGATGATATACATAAAGAATTTTGCTTTCTTTATGTTAGAAGTTCTGAAAATCATTGTGTCACTTCTTATACCTTCTAAGTGGATGCCCTGATTTCCAGTTCTAAATCTATTCCTTTAATATAACTGCACTTTAGCATTCCTGATGTTTCAGATGTTTGAACAAAGTGCTTGCTCCCACTCCCCCTCATTTCCAAGTCAAGTTCAGCCACTCTGGAAAGGCACACACCACATCTTCAGAAGCGGGTGAGTCTTGTTTCCCTTACAGTCAATGCCATTATAGGTAAAAGGCGGGGATGCAGGTAAAATGGGTAAGATGAATGTAGAGGATTCTCCATAAATTGCCACCCCCACCCCCAAACACAGAGGAAGTAGGGAGCTGAAATACTATTGGGATGTCATTATATTTATTACTAGAGGTAGACAGCCACTGAGTCACACTCCTATAATGACAGAGCACTGTAAGCTTTTGTTTGCTGAACATCTACTATGGTGCCACTGTCCCACACTGAATTCTAACATCTCCTAAGGAGGTGCTACTGTAATGGCTATTTTATAGATTAAGAGACAGCAGGCCAAGAAACCAAGTACCTCATCCCAGGATCGTGCTGTCAGAGGGCAAGCAAGCCATCTGGCTTTTGAGTCTACTTGAGTAAGGGTAAATGTATGAAAGTAATATTCCAGGGGCCTGTGCTGGTTGTGGTCAGAACCCAGAGAGGAGGCAAGGAATCAGCCAGGGAAGGAGTGAGCCAGGCCGTGGTGGTGTCGAGACACTTGCAGCCTGATCCAGTTTACTTTGTTTTAATTATCTTGTTTCTGAGTAAGTGCAGGGGCAGATGTTTTATGAATATCTCAGAGCCTCGTAAAGAGATCTCTGGCTTTTTAATGTATGTCACAACCTCCAAGGCATAAGGAAGACCTTCAAGTAGATAAAGATACCCACCTAAAAGCAAGAGGGATAGTATATTCAGGACTTTCCTGGGGAAGCTTAGAAGCAGTATTCCTGGGAGAAGTCATAAATGATTCATAAGAAATTTCCCATCAATCCAATGTAGCCAAGATGTACAAATATTAAAAGCCCCCCCCCCAAAACATGAAACATGCAGAGATCAAAACCAAAAGTGGCATGGCAGCCATCTTGTGGCTCAGCTTTGCTGGATCTTTGTCAAGCAAATGTACTGGATTTATGACTTTTGCCATCCCATCGCCAATAATATATAACACAACAAATTCAAAATTTCATCTTAAAGGCCAGACAAACAAAACCAAATCAGAACTTCCTCCAGGGAGCTCATTATTCTGCAACTTTAAATGTAAAGAAGGTATTCCATACATCTGTGAGTTTTAAATGTGACCAAGCAGTGGTCACCACTGTCTGTGTATCTCACACTGAAATACTGCTGTTATTGTTGGGGAATGGGCAGGGGAAGGTGATATGCTGGGAAGATGAAAGTTAAACAGTCCTAGGATATGCTGACATTCTATAGTACGTTCTAGAACAAATGGGCAGAAATAATTATTGTTCAAGGGTATTCATAGTTTAAGAATTAGTCCATGGAGTGTTGTGAATGCCATAAAGTGCCAGATTGATGACTTGGCTTAGTTTAAAATAAAAAATGACAGCATCTCTTTGGTAACCTTTCAGAGTGGTAGTCCCACAAAGTGAATGAAGGAGACAGGTTAACATGGAGAGCTGAGTTACTCACTGGTCAGTAGTTTCATTGATAACTCTGGTTGTAGAAAAAAAATCTGCATGTGGTGATGGGAGCGTCTATGACTAGTTTTTCCTACATGATGTTCTGACTGAGTTCACCATGCCAAGAACTGGGGAGAAGCAAGAGAAATCATGCTTGCCCTTTCTCAGTCCTGTAAAGCTAAACAGCATTGTAAGTATAAAAGGAATATCAGTGAGGGGATGCTATGGGAAGTTCCAACAGGGGTCATTTCACAAGGGACATGACACTTGAGCCTGACTTTGAATCAGCCTGGCCTCTACAGGGACCAGAGCAGGGAAGGGCAGGGCAGGGCAGGGATGCATGCATGGTGAAAGGTTAGCAAGATGAAGATAAGCTATGTTGAGTCTTCATGTTCTGAGGACTGGGGCAACTATGGTGTATTGTAGAATATTATTTTAACTATGTAAAGATGTGTTACATATGTTTATGCTGCATTCATTTAATTATGAAAAGATGTGTTGCACTTGTTTCACCTCGCCTGCCTGAATCACCTGATTAGTCTAATAAAAAGCTGAACAACCAATAGCTAGGCAGAAGAGGAATAGCTGGGGCTGGTGGGCAGGGAGAATAAGCAGGAGAAGGAACAAGAGAATAAGGAGAAAGAGGGGACATACCCATGCAAAGAAGCCAGGCAGCTGTCAACCAGCCAGATGTGAAAAGCAATGAATGTAAGATATACAGAAGGAAGAAAGGTTTTTAAAAAAAGCCTCAAGGCAAAAGGTAGATAAAGAGAAATAGGTTAATTTAAGTTAAAAGAGCTATCCAGCAATGAGCTAAGGTAGGCCAAGCATTCAAAACTCGTAACAAGTCTCTGTGTAATAATTTGGGAGCTGGCTAAAAAAAAGCTCCCCCCCCCAAAAAAAAAAGCCTGGTACAATGGTACAGGGCTTTGCATGCTCTTGGGGATGTCTATGCTTATCTTAGGAGACATAGGAAGTCACTGAGGGCCTTGAGCTGTAGAACTTGACTGGAACTTCTATCTCTGAATGATCAAGGCCCTCATCAGACATCCATGGACTTAAGGCTGTTTGAAGCTGGCATCAAGACTTGAGAAGACTTTGGAACTAACTCTGAGGAAAGGAAGGTGTGTGGTGCTGTCCAACAGTGCCCTTGGTTAATAAACAATGTATTGAATAAAGCAGTAAGGCAGGTTTTCCTTGTGGCTCATTAGTAGGGTTGATGGACCTTTTACTGAGATTTGAGAAAAATGTATGTTCTTCCAAAGAGTACCATGGAGCCACAGTGTGAGCGTACATGTCTGCAATCCCAGCACTAGGGAGGCAGGTGGGAGAAGATTGAGTTTGAAGCCGTTGGGTCTACACAGGAAGATCCTGCCTCAAAAACTAACAAATACTGAGGGCACAGCTTTGTGGTAGAGATTTTAAGTAAAATCTTGTGCTTACTTGGAATGTGCAAATCCTGGGATTCCAACCCCAACACTGCCCAACAAAAACCCATTTACTCTGTGATTTACTCCTAAAAACAAAACAAAACAAAATAAACTAACTGGTTACCTTAGTAACACCGTACTTTTCAAAGATCTGCTGCAGTCTGATACCAGAACTATCCCCTGTGAGGACATATCTTCTGTGTGATGGCTTTGATGTGTGTGCTGGGTGTCTACCACTCCAGTTGTCTCAGCTAGTGGTATTCTTTGGCTGTGAAGAGACACCATGACCAAGGAAACTTACCTTAGTTTGGGTTTCTATTGCTGTGAAAAGACACCATGACCACACAACTCTTTTAAAGAAAACATTTAATCAGGGTAGCTCACTTATGGTTTCAGAGGTTCAGTCCGCTAACGTCATGGGTGGGAGCATGGTGGCGTGCAGAAAGGCATGGTGCTGGGGACATGGCCTAGTGTCCTACATCTTGCTGGCAACAGGAAGTATACTTGACACTGGGTGGCATAGGAAACCTCAAAGTCCACCCCACCGTGACACACTTCCTCCAACAAGGCCATGCCCACTCCAACAAAACCAGACTTCCTAATAGTGCCATTCCCTGTGAGATTATGGGGGCCAATTACAATTAAATTAATACAATCCGCCACCTGGACCCCATAAGTTTGTAACAATATCATAATGCAAAACGCATTTAGTCCAACTTCAAAAGTCCCCATAGTCTATCACAGTCTCAACAATGTTTTAAAATCTAAAGTTCAAAGTCTCTTCTGAGATTCTTAACTGTAATCACCTGTAAAAATCAAAATCAAAAAGCACATCACATACTTCCAACATTTAGTGGCACAGGATGTACATTACTGTTCCAAAACATAGGGAAGAGAGCACAATGAGGAACTGCTGGATCAAAGCAAGACTGAAAACCAATGGGGCAAAGTCCAAGCTCTGCATCTCCAACTCCTTTCAGCTTTGTTGACTGCAACACACTTATTTCTCTTGGGCTGATTCCACTCCCTGTTAGCAGCTCTCCTCAGCCCGTCTCCCACAATGGTGGGGAGCATGCAGGTAGACATGGTTCTGGAGAAGTAGCTGAGAGTCTGACATTCACAGGCAACAGGAAGTTGACTGTGACACTGGGTGGTATCCTGAGCATAGGAAACCTCAAAGCCCACCCCATAGAGACACACTGCCTCTAACAACATCATGCCCACTCAAACAAAGTCACACCTCCTTATAGTGCCACTCCCTATAAGATTATGGGGCCAATTACACCAAACTACCACAAAACTCTCATAAAAGAAAGTATTTAATCGGGGGCTTGCTTACAATTTTAGAGTGTTAGTCCATTAGCATCATAGTAAGCATGGCAGCAGGCATGATGGTACAGTGCTGAAGAAGTAGCTGAGAGCTTTACATTCTGACCCTCAAACATCAGGCAGAAAGAGAGACACTGGGCCCGTATGGGCTTTTGAAATCTCAAAGCCCACCTCCAGTGACACACTTCTCTCAACAAGGCCACACCTACTCCAAAAAGGCCACACCTCCTAGTCCTTCTAATTCTTCTCAAACACTTTGCCAACTGAGGACCGAGCACTGTGGGGGCCATTCGCATTCAAAACATCATATCACTTATCCAAGCAAACATGTCCAGGTCTTACTATGAAGGGACCATTACATCAGTCAGGAGAGGGTGTCTTGCTGGGCCTGACCCAATCCACTAGAGGGCTCTGAAAGATGATCTGTGGTTTTTCTGTAGGAGAGGCTATCCTACCTGGACATTAGGTAAAGCCAATGACTGTGAGCTTCCAGAGCACATTTCCCTTCCTGCCTGCCCATAGAATTCCATTGCTCAGCCAGCCCTTTCAAAGGCAGAGTCAATCTCTTATTATAAGTACACACACATAACATGTATGTGTTATGGATGTTAATCTCACCCTAGTTGGCCTTTCTGGTTGAATTCCAATGCATATTAATTACCTTGTTTATGAAAGCTGGAAAATTATGCTGAGGGACATGTACTGTAAAGGAATTAATTATATCAGCATTATGGTTAGAAATTGCAGTCACTAGTAAATCTTGGGATTTCCTTTCTTGCAGTATAGTATATGTTGTGAAAGGGCCCCTTCCTTGCCTGAAGGCTGGGCTTTTAATCTTATTTGATTTGACTTAAACAATGGGTTCTCAGTCAATGAGCCCTAGAAACTGAGTGCAAAATTATTCTGAGGAAAGTCTATGTTCTTACTAGATTCTCAAAGATGCATTTCTTCTCAAAATAGAATAATCATTGCTTATGTTGAAATTATGTTATTTACATTCATTTTTTCCAGTGAATCTTCATACCTTATGAATGGAAAGTTGGTCTTATTGCTTACCTTGTTCAAAAATTGCTGTTGGCATTTTATTTATTTATCTATTTATTTATAGAAGGGAGTATGGAACAAGCCACTCGTAATCAGGAGAAATCCAATTTATATCTTTCCTTGATTAAAAGTCCATAAACACAGGGTGAGATAATAGCACCTAAGAATGCTACACATTAAAAATAATCTCAAATAGGTAAGGCAATCATTGATGCAGAAAATACAATCTAAGTCATCTTCAGTTCATATTGAGCCCGAACTAAATAAAATGATAATTTAGAGAATTTCAATGTGGTTCTTTAGAGCCAGCTTGGGGGTGCACACCAGTGACCCTAGTGCTCAGAGGCCGAGGCAAGGGGTGGGTGGGGAACAACAGTTTAAGGCCAGCTGGGCTACATAGGGAGACTCTGCTTAAGAAATGATAAAATGGGAACTGAGGAGATGACTCAGTGGGTAAGAGCACTTGCTATGAAAGGAAGAGAACCCTAGTTAAAATCTCCAGCACTCACATAAAAGCCAGGCATAGCCATGGGTGCCTGGAATCTCAGCATTGGGGAGCAAGACAGGCTGATGCTAAGAACTTGCTGGACAGCCAGCCTACCTGAAACTATGAGAAGATCCTGTCCAAAAAAGAAAAAAAAAAGGTGAAGAATGATAGAGGAAGACATTTGACACCTGTAGTGGTTTGAAAGAAATGGTCCCCATAGGCCCACAGGGAACGGCACTACTTGAGAGGGATTAGGAGGTATGGCCTTGCTAAAGGACATGTATCACTGAGAGTGGGCTTTGAGGTTTCAGGAGCTCAAGTCAGGTCCATTGATACTCTTCCTGCAGCTTGTGGATCTAGATGTAGAACTCTCAGCTACTTCTCCATACCATGTTTGCCTGTGTGCCACCATGCTTCCCACCATGATGACAATGGACTAAACCTTTGAACTGTAAGTCAACCCCTTATAAGAGTTGCGATGGTCATGGTATCTCTTCATAGCAATAGAAGCCAAAATTAAGACAACACCTTCCTCTTGCCTCCTTGTGCACACATATGGGTGAATATACCCCCCTCCTTACACACACATACATACAAAACCAGACAGGAAGAAAAATTAGATTGCTAAATACCCTTCATTTCTTTTGTTTGAAGAGAGATTTGTACTTGATATATTTGAAAAACAGCATAAGCAGTCTAAATTCACACTAAACAATCCCCTAGTGAAGGGACCAGCCCCCCATTTCGGCAGCCATGACAGTAACACGTGCTCGCTATGACCTTGCCTTAGTCACTAGAGGTTAGGTGCCTGCCTCGTGACAAGGAACCAATCAGAAGTTAGCTGGTGGCACTATGCTTTACGACTCTGGGTGTACTTTACGGACAAGAGCACAGCAATGACGCGCAGAGCATAGCAACCACCCTGTGAAGGCCTATGGGCCATAACAACCAACTGGCCAATCAACACAGGGCAAGCCCTCCAAGGCTGGAGGCACACCAATCGTGAGCCTGTGCGTACCCCTAGACACTCCCCTTACGCTGCCCTACAAGATTTCTCTCTGCAGCGGTTCGAGCTGTCTTTTGCGAGCCATCCACCATGGCGGGTGGGTGAAAGACCTGAGCTAACATAGGCTTAGCTCGTTAAAAAACAATAAAGCCTCATGAAGTTTGCATCAGGCTCTCGAATCTGCCTGGTGATTGGGGTGACCGAGAACGTGGCCTAGGACCCCGGATATCTGAGTTTTTCCAGGGGTCTAACATTAGGACATCAAATCATTTCATAAAATTATAGTGAAGTCAGAACCAAAGCCAAGTTGTTAGACCCCCGAAAACTCAAGTATCCGGGGTCCCAGGCCACGTTCTCGGTCACCCCAATCACCAGGCGGATTCGAGCTCCTAGGGGCTCTCGAGAGATCTTATAGGACAGCGTAAGGGGAGGCCCTAGGAGCCGTCTTTTTCTAGCCATCCACCATGGCGGATGGGTGAAAGACCCGAGCTAACATGGGGTTAGCTCGTTAAATTATAATAAAGCCTCGTGCAGTTTGCAGCAAGCTCTCGAATCCGCCTGGTGATTGGGGTGACGGTGAACGTGGCCTGGGACCCCGGATACTTGAGTTTTCGGGGGTCTAACACTACCACATTTGGCCTCTTCATATGGGTTCTGGGGAATGAACTCACACCCTTGCGCTCACAAGGCAAGCATGATACTGAATGAGTTATCCCCCACAGGTCTAGATTGGTCTCTGATCTGGAAGGCAACAGAGCTAACCTACAAAGCCATCTTAGAAATTCATCCAGGGCTCAATTATTTGCTTAATCTTAAATGTTTTATGAGTGTATTGCTATAGTTAGTAGTTATATACTGCTATAAAATGAAGTGTCTGTCAGCTGCTAAGGATTTCATAGTTTACCAAGGAAGACAAAATACTAGTGAAACATGATATGTTAGTTTCAAGAAGATGTAACTAACCCCCAGCTAACTTCTGTTTGGTTCCTTGTCACGAAGCAGGCATCTGACTTTCTAGTGTCTAGAACAAGGTCATAGAAGCACATGTTCGACCATTATGGCTGCCAAAAGGGAAGCTGGTCCCTTCACTCCTAATCCACACCCTGCTTTCCAGATAGGAATCAGAAAAACAATTCAGAACATAAATCCCAATATGCCTCCCCTTCACTTAGCTCAATAGCAATCTCTCTTCAGAATGAATTCCCAACATCTAACCCTGGGATGACCTGGTCCTGTTTCTTTCCTCACCCACTGTGTTCATCTCTCTGAGTTGTGGCTATTGTACCCAGCACCATACAGGTTGGTAGCACATGAGACAGACAGTTGGAAATTGTAATGTGTTTCCTTCCGGTCACCTGGGCAGACAGTGTGTCCAAAGCAGATTGAGGGCTCCTTCAAGTCAAAAGAGAATAATGACTAAAATGATGGATTTTTAATAAAATGGCTCTATCACCCTCAAAAGTCCAATGTATTTTTTAAAAAGCCAAATTATGTCTGATAATTTTACTAATATGTGTTATGATAACTATCATAAATGAAAGATGTTATGATTGATAGTAAAAAGTCTCTTATTTGTCCTTGTAACTATGCCCAAACTGAAGTTAAACTCAAAGGAAAATTAGAATTTCAAGACAAGAAAAATATTTCCTATTGTAATATAAGATCCTATTTTTATATGAGAAAGTAGGCTGGGCGTTGGTGGCACATGCCTTTAATCCCAGAAACCAGGAGGCAGAGGCAGAAGGATCTTTGTGAGTTCAAGGCCAGCCTGGTCTCCAGAGCGAGTGCCAGGATAGGCTCCAAAGCTACACAGAGAAACCCTGTCTCAAAAAACCAACCCTCCCAAAAAAAAGAGAGAGAAAGTAAAGAACAATCCACTTCTTTATTTCAAAATTTGCTTATTTATTGTATGTATGAATGTGTGTGCACAGGTGCATGTTCATGGTGTATATGTGAGCGCATGAACGTCAGAGGCCACTCTTGGGAGTCAATTCTCTCCTTCCACCATGGCTTCCAGGGATCAAACTCAGATTGGCAGGATTATGTGCCTTTACCCACTGAACTATCTCATCATCCCATATTTCTTTACTTTTTAAGGCACATGAAATATTGTGTTTCAGCATGGCATCACCATACATATGTGTCATTGTATTTTGTTCTCAGTCTTTTGCTTGCCCAGTGCCCTACAGGGCACACCAGTCCCTTTCTTTGCCTCAGTACTCATTTCTGCTTTCCTTTTACATGACATCTACTACCTACCCTCTCCCTTCCCATGTCATTTAAGCTCTCTTTTTACCCTCTCATGACCTCTTACTATTTCCGAAAAGAATAATTCTGACCACCTACCTGACAGGTATAAAGATGGAAATGAAAGAAATATAGATAAATCTAAACATTGAACCAGAGAGCAAGAATTTCATAGAAAGTTATTTTATTACCAGAACAGTATGCTTCCTTATGTTTAAGATCTATTTATTCTTTTTACAAGTACCAAAGTCCTTCCATCTTTTCCCAAGTGAATATACATGAATATAAAAACTGATGATTTTGCATACTGTCCACCCCATCTAGTCTGGATCACTGGAGTAGCTGTGTTCTCCCTTCTACTTATTCTCAAAGCAGCATTCAGTCATCCTCTTGCTGATTTCTTTTCTGTAAAAGGAAACCAAGAATATGTTAAAGAAGCATATTCGAACTGGGACATCTGCCCAGCCAATGTCACTGTTTCTTTCAGAAAGTATAATTTTCTGGAGGTCTTCACAAAAGATGTGGCTAGAAATTATAGAAAAAAGATGCTTTAACTAATTTGATAAGCTGGCTTATTATCTCAGGCATCTGAATAGATTTTTTCTTTCTTACATAGGTAAACTCCCACAAAGAAATATACATGGATGGAAACACATATATTCATAATCACCATATAGTGGCTTGATCTCCAAGCCCCATGAAAACATACATACTTCAACACTAGTATGCAAATGTTTCAAAATGAGTATGTGTCATAAAAGTATCTTCTGCTATCCTGACTGACAAATTATCCCTTCAGTTTGTAGTTCCTATTTACTTACAAAGTGGCCTAATTCTATTTCACTGTGGTCTTTAACCCATAACCAGCAACAGAAGTCCAGGTGGTCCAGGAATGAAAGGAAGTGCCACAAAGCACACTTGAACCCCAATCTGAAAGGATGGCCAGCATAAACTTCCATATACTCTACCAGCTTAAGAAAATCTATGAGCTTGTGAACGTCTTCCCCGGTGGAGAGATCCACGAAGTCCTTGGGCAGTCGGTAGCTCAGATAGGGGCTGGGCTGCACTGTGACCTCACTGTTTGTGCATCGGAAAGCTGGAGAATCCTTTACAAAGAGAAAACAGCCAAGTCTATCTTTTTGTTTTTAAGTTCTATTTTCTAAACTTAACACTAACACAATTTCAATGCCAGTGTTTTCTTCTGTACTAGAGAAGGAAGAAAACAAGACCCTAAAGTAAAAGGCACCAAGAATTTAAAATAATTCCACATGGTCACTGGAAAGTGAATAGAAAGCCTTTCAAAGCAGCGGTCCATTTAGAGCAGGGTGGGTCTCTAAGAGCAGCCTGTGTACAACAGCATGTGCGGGGCAGATGCTCCTGAGCAGGACAGGGCCCATGTTAGTCCCCTCTGGGCCCAAGCAATATCATAGGCTATATTATCATCACTTTCTACAGGTGTGCAGTTGGGAGGCATGATCTTGCAAGTACTTGATCAAGTCTTGGGTAGAATGTTTACATGTTACTTTGTGCCAAAAAGGACTACAGAGACAGAAGGCCCTGGCTTTGGACTTCCTAGGCGGTGGATATCAAGGTGAAGATGGTTGGTGTCCAGCAGAGGAAGACAAGACAGGAACTTAACAAGTTAGGACCAGGAAACCATGGAAAGCAGGCCACACCTTACACAGATAGCCCAAACACCTGCTAAGAGTCATCTGCTCTGTGCAGGCTTTGTTCTGGGAATGGGAGATAGAGCGGAGCACCAGGAGACAGATGGTTAACAGATGAACAAAGAAATGACCAGACTATGTCAGACAATGAAGGTGTTATGGAAACCAAGAGCTGGGCAATGTGCTAAGAAGACAGTGATGACCACTATAGAGGGACGGGCTGGAGTCTCCTATAGAGAGGTAGTCTTGCTAAGGGGCTGAGAGCTGAACAGGAGCAGGGAAGGCTTTGGAGGCAGTGGCGACAACTAGATCAAAGACTTCTAGATCAAAGACTTCAGGCATAGCTGGGCTTCTCAGGCTTCTTAGGTTTCTGGGGTAGAGGGAAGTCTGGGTCTCTATGACCAAGGATAAGCAGGGCAAGTGCTGGGGAAGGAGCCAGGAACCACATCCTGTCAAGTCCCAACCTCTAAGATTTAGAAGTAAATAAAACATGGTGTGGAGAATAATCCTGTAAAACCACTTCTGCCAACAACTATGTCTCTCCTACTTAACTAAGTAACATGTTTTCTTTCCATCTTTCAGTTTAACAGTGAGCCTGTGCGTACCCCTAGACATTCCCCTTACGCTGCCCTATAAGATCTTTGGGAGCCGTCTTTTCAGGCCATCCGCCATGGCGGGTGGGTGAAAGACCCGAGCTAACATGGGGTTAGCTCGTTAAATTACAATAAAGCCTCGTGCAGTTTGCAGCAAGCTCTCGAATCCGCCTGGTGATTGAGGTGACGGTGAACGTGGCCTGGGACCCCGGATACTTGAGTTTTCGGGGGTCTAACACCAAGAATAGGAGAGACATCATCCTTCAGAAATCTGAGTCTAGTGAGGGTACAGCGCATCAACAGGTTTGGCAGGGACCACATTAGACTGAATAATCAGGTGCAAAGGGAAGGCCAAAGAGGGCCCAGGACACAATGATGACAGTAATGGAAGGATGAGTGAAATAAAACATGCTCCTCATAAAGGCAGAGAAGAGGCCAGAAAAGTAGGAAGAGAGCATAAGTCTCTCAAAGGAAGAAATGCTGTAAGATTAAGAGGGCACCTGCTGAGCACAGCAGTAAGAGAGAGGCTGTGTATTTCTCATCAAAGTCACTCAGGGTCCTCGCCAAGGGCAGGAACTAAGTGGTAGGACAGAAGCTGGTTGGCAGAGGAGTAAGGAATGTGTGGTGACAAAAGAGAGGTCAGACAGCAAGAGACTAGGGAAGTGGGCTGTGATGAGACGCAGCTCCTAAGCTCTTGCAGCAGTTCCATAACTGGACTTACTTAGGGATGACTGCATGAGCATGGGTGGGAAGCTATTTAACTGAGTAAAGGCAACTTAACTGCAGCTACCAGTGAATAGGATGCTTCCTCTCCCATCAACTGTTTACTTTGCCTGTAGCTTCTCAGGCAAGTCTGTTTAAGGGTAGAAAAAGAAAGGTCAGCTATGAAGATGGGAGAAAGGAGAAGTGTAGCTGTGTAAATACATGTTGTTAAAGAAAAAAATTAAGATGGGGAGCTATATGAACTTGGCTGAACCCTAATGGATAGGAATAGACAAGAAGAGGGTGAAAAACACATGTTCAAAACAAAAGTTCAGCAGAGAGCTCAAGGCTTAGGAATGTTAGGCAAGAGTGAGCTCAAGACTTAGGAAGGCAGGCAAGGGTGCGCTCAAGGCTTAGAGTGTGGGCAAGGGTGAGCTCAAGTCCTGTAACTGAACTGAGTAGTTTCTCCTTCCTGTAGAGGGCTAACAGGATCTGCTGAGAAAGATAAGGAGCAATGACTAGAAGAGGTGAGGAGCCAGGAGAAGTGGGACCATCCTGGAGACAACTGAGATGAAAGCTGACCAGGGACTCTCACCATGAAAGCAGAGGTCACACTGTGCAGAGACTCTGGTCTAGGCAGACATGTAGCTACTGCTCTCTGTGAAAGCTCAACAGGGAGCAGGACCAGAGAAGCAGTAGTATGAACTGACTGGGGATCAGGGTTCTTCCAGGTGACTATGACAGGCAGAGCTAAGAAAACTAGAGTAAGTAGAAAAACTGTTTTCCACATGTCCCTCCTTGAACACTCTGATGGGAAGGAACGGCTAGACAAGCTGTGTCTGCTGGACTCTTTCCCAGTCGTCCAGGTTCTGCCTATGAGATCAACAGAGTGGTGAAAGGACTGAAAAGGCTGGTCTTACCTGCCCCTGAGAAGCCCCTTCACCGAAGTCACCTCTTAGGTTGTTCTCAGATGTCAGGTCTTCCCAAGTAAACAACAGTGAGTCTGTGACTTCCCCAAATGGATTAAAGTCAATCAGCCACACCTTCCCCTAGAGCACAGAAAAAAAAAAAAAATCAGCTAAGTATAAAATAAACCCAAACACAACCTATACTTGCTTATTAAAAAGGCATTTTCCTATTATTTTCCCATAATGGTCATCTTAAACTCTTGGGAACTATTTCAAAAGATCATCCCTCAGTGTCTCACAGACAGATCTAAGAGGCTGACTGATACAGAGGGAAGAGAACCAGTAAGAAGGGCACCGATGAGGGCCCATCTAAACACACTACAAAGAGTACAGAATTTTCTTTTCTTATTTTTAGTTTTCAATGTGGCATTTAGCATGTATGTATGACAGAGCTCGAAAGCACATGAAGGGAAATGAAAAAGATTATATCGACCTTTGAAAGGAATTTCTTGTCTCCAGAGACAGTCTACAAAATGCTCACCTAAGGGAAAGAATGCTTCAACCTGTTCAGCTGTGCTAGAGTCAGGAATACCTGAGCAGAAAGTAGCCAGTATAGACCTATCTGAACTGGCAATGTGTGCAATCTTAGGAAATCAAAGCCAGCACATTTGATCTCACAGCCACTTGGGACATACAGTAGACATGTTTAAATTTTAATTTTCCTTCTCCTGGTTCTCCTGGTTCTCCTGGTTCTCTCTCTCTCTCTCTCTCTCTCTCTCTCTCTCTCTCTCTCTCTCTCTCTCTCTCTCTCTCTCTCTCTCTCTCTCTCTCTCTCTCTCTGTGTGTGTGTGTGTGTGTGTGTGTGTGTGTGTGTGTGTGTGTGTGTGTGTTGGGGGTGGGGGTACATGTATAGAAGGGGATGTCAGCTATCTTCAATTGCTCTCCCTTCATCTTTTGAGACAGAGTCTGTCACTGAACCTGCAACTCATGAATCAGGCTTGAATGGCCTAGGGACCATCCTGTCTCTACTTCTCCAGTATTGGAATTACAGGCACATGTCATTGCACTCAGCTTTTCATATGTGGGTTCTGGGGATCAAACTTAAGCCCTCATGACTTCGTGGCAAGCACTTTACCAAGTGAGCCTTCTCTTCAATCTCTGATTTTTCTACTGACATGTTCACTTACTTTATGTACTGTTGACAACTAGATGTTTTATTGTAAATATGAAACTCTCATGTCTTGATCGGATAGCTGTGTGTACAAATTTGGACATGCCAAAGGGGAGAGAATGCTGAGTCGACATTTACTGATGTTGTTTTCATCTAGGCTAAAACAAAATTTTAGAGAAGATGAGATACCTTAGGAGGGCTTACTGCAGAGATACCCAGTCAACATCATGGAGCCAGTTTAAGAAATTTTCACTACCTGTCTTGTGAGTAAGGTTTCTATTTAATATAATCTTCAGAACTCCTACAAGTTTCTCTTGCCACTGGAGTCATTGACACACATCAGTCTGGCACCCACTTCTATATTCTTAGACTATGTGCAATAATACCAGCCATCAGGCAGCCTGGCATGTTGCCAAATTTGTTAGGAGTGCTGTGACTAAGATAGCTTTAGCATACTGCCTGTTGTTTTTTAATAAAATGGGTATTTTCTAATCTCCAAATTCTTTCTTCTTCACTTTTGCTTGCTTGTTTTTCGAGACTGAGTTTCTCTTTGTGCAGCCCTGGCCATCCTGGAACTCACTCTGTAGACCAGGCTGGCCTCAAACTCATAGACTTGCCTGCCTCTGCCTCCCAACTGCTGAGATTAAGGATGTGCACCACCACGACTGGCCCTACTTGACTTTTTATCACCAATAAAACTATCTCATCAAAAAGAAGAAAACTTTCAAAAGTGTTATACCTGTTAACACAGGAATATTGACTTCTATAATCTAAAATTACATCTCAATACAAAATCCAAAGTAATCTAAAGACAAAACAAACCATCATTGGTAGTTGGCAGCATTTGCGCTAAAAGTCAGATGTGATTTCCATTCACCCCCAAAATAAAGTAAACCAGCTGTGCGAGCCATAAAACTGTGTAGAATAAAATTTTATAGTTGAACATGCTTTTATGTGACATCTCAAGCCCCAGTCATCCTGAGCAGTTAATTCCCGTGATGATATTTTGTTTGTAATCTAACAAATTAAGCTTGCCTCTAAATCAGAGTGCAGAACTAGCCACACTAGTTAGCCAAAGACTCCAGGCAGTGGTGGCACACACCTTTAACCCCAGCACTCAGGAGTCAGAGGCAGACAGATCTCTGTGAGTTCAAGGCCACCCTGGGCTACATGAGATTGATCCAGTCTAAAAGAGAAACAGAGCCAGTCAGTGATGGTCCACACTATTGATCCCAGCACTTGGGATCACATGCCTTTAATCCCAGCACTAGGGAGGTAGAGACAGAAATGATATGGCTGGGCAGAGAGAAGAATATAAGGAGAGAGAAGACAGGAGCTCATTGAATTCAGTCTGAGGATTCGTAGTGACAGGATCGCCCCTTTGGTCTGAGGCTTCAGAAGTAAGAACTAGTGGCTGGCTGTTCTACTTCTCTCATCTTTCAGCATTAACCCCTTACCTGAGTCTGGATTTTTATTATTAAAACCAATTAGAATTTGAGCTACAAATTCTATTCATGGAAATTCATTAAAAGAGTCAGAATAATGTTTCTTGTATCAACCAAATGTCTCTGAACTAGATACTGCATATTGCTATGGAATATAAAGACCAATCAATAACAGAATCTGTTCCTTCAACAAGCTCAGTCTAGATCACAACTGAAATTCAACACTATCCACAATAGGGAACACACTCTCATTGGCCAGAGCGACCTCAGGGTGTGATGAGATTCCAACAAAGCACAGGAGAACTTGACTGGTGAGGATGCTAGAAATGCTTCCCAGAGTAACTTGGATTTTGCTATGCTGTTTTGAGACAGGTCCTGCTGCAATGCCCAGTGCTCAAGTGATTCTTCTGCCTCAGTTATCCAAGTAATATAACAACAACTGGCACCACTGTACCCAGTCTTTGTAACTCAGAATTTGGAGGACAATAGTGGCAGTGGGGGTGAGAGTGCAGTGTGGATGGGGAAGCATATCAATGCAGAGAAAAATAAAGAATAATAAAACCATATTCAGAGAAGCCATAGACAGCAGATTGGTTTGGTTAGTGTGTAAAATTCATGAGGATTTCTACAATACACTGTGCAGGGGTGTCTTTAAAAGCCTCCTATTTGAAACAGAATGAAATTGAGGTTACTAGATTCCCTTTAAATTTACAGACATCAACTGTGAAAAAGTGAGGATGTATTCCCAGTAGCCAGAAAGGAAAGGAGTCTGAAAAACAGAGATAAGAGTATGGCTGAGCAGCAGGAGCTCTGGGAGCTTAGAAACCCTCCCAAGGATCCAAGAGTATGGGCTTTAACACCATACAACAGCCAGGGTCTGGCCCTAAGGAGGGGCTTAGGACTAGGGAACAACTTCAGAGGGCTGCAACCTCAATGAATAAAAAGAATGTGCCAAAAAAGAAAGAAAAATAAATGTCTACCGATTGACTGGGAACTAAAGGCACCGTCTTTCTCCAGAGTTTGGGAAACATGACAGGAGCAAATGAAAATTTTGACCTTTAAGGTCTTTGGGATTCTCACAAGTAAAAGCTCATTAAACATTAATTCAAAATAAAACAAACAAAATGAATGATGAGATTAAAGGAGACAAAATGGGTGAAAATCTGCAAATATAACAGAGAAAAATCCCAGGATCTTAGGGAGAGAAAAACATCATCAGCCCAAGAGATAATAAGAATACAAATACTGGTGTTGGGACAACTGGATTAAGTCTACAAAAAGACAAAAAAAAAGATCCATATTGCATAGCAAACAGATAAATGGAGATCAAAGACTTAAACACAAAGCAAGAAATCAAACTAGAGGAGCTCAGAATGGTGATTCACATTTGTAATTCACAGCAAGCAGGAAACAGGCAGGATTGCTTTGAGTTCAAGGCCAGGCTTGAACTCAAACAATACAATACATCACAATCAACAGCTGAATAATAACAATACAACACATCACAACTGAAAAGAGAGACAAAAAATGATTTTTTTTTAAGACTCTAAGAAACCGATGGATCTCTTGTGAGTTTCAGGCCAAACTGATCACAGTGAGTTGTGAGTTCTAGGCCAGCTAGAACTACATCGCAAAACCCTGACTCACAAAAAAGAAAAAAGAATGTACATAATGACTCTAAATTCTACTGTTATATTATCATCCCATGGGAGCTTCTGAGAACATTTTCCAGTGCCCTATCCCAAACTTACTGAATGGATGGATCACCAATGAGACAAGTACAGAACAGTTAAGACTCTGCAGCACTGAATCAACTTGCCCAACCCACAATAAACACAGACGCCTCAAAGTGTTCCAGGCACAAACACAATTCAGCTATAGTTTATGAACCAAACCAGTTACATACATGAGTGAGCTTCCTACAAGAATAGCCACACAATAACAGATTCAAGGAAGTGTCTAACAAACTCTGATATACATGCCATTGAGTAAATGCAAATGAGTTTTACAATATGGTCTAAATCTCTGAACAGAAACTGTCAGGATGTTTAGACTGGCGTGCTTCTCACTTTTAAAAATGTAACTAGCTGCAGATCCGCAAGATCTCAGCTACCATTACTCATGTACTCGTCCAACTTCCCGTTAAGAAATTCCTCAACTCTTTTATAGGCTAAACAGCTGCATCTACCTGTCAGTCCGACTAAGTTAGTGATGAGATCAGGACACTTGCCAGGAACAGAAGGAGACAGCTTGCTAGATTCCAACATTTCCACCTGCCATCATATGAAATGACTGGTTTAGTATCTGTACAATGTAGGCATATAACACATACCTCACAGCATTATACAGACAGGTATGGAATTAAATGATACTAAAAGCCTTCTGGGAAAAGTTCGTGTTCTAGACAGTAGGCTGGGTTCATCCTGCTCTAATTGCCTTGATGCTGCCTGCAGCAGACCATTCCTCGCAAACATTACATCCTGCCACTTCCATGTCAAGATAATAAATTCCTCCACTGTCCAAAGTTATCTTGTTTGAAGCTGCCAGGCAGAAGAAGCACAGCAGCTAGCACAGTACAGATTCACAAATACTGGCCATGTGAGTGATCTGCCAATGTCTGTAGTAAGAAGCAGAGCTGAACGATAGCCTGCAGGATCAGAGTTCTATCCATGGCCTCCCACTCTTCTGAGGTTTATTCCCACACAGCTGAAACTTTGCAAAGCATCATTCCTATCTACTCCATTTCATCTATCTTTTTTATACATGAATGATGTGCACACATGTGTGATATGTGCTCACATATGTGTGCATATGTACACACAGAAACCAGAGGCTTATACCAAAGTACGTCCTGGATTTCTCTCTACTTCACTTATTGAGGTAGGGTCTCTCACTGGACCCAGAGCTTGCTGATTTGGCTACTCTAGCTAGCCAGCCTATCTCAGGGACTCCTGTCTCTGCCTCTGGAATGCTGGGTTTACAGGTGCTACACCATGACCACCCAACTTTTATGTGGGTTCTGGGAATCCAAACTCTGATCATCATGCTTGCACTGTAAATGCTTTATCCACTGGGTCACCTTGCCAGCCCCTAACTCATCTCATTTTATAACCCTCCTTTCTAATGCTTAGTATCTACCATCACTCTAGAAGACAGAGAGGTAAAGTATGGTAAACCTTTTTACTTAATAGGGGGAAATAGCTAACACTACTAGGGAACATGATTCTATGGGCCATGCTCCCTTAGTCAAAAAGAATTCAAAGTTGTGACAGGCATCACAGTTACATAGTGGAGCGGGAATGAGATACCTGCTGGTGAACTGAACAGGTCAGACGTGAGAAAATATATCTACTATCTTCTAACAGCTCAGTCATCAAGCAGGAATCACGGGACAATATTTAGCCTGAGGCTTCTTTGAGAAGATCACATGGCTTAGACAGTGAAATCTCTGCTGTAGGAAGCTTGTATTAAGTCAGGCTTTCGTTTTCTTTTTCATCTCACCAGTTTGCATCACTTTTAAGATGTTAATTGAAAGTGTTAGAAGTTTCTCAAAAGAAGACGTACAGATGGCCAACAGACACGAAAAATGCTCAAAGCCACAAAGGTGTGTAAATTAAAGCCACAATGAGATACTGCCTCATGTCAGCCAGAACAGCTGCTATCAGAAAGAACAAAGATAACAAGTGCTGGCAAGGATCTGGGGAACAGTGAGTCCTCATGTACTGCTGGGAGAATCGTAAGCTATAAGGAGGAGCTTAGAAGGAAGTTCCTTAAAAAGTTAAAATTAGGCCTGCACAAGCCCATAAAGGTACTAGCTGGCAATGCTGATGATCCGGGTTTGAGTCCTGGAACCCACATGGTGGAAATAGAGAAGCACGAGCGCCTGCATCCATACTCTCACACATTATCAATGTAAAAAAATTAAAACGAAGTCACCATATGACCCAGCAATTCTAGATCTTAGCATACATCAAGGAGGAGAAGTGAGTACCGGAAGAAACCATTGTCCTCCCATCTTTATTTGCAATACTATTCCCAATAGTATTGTGGAAGTGTGGAAGTGTGGAAGTGGATAAAGAAAATGTGATCCAAATACACCATGGAATAGTGTTGAGCAATTAAAAAAAAAAAAAAAAAAAAAAAAATGCTACCCAGTTATTTGAGGCAACATGAATGAGCTGGAAAGCCTTATGTAAGTGAAATAAGCCAGGCAAGGGCAAATACCACATGATCTCATTCATATTTGAAACCAAATTAAGGATCTCACAGGTGGAGAGTGAGATGGGAAGAAGTTGATCAAAACACAAAGTTAATAAAGAAGAATAAGAAGTTCTAATGTGCTATATTACATAGCAGGGTGACTATCAAGATGTCCAACCTTTTCACACTGGGATAGGATATTGTCACCTCAAATGTACTGGGTCCCATTCATAGCTATTCTGGGACACATGTGGCTACAGGCTGCAGGTTGAAAATGCCTTCTAGATAATGATGATGTACTGTGTGGCGCAACAGAATTTTGAATATTCTTACCATAAAGAAATGACAATATTAGTAGAAAGATATTTAACCAGAACTAAACATTACACAGTGCAGACATGTATTGAATGTTAAATTCATTTAATTTTTATGTTTTTATGTATTAGATAAGAAATACATTTAAGTTAAAAATGTCAACCTGGAGCTAGGGAGATAACTCAGTGGGTAAAGTGCTTACCCCACAGCCATGGGGGACCCAAGTTTGGTTCCCCAGAAAATACAGAGCAATGTCAAGCATGGCTGGTACACATTTATAAGGCAGCACTGGGGGGGGGGGGAAGACCCCTGAGGCTCATTGCCCAGATGGCCTCATTTAATCGATGAGATCCAGACCAGTGACAGCTGCTGCCTCAGTGGAGACAGGCAGCATTTCTGAGGATGCTACTTGAGGGTGCCTTTGTCTATATGCGCAACTGTATGGCTATGCACTGCATGCGCGGCCTTCCCACATGAATATGAATACAAACACACATGCTCACTTAAAAAAATTTAAAGGATAAAAAGAAAAAATAAAGAATAAATGTAAACAAATTCACATCTTTAGTCTAAAGCAAGTCATGCAAAGAACCTTCTAGTTGACTTAAAAAAAAAATTAAATACCAAATGACAAATTCCTGGCCACTTAAGTGTGTACAATGAATTGAAGAAGGACATAAGGTAGCCACTATTGCAAAAACAAGAATGCTGAGTTTATTCATGTTGGATATGCTACTGTAAGGAATAGCCTTGAATTGTGAATTCCACAGGCCTCAGCTTGAGAACACATTCCTTGAGCAGCAAGGAGACCATCACAACCTTTAAGGCTGTACACTATGCTCGTCAATCCTTATTTAAAGCAAGTTAACTACAGTCTACTTACCCTACTGTCTCTGTATATATCGAACACAACTGCAAAGAAGAAAAAACTCAGTTACTAATAAACTAATACTTTTATAATCTTTATTTCTTTTTGAAAACTTAAGTATACTTTATTACTAAACACAGTAGAAGATCATTAGTCTTGAACACTTAATACTTCTAAGTCTCCAAACTCAGTCAGGAATGGTGACCCACACTCCTTAGCACTGGGGAAACTGAGGCAGGAAGATTGCTACAAGGTCAGGGTCAACCTGAACTGCCACTGGCATCCAGCCTAATGAACTACAGTGTGAGACTCTGTCCCAAAACAACAATTAACTGACTCACTGATGAAATAAAATTACAGACAGAAAAGCACCCTGTGCTGTGTTCTTTGTGTAACTGCCTCCTCCTTCTCTACCCTCTAACTGTAATGATTCCTCACACTTAAAAATGCAAACCGAATGCCAGTATCATCTGAACCAGTTGCTCACATGGGCAGAGGAAGCTGTCACCAAGAGAAATACTAATAAAAGGAGCATCCATCACTTATCTGAGGCGTGAAATGAGTAAAATTTGTCATAAGAAAGCACAAAATGTAATTATGACACAGCACAATTCATCTTCTTTTTTAATTAAATCTGCTATGGAACCCCGTTGTGGCAAGGAGAAAAGGCATAAATCATAGGTATAATTCTAGGCTATTCAAAAACTCACTTGCATACCGCAAACTTTCAGTTCCTCAAAACAACCCCCAGCTGTTTGCTGTGCAGCCACTGCTATCTTTGATTACATAGACAGAAGCTAAAAAAGAGAAGCACTCTGCTCCACAGATAGATACTGTGAAACATACAGCATCTACAAGCATGGAGAGAGAACTGCCTTGGTGTCCAATAACATCATCTAATTAAATGAGGGGAAATGTACACAGAAATCATCAGGGATAACAACTGGTAGCATAGTAACATGCTAAAAGCACAGACCTTTGAACTGAGTGTTAAAGATGGACCAAAGTGAGTGAGGCTCAGTAACCAGTCTCACATCACTGCACCGACAGAGGATACTCACAGTCTTCATCTAAGAACTTATACTGGATGTGTTCCTTGAAAAAGTCTTGAATGCATCTGCAAATTTCTTCTTTTTGTTTAGAAATATGATCATAGTATTGCGTGTAGTCCCGCTGAGAAATACCTGACAAGAAAACATTCATGGCTATTATTATATAATATTCCTAAAATGCCAACATGTAATTCAAAGTTGTAATCAAAGCCATTAAAGCCAGCCAAAACACCAAGCAGGTGAGCACTGCAGCACAAATGACTCAACTACAAAGATCATGTGGATAAGTAAATCTTAAGCTCCATATTGCCATCCATTCTTAATTTTATTTAGCAAAATGGAAAGAATTCAGTCACAAAAAGGCTTGTTGAGTAAAATGTGCAAGTGGCAATTCTAAACCTGTACATATGTGCTTTTATTTTTCTAAGACAGTCTCTTCAAATCAATAGACTCTTCCAGTGTGAGTGGGGAGTAAAAGAGCCTTCTCACACACCTGCCATGTTCACACTGTATTTATAAAAGCAGTCTATTTTCCCTGTTTTGGGGAAGCTGATCTGTCTTCAGAACCTGATCTTTCAAGTCAGAGAAAAATCAAACATTCCTTTTTTTAAAAAAGTGACTTCCAAATATACTGAAGGTGCTGTTGCATGAAGCCCTCAATGTATTGTAGTCCTAGAGAAAAGGTTTCTGCTGTAAAGAAAGGCTTCCGATTCCTTAGTCTTAGTCTTTCTCTTAAGCATACTTAAACTAAGGATTATCTGACAGTCAAATGTCCACATTTATTTTAGTTATGGAAATGAATGCCAATGTCACCTTCAATGAACAGTGGTGAGCTGATATTCAATTACATGTCCCTTCATTAACAAATTTATTTTATAGAAAACATGTACTGTCTGATGGGAACAAATGCAGAGACACAGTCAAACATTAGGCAGAGCTTTCAGAATCCTGTGGATGAGGGGGAGGAAGCATTATAGGAACAAAGGGGTCAAGGGGTCACAAGAAAACCCTCAGAATCAACTAACCGGGGCTCACAGAGACTGAACCAACAACCAGAAAGCCTGCATGAGATTGACTTAAGCCCGCTGCAGATATGTTACAGTTTTGTAGCTTGGTCTTCTTGGGGGACTCCTAACAGTGGGAGAAGGGGCTGTCTCTGAGTCTTCTGCCATCTTTTGGGACCCTACTACTCATACTTGGTTGCCTTGTCTAGTCTTAATACAAGGGGAGATGCCCAGTCTTACTGCAACTTGATATGCCATGTTTGGCTGACATCTGTAGGAGGCCTGCCCTTTTCTGAAGAGGAGGAGTGGATTGGGATGGGAGTAGGGAAGGGGTGGGGGGAGCAATAGGGGGGCTGGGAGAAGAAGAGGGAGGGGAACTGCAGTTGGAATGTAATCATCATCATCATCATCATTAAAAAATGCGTTGGAAAATTTTTAAAAGACCAAGTTATCATCAGCATTTAGCCTGAATGAGTGATAGTTTACAAAATATTAACTTCAGAGGTAAGAAAACAAGCAATGTACTTGTTTGTTGAATATATTTTCTTTTGCTCATGTAATAAATAGTGCATTAATAACAGAAATAAAGATTGTAGGGGGCTGGAGAGATGTCTCACAGTTAAGAGTACATACTGCTCTTAAGGGGACTTAAGCTTGGTTCCCAGCATCCATGTTAAGATATCTTAGGACTCCCTGCAGCTTCAACTCCAGGCAGATTCAGCACTTCTGGCCTCCACGGGCATCTGCACTATGTGTACATACCCCCACACAGAAACACACATACACATAAATAAATCTTAAAAGGAAAAAAAAGATTGTTAAAACTTGGCTTTTATGATATTTACAACAAGCACTGAATCAGGTGTTTTTCAGTGCTATGATCCAACCACAAAGCACTTTATTGATAGTAATACAAAACTTTCTGCCAGCAAGTAGGTAACATTACAGATACTGTGTGTTGAGCTATTCCCTCCATCTCTAGACGCCAGACAAGACTTAACAGTGCCACCTTTCTGTGCAGAAATCAAACATAGGCTCAGGACCCTTGGTAACATGGAGCTTGAGACTCAATACCAAATAGAGGCAGAAGCAGGAAGCAGAACTGACCATTCCCCTGTCCTAATCACTGAAATTATGTCCTTTGAAAGCTTGCCTTCTTTTCTTTGGTTATTTTATTTTTTAATAAAACATGGTAATTGTACATATTTATGATATGATAAAAATAATAAAATTAATATATTAACACAATGAAATACAATTCAACCATTAAATTACAAAAATTTTAAGATTTACAACATAGTTATCTTCCTGTTTTAAAAACAAAAACATTTACCATTTGTTTAATTTATGTTCATGCACATGTGAACACACACCTGTAAGCAAACAAGTTCATGTGGTGCTCAAAGAACAACCTATGGAAATTAGTGCTCTCCTTCCAACATGTAAGCTCCAGGGACTGAAGTCAGGTCATCAGACTTGGTGACCTTTATGCACTGAGCTACCTCACTAACTACCTTCTTTTGAAGATGACTTTGGGGCTAGAACTATAACAGAGCACTTGCCTAGCATATACCAGGATCTGGAAACACATACAGATTAAAGATTACCTTTAAGGATAAAAAGAACTCACCAATAAGCTTGTTTTCCTTGACAAAACATCGGAATTCAGCCCCAGGAATTAATTCACACCATTTTCGGAGGACAAGCTGTAGACAAATGAATAAATAGAACTATACAAGAAAACCCTTTCATGTCAAGACCTTATTATAATAATTGCCCTAAAAGTGGTTTTGAGAAAAAGAGGCCACTTAAAACAGGAGATGTGACAGGAGATGCAGGCAGCAGAGCTGCGACCTATTATTCTAATAGGAAAAATTGTTCTGAAATACTTTAGGACAAAATGCATCCTTGTCAACACTGGGGTTTAGGTTTGGCTCAGAGGCTGAGCACTCGCTAAGAAGCTTAAAGCCCTCAGAGTGTCCCAGGCAAAACTTGCTCATTCTGAAAGCTCAGACACAATACTAGACACCACAGATAATGAAGTCAAAGCTCACCACCACTGTGTCACAAACTAGCCTGTGGCTTATATATTGTGACCCTCTTGAAGAACACCAAAAATAAAATAATTTCAGCACTGAGGCCCTGTGCTCAATCATCATCAGCACAGTGTTGTAAAAATCTTTAAGATGGTGTATGAACTACTCATGAAGAGTCTCAGTCCCTCTCCTCTTCCTCTCTCCTTTATTAAGAAAAGGAAGGACCAAAATGTTATCCCTGAGGACATAACTAAGTAGTGGTTCCTCAATTTTTATGGTATTTAAACTTTCTGATAATCATTTCCTCTTCTTAAAGAAAAGTAAGTTTCTTTTTTGAAAATGTCTTAAGACTTCAAGTCCATTATGTATTTTTGCGAGTGTTGGGTCAAGCCTTGCAAATGTGGTATTTTAAAAACATGACAAGGAGCAAGAGAGATAGTTCAGCAGTTAAGAGCAATTGCTGCTCTTGCAGAGAACCTGGGTTCAATTCCCAGCACCCACATGATAGTCCACAAACTCCTGTAACGCCAGTTCTAGGGAATCCAATGCTCTCTTCTGACTTCTATGGGCACCAAACACACACATAATACATAAACATATATGTTGGTAAAACACTCATGTATAAAATGAAATGAACAAATTAAATTAAAAAAATTAAAAAAAGCAAAGAAACCCTGTGAGCCTCAAACTAAAATATTGTACATTCTTGTGTAGTAAAAGTTGATAATGGGGTAGGGTGCCTGTATAATATGGCTATGGAAATTTTATTTAGCAACAAATAAGCAACTACAGCATATTAACAGCAACGAGTAACACACAGTGGTTGATCTGTAGAGGACAAAAGGGTAAAGCCTTTCTCTTTGCCCAATCTTTCTGTTGTCCTTAGAAGTAGCCAGAGCTTTCTGGTTCTTATTTGTCTTTCTAGAAGTAGTCCAGGAATATATAAGTATATAGCATATGGAAACATTTTTAAAAATACAGACAGAAGCATATGCTACATGGATTTTGCTTGCAACATTTTTCACTTTAATTACTTGAGGAATATCACTTCCCTAGCTTTAACTCTTGTGTCTTACCATGATGATGCTGTATCAAAACAAAGAAATACAACAGCAAAGGACTGGTAGGCAAATCTGAGCTTTAAATGATGACATTTCCACCAGGATTATACATTAATGAAAGACTAAAGAAACAGTCTTTGCAGTGCTTGTGCAGCTAGCACCGAGTGCTTACACATAACAGGTGTTTCACAGGAACTTGTTCAGCAAACCAGTAGGTGTAAATATGTAATATGCATATATAAATGATGCCATAAAGATTGGATAATGATATGGGAAAACATACTCTGCAAATCAGTGGGGAAAAAAGATCCCAGTAACAAACACCTTAAGACCTACTGCTTAATGGCCTAATAATAAGTTAAATGTTCTATAATAATCAGAGAAAATCTATCAGTATAGTTATTTAACACAAAGAATATTCAATACAGTGAGTATCAGTGAACAATATTTTTTCTTTATGATGCTAGGGACAAACCCAGGGCCCAAAACATGGCACATGAACTAGGCTGCATCACCAGTCTACAGACAAAAACAGGTACATACATGTCTAGAAGCAAATAATAAAGACAAAAAATTTAATCATGGCACTAATTATAAAACATTAAAAAACCAAATATGAAAATGTTTTGCAATTAGCAAACAAAAATGGCCACACTTGCTTCAAATTTTTCAGAAATACCCTATCTTAGTAATGCAAATTCACAAAGATCAAATGTAATTACAAATGATAGCCTACTACGTAGCATTTAAAGCACAAGAACACTCCAAATTTAACTAATTGGTTACAAAATTAGCTGTATTTAAGAACAGTGCCTATTTGAGAGGTATTTATTTATATGTACATTTTCAAAAAATGGAGTAAAAGCTAGAGCTTGCAATGATTATAATTATAAAGTTGTGTCATTACTCTCCATTCTCTACATGTTCTTTATGAGTGGATGATATAAAGAGGTAAAGTGAGGATGATAATTTTTCCTGTTAGTGTAGTTTGGATGTGGAATGCCCCCCATAGGCTCCTACTTTCAGTGTTTGGTCTCCAGCTTGTGCTATTTTGATGACTATGGAGGAGCTGGTAGGTGGTGGCCCTGGCTGGCAGACACAGGTAACAGTAAGATGCAGGCTCTGAACCAGATTTGGTTGGGTGAAAAGTACAAAGGCATTTATTTTATTCAAGAATATGAATATTCTCTGTGTATAGTACATATATTTGAATACACAGGCTATAAATAGTACATACTCATTTTTCTTTCTGTGGTGGTTTGAATAAGAATGGCCCTCACATGCTCATAGATTTGAATGCTTGGTCACTAGGTAGTGGCACTACTAGAAGGTGTGGCCTTGTTGGAGAAAGTGCTTCACTAGGGGTGAGCTCTGAAGTTTCAAATGCTCAAGGTAAGCCCCATGTCTCTCTCTTCCTTCTGCCTACCAATCTGGATGTACAACTCTCATCTAACTCTCCAGCAACTGTCTGCCTGAATGCCACCATGTTTCCCAACATGATGATAATAGACTAAACCTCTGACACTGTAAGGAAGCCCTAATTAAGTGTTTTCTTCTCATGGTGTCTCTTTACAGCAATAGAACACTGACTAAGACACTTTCTCCTGGTCCCCTCTCTGTTTGAGATAGGGTCTCACTATGTGGCCTTGACTGGCCTGAAAATTACTTTGTAGACAAGGCTGGCCTTGAACTCAGTGATCTGCCTGCCTCCGCTGGGATTAAAGGTATGTATCACCATGCCCCACCTAAATAATACATAGTCTTCTATATGTATGACAAGTTTCTTAAATTTAAAAATTTAGTGTTTCTATGTTCAAACGATTTATTCATTTATAAAGAAGCAGCACTATTCCATGATCTTGATTGGGATTCTTAGGGTTATAAAGAAAAAAGATGCTTACCTCGTATTCTATAGAAGGATCTGGAGAATCATCAGTACAATGGATGAATCTTTGAAGAGAAAAAAATGCAACTAAGTATTTTTTTTATATGTGAGTTTTGTGCACAGACATGCTCATAATTAATGTGAGAGTCAGATTTCATAGAAAGCATCTAGAAACAAGGAAATTCAGCCAATAGTTATTAAGCATTACTTGGTGTTGTGCACTGTGTCATCTCATTTAATCCTCAAAACAGAATGAAGAGCTCATACATTCATAATCTCCATTTTTTTTGTGGGCAAAGAAACTAAAATTTAAGTGTCCAAGCTTCAAAAATAAGCTAGGACTATATGCAACTCAGGCTGCCCAGCTTCAGTGAAGGTAGGATGCTACTACCCACTCTCAGTGTTGGTTCAACTGATGAGTCACCAGGCTGCATTGTTCTATGCCACTGAGAACCACACAAAGTGGCCACACTCTTTTTTCAATGGAGGTAGGATGGCATGACATTATCCACCTTACTGCTCACTCTGTGGGTGAGTCAGCATGCTGACTACTGCTCCATGACCATTAGCTTGGCCACTGAAAGCCACACAAAGTGGCTGTCATTTCAAAAATATGTTTGATAGAACAATTCAGCCCTCCACTACACACTCCCCTCTAAGCACTGTTTCATGAACAATGATACATACCAGAATAAAACATCCATCTATGCCAAGCACTGGGCTAGGCATCAGAAGCACAAAAGCACCTAGGACTCTGATGTCCTGTAAGAGGTGTATCAGAGAAAGCTATTAGATGTACAGACAACGTCAGAACACTGGGGTGAATAAAATAAAATACTGTAACATCATAAATGTAGAACTAACTGGCTGGCTGTCATGTGAGGGGAGAGGAGGAAGTAGAAAAGGAGTTCATGTGTAAGACAAAGGGAAATGTGTCAAGGCAGGAAGAGGAAAGATAGGGCAAGGAGCTACATGAGATTAGTATCAGTGGGGTGCAAAACACAAGGGGAAGTGCCAGCGATAAGGATGGATGAAAATTTGGACAAGGAGTTCTGGTTAGATTTTTTTCACTTTGACACAAACTAGAGTCACCTGAGAAGAGGGAACCATATTGAGGAACTACCTCCATCAGAATGGCCTGTGGACATGTCTGTGGGGCATTTGTTTTTTGCTGATGGTTGATATGGGAGGGCCCAGTCCACTGTGGGCAGTGCTAGTCCAGGCCAGGTGGTCCTGAGTTGTATACAGAAATTAGGCTGAGCAAGCCATGGGGAGCAAGTCAGTAAGCAGCATCCCAATATGGTCTCTGCTTTAGTTTCTGCCTTAGCTTCCCTTGATAATAGCTGTTAAGTAGTAAGATGAACTAAATCCTTTGCTCCTCAAGTTGCTTTGGGTCTGTGTTTTATCACAACATAAGACAAGCAAGCTAAGACAAGGAGGAAGCCCAGACAATGATGCCCTAGGGGTGGTAGTAGGGGACTATAAAGGAGATCATTACATTTTAATGCATTAAAACTGTCAGGATGGCACAATGTTTTGAGATAGTGTGGGAGAAAGACTGGCAATGGGAGGCAGACAGTGAAAGGGCTTATTACAATAGTCTCAGGAAGTGATGAAAGGCTAAGTGAGGCAATGGGAAGGGTAAGGGAGAAGAAAAAAAAAAGCACCATACAAAGCCTTTGGGAAGATCAAGTCACTCTAACTTAGTGAGGGCTTAAAAATGAAGGAACAGGGCTGTCGAGATGGCTCAGTTGTTAAGAATGTATTGTTCTTGCAGAGGATCCAAGTTCAATTCCCAGCATCCACATGAGGCAGCTTACAATTGCTTGTAATTCCAGCTCCAGGGGATAGCCCTAACCTCAGATACATGAACATATACAGACATACACACATGTACACCCAAATAAATAGTAATGATATTTTTTTAAAAAAAGGAAGGAACAGACGGGTGGAGGTGGCACATTCCTTCAATCCCAGGACTCAGGAGGCAGAGGCAGGTGGATTTCTGTGAATTCAAGAGCAGCCTGGTCTACAGAGCGAGTCCCAGGATGCCAAGGATCACCCCATCCGGGTATGGGAGTCCCTGAAGAATAGATGAGTTAGGATTCAGCAGTGACACAGGACAGGCTCCAAAGTTACACAGAGAAACCTTGTCTCGAAAAACCAAAAAGGACCGACAGAGTGACCAGGATAAGTCTGGGATCAATTAGGGGTTGAAGCTGATGCCATTTGCCAGAACAGGGGAAAAGCAGGTGGTGCAGGGTAAGGAAAAGAGAAGAGTATTTAAGTAAGTAGAACTGAGACAGGGAAACCACAGAGAAGTTGAGTAAGGCCACTAAAGTGAGGAGACCCAGAGAGAGAGAGGCCAGGGGAGAAAAGGTGGCCTAAGAGCTCACCCAAGGAAGGAAAAGTGACATCTAGACAAATGGCAGAATCCTGGGGGACAGCAACATTTAATGAGCAAGTGGAAGAAAAACACCTCAGGGAAGATTAAAGTAGGAAACATGAAGCGGCACACTGAAAGACAATGGTTTCAAAAACAAAAATAGTGGCCACAGCAATTTTTAAGAGTATGCCCAAAGACAGGGAATAGGGAAGCGGACAGGCAAGCAAAGGCAGGAAGGCAGGACCATTCACTGAACCCAGAGCTTGCCAGTTCAGCTAGACTGGATGGCCAGTAAACCTATGGATACTCCTCTCTCCCCAAGGCTATGATTACAGCTATTTATCTGGATTCTGAGGGTCCTAATGAATTCAGGTCTTCATGCTCCCATGGCAAGCAATTTATTGAATAAGCCCTCTCAACAGCTCCTTGTTTTTATTTTTTATTATTTAAATTAGAAAAAAAAATCTTATTTTACATATTAACCCCAGTTCCCTCTCCCTCCCATCCTTCCACGCCCCACACCGACCCCATCCCATCCCTCTGCTGCTCCATAGAAAGGATGAGGCCTTCCATGGGGGGGGGATCTATCACATCATTTGGAGGAGGGCCTAGGCCCTCTCCTGTGTGTCTAGGTTGAGAGAGTATCCCTCCATGGGGAATGGGCTCCCAAAGTCCATTTGTGCAATAGGGATAAATACTATTCCACTACCAGAGGCCCCATAGACTGCCCAGGCCTCCTAACTGACACCCACGTTCAGGGGGCCTGGTTCTGTCCCATGCTGGTTTCTGAGCTGTCAGTCTGGGGTCCATGAGCTCCCCCTTGTTCAGGTCAGCTGGTTCTGTGGGTTTCCCCAGCCTGGTCTTGACCCTTTTCTCATCACTCCTCCCTCTCTGCAACTGGATTCCAGGAATTTGCCTCAGTGCCTAGCTGTGGGTCTCTGCTTCTGCTTCCATGAACCATCAGAGATAGTTTGACAAAAGAGAAGCGGGCTGGAGAGGTGGCTCAGAGGTTAAGAGTACTGGCTGCTCTTCCAAAGGTCCTGAGTTTAATCCCCAGCAACCACATGGTGGCTCACAACCATCTGCAATGAGATATGGTGCCCTTTTCTGGCCTGCAGGCATATATGATATGTGCAGACAGAATACTGTATACATAAAAAATAAATAAATCTTTAAAAATAAAAATAGGAGCAAAAAAAGATAGTTGTGAAATGGCTTGTACATACACATAACTTGTAACATATATATACATATACATATATATGTATATATCTTATAGTCAAGAGATATTTGTGAAAAAATAGTCATAAACAAAACAAAAAGTATTTTTCTTTCTTTGTGGCTATTATGGTTTGAATGTGAGATGTCCCTTTTAAGTTCATGTGCTGATCACTGGTCTCTAGATGGAAATGTGGAAACTCTAGCAGGTAGTGTCTAGCTGACCAATGTGGAGATGGGTATTTCAAGTCAGACTCGGCACAATCCCTTCCCCGTCTCTGCTTCCTAGGCACCATGAGGTTTGCACCCCTCTACCATGATGTTCTGCCTTACCACAGGCACATAGCCGTGAGGCCATAACTCCTAGCAGTAAAGCCCACACACTGTGAGCTGAACTAGACCTTTTCCTCTTGCCTTCTCACAACGGTAACAATTCAGCTAATACACACGTGCTGGTGATCAAGTGCTCTATCAATGAAAGCACAGAAATTTTCTGGCACAAGAAAAATAAAATAAAATAAATAAATAAAATCATATGCCGGGCGTTGGTGGCACACGCTTTAGTCCCAGCACTCAGGAGACAGAGGCAGAGGCAGGTGGATCTCTTTGAGTTCAAAGCCAGCCTGGTCTACAGAGCAAGTTCCAGGACAGCCTCCAAAGCCACAGAGAAACCTTGTCTAAAAAAAAAAAAAAAAAACACAGACAAAAAAAATGTCTTGAGGCTGGCAAGATAGGTGTTAGGATTCATGTTTAGCAAGAAGAAAGCCTTGGATTCATTTTAAAGGAGGGCAGCATCAAGTCATTCAAACACAAACCCAAATGTGAAAGCGTTTTACTTCATTGAATGTGTGATCATGTTAGTACCTCCGCAATCACTTATGTTTTACATTGCAAATAGTAATAATTTTAATTTACTTGATTGGCTGAAATCCAGAGAAAGCAGACTTCTATTACCACTAATAACTGGGAACCAAATGATATACCCTAAAGGTACACAGTTTTTACAGTAGTGAATGTTTACATGTGCCAAGCGCCACTGGAAGCCTTTCACAGCTGCCATTTCATTCAGTCCTTGCAGTAAGTGCTGCCATTATCATCTCCACTTATCTGAGCTACCAAGACTCAGAAGGGTAGGGTAACAAGTGGGAAAGAAGCATTTAATCACAAGCTGCACCCTATCTCTCATGGGTGGAGGTGCTAGACGTATTGTTACTAAATCTCTTAGATCAAGTTTGGTGGGTAGGCAGAGTGAGAGAGGCGTGTGTACACACACACACACACACACACACACACACACACACACACACACACACACACACACACACACACGGCACTACATACTGACAAGTCTTTAGCCTAAAGAAGTATCAGTGTTGAAAAAGAAAAGAAGCCAGGCGGAAGTAGCACATACCTTTAACTCCAGAACTCAGGAGGCAAAGGAAGAGGATCTCTGAGTTCAAGGTCAATCTGGTCTATAAAGGGAATTCTAGGACAGCCAGTGCTACCTACACAGAGAAGAAACCCTGTCTCGAAAAAAGTTTAAGAAGTTAGGAAAGAAGAAAGGAAGGAAGAAAGGAAGGAGGGAGGGAAGGAAGGAAGGAAGGAAGGTAGGAAGGAAGGAAGGAAGGGAGGAAGGAAGGAAGAAAACCTATCTTAACTAAATCCTATTTCCATCAGAAAGTTGGGAAATCTGTTTTAATATACTCCAGCATACTATCTGAAGACCTCATTTTCCCATGAAAGCAAAAGTCACTTTCTTCAAACTCAACTAAAGTATATTACCCAAAGGAGCTATATTCCAACATTAGCTTTGAGTATATTTAAAATTTCTTAAGCAAAAATAACTCTTACAGGTTGTTTTATGTTAATCAAAATTGAGGCCATGAAATGTCAGGTTAACAAAAATTAATACAATTGTTCTATTCTTTAAAAATAACTACCCTTTCCCCACCAGGACCAGCAGCATGATAAGACTAAAAATATTAACAGAGTTCCTATGTTTTGACACCCAGCCACTACAGAGACAAGTAAGTACTCTGGATTAAATTACCCATATAAATGAGGAAAGACAAGAAATCAATACACGGTGTGGTGGTGCATGCCTATAATCCCATGACCCAAGAGTCTAGATTATGAGCTCTAGACTACACAGTGAGTTCCAGGCCAGCCTAGGCTAAAGTGTGTAAGAAAATAAAGAAAGGAAGAGAGAGGAAAAGAAGAAGAGAGAGAGGAAGGGAGAAAGGAAGGAAGGAAACAAAGGACCATAGGTCAAGGAAAAAAATCATAATCAAGACCTTGGGTTCTATAATTAGTGCCTTAGCTACTTTTCTGTTGTCATGACCAAGGCAGCTTATAAAAGAAAACATTTAATTTGGGGATCATGGTTCCAGGGGGCTAGAGTCCATGACCATCTTGATGGAGAGCATGGCAGCACACAGATAGGCATGGCAATAGAGTAATAACTGACAACTTACATCTTGATCCACAAGCACAAGGCAGAGAAAGAGAGACAGTGGGAATAATGTGAGCCTTTGAATCCTCAAAGCCCGCCTGCAGTGATGCACCTGCTTTATCAATCCTAATCCTTCCCCAACAGTTCTATCAACTGTAGACCAGACACTGAATGGCTACACTAGCTAGCCATCAAGCTCTGGGCTGCCCACCTATCTTACTCCTCTACCCTTTGTGCCAGGGTTTCAGGCAAGGACCACCATATCCAGCTTTTATGTGGGTGCCAGAGACCTAAACTCAGTCCTCATGCTTGCATTTTACTGACAGACCTATCACCCCAGACACCACTTTTAAAAAATGATTCTATATTCTTACAAATACCAACCCAGATTCTTAGTCATCATATTACTACTTAAAAATAAGTGTATTTATATACATATTTACATTCTACCACCTTATAACATTATTTTTAACTGGTTTAACATTTATGTGATTTTTAAAACGAGTTGTTTGAGAACATATGTGGTACCGGAGGTTACTGCTGTAAGCTTTTTCTTACTGAGATGATTAACCAGATGGCCAAATGTGTTTATGAAAGGAGAGGGTGGTGCTGAGCTGTCTAGAGGCTGAACATAGGAACCTGTCCAGAAGCTTATCTTGAGCAGACATTACAGGCAACTTGATCATAGTAAGACCTCTCTCTTCAGATAAAAAAAATTAAAAAAAAAAAGGGTTGGAAGATTACAACATTGTGTTTCACACTAATCAAGGTCTAATTATATGAAAGATAAACAAATCATGGGCAGAAAGACAAAGCACAAATTTTGAGAAAGCAGAAAATAATACAAAGTTTTGGTGGTATAGCTTTTCTTGCTGTTCTGAAAAGCAAATCAATAGTTTCAGCATGTAGATGCCACTTCTTTAGGGTTTTCAACTATGGCAGAAAGAGAAAGATAAAATTAAAGTAAGGGTGATTAGATGTGTTCATTAGCATTCTCACAGATCTTTTCTCCAAAAAGGCAAAATACTGTATTTAAAAATTAAACCGCCTATGGTAGTTTGAATGAGCTGCCTCCATGGTCGCAGACACTGGATGGAGCACTTGGTCCCCAGCTGGTTGCACTGTTTTGACCATTTAGGAGGTGTGTCCTTGCCAGAAGAATTCTATCACTGGGGGTGGGGCTGAGGGGTCAGGGGTGCTTTGAGGTTTCAAAGCCCCACACCATTCCTAGTTAAGCTTTCTTTGCCTCCTGCTCATGGTTTAAGATGTGAGCTCTTAGCTGCTCCTGCCACAATGCCTTCACTCTGCTGTTAGACACTAACCCTCCTGAACCATAAGCCCAAATAAACACTGTGTTTCTTCCTGGGGATGTGTGGGGGAGGGGATACTGACCTGAGGGGCCTGTACTATTACCTGGGTTCATGGTACCACTGCATCTGGGGTCTTTGCTGATGTCCTGGGGTCTATGTTGATATCCATGGTTGGGTCCATGGTCCTATTGCAGCTGGGGGCATGCGTGTGATCTGTACTGTTGCCAGAAACCATGTGGAGGCCCATGATCCATTCTCCCACTGACTGTGGCTACATCTACTGTGATATTGATGACTCCAGACAAATAGTTGAGAGGGAGGGAGATGGAAGGCTTTTATGACAACCCCTCTTCCCTTCCGACACACACACAAAAAGTAACAGCCTAGACAGGATGCTACCAAAGAGAACTTTTAAAAAATGTGAAGGGATGCTAAAGTGTAGCTCTCCACAATTGATGGTTTCTGACAGGGATGCAGGAGGGAAAGGACTCAGTTTATTTAAGGGGCAGGCCACTGAGAGAGTTTGACCATGCTCCAGTGAGTATATAGATAACATAAATTGGATTTTTTTAAATTTGTTTTCTCTCTTTTTTTTTCTTATTTTTATTTTTTACTTTTTTGGTGGGGCAGAGGTCACAAGGGTGGGGGTTGGAGATGGACATGGAAGAGCTGGGAAGTGAGTGTAATTGGGGCACATGATATAAAATTCCCAGAGAATCGGGCTGGAAAGATGGCTCAGAGGTTGAGAGAACTTGCTGCTCTTCCAGAGGTTCTGAGTTCAATTCCTAGCAACCACATGGTGGCAAAACCGTCTGTAATGAGATCTGGTACCCTATTCTGGCAGAATACTGAACAAATAAATAAATAAATAAATAAATAAATAAGATTCCCAGAGAATCAATAAAAATGTTACATGGAAAAAAACAAAACAATAAAAACAAAAAAATAAAATTTAATAGCAATAAAAAGTGGTTGGGTTCAAAAAAGAAAAGTTTGAGCTGGAAAAACTATGCTTAGTACTACTTTCATATATTGTCTCAGGAAAAGTAAAGACTTAAAGTTTATTCAAAAAAAAAAAAAAAAAAACAGGTGGCCTCCCTTCATTCCCTCTTGCCTCTGTGCATACTCGCTGACCCACACCATCCACTAACATTGCCCAATAGTCACAGGAGAAAAAGACTGAGTATCTTAGTTCTTACTGATTCAGGGAGTAAAAATAACCACACAATACACTAAGGGCTTTTTAAAAACAAAAACCAATATGCAAAACAAGAAGAAAAAGATGGAAGAAGATTCAGAACACTGCCTATGCCAGACCAGTTTCTCTCAATTTTAGACTTGCCACAGGGCTCCGAATTTCCAGGGATAATAAGTTCTTGTGGAGCTAACTCACAGTTCTTGTCCACATTTCACGAACAATGCCTATTCTTTGACCTCATCATGACATCCATCATTCACTCATGACTATCTTGTAACTAATTTAACCTTTTTCTCATATTTTCAACATTGTACAGTCTTTCATATCACTTGTTTTTTTGTTTGTTTGCTTTTCTGTACATGAAGCCTCAGGGAGAAAAACCTATTTGAAGTTTCTTGTGTAGCAGTCTGAGGTAGAGACATGGCCCAGCAGTTTAAGGATATTTACTGCTCTTGTAGAAGCTCAGCATTTGGTGCCCAGCACCTACACAGGAAGGTTCACAATCTCCTGTAACTCCAGCTCCAGAGGATTCTAAACCTATTTTGAACTCTGTGGTTCAGATACACATAACTTTGAAAAGTAATACAAATAAATCTTTTTTAAAAACCAAAAAAAAACTAAAAAAAAAAAAAAAGAAAAATTCCAGAAGTGACCAAATTTCTAAGTTTTAAGATAAGAGCTGTAGCACAAGTTCGAATTGGTCTTTATAATAAAAACCTGGAATCAGATATTAGGGGGTAAGAGCTGAAAGCAGCCAGCCACTAGAGCTCTTACCTCCATGAAATCCTCAGACTGAAAAAAGACAGAGTTCCTGTCTCCTCCTGCCTTATCACTTCCTCCCTCCACCTATCCATCTTACTTCCTGTCTGTCTATACAGACCTCCAGACCTCTATGGTTAACTAGTGGCTAGCTCTACCTTCCGATCTTCAGGCAAGCTTTATTTGTTGGAGTATAAACAAGATATCACTACAAAGAGCCCTTCTGCATTTTGCTGTCTTACTCCATCCAACCAAAAATGAGACCCAACCACTTGTCTAGTGTATCCTGTTAGTAATGTTGTAGCTATCTTAGTTATCAGTTTGACTACCTTGCTGTTGTGATGCTTCAAGTAACCCTATTTTACATAATAATGACCCCACAGTACTAGCAAGTCAAATATGCCAAGAGAAGCCACAATGTGCCTCCTGGAAGTAAAAAGGACAGACACACATATATATATATACACACACACACACATACATATATATACACATATATATATATACAATATTTATGGCGTTCAGTACTATCCATGGTATCCCACTAGAGGTCTATGGGCATGTCCTGCAGATAAAGGGGGATTTACTGTAATAACCAGTTTTGAATAATACTATGAAAAGTATTACACTGAATGTAGCTATGTGTAAATTGCTAAGACAAATAAAATTCCCTGGTCAAAGCTATTTCTCTTTAATTTGAGCCCTTCATGAATGGGTTTTTTATTCACTCGGCTTTTTCTTCTAATTGCTAACTGAACATCAGGTGTTCTTTTCATGTTTTGTCCTACTGAAGTGACAATCAATAAAATAATTAATGAAAGCAGCCTTGTGACTCAGTAAGTTTAATTATGGAGAATGCTGATGTGTGGGCAAATAATGCAAACAGCAAATATTAGGCAGACTTATTGTGTTATAATTCAACCTCCACATTTTTAAAGCATCTGGTCCACTGTCATCAAGAGAAGAACAGGAAAAACGGAAGACAGAACTTAGCATTCTATAGGAAAGTTTGCCAGCAGCAGACACAGGGTAGATGCTCAGCTATTCCTGACCACCAGCCTTGTTAACAGAATCTGGATTGTCCAGACCCTGATGCACCTGTGGGTCACAATCACCCAATAAAGTTTCAATCATTGCATGCTGGAGAGATAGTGGAGCCTCTAGTATGTGGGACCTACTGAAGGAAGGCAGGTAATGGGGTGGGGGTGGGGGTGACCTTGATAGCGATCTTAGGACCCTGACCATCTGTCTTACTCTCTGTTTCCAGGCTGCCATAAAGTGAACAGGCCTCTTGTATCATGCATTCCTGCTATGATGCACTATGCTGCCACAGACCCAAAAGAAATGGGGTCGACCAACCATAGACTGAAACTTCTAAAATTATGAATCAAAATAAACTTTTGCACCTTGTAAGTTGTTTAACTCGGTATTCTGTCGTGACAAAAGGCTAACACATCCCTCCTTCCAGGGATACACATATTGACTCATATAAGTGGCCCTCAAAGCAGGAGCCTGGAACTGCCAGGAAACATGTTAGAAATAATATAGTCAGGGCAATAAAACCCTATGTGCGTAAACAATTTTCAGTTGGCTTTTGTTAATATAGGGACTGGACTGGATAGAGAGCTCAGTAATTAAGAGCACACACTGTTCTTAGAAAGGACTTGGATTCAGTTCTCAGCACCAATATCAAGCAACCCACAGCCACCTATAATTCTACTTCCAAGGGATCTGATGCTCTTTTCTAGACTCTGTAGACACCTGTACTCATGTGCATATACTGTCACATAGACATAAACACATAACTAAAACAATAAAATTAAAACTTAAAAACACCCTGACTTTATCAAAGTTTGTTTCTTTAGTCAAGGTAAGATTCAAAATGGTGTAAACAGTACAAATTCATTTTTATGACACAGTAAAAATATGCACAGATCAACAATTATGTGTTAGAATAATCACTGATATCTCATTCTAGTATATGTTTTAATGGGAATTCTGAAAAGGATCTCTAACTGATAGTAACCAGCAGTGGGACTTTGAACCACTGAACAGATTTAGGCCTCAGCAGAGTAAAACACTACATGATCTTGTCAAACCTAAAGAATTACACTCAATCTTAAGCTTTTGAAAGACATTGTGACAAAAATTCTTTTTTTATTTTTTCTACTTTGTAGTGCTATGAATCAAATCCAGGGCCTCAAGAATGCTAGGCAGATGCCCCACACTGAGCCACACTTCTAGGCACTGATCTTCATTGTTCATGAATTTTACTAATAAAGAATTGTGTTATAGTGACACTCACTGTTACGTACCCGGTTTACTGCTTACTATGCTAGTGATTATCAACAATATTTCTAGGAACACATTAGGGATGACCAACTAATGGGCTGGAGGCTGAGTGTACAGCATCTGTTCCTTCCAACATCCCAACTGGTGATAGTGTAAGCATGGCTATTTGTGAGTAAGCATTCTAAAGCCACGGTCTCACATTGACTTGCTGACTTAACTTTTTCCTTAAAAGTCAAAAACTACAAAATGTAAATCATGACTGGTAGTTTTACTACCCACTGGTGAATGTCAAAGCTGATTTTTAAAACCATCAGCTTCAAAATTAAAAGTAATGTAAAACTATTTTTGGGAAGGCCAAGATATCCTCATATTCTTACTGCAATGACTACTAAAGGTCTGTACTAAAGAGTCCCTATCACTTAACAGATACAACACAGTTTGAATGTATATAGTTCAAGATCTTTTTACTCAAAGCATCAGAATGTTAGAAAGCTTTGGGGAGGCGAGTGAAGCAATGACTTTCTTCTAACCAGAGGAATCTGCCAGAATACAAATGTGGCTGCATTTGTTAAAACGAAAACTGCAGGCCACCAACTCCCAGTAATATCTGTGTCAGCACGATCATAAAAGGTCAGTAACTGCATATGAAAACAATACATGCTTAGACTTTTTGTTGTTAATTGTGTTCATTTCTATAAAGCCAGAGATGAACAGCTATAGAAATACCTGGCTAACCCATTCCCTCTATATGCTATTTTTTATGATGCCACTCAGGATGGAATGCAGGGCCTCATGCATGCTAATCATATATGTAATAATTGAACCATACCCTAAATTCCTTTTATAATGAACTTAGGATACAAACACACTCATTGATGGCTACAAAACATTGTTTTCTCTTACCAACACTATCATCCCATATACAGAGCTGATTGTGACTGTCAGGTAATGGACCTACCTAGCCATGTCAGGGTCCCTTCAAAATAGAAGCTGAGGCTGAAGCAGAGTGAACTGCCGGAGCAAAGCCTACTGCACAGTTAGGGAAATGGGGTGTGCACCAGCATGCAAGCACTGTATTTCTGAAGCTTAAAGCAGAACTTACAGACTAGTTTAACTACAATGACTGGTGTTTAGAAGATGACTAGGAAGGGAGGTCAGGGATAGCTGTTGTCTGGTGATGAGACAAAGGAAGAACGGGGCACGCACATTCAATGGTGAATGCCCTGCCTTGCTATAATTAGCAGCAGCAGCTCAAGTTCTTCTTCTTTTTTTTTTCTTTTGAGACAGGGTTTCTCTGTGTAGCCATAGCTGTCCTGGAGCTCGCTCTGTAGACCAGGATGGCCTCAGACTCACAGAGATTCACCTGCCTCTGTCTCCCAAGTGCTAGGACTAAAGGCGTGTACTGCCACCACCCGGCACAGCTCAAGTTCTTTAGCCACACAGTTACCATCAAGTAGACAATAATTCTATTTGAAAAAAAAAAATGTATCTTCAAGATTTACTTTGAGGACCATCACTGCAGAGCTTCATAAAAGAAAAGAGAATTGCTCAAATGCATCACACTACCAGAATACAATGACAAACCATTAAGGTCAGATAAAATAATGATGAGTGTAAGCATTTAATGACACAGAAAGATGTCACTATATGCTGCTAACATACTGTCACTATATACTGCAAACACAACCTATAGAGCAATTACGAACAACTGAATCACAATCTTCAAGTTGGACTGGAGAATGAACTTAGCAGTTAAGAGTACTGGCTATTCTTCCAGAGGACTCAGGTTCAATTTCCAGCACCCACATGACAGATACAATATCTATAACTCCAGCTCTAGGAGATCTGATGCCTTGTTTTGGCCTCCAAAGGCACCAAGCATACATATGGCACACATATACATGCAAGCAAAACACCATATACATAAAACAAAAAAAGTCCAAGATTTTAAAAAAAGGGGCAGGTGGGCTGGCAAAATGACTCAGGAAGTAGAGGCAATTGCTACCAAGCCTGACATCCTGAGTGTGATCCCTGGAATCCATATAGCGAAGGGAAAGAATCAACTCCTGTAAGCTATCTTCTAACCTCTACATGAGCTCCATGACTTGTATACACACACATAACACACAAACACACACAAATAAAAATATATGAATAATTTAAATAATCCTTACTAGACAAAGACAGGTTTATTTACATTATATCTATGAATCAAAAGAAATCTGGAAGTATATACAGCTGATAATGTAGTGAGCTCACCATGCTTTTCTGTTTTTTCCTCATCAGTAGTTACTAATTTTGTTTTTATATTATAAGCACATTTGAAATTTATAATAGAAAAAATTACTAAAGCCGGGCAGTGGCGGCATGCCTTTAGTCCCAACACTTGGGAGGCAAAGGCAGGTGGATCTCTGTGAGTTCGAGACCAGCCTGGTCTACAAGAGCTAGTTCCAGGACAGCCTCCAAAGCCACAGAGAAACCCTGTCTCAAAAAAGCATTAACAACAACAATAACAACAAATTACTAAAGTGTTTCTCATATATATATATATATATATATATATATATATATTCTTGATAGTTAGATATATCTACTATATAGCATTTGCTGTAAAAGAAAAAAGACGGTTTGCTTTAAAATGCCACTTAAGGGCCACAAAGTAGCTCATGATACAGAACTGTTATAGTAGAGCACTAGAAAGTAGAATTTTACCAATAGGAAGCTACTCACAAGACACTTACGGCTGTGTGAAGTCACGAGTGATGAAATCAGAACTCTTGAAAAGCAGGAAGATGTCACTGAGGGTTTTACATTTCAAAGAACTATTCATTGCTATCCAGTATGCATCCTAAATAATAAACATATGTGAGTTAAGACACATCCCACAACTGCAGCTCAGGCATATAAATGAAAGCAATTAACACACAGCATCTCAAGGGTTTAAAGAAAACAACCAAGCAAATTTTAGTAGAACTGTCAGATGTCAAACACACTTCCCAACAAAAAGAACATGACCAGAGCATGCCAGATACTCAGTTATGCACACTGAAGACCAAGATGTTTCAGTAGGTAAAGGCAATGCCCAAAAACCTTGATCACCTAAGTTCAATACCTGGGCTACACATAGGAGAAGAAGAAAACCAAGTCCCACAAATTGTCCTCTGACCATCAAGTGTGCATGCACAAATACACTCACTAAACAAACAAATATAATTTTTAGAAAAAGAAGTGTAACTATACACACTGAGATAGTAGGATTCACACATTTCAGGCCAGGGCCAAGTACTTTCCAATGTTTTTCATGTTAAGATGGAAGGAGGATTAATGACGTCACACACACCAGCTAATAAAAGATTCAAGTGGTAAAGAAACAGCTACTCTCCAAAATAAGAGCAGTCATTCCTGTTTGGGGAGACTGACAAAAAAACACCTGGACTTAGATTGTCAATACACTTAAGACCCCAGTTATTCGATCAAAAAGGAAGAAATTGAGACAGTTTCAATCAGTGGCTGTGCTGGACATGTGGACATTAGGGAACAAGGCTCAGTGAAATGTGATTAAGTCACACTTCTATAGACAGACCAGACACAGGATTTAAAAAAACACATTAAAAAACATTGATAATTACCAAAACTATCCAATTATCCACACTACATGGAAGAAAGCACTAGTGCATATAGGTCAGTCAATAAACAAATGGACAAGTAAGGAATTTATAACCAAAAATATCTTTCCATCTTAAGTGGAAAACAAAGAAAATTTAAAACATTACTCAGATAGAGATGCAAAGCTGGCTTAGACACTAAAAATTAATTCAAAAACTTCTATATGATAATTTCTCCCAATGAAAAAGACAATAACTTCCCATCATATTTAATTCCAATAAATATGATTTATACATATGTTCTGTATGTACACTGCAAACCATACAGCTGAATAAAAAAAAAAAGAATGCAACTACAAACTCCAAGGAAAGTAAAAGATGGAAAAAGAAAATGGTAATAATCATAGTAAGCCTCCATCAGGTGAATACATGGTGTTTGCCAAATGAAAGCCACTAGAAACCCTGAATACTGGGGAGAACAAAAGGTGCCCCCAAGTGAATATGCACTTCCTACTGCAGTGCACAGAGGGAGGTGTGTACTGATGCAAAGACTGGAGGACAACTTCCAAGAGTTGGTTCCTTCCTGCCTTGTTGGTCCTCGAGATTAAACTCGGGTTATCAGGCTATCCCACTGAGCTATCTCTCTGCTCCAGCATATTTATTAGTACTTTCCAACAGAGGAAATTTTTCTCAGCTGAGTAGGTGACGTTTTAAAAAATGCAGACTATGAACATACCTAGGATTCAAGCACAATTGGCAACATTAAGAGGTCAAACTGTCTTTTGGTAGAATACATAGTATTTCACAGACCCAGGAAAGTACACATGGCAAAATCAAAATAAAACAGAGGAAAAATATAATAAATTCAATAGCATTTTTTCCTGGAATTAGGAATATAATAGATCTTCCATGAGGATATATAATGAAATAAAGAGCAAAACAAACAAGTATTCAAATAATGAGATTTCCTTATGTGCGCCTACCCTTGGGGCACTCCAATTAAGCTTAGGGAAGACACTACCCCCGAGCGAATTGATAGCTTCCTGGACTTGAGTGGTGAACTCAGGAAACTCTGGTGCCTACAAAGACAGAGAACAAATCATGAGCTACAGACATGGAAAATATGATCAATATCTCAAGGTTGTAGTTAGGATGTTAAAACAATTATTTAGAATACAAATTGCTGTTCTAGTCCTCCACTCAATTAAATACAATCAGCAAAGAAATAACATTTACCAGAAAGAGAAATAATCAACTTCTAAATGGGTATTTTCTAAAACATTCAAAACTCACATCTCTGAAAACACAGATACCATCAAGTACATAGTACATAAGTAACAAATCACTGGTGCTTACATAAAGCCAGCATCTGAAGCCAACTGTGATGGCATACGTCCTGTAATCCCACCACTTGGCAAGCAGAGGCAGGAATTAAGAGCTGAAGATCCTGGCTATATAGCAAATTCAAGGACAGTTGAGGCTGGGGAGGTGTACAAGGCAGTGTGTAAGTGTGCTCTGCACAGCAAATGTAAGGATTCAAGTTTAAACCCTCAGTACAAAAGTGAGGCATGGCTTCCCATACCTGTAACACCAGCACTGGGAGAGTGGAGACAAGCAGATTGCAAGAGCTCACTGGCCAGCCAGCCTCACTGAAATGACAAACTCCAAGTTTATTGAGTGACACTTTTTAAACAAAATGAGATGAAGAGCAGTAGAAGATGATACCCAATATCTTCCTCTGGCCTCCATAGACACGTGTACACACAGACACATACGCACACACACACACACACACACACAATAATGAGAGCTGTTATTTTTCGAGAAACTGGAGCGAGGTAGGAATTGACTGTACATACACTCCAATTCTCAGAAATAATATCCAATGCTTAAAGGACCATTGTGGGAAAGGTTTAGTAAAAATGAAAAATACATGATGTGATAAATTATACCTAAACACTACTATTTACAGGCAAGTTGTAATATAAGCAAAAATCCCAAATAGTACCTGGGTAAGTTAAAATGTCCTTTTCTTTTTGATTGAGTTAGAAACAGACATTTTTCGAATAAAAAGTAACTCAGTCTAGTGTTTGTTTCAACCAGGAAGTGACAGAAAAACTTCCATTCAACAAGAAGATACACTTGATTGCCAATAGGCCCTGCCTTAAACTTGAGGTAAATATCAAGGGGTATGGAAATAGGACTTTCTGGGGATCTAGGACACAAGGACATTAACAAACTCTTCCTGTCACTCTGACTGTATTAGCCTCTAGAAAGGGGGTTGCTGCCCCCTACTGGGCAACTGCAGGTTCTGAAAAAAAATTAATCAAATTCCATAGTAGAAAAATATTCTGACAAAGTCTAAAATTACCTACACACTACAAAACCCAGATGGTTCCTATGGACCCTCAAGATCTAGCTCAGTGAAGAGAAAGAAAAAAACTGAGACGATTCTAGGGGAAAGGCCAAAAAGTAAGTTCTTAAAAAAGGAAATATATTGCCCAATTAGAAACAACTCATTGGTAGGTTTTGTTTGATTTGTAGGCTAAGACGTGATTCCTGGCCTGTGCATGCAATAAACACTCTAACACTAAGATGCAATCTCAACTCTAGAAGGGGTTAACTGCAAGTAAGACACTAACCTGTTGGTTAGTAACAAGTTCTTTCATTATTTGATAGACTACACCAACTCGGCTTAGACACAATCAGTCATGAAGCCCTCTCGATGAACAACTGAGTAAGGAATTCTGTATTTCCATTTGCCTCTCCCATCAAAAGGATGTATAATTCCTGTCATACAAATTAGTTCCTCATAATCACCAGAAGCTGCTGGTCTGGCTGTCCTAGAGCTGTCAACAAAAGCCACTTATCTAAGCTCTGCATCACTACAGCAGTAGTGTCTGTAAGAGATAGAGCTGGGGCAGTAGAGATGGCTCGCTCAATGTTTAAGATTGGCTGCTCTTTAGAAGACCTAGATTCAATTCTTAGCACCCACATAGCAGCTCACAACTGTCTACAACCCTAGTTCCAGGGGATCCTATACCCTCTTCTGACCTCTATAGGCACCAGGCATGAACATGGTGCATAGATATAAATACAGACAAAACACCCATTCACATAAAATTTAAAAATAATAATTACAAAGACAAAATAATTCCATTTCCCTACTCCACAAAACATTGCACGGAAGGACTGCTACATTTCATACATTTTGCTTTGGTTTTGTAGAACTAAAGGTTGACTCCAGGGTTATGTGCACTTTAGGCAATCTGTAAAAAAAAAACCTGGGTTTTTTTGCTGTTGTTTGTTTGTATTGTTTTGCTTTATTTTTGAGAGAGGTTCTCATGTAGCACAGGCTGACCTAAAAAACTCTATGTAGTCAAAACTGGCCTTGAATTCTTGACCCTCCCTCCCTCTCGATGTTCATTTTGCTGCCATGCACCACTACGCCCAGGTCTATTTATTACATTTTAAAAGATGTGCTTGGTTCTCTCAAATTGTCAAAAATCATTCAGCATTATGAGATACTAAACCATGGATCCTTCAGAAAAAATTCAAATTACAAAAAGTTTACAAACAGCACACCACTATGTGATTTTCACTATGCCCCTACTATGAACAACTTGGTAAACTATAGCTAACTCATAATGACTTGAGAATGAAGTCCTGTGGACATCCTGTCTGAAAGGGGTCCAGTTGTCATCCTCCCATCCCAGACGATTACATATTCACTTACTACTCATGATCACTATGTCTTTTCTTTACATTTTATTTTTAGCCAGTTTTAATAGCTGCTTGGTTCCTCCAAGAGTTAAAAGTAAAATCTTTAAAAATGTGTTAAATCAAGAGTTTCATATCTGCAGTGGAGTCATGATTTAATACTATGAAATGACTAATAAACAGATGACATTAGATTACTGTTTCAAGCTCATAGCTCCACTGCACACGGGCACTAGTCAGTTGTCCAGGGGAGTGTTCCCACAGTGAGTGGGATAAAAAGCCACACTTTCATTTGATATCCCTAGACATTCTGAGATTTCATCAACTGCCTTTTTCTAGCCTCAATTCTGTACTACACTCATTCAGAGAGGGTAGGTTTCCTTTTCCTTTTTCTTTTGTTTTTGTCCATAAATATGACATTCTAAGAACTTCATATAATACTATCATTTGCTATGCATACTTTTATTTTTTAAGATTTTATTTTCTTTATCTTATGTGTATGACTGTTTTGCTTGTATGTATGCACTGTGTTGTGTGGATAGATGTTTCTGTCCTGACTGGTTCTGTAGTCATTTAGTGCCAAATAAACACACAGAGGCTTGTATTAATTATAACTGTTTGGTAGATGGCTTAGGCTTATTGGCTAGCTGTGTCTTAATTATTAACCCATCTCTATTAATCTGTGTATCTCCATGTGGTTTTGACTTATGGGAGAATGCCTGAACATCCTACCTTCCTGGTAGCTACATGGCATCTCCCTGACTCTGCCTCCTACCTTTCTCCAGCTCTGTTGGGATTTCCCACCTGGCTAAATCCTGCCTGTCCATTGGTCACAACAGCTTTATTCATTAACCAGTAAGAGAAACACACATTCACAGCATACAGAAGAACCTCTCCTGTCAGTGTTATATCTAAGTCCGGCAGCACACAGGCCAGAAGAGGTGAACGGATCCTCTAGAACTGGAGTTATAACAGGCTATAAGCTCCCATATGAGTCCTGGGAACCAAACCTGAGTTGTCTGGAAATGCAGCAGTGCTCTTGACTGCTGAGCCCAGTCCCTCTCCAGTCCCTAAGCACACTTTTAATGACTTGCTTTGGGGGACAATGGGATGAATCCAAGTTGTATTGTCTTTAAGCTATATTTCCAAATTGCAAGCTTACCATGGTGCTTTTGAAATCTTGATTACTATTTCCTTCTTTGTCTTTGAGACAACGCTTAGGCCTAGGTTTTAGCCCAAGATGGTGTCCAGATTGCAATCCTCACACTTGAGTCTCCTGAGCGCTGGGATTATACACAGGTGATTCATATCCCCCACCTCTCTCTGGTGAATGGGGGTATTCCTCATTTGATAGCTTTTTACTTATACTAGTGAATGTTTACTTTGGATTTTCCTTCAATGGACCAGGCTTCAGTATCTCTTTGACTAAGAGGTATCCGTTCATGAGGGTTCCTACTGCCCATCTCTACTTACTTCCACATGGAGAACCTAATTACTTAAATATTCATTAGGTTTTTATTATAAAATAATGTCAGACTTCCAGAAATGTAAGATCAACAAGAATGCTTATATACTATTCATAGGCTCTTTCTCCCTTTCACCCCATTTGTTTTATCATTGTTCCCCAAACCCTACTCTCTATGCACGTCTATTTATTTATATTTACATTGTGAAATGAATTATTTTCACATGCTGTTTTAGAACACACTACAATCACTAAGTCCATTTATCCATACATATACATACATACATATATATATATGTATATATATATATCCTAAAAAACTATTTAAACCTTCTTTTATAAAAGACTCAAATAAAGAATCGTGTTCTTTCTTTTTCTTTTTTTCCTCTTTTTTTTTTTTTTTTTTTTTTGGTTTTTTGAGACAGGGTTTCTCTGTGTAATAGTCCTGGCTATTCTAGAACTGACTTTGTAGACGAGGTTGCCCTCAAATTCAGAGAATCACCTGCCTCTACCTCCCAAGCTGGAAACACCCCTAACCAGTTATGAGTGACATCCTTAACAATGGTATCCAAGGTTGTCCTCTGGACTCCACATGTACCCGGGCATATGTGCATGCACACCTATATGCATATGCACCTGTGCATATATACATAATAAATATTAACAGATAGAAATAAATTATACAGTATACTGTGTTATAGCAGAAGGAACAGACTAAGTTACATGTATTATTTATCCATCTATATTATTTAAATGTGAGGCCATATACTAATCACCCATATCCCCATTAAGATCCAGGTCAAATGTGTCAATGGATGGATGGCTCCATATCCATGAGTATATACATAGCACAGAGTGGGTGGGTAATCAAAGAAGAGGACATAAAGTTGGGAGTGGGGATGGGAAGGGGTCTGAGAAGTTAGGTGGAGGAATAGATATGAATATGATCAAAATACACAGTATAAGATATGAATTCTCAAAGGATTCATAAAAAATTATATTTTGAAAATCCTGGCCACATGTTGCTTCCCACTGAAGCCTTTGTGGATATACTCAGTTAACTGTTCTCTCTGCTTTGACATCTTGGCCATCTACCTCCTGCCTTAAGTATTACTTCCCCCTGGTTTACAAACCCTTTGATGGCAGAAATCAAATAAATATCTTTGTCCCACAGAGCAGAATTTAGTGGCCTGAGTCTGACAGAATCACACTGAGCTGAATGAGATTTTCATATATAAGAGTGAGTGATATGCATGGCATCTGGAGTAAACAAGACAAAAATTTCCCATCTCTGTATCTGTTGGCATGGTAATCTAAGGAAATAACACCCCTTTCAGACATCTCCACGTCTTTTCATGTATCCTTGAAACTGTATCTCTTTAATCAAACTAAACAAAAGTTCCTGTGAGTAATACTTCAGTCTCTCTTGAAAGAAATAACTATGCTATTTAAATACCCTTGAGTAAATGAATACAGACTTTTCCTTTTAATTCACATTCACCTGGGAACCTCAGAGCTAACATTTGGCTTGAATTCCATCTTTCAGGTCTAACAGAAGCAAGGAGAACATAAAATATACACTTTTGATATTTCTTTTGTATGCAGAGGAGGAAAGGGGGCAAACTATGCTTGCCTGTTAAACAATGACATAAGTTATTTTTATAAAGAGTAAGTGATAACCCACAGACAGTAAGCTATTCCATGGCAAGCTCATCAAACTTAGAGGCATGCACTTAAGCCTTGAGGCTCATTCTTGTGTGTCAGTGTGAGGCTGCCCCATCTTGGTGAGGCTCTGCTCTTACCGTAAGTGTGGCTGTGCTCTCATCATCAGACCACTGCATAGACAAAAGAGAAAGAAAACATTCAATTTAAATACTATATTGGGATAACAAAGGTAGTATGCTACCTAAAAATGACACACAGGAGACATCTTCCCCTGGGTATGATATATGAGGAGATGGCTCAGTAGGTAAAAACACTTGCTATTCAAACATGAGGGACTGAGTTCTAATCCTCAATACCCATGTAAAAGCCAGAAAGAGCTGTGCACGCCTGGAACCCTGGTGTTGGGAGTGGCTTCCTGGCCAGTACCAGCCTAGCTGAAAAATAGTGAGTTCCAGGTTCAGCAACAGAATGTCTCAAGGAAATACAATGGGGAGTGATAAAGCAGGATACTGGATGCCCTTTACAGGCTTCTGCATGCAAATGCATGCGACACATACATAAGTATGTACAAACCCATAAACCACACACATGCACTGTGTGTGTATGTATACATATATACATATATATATGTATATATGTATATATACAAATATCTGTATTCACAAAGCATATGTCAAAGTAAGACTTTCATATAATAAAACATAAGGTAAGATCTATCAAAAGCATTTCAGAGATTGTCTGAATGAGAACAGATACTAAACAGACTATTCTCTACTGACCTGTGTTTCTTCTGCTTCATTATCACTGTCTGGCTGGGAACTTGTTGGTGGATCTTCCCTAAGAAAACATAATGCAAAATTTAAGTGAGAAAAATACTTTGGTGCCATGAAGTCATAATTTCAAATGTACTGAATTTACAATAAATAAATAGATAGACAGACAGATGATTACAAAGCAGATAGCCTTAGGATTGGAGAATAATATAAAGAAATGTTCATGTCTTGAGACAAAAGCTAATAAAAACATGGAATTTAGATAGATAGATAGATAGATAGATAGATAGATAGATAGATAGATAGAAGCCAAGCAGTGGTAGCATACACCTTTAATCTCTGCACTAAGGAGGCAGAGGCAGGTGGATCTGGATCTCTGAGTTTGAGGCCAGCCTGGTCTACAGAGTGAGTTCCAGGACAGCCCAGCCAGGGCTACAAAGGTTTTGAGAAACCCTTTCTCAAAAAAACCATAGACAGACAGATAGATAGTTAAATAAAACATGGCTAATGGGAGTATACTGCCAGTAAGAGATGGCAGAATGAAAACACCTGCCTACTCAGAAATCACTCAAACTAGAAGAAAAAGACTAAACTCCATCTCTACTAATACTGTCAGAGTCATGTAGCAAAGACAGGGAGGATCAGACAAGATGAAGGCAGATACAGAAGGGAAACAGGAAGAGTTACCTACACGGCTAATGGACAGCACTGTGGGGTAAAACCAAGACTTTTTATTGGTACAAGGAAAACTGAGCATGAGCAATGGTGTCAAGGATTACTCTGGATCTACAATGGGTCACACAGGACAAAGTCAAAGGAGGGATGGAGAGAGGAAAGGAGGCAGACAGGCAGGCCAAAAAACTTTCTACATATTTCTTTGTAGGATTATTCTGCCTTTCCACCCATCATACTCCCATTCCTCTAATTTAGACTGGCTTCAAGACTCATTCTAACCCACATAATTTATTCAAAGCAATACCACCTGATTCTACACTAGACTATTAGAAGTCCCTACAGCTTTTCCTCACACCCTTTTGGAATGTTTTCACTGTTCTGTAAAGAACCTAGGGCTAGCCTTATTGAGGATGAGGAGGTCGGCATGGAAAAGGAGACTCAAGTGATAGCACTAATTGTCAGGCCTGTGAGGTAGACCATCTTATGATGACCCACCTCAGCCTGGTCACCAAATGGCTATAGCCATGTGACCAACAGAAGACTTGCCCAGGGCTAAGAATGAAGATCAGATTTTTGCCATATGAACAAGTTAACAATAAAGCCTCCCACAGCTAGCTGAACACTAGCAGGTATCATGAGGTTCCTGACTCAGAGACAAAGGGCTCTGTTACTCACAGGCCAGCACAAAGCATGAGTCCATCTCTCAATCAGTTCCCTTGTGACCCTCCAGTCTTACAGGGGCAACACAGAATGGCCCAGGTTTGCAGGACAACTGAGGGGCCGTCCTCTTAAGGAGTCTCATCTTTTACAAAGGGATCCAAATATACCTGTTCCATGCATAACCCAGGGGGATCACGGACTGCTTTTATTCTGGAGGGGGACATCCTCTCTCCTCCTCAGGCTTTCTGTTATGTTATCTTAGCACTCTTGGAAAGATGGTTAAGGATAAAAAATGGCAGTGATTCTGTTTGTAAGACATGCAGCAAACCAGAATGACATGGGACCTTACAGCATATTGAAAGACTGTAAATTATGCCTTCAAAATTTGAATTTGAGCAATTTTCTGCCTAGAATTTCATATTAAGCCAACTACTCACCAACACCAAGTATGAAAGAAAAGAATAAAAATGTTTCCATATATATAACTACTCAAAAGCTTTCCCCTTATGCATTCTAGAGCTTGTTTCAATAAAATGGTAAATTAAGAGATATAAGAATGTAGTGCCCACAAAACAAAATTCCAACCCAGAAGCAAGTCCAAGCCAACTAATGTATACCTGCCTTACAGAATTGCCAACTGTAGTAGGTGTTGTAAAAACAGGTGATTGTATGTATGTATGTATGTATGTATGTATATATGTATGTATGTATGTACATCTACAGGGCTGGCTGAGAGATGGCTCAGAGGTTAAGAGCACTGGCTGCTCTTCCAGAGGTCCTGAGTTCAATTCCCAGCAACTACATGGTGGCTCACAACCATCTGTAATTCGATCTGGTTCCCTCTGATAGCATGCTGGCATACATGCAAGCGGAACACTGTATACATAATAAATAAATCTTTAAAAAAAGAATATCTACAAAATATCAGAGATAAACAATCAGAAAATAAAGCAAAATTTAAAGTACACTTATTAGCTCCAGTGAAAATGAAAGATGAGCTAGACATGGCAGTGATATATGCCTATCATCCCAGCTATTTGAGAGCCAAAGTTGAAGAAATCAACTGAATTCAGGAACAGAGGTCTAACCAGGACAACATAGTGAGACCTATATCTTAAAAGCAAACAAACAAGAAGAAGAAAACAAAACAAAACAAAGCAAAAATGTGCCTTACAGTAGTCATCAGCGATAGCAAAATACGCTAAACACTCAGTACTGATTTAACTAAAATTACCATGAAGACAGGGGGTATGATGGCTAAATCATGCTGGGGAGAAGGCTTAGTGGTTAAAGTGCTTACCATGCTTACCACACAAATATGAGAACTTGAGTGCAAATCCCCAAACTCCCTAGAAGCTATGGACTAGTCAGCCTGGGGTATCCAAAAAACAACAGAGACTTGTCTCAAACAAGGTGGAAGGTGAAGACCAACACCTGAGATTGTCTTCTGACTTTCATGTGCACAACATGGCACACCTACCTATTCAGCACTCACATACAAATGCACACATATGGGGCAGGGGGCATTACATCTCCAAACATCATAAGAAATAATATTGAGGATAGAGGTAATATTTGAAAAGAATGGTGGTAACATACTGTTTCGATGTATGAAACTACAGTAATTCTGATCATATTTGCTCACACTAGATTCCAAGTACTGACAAAAAACAGAACAGTCTCCTTGGCACTCTTAACTTAATCTGTAGTGGCATCAATTCTTCAAACCCTAATCAACTCTCCATAATGTTAAAGGACTGAGCTTCCAGGCTCACAAATCTAACCAGATACTACCTTATGGTGAGTAATAACACTAGTGTGCTGTCTACTTGTGCATACCTACTGAAGTCAACCTTCCCTCTCTCACATCTGTCTGAGCTACACTATGCTTTCCAATGAAATGTCATCTTTAATATGCTGTGCTTAACCATATAATACAAAGGTCCTCCACTTGAAAATGTGAAGGCTAGAGAGATGGCTCAGCAGTTGAGAGCACTGTCTACTCTTGTAGAGGACCTGGGTTCAATTCCTAGCACACATACAGCAGCTCACAGCCACCTATAACTTCTGTTTCAGAGTATCTGATGCCATCTTCTGACCAGGCACACACATGGCAAACAAACATGAAAGCAAAACTTTGGTGGTGGTGGTGGTGGTGGTGGTGGTGGGTGGTGGTGGTGGTGGTGGTGCATGCCTTTAATCCCAGCACTTGAGAGAGGCAGTAGATTTCTGTGAGTTCAAAGCCAGCCTGGTCTACAAAGCTACACAGAGAAATGCTGTCTTGAAGAAAAAAAAAAAAAAGTTAGGCTATAGGGTTTTTTGTTTGTTTGTTTGTTTAAAATAGTGTCTGTCAGCTGGGCATTGGTGGCGCATGCCTTTAATCCCAGCACTCAGGAGGCAGAGGCAGGCAGATCTCTGTGAGTTCAAGGCCAGCCTGGTCTACAGAGTGAGTGCCAGGATAGGCTCCAAAGCTACACAGAGAAACCGTGTCTCCAAAAACAAAAACAAAAATAAATAAATAAATAAATAAATAAATAAAAGTGTCTGTCTGTGTGTCTGGGAAAGGCATGGTGTACACATAAAAGTCAGAGGAAAAATTTCAGGAGTCAATTCTTTTCTTCCACTATGTGGGTCCCAGGTATCAGACTCAGGTTATTGTGCTTAAAGACAAGTTCCTTTGCCTGCTGAGCCATCTTGCTGGCCTAGGAGATCCTGTACTTCCTTTTTTTAGAAGTAAAATATATTTTACATTTATTTATTTACTTGTGTGTGTGTGCAATGGAGAACAGAGAATCACTCATGGAAGTTGTTTCTTTTTTTCTACCATGTGGGTTCCTGGGATCAAACTCAGGTTGCTGAGGTTGGCAAGTGTCTTTTACCCCCTGAGCCTCTTGCCAGCCCAGGATTCTCTACTTTCTATATTGCATCTTACGTAGAGCTGGCACCTAAGAGCACAGACTCTGGAGTCAGAAAGACAGTTTAAATGTTTCAGTTCTGCTGGTGTTTGCCTCCAGCTTGCAGTGCCTCAGTCCCATGACCTTAGTTTCTTCACTTGACGTCTTCAATGCTCCAGAGCTTTTATAAGGCTGTTCTCTTAGCTTGGAAGATCTTTCTCTCAAGCCCTTTGCTGATTAGCTACCTTCCAACCTTCCCATGGCAGAGACTTTACTATTATTTCCTTAGTGCATTCCCTAACCTCCTACACAGTCCCAGCAACTTAGGGTTAGTAACTGACCTTGAATCTTAGTTAGTTTTTAATGCTGTGTAGACACCATGGCCTTGGTAACGCTTATAAAGGAAAACATTTAATTGGAGATGGCCTACAGTTTCAGAGGTTTAGTCCATTATCATCATGGCAGGACATGGCAGAACACAGGTAGATATGGTATTGGAGAAGGAGCTGAGACTTCTACTTGATCCCCAGGCAGCAGGAGACTGAGTGCCACACTAGGCATAGCTTGACTATATGAGACCTCAAAGCCTACCCCCATAATGACACACTTTCTCCAACAAGGCCACATCTCCTAATAGCACCACTCCCTATGGGCCAAGCAATCAAACACATGAGTCAATGGAGCCCATTCTTATTCAAAGCACCACACCTTAATAACATTTATCTCAATTTTCACTAATATACTTGTGAATTTCCTTAATTGTTGTACTTATTAAGATTAATGATAATTAAAGAATTTTGTTTGTGCTAAGAATATATAAAAAAAAAGGGGGGGGCTGGAGAGATGGCTCAGTGGTTAAGAGCACTGGCTGATCCTCTAGAGGCCCTCAGTTCAATTCCCAGCAACCACATGGTGGCTCACAACTACCTGTAATGAGATCTGGTGTTCTCTTCTGGCATGCAGGCAGAACACTGTATATGTAATAAATGAATCCTAAAATAAAATAATATAATACACACACACACACACACACACACACACACACACACACATATATATATATATAAAATAGTTCTTCCCAGTGGGTCCTTTCAACCTTTCCTTCTATCCTATGTCCAGTCTTTTGTGACTGCCAACCTGCAGAACCTCTCTCTACCAGGTACCAAGTAGCTATGAGGCTGGGACTCTGCTGCATTGCCCACTCATCATTGTTTTTTATCCTTATAACACCTTCATCAGATAAGCTCTACGCTACAGATAAGAAAACAGTAACAAAATGAGCTATAAAATAGTAAACATTAGGCTGGGCATTGGTGGTGCTCACCTTTAGTCCCAGCACTCCGGAGGCAGAGGCAGGCGGATCTCTGTGAGTTCAAGGCCAGCCTGGTCTACAGAGCGAGTGCCAGGATAGGCTCCAAAGCTAAACAGAGAAACCCTGTCTCGAAAAAAAACCAAATAAATAAATAAATAAACATTTGAACCTAGACAATCTGACGAAAGGATTAACCCTGTACTGTTCTGATTCACAAAAGCAGCTTGTTTACCAACTACTAAAGGGCAGGTTCCCCACGTGATCTGTGCATAGTGTATAGTGCTGTTGCTATATAACAACTTCCTCCCACCTGAAACGTCCATCTTGAAATAAGCTCATGAAGTCACAGGATGATCTAAAAGGAGGTAAAACATTCCATCCTTTGAGGAAGCTCTTCAAGCTCAGATGTAGAGGGTATCACAGATAAGCACCAGGGAAACCAAGAATGTTAAGCAAGGTTCAAGAGACATGTATACCTGTTTTCCACCCAGAAGGCTAGGAATGGATGTCATTAATACCCTGGTGGCCTGGGTTATACACAGTGCCAGGTCACACCCAAATTACCCAGACTATTGTGCTTGTTTCAAACTCATCCTCTATAGACCTTTATCTTGAGCATTGTTTCTGTCAATAGAACCCATCTTTAGGTGAAATGTGACCTCTATGCTATCTATATGATTGAGACCACACAGGATCCTAGGCCCTTAAGTTATAGAACTCATCTTTATGGTAGAGGTTACGTGTACTTTGCAAGAGAGTTTCAATGTAGTCACATCTTAAACTTGCACATGGGATTGAGATAACTGTTACCAGAAAACTTTTTTCCAAAACTGTACTGTACTTAAATGTCTAAAATAAACTGCCTGGTGTCAAGACTCTAGAAGTTTGAACCAGAACTGGCTACTGAGTCATGTTGAACTGGATTTCCTTCTTGCCTTGAGTGAATTGTTTCTCTGCAGGATGTAGCATTACCAGGGACTCCCACATTCAGGAAGTAAACAACACAAAGGTTCCAAGAAGTGCATGAAGTATATGATACTGACCAGATTCTCTGGGCCTCCCCTCCTCAAGCAAATATAAGTTGTAAGGACTGCTGTGAAAAACTCTCAGCCAAGAGCATTTCACAAGAAAAGGCAGAGACCAGCAGAGCTACCTAAAAGAGGATCAGAGGGCCTGAATTGCCTGAAGAGGCAGTCTCTAACCACTGCCTTTAGGTTTATCATGCTCTAGGGTTCAGTTTTTTTGAGCTGTCACCTATCCTGGGATGAGCATCTGGTCACTCAGCTGTCTTTGAGTCATTTCTACTCCTGTAACTCCTCACCATATTCTTCTAACTGGCTCCAATAAAACAAATTGGTTCACCAAATTGAAGTTGGGTATGTCATCGGTCCCCTATGTGGGGTGAATAGACAGCTGCTTACATCTCCCCACAAATAGTGTTATATAACACCCTCAACTAACACTGTTCATTCCACATGGTGCTTGCCAATACCTGAGACTCATGCAAGCATCTGACTAATGAAAAACCAACATAGAAGGCTCCTCAGTGTCCACAGCATGGAAACTTATAAAATGTCTTCTAATATTAGGGGTCAATTATACTGTGAATTATTATATATACATTTGGGAAGAGCAGTTTTCTTTTCAGTAAAGGAGATTCAACTCAGAACATAAGCTAACCACATTAGGCAGAACCCTAATACCAAGCTTACAACCCTTTTTCTATTTTATATCATTTCCTTATCCTTTAGTTATACCACACAAATGAAGCTCTTCTTTAACAATTTTCAGGTTATTAGATGGTTATCAAGGTCCAGAGAATGGTGTATCACGCCTGTAATGCCAGCACTCAGGAGGCAGAGACAGGCAGATCTCTGAGTTGGAGACCAGCCTGGTCTACAGAGCAAGATCCAAGACAGCCAGAACTACACAGAAAAACCCTGTCTTGAAAAATAAACCAAAATAAAGAAGGAAGAAAGGAAGGAAGCAAGAAAGGGAGGAAGGAAGAAAGGAAAAGGAAAGAAAGAGAGAAAAGAAAAGGGTTGGAGAGATGGCTCAGCAGTTAAGAGCACTGGCTACTCTTCCAGAGGACCTGGGTTCAATTCCCAGGACCCACATGGCAGCTCACAACTGTCTATAACTCTCATTTCAGAGGATCTGACACCCTCATACAGACATACATGCAGATAAAACAACAATGCACATAAAATAGGAGTAAATAAATGTTTAAAAAAAGAAAAAGAAAAAGAAAAGGGGTTATCAATGCCAAGGAGCCAGAAATACAATCCAGTCCAGAAAGCGTCACTAAAAATCCAGAAGACAATAATGATTTCAACTTGCACACACAGTAAACTTCAGGCCAGTGTGTGAATGTGATAAAACAAAAAACAAACAAGGGGCTGAGGAGGTGACTCGGGAGTTAAAGCACTTGCTGTATAACTATGAGAACCTAAACATAAATCTCAAGAACTTGCTTACTTATTTCTTTATTTTAATTGCTGTGTAAACCAGGCTGGCCTTGAGCTCACAGAGATCCATTTGCCTCTGCCTCCTGAATGAAGAGGATAGTGTGCCTAGGCTAATCTACTCACCCATGCAAAAATGTTGATTTAATCAGTACACTGTTTATTTATGATTATAAAGAATTGTTTTCTGATATACTTTACCTTCCTGAAACCACCAGAGTCCCATCGTCCAGTAAATAGTCTTTCACATTCTGAGGAAGTGGGAGAATGACACTGGAAAAAAGATATATACCAAAATAAGGTGTCATTTAAAAGGACTAGCCACAGTGGAGAAATGTAGATGGATTTTTTTGGGGGGGAGGGGCTGCCCGCTCACTCACACACACACAAAAAAAATCACAGAGATTTATTATTAATTATGAAAGTTTGGCCTATAGCTTAGGCTTGTTTCTAACTAGCTCTCACAACTTAAAATAACCCATTTCTACTCATCTATGTGCTGCCATGTAGCTCATAGCTTTTACCTCTCCTACTGCATGTCTTGCTCACTCTTTTTTTTTTTTAAAGATTTTATTTATTTATTTATTTATTTATTTATTTATTATGTATACAGTCTTCTGCCTGCATGCAGGCAGAGGGCACCAGATCTCACTCAAGGCAGTTGTGAGCCACCATGTGGTTGCTGGGAATTGAACTCTGGAGAGCAGTCAGTGCTCTTAACCGCTGAGCTATCTCTCCAGCCAGTCTTGCTCACTCTTATTCCCTCATCTGGATGACAATTCTTCCTTTCTTCTTTCCTGAGCTTTCTCTGCCCAGATGTCCCACCTAACCTCTTCCTGCCTAGCTATTGGCCGTTCAGCTCTTTATTAAACCAATGAGAAGGCACCTTGGCAAAGACACATCTTCACAGTGTACAAAAGATTATGATGGAAGGAGAAAACAGACTCCTGCAAGTTGTCCTGTAACCTGAACATGCCCAACATTCACACATACACACAAGATAAATAAATAAATAAATAAATAAATAAACAGACTTTTTGTTTTGTTTTGTTTTTCAAGACAGGGTTTCTCTGTGGCTTTGGAGGCTGTCCTGGAACTAGCTCTTGTAACCAGGCTGGTCTCGAACACACAGAGATCTGCCTGCCTCTGCCTCCCGAGTTCATCAAACAAACATTTTAAAGGTGGTTTTAGGCAACACAAACCTAGTCATAGACTGTCTAGTGATGCCAAGAAATCCCACTTATTGGTTTAATTCCCCTATCATCTTCATATACATGGCATACAATTTAAGTGAACTAAAATAATTTGCTTCAATGAGAGTTTACTAAATCCAAAAGGAAACAAGCAACATGCTTGTGTGTGTTTACTATATACTAGAAAGAGTGACAGCACTTTACATATTTATCATATGTAGCACTCATAACAATCCTACTACTTTTCAAATGAGGTTTAGGGAGATTAAGTCATTTGCTGAAGATGCTGATTGAATCACAATTCAAAGCCAGACAAATGGTTCTGACTCTAGAGCCTAACTCTTAATCACTGTATGCTTATTCTTAAGACAAGGGAACACTATGCCAGAGGTCACAACAGACAGTTACATAGAAACCTAGGACAGTTAAGAATCTTCAGTTTCAGAGCTGGGAATGGTAGTGTATGCCTGTAACCCCAGCACCTGGAAGACTGAGGTAGGAAAGTCAACAATTCAATAACCAGACTCTCCCCAAAAGACAGACAAAAAAGGATTTTCAGCACAGAAATGACTAATAAATTCACAAGTGAACCATCTGTCATACAAACACTGAAGAAATAATCCAAACTTTATTTGAGACCCACAACTTAACTTTAATTATGTAAGTTAATGAAGGACTGGAATACCAGCTAGGAAAGATAACTAGTGATACACAGGAATTACTGCTGTATCAGCAGTTCTTCTTTAGTGTGACTTGCCATCTTCAGATGCAAGAATTATCTTCTTTTATGTTGCTATAAATACCATAAAACATATGTAACTAGAAAGAGATTCTATGTTTGAATAGCAAGTTGGAAAAGAAATGTCTTTTGAATAACCTACAAGTGCTCTCCCAAGCCTTCAAACTTCAAAAATAGGACAGAATGAAAAAGGAAAGATAGATGATGTCCAAATAAGTGACAATCTAGGTGGACCTAAAGGAGAAGTGAGCAAAATGCAGGAAATCCTACCTACCCATGGATACCCAAGGCCTTTGGATCCTATCCCTGTTAGTGAATGAAATCCTTACCTGCATCTTTCAGATTTTATGATTGCTTTTGAATGGCTGGAGATAGTTTCCTAGCTGCCTTGCATTTGACTGTTAAGATATCCTTTGCAACAATTCAGAAGAGGCATTCTGCAAACCTGCATAGACTCCTTGTTTTAATCCAGGGCACTAGAGAACAAGTATAACCCCACTCTCTTTCCAGATGGATTGCTGCTTCTCAGAACACTGGACTCCCAATAAATGTAACCATGGAATGCTTCCTATACACTACCGTACTGGAGCTTCAAACAGACCTGGAGGTCGGGTCAGTATTACTGCCTTCATTTTACAGTGATGGAACTCAACTGTCACCAAACGGGTTAGTGGCAAGGCGGACTACCCAGTTTTGTTTTGTTTTTCGCCTGGAGCTTCCGGCAATTTCAAAAGTATCGATCTCAATTTACCCTGCCAATGACCCTCACTGTTTTCCTACCTCTCCTGACACGCTCCTTGACTCGCAACAGGAAACATGGCAAATTCTAATCTACTTCGTTAATCTTGCCACATCAAATCTAAGGAGGTCGACAGCTCAACACCGTGGCTCCCAAAGAGTCGTTAGAAGGCCAACCTTTTTGTTTAGTTTTCTGAAGGAGATGGGATTTTTTTCAAACAGCGAAGTTCGCCTCCAGGTATCTTACCTCTTGATGGTAAGGCTTCGGAAGAGCGGGTACCAGGCGGAGAACTGACAGTGAGTAACATGCTCCTTCTTCATCCTCTACCTGCCGCGTCAATCGCTGCCGTTCTCCTCTCCCGCCAGCACTCTCCCGGAACCCGATGTATCACTTCCGGAAGTGCCCACCGAGCTATTTTGATGAGATGACTCTTCCGGTCCGTAAAAGTCAGGAGGTGCCTGAAGCTAAAGTAACGGTGGAGATTACGCTTAGCATGTCAGAACAGACTTGCGGGACACAAAAAGATTTTGAGTCCGGAAAAGAAGAGTCATGAAAGTTAGAATTATAGGAAGCTTACAACTTTTTTTTCCGTCTATAAGCATCTCGACCCGGAAGGTAATCATCTAAAGCTAGCGGAGTTTCTACGGGTGCCGGGAGGAGGACGTGTGCACATCCTCATTGCACCACGAGAGGCGCCGGTGTCTCTAGTGGTGGCGCCTGCTTCTGCGGAGACTGCGGCTTCTGTCTGATTGTTTTTCCTCTCCTCCTCCATCCCTTCCACATCCCACAGCCTAGTGTAGGTAAGTGGGCGCGAGCCAATCTCGGTACCAAGTGTCCTTCGAGAGGGGAAGGGAAAGGAGGGCGCGAGCACAGCTGATGGTGCTTAGAGTGCCAGTCGCGCGCGCGTGTCTCCCAGTCCGCGCTCAGGCGCGAGGAGAACCCGAGATCCAGGCGAAGCAGCCTGGACTACGAGAGGAACCAGGGAGCAGCACAGTAAACGAGGCATCTACAAGAATGGTCCCTTCTCATTCATGAAAGTAGATTTCAAGAAACACAGGAATGAAATGCCGGGGAGGGCGTGGGGGGGCGTGGGGGAGGTATTTTACGGTCCTGGTGAAGAAAGAGGCGATGTTGTTCGTCTGAGAAAGCAAGGAAAAAAGGAAAGTTGTGTCTTTTAAGCTTAAAGTTCATTTAGTCCAGCCTGGAAAAAGTTACCAGTGTGGAAAAGCACAGATTTTTATCAGTGTCTCTGCAATGGTGAGATCATAAGGCTGAAAGAGTTTATACGTGAACTTGTGGTATCGTTTTTCTACCTACTCCTTTTTCCATCTATCTCTCTACAAAGTTTAGTTTTGTGTCTTTAAAAGAAGGAAAGACCAGGAGCTGGAAAAGATAGGCCTTTAAAACCCGCTGGTGCTTCCTATCATTTACAAGACTTGGGCTTGTTCCATGCACGTATTTGTCCAGAAGCATCACATTTCTGATATTCGCCCCCACAAAAACAAAACAAAACAAAAAACCCTGCACATTTACCCCAGCCTCTCTAAGCAGTTTAAGTTAGAAAGATAAAATCCCAGCCACCTTCCCACTTCTCTAGAAAGATACTTGTTAAAATTAATCAATAGAATACTTTGTATTTTAAGTTAGGATACACACGTGCCACAAGTATAACTTGTTTAAAAAGTTACAGGTGAAGTGGTTGGAAGTATTGTTTAAAGAATACGTTTTCAAACCCCAGGATAAATGGGTTATAATGTTTTGGTGTACATTAGTGGATTTTGGACGGCAGAGATTCCTATTTAAGAACTTGTGAAATCCAGAATTAATCAGCCCCTTGTTTTTGCTTTGTTGTTTGTTTTGTTGCTTTGAGACAAGGTCTCTATAATCCTGGTTGCACTGAACGGTTTTTGTCATCGGTTCTTAACCTGTGGGTCATAACCCCTCATCTATCTTGCATATCAGATGTGTACATTACTATTCAAAACAGTAGCAAAATTGCAGTTATGAAGTAACAATGAAATAATGTTATGGTTGGGATAACCACAGTGTGAGGAACTGTATTAAAAGGATACAGCATTAGGGAAGTTGAGAAACACTGTAGACCAAGCTAGCCTCAAAGGAGATCCATTTGTCTCTGTCTTCCCAGCACTAGGATCACAGGAATGCACTACCAGGTCTGGCTAGCCTTCTGTTGTTTTGAAGGAAAGCAGCAATAATCCCTATCTTCCCTTTTCTTTTTCTGGGAATGGTGCTTGCACACATAAGAGACAGAGCATAAGAAAGAGGCCACTAATACTTGTTTTTTGTTTGTTGGTTGGTTGGTTTGGTTTGGTTTTTCGAGACAGGGTTTCTCTGTGTAGCTTTGGAGCCTATCCTGGCACTTGCTCTGGAGACCAGGCTGGCCTGGAACTCACAGAGATCCCCCTGCCTCTGCCTCCCGAGTGCTGGGATTAAAGGTATGCGCCACCAACGCCCGGCTCTAATACTTTGTTTTTAATTGACCTGAAAACAAAGTTGCATTGGAGGAAATGTTAGCACTGGTTGGGGTGCATTTGGGGAAAGTATTTTTTGTTGAAGATATGAATTGATAAATGGGAGAAAGCAGAACCCCGGGAATGTTACTCATTTTGGGTAAAGCAATACTTTAACAGCCCAGCAAACACTTGAGCACAGTGACTGAGACAGTTACTTGGAGAATCAGCTAAGTTGTAAGGAGGAGAAACGGCAGAGAAAGAAACTGAACATAGTCTTATGTATTCTGTGGCTTATTTGTTTGTTTGTTGTGGTTTTTCGAGACAGGGTTTCTCTGTGTAGCCTTGGTTGTCCTGGAACTTGCTTTGTAGACCAATCTAGTCTGGAACTAACAGAGATCCACCTGCCTCTGCCCAGAGCACTGTGATTAAAGGCGTGCACCACCACAACTGCCTGCCTGGTCTTTATTGTGTGTTTTCAATAACGGTTTTTAGTACTGCAGTAGATTCTGCTGTATACTTAACCAGAATTCAGTGAGTTGAAACCACAAATAAAAGATGCTCAAGTGTTTTGAACAGTAGAGCTAAATTATCTACTTTTTAGCTACCACATTTTTATTTTCAATTTTTTATATTTGGTTTTCTTCAGTAAAAACCTTACAATACAGTGGTTGAAATAATCATATTTAGTGTGTGCCAGTGCAAGTGGTAATGTCCTTTGATTTCCAGGCATATGGAAATCAAAGGACAACTTTGCAGCTTTTGGGAGTCAGTTCTCACTTGCCACTGTGGGCTCCTGGGATTTCACTTGAGTACTCAGGCTTGCATAGCAAGCACTTGCTGAGCCATCTCACCAGCCCCTCAGGATTTTTGGGGTTTTTTGGTTTTTGGTTTTGTCTGTTTTGTTTTTGTCAGTACTGTTAGGAGCAAGGGGATTTACCGAGTGATTCCAAAGTGAAAAAAATAATAATAATAACATTTTTTTCTTTGAATTCATAGCATGACTTCTAGATAAATATTTCCAAAGCCACAAACTCGGTGTGTCCAAATATGAACACTGCCTCACATCTTTCTTCTGCTGTTCCAGTCTCCTTTAAAATCTTCTTGGAACCCCCTTGTATTCACTTCCTTAAATAATTCACTTTTAAGAAAAAATAATGAACTCTCATTGTTTGTTACTGCTAACACCCCACCACACACACTCACATCATCTTTTGGGGGTGTTTTTTGGTTTTGGGGTTTTTTTCCCCGAGACAGGGTTTCTCTGTGACTTTGGAGGCTGTCCTGGAACTAGCTCTTGTAGACCAGGCTGGTCTCAAACCCACAGAGATCCGCCTGCCTCTGCCTCTGGTGTGCTGGGATTAAAGGCGTGCGCCACCACTGACCAGCTACTCACCTCATCTCTTATCTGAGCTGTTAGAAATTTCTTACAGGGCTCATTACTTTGTGGTTGTAATCAATTAACTTACCCAAGGGTCATTAAAGTCAGTTTCATCTTGATCATGTATAATTAACTGGTATGATAATAAACTATAGTAAATGATTTTTTTTTAGAAGTCACCAAATAATATAATCTCAATAAATCTCAGTCCCTTCCTTTACCACCTCTATTGCCCATCCCTGCAGGGAGAAGAAATACATTGTAAACTTGAGTGTCATTCTACCCTTACCAATGTTGAGTACAAGATCTCTCCATTAGTCTGACAATAATTTTCAATGAAGGGAAGGGCACTGAAATATATTTGATTTGATGTGGGTACCAAAATTTTACCATGTATAGTACAAAAGAGAGTATGTTTTCTATTTCTAAAAAAAGTAAACTTTTAAAAGTTGTGGTAATAGCTAAACTTACTTAATTTTTTATATTAGTTATTTCATTCTTGGTTCTTTACTATATGAGATGAGTTTTCTTTTTTCTATTAAATTAATTCATTGACATGTGTATACTGGTTACCTTCTAATTACTGTTTCTTCCAACCCTCTCTTACCTCTTTACCATCCATGTCAGTGCCCCCTCTTCTCTACCTATCCCTTCTCCAGATTCATGACTTTTGGTTTTGTTGTGTGACCATTTGGTTTAGTCAGAGCCATCTGTGTGACCATTGGATTAGGATTGTCCATTGTAGCCTGCTGGGGGTCACCAGTGGCTACTCAACTGATGACAGCGATACCCTCTTTCCCTGATTTATATGCAGGAAATAGTTCAACAGTAGGGCCCTCTGAGCCTCCTCCATCCTTGTCTGGCTGTAATCAGTAGTTTGGAGGAGTTCTTGGGTGGAATGGCTGTCCGTAAGATGGCATTTTTCAGCCCTTTTTCCTGTCCGCCAGCTTTTTCTTTGTCTCAGTCTTCCACAGTGTTCCCCTGAGGTTTGGCAGGAATGCTGTAAAAGCCCTGTTTGGGGATGAGCACTCAACCATTGTTTACTCTCAACACTATGTGCAGTCATAAGACTCTAACTTCAACTCAAACCACTGGAAAGAGGCTTCTTTGGATAAGACTGAGAATGGCAACTGTCTATGAGTATAAATATGTGCATTTAGCCAGTTAGTGGTAGCACATACCTTTAATCTCAGCACTCAGGAGGCAGAAGCAGGTAGAACGAGGCCAGCCTGGTCTATAAAGAGAGTTCCAGGATAGCCAGAACTGTTACATAGAGAAACCCTGTCTCAAAAAAAAAAAGCCAATCATACTAAATTATTTCTTCAAAATATTTAATTGAAGTTTTTAATTTGGGGGCTAGGAAATAACTTAGTCAGAAAGTGCTTTCCATTCAAGATACCTGCCTGAGTTTGATCCCTAGCACCCTTGTAAAGAGCCAGGGATTCTGGTTCAACTTGTAATCTGCTGGGGAGGCACACAGTAGGCTTTCTGAGATATGATGCTAAGTGCTAAGCTAAGTGCTTAGCGCCAGGTCTAAGTCTAAGTGCTAAGCGCCAGGTCTCAGTGTTCAACCTCGTCTCACAAAAATAAAGTGGGCAGTTCCTGAGGAACAAACAGTGAAGGTTGACTTCAGGCCCCCACACACCTGTGCACATGCATGCATGCGTGCACACAGCCACACACAAGCTTCTATACACCCCACATAAAGACACAAATCCCCCCTCAGTTTCTTTCAAAGTGCCTTGTTGATTTCTCTATCATTATATAACTGTCTCAACTGTCTGTCTGGCATTGCTAATTGTTCGAACTTCTACATTCTTTTTTCTTTCTTTCTTTTTTGAACTGTTACCTCACCATATTATCCAGGCTAGTTGCTAAGTGTCAGCCTCCCAAATGGCAAAGTCCTACTCTTAAACAGAATGAGTACGAAGCTATACTGATGACATTAGTGAGTTTTTATCAAAGAGAATGCAGTGAACATGTTATCTCTTGTTAAGATTTTGTTTCACTTTCCATTTTGAACAAATTTCAGCAATTCAAGGAATGGTAGCACTGAGCCAGGGTACAAACTCCACAGCCTGACTTTAGTTTCTAGTTTCACTTCTTACATCTTAACTCTCACCTATCTCTTTTTTTATAATTTTTGAGGATATTATTGATTACAATAGTTCTCCCTTTTCTCCCCCCCCCAGTCCTACAATATATCTTTTCAAATCAGGGGCTTCTTTTTCATTAATTGTTATTGCATGTTATATTCCTAAATATAACTTTGCTTAGTCTGGATAATATTAGTTGTGTGTATGTATTGTCTTCAGGACTAACCATTTGGTATTGGGCAACTAATTGATGTTTCTTCCCTGGGGAAGATTATTTCTCTCACTGTCAGCTTTCCTTAGTTGTCTGTAGTTCTTTGTGCTGAGTTGAGGCCTATGAGACTTTGGGCTTTTCTTTGTACTGCCAGCTCACAAAAAACAAATAAACAAAAACACAGAGACTTTTATGAAAGCTTGGCCTTTGCTTAGTCTTGTTTCTAACTAGCACTTATAACTTAAATTAACCCATTTCTATTAATTTACATCTGCCTCATGGCTTTATTACCTCATCTCTGTACTGTCCATTCGGCTTGCTCTACATCTTCTGGCATCTCTGTCTTCTTCTTCCTCTCTGCCTGGAAATCCTGCCTAGTGATTGGCTGTTCGGCTTTTATTAAATCAATCAAAATGACACATCTTTACAGTATACAAAAACGATTATTCCACAACATGAGATTGTATCTCCCACTGAAAGCTTTAGTTAGGGTTTCTATTGCTGTGAAGAGACACCATGAACATGGCAACTCTTTTAAAGGAAAAGTACTTAATTGGGGTGGCTTACATTTTCAGAGATTTAGTCATTATCATGGTACAACATGGTGGCAAGCATATAGACATGGTGCTGGAGAAGTAGCCAAGTGTCCTACATCTTGACTTGCAGGTAACAGGAAGTGGTCTGAGACACTCCTCAAAGCATGCCTCCACAGTGACACACTTCCTCCAACAAGGCCATACCTCCTAATAGTGCCATTCCCTTTGGGGGCATTTTGTTTTTTCAAACTACCACATTTCATTCCCTGGCCCTTATAACAAATAACATAATGCAAACATGTTTTCAATCCAAATTCAAAAGTCCCCATAGTTTATCACAGTAAAGTTCGGGCTGGAGAGATGGCTCAGAGGTTAAGAGCACTGACTGCTCTTCCAGAGGTCCTGAGTTCAATTCCCAGCCACCACATGGTGGCTCACAACCATCCGTTATGAGATCTGGTGCCCTCTTCTGGTGTGCAGATATACATGGAAGCAGAATGTTGTATACATAATAAATAAATATCTTAAAGAAAGAAAGAAAGGAAGGAAGGAAGGAAGGAAGGAAGGAAGGAAGAAAGAAAGAAAGAAAGAAAGAAAGAAAGAAAGAAAGAAAGAAAGAAAGAAAGAAAAGCTGGCTAGAAACAAGGCCAGGCACTCATAAGTAAAAATAAGTCTCCTTGTATCTGGAAGCTGGGTGGTAGGCCCCTAAAGAATAAGGAAAAAAAAAAAAAAAACTATAGTAGACCACTTACCTGGCATAAATGAGGCCCTGGATGCTACCCAAGCACACTGAAATTATTGAAATGCTAAGTTGGCTTGCCCCAGACTTTGATAAAGAAGGAGAAGTTGAGAGGTAGAAGTTCCATTTTAGATAGCTCTATAATTTGAGTCTGGTGTGATGGTGCTGCCCTCACTGAGGACACTGAGGCAAGGGGAGCAGGAGATCAAGGTAACCTGGATTCATTGCAAGACCTGTCTCAGAAAAAACAACTAAACTGTAAAATAAAGAACTGGTAATTGACCATAATGAGAAGTGGGTGTGAGAAGTGGCGTGCCATCCTTTGCTGGTTTTTCTCCAGAAAGAGTGGAATGTGCTGGGCGTTGGTGGTGCACGTCTTTAATCCCAGCACTCGGAAGGCAGAGGCAGGCAGATCTCTGTGAGTTCGAGACCAGCCTGGTCTCCAGGTCGAGTACCAGGATAGGCTCCAAAGCTACACAGAGAAACCCTGTCCCGAAAAACAAAAAACAAAAAACAAAACAAAACAAAAAGTGGAATGTAAAGTGAGAAAACCTTAGTGGGACTGGATCCTCGTTAATCAAACTGAATCTAAATAGGATGGCTTTGAATTCTTCCTGCATGTCACCTCTGAATGCTTTCTGAGGCTGTTCTCCCAGAAAGTCACATGAGAAAGGATGCTTTAACATTTTTTAACTATTCTAGTACTTTGACTAGTGACCCATGTTTGAGGGAACCTGAACAAATCTCACTCCCTTACAGAGAACTTTCAACGGAGGACTGTGGAGACCATCTATATTGAAATGGAGAACCAAGAATCAACAGATTCGTCTCAGAGCGCCAAACAGCACATTATTTCAGAGGAGGTAGAGTTTGCTTTTCCCTATCCATCCTTTCCCTTCCCCACATAACACTAAGTTTAAAATGAATGTGCAGGCTTTTTCTTTTTCTTTTTCTTTTCTTTTTTTTTTTTTAAACTGCCATGGGGTTTTCATTCTTGAAGATAGTTTTCAAATGTTTTTCTCTCCCATTTCAAAGCTAAGCCACATTTTGTTATTGTCTGAGTACAGTGGTTTATCCAACTTAATTATATGTATTAATGAAATTGAGAATAAGTAGATTTCTTCTCCTGATAGGGAAATTCTTCTTTCTAAACATTGCCTTGGATAGGAAAACAAATAATTTGTGGTTTTGCACATAATATGTGGCTTTTAGATTTCATATTTAGTAATTGCATTTTAGCTGTTTGTCATCCCAGCATAAATGTTTAAAATAATAAAAACTTAAATTGTTCATCATAGTTCAAATTCCACTGAGTTCTAGAACTAATGTTATGGAATAAAGAACTGAAGTTATTGAATAAAGCTTTTAGGGTCTTTTTCTCTTAGGAACCAAGTGTGTTGTGGTGGATAAATTTTAAAAATTCAGCCTGACGGTGGTGGCGCACGCCTTTAATTCCAGCACTCCAGAGGCAGAGGCAGGCGGATCTCTGTGAGTTGGAGACCAGCCTGATCTACAAGAACTAGTTTTAGTACAGGCTCCAAAGCTACACAGAGAAACCCTGCCTCAAAAAACAAAACCAAAAAAATTTAATATTCATCCTGGAATTCTGGTCCTGACACTTCTCTGGAATTCTTTTTGATTTAGAATCTTTCCATGCTGTCTGTGAACAGATCTGATAATGATTAGGACGGTGTTGGCAAGAAGGGATAGGGAGGGGACTAGTAAGAAAAGGCTGTTGCTTTAAGTTCACAGTGAAAAGTCTCCGCAGCTCGGCCTAATGCCATCGGCGAGTTATGCTCCCAAACTCCTTGGTGTGTGGGCAGAGAGTTCCTAATGCCTGTCTTGGATTGAGTGGGAACTTGGGTGTCAGAAAGGAAATCTAGTCTTTGATTTGTTTTCCTAATAAAATTTTACATACAACTACACACCAGTGCGGCCAGCTTTGCACACATCCCTGGCTGGGGTTAGGACTTGAGAAACACCCAGAAGATCTCTCCATACTGTACTGCCTTCTGTTGCCTCTTCCTCCTCAGCCCCAGTGTTATTTAACGTGCCTACTGCCAAGGGGCCACACCTGCTCAACTCCCACCCTAGATTCCAATTCTTCCCCTCTTAGTTCTACCTAAAAAAATAAAGGCCACACTCTTAGGGAAACAACTTTGAGTAATTATTCCAAGGTAAACTTGCCCACAAATTATTGGGAGGGAAGCAAATTGAGGGGGAGGGGGATGTGGATTTGAAAGAATACATGTTTTAATTTAAAAAAAAAAAAACTTGGTTTGAAATTTTCCTACTTTATAACTATCTGATTTTGTTTTAGTTGATTTCAGAAGGAAAATGGGTCAAATTTGAAAAAACAACTTACATGGATCCTACTGGTAAAACTAGGTAAGTTTTTTTCTTTTCTTTCTGCCTTTAGTTTTTCCAGGGCTCTGTTGATTGTCTGGGTGAACACTGATATTTCATCATTGTAAGCTCTCTTTTAAACAGAGTCGAGCCCAGCTCTTACTCCATTGCTAAATGTTTGGGTCATTGAAACTCTCTGAATAAAACTGAATTACAGTTGTTCCTATACCTAATCTAGAATCCATATTAACTCCATTCTCCATAGCATTGTGGACCTAAAACTTGTGATTCTGGCTTAACAAGCTATAGAATACTCAACAGTGGGAGCTGGAGAGATGGATCAGTGGTTAAAAGCACTGACTGCTCTTCCAGAGGACCCGGGTTCAGTTCCCAGCACCCACATGGCAGCTCATAACTGTCCATTACTCCTGTTCCAGGGGATCCAATACCCTCATAATGACATTCATTCATGCAGGCAAAACACCAATGTACATAAAATAAAATAAATAATTAGAAAAAAAGAATACTCAACAGTGTGTATTGCTTCCTTCCAAATTTTTAATGTTTGAGTTAGAATAACTAAAAAGGAAATAAAACCATTAATGGTTATTATATTTAAAAGGAAGCTATGAATACTGCTGAGTGGTATAGCACTTGTCTAGCATTTGCAAAGCCCTGGGTTTGATCCCATCCACAATAAATAAGCAAACAAACAAATCAGTTGCAATAAAATGTGTTAAATAGGTTTAGTATTTACTAAATGAAATGTATTAAGGAATAAAATAGAATAAATTCCATTTGCTACACAATCATGGTAGAATCATGTTTTTTGTGTGAGCAAATGCATTTCCCAAGATGACAATACATAGATTTGTTGATGATTGAAACAAATGTTAACTGTTTCTGCTGAACTAGCCCAAACTTTAATAACATACTAACAGACAGCAGACAGAACTAAATATGGAGTAAACAGAGGATGGGTGCAAACACAGGGCAAACCATGCGGTAAGACCTATGTGCAGTGGATTTACATTATGGAATGTATAGATACTAAAACTCAGTCAGTATAATGACAGTTTGGCTCTATTTCTCTGAAAATGAAGTTTATAGCACAAAATGCAACCTTTAAGAAATCTAAAGAATATATGACAGTCCACACCATCTTGTATCGTCACCTGACTAGCCTTCAGGTATTTACTGATCAGGAAAATATATGTCTAAGTCATTGTCCCAAGTAGGGCAACTGTTACTGCAATGAAACAACATGACCAAAAGCAACTTTGGGAGGAAACAGTTGGTTTAATTATGCTTCCATATCCCTGGTGATCATCAAAGACAGTCAGGACAGGAACCTGGAGGCAGGAGTTGATCCTGAGGCCCTGGAAGAGTGCTGCTTACTCGTACTGGCTTGCTCCTCGTCACTGGTTTGCCTGCATTCTTATAGAACCCAGGGTTGGCACCAATCATAATGGGCTGGACTCTCCTACATCAATCACTAAGAAAATGCCCTATGGGCCTATACATTTTCTCAAATGAGGCTCCCTCCTCTCTGGTGACTCATAGCTTGTGTCAAGTTGACATAAAACTACCCAGCACAGCCATCTGGGGATATTTTCCCCAGGGTTTCTATTTCTGAGTTTCATTCCAGAGAGTCTAGTCTTTAATTTGGGAGTGAGATTTTAAGTCTACCTACCATGTTTTTTGCTACCTGTGTGGAACATATTCGCTTTTCCTCTTCCATACATAACTCTTTCTCCTGGTCATTGATGAAGGGTTATGTACAGCATTAATAGCTCTTACCATAATGTCAAGCTTTGAAACATGACTATAGACCATGTTTTATTCATTAAAACTCATTCTCTGTTACCTCAAAGAAAAGCATATGTATAAATGCATATGATAAAAATAGTTAGAGAATGTTTTTACTACCAAAACATTCATGGAAGAAGGGATATGGAGTTAATTCTAAAAGTGTTCAGCACTTACATTGGCATTCAAGATGGGGGCTGAGTTGTCCTTTGCTACCTCCTACCTCCTGCACCAGTGGCTAGAGGGAAAGACCAAGAAGAGACCAAACAGTGGAGTGATTTAAATGGAAACCCAATTCTAAATCTGAAGAGATTTTTCCAGATCTTTACTTATTCCTGGATTATACAAAGGAGGAAGTTATTGGAGCTTTGGGTTTAGCTGGGTAAGCTTTTGTCCCCAGCAAGTACACATCTGTGAGTTCTAGGAGACTCTGAGCTGTCTGGGCATTCTTGTTGTAGTGTTTGGAATGTGTTTTTATTCTACTGCTCATAATGTATGGCTCATTACTGCTCATTTACTTCACCTTAACCACTGTAATGATGCTACTCTCTCTTTGTTTTCCTTATTCCTAGTGTATTTGGGATGGGACCTTCAGTGCTTTTCCCAGCACTGTCTTCAGTCTTTAGGACTAACCTTAAGAGGCAGCAGAGAACTATGACAAAAGGTGTTTTGTCTCTTGTAATCTGTATTACTTATTGGAAATTGCTTGTTGGTTGGCTTTCTTGCTACTAACAGGAATGTTAGGCTACCATGAGTTGTCAGTTTGTTTTTATTTTCACATGGTTGCCTTGCAAAACTTGGATGTAGTGCTGACAGGTATATAGCTTATAGAAAGGGTTTTTGTTTATTCTTGTTTTAAGCCAGATTAAATATCTGGAACTTTTTGTAGGAATGTGGTATTATCTGACCTCAAGGACAACCACGGGGTAAGAGGGGGTATGAGCAAGAGGGTCCCTTAGAGTAAGTAGGATGTCCTATAATTTACTGTACTTTGCCTAGTCCCTAGAGCCATCTAGATTATAGCCCCACCTTTAAAACACAGCCTAAAGTTTACCCAGGCACCTCCATCGTTATTTTAACACTGCTTCCCCTGCCAAAAGAGGTGAAATTTCCTGTTATTGCCTCCCCCTTTTGAACAGTGTGATTTTTTTTTTCCCCTGTACCTGATGTTCGCCTAGGAGCATCATCTAAGAGTAGAATAGCAGAGATATTACCAAAACCCACAAACAGCCAGGACAAACAAATCACTAACATGAAGTGAATCCATAAAAGGGGCAAGAATATGATGTCAAGCACTTCACCGCTTCCTCTAAGGACTTGTCTTTTTCTCTTACTTAAGGCTGCACTCATGCAAAGAAACTCTGATTCCTCAGAGAAGTGGGAAATTCTGCTTTCTTGAATTGCATAGTTTAGTCACATATTTTAAACCTGCATAATTTCAGTGGTTCATTTTGTGCATGGCATCCTTTGTTCTTGGAAATGCATCTGGAATGTCCCTAGGGGCTGACTGCATCACTTTGGAAAGGCCTAGACAGCTGCACTACCAGCTTATGCTGCTCACTGTAGACTTAGAATTCCAACTAAAGTATTCTGGGGACACAGGGACTCCAGTGCTCAGCCACTTTCTCCTGCGTTGGCAGCCAGAAGCCCAGGTGGAGGGCAACAACAGTTTTCTTTCTATTCACATGTGCTACAAGAAAGCACAGTTGGCTGTTTAAGTACAGATCTTTACTGTGGTCCTTGACCACTTCATTAGCATATTTGCATGCATTTCGTTTATGAAGTTCTGATAGTCTACAGAAAACCTAAGACCATTCTCCCTTTTGCCACTAATAATTTTTTTCTTTGTTCTCTGCCTGAATAGAACTTGGGAAACAGTGAAACTTACAACCAGGAAGGGACAATCTGCTGACGGTATGACTACTATAACTTTCTTTATGAAGGAAGTTAGCACATCAGTTTATAAGATGGTGTTTAATATAACCAAAGACCTCAAAGCAGAATTACCCTCAATTAGGGTCTTTTCTGTGTGACTCTCCTGTTTTCATAATGCTGTGTTCCAGAGGTTTCTGTATAAGTAAGTAACTCCTGGCTCCTGTTTTCTAAGCTAAGAACAGTGTCTGAAAGAAAGATGTGTTAACCTTTATAGCCAAGCATATGTCAATATAACTTGAAGATACATGCTATGTCTTCCTATGTTAAGACCACTGGAGTCCTTTATACTCTGAAGGTGAGTGCCTTTTGGTGTATTGAAATGATCTCCCTGCCCTCATGCTACAGTTGAGAGAAAAGAGAATTGGGAAAGGTTTCAGTTCATCTCCCCTTCCAGTCATAAATGGTTTGGCCGCAACCACTTCAGAAACATTCTGGTAGCCACACATGGTCTGCCAAAGCTGAGCTTTTTGTTTTTCTATCTTGATTTGGTTTGTTTTTGTGGAGGCAAACAGTTGTTTTGCTATAGCTGCTCTTCACTGTCAAAGCATTTGGGAGATGCTAACAATCCTGGTTGGTAGTATCTCCACAGCCAGTAGCTTTCTGGTTTTGTTTTAAGGTCAGATTATTTGAAGGAGAAGAGCTTATATTCTAAAAAGGTAGAAGTCAATCTGTTGATGTAGAAGACACTGGCCTCTAGCTTAAGGGAAGTCTAGCGGCATGCAGACCACTCTCTTCACCCCATGTCACTTCACTGGCTGCTGCATGGGAAGCAGGGGCTCCCCATCCTTGGCCATGTTTAGTTTCAATTTTGGCTTCAGTTTTTAAGAAATTATGGCTGGGCCTAGTGCTGCACACCTGTAATCCTATACATTTGGGAGGCTAGAGCAGGAAAATCATGAGTTTGAGTTAGCCTGGGTAGTAGAAACAACATAGTCAGACTCCATCTAAAGTAGAAAAGGATCTTATGACAACTGAAAACAAACTTTTTATACTTAAAAGAGTATTTTTAAAATGTGACAGATGATACCAGCACTTGGAAGGCAGGGGCAGGCGGAATTCTGTGAGTTCAAGGCCAACCTGTTCTACAGAGTGAGTTCCAGGACAGCCAAGACTGTTTCACAGAGAAACCCTGTCTCAAAAAAACAAAAAAAGCAAAAAAAGAATTAGCCTTGCAGTGGTGCCACATGCCTTTAATCCCAGTACTCAGGAGGCAGAGGCAGGTGATCTCTGTGAGTTTGAGGCCAGCCTGATCTACAAAGCTATACAGAGAAACCCTGTCTCCAAAAAATTAAAAAAGAAAAAAAGTGACAGATGTGTTGCTTTTGTCACACACACACACACACACACACACACACACACACACACACACACACACGCTTGGTTTTTTGAGACAGGGTTTCTCTGTAGAGCTCTGCAGACTAAAGGTGTTCACCACCACTGCCTGGCTTACTTTTTACATTATTAAATGAGACTAGTTTCAAAGTTGGCTGCCAGCACGGTAGAATAAGTTAATTACTCACTGCCTCTACAGCAAATTCAGAGTGATTTGGATGCATCTTCAAATCTGGAATTTATGTTTGTTTGCAGTGCACAGGTTGCTGGCCTGGCTGATCTTAAGGATTCCTTAACTTTGTTTCTGTTTGACAGTCGTGTCAATCATCCCAGTGCTGCAAAGAACTCTTCATTATGAGTGTATTGTTCTGGTGAAGCAGTTCCGACCCCCAATGGGTGGCTACTGCCTGGAGTTTCCAGCAGGTGAGTAACTCCATGCAGGTCCTTTGCCTGAGACTAAGCATTGCATTGCTTACATCTTACCATCTTTTCATCTGTCCAAGTAGCTGTAAGTAAATAATAAACATTTCTAAGGCTAGGGAAACTGGCTCAGCTGTTAAAGCACTTGCAATGCAAGCAAGATGACTTGAATTTGGATCCCTGGAACCCCATGTCAAAGCTAGGTGGGTATGGAGGCTTACCCAGAATCCCAGCCCCCGGAAGGTGGGCAAAAGGATCCCTGGAACAAACTGGCTAGTAAGACTAGCAATATCAGTGAGCTGTAGGTCTGACTGAATGACTGAATGATCTTGGGCAGAAGAGTGATTGAGGAAGATTCTCTCTTTTTGGTTTTTAGAGGCAGGATTTCTCTGTGGCTTTGGAGGCTATCCTGCAACTAGCTCTTGTAACCCAGGCTGGTCTCGAACTCACAGAGATCCGCCTGCCTCTGCCTCCCAAGCACTGGGATTAAAGGCGAGCACCGCCTGGCTTGAGGAAGATTCTTACACCAACATTATGCATATCCTCGATATGCACATAAACAAATACATAAAAAGGGAGGGAAAAAAAAAAGTTTCTATAATGAGGCTACCCCTGACCACGTTTGGGATCAGGCAAAACCATGTACATGTGAAGCTCAGTGGCCACACCCTCTTTCCACATAGCTCTATGAACTCAGTCTCCCAGTAACTGCTTCATTCATTTATCAATTTATTTCCTTTTCTGTCACTAGCAGCGTCTTTCATTCACAAGAATTTTACAGTAGTCAGCAGCTAAGACTCTAAATGGCAAAAAGCCATAACTAAAGACACCTTGATCTGCCATAATCAAACAGGGCAAGAAAACTGTCTTAATTTTATCAAAGGTATTTTTCAGTTCTGCTGTAATTAAAGAAACCATCCAGAATTCGATATGCAGTGTTATAGCAATTTATTGGGCTGTACTCACATGAAGGAATGAATAAACCCCATGTAGTTTTCAAAAGTGGTATGCTTTTCAGCTCGGTTCATGAAACCTGGTAGGGTTTGGGTACATTGTTTACCCAGTTTGGACAAAGCTCTGTGCCACATTCCGAGGACTGAAATGGGAAAGCCCAGTTCACTGAAAATATATAGTTAGCTCTTTTCTTTCTCACTTGCCATTTTATTAAGACATTAATTAGCCAAGTGGTGTCGGCACACACCTTTAGTCCCAGCACTTGGGAGGCAGAGACAGGAGGATCTCTTTGAGTACAAGGTCAACCTGGACTACAAAGCAAGTTCCAGGACAGCCAGGGGTGTTAACATAGAGAATCCTTGTCTCAAAAAGCCAAAACCAAACAAAAAGTTAATAACACTGAAAGTGATTTAATAATTTAACAACCTACATTTTACTTGTTCTTTACACAGCTGCATCCCATTCGGGAAAATGAACCTGAGTTGTTAACTTTCCCCCTGTGTGGCCTATCTGTTCCTCATAGTGACCATAGTACTGATCTGCTCCACAGCCTTCAGGGCACTCCCTCCTGGCACTTCATTGCTGGGCCTCATTATTTTTCTGTGATGAAAGAAAGCAAGATAAGTAAACTGTCACAATACAAAAAAAGGGAACAAAAAGAATCAGCCTCTTATATGATAGTCACATAACTGACTCTGAAATCTAGGCCATTTGGCCACCACCAAATCATCTTTCCTCACAGTGTTATCCCTCTTGTATAGAACATGTTTGAGATGTTCATGAGAAATACCTAGAGTATTTCTGTAAGCTACTTAGTATGCAAGGGTCACTGTGATTCTACGTCAGCTCCTGAGCAACTATTAAAAAGATGTTCAGAGAACACTGACTTCCATCTGTCCTCCAGGGCTCATCGATGATGGTGAAAGCCCAGAAGCAGCTGCTCTTCGGGAGCTGGAGGAAGAAACTGGCTACAAAGGTGACGTTGCTGAATGTTCTCCAGGTTCGTATTACTCTTCAGGTGTTAGTTTCTTGACCATTAATGAAAGCAGGGGTTCTTTATGGTTGGAATGCAGGCAGAGAGGAACCAGGGGTTTAGATTGGTTTCCAGCCAGCGCAGTGACACATATTTGTAATCCTAGTCTTCACGGGCTGAGGCAGGAGGATTCTGAAGTGAAAGTCATCAAGGGCTACACAGTAAGACAGTGTTTCAGTGCCCTCCTTCCTCCTTCCCCCCAATTTAAAAAAAAAAAAAAAAAAAAGGGGTTGTTCTCCATGAGTGAGTGAACTGAGTGAACTGCTCTAATGAATGAGAACAAATTGGAGAACCGAAACTGGAAAATTATGAAACCTAGTTGTCTTCAGAATAGTGAACCTTGCTACTTACTTACCTATCTGTGTCATACTCCTCACTGGATTTGTTTGAAACATCAGAACCATCTAACCCCTGACTTCCAGGAAGTTTGAGTGCTTTTTCAGTATATACATGTTCTGCAGTCTGGTAGCCTCTACTGACTAGATAATTGAATTAACCTCAGCCCCACCTCTTCTGTGACATTTAGTGAAACAAGTAGCAAAGGACTGAGGCACTTAAGACAAGCTGTCACTTCTTTTCCCAGCTGTGTGTATGGATCCAGGCTTGACAAACTGTACCACACACGTGGTGACAGTAACCATCAATGGAGATGATGCAGAAAATGTAAGGCCGAAACCCAAACCAGGTAAGGGTGTGTTAGATACATTCAAGCTGGTTGAGCTACATTGAGTATCTTTTAACTTGCTAAAATAAGCATAGTTTTCATTGAAAGAATCATAGTCTGCCTCAGGTTCTTTGTGGATACTGCTTCCCATTGTTGGATAGGTATTTTGGCATATTCTCTATAACATTTGTTTTGTTTTTATAAAATGCAATATATGTTGTCTTCATGTGTAAGAACAGCAGAAGTTAAAGGCCTTTATTCAGCTGAGTTTTATATTAAGAGAGTTTGTAAGGTTATTCTTTGCACTAAAATATCCCCTAGCAAGTTGGGCTTCAAAGGCATTAATACACAGTCAATAGCTGTCCTTTCACCCACCTCTTTGAAGTTAGGTTGATGGATAGATTATCAGTACACAAACACCATAGTTTGAGTGGTAATTTCTTATCCTTGTAAATTATGTATATGATTAATTATCTCTTTGTAGCCAATTTTAATTAAGCCAATTAATTAAGCCAGTGCTTAATTGTTTAAACTTCAGATATTCAAAAGACATGGAAAACATTTAGGAGCCCCTCAAAAAGTTAAATACAGAGCTATCTAAAATGTCTGTCGGGCAAGGTAGCACACACCTTTAATCCTAGCACTGGGGAGGCAGAGGGAGATAGATGATCTCTACAAAGAGATTCTAGGACTGTTACACAGAGAAACCCTGTCTTCAAAAACAAAACAATTGATCTAGAATACAGTATTTCCAAAAGGGATAAACTATTAAAAATAACTGAAAACAAGAGACTCGGGTTCTAATGTAATTGATAGTACCATCACTCACTGTAGCCAGAAGTATCGACTAGTCAGGATTCTATCAGCAGATGAAATAAAGAATTTTGATGAATGCTACACTATGAATGAACCTTGACAGCATTGTGCTAAGTGAAAGGGCAAACGTGTAATTCTACTGGTATGAAATACCTAGAATAGACATTCATGGAGACAGAAAATGGAAATTCCCAGAGATGGAGAATTACTGTTCAGTGAATTCCAACTTTCAATTTGGGGTGAAAATTATTGTGAGCTTAAGAGTGGTGATGTTTGCACAACTCTTACTTCATCTTGCTGAATTTTCATTTAAAAATGGTTAAAATGATAAATTTTGCATTGTATATTTGTCCATGGGTATAAATGTAGCAAACATGCTTACAGGATATGCTTTATATTTTGCTGTGAAATGTTTGATTTGGAGAATAACAATGCTATACTATTGAAATTGACTTTACTATGATATATTTATGAGAGTCTTGGGTTTCTGTGAGATGCTTTTCCAGGCTTTATACCTACACTGAAGTCTTCTAAAAGCTTGCCACAGCACATTGTACTAAAATATAAATGTTATTCCCTCTTTTTATTTGCAGGGGATGGAGGTATGCTATTCAACTCCCATTGGCTGGTCCTGTGATGGTTTAGTGTAGTGGTAATGATGGCTGCAGACATTTGGGGCTGTGGGTTCACTCCTGTTCCTCAGCTTTGTTTTCACTGTATTCTGTTTGTTTAGAATTTGTGGAAGTGATTTCTTTACCAAAGAATGACCTACTGACTAGACTTGACGGTAAGCACCTTAAGGTTATTACCCAGCCTTCTCTTGGTTCCTCCTCTCTATCCACTAGGGCATTAGTGTAATTCCTTTATCTTCATCTCAAAATGTCAGACACCTAGAAACTGTTGAAAACTACTGTTGACCAATGCTAGTTTTCCATTTCAAGTGATGTACAGTTTGAAAATTTAAGAAAAAACATTCTGTGTCAAGGTAAAGCTTTAATAAGGGACTTTTTAAAATTTTTCCCTACATAATAGTGATTTTCCTGCTGTCTAACCAAAACTATTGAATGCTTAAGATCTTTGATCTATGGATGGATAGATGGCTCAGAGATTAAGAGCACTGGCTACTCTTCCAGCGGTCCTGAGTTCAATTCCCAATAACCACAAGGTGGCTCCCAACCATCTGTAGTGAGATCTGATGACCTCTTCTGGTGTGCAGCTGTACATGCAGATAGAGCACTCAGAGACACACAAATAAATCGAAGGAAGAAGGGGAGGGAGGGAGGGGAGAGGGAAGGAAGGATGGAGCTTTGATCCATACCAGTGCCAAGGTGTAAATATGTAGCTCAGCTATGCTGGTATGTTAGTTATTCTTTGTGGACAGTCAAGCTAAAGACTCTTTTTTTTTTTTTTTTTTTTTTTTTTTTTTGGTTCTTTTCGAGATAGGGTTTCTCTGTGTAGCTTTGGGGCCTATCCTGGCACTCAACTTTTGAGAAGCTGATGTAAAATGAACCTTAGTAAATCAGTGGTCAGTTGGTTTAGATCAACCCATCCCACAAAGACAATGCAAAATCCTGTTAGATTTTGATAGACCTTCAGTGAGAGATACTGTTAATGAAGAGGTGCCAGAGGCCTTCCAAAGTGGATCCCTATTCACTCATTTGTCAAGAAGAGCCTTTCATGATCCCAATTTTTTTATGGGTTCTCTTTCAGGAAACTGACAACTTTTTTTTTCCTACTGTTTTTCAGTAATTACTTTGAAGATTAACACAAAATAACAAGTATTCATAGCCCCGAAACTCTAAGAGGAATCCTAATTCTTCCCATGCCAGTGGCTTATGGCTTCACTTAAGAAGCACAGAGCTCTAAAAACTATGATTTTATATTCCCAGACAGCTTCAATTTCTTCAACTTTTCAAAAACTAGATCTGAGATAAAATCATCTCAGTACCACAAGGCCAAGTTAAACATTATCTATTCAGAAACAGCCATGGTATCCAATATTAAGCAGTACAGCTAATGATCAGACAGACCTGATGGGTTTGAGGCTCTGTTGCCATTATCAGTTACTAGCCTCTCATTTTCCTAAATCAATTAAGTCCCGTCCTGTGAGGATATGAGAAAAATTAAACAGATAATATAGGTCAAGTACTTAACCCCCAGGTGCTTGAATAATATGTGACAGATGTCTTTATCCTTTATAGAATTCCTTCTCTCATTCACCTGACTTCCCTTCTGGTCTTAGATAATTCACCAAGAGAGGAGGGTGAAACAACTAGTTTACCTAGCCAGTATAATTAAATATAGTAATCAACTTTCGTGTTGGTTTGCCAGAGTGGCATACACTTCTGCCATACACGGGTGAATAAGATATGAACCCTGACCTCAAAGTCTTCTTTGAACTTATTCCCAAGCAAGTGGCTAGGAGACAGTGAGCCACTGAGGTGGCTGAGTGCTGAGCTTGATGAGGCATCTAAGTCACTACTTTAATCCTTTCCTCTCTAATTTTAGTGTGTCCCAAGCATCTAGTATAGACTGGCATACAGTGTGAACAGTGATTGACTAGACTCTCCTGTCATTGTCTCTAAACTGTCTTCTTTGCTTCCTTAGCTTTGGTAGCAGAAGAACATATTACAGTGGATGCCAGGGTCTACGCCTATGCTCTGGCACTGAAACACGCCAACTGGAAACCATTCGAAGTGCCCTTCCTCAAATTTTAAGGCCAAGGAGGACACTGGCCGTGTTTTGTAAATGAGACGACAAGGCCTTCACTATTCAATGTGTTCAATTAAGTTTAATGTAGATTGGAAATCATTTTTTTATTCATAAAATAAAAGCAGCACAGACTAAATTGGGTATGGAATTGTAATTACAGAGAGGATGAAACCTTCATTTAAACGTGTTAAATGCTCATGAAAAATAACATAAATGTAAGTAGGTATGTTAACATTTTTTTTAAACCTTACCTAGTCTAGAAAGTGAGGGTATTTCTCAGGAATAGACTTGAGCTCCAAATTAGGTCAGCTATTTCCACCCTCAACTCCTAAAATAAAAATTATGTACTTAGGTCTGCAAATAGCTATTGGCTTCTCCTAACTCTAATTGATTTGCTATATGGAATTTTATCTGGATAGTAGATGTAAAATCAACAGAGAATAACATCTGTGGTAAATTTTTAGCTACTTGTGGTACATGCTTGTAATCCACCTTCTTAGGAAGTTGAGGCAGAAGATCATAAATGTGCCCAGCCTGGGCTGCATAATGAAACTTTATCTCAAAAGTAATTTTTAAAATGTATTTAATACCCTTATAAGGCCATTTAATTCCTAAAAGGCATACCAAAACTAATGCTTCAGTAGTGAGCATAGTTAATTCTTAATGTATTAAAGCTAAGAGACTGAAAACTCAGGGCCCTTCCCTCAAATGTATGCATACTTAATTTCCTATCTTTACCTCAGAAAATTGTTCTCTAAAGCAAAATCTATAGTAAAAATTACACTGGAAATGCAGCAATGGTTGAGTGCACACCATACCTAAAGTTCATCCCCCAAGACTTCTGCCAGTGTTCTGGGATCATTTCCTTGTTCTGATGAGCTCAAGGATTGTTGTCTTGCAGTTCAGCCATTTGCAGCACTCTCAGCATGATGCTTGCTGGCCAGCTCAATATGTTTGCAGCTGGATCCAGGGTTAAGGCAGACTTCTCAGAACATTATAAAAGGGTTTTCCCATGTACAGTCAGGATCAATGCTAAGTGTTATCACCAATGGGTATTTTTATCAACAAAAATGTAAGCTCTTTATACAAAAATCTTTAGATTGTTCTTAAGGATGGAAATAATTCTGGAACTTTATAGACCAAGTCTGTTTTCCTAATGAATGTGAAAATTAAGACCTACTCTTTTATACTACAGTAGCCTTTCCTGTGATTCTAACCCTTTAAAACAAAAAAATTGTTTTCTAATAATGGGCATGATATTTCTCCAAAGATACTTTTTTCCCCATGAGTTCCCAGGATCTCTATTTCCCCTTGTTGCTTCCATCCTTCGAAATGAAGACACCGGCTCCACACATTCGTCCTCTCCACAGAGCAACTCTAGGACCAGGTGCAATGGGGAATGGCCTTTGGCACCGATTTGTCCCATTCTTCCTGGCCTGTGTCTCTTTCCTCTTAGGAGTACAACTGAGTGGTGACAGCTATCTCCTAGACTTGTCCTTAGTGCCATCTGTATTACCTATGAACCTCAGAGGGCCTGCTTCGGAGGTGAGGTCAGACACAAGAGAGCTAGCTGTCTGGGTGTCTTCACTCCTCACAAACTGTTTATTTGCCTATATCTGTGCACTCACTTGTAAACACAGAACCCCGGGGGTGTTTGCGGTGCCTGACCTCCACTCATGCCTTGCCTCTCTAAGTTATCTGACTTCCTGATCCAAGCTAAGTCAGTACTACCTCCCGTTCCTACTATGAAAACTGATGACTGAAAACTGTACTTGGACCAAAAACTAAATTTGGTAATTTTTTTTTTTTGAAAAATAAAGTATATACTCTAAAAATACTAGAGTATGTTTTGAGACACTTTGCCTGTCCCTTTCCAAATATGCCATGAGTCCCCTCAATTGTCACTGCGCTTTAGTAATTTAGAATTGAAGTATGATTACATTTAACTTCTTTAAGCATATCTGGATGAGTTCCATATAAATACACTGAACCTAGAGAAATAATCTTAGAGAACACTTCTCTTTATTTTTCCAACACAACTGCAACAGTTTTATTAAATAAAAGTTTATTGTCTACGGCTTATAATTGGGTCCTGCTATGCATAACAGTCCTAGTATGAATTATTATTCATTGTTCACTTCCACTCAACTACAGACACTGCTTGAGAACTGGATCTTGCTTTAGGGACTTAGGGAAGGGAGAAAAGTACTAATGGGGCATCATATTGAGTGACTGTTGGGAGTAGAAGGCATAGCCAGTACAGCTGGACAGCACTCATAGCTGTCACTGGGACAAATGAAGAGCAGAAGAGGAATTAGAAGCAATTGTTTCCAGTGACAGAAATAACTTCAGTGCTTGATTTTTGCCCATCCAAGCTGAGTGGCAGTTTGGAGATGGGACAAATAAAGAGGGGTTGGGGCTGGTGAGGGAGGGTAGAGAACATGGATACGATGAGTTAAAAAAGTATAAAAATTATCTAAAATATACATTAGATATAAATGCTCCATAACTCATTAGGGAAGCTCAAAAATACTGGATAGTGGCAATTTGCACTACGTTTATTTTTAAACAAGGGAATATTCAGTGTTCTGAATGTTGTGTGCAAAGCTAATCCATGTCACTATCTTGCTGTCTGACCAACAGCTAGGCAGATACACTGCTTCCCAGCATCATGGGCAACACTAGATGGACAGTGTCAACAAATAATGTAAACTTCAGTTTTAAGGCAGCTGGTACTACTGCTGCACACAGACTTAGCTCAGCGCCCATTTTAGAAATGGGACAATTAGCACTGAAAACAACAAACTGGGGGGAGAAAGGGGAACCAGCATTATTTGACAGAAACAGTATGTCAAAATATTTTCCCTTTCACACACGCAAAGAAATATATGAACATTTAGAAAAACAAAGCACCCATCCCTCCAACTTCAGCCTGTTCCTTAACAAATATTTCAAAATACTGATAAATAATAGTGACTGCAAGCAGAATCCCAGTGCCAGAGCCAATGGCCCCAAGGAAGTCTGCTAACACTGACAGGGCACCAATGCACAAACCCCCAAAGGCAGCTGCTGTAGGGATGTACCTGAAAGACAAAAGAACTTCCATCAGGCACTGGGGGAGACAGGAAAGAAAACACAAAAGCTAGAAGCAATACAATGTACAGTTTTGCTTGAAATGGTTCCCTCCAAAGAAACTAGTCAGAACAGGACCTCACTAGAGACACCCAACATATGGGAGACCGATTAAGAAAATGATTTTAAATGGCCAAATTTTAAAAATGCTAATAGCTGCGATGTAATTTTTAGGACAGATGATTAGATTTTTAGACTGAAATTTAAGTATTAATAAATACAAATGGAATACATATTTTGTATCTGTACATATTGAGTATATATTTTGTGTGTGCATATGCAAAAATATGTACTCTATAATTCATATATTTTGCATGTTTAGTGTATATATAATATATATATTAGAGTTGGCCTAGAACTCATAGAAATCCACCTGCTTTAGCTTCCAAGTGCTAAGATTATATTAACAAACTATTACTTCTGACTAAAATTTGGGGTATTCTTGTTTGTTTAAACTGGATCTCATGTAATGAGGGCTGGCCCTGAACTCATCCTACCTCCACTTCCAGAGTTTCAAGATCAGAGAGACATGTGCCACCAATGTCTGGCTAAAATATGTAATATTCTTAAGCAGCTATCCTTAAGTTCCCTCTTGTAGGGTAAAAAACAAATTTCAAACCAAGTCTATATATATATAGACGCAAAATGCTCATACACATAAAATCATTTAAGATAGGAACATGCCAGGCATTGGTGATGCACACCTTTAATCCCAGCACTCAGAAAACAGAGACAGGTGGATCTCTGTGAGTTTGAGGCCAGTCTGGTTTACAGACAAGTTCCAGGATAGGCTCCAAAGCTACAGAGAAACCCTACCTTGAAAAACAAAACAGTGCCAGTTCAAGAAACTACTGAACAAATGAGCAATGTATACACAACTGGATTTTGTTGTACTGACTTGATACTCACTAGGCAGCAGCCCAGGCTGGCCTCAAACTTGGAATAATCCTGAGCCTCCCACATGTTCAAATTAAAGGTGTGAACTACATATTTCAACTGGATATATTGAATGGTATATGAATTTTATCCCAATAAAGCTGTCACCAAAGACCTGATGCCTGGAAACAGATCCCATTTCCTGGTTTGAGGGTGCCAGTATTTTAGTATTCTCCTGGTGGCTCATGTGCAGCCAGCCAACACTGAGAACTACTGATACATACTATTTTAACACTGAGGTAAGCAATGAAAACACAGTTTCAACTAAAAATTATATAGGCTGCCTAAACAAAACCTGAACAAGGGCAACACACCAGTAGACATGCTAACAAAAAAGAGGCCCCAACCCTAAACAAACAACCTTAGGTAACTAAGGAATACTGAGCAGGAGAAAATAGCTTTCCCCAAGGAAGAGCCCCAATTGGTTATCCAATGCCAAATGGTCAGCTCTAAAATCATGTATGTGTACAAGTAACATTATAAAGACTGAGCAGATTGTACTTAGATATTTAGGAGTGGAGATTTGTGTGTGTGTGTCTGTCTGTCTGTCTGTCTGTCTGTCTGTCTGTCTGTCAAGAAAAAAAGGTGAGATGCTGTGAACCTGAGAGACAGCAAGTCAGGGGAGTACACTGGAGGAAGAGAAGGGGAAAATGATAGTTTCAAAAAATAATTTAGAAGATTATAAAAGGGCCAATTTTTATGTGGAGAACAATTAAGTTTCAGTTAAATTTTACTTCTCTTGTGAAGAGTAGACAACTGTGAGTCCGAATAAAGCAAATGTGCCTTAGAGGTAAAAAGAAATGGCCTTGTGAGCTTACCTGTTAAGCTCATGGACCATGGAGGTATCTCTGTGGCCTCTCATCACCATCTGCTGCTCTTTAAGCTGCTTAGCCACCTGGCCGAAAAGAAAAACTTGAAATTAAAGTCTTCACATTTTGTTGCTTTCTACATTGAAAGTGTAAGAGCCTCAACACTGGCATTGTATCACTTATATTAAACATAGGGAACTGGAGGTCTCAAGATGTCTAATAGAGACTTTCCTTGTGCTAACATTTTTTTCCACAGGACCCCATAGGGTTACCCTCATCCCATTTCAGCAGGAAGTAACTTAGAAGATGCTAAGCCCCTGCTCCCCATTATTGTAGTGTAAGCCTATTAGGAATATTCCTAATAGGAATAACTTTCTTATTGTTTAGAGTTGGGATTGGAAGGAGGTGTTCAAGTTGGACACCCTTTCCACATGACTTTAGGGCTTAGCCGGAATAGACATAGTTAGGATATGCAATAGCAGATTATTGTATCTTCTTGTATTTCACCTTTATGATTGTTAATTTTGGATGTTTTACACTATTAAGTTTTAATCCTCTTTTAGACTAAAAGGGGAATTGTAGGGAGACACTTTAGCCCCGCCCCCAGTAGCCCGGACAGGTGTGCCAGGACACACCCGTGAGGGTGTGGTGAGGGGAAGTCTAAGGTGATGTAGGAAGGCTTCTTAAGGGACCTCGGACACGTGGACCTTCCCTTCTTCTTGCCCTTCTCCCTGCTCCCCCTCCTCGCTCTGGCCTGGCTGTCTTGCTGCCTTGGCACACTTTGGCCTGCGCTTGGCTGGTGTATCCGAATAAAGAAACCTTGGCCCTATTGACTGCTGATTGAACACTCCACACATACTTACGTCTTTGGCTGAGGAACCAGACACTTCTATCCATGTCTTAGAAAAGAATGCACATGATCCCAACATGAAGATGATATATACAACTACATGGACAGGATCCTCAAATATGGCACCCATGGACTCAGGAGGAGACAGATAGTAACAAAGACCTCCGACAGGGTAGGAACGAGCAGGTCCTCCCCCACTGACATCCTATCAAACAAGAAGAAAAAAAAGAAAGGTTAACCTAACTAGTTGAGAATATTAGGGCTTCTGTTTGTTGCCGAGGATTAAACCCAGGGCCTTGAATGTCAAGCATGTGCCATACAATGAACTGCACCATAAACCTCAAGATTTGTTTCCATTTTGAGATGAGGTTTCATTATGTTGCCCAAGATGACCCCAAACTCTTGAAATGATCTGCTGGTTTAGCTTCCTGAGAATTTGAGACTACAGCTGTCATGGCCATAATATATACATTTAAATTTTTCAAAAGTCATGACAATGTTTTAACTGTTTTAAAAAGAAGCTTTATTATTATGTGAGTATATATGATGATGCCTGCAGTTGGTATATGCATGAAACAGTGCAAGCGAGCAGGTCAAGAGACAACTTTGTGGAATTGGTTTGCTCCTGCCATCTTTTCATGGAATCTGGGGATCAAACTCAGAGTGTTAGACTTACACAACACAAATCTTTACCTGCTGAGCCATTTCACCAGCCCATAATATTCTGAAACACCTACAGCCAATCAGCCTATATAATTTAAGAAGTTAACTTTGCATCTTTCATTCCTTTAAAATATGTACTTTATTTTGTGTAAGACACGCACAAAGAGTGTATGAGTGAGTTTTAAAAATAGAGATCTACAAACCTGGAGGACAGAAATACAATTTATAATTAATCTCTGATTATATTCAGAATCTCTAATGTTTTTCAACTCTAGGGATGACCATTGCATTTTGCAGTATTAAGAAAACAATCTTGCAGGGTTGGAAAGATGGCTCAGCAGTTAAGAATACTGGCTGCTATTCCAGAGAACCCTGGTTAAATTCCCAGCACCCACATGACCCCTTACTAACTGTAACTCTAAAAGATCTGACACCCTCATACAGACATATACGCACATGAAACACCCATCAATGCTCATAAAAATAAAAAAATAAAAGAATACAATCATGCAAGCCAGGCTTTAATCCTAGCACTAGGAAGGTAGAGGCAGACAGATCTCTGTGAGTGAGGCCAGCCTGGTCTACAATTCGAGTTCCAGGACAGCCAGGGCTATACAAAGGCTACACTGAGGTGAGACTGCCTAGTCAGCCTGGGCTACATAGAGTGAGACCATGTTTCTAAACAACAAAGACTACAAAACAAAATCGCTTTTGTGAAAGCAACTTTGATTTTTAGCCTAAAAAGCTATCCAAATGACATATGAAGATGCTTTCCATATAATATAATATTAAAAACTACCTAGCCAATCTTAGCCTTAGAACATTTACCAAATTTTCCAAATAACAAAATGGTACTGGTAAATAAATTTCAAAATGCTTCAATATCTATCTCAGTCAATTAAAAGTACAACTATAAAACAGGAATTTTAAATATTTAATAAAAACAAACATACTCACGGCCCACTGTCCTAGTAAGTTTACTAAGAAGTTGCCACTAAATCGAACAGACAGCATCTGGGAAATGACATACAAGTTTGAAACTAGGGCAGACTGGAGAATTATGGGAATATTCGATGTGTAGAAGAGCTTGATGGGATAGCTACTGTACTGTCCTCGATACCGGGCCGACTTAATGGGCAAGTCAACACGAAACCCCTAAAAATGAAATCAAGAGTAAGAAGAACTGCCTATCAAAAAGTGCAGAGTGAGGAAAGGGTTATAGCAGAGAGTTGACAAACCAGCAATAAAATTTGTTCCCTCCCCAAAGATCCCATTTTTCTATTTCATAGGGAATATTTTCCACCTTCAAATTAGGACTGACTGGTTCTTGAAAAACTGACTTGGGGCTGGAGAGATGGCTTAGAGGTTAAGAGCACTAGCTGCTCTTCCAGAGGTCCTGAGTTCAATTCCCAGCAACCACATAGTGGCTCAAACCATCTATAATTTGATCTGGTGCCCTCTTCTGGCATGTAGGCAGAACACCATATACATAATAAATAAATCTTAAAAAAAAAAAAAAAGAAAAAAACCAATGTGTTAGACACCATCCTTTCAAACAGGATTCTTTTTACAATAATAAGCAGTTCCATCAGTGAAAAGGTTACACTTACCTGAAAATATATGACAACAGCAAACACGAAAACTGTGGCAATGAGGTTCATAAGATTGGGGAGGTTCTGCCGATAGAAGGCCTCCCTCAAGGCTCGGACTTTGTCTGTCCTGGTGGCCAACAAATGAAATAGAGCTATGACCGCACCCTCAAACTCCGTACCTGAGAAATCAAGACAAAAATGAACTGTGGATGCCTCTTCCAAAGTCGCCTCAAAAGTCTAAATAAATAACTTGAACCTCAAAGTCAATTTACCAGTTTATGACTCTATGTTGTATGCTTTATGGCATAGCCATGTGTGTGGGTTCTAAACATATTTCTATCATGGAGGCAAATTTCAACATAAATGTGCAATTTTCATTCATAAAGGTTTGCCTCTCCTTTACTCTAGGGAAAGGAAGGAAGTACTTTTAGGGATAATAAAAAGCAGCAGCAAAGCAGAATAAAAATGTCAGAATCAGAGCAGGGATGTTTATCTACCATGCTTGCCTTTAGTTGACTGCACCAAGAATGTTAATAAATTATCAGTACTATTTTCTTAAGGCTGGGATCAAAGTTAGACATTGACTAGTTAGGAAAGGGATATGGGGAAAAACAGAATGAAATCTTTCAAACCTTAGGTGCTATTACAAAGCCAGTTAGAGAGGCAAGGGTATGAGTGCTCTCAGAGGACGGCCAAACAGTAATCCACTACCTTTCTGTCCCTCCGGGAAAGCTGCAATTGGGGAAGTAAATGACTCTGGCAGCAATGGTTTAAGCAAGATCAACAAAATTGTAATACTGTTTGCAACCACTGGAACTTTAAAGGAGCAGAGGTTAGAATGAATGCACTCTTTTGGACTTACTACTGCATACTTCACACATCTCTGCTCATTAAGTTTTAAACAATTAGCATTCGTGGTCCCCTAGGGTAGCAAACTGGAGTGGCTACAGGCATGTGCTGCTGCATTATAGACTCATTTTCAGCATACATCCAGCAAAACTCGTGCAGTTGCAGTCACTGTGCAATGTACCTCTGCCAGTGTTAATGGTAGTGGGACTAAAGGCCTTCCAGACAATGGTCTCACAGATGTTGGTGGCAATAAAGAGGGAAATACCAGACCCCAAGCCGTAACCCTTCTGTAGCAGCTCATCTAACAGCAGCACAATCAAACCAGCAACAAACAACTGTGGGGAAAGAAATGCACGTAAGCGGAAGCAAGAATAAACTCAGGAAGGGGCAGACGAATGGCTATTCACAGTTTGTGCATTCCCAATGTCAGACCTAAGCATTGCTCTTCACCACTGTGGAGTCTGCACTTCTGGCCTGCTCTTGTCTAGTCAGGGGCCAATTCTAAAAATCAAAGGACTAGGAATACTGCCTCATTATATAGCAAACATTTCACCTCAGAGTAATATTTACACCAGTTGGATAGTTTCCCTTTACAATGTTTAAATTGTGCCCATGGTTAGGGACACTAAATAATAATCACAGCTTAGAATTTGAAAGGAAGAAACAAAATATTCTAAATACCTTCATGTAAGTAAAAAGCCAAATAAATTACATAAAAATTAAGAGATTCTTCGCTCCCTAGTACTACATATATCTTCTATATAATATAATGCATATAAAATAAACCAAAAACTAGAGCACAACTATGTATACAAATTCTAATATAAAAATTCATGCTATACTTATTATGACAAAGATTGCATATAAATTTGATAAGTTAAGATTTCACTGTGTTTTCTAACTCATCTCTCTCTTCTTTTTAATGAAAGCATACTAAGTTTAGCGTATGGCTATCCTTGGAGAAGATACATTATAAAAACGTATCAATAAAACCAATCCATAGCTTCAGTCATGTGGCTCCTTCCTTACTGGAATAGCCTTATTGAGAGAGAAATAAGGCATGCTTGTGAGCCTTACTACCTCACACAGGTTCCTACTCTATACTCTCCCCTACAGAAACAAGTTATCCAGTTCCTCCCAGCTCAAACAGCCCACCCTCATTACACACTTTACTTGTCAATGAACACATCAAACTGTACTATACCATTTGAGCATGCTTACCTTACATACTAGTTGGTTTTTTGGTTTTGTTTTGTTTTCTTTTGTTTTTTAAACAGACATTTCAGTGATTATCCAAAGTCTAATTTGTTTTTTAAAGTTTTTAGTTTGACTTCAAACAACTGGAAAAAGGGCCTAATTCTCAAACCCCTAAGATAACTCATAGTAACTTTTCACTATCTAAAAATCAAGTTTGACATTTTGACAAAGCAAGAGAGAAGTTAGGGCTGGGTTTTATTTTGAGCACAATTAGGTAATGACCAAGTTGAGTACTCCCAGTCACAAATACAGAAACCTATGCCCACTGAAGGGGAGAGTGCCTACTCACAAATCAGCCAGTCAGGGTTCTGATAGACAGATGGCCTGTCCAAAGACTCAATAACTGAGGTCCCTGTGCAGAATAATGGCCTACAGAGTACTTCATGAATACCCTTTGAGACTCATTTTTTCCCAAGAAGAGTAAGGAAGTATAAATAAATCTAAATGAGAAATAGTTTGTGCAATTTGGAGAATAGGAGAAAAGATAGTAAAATACCATGTATGCTTGTGAAAGAGGAAGAGGAAGCAGAAAATGACAGCAGCATTTCCATGAAGCCCAGTAAGAACAAAACCATGACCAAGTATACATGTGGAATGCACATTATGAACCTCTGAATGGGTGTAGAATTGTACTGGATATCAACCACTTAGTTTGACAAAACATACTTACCTTTACTATGTGCCATGCACAATGACACTTTCTATATAGTTTTTAATTTCAATCAAGACCCAATTTAGGTTTCAAAATCAATTAGTGAAAACAGCACTATGTGAGTGAAACAAAAACAAAGTGAGAAATACCTTCCATAACAGCATGCAAACAGTTTTCAAAAACCTATGTTTCTAGGTGAATACACACTGATCCAATCATAGCTCTTCAGTGTAGCCACATATTTTCAATGTTAGCAATCCCTTGAAAAGACACAAATGGGTCACTGCCCACCAACAATCAAATATGACATTTTCTTTATCTATTAACACTAAAAGAATTCATCACAACACAGATATTTATATACCAAAACTTATGTCATCAAGCTAGTACATATTTGCTCATTTCATTTTAGAAATGAGTTTTCCGAATGAGCAAAAGACACATTAAAATAGTTTAGATTGCTCTAAAAGCCAACTCACCTAACCAGCCCAGAGCTGCTAAACTACATTCCGTGACACTAAGTCTAGCTTTTGGAAGGTACCAGAGAAACTGCACTGGTACAAAATGTTCTGAGCACTTGATACTAGTTCTGAATGTCTTTAAAAAAAAAAAAAAAAAAAATCCAAGGCTTCTTTATGCTAAAGGAATATTGCTGTAGTAGTGCATATTTAGCATTTTCAAGGCCCTGGATTCAATCCTCAACTCCAAAAGTAAACAAAAACAACAACAACAAAAAAAAAACATAAAACTATTTGCTGCATAGAGCAAATGCTTTAAAGCAATGGCGATTTCTAACAGGGCGATGGTGGAGCACGCCTTTAATCCAAGCACTCAGGAGGAAGAGGCAGGCGAATCTCTGTGAGTTCGAAGCTAGTCTGGTCTACAAAGTGAGTTTCAGGACTCTATTAACAAGGAGAAACCCTGTCTTGGGAAAAAAAAAAAAAAAAGCAGTGCTTCTCTCAACCTTTCTAATTCTGTGACTATAAAATACAGTTCCTCATGTTGTGGTGACCCCACCATAAAACTATTTTCATTGCTACTTCCTAAATGCAAGTTTGCTACTGTTCTGAGTTGTAATTTAAGTATCTGATATACAGGAATTCTGATATTTGACCACTGTGATTCAACCCCTAAAAGGGTCATGACCCACAGGTTGAGAACCACTGCTTTAAAGAAAAAAAACAAGTATGATGTCCTATCAGTTGCACCCTCAGCACTGCACCAGCATATGAAGAAACCCTAAGCACTGAAGGATACTAAAGTCATTGTCCAGAGGATTCTTCTCTCCCCATCCTCTGCATCTCTTTCTTCTCCAATTCCCAATGGCTATAATGTCAAGCAAGTGATTTGTAAATGGAGAAATAAAGGTACCATTATTCTCTTGGGAAACACATCTTATGCTGGAAGAGAATGCACTAGGCCTCAGCAAGTTACCAAAGACCCAACAATCCATTAAAAATCCTGCCCTACAACACAGACAAAATAGCTATAACCCATTAGAGGTCATCCTTATTAATCAGGTCAACAGACACTTGACAATCTAACTCTCTGTCCTGGGTCAGGCTCAATGAATGCTTTCTTATTTGATCTGCTTCTTACAAGGTTTATTTTTTTGAAAATAGGTAATTTATGCACATCTGAGATAGTCATATTTCTCAAATACTGGCATTTGAGACTATTTTAAAAATATTTTCTGAACTATTAGAAAAAAATCCTAAATTAATTCTGATTTCATACAACAGATAAAATGAATTTCCATGGTAACCAAGACCCCAGTAGACATACTTTATGAACTTAAAACTTTAAAAAGAAAAAAATCTTCTAAACACTGTATATAGTCACAGCTATGTTGGTCTTTAAAAATTCTATTCTAAAATTCCCATTTTGGAAATCCATGGAGGGCTGGAAATGTGGCTAAGCTGGCAGCTTGCCTGCTATGCACAAAGCTTGAGGTTCAATCCGTAGCCCTGCATAAACCAGATAATAGTATAGCATTTGGAGAATGCTAGCACCTGGAACATAGGGGTGGGAGGAACAGAAACTCAAGGTCATCCTCAACTGCATACTTAGTTTGAAGCCAGTCCAGGCTATATGACATTGTCTCAAATAAATAGATATGGATGGATGGATGGATGGATAGATAGATAGATAGATAAGTAAATAAATACCTCTAAAGAACACTTTTATGTGAGTATATATGGTATTTTGCAGACACTAAAATTATTTAGAAAATCATACTTTCGTATTCCATCAAGAAAAGAATACTGTTAGATGCCCCAGTACACACCTAAAATTTGAGCATTCAAAATGTAGAGGCAAGAGGATTCCAAGTTTGAAGCCTGCCAGTTAAACTACAACAAAATATTCTATTACAACCAATTAGGTTATTTCCAACCTAGCTGTTTTTCATCTAGCTTGTTATTACTGTGCTTTCTGTAGACTAGCATGTTTCATTTCAGTGATAACAATTTAATGTTGCACAGGCTTGTCTCCAATTGGTGGTCCAATTGGCTGCCTCCCATGAAGCCTCCCAAACAACTTGGACTGGGGGTTGTACCACCATGCTAGATTTTCTGAAGTGACTTCAGCCAACAAGTAACCTCAGGCATCTACTATACCAACAGTGCATAAAGTAACCAACAGCTAAAATGTTAATCTCGGCAGCTATGATCAAGCAGACAGCCACACAAGGGTGTTGAATGCCCCACCGCTGCCACCTGGCTAGCAACAGCAGGAATGCACTGTTAACTGAGAGAATACATCAGGATTTCAGAGACATGAGAATGTGGAAAAAGCATATCAAAGAACAATGATGGAGAGGCATCCATAACTCTTAAGTGACAGACTATGAAGCTATTATACTTTTTTTAAAACTAACACAATGTGTATGTCACTTCAGTAATAATATTGTAATTAAAATGATTCTGAAGAAAATGATATCACTCACCTAAAGAACTGCTAGAAAAAAGGGACCAAACTGTTTTATTAGCATGTGAAAATACAGGATTTCTTACCTGTATAATGATAAGGAGACAGATCCCAGCACCCATTTCCGCAGGGTCCCCGTACATCCCCGTCATGACATACACAATGGCTTGCCCAATGGTAATGATCATACCAAATACTGACAAAAAAAAGGAGTACATACTTACAATCAAAGATAAAAAACAACAAAACCAAAAAACTACAGGAAACATCTTTCCCACAAACATCTCAAATTTGGAAAAAGCTCCTTAATTATATTATTGCTCACGTTTCTGGGCTCCATTGAACAGAGCTCTATCTTTGGGTGTATCGCCAACTTCAATGATTTTGGCTCCAGCTAACAACTGCATAATCAAACCAGATGTTACAATTGGGGAAATGCCCAATTCCATCAATGTTCCTGTAAAGGAAGGAAAATGAGTAAACAACTTCTGTACCTAATACAGATCAATTTAAAACATCCCAGTCCTGAACAACATTTAATAAAATGTGTGCAAATACTAACAAATTCCCATTGAGTCCTTAAACATTAATAAAAGACCATTTATTAACAAATCAGCAACAATGCAATGGATAAAAAGTGCTATACTTTAAAAATTTTAATTTCTATAAATTCTAAACTTAAAATACTAAGTCCTTTAAAAAAAACATTCTGTGGCTGACAGGTACAGTTAAGTTATAGAGAACATGAGGCTCTAGGTTCAATCTCCAGCTTCAAAGCAGGAAAACAATGTAAAAATTAAGAGGCTGCCAGGCGTTGGTGGCACACACCTTTAATCCCAGCACTTGGGAGGCAGAGGCAGGTGGATTTCTGTGAGTTTGAGGCCAGCCTGGTCTCCAGAGTGAATGCCAGGATAGGCTCCAAAGCTACACAGAGAAACCCTGTCTCGAAAAACCAAAAAAAAAAAAAAAAAAATTAAGAGGCTAGGGCCAGCAAGATGACTTAAGTTAGCAAAGGCACCTGCCACCAAGCCCAACAACCTGAGTGCATCTCCCAGGATCCACATGATGGAAGGAGAAAACTGACTCCTGAAAGTTGTTCTCCGACCTGTAAATACACACTATGACATGCAAGTGCACATACACACACATACACAAATACATTTTTAGTTTTAAGTGTTGCAATATAATATAGCTTTGTGGTAGAGTGTCATCTAGCATGTAAGGACCTAGTATTTAATTACCTGCAACATAAAATTAAAAAAAAAAAAAAGTAAACAGAGGTGGGGTGTAGGTAGATTATTTGCCTAACATATTCAGCCAATGTGCTGAAAACAAGTGAACACTGTGCTGAAAACAAGTGAACACCACCATCCCCATGCTCAGAGACCATCTCAGAAGAAGAGGCGGAAAGAATGTAGGAGCTGAATGATGGGGAGAAAGGCTGTGAAATGCTGTAGTGTGTATGCTACAGCCATGGCAGATACAGAGCTTGTAAATAGTCTACACAAGACTGAGCCACTGAACATTTGTCCTCGGTGATGTAGCCACTGATGTTTTACTCATGTTCCAGTGGACAGCTCCACAACCATGCCCTGGTTAAGCCCACTAGGTCACAAAGCAAAAATAAAAACAAGAGGGCTAGAGAGAAGGCTCAGCATTAAGAATATGGGCTTCTGGGGCTGGAGAGATGGCTCAGAGGCTAAGAGCACTGACTGCTCTTCCAGAGGTTCTGAGTTCAATTCCCAGCAACCACATGATGGCTCACAACCATCTATAATGAGATCTGGTGCCCTCTCCTGGCCTGCAGGCATACATGCAGACAGAACACTGTATACATAATAAATAAAATCTTAAAAAAAAAAAAAAAAAATGTGCTGCTCTTCTGGAGGACCCCAGTCTGATTCCCAGTATCCAAATAGTAGCTCACGACTATTCTAGAGGATCTTGTGCTGGCCTCTGTGGGCTCTAGCACATGCATGTGGTACAAAGATATACATACAGGCAAAATACCCATAAATATAAAAATAAACGAAAGGAAGAAAAAGAGACAGGAAAATGGGATGGGACTTGATGGAAAAATGTGGCTAATAGTGATGAGGAGTGGGGATGCTGATGAGGGTAACCAGAATATATGAAACTGATAATGAATTTGGGGGAGAAAAAGGGAGAGGGTGGTGCTGGTGATTTAGCTCAATGATTAAAGGCTTTGTGGTAAGCCTGGTAACCTGAGTTCAATCTCTGCAACCCATGTAAAGGTAGGAGAGATAAGCTCCACAAAGTTGTCCTCTGACCTCCACATGCTCATTGTGATGTGTGTGAGCATAAACACACACACACACACACACACACACACACACACACCACTTTCAATAAGTTAATGAACCAATATTACTCCTATAATCTAAACTACCAACAAACCTGCCATCTGTTCAGTTATTTCCCCCAAGCAAACAGTACCATTTCTGAAATTTAAGAGGCCTCATGGTCCAGTGCATCACCTCCCCAACACTGCAAACCATGGGATTTTAATATGGGAAAACCCCTAGAGTAGGGTTGAGGAGATGACACAGTGGGTAAAGAGTTTATGGCACAAGCTTGAGGTACAGAGTTCAGATCTCCAGCACCCACATAAACACCAAGCTGGTGTGATGGCCCACCTGTAATCCAAGCTCTCAGGATACAGACATGGGTTGTCTAGAGTAAACTAGCTAACTAGACCACCAGAATTGGCAACATATAAAGTAAGTCAGATATGACAGAACATACCTTTAATCCCAGCACTTGGAAGACAGAGGCAGGAGGATACCTGAGAGTTCCAGACCAGCCAGGGTTACATAGTGAGACACTATCCAAAAATATATACAGTAGAAAGTGATCAAGGAAGACACTTATCAACCTCTGACCTTCACTGCACACACACACACACACACACACACACACACACACACACGTATGTGACCACACACCCACAAAAACACACACATCACAAGCACCACATACAATAAATCCAGTGTTGTCACTATTACAAGCTGGTTTCTCCTCCTAAGCAATGGGTTTCTGTTCTGGCTCCCCATATAAAACCACAAAACAGCTGCTTGACGATAGCAGGATGGAGGTCAGAAGTGCATACCTCTGTTGGATGCAAGAATAACTCTCATCCAGTAGAAGGGATCTGCAGAATCCGATGACATGATCCCAAACAGCGGAATCTGAAACACCATATAAAACACTTCATGAAACAATAAGGGCACTCTTAATTTAAAATGCACTTGCTTGGCCTACAATGCCTATTAGCTATTTCTTGTGATTTCTAACAAAACAAGCTTAAAGTTCTCTAACAAACACCTGAGATTATTACTTAGTAAATATTCCTCTAAGTGCAGAGGAGTACCCCTAACACTGCTATATATCTAAAAGTAGCAAAGAAGATCAATTTTGTCTTTTGTTTTTTTTCTACCACAATTTGAAAAAAATACTCCTAACAGATTAACACATGTATTTGCCAAGGCATGGAGCAACTTTGTAAACTGAGAGTATTCACCAACTAGAGTGACCACAACCTTGATTTAAGACCCAAGAAGATGTATATAGTATGCAGCCACTAAGAATGATGCCTATGAAATTGTAATCATATTGTAACATAAATGCTTCCTCAAGCTAAGAATAAAATGTCAGTTCTCAATCAGCCATGATTTTCCCTTCAGGATAGCATTTAAAGTAGCTGCTAACATATTTGATTGTCACAACTTGGTAAAGGAAGGTAATATTGGCACCTGATAAGCCAACATTTATACCCAGGAACAGCACCCACCAAACAAGGAAGATGTTACCTAAAATTCAGTAGTACTTATATTAAGAAATTCTGGAATAAAAACTAAAATTCAAAATTGTATATAGTATAAGTTCAAAACTAAGAATACATACAGAAAAATAATACTGGAAAAACATCCTTTTATGTATTAAATACTGATATATCTAAGAGGTAAGGTTATGATTGATTTTTCTTCCTTATTTTTTTCAGAAATCATCAAATTTTCTATCTAAGGTATCATCTTCCAACCAGTTGTTTTGGCAAGGATTCACTCTGTGATGCAGGCTGATCTGCAACTCAAAATGTAGCCCAGGATAGCCCTGAATTTGGAGCAATCAAACACACACAGAGACACATTAACTTTTAATCCAGAAATAAACCAAAGCCCTAAACTACACATGGTGGATCACACCAGTAATCACAACACTGAGAAGACTATGGCAGGAGGATTGCTACAAACAACAGCAGGGGGATGGGGGAGGGAGGAAGAGAGGAAGGGGAAAAGGCGGGAAGAAGGGAGAAACCTTAACTTTTTCAATTATTGCCCATGACAGAGCCCTTGTTGAATATCCTAACCATACTGGGCAGGAACCCAGGCCTTCTACATGTCAGGCAAGCTCTTTATCACTGGGCTATACCTCCATGCCAACTCACATATAAGACACAGCATTTAATGAAACCTTCTCAAACACGATATATACCTTTCTCAAAAGTACAGGTTCAGGCACAAAGAAATTTACATTGCTAATTTCAAACTCTACAGTGAGTGAGGAGATAGCTCAGTTGTTAAAAGTGTTTTCCACACAAGCATGAGGACCTGAGTTAAGGTTCCCAGGACAACATGAAAAGAACTGTGTGTCAGTAAACATCTGTAACCACAAGGTAGGCATGGAGGGGGCAGACAAGAAGATGGCTGTGATCTGTTGACAGGCTATCTAGCGAAGCAGGAAGTCTTAGATCTCTATACCTATGCACACACAAAAAGCAAAAGCAAAAACTGTAAAACAATTTAAAATGTTTTTAAGCTCCAAAATATGCCACTACAAATTTCAAGCAACTGAATCTCTGGAATATTTGAACTCTTATTAAGCTAGGTGACAGAACTGGTAGTGCAGAAGGCACGGCTGGTTTGTGTGCACCCTGTATCTGTGACAAGTGAGGAGTAAAGAAGTCACTGTGTAGGAATCCACTAGCACTACAGAGACAGTCACCATCTAAGTCCACTGGAACAGAACCCTCTGGTGCTGTCAGACAGAGTCCTTAAACGTTCAAATAAATTGCTAAGTTTATTTTTTTTTCTGTAAAGTCTTTCTTTTATCAAAGCCTACAAAATACTAATATAATACAGTACTTTGGAAAACCCAAACACTCCACATCCTAATGGAAACCTGAACTAAACTAACCATATGGAGATACAGAAAAATGAACACTAGAAATTTTCAAAAGCAGTGGAAAGCCAAAGCTAAAAGAATGCACGTCTGGGATGGGACTGCAACCTAGAGGCCTGGAATGGGGCTCAGTATCTGCCTAGCATGCTAAGGGCCAGGGTTCACCCCCAGTGCCAAAAATGAACAAGATGGCAACTTGCAGTTACATTACAGAATTTTCCCCCCTGACACATAACAAAACACAAACATATATAAGAATAAATGCTAATCCAAATTGTAAAAAGCTATAGGAAAAGGAAAACATCTCCAAAGCAGCTGTTAAGTTAGCCTGACTGGCCGGGCGTTGGTGGCATATGACTTTGATCCCAGCACTTGGGAGGCAGAGGCAGGCAGATCTCTCTGAGTTCTGAGGCTAGCTTGGTCTACAGAGTGAGTTCCAGGACAACCTCCAAAGCAATACAGAGAAACCCTGTCTCGAAAAACAAAAAAAAAAAAAGTTAGGCTGACTGTTAACTAACTTGGTAGGATTAACAATCACCTAAGACACCAGTGTGAATACTTCTACCACAGTATTTTCAGAGGTGTTTAACTGAGGAAGAGCCCTCCTGAAAGTGGGAGAACTACCCCATAGGTTGGGTCACGGGGTCATGCTCTCTCTGCTTCCTGACAGCAGTCACAATGTCACTAGCCACCTTTCTGCCACAGGGATCAACCCTCAAGCTGTGAGCCACACAAAACCGTTAAGTTTCTTTCTTAAGTTGCTTCTTTCATTTGTGTTGTCACAGAGTGGCTAATATAGCCACTAAACAAGAAAAAAGTGACAGATTCAAAGCACTAACAGCCATGGTGCATCGCACTGAAGATCAGTAGACAGCTGCCTACCTATTACCATTTGAAGTTAACAATCCCCAGAATGCCACTAACATTCCAAATGTGGAGAAAAGGAAACTACAGATACCTTTATTCTTCATTTTCATTAAGACGACATAGAAGCCGGGCAGTGGTGGAGCATGCCTTTAGTCAGCACTTGGGAGGCAGAGGTAGGCGTATCTCTTTGAGTTCAAGACCAGCCTGGGTCTACAAGAGCTAGTTCCAGGACAGCCTCCAAAGCCACAGAGAAATCCTGTCTCAAAAAAACAAAACAACAACAAAAAAAAGGAAATAGAAACAGCAGCTGGGGGGGGGGAGCTGATCGATGAGAGTGAGTTTCTAGGATGGAATTGTTATGGGGCTATGCTAAATTTGAGACCTGAGGAATGACCAGAACTTGGAATGGAATATAGACCTCCAAAGCAAGGTGGTAAGAAGTGCTCAAGACAGAAAAAAAAAAAAAAAATCAAGCAGAGTCCTGGAAGCATCTAATGGAATGATCTCAGCTTATCTCACCTCCCACCATTCCCTCAAGCTAGAGGAAACTGGCTAGAACTTGTTTTATGTTCAGTTGAAATCACCCACACTGGGCAGATCTGCCCAAACGTGAGAAAGACAAAAAGCAGCCACTTAGCAATTATATAAACACAGGGAAACTAGGTAACACAAAGGCATAAATGTGCCACAGCATGAGACATTCCTGAGAAACAGCACTGGTTTCTAGTAAAAAAATGTTGGGAGAAAGGATACTTTTTGTGATGGGATACTGAACATGTCTACCTTATATAAGGTAGACAAGCACCCTAAGGAATCAGGAGGGAGTGTTTTTATGTTTTGTTATCATTTAACTTTACAGACAGGTCTCTCTAAGATGTCCAGGCTGTCTAAGACCCTCAGCCTCCAGGGTAGCTAAGATCACTGGCCAAAAACACTAGGCCTGGAAGTCAGTCTTTTATTTATGTTTCCTTCTTGGGATCTGGGTAATGATTTAAAACCCAAAACTTCACTATTTGTACTTTTACAGGTTAAAGTTTGCTAAACCCTATTATTAGAAGACTCAGTATTTTCAAGATGATAACTTATAAATCAACCTAAAAATTCTCATAAAATGACCTAAAAAGTCAAAACAGCATATACATATATCCCCAATGGACTTTCTTACAAAAATACACATAATGATTCTAGATGTTTCTATGGAAATACAAAGGACATAGAGTTGGTCCTTCTCAATAAAGAACAAAGCTGCAGGACTTTTCCTAACTGATCAGTGTAAAATGTAATGTCAGAATCCAGCTGCTGATCCAAACACAATGTATCCAGCAGCTTTCCCCTGTCATGGATACCAACAGGCATCCATCCTGCTGAGACATTTGAGTCCCTAGATAACAGACTTCCAGGTGCCAACACCTTTCTAGCCTGAGAAGTAAATTTACATCAAAGTGAGCACTGATAGCCACACATCTTGCTCCTTACCCTCTTCCCTGCCTCCTGCTTGGGAATAAAAGAGCCTGAATGTAGGCTCAAGCTGTAAAACCTCCTCCATCCTCAGAAATGTATAAGAAGAGACCCACATTTCTGCCATGTGGGATGTCTCCTTTCTTCAGAGACCCCACCATGCTGTCTCTGATGTTGGGGCCTCAAATCTCCTTACAGCCCACATTGTGCTATTGTCTCTCTTTCTATCCATCTATGGCATTAATAACTCATATTCCCTGTGTTAGTTAGGGTGTCTATTGCTGTGAAAAAAACACCAAGCCCAAAATCAAATTGGGGAAGACAGGATTTATCTCATCATCTGGAGAAGTCAGAGCAGGAACTCAGACAGGAACTGAAGCAGAGCCCTTGGAGCTTGATATTGGCTTATTCTGTTTTCTTATGCCCATCCAGGAGCACCTGCTTCTGGGTGTACCACCCATAATGTCCTGGGCCCTCCATATCAATCATTACTCAAGAAAATACAAAGGGCATGGTGGCACATGCCTTTAATCCCAGCACTCAGGAGGCAGAAGCAGGAAGATCTCTGTGGGTTCTAGGCCAGCCTGGTTTACATAGTGAATTCTAACCAGATATATAGTGAAACCCCTCTCAAGAATAATAGTACTGATGTTGGGCAGTGGTAGTGCCTGCCTTTAACCCCAGCACTTGGGAGGCAGAGGCAGGTAGATCTGAGTTTGAGGCCAGCCTGGTCTACAAAGCAAGTTTCAGAACAACTTTGAAACACTGTAGACAGAGAAAACCTATCTCAAAAAAACCCAAAACACAAAGTAATAACAATAATAATGCCCAGCTTATAATGCAACTCAGTCATACAGCACAAGGCTCTGGATTTGATCCCCAAATCACAAAGAAATAAAAATGGCAGAACTCAGAGCTGAAGAGATGGCTCAAAAAAAACAAAAAAACAAACAAAAAAAAAGCTAGGAGTCCCTGATTCCTTTCCAGGGGATTTTAATTCTTAGAACCAACACTGGTAGCTCACAACTACCTGTAATACCAGTTGTAGAGGATCTGACACCCAATTTTGGCCTCCATGGACAACTGTACACATCTCTCTCTCTCTTTCTCTCTCTCTCTCTCTCTCTCTCTCTCTCTCTCTCACACACACACACACACACACACACACACACACACACACACACACGAATAAAAATAAATCTTACCAAAAAAGCAGCACTTGACATATTATCAGTTTTTCTAATTCTTACTAATCAAGACCTTAAATACAAACATATATTCAATTTGGTACATACCTGACAGCACACTAAGAAAATGAAGAGTGTTATAGCAGTCCATAATACTTTCTCTCTAAACTGAATCTGTACAACAGAAGCAAAAATTAATGATCAATCAAAACCAAGAAAAACAAATTAAGGCACCATTACCATTCCCCCATTGGGCATGCTCCTATTTTTTATACACCCTAGCTTGTTCCAGCTAAGATAAACAGCCAAACATCTCAAACCTAAGTCTCTTCTTTTCCGAAAGAAGGGTATTATTTGGCAGTGTTCTGTGTTCTTTGTATATTCTAGATGTTAATCCTCAGTCAGCTGTACAGCCAGTGAGGAACTTTCCCATTCAGTATGCTGTCTCTGCATGCTTTTTCCTTTGCTGTGCAGAAACTTTTAATTTCATGAAAATTCCATGTCAGCTGTTGACATTATCTTCTGAGTGACCGGAGTCCCATCCAGAAAGTCTCTACGTATGCCTGTATCTTAAGATGCTTTCTCTACTCTTTCTTCTCACAATTCAGAGTTCCTAGTGTTAAATTAAGGTTTTTGATCCATTTGGTATTTATTAAATTAGAAAGATTTGACTATAGCTTGTAATAGTTAGGTCTTTATCTCCAATTAGAACCCATGTGCTGCCACAAAAAAAAAAAAAAAAGAAGATAATTTAAACATAAACGTAGAGGTGGTACATGGCTTTAATCCCAGCACTCGGGAAGCAGAGGCTGGCAGATGGATCTCTATGAGTTTAAGGTCAGCCTGGTCTACAGAATAAGTTCCAGGACAGCCAGGACTAAGACTACACAGAGAAACCCTGTCTCAAAACAAAACAAAACAAAAAACATGCTTCATGTATTCTGTATAAGGGAAAATAACTGAAGAGGAGGCAAGGTTAAGCAGATCTAATGCACATTTCAGTCAGAAAGGAAACTGCATGAAATACTGAACTTTACACAGGAATCCTAGGATATTCATAAACTATGAAAAGTTACACTTTGGTATGCCTAAAGTAAAACTGAGTAGCTATCTCTACCATCTCAAATCATTAAAAATTAAAAGTACTTCTAAATAAAACAGTAAGTCCAACAAAAGCTTTATCAATCTCTATGTCCCTATTTTGTTATTAATTTCCTAAGAACTAAAAGCATGAAAGAGGATAGTCTGAAAGTTGGAAAATTTGAAATTAATATTTCTGGATTTTTAAATATCTCACTTCCAAATATGCTCAATGATTGAAGAACAATGTGATTTAGGTATGATACCTTCTAAACACATACCTGATATTTCTTTCAAAACAAGAAATCAAAATATGGTAGGTTTATACTTACACAATTGTAATTTATTATGTAAAACAGTTGGTACTCATCAAAACCTACCCAGCAGATCATATCATTAACTAGCAATATACAATCCTACACTAAAGAAATTATAAAGTACCAACATGGCCAGGAGAGTATCGTATCTTAACACGCAGGCCAAGGAGCACTTGAGTTGGAAACATCCTAACTTAGAGCAACATTTTTGATAGAATAAAAAGGTCTATACCAGAGCCAGCCAGATACTTGTGATGTTTTCAATGAGACCAGCCCTATAGGCTCATATATATGAAAGCTTAGTCCCTAGTTGGTAGAACTGTTTTGGGAAGGGTTATGGGGTGTGGCCTTGTTGGAAGAGTTGCATCACTGGGAGAGGGCTTTGAGATTTTAAAAGCCCATTCCAGGTCCAATCCTATCTCCCCTGTCCAGATGGTGAGAGAAGAGAATCAATTCCCTATAGTTGTTTGCAAGAGAAACAACATTTTTCCACTTACAACCAGAAATGGTTGGGGTCAACAAATAAACTTTAGTGGTTTGGCTGAGTAATTCACTTTATTACCTGCTAATTACTAAAATATTATACTTACTTTCCTTTCGGGCTTCTGAATTTCTGGTAGAACTGCACAGAAAGGTTTGATAACTTCTAAAAACTTGACTGTAAAAAAAAAATTACCAAGTTTAAAAATGTATCTTTGAACGGTTTGAAAAACAAAGTTTCTTTAACAGCTGTTTATCCCATCCACCCAAATTAAATAATCATGATGTTCTCAAGTTCAAAGGAGTAGGTCTGCAAGAGATAAAACAACCAAATGGCTAGTGAGTAAATAATGAAGGAAAGTAAGTAATGAACCATGACTGTGCTTCTTTGTGCTTAAACCCAATCCTCATGTATATATAAACAACAGGAAATATTCAGATCACCACTATGAAAAATGAGCAAAGGCAGTTTACTTCAAGAATGCACAGAGGGAGCCTTTCCCAGGGATGATACAGTAGGAAATGAGCTTAACCTGAAGTACTGATTTAAACAGCTTAAAGACAGCAACGTTCACTAAGCAAAAAAACAAAAAACAAGCAAAAAACAACCCCACAAAGTCAGGATCACTTCCTACAGGCAACTTTTTAAAGCCTAGAAACTCTACTTCATTTCAGTTAGCCACATTCACAGCGTGGTCATTCTCCAAGGAACCTAACCAAAATATTTACACACAAGAATCACCTCCGACAATGGTAATTACTTTTCATTGGAAACTACTGCTTTCCCATGCTACTTCTGAAGTAAAATAAAGTAAGATACACCAATAGCCCTATCTCCTAAGTCCCGCTGGACTCACAAAGGTGGAAGTCACTGATGTAGGTGAGAATTTATAATTGTCATGTTTGTTACCTAAGTACAGGTTTGGACTATTCAGAAAGTAAATATAAATTCTGAAAACATTCACCTGTAATAAAAAAAAAAAAACAACTTTGGGTCACACCAGGAAACTCCCCTGGTTATATCCTTATTCCTTTTCCTTCTCAAGTGACCCTCCGAGATTTCTTGGCACTTTATGATTTACTGTACTGATGTTCAGGTTTAAACGATGCTGTTGCTTGCCGCCAAGTATTGCCTATCCTGAGAATTCCATTCATTTGTAATTCAAGGCCAAGGGTCTGTTATATTTCCTTTCCAAAAGTCTACCAGTTGGTCAATTGGGTGCATCGCTTGGACCTGCAGTTAGGTATCCCTTTATACAAACATGTGAACTGCTAGGTTAAGTATTTATGTGAAAACACAAGAGAATGAATGTTTGGGGCAGGGCCCTTGAAGGATTCCCATAATACGAGGCCTCGTCCCTACGGCGAGCACCAACTTAGAGTTTTCAATGAACACTACAGAATGACTGGGACGAATATTTCAAAGAAAATGCTGAGCTACCGATCATACGCCTTTCCTCCTCTAAAACACATGCTATGAATCACATTAAAAAAAAAAAAAATGAGGGAGACGTATTCATCGCAACACGCCAAGGAAGCGTGATTCGGGAATTTAAAAAAAAAAAAAAGAGAGAGAGAGAGAGCTTCCCAAGATCCAGAAAAATCACAAGTGGTCCAAGCTAAGGAGTGTCCTAACTCCCCGCCCCCTCAGCCAATGGCCTGTCGGCGCCATCCACGCTCCTAGCCGCTTAAGGGGCGCAAACCGGGACCTCTGGGTCCCTGTGACCCGCCGGGCAAGGCCTCGCTGACCGGAGGCGCCTTGGCGGAGGCCCCCAGCTCGTGCCATCCGCGGCGACCCCGGCGAGGCCTGCGCATCCTCGGCCGCTGTGACGACCCCAAGGGGTAAGCGGCTCCACAGCCCACAGCCCTGAGGGACCCGCGACCCTTGAGGTTCCCGCTCTGGCCACCACACTCACTGCCCATGGCGACGGCTCAGGACACCCGGCGAGGGCCGGCGGCCTCACAGCTGCTTTCGCTCCGTTCCTCACGACTCCGGCCTAGGCGGCAGAGGCTTGGGACACGCTTTGGTCGTCCCCGCACAAGTTCCGCCCACGAGTCATGTGACACCCGCTCTCAGCTCCTCCCAGACCCGCCCCCAGACCTGGCCCCAACCGTTGGACGACCGCCACCGCGTTGCCATGGTCACCGCTGGCGCGGCGGCAGGGGCGGGGCTGGACGCTAGGGGCGGGGCTACCTGCCATAGTGGGCGTGTCTTGGTTGCCCTGCTCAATTCCAGTGCTTCCCAAGAGGCCTTGGGGACCCAGGGTTTTTCCTTTTTAAGAGTTGGGTTTTCCCAGATTAGGTTTCCTTGTCCAGGCATCCTGTTGGTTCCCTGAAGCCTGGGATTGAGCTGCCAGAACCAGCCTTTTCCTTCGGCCCCATTTTAATTGTAACTTCTTAGAGATTGTAAAAATTGGTGACACACTGTGTGCTTTCAATAGCTTACATAAGTACTCTCCAGTTTACTACCATGCTTCTTCCGGGTCTCCAAAGTATAGACATCAAGGTTTTATGCCTCCTGCGATTGAGGAGTTCGCAGAAGTCAATTCTTTTACCCCTCCATTGGTTCCTCCTGCCTCTCCAATTTGTGCCATCTTAAACAGCATGTGATTTAAAAAGAAAAAGCAAACAACACAAAACAAAAAAAACCCACAGTGTTAGAAATCAGCCAGCCCTACATTGTAATCTCCATGAATGCCTTTGGGCAATCAACCCGAATGAAACGACAAAATATAGACAGCAGCAGCCACTTCATGCAGGTATGGAAGTTAAAGTTAAATCGAGACACTAGTATACAAGAAGGCCCTCAGACTAATTTTCCTTACTCAAACTTTAAACCACTCCCCAAAATCAAGTATCTATTCTGAAGTCTACTGCAACAAGTTAACTCGAAGGTGACATTGTCAGTCATCAATGAAATCCAAAGATGTGTTCTCCTGTTCAAATCTACAGCCAAGAAACAAGATAAGCATCTGCAGTGGTGGTAGGAACCTGTAAGGTTGTCTTGCAGGGGCCTGCAAGAAGTTTCTCACTTTATTTATGGACAATTGGGAACTCATACAACTAATATTTGCATTTTCAAAGACTCTCTCGCTCGGATCTGGCCTTCAGTGCATATTGTGAGCATTGACAAATCTGTTTGACTTCTCATTATGTACTGATCCTCCTCACAACATTTTAACTTAGTGCCAAGGGATGCCATTGGAAATGAGGCAGCCAGAAAGGTCTGCTCAAATTCTGGGAGAAAAGAGAAAAGACACCATCTCTAGAAGAGAGTGTGACAAAACTACAATACCTGAGTAATCTCCCATCCATATTTCATCCTACTTTGTTAGCCATTATTTTTTTATCCCCACCCCCACTTACTCTTTTTCTTGAGATAAGAATCTCATGTACCCCCAGGAATAGATTGATTCCACAGATTAACTTGAGTTAATCTCCACTATTATCTCCACTCCACTATTCTTTAGTCTTCCTGTATTTCCTAAATGCTACCCAGAATTTCCTTGACCCATGTGTACCTGTCAGGAAGATCATTCTACCTTTAGTCTTCAAATTGTTTTAGCATATCCACCCAGGAAATCTCTTAGATTGGAAAGATGTCTCAGCAGTTAAGAACACTTACTGCTCTTGGGTTCAGTTCTATGCTGGTTAGTTTTATATCAACTTGACACTGGCTAGAGTCATTTGATAATGACTGTTAAGTAAGAAAATGCATCTATAAGATTAGCCTGAAGGCATGCCTGTGGAGCATTTTCTATATTGATGATTGATGTGGCAGGTCCCAGCTAACAGAGGGCAGTACCACCGTGGTCCTGAATACTATAAGATAGCAGGCTGAAAAAGCCAGGAGAACAAAGTCATTAAGAAACATTCCTCCTCAAAGAGACCAGAGAGGCTTCAACCAGCAACTGATTGGGAGCAGAAGCAGAGTCCCAAAGCTGAACATTTGGCAGAGCTCGGGAGAAAGGATTGGAGGAACCAGAGAGGTCAGGGACACCAAGAGAACACCGCCCACAGAATCAATGAGAGCAGGGTAGGGGGAGATCACTTACTCCTTTGCCTACTTATAGGACCCTTTTCCTCATGCTGGGCTGCCTCATCCAGCCTTGATTTGATAGTAGTATGTGCCTAGTCTTACAGTAACATATTTTGTCATCTTTGGTGGATGTCCCTGGGAGGTCTATTCTTTTTTGAGATGAGACTGGAAAGAAGGTGGATCTGGGGGAGAGGGGAAATAGAGGGCAGACTGAGGGAAGGGGAAGGGAAACTGGGAATTAGAAACATTCCTCCAGAACTTCTACTTCATTTGCTGCCTCCATGTTCCTCCAGGTTGTTTTCTGACTTCCTTCAATGACGGCCTGCGATGTGGAACTCTTTACTAAAATAAACCCCTTTCCCCTCAAGTTGCTTTTGCCTTTGGTGCTTTATCACAGCAGTAGAAAAGTTCCTAGGACCCACATGGTAGCTTACAGCCATCCATAACTTCAGGCCCAAAGGATGCGATGCTGTCTTCTGACCTTTGCAGTCACCAACCATACACACAATACACATATGTACATGAAAAACACACATTCACATAAAATAACAAAAAAAAATTTAAGTCCCTTGCTGTGGAATAATCCTTTTATACACTGTGAAGATCTGCCGATTGGATTGGTTTAATAAAAAGATGACTGGCTGATAGCTGGACAGGAAGTATAGGCCAGACATCCAGATATTGAGGACTCAGGGAAGAAGAGTCAGCCAGCTAAGAAAGCAGGACATGTATGAAATGAGGTAATAAGCCATGAGCCACATGGTAGAACTTAGATAAGAAATATGGGTTAATTTAAGTTGTAAGAGCTAGCTAGTAATAAAGCCTGAGCTATTGGCTGAGCAGTTACAATTAATATTAAGACTCTGGGTGGTTATTTGGGGTTGGGATATCAGGACAGGAAAATTATATCTACAGCCCCTCTTGCTAGACCTAGTGGCACACACTTTAATTCCAGCACACAGGAGGCAGAGGCAGATCAGACCAGCCTGAGCCACATATCCAGTTCCATGGCACCAAGGGTTACACAGGGAAACACTGTCTTAAAAGGGAAAAAAAAAAACCAACTTTTTTTTATCCACAGACTGCTAATTTGTTGAGGACCAAAGCCTTATCTTTATTTCTGTGTATTTCTAAGGCAAAATAAAAACAATGCTATATGTAAAAGAAACTAATAATATTTCTTTTTTTGTTTTGTTTGTTTTGTTTTGTTGAGATAGGGTTTCTCTGTGTGACAGTCTTAGCTGTCCTGGAACACACTTTGTAGACCAGGCTGGCCTTGAACTCACCGAGATCTGCCTGCCTCTGGCTGGGATTAAAAGCAAGCACCACTACCACCCAGCAGAATATTTCTTGATTAAATAACTTTTTATTCTTAAATATGTTCTTACGTTCATTTAATATATCTGGCTATCCATATGAGTAAGAGAAGATAGTGAACAATACTAAAGTTTCCCTCGGAACATGCTTATTTTATGTAAAATGAACTCTGAGAGGCTGAGATTAAAAATTAAACATCCAAGTATATCCAAGAGAAATGTACAGGAAGCTTTTGGAACTTCAAGACTAAAAGCACTGATTCATCATCTGTGACTTCCATCCTGGTCAACTCCCCCCCTTTCTTCCATTTTATAAAAGAAATACTGTTTGTATTGCGATTTCAAGAATCTTAAAAATGTAACTGGAGCATTCAAACTTAGTTCCCAGTCCTCACATCTGACTGCTGACAACTACCTGTGGCCTTTGCAGGCACCTGCATTCACATGATCTCATTCTCTCTTCCTCTCTCTCCCTCTCTCTCTCTCTCTCTCTCTCTCTCTCTCTCTCTCTCACACACACACACACACACACACACATACACACACACACAAATCAAATAAATATTTTTGAAAGTAGTAAAACTTTCAAGATATTATAAGAAAACTAGAGCGCGTAGAAAATTTTATTTTACTAAGAAAAAAAAGTATCATTTCAAGCAAAACTAGAATTCTCCCAAGGTTATTAATATTTAAACTCACAAACTACATAATTTAAGCTCTATTCCTCACTGAACATTAAACAAGCATAATTATGAATAACAAATATGAGAGGATAATATCTCATTTTTAAAAGGAATAAAATACAGTAGTGTATGTTTGATTTGAAATTCTTCAGATGGTCTCTTCTGCAAAACAAAATTTGGTTGAGACAGAACACACTTTCATGGCTCATACAGGTAAAACCATCACGCAAAATAGTAAACTTGTGAGGTACATTGTTATGAAGAAATTCAGAAAGAGCAAGACAATTTTTTCCTTTTTTTTTTTTTTGTTTTTTTGTTTTTTTGTTTTTCAGGACAGGGTTTCTCTGTGCAGGCCTGGAACTCCCTCTGTAGACCAGGCTGGCCTTGGAATCAGAGATCTGCCTGCCTCTGCCTCCCAGTGCTGGGATTAAAAGCAAGCACCACCACTGCCCAACTATGACAAAATATTTTTAAATATATTAACTTCCATCTTACTTTATAATTAGAGTTTTAAAGTCTTTTAAGAACCAAGAAATCTGAGGATAAAGATAAGTTATGCTTTTTTTCTACCTAAATATATATTGTTACATGAAATTTACTGATTTACATAAGTAGTACTAAATTACATGATTCATAAGGCTTGACACAAGAAAGAAGGACTGAAGAATACAAAAAAGGAAAGGGAGGTAAAGGTTTGAAGGCCTGTCTTAGTGGTAGAGCTAATAAGTACAAGGTTCTAGAACAGATACCTAGATCCAGAGAAGAGAGAGGGAGGGAGGGAGGGAGGGAGGGAGGGAGTCACAGAAAAGGGAAACAAATATTAAAGAAATGTTAAAAAAGAACACTAAAGAATTATTTTAAAATGCAAATTATAATCTGACATAGTGTTTAATCCTAGCACCTTTAATCCTAACCCTCAGAAGGCAGAGGCAGAGAGATCTGTGTTCCAGGACAGCTAGAACTACATAGTGAGAACCTACCAAAAACAAACCAACAAAAGGATGTACATTATGAATCTATTACGAATCTAGAATTGCCTATACATTAATGATTTAAGACATGGCCCATTGCCAGTAAAAGTGGAAAGGGAATAGATGCATTCCAGCCCTTCATGTGTCCCCATCACCTTTTGGAAAACAGTATTATAAAGCAAGAATGGTACATGGTAGATGTTCCTCAGAACCAACTCAAATGAGGCCACACAGCTACTGTTTAGATTTGCTTCCAACTTTAGGTTTAAGTCCAAATGGAGTGGTTCACTTGGTGACCTCTAAGGAACCCCAAGTATCTGCCTTTGGGAAGACAGCTAAAAATTAACGTACTTTATAGCACAAACATATATCATAATTGTGCCTGGAACTTTCAGAGACAAAACTGATTAACCTGATACTAAAATCCAACTACTATCAGACACCAAAGTTAGTTAAAAAGTTAGAAAATGTCTCCGGGCAGTGGTGCACACCTTTAATCCCAGCAGAGGCAGGCAGATCTCTGTGCATTCAAGACCAGGCTGGTCTACAGAGTGAGTTCCAGGACAGGCTCCAAAGCTACAGAGAAATTCTGTCTTGGGGGGGAAAAATTAGAAAATGTCACAGCTATATAATGGGAGGAAGAGGAACTTAATGGTAAAAATAAATCACAATTCAGTTTTTTTTTGGGGGGGTTTCAAGACAGGGTTTCTCTGTGTAGCTTTGGAGCCTATCCTGGCACTCACTCTTAGACCAGGCTGGCCTCGAACTCACAGAGATCCGCCTGTCTCTGCCTCCCTAGTGCTGGGATTAAAGGCGGGTGCCACCAACGCCCCGGGCCCACAATTCAGTTTTAATACAGCTAATACTTCATAATTGAGATTATTAAGGGCTGTAGCTCAGTTGGTAGGATGCTCCCTGCCATTCACAAAGACCCAGGTTAGATCATCATCACCAGCATTAACCAGGCATGGTTGCACAAGTGAAGAGTCCCAGCACTCAGGAAGTAGAGGCAAAAAGATCAGAAGTTCAAGGTTGGTAATCCTCAGCTATACAGTGGGTTTGGGGCCAGCCTGAACAACATGAGACTCTGTCTCAGTAGAGGGCCAGAAGATCATACAATCAGAAATTTGTATTTAACAGAATTTACGTAAAAGATAATGGATAAAACCTGACACAAACCAGGAGGGCTAATTTTACTGGTATCAGGTAGAACATTGCATAGAGTGACTCGGAGATGACATAAAAACAAAAATAATTGCTGTTCAGAGCACTTTAAAAAGGGGGGATATTAAGGAGTTATGTTCATTAAACTAATTAAATGGTAGTGTTGGGGCTACCTATACACAGCCCCATATTCTGGCCAAAGAACTTTCCCTGCTCATTTATGGTCAGTTACAGTGGAGTCTGAATACTTCTGGTTGGTGACCTCCTTTTCCAGTTCATTCAAATATAATCAAAGTGTAACAAACACTATTGTCCTGCAAAGCATAAAATCTACTATCTTGTTTCATTATTCATAACATCAATTTCCCCACTTATTCTCCACTTATTTCACAGTCAGTCGTCCCAATCACTCCACAGACTTCCATGCTAGCTAGGGGAAAGGAGATAGGGTGGAGGAAGCAGAGTTTCCTCTATAGCACTTTGCTTAAAAGGCAATCCTGTTTTCTTAAAGCACATTATGAAGCGAAGGTCTTGGTGAGGATGTCTTCATGCTGCTGCTGGTGCACTGTGCCAATTCCCACTGCAGGTGCTGGCAAAGGGGGCCGGCTTACAAGACGGAGCTGTCATTGGAGCAAAGAAGAAATCAAATGACATTTTGAGTTCTGCTCAGTTCCACCAAGAAGATATATATATTCTCCATTAGTTTGTTCAAGCAAATAAGAAATATTGAATTACAGAGAACAGAGTAGAGGGAAATATGTACCCCTGGATTCCAGGCATGATAAAGTGAAAAAAACTCCATCTTTTGATCTTAACTGTAGTTTATTTAACTAGATGTATTTCGTGTGAAAATGACTTGAGCCTAGCAAACTCATACTAAATAAAAAAACTATATTCTAATACACATAGAATAAAAAGATAAACAAAAATAGAACTATTAGTTTCTTCATTCCTGAGGAAAATAAAGACATATAGTCTAACAGCATTATAACATGTCTGGAAAAATGCCAGCATCTTTCTCTGGCACTTGGACTAGACACGATGGGAAACAGAAAAGTAACAACATGCAATGTTCATAGTTTTTTTGGAATACAAACACATTTTTAACATAATGTTACAGGTTGAGCATCCTTAATCCAAAATCTGAAATTCTCCAAACTCTGGAATTTAGAAATTCTCATTTCAGTCTTTAAAAGGTCTTGGGTTTTGAGGCATTTCAGATTTTGGAATTTTTTTTAAAGCTTCTCAGCCTAGAAAATGTACATAAATACTCCAAAATCTGAAAACCTCACATATGTGAAATACTTCTGGTTCTAATCATTCTGGATAAGAGACTCAACTCTGTAATCTGAATACACAGACAGCTCCATAAAATCAACATTTTCCCCAAAGAAATAATCTAAAACTAGATTTTCCTTCTTATTCCTTCTTCCTCTTTATGTATTGGGATGCAACTATGTTGCCTGAGCTGATCTCAAACTCATAAACTCAACTGACCCCAACCTCCTAATATAGGAATGTGCCACTATGACCAGCCGAAAATAGAGGGTTTTGTTTAACTTTAAATAAATGAGCAAGCTGGTAATAAAAACCCATATGTTGTTACTCTAAGAGAAACACGAGAGAGAGAATATGGATGGATGGATGGATGGATGGATGGATGGATGGATGGATATATAATAATGGGCACTCACCTTGCAAGCCAATTGTTTTTCAAACCTTGGAGAAACAAAAAACCATGGACCCATGTTCTGAGGCTCCTCCTGACTCCAAATGATATCTACAAAAAGAAAAAAAATACTTCAGCACCTCATATAAACTTATATACCAAGAAGTGGAGTAGAGGAATGGATGATAAATAGATAAATTTGCAACTTCAATTAAATATATCATTTTCCAACATGTTAGCATCTTAAAATATTTTACTAATTATATGTATGTATGCATGTCTGTATAAATGTATGCCATATGCTCCGGTACCCAAGGAGGCCAGAAAAGGACATTGGATCCTAGAGTCACAGATGGTTGTAAGCCACCAATGTAGATACTGGAAAGGGCTCTTAACTCCTGAGCTATCTCTCTAGCTCCTAATGTTATCTTCTTCCTTCCTTTCTTTCCTTCTCTCCTTTCTTCCTTCCTTCCTTCCTTCTTTCCTTCCTTCCTTCCTTCCTTCCTTCCTTCCTTTCTTTCTTTTCTTTTCTTTTCTCTTCTTTTCTTTCCTGGCAAGTACATAGTTATGTGTTCACCAGAGCAATCATGATGCAAACAGTTCTTTCAACCCCAAGTCTCCTCATCGGATTACTTGCAGTCAGTACGCTTCTGAGTCTGAAATGTCAGCAACAATCAGTCTTTTGTCTACTGTGAAGTTTCACCTTTACCAAAATGCCATATAAATGGAGTTGGACAGTGTGTAGCCTTTTGAGTCTGACGTGAATTACCGAAATACATTGGTGATTTATCCAAGTTCTTATAGATAGCAACATTTCATTCCTGAGGCTCAGTGCTAGCCTGCTTGCTTTTAGCATCCTTGAGGCCCTGCATAATATGTAGTATCTATTTCCTGTTTTATTGAGTATGATATTACACACATTTCTGCTACAGGGGAGCTGTGTTTATCCATTCCCTAGATGAAGGACAGTTTGACTGTTTCCAGCTTGAGGCAATTACAAATAAAGCTGCTAAAAACAAAAAAAACAAATATAGCTGCTAAAAATACCTGTATGCAGATTTTCCTGTGAACCTGTTTTCATTTTCTGGGTAAACCAGCAGTGGAAATTCTGGGTTACATGGTAAACTGGGGTTTATATAGTAAGAAACCATCTTCCAGAGTTGTTGCAATCACTTACAATCACAGCAGTGGTGAGTGAGGGTTCCAGTTGCTTTGTATCCTCAGTTTTAGGGAGTATGTGTTTTGTTTTGTATTTTAAATATATTTGGGGTATAGGTGTTTTGCCTGCATGTATATCTGTGCACCACTTGTGTGTCTGGTGCGCTCAGAGGCCAAAAGAAGTCAGATTCCTTGAAACTAGAGTTACATCTAGTCATTAACCACCATGTGGGTGCTAAGAATTGAGCCAGATCCTTTGGAAGCACAGCCAGTGCTCTTAAGCACTGAGCCATCTCTCTAGCCCCTACAATAATTTTTACAATGTAAGCTTTTCATGTTGATTAAGCCCAATATTTGATGATATGACTAAAAACTTTCCATCTAACCAAGCTCACAGAGATTTTCTCCTAATAGTTTTACAGTTACATTTAGGTCTGTAATCACTTAATTTCTATTAGGTACATACAGATATCAAATTTTCCAATCCTAAGTACTTTATCATTTACAATTATATTGCAATTATCACACACGATGGCACAGCACCAATGACCCACAAATTCTCAAGAAATTATGTTTAGATGATAGTGGGAAGACTGAGTGGGACACCAAGAGAGTCATGGCCCTGGTGGTTTTTCAAAACATGTCCTTGTATTCCAAGAGATTTGATTTTCTAGTACCTTTCACTGCCCCCACCTCTTTCCATCTGAAATAGTATGAACAGGTTTCAGGTATCTGAAAAACAGAAACAAGCCTTTACCTTTAACGTGCTTGTATTTGCTCATCTCTTGTTGTAATGAATCCAGTGGGAAAGGACAGAGTTCCTCTATTCGAATGATGGCAAAGTCATGCTTCTTGGTCCCCAAAGATTCTCTTTGCTTCAGCAGGGCATAAAAGTGTTTGCCACAGCAGAATATGAGGGTTTTAACACTGTTGGGGACAAAGTAGACAATGGTGTGGAGAGAAACATCCTTCAGATTTGTGTCAGAAGAAAGAGACTAGATTTCAATGTGTTGCAATAAAGCTGCTTGGGGCTCTGCTGCTGGGTTCAGTCATCTGCTGAGCCCAGCAATTCCCCTTCTGCAGCATCTGTCCCCAGAGTTTGCTCTTTCACATACTCCCCTTAACATATGCCTATAAGGAGAGGGGCTGAAATGTACCTCAGAAGTAAAATACTTGCCTAGCATGGTAAGGCGGTGTATTCAGTCCCTCACATGCATACACATACACATACATACACATGAAAAATTATAGCATGATATAAGAAATTTTGTTCACTTATTTAAAAACCCTACCCAGAATAAGAGACAGAGAAATATCAAATTACTTTTTTGGATCTACTGATGAATCACCAATAACAGGTTTGAATGCTGTTCCTGGCGCCATTTCCTGAAGAGTTGACACAGCTGCCTACAGGAGAGAAATAGCCAATGATGGAAAAGACCGATAGCTGTAACTTAGATCAGATCTTATAAAAAACAGCTCCAGAATTCTGGCATAGAATTTCACTCAAGCAGGTGCACTAACACTGTGTTCTCCAAGATACAGTTCTGTGTACTTCAAACCTAAATGATAAGAGCGTGCTTTGTCTGTACTGTATGACAGTTTTCGTTTGGTTTGGTTTTTTTGTTTTGTTTTGTTTTGTTTTGTTTTCTGAGACAGCATCTCACTATGTAGTTCAGGATGGCCTGGAACTCACTATGTAGACCAGGCTAGCATTGAATGCAGAGAGATCTGCCTGCCTCTGCTTCTGTACCCAAATCAGCTGACCATTGTTGTAATTTACAGTTTGACTTGGCTTGAGACTTCTGTTTCAAAATATCTGTATCAGAAGAGCCCTTCCAGAAAAAATAAAACAATAACAACAATACCACACACACACACACACACACACACACACACACACACACACACACACAAACACACACACACACACACCAAAAAAAAAAAAAAAAGCAACCAATCCTAAGGGACTGTATAACTTTTCTTGAATTCCCTGTGACATCTCAAGATTCCTGAGAATACTGGTGAAGGGAACCATAGAGAAAGCCACAAAACAGCTGCTTGATAATGAGCAATAGATAGCTCAGAGGCTAAGAGCACTTGCTGCTGGTCCAGAGACCTGAGCTTAGGTCTCAGCACCCACACTGACTGGCTCATAACCATCCTTTGAGTCCAGCTCCAGGGAATCCAACACTTCTTCTGGCCTCTGAGGGCTACTACTACCACCACCACCACCACTACTACTACTACTACTACTACTACTACTACTCACACACACACACACACACACACACACACACACACACACACACACACACCAAATAAAACTTAAACAAAATAAATACAGTTAAATGCAGAACACCGAGAAAATAGAAAACAAGAAACTGAGGAAAGGAAAAGGCCTATGAGCAAGCTCTTTCTACTTACAGGGTACCTGAGTAATACTTTGGGAGAAGCAATGATGAGAGGTTTTCTGAAGTTCCGGATCATTTGTCGCCTAAGCAAGTGGAAATACTGAGCAGGAGTAGTTGGGTGTACCACAAACATATTCACAGTGTCACTGTCCACCCCTTCTTCTGCACTATCACACATCTAGGAGGGCGATGGAAAGAGAACACAGGCACACTGAGATCCTTTAAATTAGTCCCAAACACAACCCACTGGCTAAAGGGAAGCATATATATTCTCAGTTAATAAAGGTATTCCTCTCCATTATGTAACAGAAAGGTATTAGAAGGCATTTTCCCTGACCTATAAAGTGTTCAAAGAAGAGAAAGGGGGTTATCTCCATCCACTCATTTCTAGCACAGCTACTTCCAAACGAGGCTGTTTGAAAGAAATCTGGGAAAGATTTAAAAAAAAAAAAAAACATATTCTAAGCCGGGCATTGGTGGTGCAAGACTTTAATCCCAGGACTCGGGAGGCAGAGGCAGGCAGATCCTCTATGAGTTCGCGGCCACCCTGGCCTCCAGAGTGTGTTCCAGTATAGGCTCCAAAGTTACACAGAGAAACCCTGTCTCGAGAAAAAAAAAAATATTCTAGTGACCTTCTCTTGAGCAGTCAGTACCCACACATGAGTTTGGAAGGTACCGGCAAAAGAGTCAGATGTTCTACATACCTGCAAGAAACGCTCTATTCGACAAGATGAGTGGTCAGGTCCAGCCCCATCATACCCATGTGGAAGGAGAATGACAATGCCACTCTGCAGAAGCCACTTGGCCTCTCCTGGGGAAACACAAGATAGGGACTCCTTTATGAAGCAGAACAAAATAACCTGACATGACTTGGAGAATGAAACAAAATGCTAATTTGGTTCCTGAGTCTCCAAACTGCTTTCATTACATATATCTTCTATACTTAAATGGAAACACCCATTTGAATGTACAAAAACCTGTCACATCACATGCTTTGGGCTTTAGTGACTATAAGACTAATTCAATGGTAAGTGTCCCAGACAACATGTGGCACTCTGATTTCATTTTACAACAACTCTTTACAAATACAAGCAGCTTCTGCCATGCTCAGAGCACAACAGACAACATTGGTCACTGTCCTCAAATAGAGAGCAGTAGACATTTGAGAATAGTCTCTTGGGACAGGTAAGATAGCTCAATTTATAAAACACTTGGTGTGTGAGTCTGGGGACCTGAGTTCAATACCCAGCACTCACATAAAAAGCCAGGCACACTTGTAATCCTGGTGCTAGGGGAGCAAAGAGATGGATCCCTGAAGTTTGCTGGCCAGCCAGCTTAGTCTAATTGGTGAGCCCCAAGTCTTGGTGAGAGACTCAAAAAACAAGGTGGACAGCTCCTGAAAAAAAAACACCTGAGCTTGACCTCTGACTTCCATATGTAACTAACTATGTGCATGTACATCTGCACACACATGAACACACACACAAATAGTTTCTGGACATGTCAAACTCAAGATTCCTCAAGCATTTTTCTTCCTTCTAAAAAATGTCAGATTTGCAAGGGAACCATCAATCCCAACCATAAAGTGTCACTTGTGTCACCACAGAATGCTGGCTAATTATGCTATTCAGCAAACACTGTAAGAACAGGTGCAGAACGACATAGCCTAGGAGCTGCCGGGTACATCTGTGCTCCCTGCAGCTAGACACATCCCTCAGGATATGGGGGACAATGAAATGCTGACAGAAAGCTAAGATGCTCTTCCTAGAAGCTCATTACACAGCCTGAAAGCTGCCATGTACCTGCGGATAACAAGTCAACTCCCCAAGCTCTCTGGAGATGCGGTGGTACCGAGAATCTCAGAGGCAGTGATGGCCCTTTTCCGTTTACTTATGATATGAGACTGGAACCCACCACCACCTAGCCACTCCCTAACACCAACCTCCAGAGATGAATGTGTCAAAGATGATCTGGGCTCCATTGAAGAAATCACCAAACTGAGCTTCCCAGAGGGGCAGCAACTTTGGGCTTTCAATACTCATTCCATATTCAAACCCCAGGACAGCCTCTTCTGACAGGGGGCTGTTGCTAACCTAATAGCGAGGAAGAGATCAGACACTGAAGTGCATGAGACATCGGAGAGAAGCCAGCAAAAGTAAAGCAGCAGGAGGATACAAACCTCTCAAGAGAAGGAGGGGCGTGGAAGGGAGTTTTGCTCTCACTCATCACCTCATTTCTTTGCAAAAGGAGACCTACTGCTCACTGTCACTGGTGTGTTTGGAGAAAGTTAGGACAAAGAAAGGAAAAGAGAAGATATTGGAATACAGTCATTCAAGATTTTCTTCAAGAATAAGTAGTACAGGGCTAGGAAATTATACAGTGCTAGAGGACTTGCCTAACATTCACAAGGTCCTGGGTTCAAACTCCAGCACCACCACAAAAAAAAGAAAAAAAAAGATGGGAAAAAGGAGGGAAGGGGACTACTTGGGGAAGATAGCAAGATGGCTGAGAAGGTATCAATATGCCTCATGGCACACGCTTTTAATCCCAGGAGTCAGAGGCAGGAGGTTCTCTGTGAGTTTGAGACCAGCCTGGTCTATAGAGTATGTTCTAGGACAGGCTCCAAAGCTACACAGAGAAACCCTGTCTCAAAAAAAAAAAAGGAATTTTATTTGAGATAGGGTAGCCCAAGATGGTCTGGAACCTGCTATGTAGCCCAGTCTGGCCTCAAACTCATGATAATCCTCTTGCTTTACCTTCTAGATTCCTAGTATTGTAGGCATGAGCCACCATACCCATCTTGCTCCAACTTTTCTTTTTTCCAATTTTTTGAATGTTATATCTCTACAGACTATTTATTGGCAATGAAAAGGAATGAAGTACTGACACATATGACAGCATAGATGGGCTTTGAAAAACCCATATCAAATTAACATCATATATGGGAATATATCACCCTATGTACAGGAGCTTCCTGAGATAGACAAATCCCATTAAAACAGTCAGCTGCTAATGGCTGCCAGCAACTAGAGGGAAGATGGAATGGGAGACAGGTGCTGATAGTTAACAGTGTTTCCTTTGAGGAGATGAAAGTATTCTGAAATCAAACAGTGGTGGTGGTCTTAGTGAAAGGTCAAATTTTGTGAGTTGTTTTCAATAAAATCTTTAACGAACCAACAACCCCAGAGGACTTTGAAGATAGCTCAGTCAGCAAAGTGTTGCCATGCATAAGGACCTGGATTATCCGTGGTGAAAAAAAAAATAGGCATGATGGCACAAGTTTGCAATCCTAGAGCTGAGGTGGCAGAGACAGGGGATTCCCTGGGCTCCCTAGTCAGCTAACAACCTAGCCTACTTAGCCAGTGAGAGACCACATCTCAAAAACAGAAATGTGGATGGCACTTCAGGGGACAACTCTCAAGCTTGTTCTCTGGCCTGCACATGTACATGTATACACGTTTGCATACACACAGTGTGCTGAGTAGTTTTTGTCAATTTAATACAAACTGGAGTCACCTGGGAAGAGGGAACTTCAATTAAGAAACTGTCTATAGTGGACTAGCCTATGCCGGTATCTGTGAGGTATTTTCTTAATTGCTAAATTGATATAAGTGGGACTAGCCCATTGTGGGTCATACTGTCCCCAGGCAGGGGGGCTAGACTATGAGCAAACCAGGGGAACAAGCCATTAAAACAAGCCTCAACTTCCCTCAATGATGGACTATAGCTAGGACATGTCTTTCCTCCTCGAGTTGCTTTTGGTTATGGTGTTTATCATAGCAATAGAAAGCAAACTAGAACACAAACATGAACACACACACACACACACAAACACACACACACACACACACACACACACACACACACACACGAATTATATAACTTCTAATTCCAGCTATAAAAAGTGATTTATATAGATAAAAACTAAATGACAAACACAAAAATGTCAATGGGTTATTTTCTAGCATGGTGGGTGGAATCGTGCTTAATCTATTCCTTTAGATGCCCATTCTGACTTCAGATCTCAGGTTGATGTGTGTTATAAACACATCTTAGGCAAGGCTAAATCCCTCTCTGTTCTCACTTCCTCCTTCCCCTGTCTTCCTATCCAAGATTGACATGCCTACTCATTCTCCATCCATCCCTTCTTTCTGTTCCTTTCAGGTCCTGGCTCCATTACCTAATTCCTCCTTTGTGAACTTTACCTCACCAAAGAGACCATCAATCAAATGCTTAAAAATAAAACAAAAATTACTCCTGACTTAAGCTCCCTCAGTCATATTTTTTTTTTGGCTTCTTTTCAAACTTCTAGGAAGTGACTTAATCGACTTATCTTCAACTTTTTTACTTTTATCTACCCTCTAAATAAGTATAGTTGCTCTGTTCCAATAAACCCATTTATTTGTTTGAAAATATCATAAGCCAACTGGACTAGAAACATAGCACAGTTGTTAAGAGCACTGGCTGTTCTTCCAGAGAACCTGGGTTCATTTTCCAGCATCCAAATGGCAACTCACAATTGCCTGTTAATTCCAGTTCCAGGGGAGCCAATGTCTTCTTCAGCCTCCTCAGGCCCCAGGCATACAAATGGCACATGGACATACATGCAAGCAAAGCACTCATACACATACAAATAAAGGTTAAAAATGTATGTCAAGGGTGGAGAGAGGGAAGGGAGAGGGAGAAGGGATTGACATGTAAAGCAAGCTTGTTCCTAATTTGAACTAATAAAAAGAATTTTTAAAAAATGTATGTCAAAAGTGCATTTAGCATCTTAAGAGGGAGCATCCTAGCTCAGTAACCCTGGACAGGGGAATGTTGTTTCCCCTCACCACTACCTGATTAAACAGGAGCTGTGGCTTGCACCATGGCACTGCAATATATCAAAACTGATATTAAATACCAAATCACAGCTCGGTGAAAGTCTAATATGAGGTGGCAGGACACTGGTTCATTAATCTGATTCGATACAAAGACAGATTTTAGAAAAATAAGAAAGGAATGTATCTCTTTCAAGTCACCTCGAAAGGATGTGTGAAAAGAGAATCTTGAAATCCCACATCTTCCTCCACTACTTTCCACCTTATTTTTCGAGATGGAATATCTCACTGAACCTGAAGCTCCCAGATTCAGCTGGACTGGCTAACAAGTAAGGCTCCAGATCCTCTGTCTTTACCTCCCTAGTGCCGGGACTGATGTTCCTGGCTTTTTACCAGATGGTGGGAACTAAACTCATGCCTGCACAGGAAGCTCTTTATTGACTGAGCTATCTCCCAGCTCCACCATACACACAGGTTATATTCTCAAACCAGCAACTGGAATAGGAAAGAAAGCAACAAATTATTAAGTTCACCTTAAGGGAATAATTTATTTTCATAAATATCATGTGCTTTTCACTAAAGTAATTGTTGAAGAAACAAAAATGAAAAACCCTACTCTTCAGATTTTAAAAACTGGATGGGGTGGTGGTGGCGGCTCATGCCTTTAATCCCAGCACTCAGGAGGCAGAAGCAGGTCAATCTCTGTGAGTTTGAAGCTAGCCTGGTCTATAGAGTGAGTTCCAGGAACTCGGCTACACAGAGAAATCCAAAGAAACATCCGTTAAACTTTAGGGAGCAAGATAACCTGGAGGAAGTGTTTCTGTTTCTGCTAGAAATGCTGGCTTACTATCCACAACTTCGATTAAGTTTAATAAATCACAACAGTTTTACAGCCTGCAATGTTGGTTTTAACCTGACATAATTACAGACAGGTGGCCAGGGTGATTCCTCTAGTCTTCAAGTGCCGGCTCCAACATGGCTCTCATTTGTTTCTTTCATTCCAAATTTACAGACCTCCACTGCCTCCCACTCAGCATTCCTTTATTTTAAAAAGAAGTATTGAACATAAAGTTTCTGACATCTGAATTTAGTTGCCTGAAGAACCCTCTAATTTCTGGGTGTGATGGTGCAGGCCTATAACCCCCAGCACCTGAAGCAGAGTCAGAAGGATCAAGAGGAATTCAAGGTCATTTTCAGCTACTGGGGAATTTGAGGGCAACCTGGGCTAAGACTGTCTCAAAATCAAATCAAATGTTATAACTGTAACAGTTAACACATCAATACGTAAATTTTATATATAAATGGCTTACCTCCAGAAACCCCTTCTGATTAGGGTCCATATGGTTCAGAGGAATGTAGGCATTGTCTGTGTTCTGGCAAACCACCATTGCATGCCTTTGGCTAAAAGTTCCACGGCCAACATCTTGGCCACTCAGACGAACATTGAAACCTGAAGCGAGCAAGTGGGGGAAGAAAAAAGACTGCCATGTGTTACAATAAGTCTTTACTCCACCCACCTGAGCCCTGCCACCACGTGGGCACCCAGAATAACACAGAGTCTTATATTGGTTTACAATGCTGCTGGCCAATTGACTAGGATTTCTTATATGCTAGCTCAGTCTTAATTATCAACCATAATCATAAGACTTATGGAGGACGCAGGCCTTGTGTCCTATCTTCCTAGTGGTTACATGGTGACTCAACAGAGAGGACGAGGAAGAGCAAGAGGAAGCACCCTGCTTATATTCTGAGTCTCCAGCTATGTCACTTCCTGCCTGGATCTCTACTATATTTCCCAGAATCCAGAATCCTCCTTTACTCCTAGTCCCACCTAACTTGCTTCTTCATTGGCCAACAGTACTTTATTCAACAACCAATAGGAGAAACATACACAGAAGGACATTCCCAATCAGCCATGAATAACAAGCACAAAAATTAGACATGATAGTCCTGGAGTCCTTTTTTGTTTTTTGTTTTTTTGTTTTGTTTTCTTTTTCTTTTCTTTTTTTTCTTTTTTTTTTTTTTTGGTTTTTTTTCGAGACAGGGTTTCTCTGTGTAGCTTTGGAGCCTATCCTGGCACTCGCTCTGGAGACCAGGCTGGCCTCGAACTCACAGAAATCCGCCTGCCTCTGCCTCCCGAGTGCTGGGATTAAAGGCATGTGCCACCAATGCCCGGCTGTCCTTTTTGTTTTAAGACAAAATCTCCCAATGCTGTCACCACTGGTTTTGAACTCCCAGGCTCTGTCTCCTGTGGAGCTTGGCTATAGGTAAGTACTGTCACACAGTTATCTGATATCATACACTGGCTCATTCCTTAGGATATGAATTTTCCTTAGGACAATAGATTCTCCCTTCTAAAATATATCTTTCCTGATGCTGGAGAGATGGCTCACTGGTTAAGACCACTTGCTGCTTTTCTGAGTTCAGTTCCCAGCACCCATATGAAGCTGCTTGCAACTGCCTGTAACTCCAGCTACAGAGGGATCTGAAGACTCTGACCTCCTTGGGCACTAGTATGTGCACATACCTATATATGGACAAACAAATACACATAATTAAAAGTAGTAAATTTTTATATGTGTGTATGTACATATCTTTCCTATTTCTGAAGGTGAATAGTCAATGTAAAAATTCTAAGAATGGAGAGTCATTTCTGGCCCTACAATTTTTAGAGAAACATCTTTGCAGTACATCTATGGAAGTGTTCAACATGCCTTCTAACTAAGGACTATTGTCAGGTAAGATATTTTAGAAACCCTCTAATCAATGAAAGTGACAAGTGGCCATTGACACTCAGAAGATCACACGTAAGTATAGCTCAGAGCATTCCTACCAGCTGTGCGGCTAAACAGCAATGTCTTACCTTGAGCAAGTAAGGAGCCCAAGGCAAGGGTTTCTGCTGTAGCCCAGTCTAAATCTGTTCCACTCTTCACCTTCTCCATTCTTGACTGAAAAAAAAGGAAAAGAAGAGAATAAAACAAACCTTTAAGAATCCGTATCCTGAGGGCTGGAGAGATAGCTCAGCTGTTAAGAATACTTCTCGCTTTTGCAAAGGACCCAGGTTCAATTCCCAGCATGCACATGGTGATACACAAACATCTATAATTGCAGGCCTGAAGTATCTGATATCTCATGTGACCTCCACAGGCACCATGCTTGAAAGTGGTACATATGCTTATATGCAGGCAAAGCACTCACACACATAAAATAATATGAATAAAACTATTTTTAAGAATAATTTTTAAAAAGAACCATTTCCATCTTTTTCTTTTCTTTGTCTTTTTTTCTCCAGCATTGGGGTCTGAACCCAGGGCTTTAGATCTGGCAGGCAAATACTCCATGTGTTACATACAGTTTTAAAACTGGCAAAATAAGCATGCATCAGGTAGTGGTCACTTCTGCTGAGGTTTGGGGAGACAGAAGCAGAGAGGAAACTTAACTTGCAATTTTGTATTTCTTTTTTAAAGATTTATTTATTTTTATTTTATTTTTCATGTATGAGTGTTTTGCTTACATTCCAGATCTTAGGAAGGAGCAGCCAGTGCTCTTAACTGCTAGACCATCTCTCCAGCCCCAAATTTTCTATTTAATCCAGATGGTGAGTGCATTTTGTTTGTAAGAGTTCTGCTAAAATAGGGCAGAAGAGATGGCTCAGTGGTGAAGAGCACGAGCTACTCTTCCAGAGGATCTGGTTCTATTCCCAGCACCAACATAACAGCTCACAACTGTCTGTAACCCCAGTTCCAGAGCATCTGACACCCTCACAGACATACATGTAGGCAAAACACTGATGCACATGAAATAAAAATTTAAAAAAATTTAAAGTGTTCTGCTAAAATAAAAACTTAAAAACAAAGGTAGTATTTTAAAATAATTCAGTAGGCACAGTTCCTACATCCATGCTTAAGGAAGTTAAAGACCTTTAACTCTTTGTTTTCCTATGTTTTTTTTTCTAAGATTTATTTATTTATTATATATACAGTGTTCTGTCTGGACGCCAAAAGAGGGCACCAGATCTCATTATAGATGGTTGTGAGCCACCATGTGGTTGCTGGGAATTGACCTCAGGACCTCTGGAAGAGCAGCCAGTTCTCTTAACCTCTGAGCCATCTCTCCAGCCATGTTTTCTTAGTTTTAACAACAGAAAGTCCCACACTCTAAAACATCCACTGTAGGCAAACCAGGATGTTTGACATAAGACAGTATATAAAACCTTAAAATGCTTATGGGCATAAATGGTCACCTTTGGGGTACATGTGTTGATATTTATTATTTTATTTAAGCTACCTGAAAGAATTATAGTGTTTTCTATCCCCTACTTAGAAAAATGAGATGTATTTCTGTATTTTTTAAAAATGAGCATGCATTTCTTATATATATAATATGCTCAGCACACATAAAATTGCCTTAGAGGAAAACAGAAGTGAAGAAAATCTGGGGCTGGAGAGATGGCTCAGACATTAAGAGCACTCACTGACTGCTTTTCCAGAGGTCCTGAGTTCAATTCCCAGCAACCACATGGTGGCTCACAACCATCTATAATGAGATCTGGGGCCCTCTTCTGGTGTGCAGATATACATGGAAGCAGAATGTTGTATACATAATAAATAAAATCTTAAAAAAAAAGAAAATCTGAATCTACTAAATCATAGCATTAAAACAACATGAGGATCAGTTGCTACAACACAATAACAAACAACAAATATTTCTCAAATTAGCAACCAAAAGCATCAGAACAACACAGTTTAATAAAAAGTGGTGAAAGGTGATGTCAAGGCATCCCACCTGAACATACATCTTGAGAAGATGGTTATGCAACTGTAGTTCCTCTGGAACCTCCACAGACTTCACACCAATAAAGCGAAGGAGCTCTAGAGGCACACCTGTGTCCCAGGTGGTGATGTGTGCTTCTGGCTGTACCAGGCCCTGCCAGTGGGCCTGCAGGTTAGTGGCAGGAGGGCTGTAGTGGGCCACATTGGTTAAGTGGTCGTTTAACTTGGTGTAGTAGGAGCTTTTTATGTCAGAAACCTCCTCCTGGGTCATGAGTCCACTGGCAATGAGGTGCTCTGCATATGTGTCAGGGATGCTCTTTCGGGCTCTGTTGGAAAGAAAGACAGGGTCAATCAAATACATACAATTATAAAAGATAATCATTAGCGGGATTGGTGGTGCACACCTTTAATCCCAGCACTCAAGAGGCAGAGGCAGGTGAATCTCTGTGAGTCGAGGCCAGCCTGGTCTGTAAGAGCAAGTTCCAGGATAGCTAGGACTGTTTCACCGAGAAACAAAAACCAAGACACACAAAATAAATAAATAAATAAATAAATAAATAAATAAATAAAAATAAAACAAAAAGAAACCCAAACAAACAAAAAAGAAATGTTCTGGAACTAGATATAGAGACAGTAGCTGTAAAACAACATAATATATTAAATATTACAGAATTATTCTTTTCAAACTACTGCAGGAGGCTGGAGACACACTTCAACAATTTAGAGTTCAGATCTCAGCATCCATGTCAGGTGGCTCACAAATGCCTGTAACTCCAGCTTTAAGGGACAAGACACCCTCTTTTAGCCTCTGTGGGAACCTGCTCACATATATGTGTATACATATTCACATGGATAAGCACACATAAATTAAAATAAAATACAATGGCTGGGGAGGCTAGTTAGTCTAACCTAATTGGTAAACTCTAGACCACTAAAGAGTCCTGTGTCATAGGAGGTAAGTGGCATTCTTCAAGATAACTCTATTTCTCTCCCCAACCTACCTACAGATAAGTTAAAAAACAATATCTAAGCCATTTCCTGACAAGGGAGAAGAAGGTCCTCGGATACAGTTTAAAGAAATGAATCATAATACTAACTAGTCATACTAACTAGCCTCAAGCAAGGTTCTACCCAGTCTTCTTCCCTAGTCTTGCAATCTGCTAAGTAAGTGAAGTTGCCCACTTTCTACTTAATGAGGAGACAAGAAGTATGAAGAATATGTGTACCCCTAGCCTTGTAAGACGACCACTCTGATTTCCGCAGGACAGGCAGTTTAACTGTTCATCCCACTTCAAAGTTTCTATCAGAAGATAATGGAGCCAGGCTGTGGTTGCACACTCCTTCAATCTCAGCGCTTGGGAGGCAGAGGCAAGAGGATCTCTGTGAGTTCAAGGCCAGCCTGGTCTACAGAGAAAGTCCCAGGACAGCCAAGGATACACTGAAAAGCCCTGTCTCAAAAAACAAAAAAAAAGAAAAGAAAAAAGAAAGGAAGGAAGGAAGGAAGGAAGGAAGGAAGGAAGGAAGGAAGGAAGGAAGGAAGGAAGGAAGGAAGACCAAACAGGAATGTGAAAAAAAATTAAAAAGACAACAATGGGGATGCAGGCTGACAAGATAGTTCAGCTGCTATGGGCACCTGGGTTTGTTCCAAAGGACCAGCATGGAAAGAACCAACTACCACAAGTTGTCCTCTGACCTCTGCATGCATGCATGCATGCACACGCTCACGCACATACACACACACACACACACACACACACACACACACACACACACACACACACCTCCATCACCACAAAAATGAATGATTAATTGAGGAGGAGGTTAGCCTATATATTAAAGGGAAATTTCTGATGGTACCTGATGATTTTGTACATCACTGGGTTGGTGAAGAAAGGTTCATCCAGTTCATTATGACCCCACTGCCTATAGCATAACAAATCAACAATTACATCCTTTCGGAACTGGCGCTGATATTCAAAAGCAAGTCGTGTGGCCCGGACCACTTCCTCTGGACTGTCTCCATTGACGTGGATGATGGCACAGCCTACTAGCTTTCCTAAAGAAGGTAAGACCAAGATAAAAAGGGCCAGTTAACATGGGCTAATATTACCCATTTCTCAACACCTACTTGCCTAAGTGAAAAGACAGCCCTGCAATGCAGAGGTAGTTTAGCCTGTGTTTTAAGAATGCAAGCTCTGTAGTCTAGATGAATAGACTCAGTTAGTTCTATGACTGACTGTGAGACATTGGAAGACATAGAAACCTCAGTCTAAAAAGCTAGAGAGCAAGGTTAAGAGCACTGACTGCTCTTCCTGAGGACCTGGATTTGAGTTCCAGCACCCACACGGTAGCTGACAACTGTCTGTAATGCCAGTCACAGTGGGACCCAACACTTTTTTGGTCTCCACAGCTACTGCATGCATGGTGCAGAAACATACGTGTAGGCAAAACACTCATACACATAAAATAAAATAAAAATAAGATAAAATTCAAAAATAAATTAATAAATGAGTCTGGGCTCTGAGTGACATGGTCAAGATTTCCTGAACTAAGGAATATAGTGTCAATGTGTCATGGTATCTTATATAGTGACAGTTAACATTTATTTTGTTATTGTTATTACTACGATTATCTTTCTTCCTGAGACAAATAGTCATTAAAGAATGAATCCTAGAAAAAGATTTTTCTCCCAAGAGAGTTCTGGAAAGTATCCTTCCTGTGTCAGACAATTTAAAGGGTCCAGACTCTAGTTATAGAAGTGACTGACAGTGCCTGAATAATTTTGTGAACTATAAAAGCCCTGCTTTGTAGCCAGCCTACAATCTACAACCCCTGAGAAGCTAGAAATCTCTTCCAGAAACAGATGAAAGCAGATGCAGAAATCCAGAGCTAACCATTGGGCCGAGCTCCTGGAGTACAAATGAAGTGATGGAGGAGCCCTGTCTGTCCTGGAACTCACTCCGTAGACCAGGCTGGCCTCGAACTCACAGAAATCCAACTGCCTCTGCCTCCCGAGTGCTGGGATTAAAAGCATAGGCAACCACCACCTGGTCTATTTCCAACTAAACCATTTTGCAAATTTACTGAGAGAACACAGCCTTTTTTTACTGAGACTCTGAGCACTCTAAATTTGAATAGTCTAAAAGTAATTACTCTATTAATGCACCAACCACACTGCTCTTTGGTTTCTACCAGATAAACCAATTGACTATGTAAGCAATATGCTATTAAACACTCTCGGCTCCATCCTTGTCTAGTTTCCTTTGATTTAAAAGCTCATAGTTGAGGCTGAAGTGTAGCTCTGTGGATGGGTCCTTGTCTAATATGCATAACACTCGAATGCATACCATTCATGATGCCTTGTGTTCAACTATCATCATATAAAATTAACAAATAGCATACTCAAACTAAAAATATGGATGTTACCTTGGTAATTTTTGGCAACTACTGACCATATCTAGATTCAAACAATTAAAATGGCTGGTAGAGGTGGCACACATCTTTAATTCCAGCACTTAAGAAAAGTCCCCATGGGCTTCTAGGTTTCAAAAGCCCATGCCAGGCCCAGTCTCTCACTCTCTCACACATGCTTGTTGGTCAGATGTAAGCTCTCAGCTACTACTCCACCTGCCTCCTGTCATGAGTCCCACAAGTCTGGCCATGGACTCACCATCTGAAACTGTTAGCAAACCCTCAGTTACATGCTTTCTTTTTATAAGTTACCTTGGTCAGGAGGCAGAGGCAAGCAGATCTTTGTGAGTTCAAGGCCAGCCTGGTCTACAGAGTGAGTTGCAGGATGGTCAAGGATGTTATACAGAGAAACCCTACCTCAAAAATAATTAAAATTAAAATGGGATAACCAGCAAGACTCATTGTTCTGAATGAACTAGAAGTTTCTCTGCAAATTCCTGGTCTGGCTGACATAGCAATGTCAATTCTAGTGTGCTACATACCAATATCACTGCTGTATAAGGAAGACCTTCCTCTTTCTGCTGGAGTGGTGTAACCCAGCTGGTTATTGACTATTAGATGGATACTCCCACCAATTCTGAAATGTGGGAGATTAGAGAGTGTGAATGTTTCAAGAACAATCCCTTGACCACAGAAGGAAGCATCACCATGAACCTAAAACACATGTGAGATGGAGGAAATAAGGAATTAATAAAGTTAGATTTCTTGATAGAAACAAACTGTTTTAAAATATTAATAGGATACCAACAACCACATTCTCATGACTCTCCTGATACAGGTTTCAGGATTTCTTATTGTGTTTAAACTCATCTCAAAGCACTTTTCAAAGATGCCTTATCATTTCTCTGTTAACACTGTATCACCTCACCCATCCCACCTCTTACATCCGATTCCTCACTTCCACAAACATTCTAGCATCTATAGCAGCACCTATTCTAGCATGGGCAGAATGGCTACTATATATGCAATAAAAGCATCACTCTAGGATTTGTTTTCTCTGCTAGGGATTGAACCCAGGGTCCCATGCCTTCTAGGCAAGCACTCTACCACTGAGCAACAGGGTCAGCTTCAGCTCTAGGAAATTTTGCATGAAAATAGCCTTAAGATATGAGAAACAGGACCAGGAGATGACACAGAGGGTAAAAGTGCTTACCTCGCAAACCTGAGGACCTGAGTTGGATCTCTGGAACTCAGATACAGATAGCAAGACAGAACTGACTCCACAATATTGTTCTCTGACCTCCACATGCATATTGTGGCATGCATACTCCCACACACATCTCACACACACACACATACAATTCTATGAGGAACAGTGAACATCTCTGTGCTCTTCCTCTCCCCAGGCACTCACCCCGAGAAAGAGACAAAGAGAAGTAGCTCCCAACACTGAATCCTGCCCACTATCCTGAATATAAGAGAATAAAGTGATGGCATGCATTAAAGCCAGGGTGCAGGAAGACAGACAATCACATATAAGTAGAAAAGTACTATTTTGAAAATCAAAATATTATTATGAAAGGATGTCCAAAATGTGCTAATCTTTTTAGGATATTCAAAGCTGAAAGATCAGAATATCACCATGAAACTTGGTAGACAAGTTTCTAAACCTGCTGCAAATAATAAACATATCATGGAATTTTGTTTTGTTTTGTTTTGTTTTTCGAGACAGGGTTTCTCTGTGTAGCTTTGGAGCCTATCCTGGCACTCGCTCTGGAGACCAGGCTGGCCTCGAACTCACAGAGATCTGCCTGCCTCTGCCTCTCCAGTGCTGGGATTAAAGGCGTGCGCCACCAACGCCCGGAATATCATGGAAATTTTAAGATGAAAATTTAAGCTCCAGAATCCTCTTTTCTCAAAATGTCACTTCACTTCACTTTCCACTTGAATATCTGCAATCTCCTGTCATTATCCACCAACACAGACAATGTTATCTCCAGTTTTTTTTTTTTTTCTCCCTTTCTCAAACTCACATACCTGGAGGCAAATGACTTTGTCCCCAGGCTGAGCAGAACTGTGTAGTGAGTAGTCACCATCTTCCCGAGACTGCTGCCTGCCACGAGTTTTCCCTACAGCCACAGGGTTAACAGCTTCCAAATGTGAGGGATTAGGTAACATTGTCACATGGAGGGGATGGTGAGCACCAAAGTCTAGGTCCACTGAGGAGGTCAGATGAGACAGGACATCTCCAGTGGCTGAGACATTCTCTGGAAATTCACTTAAGCCTCGCATTTTACGGAACATCAGCTATTAGAAGAAACATAAGATATAAAGTAAGTCTTATTACAGTGGAGTCTAAGATGAGCTTAAAGAAAGATAAGCATTATATAAATTCTTTTATAGTTATTACAAGCATACATTATTCAAAGATAGTCATGGATTTATAACCACTACCTATACATTTCTCCAGACCCTAGTAGCACTATTTTTTTTTTTTTTTTGGTGGGGGGGAAGTTCGAGACGGGATTTCTCTGACTTTGGAGGCTATCCTGGAACTATCTCTTGTAGACCAGGCTGGTCTTGAACTCACAGAGATCCACCTGCCTCTGCCTCCCAAGTGCTGGGATTAAATGTGTGAGCCATCAACACCTGGCTCCTAGTGGCACTATTTTAAGAGGAATCCAATGCAAAGCAAATAGTAGTTACCTCTGCCTTATGTCACTTAAAATATGTAATCATTAGCAGTGATTCCAGTCACCATATCTCCGTAAATTGTAAGCACAATTTAGTCTTTTTGTAATTCTGTTTGAGGAAGGTGGAAATTTTAATTAGCTTTCTACCAAACCAGATTTCTACTTTGAAATTTCTCCAGTCTTAACCATATTAAAGCGTTACTATGGCTTCCAATGAAAGATTTTAGTTTGCTGAGAGAAAAAATTTTGAAAGATTTTAGTTCACAGAGAGAAAAAATTTTCCACAGGCCTTGGCCCAGGACAAGGAAGTTGGCCCCAACCCGAGGGCAGACAAACAATCCTTTTGGGTCACACCTGGCTGGCCAACAGACAATCAAGGACTTTTTTCAGGGTATGTTCTGTGGTTTTTCGTTTGTAGAAAAGCATGTCACACCTGGGTGACCACTCTAACATGAGATCATACTTTGTAATCAATCACTTTGTGCCCCTTGCCTATATGCTGATCTGTGGTTTTTTCCTATATAAGGAGCTTACACCCCATGCTGGGGTGTGCAGCTTCCCCAATATTGCTGACACCTGAATGCACATTCATTCAATAAACCCTCTTGCTTTTGCAGCTCTTGGTCTGGTTTCTGAGTCTCGGGGGCTCCTCGGGATCCTGAGGCCCTTAGGGGTCTGGGGGTCTTTCACCAAGAAGTTATTGATTCTGAAGTAGTAAATTTTGATTTCATTGACTATTTTTGAAATGCTGTTTGGGGTTTGCTTTTGTTTTTGTTTTTGTTTTTTCATGTGGCTTCTGGATATCAAACTAAGGTCCTTATGCTTGTAAGCAAGAACTTGGAGTGGAGTCATCTCCCAATCCCATGCTCTACTTTTTCCAAGGTTCTTTTCTTCTTTTTTCTTGGTTTTCAGCAAATTCCTTTACTTATCTTCTGTTCTCCAACCATGTAACCCAAGTGCCAGAGGCAGGTCCCTGGAAGGAATGTGCAGGGTGCTTAGGATGTGTGGGAATCATGCCTCTCTGGGATTTCCACTGAGATGATGAGTGCAGAGAGCCTTATGTTTCTTCCTGCTCCTCCCTTCTCATCTGAGAAAGCCAGGGGGCCACATCTCACTCAAATGTGCATGGACCTCATAGCTTTTCCCACTAGATTCTGCTTATTTGCATCTGAACATTAACATGGGTCCTGCAAATAAGATGAACTGCCCACTTCATTCTACTCTAGACACTGTCCATGTGACACTATTGCCAAAGGCATGTTGAGGATGGTGGGGATGTGACACTCACACATCAAGCAAACTTGGGACCTTCCCTTCGAAACGCTAATAGTGTGTCTTTATGAGACCAAAGATATCTCTCTCTCTCTCTCTCTCTCTCTCTCTCTCTCTCTCTCTCTCTCTCTGTCACACACACACACACACACACACACACACACTGGTTTGGGTCACCTGCACAATGACAGACACACAATTGACCCTTCCATTGGCTCTGAACTTAGCATTTGAACAGTTATGTACAGATAGATTAAAAAAAAAAACTCACAGGAAACACAAACCCAAAGCACGATGGGCACTCTAGTCAGATATGGGACCCTTCTGCCAGAAAAACATTTCCCTGAAATGTGGCTGGAAGGTGATTTCCACCAGACACCCCAGTAGACTCAAAGCCTAGCAATGGAGAACATGGAGTATTCTCAGGCCTGCTCAGGTATCAGGGTTTCAGTAGACAGTGAGGTAAGCAGATCCCCATTCTGTGGCTGACCCAGAAGCCCTTACTCAGATCTCCAGACACCCTCAGCTGTATAGGAAATTCCTAATCCCTCTAGTCAAGTATCCCTGCTACCATAGCCCAGACAGGTCTTAGTTAAGAGTGATGGTGACAGGTTGTCTAGGCCTCTCATAAAGCCAGCTGGAAGTGAGGGCTACAGGCTATCCCTGCTCTAAGACAGAAAGGTTCCCTGGATGTCACTAGCCCTGGAAAATTAAAACAAACAAACAACAACAAAATAAAACAGGTCCATATCATGGACTGAGAAGAATATGAAGTTTGACCACTGCCAAAGGAACTCACTGCAGGCTAGAAAAGAATCTTCACACATAACTGAAAGGAAAAATAAATCAAGGAAGTATACATTAAATGTTTTCTGTGGTGATATATTATTCATGATTTATTAAAGCTTGCCTGAGGATTCAAAAAGCAAAGTCAGCCACAAGCTATATAGATCAGGCAGTGGTGATACACACCTTTAACCCCAGCAGCCAGAATCTAGGAGGTGGTGATACACACCTTTAATCCTAGGACTCAGAATTAAGAGGCAGATGAATCTCTGTGAGTCCAAGGCCACACAGATCTACACAAGACTGATCCAGTCCTAAAGAGAAACAGCTCACACAAATATGATCTCAGCACCTGGGATCACAAACCTTTAATCCCAGTACAAAGGTGTATAAAAGATAGGAGCAGGGTCTTCAGTTGTCAGTATCAGGTATTCATTCTCTAGCCACATTGAGGATAGGAGGCATTGAAGTCTCAGGATTATCCAGCCATACTAAGAAGTTACACTCTGAGGTTTAATGGAGCCAGGATTGCCTTTCATTCTGAACTAGTGTAAGAGCTAGTGGCAAGCTGCTTTGCTTTTCTGATCTTCAGCTTGAAGCTTGAACACCAACATCAGTCTCTGGAACTTTTATTTTTTTGTGCTACAGTTTTCCTTCATAGTAATAGAAGGAAAGGGGTCCCTGTCATGACAGGACTGTCCTACAGTCCACCTGGGCCCCTTTTGCAGGCTCCAACATTGAAAATGTTATCATCATCCTGGGCCAAAGATGACATTGAGGGCCTTCTTGATGGCTGTGGTGTTGGGACACCACAGATCCCATGAAAACCCAATTATCCTTGGTTGAATGTTCATGGCACAAACCACACAAGGAAGGAGAAGTCAAAAGCCAAGCAGCTGCCTTCTGCTCAATACCAATTCACCCACCCTATCAGCTCATATACACTGAGAGTCTTGAGACCTAGGGAGCATCATGGATGTTGGTGGATCCACAGTGCTCTGTGATCACAGCCTTGGGGCTCAGCACAGAGAGGTGAATTTCTCAAAATACTGTTGTCAATACAGTGGTTCATCCATGGTACTTCCAATAAATAATTCCTAGGGATGCAAACACCCTGGATGACAAAGTTAAAGGTGAAGCATTCCCTATGGAGAGTGCCGTGTACTTTCCAACATGTGTAAGGCTTCAGGTTGAGAAAATGCTTATGAGAATATTATACAAGTCTAAAATTCCACCCTGCCAGCTCTACACTGGGATTCTGGGCATCCTTACGAGAAAAAAGGCATGGTCCAGAGGTCAGAGAGAAAGACGATCCCAGACTTCTGAATGGAGGGCCCTGTTCCCAGATTCAGATGCCTCCCTTGAGAAGATCTTGAGTACAGTGTACTTGTTGTGACTGAGAACCTTAAGTTGAGGCTTTTGTGGTACATCCCATGCACTCTAAACACTGGAAGTACATAGCACCACTATGCAGTCCTTTGGTATCTATGTTCTGCAAGACAGAGTTGAACAAGGCATGGTACTGGGGCTACTCTCCATACATGAGTGATAGTATCACATGAATAGGACCAACACTCGAGCTACTATGGCAACAGAAGTGCTGAATGAAAATGTAGTGACTCAGGCTATCCAAAGACCAGCTCTAGTCCAAAAGCCATTATCTTGGGAATGCAGTACTAGGGGCAGGGGACAGTAAAGCTAGCTCAAGTAATCACCTGACTGGAAGCCCCAGGGCACCTTCACCATACAGGTTGTGGAAGAGTGCTTCTGGAGCAGGCATGTAAGTCATTGTCTCTCCAATCCTGTTGGGTGGCAAGTCATCAAGGCTCATCATGCCAGTCTCAGCAAAAATCATTGCAATTGGATATTAGTGGATACTAGTTTATTTCACAGTAACAAGTGCATCTAATATGTGAAAGGCTATTTTAAGAAGTCCAAACCTGCCCCTAAGTCTAAAGGAGGGGGCAGCTGTAAGGACCCAGGACATGGTGGAAGGCAGTACATGGGATATTCCTACGAAGTCCCTTGCCTTCTGGATCCTTGAAGCCATTGCCTCTGGCTTACATGGCTGGTCTGTGGTGGTTAAAAAGGGTGGCCTCCATACTCTCACATATTTGAATGCTTGGTTCCCAGTTGGTGGAATAGTTTAGGAAGAATTAAGAGGTGTGTCCTTGTTGGAGTAGGTGTGTCACTGTGTGTGTGTGGGGCGGGGGACTTCGAGGTTTCAAAAGCTAAGCCGTTCCCACTTAGCTCTCTTGATGCCTTGTGCTTGGGGATCAGATATAAGCTCTCGTTTACTGCTCCAGCATCATGCATGCCCACCTGCCTGCCTGCTGCCCTACTCCCTACCATGATGGTTGTGGAAACTGAAAGCAAGCCACCAATTCCTGTATATGTTGCCCTGATCATGGTGTCTCTTCACAGCAACAGAAAAGTAACTGAGACATGGCGAATTCTGCAGGAGCTGGGGCCTAAGCTTTGCAGTAATATTGTCAATGCCAATGTTGGGCTGTGCTCCACCCGGTACTTTATTTTTCCTTTATATGGTATGTGTGTGTGTTGGGGTAGGGAGGGCAGAGGACAGCTTTGCTTATCATTCCTTGACCACCATGCATGTTAAAGCAAACTAACCCTTAATTTCCCTAGGAGAAGAAAGAATCCATGAGAATATTACAGAAAAATTAATATCGGGTCTACTTATCAGCATTAAGTTCTACCCATTCACTAAGCTATCTCCCCACCAACTGCTCATAGGCTCCATTAGTTTCTAAAGGAAATTACCACCATCAGTTTTAGTCTGCTCTGGTCCTACCCTGGCAAGAGCCACAGAAAGTCTCCTAGAGACATCAGAAAAGCCACATCCATGAAGTCTCCCCAATATGGCCACCTAAACAAGACCTGAACAACAGCAACGGGCATGCTAACATGGAAAGGGGGAAGCTCCTGGGACCTCAACCTGGGACAAGCAACTGGGAAATGCTGAAAGAAATGATCTTCCCTCAGGGAAGAGCCTCCATTTGGTTACCCAATACTGAGTGGTTAGCCCTAAGATCAGATACATACATGTAACATTATATGGACTGAGCAGGTTATATTACCTATTTAGGGGTGTATGAAGTAGGGTAGGGTATGTGTAGAGAAAAAGAGACCATGAATCTGAGAGAGAGCAAGGATGTATATGAAAGAGTATGGAGGGAAAAAAAGGAAGGGGGAAAATGATGTGATTATATTATAATTTAAAAGAAAACTAAAAAATTGTTATAAAAAAGACATGGACATTAAAACAACAAAAAGATATCGAAAGAAAACTTACCTCTGGAGGTAACTGCAGGAGGCCTGTCAACAAGTTCAGCCTTCCTCTATGGGGCATCCCAATAATGATATCAGTTATACCGCCATAGGCTGACGATTTCAGTAACTCATGAAAAAAGCCCATCATGCTCTCAGCCCCTTCACCTCCATATCTCTTCACTGTGGCAAACTTGGTGGCCAAAAAGTGGTCAAACTCCTATGGAACAAACATATTAGCTGCTGGAAGACAGTCAAGTGCTCATGTGAAAGGCAGATAAGTTCTGTGTGTTTTAAGAAGACCCCACAGTATTCCAGTGGTCATATCTGTGTCCCTTCACTACATATCCATGGAGAGAGACATCACGGTATAACACAGCTCTGCTAAAGACCCTTGACACAGGAGCTGTAAAGAGAGGAACCTGAGTGGTAGAATCACATATCTGGGAACAACCTCCTTATGTATTAATTTCCAGACTTAAGGCCAGATTTAGCTATCTGCTGCCTTGCCCAACATATTAGTTTGCATAGAGGCTCTATAGTATCACTTAACCAAGCTCTAACACGATCCAAATACTCAAACTGGTGGGACTCGGGTTCTTACCAGTTTGACACGCTTGAGCTCTTACACAGCCCTGGTGATGACCTGGTTCCACTAACTGACTGTGAGAACGTCTACTGAGCAGTTTGTCATTCTCTTCAGGACACAAAAGGAGGTATGCAATCCTAAGGACTTTATTAAGTTTTATAAAATAAGCAGATGAATACATTAACATACTTCAATGCTGAGGAAACCCAACAGCTCAAATGTTTACTGATACACTTTGCTTCTGCGTGGGGTGAAGTGTTGTTCAGCCTATTGTGCTGAAGCAATGAGGAGGGACAGGGGGCAAGGTCTAATGTCTCCCTTTCCTCTCTTTAGTAGCTAGCTATCTTTACAGAAAGTGAAAAGACTCGATCCACTAATATTAGCTCATACTTATTTCTACATTTTTTTTGTTGTTGTTTTTCGAGACAGGGTTTCTCTGTGGCTTTGGAGGCTGTCCTGGAACTAGCTCTTGTAGACCAGGCTCAAACTCACGGAGATCCACCTGCCTCTGCCTCCCGAGTGCTGGGATTAAAGGTGTGTGCCACCAACGCCCAGCAATTTCTACATTTATTTTTATAATTTCTAGTTATTTATAGTTGTATGTATGTATGTGCATATGAGTGCAGGTGCCCTCAGAAGCCATTGGATGCCCTGGAGCTGGAGGTAAAGACAGTTATGAGGCACCACATGGGTACTGGGAATTGAACCTGGGTCCTCTAGAAGGAACCATTAGTGCTTTTAACCGCTCAGTCATCTCTCCCTAGCTGGTACTTTTTATACCTGAGATTCTAGCAATAGTTTTGCCAGCTGTTTTCGCTCTTCTGTGGTAAATGTCTCCTTTTTCAGCTCCTCAAACCTTCTGGCGAACCAGTCTTTCTCCTCCTGGCTCTGAAGCTGGGTGGTTTCAATAGAAATTGGCCCGCAGTAGATATGGTTCAAATAGGCTAATACTTCCTCAAGAGAAGCCTCTTCTTTGCCCATGTTCAACAGGCCTGTGAAATAGAACAAAGGGCTCATTTCAAAGAATAATCAACCACACAGAAAATAAGCTGCAGAACAATGTTGTTGCTTCAATTCTGAGCACCCCATTACAAACTGAAGCATTATCAATGATTATTAATATTCCCTTTTAAAATTGTGAAAAATTATACCCAGGATCTCTCACATAACAAGCAAGTACTCTGCCACCGAGGTATAGCCTCTGACCCATCTAGACCTTTTCTAAAGGCAAAGTTAAAACTCTGGTTGATGGCCATAAGGTAGAAAAACTAGATGGGGAGAAGACCTTCTTGAGAACACAGCTCTATCATATTATGCCAAGTTTTGACTCTATAGTAATTTCAAACTAAAACTTGAAACTCCTGGGGTAGGAGTATGTCTCAGTGGTAGAGCTCTTGCCTGGCATGCACAGGATCCCAGGTCTCATCCTTGCACTACAATAATACTAATAATATAATATAAAACCCTAAAACCATAACTTGTGGTCTAATTTTTTTGTTTGTTTTGTTTTGATGTTGTTTTAGTTCCCAGGCTGGGAAAGAAATTGGAATGAGGGGGTTTAGGCTTTGAAATGAAAGAAGACGTAAGATGTTTCCCTACCTCTGCCATGTAGCAACTACATATTACTTAAGTCCTCTGAATCTGTTTCCATCGGTGGAAGTTTGAATGAGAAGTCCCCAATAGGTTCAGACATTTGAATACTTGGTCCCCAGATAGTGGTGCTATTGGGGTAGTTTAGGAGGCCACACTGGAGGAAGTATGTCACTAGGAGTGGGCTTTGAGATTTTAAAAGCCACATACCACTCCTAAATGTGTGCTCGAGGCTTGCTGCTCTAGCTTCATGCCTGCCTGTTGCCACACTTCCCCTCTGTAATAGTGATGGATTCTTACCTCTCTGGAACCATAAGCCCAAATAAGCCCTTCCTTCTGTAAGCTGCCTTCCTTGGTCGGTGTGTTTTATCACAGCTGTAGCAAAGTAACTGAGACACCATCTCTAAACTAAATATGGTAATAAGGACTTTTAGGAGTAGTTATGAAAATGAATCAGCATCTATATGCAAAGTGTGCAGCACCTACATGTTTGGATTGTAAAATACTGTTATTTATATATGGGGGATACCATGTGCACTCCATCACACATACATATGAAGGTCAGAGGGAAACTTTGGGCGCTGGTACTCTCCTTTTACTATGTGTGTCCCACTTGATGGCAGGCACCTTTACCCATTGAACCACCTTGTCAACAACCTGCTCTATATACTTTTAACCACAGAGAAACAAGACCACTCCTATGTGAAGACAACTCAGTGTGTCCTTCTTTGTCCCTTCACGAGATGGAAGTTTCTAATTCAGGGCATCCAGTTCTTGAAGAACAGAACAAGACACTTCATCTGACAGATAGTTCCCCTCTCTTGCCCATGTGCCGCCTTACCTGTGGTAGTGAAGGGTCCCTGCAGTGTCTGTACGAGGGCTTGGATTTCAGGAACAGTATCCAGCAGGGCTTGTCCAGGGAAGAGAGGGTTGATCTGGGCAGCTTTGTGGCCATGCTCACAATATACTGTCACCAGCCTGGCAAGGCCATGATCAACTAAATTGGAAGAATGAAATAGTACAATTGGGGAGATGCTCAGAAACTACAGAGACACTTGTCACAGAAGGATATTTAGCTCGCTGTTCCTACTCGCTTCGCCAGTGGATATCAGGGTTAAAGATTGTCAGGTGCTAGCTAAGCACACTTACTTTCTTTTTTTAATTATTTACTTATTTTATTTTGTGTGCGTTGGTGTTTTGCCTGCAGGTATGTCTGTGTGAGAGTGTCAGATCAGACAGTTGTGAGCTGCCATGTGGGTGCTGGGAATTGAACCCGGGTCCTCTTGAAGAGCAGTCGGTGCTCTTAACCACTGAGTGATCACTCCGACTCCCACCCTTACTTTTTAAAATTTATTTCATGATAGCTAAAATCCATGGAAGCAAAATGAAAGAAAACAGGAAAGGAGCTAGAACCATGAGCACATATTTGTAATAACAGCTGCACATGTGATAAATAATTGGAAAGAACACTGAGAAGCACTATTTCCACGCTGACACTAAAGACCTGGTCCCCTTTCTTTCCTGGTTAGTACAGGTGTTTTTGGATGTTAGACTGAACATTAAAAACAGCTATTGCTGGGTGTGGTGGCACACACCTTTAATCCCAGTACTCAGAGGCAGAAGCAGGTGGGTCTCTGTGAGTTCAAGGCAGGAGAATAGCCAGAGCTACATGGAAAACCCTGTCTCAAAAAAACAAAAAACTCGGAGGAGAGCCCAGGCCTTTCCCCAAGTGACAGACTTTGATGATCCCCCATAGACGGCCTCACTATCCTTGGGGAGCCAGTGGGGGGTGGGTTGGTAGGGGGTATGGGAGGATGGGAGGGAGAGGGAAGGGAGTTGGGGGGGGGCTAGGGGATTGATATGTAAAATGACTGTTTCTAAATAAAAACAAATGTAAAAAAAAAGAAATGCAAGAACAAAAGTAAAAGTCAAAAAATTTTTTTTTAAATCTAAAATCCTTTAGGATAAAATTTATATGTGAGAATTACTATACTTAAACTCACCTCCAATGTAAATTGGAAATTTAAATAAATAAATCCAAAACTGAGGCATAATATTCTAGGTTTGATACCAAACACAAATAAATAAAGTTATTTGGCAACTACGATTTACTGAGGCTAAAGTACAAGCTATTACCAAGAGTAAACTACAAAGAACACTCAACCTGGGTGGAAGTTTAACTGCTGAAAACACTAACAATCATCTCAATCCAAGAGGTTTCTAAAGGCAAATTTCGTATTTCCTTAAATCCTCAGTACAAATGAAGGCTTAGTTAATGATATAGGCACCTTTGGCAGGAACTGACAGTAACCAAGACAAACACATGAAGGGTGAAGAAAGGGAGTGAGGCTGCACAGCCTTGAGTAGCCTTCACTTCGTTCTCTCTTAGTGCTTTTCCTTTGAGACAGGATTCTGCTATATAGTCTAGCCTGACCTTGAATTTGTTATCCTCTTATTTTAGCCTGTGAATGAATTACAGATATGTGTCACCAGCTTGACCACTGTGTCACTTATGAAGTGTCAAAATGTCCACTTCCAGAAAGGTTTGTCTTCTATTTTATAAATGCCCCCAATTAAATACATAAGCATAATAGAAAATCATTCTTCTGGATTAAGACTGTACTTTAACAGCAACTGAAAAACATGAAAAATACTAAAGACATGCCCATAGCCTCATCTGATTCTCATTCTTTAATTTAAAAAAATTTAGTTGTGTGTGTGTGTGTGTGTGTGTGTGTGTGTACGTGCTCGAGTGCCTGCAAAAGCGAGAAGAGGGGTGTCATATCCTCTGGAAGTGGAGTTACAGAAGATTGTGAACTGTACAAAGCAGGTGCTGGGAACCTAAGTCCAGTTCTCTGAAAGAACATCAAGGCTGTTGAGCATTGAGCCATCACTCCAGCTCCCAGACTCCCAATTAAAAGAACTAAGTATAAAGATACTTATCCAGAATTTATGGACAAATACAAAATTACTACATTATATTTATAGCAGAAAACATAGAAACAATGTATTGGCCCATATTTAAAAAGGCATCTTCTCCTAACACTCAATGTTCTGTTTATACAAGCAAGACTCAAGCACACACACACACACACACACACACACACACACACACACACACACACACACACACTCACACACACACACACACACACTCTGCATGAGTCTAGCATTATGGTACATTCCTGTAATCCCAGCATGCAGGTATCTAAGGTAGGAGGACTACCATGAGTTCAAAGCCAGTCTAGGCTACAATACCAACTATCACGTCAACCAGAATCACAAAGCAAAACCATGCTTTAAAAAATTGGATATACAAGAACATTACACATACATATAGATTTCTTTTTTGACCTTTATTTTTACTTGAGGTATATGGGTGATTTGCTTTCATGTATGTCTGTGCACTACATGTGTGCCTGGTGCTAGCAGAGGGCCCTGACCTTATACCTCTTACTCAAAGATAAACAGTGGGTCTGGAGAGGTGGCTTAGAGATAAAGAACACCGGCTGCTTTTCCAGAAGACCCAGACTTGATTCCTAGCACCCACAAAGTGACTCACAACCTTTTGTAACTTCAGTCCCAGGGACCTCTTCTGGCACCAGGCACATGTGGTACACAAATAGGAGCACATACAAAACACCTATACACATAAAACAAAAATAAATCTTTGAGCGGGGCGTTGGTAGCGCACGCCTTTAATCCCAGCACTTGGGAGGCAGAGGCAGGCAGATCTCTATGAGTTTGAGGCCAGCCTGGTCTCCAGAGCGAGTGCCAGGATAGGCTCCAAAGCTACACAGAGAAACCCTGTCTCGAAAAACCAAAAATAAATAAATAAATAAATAAATAAATAAATAAATAAATCTTTGAAAGAAAGAAAGCATGAGGTCAAGTGAAAACTATCTGAAAAACAAATGGAGAGAAATTCAGCACTGAGCCGGGAGATGGTGGCAAACGCCTTTAATCCCAGCATTTGTGAGGCAGAGGCAGAGGCAGGCGGATCTTTGTGAGTTCGAGACCAGCCTGGTCTACAAGAGCTAGTTCCAGGACAGCCTCCAAAGCCACAGAGAAACCCTGTCTCGGGGAAAAAAAAAAAGAAAAAAGAAAGAAATTCAGCACTGATAACAAGAGGGACTCTGTATCTTACCATCTAAAACATAGAGTGTAACAAGGGGAAAAAAGAGCAGGACTCAGAGGCAAGAACTCCAGTCTCAAGTGTCATAGGTCCTGAGTTTGAGTCCCAGTGCCAAAATAATAAAATAACAGCAGCAATGGTGTTTCCAGAGAGGCTGTCCAGTAGACACATGCCTTCTTAGGGTACAGCACCTAGTAGTGGCAAGGGCTTTTTGTTTTTGTTTTAACTCTCAAATCCTCAGTTCCTGCTATGCACAGAGTACTATGGTAGACACCAGAGATTTAGGTATAAACAATACATTGTCTATATTGTTCAAGTTTCTAAGTCCTAATGAGGTGAAAGAAGACACAGCATTTGAATCTTAGTGGAGACATCCTCCACCTAGTATGACCAGCCTTTTATATGCAGCATATTGTCATTTATGAAGTCCAAGGGGCTGGTTCAGCTCTGCAAACACACACACACACACACACACACACACACACACACACACACACACACACATAAAAAATGAACCGCTCAATTTACTCCCCCCAAAATTACACACATACACATACCATACCCCCCAACATACAAACAGACAGAGCAAAAAACAACAACAAAACATGGACTTAGAGAAACCTTGTCTCGAAAAAAACAAAAACAAAACAAACAAACGAACAAAAAGAGTACAGCCAGACAGCCAGGTGGAACATACCTTTATCTAGGAAGCAGAGATAATCAGATCTGAGTTCAAGGCCAGCCTGGTCTATAGAGCAAATCCAAAGTCAGAAAGGGTTACATAGTGAGACCCTATCTTAAAAAAAAGAAAGTGTTCTGTGAGTTCAAGGCCAGCCTAGTCTCTAGAGTGAGTGCCAGGATAGGCTCCAAAGCTACACAGAGAAACCCTGTCTCAAAAAACAAAAAACAAAGTGTTACCTTCATACAAAAATCTGTAATTCAGAATCTAAAGTCAAATACCATTAAATTTACAGAACAGAGATAATAAGAGACCAGACTTCTCAAGCTTAACTCTTTTCTCAATGAATTTTTCTTTCTTTTTTGTTTTCTCTTTTCATCGGGATCTAGAACTTAACTTGTTATGTAAACCAGTCTGGCTTTGGAACTCTGGCCACCTCTGCCTCCTGAGTAGTAGGGTTAAAAGTATGTACATTTTCCTGGCTAGATAAGCTTTTGACCTAAGCAATGGGCACATGGAATAACCAGAAACAATGACTGCAACTTTTTAAAAGAAACCTATATTGTCAAAAATATTCCTAACTCTGGCCAGAAAAACAAACACACCACAGTACTGAATGTGCATATATAGAGTGGGTGATAGAGTTCATAAAATGCTAGACTGAGCTATGGCCAGCCCTGTTAAGTAGTAGACTGCACACATGCCAGATAATGATGCTGAGTCAGATTCATAGGCTAAGAGGAAAAACAGTGTGTATGAAAGAAAAATTTAGAGAAATTCAGGGTAGAACTTTGGTAGCCACTGCCATCTGCCTTTCCCCTCCTTCAAGATAATTAGATAATTCTTAGCTGATGCATGGCCACCCTAAGTAAAAACTGTGTTTCTTAGTCTCCATTACAGACAGACAAAGGTAGCTATTGACCAAGTTATGGCCAATGTCATGGGAATATAAGTCATGAATGCAACTCTCTTCTTCCCCTTTTCCCATGCAGTCCAAAAGATTAATGATAACCTATAAAAAGTTATAGATAAATTTACCCCATTAGCCTTTAAGGTTTACTCAAAGTATTTTTTAAAAATAAAGTAAAAAGCATTATTATCCTTCCCAACAAAATTCCTTAAGCCAGATACTACAATTATGACACAAATAATGGTTTCTATCATTGACTTTTCTCTTTCCTCACAGTGGCCCTAGTGCACGTGAGATCATACCCATGAAGTTATAATTCAACACTGAACTTCCAGATGTTATTATCTCCTAATAAGGCAAGTTCTCTGTTACTAGGATGTGGAAAGTGATTTGGTGATAAGGGAAGAGAGAAGAACTTATACAAAAAAATCAACTCCGGAGATATTTTTCTAATTGTACCAGCCTGAAGTCCCCAAAGTGATTCTCATACAGTTTTCCAAATAGTAACCATTAGCCTAGGTTTTTCCATGACAAGCTTAATTCGTTAGGTCAGTAGGATGTGAAAGAAAAGCTCAAAGGCAATCACAGTAACTGAGTGTCCAGTAGCATAACCTTGAAGGTTTTGTCTCTTCATATATAACATACATCTCTTATGACTAGCCAAAGGTGGACGGACACACACATACGCACACTCACATAATTCTTAGCCTATAGCTCAGTGGTACAGAACTTGCCTAGCATGCACAAGGCCCTCATTTTGATCTCCAACACTATAAAAAGAAAACTGGGGGTCATGTTTCTGAACCTTACATAAGGTCACTGAACTAGAACCTGGGTAAAGAGAAAAGATACAGAGCTAGGAACTGAAATTTTTTTTTTTTTCGAGACAGGGTTTCTCTGTGTAGCTTTGGAGCCTATCCTGGCACTCGCTCTGGAGACCAGGCTGGCCTCGAACTCACAGAGATCCGCCTGCCTCTGCCTCCCGAGTGCTGGGATTAAAGGCATGCGCCACCAACACCCGGCTGGAACTGGAATTTTAAGCACTGTTAATAGACTTGTAAGTTGAAGAATAATGGATATGAATTATGGGGAGGCAAGAAGTAGCTCAGTAGGTAGGGTTATAGGTTCAAATAACACAGAAAAGAATTTTACACACTGAATTTACGATGTACCTTACAAAGCCAGAATTAACAATCTAGTTATCAAAACTTTGCCTAAAAAATTTAGCTAGTTTCCGATGTGGTGACCCATGCTTTTAATACCAACACTCAGGCAGAGGCAGGTGGATCTCTGAGTTTGAGTCCAGTTTACAGCCAGGGCTACATAAAAGCAAGAGATGAGATTTATTTTCAATGGTTCCCAAAATAAAGAGCAAAGTATTATAAGGTTCCAATGTGTGAAGAGTCAAAGGTCTGGTCAGGCACTTAAAAGATAAAGAGGATTTATTTGCTTGTTTTTGTTTTAATAAAACAAGGTCTCAGTCAGGCATTGGTGGCACATGCCTTTAATCCCTGCACTTGTGAGGCAGAGGCAGGTGGATCTCTGTGAGTTTGAGACCAGCCTGGTCTACAAGAGCTAGTTCCAGGACAGCCTCCAAAGCCACAAGGAAACCCTGTCTCGAAAAACAAAAATAAATAAATAAATAATCAAATAAAAAAATTAATTAATTAAAAAAAAAAGAAACAAGGTCTCACTCTGTAGCCTCAGCTGGCCTGGAACTTGGTATGTAGAACAGGATAGTATTGGACTCAGAGACCGGAGCTGCTTTTGCTTCTTCAGTGATAGGACTAAAGGCATGCACCAATCCTAATAGAGGGGGATGTCAACATTAATATTAGGACCAAAGATGCCAGCTGGGGGAGGGGATGGAATACACCTTTAATTCCTGCCCTTAGGAGGCAGATCTCTGAATTTGAGGCCAGGCTGGTCTACACAAATTCCATGCCAGCCAAGGTTACATAATGAGACCCATTTCAAACAAACAAGAAACTAACTGGGGGGCTGGATAAATGGCTGAGTAGCTAAAAGCATAGTTGCAAAGGACGGGAGATAAGATTCCCAGTACCGACATGCTGGCTCACAATCATTTGTACATCCAGTTCCAGGGAATCCAATGACTTCTGGTGACACTAGGCATGCACATGGTATACATAATATATATATGCAGCTAAAACACTGCATGTATAAGCATAAAATAAACATGAAAGATATATCACAAATAAGTAAATAGAATTTTTTAAAAAGATGCGGACAGTTTTCTCTAATAACCTGCACTTTTCTACTGTATGAGGACAAACAAAGAATAACAACTTTGTAGCATAAACCAAATACTTGAAATTATTCTTGGATACGAGGCTACAACATAGTTCCAAACACTGATATTCTCTTTGGCTAATACGTCAAAACACACCAGCAATATGGTTGCGAGTTCAGCAGTCTTAAATTGCAATTAAAGTAAAAGGCTAGCTAGGTCCAAGGGACAAATGGTAAGTACCACTGTTGTCTAGGATCATGTACCAACTGCCCTCCTGCAAGTAGCACAGAGATGGCATCTGTATGTAAGTTGTCCCTGGAAATACATCATCCGGTTAAGAGCTGGGAGATCTTAGAACGTGTCTTCTTTCACAGACCCATCTCCTCAAAGAGCTAAATTCCCACTTGTTCATGGGTGAGGAATGAAAAAGAAAAGCTGTCCCCAACTAGGACCCAAAGATAAGGAGACTACATGGAAACAATGCTCAATTGTGGAAGCTAGAGAGAGGGGTGACTTCAACACTAACAACTCCCACCCCCTCCTCCTACTGTCTCCTCAGCTTTCACAGGCCTCTTTCACAGGCCAGAAGCTCCCAGGTGCCTAGTACACACTTTCAAGAGCACCCTACCACAAGCCTCACAAGTAGTTTCCTGCCCTCCACCCACAGTGTCCGACCTCATCCCCAACCTGAGAGGCGTGCATGATCGCCTCGGGGCTCGCTGCTCTCGGCCTTCCTAGGCCGGTAACCGTAGACGCCCCTCTCCGTCTGGTAACCACGCCGGAGAAGTGAGACAGACAGGCAGAGGCCTCGCCTTGCAGCTGCCATAGTAGCAGAAGCCATGTCCAGTCTGGGCCCGAAGATGCTGTGGAAGACTAGAACACGAGCTGCAGCCAAGGCCAGAGCGAGGGTCGCTGGCAAAGGGGGAGACCCTGAAGGCACCACTTGAGACCGAGGACCCGCCCCTATGACAACGCCCCCGGGTCTAATTGGTCAAGGGGTCGACCTCTCAGAGCCAATCAGAGACTGGAACCCGAGGCATAGCTACGCCCAGTGTCCAGGCTGGTCTGGGGTGTTCGAGGGTCAAAGGCCTTCTGGATTTGGACCCTGTGCAAGGCTGGTAATCACACAGGACCAGCTTTCTGTTACGAAAGTAGAACTACACGTACATCCCCAAGTCTCCCGCCTTAAAATTCACCCTCTGCTGGAAGCTCCAGAGTACAGCAATGTAGTAGTTTTCCTTATAGAAAAAAAACAAAAACAAAAAAGAGGGGGGGGATGTAAAAAGAAAGGATTTGGAAAGAAGAAAACTCAATTTCACCATTTTTTAAATTAATCTATAAAGTGATGGGTTTTGCTGCTATATTTTCTAATAATGTATTACTTACTCCCCTGCCCCTCCCCTTTGACACCTCTCCTCCCTCCTATAACATTTCTTAGGCTTTCCCTCTCTCCCCCCTTCTCCCTCTCTCCCTCCCTCCCCCCTCCTCTTTCTTTTTCTATCTTTTGGTTTTTCAAGACAGGGTTTCTCTGTGTAGCTCTGGCTCTCTTGGAACTCGTTCTCAAGCTCAGGCTGGCCTCGAACTCGCAAAGATCCACCTGCCTCTTCCTCCCAAATGATTTAATTAAAGGTGTGCACTGCCATCAACAGGTGCATTTTTCATGGTTTCTATAATATTTTATGCCTCTGGGTGTTTTGCCTGTATGTATCTGTGCACCGTGAGCAAGCAGTGCCTATGGAGGCCCAAGAAGTCATTAGCACCTTAGGAACTGGAGCAACAGATGATGGTGAGCTGCCATGTGGGTGATGGAAATTAAAGCCAGATCCTCTGGAAGGGCAGCCAGTGCATTTAACTGTTGAGCCATGTCTCCAGCCCTTAAGAATCTAGAATCTACATATGAGGGGGAAAAAATGAAGTGGTTTTTTTTCTTCTGAGTGTGGCCTATTTTACTTAACTTGATATGGTGGTTTGATAGGAATGGCCCTATAACCTCACAGATTTGAATGCTTGGTCACTAAGCCACTAAGCCACTAAGCCACTAAGGAGTGGCTCTGACTTGACAGGATTAGGAAGTGGCTTTCTTGGAGTGAGTGAGGCCTTGTTGCAGAAAGTGTGTCACTGGGGGTGTGCTTTAGGGTCTCAAAAGCTCAAGCCAGGCCCAGTATCTCTCTCTTCCTACTGCCTGCTGACCCAGATGTAGAACTCTCAGCTGCCATGTCCGCCTGCATGCCACCATGCTCCATGAAGATAATGGACTAAACCTTTAAACTGTAAGTGAGACCCAGTCAAAGGCTTTCCTTTATAAAAGTTTCAGTGGTCATGGTGTCTCCTCACAGCAATAGAACAATAGCTAAGACACATGATAGTTTCTATTTTCCCCACAAATGACATGACTTCATTCTTCATGACAGAATTCTCTCTCTCTCTCTCTCTCTCTCTCTCTCTCTCTCTCTCTCTCTCATGTGTGTGTATTTTAATAACTTTATTCACTCAATACTTCATAGGCTGATTACATAGCTTGGCTATTGGGCATGCTGCCACAGTGAACACAGTGCCAATAGTTCAGGTATCTCTACTATATACTGTCTTTTATACTTTTAGGTTTATATCCAGGAATGCTACAAGTGGATCTTGCAGTAGTTTATTCTTAGGGTTTGTTTGTTTGTTAGGAATCCTTAATTACTGCTACATTGCTGTGGAGAGACACCACACCCAAAGCAACTCATAAAAGGAAATGTTTAATTTGGGTCTTGCTGTAAGTTTCAGAGAGTTAGTCAAGACTATCATGGCAGGACCATGGCAGCAGGCAGGCAGACATGAAGCTAGAGAAGTATCTGAGAGCTTATATCCTGATCCACAAGAAAGAGGAAGGGAGGGAGAGAGGGACACACACACACACACACACACACACACACACACACACACACAGAGAGAGAGAGAGAGAGAGAGAGAGAGAGAGAGAGAGAGAGAGAGAGAGAGGAGAGAGAGAGAGAGAGCATGGGCTTTTGAACTCTCAAATCCCACCCCAGTGACACACATCCTCTAACAAGGTCATACCTCCTAGACCTTCTAAAATAGCCCACCAATTAAGGGATCGAATATTCAAACACAAGATCCTATGATGGCCATTCTCATTCAAGCCATTACAAACCTCCATACTCATATACTCATTTCCATAGTGGTTACAATAATTTACATTTCTCCTAATGGTGTATAAAGGTCCCTGTCTTTTCCGTCCTTGCCAATGTTTAGCATTTTCTTCTTTCTTCTTTTTCACTCGTAGCTGTTTGAAACAAGGTCTTACTCCAAAGCTCAAACAGGTGACCTCCCAAACATTGATGTGATTACCATGCCTGGCTTTTGTTACCTATTTCCTTGATAACAATGTATTAGCCATTCTGACCCAGGTCAGGCTAAAGATCCGGAGCACTTTTAAATGTATTTATTAGCCATTTATACTTCTTTTGATATGTTTTATTTATACGCAAATTGTTGGTTGAATAATTTGTTGTTTTCATGTTTGATTTTTTATCTATACATTCTGGACATAATCCCATGTCTGATAATAGCTGATATATTTTCCTCCCATTCTGTTGGCTGTCTCTTCACACTGGCAACTGTTTCCTTCATTCTTCAGAACCTTTTCAATCTGATGTACTCCCATTTGTTAATCCTTGTCCCTGGGATTAAAGAAAACTACAAAATACTCAGAAAATAAGCAGTGGGACCTAGGGCACATCTTCACTGGGTCTAGGGTCCTATCCAATTGTTTTCTCTGGAGGAGCTTCAATTTGGTGGTTTAAAGCAAATAGGTATCTGGGTTTGGTAATGCACAGTTGAGGCCAGCTTGGGCTACACAAGGCTTACAAAACAGCAACAAAAACAAAGCAGGCAGATATGTTCCAGATCATGCTGTAACTGAAGCATGGCCACTTGGAGTTCTTGGACAAATGGTGAACAGTCCCTTTAAACAGAAGTGGTGGGAAAGCAGGGACTCCATCCTGGGGGCTGCAAGAGGTGCCTCAGAGTTTTTATCTCTAGCCACCAGCTGGTGGAGTCTACTAGGGACTAAGTCAAGGGTGATTGAGTGCTGCTTCTGCTATGAGGAAGTTAAACACAGGATGCCAAGGCTATATAAAATTGTATGCACTCACTTCAGAAGTACACCACACATATAAAATACATGGTCATAAAAATATGATATATTGAAATAACAGTGATTACTATTGTTTTTGCTTATCAATTACCCCACAATTTAGAACCTTGAAACAACAAACATAGATTGCCTCAAGTTTTCATAGGTTAGTACATCAGACAGTTTACCTCAGGGTGTCTGGCTCAAGATTTCTTAGGAGGACACTATTGAGTGAAATTTCCATTCATCTGAAGATTCACCTGGGAAAAGATCAATTTCCGTGTTCATGCATTCACATGGACACTGGGAGGACTGAGTTCTTGGTTGGCTGCTGGATGATTCCTTGTCATGTGAACCTCTCCATAGTGCACTCAAAAGCAGCACCTTTCTTTTGAGATTTTGAAAAATATATATTTGCCAGGTGTGGTGGTACATACCTTTAGTCCCAGGACTCCGGAAGCAGAGAAAGGCAGATCTCTGTGTTTGAGGCCAACCTGGTCTATAGAAACAATGGGGGGGGGGGTAGGGATGTGTGAGAAAATACCTACATGTAGAAAATAAATTCTAAATGTTAGCTTTTATTATTATATTGAATTATTTTAAAGTAGGAAACAAATGCACAGAAATTGCCCCATATTAAGTACTCAAAGGATGGTAGTAACTTTTATTAGCTTATTAATATTGATATTGACCTTTTAATGTGAAAACATTAACACAAAGTGACATCTAAATTTAGATGAGTCTTTCATTAAACAGGAAACAATGGATTGGCTCTTCCTATGGCTTTCATGGAGAAATAGTTTATTGTGTCTGCAGTGTAGTACCTACCAGAAGAAACACATGCTAGAAATGATAACTTTGTCTTTATCTTTAGCAACTGACATACAAAGTGAGACTATGAAATATTCTCTTGGAAAGAACTTTTCCACCTGTGATTTTTCTCAGTGCAACAATATCACTGTGTTATGAACAAAACCACTTTGTACTTGGATTTTAAAATACTTGGAAGCAATGATGGTAATATGTTGCTAGAAGCAAAAATAAAGAAATTTAAAATTCTACCTTTATGCCTAAAATAAGGCACCTGAATCACAAAGTTACAGTGGGTTGGCCTCTTCTAAGAGTCACCAAGTCTCTGCAGCCCATACAGAAGACTATAGGTGTGTGCACCAGGTCCAGCTAAGATTACGATAGTTGTAAAAATCTCATTTGCAGTATACTTTGTGAAGAGATACTCTTTCCAAGACTGCAAGGACAGTGTTTAACTCTCTTGAGGCTGCCTGCTAGAGATGGTTTTGACAAGCTGGCAATGAGCAGGCTGTGAAAGAATTCACCAACACAGAAAAAGGCAGAAGTAGGTTCTATTAAATATTCTGAAGCCAGGCATGGTGACACATGCCTAAGGCAAGCCAATCTCTAAATTCAAGAGCAAGTTCCAGGACAGTCAGGGCTACAGTAGATAAACTGCACAGAGGCATTTGAGGGGAGGGGAAGAGCTCCTCCACAGACAGACAGGCAGTGTTTCAGAGTCATGGTACTGAGGGTTATTTTTGGAGTTAGGGAGTGAGACAGGTATGCACCACTAGGGGTCAAACTCCTGATGATCTCTGTGCATACTCATCTTTATTTTATATGTAGGGGTGGTTAACCTGCATGCATTTTCCGGTGAGGCCACATTAGATCCTCTGGAACTGAGCTACTAAGAGGATGCTGGAAATTAAACCTAGGTACTCTGAAGGAGCAGCCAATGTGTGTTCTTAACCCCTGAGCCATTTCTCCAGCCCCAGAGCATGTTCATTAAAGAATGAGTTCTCTACAGCTACACCAGGATACCCTAAGAAAAAGCGTAGCCAGGACTTGGTAAGGTTCACTTCTTTAGACCCTGGTCAGAGGCATCAGGTGCTGTGTTCTGAGCCCAGCTTGTTCTGAATCACAACAGCCTTTTTCTGAGGCTAGAGTGGCTCTCTAACTGACTTGGACTAGCACCCATAAAATCTACTCACTGTATTAATTGATCAACGGTGACCACTTTCTAGCTATGTGTTGGTTCGTACCTGTAGTTCCAGGAAAGGATCAGTCAGTAGTTCAGGATAATCTCTGGCTACATAGAAAGTGTGAGGCCAACCAGGGCTGCCTAAGACTCTCCTCTGGCACACACGTACACACAGAAACACCAACATGGAGAATAGGTGGGGGTAAGTGGGAGGACACTGTAGCTGAGGCCACTTCAGGGATGGTCTTGGGTCAGAAGGATGTTTGTCAAGCATCCTCACCCAAATGGCAGCAATTCTGGAGGAAGGCACCATGGACCCTGAGCTTACCTTCCTCAATCAGACTGAGGACCTGGAGTGACATTTGGGGTTTACAGAAGGTACTGGGAATGCAGCAGTGACAACCCCAAAGAACAGTTAGAGGAACAGGGGAAGGCATGGTAGGCTGCTCCCACCAGCCCCTCAAACAAGCCCCTGGGCAAGAGGATGTGGAAATGGCACTGGTGACTGAGGAAGGTATTGTTGGTCTTGTTGTTGATATCCAAGACCAGGATCCAGGTCCTTGGGTTTTACTGCTAAACTCACTGTTACAGGGAGGGTGGAGATGCATAGGTAGCCTTAGCACTGAATAGGCACAGAACAGATAAACCTGGTGAAAAGAACAATGTCTAGGGAAAGCCTGCCTGCACCAGGGTTCCTGTCTGGATCCACAGGGGAGATATTAGTGGGAGATGTGATACCAAAAGCCCTTCAAGCCTGGTAGGCATCTTCTGCCTGGATATGACCACACCAAGGGCTTCCTTATCTCCCCACATCCCAAGACCCATTTCTACTCCCTTCCAGAACCAACACTTTTCTGTACGTAAAATCCTCTTCTATCTTCCCACCTCCCTTTCAAGGTGAACTGAACTCTGAGAGATCCATTTTATTCAGTTCTGTACGTATGTTGACATTAGCCCAAGCCTTAGCACATATCACTTTGTGGTAAACAAAATGTCCTACACACACACACACACACACACACACACACACACACACACACACACACACACAGCCACGCATGATGCACAAAGGTAAGTATGAGAGGGACCAGTATTCAACTGCTTTGGAAATTTTAGTTCTGAATTATGTGTAGACTATTTAATCACAGATAGCCCACACCAGGGACCTAGAAATACAGCTAGAAAGTTCAATAGTGAAGAACAATTAGATGGCAGAGAATTGATTTTTCTCACCTTACCCATCTGCTTCCCCAGAGGATACACTGACTGGTTATTCTGCAGCACAAAATGAAATGATACTAGAAATCAGAACAGATGATTATACTTACAAACCTCTGCCATTACTGGCTACAATAGCCGAGAAAACTCTTCCTCCCCACCTTGCCCTTTCATTTCAATCTTCCTCTTGAAGTTCATTATTTTGGCACAAATTTCTAGTATTTGTAGTAAAGGGATTCAGGTGCAAAGATTTCTAAACAGTGTTAAGACAAAGAAAGTGGAGGAAAATTACAGCACTATTATTCAAACTGCAAAGCCATTTGGATTGTTTATTGTTTGCAAAATGATTTGGCAATAGTCAGTGCTCATCAAGCACATACTACCAGTGCTGGTGCTAAGTGATTTTATTTAGATCCCTGCCATTTACTATTTACAACACACCAGGGAAAAAGTACTATTAGTATCTTTTTTGTTTTTTTTTTATGGTCTTGCTATTTCAGGCAAGTCTCAAACTCTCCATTTCCTTCCTCAGTCTCCTAGGTACTAGGATTTTAGGCCTGCACCATCATGCCCAGCTGGATAATAACACTCCAGCTATTATCATTATCAAAAACAAGATGTGATTTTTTTTTGAGACAGGGTTTCTCTTTTACTTTGGAGCCTGTCCTGGAACTTGCTCTGTAGGTCAGGCTGGCCTCAAACTCACAGAGATTTGCCTGCTTCTGCCTCCCCAGTGTGCTGGGATTAAAGTCCTGTGCCACTGCCTTTTTTTTAATTTTATTTATTTATTATGTATACAGTCTTCTGCCTGCAGGCCAGCAGATGGTACCAGATCTCATTCAAGGTGGTTGTGAGCCACCATGTGGTTCTGGGAATTGAACTCAGGACCTCTGGAAGAGTAGTCAGTGCTCTTAACTGCTGAACCATCTCTCCAGCCCCAACAAGATGTGATTTAAACCGACCTATTTATTTTTATTTATTTTTTTTCTTTTTTGGGTTTTTCAAGACAGGGTTTCTCTGTGGCTTTGGAGACTGTCCTGGAACTAGCTCCTGTAGACCAGGCTGGTCTCAAACTCACAGAGATAATGCCTGCCTCTGCCTCCCAAGTGCTGGGATTAAAGGCGTGCACCACCACTGCCTGGCCCTTATTTCTTTCAGAGAAATTGGCATATATCTCTTGATGGTTTTCCTTCAAGTCAGTGGTCATAAAATTCAAATAGCTTCTCAGCCTGGCCTGCCAACCCACTGTTGGGGGAGATGTGACCAGTTCTTCATGGCATGTTCCACATGTTCTCTCATCCCAAATGTCCCCATTCTTGTCCCTCACTCTCCTCTTAGCTGATGACTTTGCTTTAAAAATATTGCTAAATTGGAATCTCTGTCATTCTTGAGACTGTGGATTTGATCCTCAACAATGTCAAAAAGGAAAGTGAAAAGAAAAATGTGAACGGACTGAGGAATCTCAGTGAAGTGTGTGGTGCAGAAGAATAGGTACCTGGCTATGATCCCAGCACCCATGTTAAAAACAAAAAATGGGTAGGGTCTATGCTTGCAAGCCCAGGCCCGGGGCAGTGGAGACAGGATTCCTGGGGCTGGTTGGCCAGTCAGGCTAGCCAAGTTGGCAAGTTACAGCTTTAGTGAGAGCCCTGGGTGGAGAGTGACTAAGGAAAGCATTTGGCATCAACTTTGGGCCTGTATATGTGCACTCACACATCCAAAATAACATCAAGAAGAGTCCTTCCTAATTTTCCTCCTCATCTACACTCACTTTTATAGGCACCTATTGCCTTTGCTTTGTCTTCTAACATAGAATGTCTCTGCTTTGACTCAGGGCACCATTTTCTCATGCACTTCCAAGTCCCTATCCTCATTCTACCACAAGGAATTTGCCCCTACAGTGGCCTTTTTGCTCTTTATCTTTTCTTCCCCTCCTACCCCCTCCCCCGTTTGGATCATTTTCATTAGAACATATTCTATATTTCTCTTTTTTTTTTTCTTCTTGTTTTTTTGAGACAGGGTTTCTCTGTGTAGCACTGGCTGTCCAGAAACTCACTCTGTAGATCAGGTTGGCCTCAAACTCAGAGACCTGCCCGCTTTTGCCTCTCAAATGCTGGGACTAAAGGTGTGCATCATCATCACCAGGCCATTTATCTCACTTAAAAAATACATAAAGGAAGAAAGAGGCATAGAGTTGTAGCTTTGTGGTTGAGTACTTGTCGAGCATGTGCATGACACTGGGCTTGATCCCAACACTTGATTACAAAAATCAAACAAAATTTCACATTCTTTTATGGCTGTATTTTTCTTCTTCCTGGTCTTCATAAATTTCCCCAAATATGTCTTTTTCCCCCCTATCTCCAACTTAATTTTCAATGATCCTAATATTTTTATCAACCTGCTGTCTGCAAGGCCAATATGGTTCCTGAAATGAACTTTTCTCATCATATTCTTCATTTTCTCAGTGACACTGACAGTTACTTGCTTTCCTTCCCTAAATCTCTCATCTTCTGCCTTTCATGACACCAGCACTTACTGGTTTTTCTTTTCCTCCTTCATCTCCCATTTACAGACCTGACTTTTATATATTTAGAAGTTTCTCTGGGACTAGTCCTGAGCTTTCTACTTCTTGGTATTTTCTTTGGCAGTCTTACCCATTTTTATGGTTGTAGATGGTCCCAAATGTAACTATGGTTCAACTTAGGATTTTTGACTTTATGTTGGTAAAAAAGTAAACTTACATTCGGTAGACACTCACATTTTGAATTTTTTTCCCCTGAAGATAGCAAACTTTAGCTTGGATGCTAGGCAGCTGCAATTCCCAGTTGCTAACGTTTAAGTGCTCATGAGAGTTAATAACTAATACTCTAAGAATATTGTGCTGCTGAGTTAGAATGTTTAGCAGGGTAGGTAGGTGAAATATTCCCAATTTCTGTTGAACTTAACACAGGTTTGAAGAGGATGCAACCATGCTGTATATGGAGCAGCATTCATGATTAGTTGAATAAATTTTCATCTCTTGGGCAGAATTCCTTCCTGTGTTTCAGCTGTCCTCTTAATTATATCTAGCTGGGTAAGTCAGGCTTTAGTGTATTAAAATACTATGATTTAGTGCTGGGGAGCAAACCCAGAATTGTCTGCATGCTAAACAAATGCTCTACCACTGAGCTGTATCTTAGCTCTTCTCTTTTGATCCCTGTTTTTACAAGGTTTCATAATAACACCTGTTAACAAGATACTGGTTGACTTGGTTAGGATGAGAACTTGTCCATTAATATAGGGGTAAATCTTTTCTTCCTTCCTTCCTTCCTTCCTTCCTTCCTTCCTTCCTTCCTTCCTTCCTTCCTTCCTTCCTTCCTTCCTTCCTTCGGAGACAGGGTTTCTCTGTGTAGCTTTGGAGCCTATCCTGGCACTTGCTTGGAGACCAGGCTGGCCTCGAACTCTCAGAGATCCACCTATCTCTGCCTCCGGGGTGCTGGGATTAAAGGCGTGCGCCACCAACGCCCAGCCGGTAAATCTTTTCTTTTTCCTTCCTTTTCTTAAAAGTCCTTAAAAATAGGCCGGGCGTTGGTGGCGCTACACAGAGAAACCCTGTCTCGAAAAACCAAAAAAAAAAAAAAAAAAAAAAGTCCTTAAAAATGTTTACTTCATGTGTACTTGAATGTATAGATGTGCAATGCAGAGGCCAGAAGAGGGTGTCAGAGGCCCTGGAACTGGAGGTGTGAGCCACCGCGTGACTGAACCCAGATCAAGTGATTCTAACTGATGAGCAACCTCTCCAGCTCTCTTTTTTTGTGTTTTAAAGTGGGATCCTGAATTGGAATCCAGGGCTTCAGGCAACGTAAGGCAACACTCTAAGCTATATCCCCAGGCCCAAGAAATAAATACTTTGTTTTGACATAGGATTTTGCTATGTGTGCGGGGCTGGCCCCGAACTTGTGTCAATCCTCCTGTTGCGCTGGTATTACAGATGAGAAGCACACCAGATCTGGAGCAGGATCAAACAGTGAGACAAAATAAGAAAAGGAAAGAGAAGAAATGTAAGTTGTCCTCACTTGTGTGGTGCCATACCAAAAAAAAAAAAAAATCTCTTATCAATAGTACAGAACGGAGTATTCATCTTTCTCTACTTTGGTACCCTTTATGTGATTGACTTAGTGGTTGTTCTGAACAAGAAAAAAATTTAACACAGGAAGTGCATAATTTGAAAGAGAATTTACTTAACAATAACAAAAGAAAAGACAAATCAAAGTAAAGTAATCAAACAAAAGTAAAGAAAAAAAGAAAAGACAAATCAAATGGGCAAAGGCTGAATAAAAAGGAGCCTAGACATCTCAAGTAGTTGGGTTGGTAGCAGATCATTGCGTGGGCGTGAACACTGATGAGGCTCCTCTTGTAAAGCAAGAATCCAGGCTTGTTTTGCACCTTTGCTCCCCTGGCTACGGGCCAGCCAGAGCGGAACCATATGCACATCCTGGCAGATTCACAATTTCAACAAAAATCGGAGGTCAGACGCACAATTGCATCCACCTAGGAAAACAGTAGGTCGAGCAGCTGACAGCGCATTGCAAAGTCTATTTGGTTCAAGTTAGTAACCCCATCCCTTTAAAAGACGGGGATTTCATTCCACTGTAAAAATTAAAATGCTTACAATAGAGGGCTTTCCAGAAGAATCATATGGGAAAAGTTTTGATTGCTCTCCATTCTAGTTGTTTTTCAGGTCCAACACCCGAAACTGATTCTGGAAAGTCCCCCACGAGACTTTCGGTCTAGTATTATTCCTAAGCAACCTCTACCTTCTTCACCAGCCATATTCTTTTGTTGCTTCTTTCAGTTTCTTAAAACTTCAATTCTTCGGTATTAGTCCAATCAAACTTTGCCTCCTTGAACCTCTCTCTCCCTTACGTTCGCACCAGGAAACTCCTCCGAGAGTCAAATGACCAAACTTGTCCTCGATAGCGCTCCGTAATTCTACTATCCCACCACTCTTCTTCGCCTCCTCTAGTCCCGCCCCGCCTCATTCCGGCTCCCCCTCTCCCCGCACCGCCGGGGAAGTGTTTGCGCCTGCGCATCTCCAATTCAGGCACTTTCCCTTTCCTGACGACCAATCCACTTCCCGCCCCCGGTCCTTGGAACACTCCTCCCTCCGCTGAGGCCCTGGTTGGAGGCGCTGGGAGCAGTTGCCCTATATATTGCCTGTATAAAAAAATCCACAGATAGGGGAATTTGAACGAGTCGCTGAAGCGGATGGCATATACTTCAGATTTGGCATATATAGATCACTTCAGAGACAAAATGAGGGTCTCAACCCGGAGCGAGGACTGGCGACGTGGGTCAGTTTTGATTGGGCAATACTGAGGGCAGCCATCTCCTTTTCCCCACCCTCCGCCCCGCCCCCCTGGCAGCGGGACCGCGTTGGTGAGTGGCGGGCGGGAGGGCCGACGGGCGGAGGGAGGAGGGGGAGCTGAGGGAAGGCGGGCCCTCGGCTGCGAGATAGGTGGGGGGAGGGGAGGGGAGAGCCCGAGCGCTGGAGTTGGTGCTGGGAAACCCGGGGCTAATGTTGACAACAGGCTCTAGGTGAGTCCCAGGGAGCCTCCTTCCCCTCCGCTCCAACGATGGGGAAGATCTGGCGCTGAGGGGGACCGGCCTGGACTCCTACTCCCCGAGGGACCGGAGAGGCGACTCCGCACTCCAGCTCTCCGGGGGCGGCGAGCAGTGGAGGGACGAGCGGGTCGGACGTCGTTCTCCTCAGACCCCTCTCCCGGAGGGGCTGGCCAATGTGGGGGATCTCTCGGCCGGGCCGGGCCGAGGCTGGCGTGAGGGGCGGCAGAAGAGATGCCTGCCCCACATGCCTGGGCCGGGCCTCGGGGCTGGAGGCGGGGGAGCCTGCTGTGGAGGGGGAAGGTTTTCGGGGGCGTGGAGGAGTGCGAGAAGAGGCTGGGGCGAGCTCCGGACTCCGGAGGGAGGGAAGCGTGGACGAGGAAGTGGGGCGATGTAGAGTAACCAGACGAGCCCGAGAGAGAGGCTTCGGTGCTGAGGGATTGTGGGGCTGGAAGTTAGGGTTAGGGCTAGGATGATACCCCCAAGGAGTGGGAGTTGTGGCCGGCAACTGTGTCTGTGGTGGGACACTGAGCCACAGCGGGGGTTTGTGGGAGATGCCTGTGCAGGGAAGAGGCTTGGGGTGGACCTGCGGATGGTGGCACTGGGGCTGTTTGGATTTACTTCCTTTTAATCAGGTAGGCTGGTTGATTCTCCCCCTCTTCCCCAAGACTTTCAGTACTTTCTTAGTAGTACTGTTGAGCGAAGGAGGCGATCACATGATGTGAGATCTGGTGAGTCAAGCAGAGGCCCCTTACAGGTTTGGGGGTACGCATAGTAGCGACTAGTCCTGCTGTCTTAAATGAGGTGACTGACACGTTAGACGAAAGTAAGACTGTCACTGACCCTTCTCATTTGTCATAGTTTTTAGGTGGTCATAAAAGTCGTACAGATCATCAGGAAAGCCATTTTTGAGCTGTGGTGAAATTTCTGAAAATTTTGAATGAGTCTCACATATATAAGGACTTTGTAAAAGAATAAAGTCAGAGACTGGAAGATATCTCTGTGCTGATACCTTTAGAACACTTTGAGTTCAAAACACAGACTTGAAAGGTAAACCAGCATTCTCTTACTCTGTAGTATTTTCAGAACAGTCTAATTGTGATTTCATACTTAGACCATATGGTACTTAGTGAAGTTATAGCTTTATTAGGGAAACACCTCCGTTCCCTGTCCTCTCTAGCATACTGCACTGAAATCTGTTTTACTAGTAAAGTAGTTTTTACTTTCTTTTAGAGGTTTAGAATATATCTAGAAAACCAAATAAAATAATACATACCAAGTGTCAGGACACTATTTTGGGAGCTAGAAAGGTGGGTTTGAACCATACTTTACTTTTAAGGGCTGTCTGAATAAAATTGTATTCAGCAAAGTAGTTTGTAAGGGTTCCTCATATTTCAATTTCAAGACCACTAACTTCTATATTCTTTACTTTCATATAGTGTTACATGGGAAATTTGGAAATACCTTATGTGAATTACTTAGCTGTTGTTAGAGTTATTAAAGTAAGTAAGGATTTAGCGTTTTATTAAATATGAGCTCAGTTTAATTTTTTATTTTTCAATTTAAGTTTTTAAAATTGGCAAGATACAAATGAGTACTTATCAGATTCATGTTTGTTTTCTAGTTTATTTGATTTTTAAACTCCTTTGAATCTGAATGTAGCGGAAAAGAGAGAGAACTGGGTAGCCACTACAGCAGTTGGTAAATCTTGGGCAGATCACACTGCCTTTGACACTCAGTGTAAAAGCTGAAGTTTGGAGTGGGTAAAATCTGACAGTCCTTCCTTCAGTGTTAGGTGTGAAAGAGAATTCACATTTATTCAATGGCTTTATGGTAGCCACTGTGCTATAAGTTTAGTAACTCTTTAAGATAAGTAGCAGTAGCTCCATTTTATTGATGAATAATTAGTATAAACAGAATAGTTAACTTGCCTGATTTCCATAGCTGGTAAGGTACAGAGTTGGGATGCAAACCTGAACTCTGACTTGAAAATGGTTCTGTTTTTACAAGTTGCATTGTTGCCTGCACTTTTTCTTACAAATTTATTAGTTGAAATTTAGTTCTGACACCAAGACTTACAGATCTAGTGGGAATTTGTTTTATCATCTTCTGAAACAGGATTTGTCTCAGTTTCTCATTGACTATTGCCATCTATTAGTGTAGTAGTTATTTCCATTTAAATGACGATTGGAAAGTTATGAATGTTTGGGACCCTTTTGAGCTTGTAAATGATGACCTTTCATGGGTTTGTCAGATAAAAAGTGAGTTTGTTGATGCTTTAGAAGAATTTAAGATTTAATTTGTAAGCAACACCTTAGCTGTAAATTCTGATGTTCTTATTTTTGTTGCTTGAGAATTCTATATTCTTGTAATCCTTGAAATATCTTGTTTATACTTCAAATCACAAAATCCATATTTCATAAAATTTTGTTGTATTTAATGATTAATACCCTTAAGTAAAATTGTGTAATTACCTTAGACATTATGTTGTCTCTGTACTTTCAGGCAGAGTGTGCTAATAAGTTAAAACCTGTATGTAGCAAGTGCTTAGCCATTATCAGAGACCTCTACTGAGATTCACAATTCTATGATTTGTCATAGTCAGGTGTCTGTGATCAAGTCTTCCATTTCACAGTGTGGTACTCTCAGGATTCTTAACTTTGGTTAAGACTGTGGGTTCACATTCCAGTTCTATCACCAGCTGTGGAGGCCTTGGTCAAGTTACTTGGTTAAGTCTCAATTTACTCATTTATAAAATAGGGAAAACAATACCCACCTCATAAAGATTTTAGTATTAAGTGAGAATTTACATAAAATGTTTAGTATTTAGTTTGGTGGTATACTGTTTGAAAGTTAATTTTAGAGTGTGACATTTTCACATTAAAGGTGGGTATATTCTGGAGAACAGGAAAGTAAAAGAAGAAAGGGGGAAGGCTGAAGGAGGTGAAGACTATGACTACTAAGCTGTATACCTACAGAATTCTGGTCTGGGTTGTCTTTCTGGGATAATATTTTAGCGTGTTCAAGTAAATTCCTTATTTGTTCATACTTTATTTATTATTGCAAATGTTCTAGCTATTAACCTGGGGTTTATTGCTAGAATTTAAATGCTATAGTTGAAAATATTTAAGAATACTATGTATATCCTTAACTTTTACTAAGACACCAAGAAGTTTAAGTAATTTTATACTTTGTAAATTAAATTGTGGTTTTTCTTATAGGTAATGTTTAGATTATTTAGAAATTAAAACATAAAAATATTGCCTGAAAAATTATATGAGATAACTAGTTCTGGGTAGAGAAATATGTTTTTACAAAACTTCTATGTTTTGATGAGATATACAGGTTTTTTTTTTTTCTTCCAGTATTTGTAGTTTCCAGTTAAGGGTGTGAGTTTGTTTAGTGCTGTCCAAATAGCACTTTCTATGATGGTGGAAATGTTCAGTATCTGTACTGTTTTGTTAGGTAACCACTAGGCATGGGGGACTGAGGACTTGAAATATGGTGGTTCTGAGGAACTGAATTATAGATTTTATGTTGAAGTGGCTTAGTGCAGTGGTTCTTCAGCCAGTGATTCTTATGTCCCTTAGGAGCAGTTATTAATATCAAGTCATTTTTGTTGTCTCATCTGAGGAGGGACTGTTGCATTTACTAGATGGGAGGCATAGAGGCGTCTAGCTACTTCAGGGATATAGAATAACCTCCTAGTTCCTCAAAGAGTGAATTATCTTATAGGCTGGGGATACAGCTCAGTGGTAGAATGCTTACCTTGTAGGCAGAAAGCCTGGGTTTCATTTCCATGCTAAACAGACAAAACAAAAACCAAAAAACACCAGAACAGAATATACAGATTTATTAATCATTGTGTTTATAAATATTGCCTTTTACTATTGAGATTAAAAGACTGAGGTTCAATTCCCAACACTCACATGACAGCTCACAACTGTCTGTAATTCCAGTTTTAGAGGATCCAACATGCTCACACAGACATTCATGCAGGTCAAACACCAATACACATAAAATAAAAATAAAATTATTTTTAAAAAAAACTTAAATTATTTACTTATTGATTTAGTGTATGTGCAAGTCAGATGCCAACTTGTAAGAATTGGTTCTCTCCTTCCACTCTGTGCATTCCTGGATGTCAGACTTGGTGGCAAGTCCTTTATCCATGGCCACCTTGCCAGCCTTGTTTTTGTTATTTTTTTAGTTAGGGACTTAACCATATAGCTGAAGCTGGTGTGCAACTCACTATATAACAAAGGCTTACCTCTTAACTAGAGCAGTCCTCTGCCTTGGCCTACTGGATACTGCTCTTACACATGTAAAAAACTTGGGTTAAAACTTACTCTGCTGTTTCCAGTTTAAGGGATGAATTGTTTTGGAGTCCATTGTGGTTGGAGCTGGATAATATGTCTAGATGTTCTAGGTGCTGTGCTGCCACTCTTCTGTTATGTTTTCTTTTTTGAGACGGGGGGTCTCTCGAACTCTGGTTGTCCTGGAACTTGGTATATAGACAGGCTGGCCCAGAATTCATGGAGATCTATCTGCCTGCCTCTGCCTCCCAAATGCTGAGATAAAAGTGTACACCACCCTGCCCAACCCACTTTTATGCTTGGGTATTTCCTTAATTAAAAAGTGAAAACAAAACCAAACAAAAATACTTAGATATAGGAATAACTAATAGTGATAATACATGGATGAAACCAACAATTTTTTAATGGTGCTGGAGATTGAGTCTTGTGCATTCTGGACAAGCTGTTTACTACCAGTATACCCCTAGCCCCCAAGACGTTTCCATCACAGCAGTATTACTTTGAATATATTTTAAGATTTCATGGTTGCCAGGCTTCATATATTTTGTTTCAAATACAATGTCATATTATTAAATAAAAGCCACTCTGCCCACAGTACTGACATTCTTTTACTCTCACAGATTGTCTTGGGTCACATAATGCCAGCTGAGCGTAAAAAGTCAGCAAGTATGGAAGAAAAAGAATCTTTACTAAACAACAAGGAGAAAGACTGCAGTGAAAGGCGGCCAGTGAGCAGCAAGGAGAAACCAAAAGACGATCTCAAGATCCCTGCCAAGAAGGAGGTCAGTAAAGTCCCTGAAGACAAAAAGAAGAAACTTGAAGAAGATAAGAGAAAAAAAGAAGACAAGGAACGTAAGAAAAAGGAGGAAGAAAAGGTGAAGGCAGAGGAAGAATTAAAGAAGAAGGAGGAGGAAGAAAAGAAGAAACATGAAGAGGAAGAGAAAAAAAAGCAGGAAGAGCAGGCCAAACGGCAGCAAGAGGAAGCAGCTGCTCAGCTAAAGTAAGAAATCTTAGTTATGGTGTGAAGGAGTGAGAGTGCGGCTTCTTGAAGTTTGGGAGAATGCTAGCTTGTTTTAGTTCTCCAAACTAGGAACATGTTTGAGGTGCTTTAAGTATTGCAGTCTTTAATGTTTTATGAGGTCTAGGGTGATCTAGGTTTTTGTTTCTAAGAGCTTTTATCATGGAGCTTCCCCCTGGCCCTTCAGTGGTAGGGATTAACCTTGAACCTTCTACAAGCTAGGCAAGTGTTCTTCAACTAAGATTTACTTTGCAATACACTTTACAAACCCTTAATCTCTCCTTTATTTATTTACTTATTAATATATGTTTCTTATTTATGTTTGTTTGTGTGAGTGTATATCATGTGTGCAGGTGACCCAGGAGGCCAGAAGGAGGGCATCAGATCCCTGGAGCTGTACTTAGAGGTGGTTGTGAGTCACCCGATAATAGTTCCTAGGAACCAAGCTTGGGTCCTGTGGGAGAATGGCAAGTCCTCTTAAACACTGAGACATTTCTCTAGTCTCAGTTTCTCCCTTTTTAGTAAGAGAGGTCTGGAAGGCAGTTGTAGTAGCCAATTTTAGAATATTCACAACCATCATTCTTAAGAATTTTTTGCTTATTTACGTTTCTTCTAAAACTAATAATCAGACTCAGTTGTTAGTTAGGCTTGTGTAGTAAGCACTTTTACCTGATGACCCATCTTGTTAAAATTTTAATTGGTAAACATACTTGATTTCACAGTAGTTTCCTTTGCCTCTTCAAAGTTAGCTTTTTTTTTTTTTTTTTTTTTTTTTGAGACTGGGCTTCTCTGTGTAGCTTTGGAGTCTATCCTGGCACTTGCTCTGTAGACCAGGCTGACCTTGAACTCAACAGAGATCCACCTGCCTCTGCCTCCCAAGTGCTGGGATTACAGGTGTGGGCTACCACCACCCGACTATATTCTAAAATCTTAAAATCAAATTTTCTCTTGTTTCCACCCCTTCCCCAAGTCATGACTTCATTTTAAACTTTTTCTGTATTCTGAGTGAAAAAATGAGTATCAGTGTTTAGCTATTCTAAGCCACTGGAAGGACCTCGAAATCGGCACTAGACACCCCAAGACCAAATTCTCAACACAAAGGAGATTTATTTGCCTCAGAGGGACAAAGGGCTGGGAGTAAGGAAAAGACAGGAGACAGAGAATGAAAGAGAAGGGAAGAGGAACAAGGGAAATAAGGAAGGGGTATTTGCCCCCAGGGTTAAACGACTACCCCTGGATAGAGAGAAGATGCATGTGGCAGTGTTAGGATGAGTTGTTTTTTTTGTTTGGGCATGTTAACTAGTATAGCTAAAAGGGGGCTTTTGGTTGATATACTTCAGACCTTGGTAGTTAGCCTCAGGAGGAGGAAGTGGCTGAATAAGGGAATAGACCTTGGTGACTAGCTAGCTTTAGGAATATAACAGTTTAGCAAGGTAGAAGGACTGGGGGAGAAAGATAAGGCAAAAACTGTTGGTGCCATGTTAAAGCCCCTTCAGTCATGATTTTTGTTGTTGTTGTTAATGAAAAAAAGTCGGATTTTATTTTTACTTTATGTATATGAGTGCTTGCCACCATGTATGTCTTTGCACCACATGCATGCATTGTCTTTGGAGGCCTGAAGAGGGCAGCAAATCTTCTGGGACTGGAGTTCCAGATTGTTATGAGCTACAATATGGGTGCTGGGAATTGAACCTAGGTCCTCTGGAAGAGCAGCCATCGCTCCTAACTTTGTTCCATCTCTGCAGTCCAGGATCATCATCTTTTTTTTTTTTTTTTTTTTTTTTAAAGGCAATTTTTTATGTTTACTCAGGCTGGCTTTTACCAATGGTTTGATACATGCTGAATATGGAAAAACAGTTCTTAACAATTTAGAACATCTTAAATATGTTTTATAATGGACGTTCTTTACCTGAAATGTTTCTTGTGTAAATGTTTTTCTGTTTGCTTCTGTTAAACAATTGGTATCATTCCCAGGCATATCATTTTATATTTTACATATTGAACATTATGTCTTAATCAGTTGAACTTGTAGACTGATAGAATGATTAACAATTTGGATTAATTAATTTAAAATCATTCCATCCCAGTAGGTGTGATAATTTACTGTGCTATTATTAAGTCATTAATAAGATACCTTTGGAAGTATTGAAAGAGGTGAATACATCTCAGTAGTGCAATGCTTGCCCAGCATACGTAAAGCCCAAGGTTCTGCAGTACCCCAAGACAAAAATAAAAAAAAAAGTAGTGGGAAGTCATTTTGCACCTTTTGTATATCTCGGATTCTTATACTTAGATCATAGCTTTTCATTGGCTTTTACTCTTAAGTGGATTATAAATGCTGCTTCAAAATGTGCATTTTCATTTGTGTTTTGTCTTTTTTCTGTAGAGAGAAAGAAGAATCCCTTCAGCTTCATCAGGAAGCTTGGGAACGACATCAGTTACGAAAGGAACTCCGTAGCAAAAACCAAAATGCTCCAGACAACCGACCAGAGGAAAATTTCTTTAGCCGCCTAGATTCGAGCTTAAAGAAAAATACTGCTTTTGTCAAGAAACTAAAAACGATTACGGAACAACAGAGAGACTCCTTGTCTCATGATTTTAATGGCCTGAATTTAAGCAAATATATTGCAGAAGCCGTAGCTTCCATTGTGGAAGCAAAATTAAAAATTTCTGATGTGAACTGTGCCGTGCACCTCTGCTCTCTCTTTCACCAGCGGTACGCTGACTTCGCGCCCTCACTTCTTCAGGTGTGGAAAAAACATTTCGAAGCAAGGAAAGAGGAGAAAACGCCTAACATTACCAAGCTAAGAACTGACTTGCGTTTCATTGCAGAATTGACAATAGTGGGAATTTTCACTGACAAAGAAGGTCTTTCCTTAATCTATGAACAGCTAAAAAGTATTATTAATGCTGATCGAGAATCCCACACTCATGTTTCTGTGGTGATTAGTTTCTGTCGCCATTGTGGAGATGATATTGCTGGACTTGTACCAAGGAAAGTCAAGAGTGCTGCAGAGAAGTTTAATTTGAACTTTCCTCCTAGTGAGATAATTAGTCCAGAGAAGCAGCAGCCTTTCCAGAATCTTTTAAAAGAGTACTTTACGTCTTTGACCAAACACCTGAAAAGGGACCACAGGGAGCTTCAGAATACTGAGAGGCAAAACAGGTGATTTTCAAATGTTTCTCAGAATTGAGAATTAATTGTGGAGCTCGTACTTAAAATGTTTAAAGTCTTCATGCCACTGAGAGAACTTATGGAAAAGGGCTCCTTACAGGTGATTTCTTAGCATCCAGGAAAATTTCAATAGTAGCATAGTCTTAAGTACTCATCTGTAAATGTGACTCTACAATAGATTTTATTTCTGATTTTAAAAGAAACCTGCAAGAAGGTGGTAATTTTTGCATTTTTGATGTGTTTGCTTCCTGTGGTAAAAAAAACAAAAACAAAAAACAACTTATTAATGTTGAGTAAATTTTCTGTTTCTGTCACTTTAACTGACCTGCCACTATTTTTCTGTGTTTCAGTGTGTCTCCTAGCAGGTTTGCTTTCATTGTTTTGTATTTTAAGTGGTTAATGTCACTGCTGCTGCTTGCTCTTGTAAAGAAAATGAGTCATTAGTTAGCAGTGGTGTTTCAGATCAGAATTTTGATAAATAGTCATGAAAAGTGTCTCTGGCTAAGTTTTAAAGTGCATTGACAGGACTCCTTTCTGAGGACTACTATTTACAATTTTAACCAAGTCACGTATTGTGCCTGAGGTCATTGGTAAAAAGACCCTTTTTGAAGCAATTAAATTGATACCATAATTACTAATGTCCGCACTGAGCAGGCAACAATAAGCTATGCAATTTGTGAGCATTAGTCCAACTTTAATGGGATTGTTGATTTGATGGAGTTCTGGGGTATGCAGAAAGGAGTAATATCAGTTCCATTTAGCAGAATACTTTACCACTAGTTAAATTATAAACGTAGGGATCTAGAATTTCTACTGATCAACCCGTTAATGAGGAGGCATACCTTTTTCTGTTCTCCTGAGCCTGCAGGGGGAGAGGACTGGTGTAAGTGATTACCCCTGGAAGATGATTGATTTAACCAGAAAGACAATGATTGTGTTTGACAGTAGTAGTATATTAGTACAGGATCAGGTTGATGTCCAGACTATGTGAAAAGTCCTAGTGACCAAAGGTGACTCAGGTGAGAATTAGACTCTGTGGGCAACATAGCAAAATCATATCTCAAAGAAGAGTGGAAACAATTAACATTCTTGTTTATGGCTTTAAATGTTAGTTTTCATATATTTAAGTCTTCTTAATTATGATTTGCATAATGCTTTGTCATTTTCATCCTCCTTTCCCTTATATTGTCTACCTAATACATCACAACTGATTTTGTAAATATAACAATTTATGAATTTTATTGACTTCTTCATGGTTTTATTGGTTACTTTAGAGTTTGTGTATTTAGTTTTAGCTTTATAGCATCCTAGGAGAGAGAAACTACAGTGATTTAATGCCAGAATGAGACATGTGTCTCTGATTCCTGTGACTTCAGTTGCATATTTGCTGACTGCCAGATGCTTGCTTTTTTTTTTTTTTTTTTTTTTTTTTGGATAGCTGTCTACAATTCTACACTGTTCCAATCTTCTTCAGACACTTTCACTATCCTTAGGATGACATTTGTTTTTGATTCATTCTTTTCTGTGACCAATATTGCTTTTGCTTGTTTAACTGTCTTGTTAATTTTATTTTTTTGCTTAGGACTTTTTACACGGAGGCCTGATTCTCAAATGGACTGTTTGTTTTTGTTTGTTTGAGACAGGGTCTCACTAGGTAGCCTTGGCTGGCTTCAAGCTTGCTATGGAGACCAGACTGGCCTGGAACACGTAGAGATCACTGGCCTCATCCTTTGAGTGATAGGACTAAAGGCGTGCACCACAATGCCTGGTTCAAATGATCAACTACCCTCTTAAGGTTGTTCTTTACTTTGAATTAGTGCAGTAATATTTACCCTGAGAACATACTTGCTGAACTCTTTATCTTTTGATGTGGTATCTCACTCTGTTTGCTTAACTAAGACTTATTTAGATGGTGTGGATATGCTATTTTAACCTAATGATATTGCTAGTGATTTTATGTGTGTTATTAAGTGTTAGTTAAGTGTTATTAAGAGTTAGTAAATGGGTGGGTTGTTTGTTTTTTGAGAGAGGGTTTCTCTGTGTAGCATTGGCTGTCTTGGAACTAGCTCTATAGACCAGACTAGCCTTGAACTCAGAGAGATCTGACTGCCGAGTGCTGGGATTAAAGGCGTCCACCACCACCACCACCACCCAGCAGTAAATGGGTTCTTATCTGCTGGTCCACCTACAGTTTTGATAGACTTATCTTCTGTTCATTTATTACTGTGGCCTTTCTTCAAAAAACTTACCTGCTCTGATAACAGAACTGGTTTTTGTTGTTGTTGTTTGTTTTTCGAGGTAGGGTTCCATTATGTAGGTCTGGCTGTCTGGAAATTTGCTCTGTAGACCAGGCTAGCTTGCCTCTGCCTCACCAGTGTTGGGATTAAAGGCATATGCCACCACTGCCCATTGATAACAGAACTGTTAATCTACAGTTTTAGAGTTTACCAGGGTAGATTGACATTAATATTATGGAAGTCATTTGCCCCAGCATACATTGTCTACTTACAGATGCAGTAATTCAGGGATTTGAAAATCTTAGTAGAAAATATTTGACATCTGGTTTAGTAAAGTTACTTAGGGCTCAACATACTTTCAGTTGCTAATCAACTTCAATAATGAAGATGCAGATAACGTCACTAAGGAAAAAAATTAACTTGAAATGGATTAGTGCAGAATCCCTTTTTTTTTTTCTGAAAGGGCTTATTGCTTTTGAAGTAATCAGTTTTTAAAAAGTTTCTCCTTTGAAAACATGACTCGGTAGTTGTTTATATGGGGAAAAAAGTCAATTATGGATAGTAATTTCTCTTAGGTGTGATAACCTAGAAAACTGAATAATAAATGAGCTGATACTTCAGACTCAGATGTAATTAATTTTTTTTAATCCATTATTCAGTGTCTTAGGAAAGTCATATGCACTATTTTCATTCTAGGAATCATAAATGCTTTTGGTTATTTTGCTGTTTAACTTGTTAGGAAGCACTGTTCTTAGAGATTGTGAAATCTTACTCTGTGTGCACTGAAGTTTATACTTAAAATTTGATTTAACAAAAAAATTTTGTTGTCTTTTGGAGTCAGAGTCTTACTGTGTAACCCACACTGGCTTCCAGTTCAAGATCTCTTGATTCGGCCTCCCAGGTATTAATATCAGCTGTGTGCCACCAGGTCCAGTTCTGTCCAACTAAATTTTAAACATAGACTGACTCAGAATTTCTGGTGCTTTCTTGGCCAGGCTCAGTGGTGCACACCTTTAATCCCACTTGGGAGGCAGAGGCATGCTGATCTCTTTGTGTATGAAGCCAGTCTGGTGTACAGGACAGTCAGGGCTACACAGAAAACCCTGTCTCAAAAACAAAACAAAATAATGAAAATCAATAAATTCTTGTGCTTTCTTAAAGACACTGGAATGAATGACTATATGAGTGATAATGAGTTCTCTATTCTTTTCTCATAATGGGTCCTATAGTTTATACACTACCTCTTAACCCTAAATAATTCACAGCTTTGACTAGTAGTGCAGTTGACTTTAGAGAATGGTGAATTTTGACAAATTTGAATTATAAATGTTTGTTTATTTTAAAAATACGGTTTTTTTTTGTTTTAAAGATTTTATTTATTATGTATACAGTCTTCTGCCTGCAAGCCAGCAGAGGGCACCAGATCTCATTCAAGGTGGTTTCGAGTCACCATGTGGTTGCTGGGAATTGAACTCAGGACCTCTGGAAGAACAGTCAGTACTCTTAACTGCTGAGCCATCTCTCCAGCCCTAAAAATATGTTTTATTATACATTTTGCCTAAGTGATCTTAAGCAGCTCTGGGAAGTGACAGCATGTATAGATTTTAAAATTAATATTTGCCAACTGGAGTTTTGCCTTCTGTTGTATTTGGTTATTATGTTACAGAGGTCTTACTAGTTTTTTGACATTTAATAAAATTGAAGAAATACTTAATTTTTAGTAAATATAATGTTATGGTTAACAAATTTTTCTTTAGTAGAGTAAAATAATACATTCAAATATTAGGTAGTAATTTTCAGTACTCAAAATGGTGTATGTGTTGGTGTGTGTGGGTGTGTGTGTGTTGGGATGAAAGCCAGGGTTTATGCAGGTATTTCTATCACCAACTCCTAAAGCAGCAGTTTTCAACCTGTTGGTTGTCATGAACCCTTTGGAGAAGTTGAACTACCCTTTTATAGGGTAAGAACCTGTAAGATGCCTAAGATCATCGGAAAACACAGAAATTTAATTATGATTCATAACAGTAGCAAAGTTATAGTTATGAAGTAGCAATGAAAATAATTTTATGTGAGTTCGAGGCCAGCCTGGTCTACAGAGTGAGTTCTGGGGCAGCCAGAGCTACATAGTGAGACCTTGTCTTGAAAACAGCAACAACAAAAATAGATATTGCCTCACTGAATATTCTCCTCAAGCAAGCTCTAACAGTGTTAAAAGAACCCTCTGTTGTTACCTCCTCATAGGTTACTAACTTTGTTTAAATGAATTTGACATAATTGAATAAAAACTTGAATAAGAATAGTTACAATATAAACACTAGTGTCTTCATGAAATAAGATAACCATAACCAAAATTAAAATGAGATTGTAAGAAATTTAGTTTAATTCTAGAGCATATTTTTGTGATGATTTGACAGTGCAGTAGTAGCAAATAAGAGGTTAAAACCCAGAATTTTTTTTCTTGATTTAGTTATGACCATATTTTCAAGGTTTTATGTGTCCTATCTGGCTTTTTGTTTTTCTGTTTGTTTGTTTGTTTAGGTTTTGATTTGACAGGATTTCACTGTCAAAACAGGCCCTGGCTGTCCTGGAACTCACTCTGTAGACCAGGATGGCTTCAAACTCAGAGATACCTGCCTCTACCTCCCAAGGGCTAGGATGAAAGGTGTGTGTCACATAGCCTGGCATGGATGCTTGTATTCTTGCTAAATTTTTTTTTTTTAAATTTCACTTCTAGAAGATCAAAATAATATTTGGCATTTAAACTTTTTACTTTTTACAGTGGCTTTAGTACTTTTTTTCTCATAGAGATCCATTTTCTATCAATATAATGCATTATATGTATAATTTACTGATGTTTTCACAATATCCCTAAAGGAAATATCTGTATGTTGAAGGTGAGTGATGAAGGAATTTGAGGACTTGCCCAAGAAGAACCAATGACAATATCCAGTTGGTTTTTTTTTCTTTTTCAGTGCTCTATTTCTCATAACTATACAGCACCTGTGTTGTCACTACTAGTTCTGTTACTTAATATAAAACTTCTCAGTAGCCGATCCATCCCTACCAACTCAAATGCCAACAAGAGGGAATCCTGGTTAACTTTTTGGTTAAAAAGAGGATTTAAAATAGGCACCTTGATTTTGGTGGCTTGTTTTTGATATGTATGTTTAAGAGAGATTGAAATTCAAATATGTCTAAAATAGATTTTTGTTTTGGTTTTTTTGTTTGTTTTTCAAGATGAGATTTCCCTGTAGCTTTGGAGGCTGTCCTGAAATTCACTCAGACCAGGCTGGCCATGAACTCACAGAGATCACATGCCTCTATCTCCTGAGTGCTGGGATTAAAGGTGTGCACCACGGGGAACCCCCCCCCCTGCAAAATGTAATTTCAGAGACAGTCATAATCTACTTTTTAATAATGCATACTCCAGAACCAGGGTGCTTGGGTCCAAATCCTAGACTTGCCATTTCCTCTGCATTCTAGGGCAAATTACCTTGCCCACTTGTGCTGCAGCATTCTTACCCTTCAAATGGAGAAAATAATAGTGTTCTGATGTAAATGTGTGTCATGTAGTGGATTCCTATGTAGAAAAATGCTTTTATTCTTTACTATATTGCCAGTTTGATCTTCTGGAAAACCTTCTGAGTCATTGTTGTTTTGAAAATTGGTATGTTACACTTTTTAAATACCAATGTTCGAACATTGAACTCTGATAGTCTTAACCCCAGCTTTGCTGAGCTATGCTCATAGTTCACTTTAAAAATTTATTTTTAAGACAGTATAAAGCAAATAAGTAATCTATACTTAAAAATAAAAAGGAATAACAAGTCAAATCATAAAAGTGGAAAATTGGAAAAGAAAAAGTATGCCTTTTACTATGAGGCATTAATGGGTTAATATTTGATTCAAGAATAAACTACTTAATATTTTCTGTCAGTGTTATAATAGTAACATAAAAAAACACTAAACAGTGTGGTCGCCTGTGCCTTTAATCCCAGCACTCTGGAAGCTGAGGTGGTCAGAGCCCTATGAGTTTAAGGCCACTTTTAGGGTACTTCTTGATGGTAACCTCTCATTGAATAAAAGAGGTTTTATCTTTCTGTGTTTTTGGAGACTGTGTCTTACATTTGTAGCCCTAAATTCATGGTGATCCACCCTTCTTTGCCTCCCAAGTGTTGGACTTAAAGGCTTGAGCAGCAGGGAATCTTTATATATATATATATATATATATATATATATATATATATATATATATATATATATATATTAGTAAGATTTAGGATTGGTTTTTGTCTCCATCACTTTTCACATCTGTGAGTGGGTACCATTACCTCAGTGTTGAGCAAGCATGGAAAGGAAAAAGGAAACAAGGTAGTTAATAAATTTTTAACGGTGATAATTAATTGATTTACCTAATTCTAGTCATGCTGAAAGATTGACACAATGTCGCCCACTGGCCAGATTTGGTCATTGACTAGTTTTTAGTGACTTGTGTAAGGATGGTTTTTTTCTTTCCAGTTGGGTAAAAAAATTTAAAAGGTGACTAATGCTTTGTAAAATGTGAAAATTAAATGAAATTGACACTTCCCTGCTCTTAAAAGTTTTATCCTGGCAGTTACTGTTGTGCTGCAGTAGCAGTGAACAGTTTCAGTGAAGATCCTGTGGTCTAGAAAACTTAGAATAGTGAGTTCCTGGTTCTTTCCAGAAAAAGTTTACTGACCTCTAACAGTGGTTTGAAAAGAATGCTTTCAAGTTCAGCTTTGTTAATAGATATGTTTCGAAAAAGATTGGACTAGTACATGGTTATCATTAGATTGATTTTGCTTATATTTTCAGTGTTAACATTCTCATGCACTTCATTTAAGACATTTCGGTGAGGAGTTGAAGTAGAGCTCAAAATACAGTGCTTGCCTATCGTGTGAAGCCCTGGGTTATATCCCTAGCACTGCATAGGAACAAAAAGGCAAGATTTTGTTTTTTGTCTTGTTTTGTTCTTAATTTCATCATTGGAGACTGAACTTAAGGCCTAATCAAAACTAGAGACTGAGCTCCATTCCCACCCAACACTTTTGAAGATAGATTTCTGTGCTTAAAGTCATAATAGTCTTATTTTGTGCTGTAGCTTCAGTGAGCTGTTTTAATAAGTATGTGTTGGATAAGTGGTCAAATTAGATACCACTTTGGGTTCTGTTTGTAACAGAGCTCAAGTTCTTCGTTTATGATGTAGTTGGGGAAAAAAATCCCAAAGTCTTAGTTTTTATTTTCCTAAGGGATCTTTTACTGAATACTTAACCTACATATGTATTTAACTATTAAACAACTAGATAAATTAATGTTGTTAAGTTGTTAAAGAATTTGATCATGGTCTGGGTTTGGTGGTGTATGCCTGTAATTCATAGCATTCAGGATGCAGAGGCAGGGGGTTTGCTAATTCCCAGACCATCTGGGTATTATATTTAATTGAAGGCCAACCCACACTACAAGACCAACTGACCCTTTCCTCCCTCCCTTCCTTCTATACTTGGGATTGAACGTAGGTCCTCACAGGTGTTAAGACAAGTGATCTACCACTGAGCTATAACCTCATCACTGAGACCCTGTCACCAAAACAAAACAGAATTGAGATTTAAGGGAAGGTTAAGGAGCATCTCTGAAGTTTTTAAGCTTTTTTAAAGATATTTTCATTTTATGTGTGTTTTGCCTCCATGTATGTCTCTTCCCCACATACATGCATGGTGCCTTCAAAATCGAGAAAAGGTGTTAGATCCTCTTTGTTGTAGTTACAGGTAGAAACCATGTGAGTGCTGGGAATCCAGCTCAGGTCTTCTGGAAGAATAACAAATGCCCTTAACTATTGAGCCATCTCTCCAGACTTAGTTTTTGTTTTATTTTATATGTATGGATGTTTGCTTCCTTGTGTGTCAACACTACATGTGTGTTTGGTCATCCCCAATTTTAAAGTTTTAATTTTGTCCCAGTGGAACTGCAGAAGAACTAGATTCTAGATACATGGAATTAAATTTAATCATTGATTTGAATCATGTTTAATTGATAAGTGCAAAAGCCCCAGGCAACTACTTAAACATGAAGTTGATCCTAAGTAGCTCTGTTTTTAATTATGATAAAATTATGATAAAATTATGATCACTTTACTGCTTATGTGCCAGAAATTCTTACTTGTATATTTTTTGTATTGTATATTTTTATGGACTGAATGCATGTTGATCAGATGACCAAAAGGTGAAAACTTGTTAAAGAAATACATTTCTAGATTGTGTTCTAGGCTTCCTCTACTTGTTTTTGTTTTTTGGTTTTTTTTTTCTTTTTCAAATACTGTAATAGTGTTAACATGTTTCTTTCCTAAAATTGTATGTATGTGAACAGTTGTTCTGTGGTGCATGTGTGGTCAGAGAACAACTTGTGGAAGTTGATTCTATTCTTTCACCATGTATATACCAGGAACTGAACTTAGGTCATCAGGCTTTGTGGCAAGCACTTTTTACCCTTTGAGCCATTTGAATGACCCCATTGTAGCATGGTAATTTTCATTAGCTATACTGAAATGTCTTAGAACCATTGTTATCCCTCCTAACAACAGTTTAACATGAGAATGAACTTGAGTTTTTATCAGCTCTGATACTAATTTGCACATTATTCTTATTAGTGTATTTATGTGTGCATTATATATATGTGCTCAGGTGTTCAGGTGTGTGTGGGTGTGTGTATGTGTATGTATGTATGTATGTATGTATGTATGTGTGTATGTGTGTATGTGTGTATGTGTGTATGTAGGTGTGTACATGCTACAGTGCACATTCAGTTCTCTTTTTAACTTTGTGGGTCCCAGATATAGAAGTTGGGTTGTTAGGCTTGATAGCAAGTGTGTTGGCTGATCCATTTTGACAGCCCATTGTGTATATTTGAATCATTTATTTGTTTTAACTAAAAGCTTACAAATTTGTCTTAGAACTGATTGAATATTCTAATAAGATCATAGTAATGTTAATAGTTTCTGTCATGAATATACATATTTTTGTTTTAATCTTTAAAAATCTATGAACTGGGCTGGAGAGATGGCTCAGCGGTTAAGAGCACTGCCTGCTCTTCCAAAGGTCCTGAATTCAATTCCCAGCAACCACATGGTGGTGGCTCATGACCATCTGTAATGAGATTTGGTGCCCTCTTCTGGCCTACAGGCATACATGCAAGCTGAACACTGTACACATAATAAATAAATAAATATTTAAAAAAATCTATGAACTTGGCAAAAGAAACTTTTATTTTGCCTATCATATTACTTTAAAGTAAAAAATATGGAAAACTTTTTGTTGTTGTTGTTTTTTCTAGACAAGGTTTCTCTGTGTAACAGCCTAGCAGTCCTAGCTCCGGAAACTTTTAAGACAATAGTTTTGGTTTTTGTAGAGATGCTTTTAGCCTAGATAATTATGGTTAAACAGAAGTTGCTAATACCTTAAAGTCATAAAAAATGAGTGAAAAAATTAATTTTAAGCATATCTGATAGTAAATTATTTTTCCCTCCATCTCTCCCTCCCTTACTTTCTTTTTGGTGTTGCTATGGTTGGAATCCAGGGCCTTGTGGGAAGTGTTCTCCCACAGAATCACATTCCTGGTCCCAAAATTTCTCATTGTAAACCCTAATCAGATTTGGGGAAGTAAAGAAATGATTGATTTAGTGAGTCCATGCATTGATGTGCTTATATTGGCAGCTGATGCTCCAAAGAGTAGAACCAGTATTTATTACACACAGAGAAGGTTTCCCTAGGTGAGTAATCTAGGATGTTTGGATACTCTTCTGAGTAGGCAGGGAGAAGTGAGTGTAGGCATAGTTTTCACTATCTTTCTGTGACTTTTAAGAGGATAACTCCTCAAAAAATAAGAACTTATTTCTAAGGATGCTCAAATCTAAGCAATAAACTTTACTTTTGGGAATGCTTTAATTTATAATTCATAATTGGCTTTTAAAAACCTATATTGAAAGTTGGGTGTAATAGCACATCCAGGCACTTAGGGAATGGAGACAGGAGGCTCATGGAGTTGAAGATCAGCCTTGACAACAGTAGTGAGCTTGAAACCCGACTGGGCTACATGAGACCCAATTTCAGTCAACCTATAAAACCTCTATCATAGGCAGGGCGTTGGTGGTGCACGCCTTTATTCCCAGCATTTGGAGGCAGAGGCAGGTGGGATCTCTGTGAGTTCAAGACAAGCTTGGTCTCCAGAGCGAGTGCCAGGATAGGCTCCAAAACTACACAGAGAAACCCTGTCTCAAAAAACAAAACAAACAAAACAACCCCCCCCAAAAAACTCTATCATATGTATGGTATTGTTTATAAATACTAGTTACGTTATTATATAAGTATTTAATGTGGAACAAATTATATCCTTCTGTATAAGTTTTAACTGCTTATGTTAATATGGTAGAAATTTTGATTTATACATGTTGGTTATTTTCTGATAGTTTTACATTAGTAATCCAAGAATGACTTATTGGTAGTTTTATGAAATAGGAAGAATCATATCCTTGGGCTTCCCCATGAAAGCCTGGACTTGAGTAAGTGGGCTTATCAGTTATTTTTATCCACTGAATAAAGAACCAGTACTATAAATTGAAAACTGGCTATATTAGAGAAATGGATTTTTACAAAAGATAATCTTGATTTAAATCATACAACTTTATGGATAGCCAATTCTGGCTTTGAACCTGTTATATTAAGAAACTGACTTTTGTGGGTGTCTTTTAGCTAACAGTATGTCTTAGGAAAGCAGAATGTAACATAATAACAACAATAGTTATTTTACAGTAAATTGTTAAATATATTTTCTTATGAAATCATTGTTGAGATTTAAGGACAACTGTTTCTTTTTATAACATGTTACTTTTGAAAACCAGTTTGGAGTGATGTGAAGCAAACATTTTTGATTAACCATATGTCAAAGAGTTATGTCCTTGTAACAAAATACTAAATAATCTTTTGTTGTTTAGTAAAGTTAAATATTATGGTGATTCTGAATGCATACTTCTTAATCTTTGAGTAAACTTAATTGCTTAGGTGATTTTTTTGTTGTTGTTGTATTTTAGTTTTCAGATATAGCCAGAGAACATGAAATTTAAAAAAAAAAAATACTAAGTTAGCAAAGACCATTATGTTAAATTTCTGTGGTAAGATCAAATTTCATGGATCATTTCCCATGATCATGTCTGCTTTGACAAGCTTATCAAATTATTTCATTGTTTGTTTATAGGCGTATTCTGCATTCTAAAGGCGAGCTAAGTGAAGATAGGCATAAACAGTATGAAGAATTTGCAATGTCCTACCAGAAGCTGCTGGCAAATTCTCAATCCTTAGCAGACCTTTTGGATGAAAATATGCCAGACCTTCCTCAGGACAAACCAACACCAGAAGGTAAAACACAACCCAGTGTGGTAAGGGGTATCTGCGTGTATATGTGTCAAAGGACAACTTTGTGGAGTTCTCTGTTTTTACTGTATGGGTTCTTGAGATCGAGCTCAGGTCATCAAACTTAGTAGCAAGCATATTTGCCCATCCAGTCATCTTGCTAGTGCACAACATCCTTTATCATGATTTTTTTTAAAATCAGTTTTTTGTATGTGTGTATGTGAATGTATTTATCTTTGTGGTGTGTATGTGCACATGTATGTGAAAGGGACACAGGAATGTGTATATAGAATTCAGACATTAATGTCAGGTGTGTTCCTTAGTCCACCTGTTTGTGTATGTATTTGTTTGCTTTATGCATTTATGGGTGGTTTGGTGCCTGTATGTGTTAAGGCCAGAGATTGATGTCATGTGTCTTTCTCTTGTTCAAGTTCGTCCGTCCGTCTGTCCCCCCTCCTTCCTTTTCTCTCTCCTTTCCTCCCTCCCTCTTCTCCTTAAGTCTTCTTTCTTTCTCTGACAAGATCACTATATAACTCTGGCTGAAGGGCTGAAGAGATGGCTAAGTGGTTAAAAACACTTGTAATCCTTGCAGAAGACCTGGGTTTGGTTCCTAGCACCCAAATGGTAGTTCATAACCATCTTTAACTTCAGCACAGAACGCATAAAGCCTGTGGATGGCTTCTTAATTATAAACTAGGAATTTCTTTCTGTCTTTCTTTCTTTCTTCCTTTCTTTTTTTTTTTTTTTTTTATGTTCTGAGCTTATTACTCTACAGTTATATGTAAGGGGAATGAGGAGGGGATAAGAATGAATACAGACATAGTTTTCCTTTCTCTGCTAAGAGGAGGGGGGCTAGGGATATAGCTTACTGATGGGAGTGTTGATTTAGCATGCCCCAGGCCTTCAGTTCAATCCTGAGCACCTCAAAACCCCAGCAGAAAAGACATATTTACATACTTATTTTTCATTCCTCCTTTCTCAGCTATTTTATCAATTGGTATTATACATAGCAATTTGCCCAGGATTAAACTAAGAGGAAGGATCTTGTGAATTTAGTGTTTATGTTGGTCTTCTGCTCTTATCTGATTTGGGGTCTTAACTAAAAACTTATGACATGTGACCATCTTTAATGTCATGATGGTCATAATGACCATTAAAGATGGTCACATGTCTGCTGATGGATGGCTCGGTGGGTACTTGCCTCACTAGCCTGACAGCCTGAATTTGCTTCCCAGAATCCTCATAAAGTTGGGAGGAGAGAACTGACTCTTAAAAATTATCTTCCGACTTCGAGCATACATTTGCCCCCCCCCCACACGTAATAATTATAATTAAAAAGATGGGCCTGGGAATGGTGGCACACACCTTTAATCCTGGCACTTGGGAGGCAGAGCAGATCTCTGAGTTTGAGGCCAGCCTCATCTACAGAATGAGTTCCAGGACAGCCAGGGCTGTTAACACAGAGAACCTTGTCTCAAACACACACACACACACACACACACACACACACACACACGCACGCACGCGCGCGCGAAAAGAAAAGAAAAGAAAAGAAAAGAAAAGAAAAGAAAGATCATCACTGTCTGGAAAGACGGTGAGCCGTTTAGAGCACTCACTGCTCTTCCAAAAGCTGAGGTTTGATGCCCAGCACCCACATTGAGCATCTGTAACTCCAGTTCCAGGGAATCCAATAAACTCAAGCAGGCACAGTCACACACACATACACATAAATAAGAATAAATAAAATAAATCTTAAAAAAAAAAAAAGACATGTTGGCACTAGGCTTTAATCCAGCATTCAGGAGGCAGAGGCAGGCAGATCTCTGAGTTCAACACCAGCCTGGTCTACAGTGAGTGAGCTCCAGGAAAGCCAGGGCTACACCCTCTCTCGAAAAAGAAAACAAAACAGAACAAAAAAAGATACTCATATGTAATCTCAAGTGCCTGTTGATTGAAGAAATTCTAGTAAGTTGAAACAATAGAGATTCAATAGCTATAAAATTGAAAATAAAGTATAATGCTATGTTTATTACCATGCTATTTCTGAAATAATGTTATCTGCTCATGGTTTATTTTATTGTAGAGCATGGACCTGGAATTGATATATTTACACCTGGTAAACCTGGAGAATATGACTTAGAAGGTGGTATATGGGAAGATGAAGATGCTCGGAATTTTTATGAAAACCTTATTGATTTGAAAGCATTTGTTCCAGCCATCTTGTTTAAAGACAATGAAAAAAGTCAGAACAAAGATGCTAACAAAGATGATTCCAAAGGTAAATTAGTTTTTCAAATGTTATTTATTATTATTATTGTGCATATTTTATGTGTGCCAGGGGTTGGGAGTAGTGCATGGCAATCAGAGGACAACTTTACAGAGTCTGTTCTCTCATTCTACCTATCTTCATGTGGATTCTAGGGATCAGACTTGGTTTTCAGGCTTGCAAGGCAAGTGCTTTGCCACCTAAGCCATCTTACCCTCCTTCCAAAGGTAGATTCTCAAGGAAACAGCCAACATTCCATGTGGTAGAAATGTGTTCCAGAATGGTATGTGTTTACAAACAAACAATATGTATGTAGCTGAATAGTAGGAATTCAGCAAATAATTGCTGAAGAAGGAAATGAGTGAGTGTAGTCTCTAAATTTAGAGGCAGCAAAAGTTCTTAGAGCTTCCCTACATCTTTGGTATAGCATTGAATGTCATGATATAAAATATTTTTTCCTTTATTGCAGAATTTAGAGATAGAAGATATGAAACTGATATTTTGAGTGGTTTAAGTATATATTTAAAAGCAATTGTTATTTATTTGGTATATATATATACATTTTGTATATATATATATATATATATATATATATATATATATATATATATGAATATGGGTACATAAGCATAGATTTTTGAACCTAAGTTCTTAAATTTTGTTTTATTTTATTTTTTTGAAACCACATCTCTCTCTGTAGCCCTGGATGGCCTAGAACATTGTCCCAGACTAGCCTTGAACATGTATTAGCCTTCCTGCCTCAGTCTCCTTAGTGCTGGTATTACAGGCATAAGCCACAAAAACACACATTCTCCTTCTTATTCTTTCTGTCTCTCTCTCAATAATTTTTTTTTTAATCTAAAGGAAACAAGAAAGGCTAGTATGATGAACTCATATTTATCTATTACTCAGCTTCTACAGATATTAACATTTTGTCAGTTTTGTTGACTGTAAGGTTTGGTTCTATTTTATTTATTTCTAGCCATTTTCCTTTGTTAGATCCATTTGTTTCCTTAACCACTTTCCTGATTATTTCTTCTCTGCATTTGGTCTTTTCTAATTTATTTAGTATATTACTACTAAGTTAATTTTTGTATCAAATCATATTTCAGTGTTACCTCCTGCACAACCCAGGAAAGATCATACTGCATATAAAAATAAAGGAGAGGGACCTGGAGAGGATTTCAGTGGTTAAGAGAACTGGCTGTTTTTTCCAGATGACCCAGCCAGGTTTGAGTCCTAGTACCCACAGAGTAGCTTATAACCATTTCTAACTCTAGTTCTTTGGTATCCTGACCCCTACATTCAATCAACACATCTATACACATAAAATTTAAATTGAGAGGAGGGCGGGTGGCAGGGGAGAGCTGGGGGCCACTGTAATGAACTTTATCTTCTATCCTTAGCATAGATGGTGATATCATGTAAGCTAGCTAGCCTGTCTCCATCCCTCCCTTTTCTTTCTTCCTTGTTTTTTTTTTTTTTTCCCCTTTCCTCTTTCCAGTGAACAAATAGAGAACTGAAGAAGTTAGATAGCCTATTCCAGTGGTGCACTGGGAAAACATATGGTGCATATATGTGCATACACGCCAAATACTCATACACATAAAGTAAAATTTGAAAAACATTAAGAAAGACAACAGAGAATTAAAAAAGGAAAGATCCATTTTTTATGGATCAATAAGCTCAATCTGTTTTGTAAAAATCTCTTTAGTTTTCATTCAGGTTTGTCAGATATATACCTGTTTTTAGACAAGTCATATAGACTTACCAGAATTTATCTAATTTTTTTGCAGCAGGATTAAAAAATTTTAGAGAAGTTATATAGATTTTTGTAAATCTTTAATATCTTTATAGCAGTGTTAAAAATTTTAGAGATGTTACATAGGTTTTTGTGAATTTTTAATATTTTTGTAGTAGGATTTTAAAAAATTTTTTTTTTTTTTTGGTTTTTTTTGTTTGTTTGGTTGGTTTTGGTTTTAGAGACAGGATTTTCTGTGTAACAGCACTGGCTGTCCTGGAACTCAGTTTGTAGATCAGGCTGGCCTCCAACTCACAGAGATCCATCTGCCTCTGCCCCTGAGTGCTGGGATTGAAGGCATATGCCATCACCTCCTGGCTGTTTTTTATTTTTTTATGTCTGGGTATTTTGTCTACATATATATCTGTGTTCCACATGCGTGCCTAGTGCCCTTGGAGGACAGAAGAGGTGTTGTACCTCCTGGGACTGTTGTTACAAACAGTTGTGAACTATCATATGGATGCTGGGAATCATACTTCTCTGGGAGAGCCGCCAGTGCTCTTAACCATTGAGACGTCTCTCCTGCCCTCTACAGGATTTTGAACTGACCTTGAATTCAAATGTATTTGTTGTTTGTTTTTGTATATTTTAGCTAGTTTTGTTATGTTGAACCCAAGGTCCCTTGCATGCTAGTTAAATATTCCACCATTATACCCCAGCTTCTTATTCTTTGTTTATAAACAGAAGCAAAAGAACCAAAGGATAATAAGGAGGCATCAAGTCCTGATGATTTGGAACTTGAGTTGGAGAATCTAGAAATTAATGATGATACGCTGGAATTAGAAGGTGGAGATGAAGCTGAAGATCTTACAAAGAAACTCCTTGATGAGCAAGGTAAAGGGTTATCTCATCAGTCTTTATTTTTTGTTATTTTTTACAAACCTCTTGCTTAAAAATGTGGATCTTTTCTTTTTAATTGTTGTTTTCTTAATGTTTTTTTAAAATTTATTTTCTGTGTGTGTTTGCACATACGTATGTATGTATGTATGTATGTGTATGTATGTATGTATGTGCACCATTTGTGTTCCTGGTGCCCGTGGAATTCAGAAGAGGGCATCAGATTCCCTGGAATTGGAGTGAGGGAAGGTTAAGAGCTTCTGGGTGATGGGAACTGAACACCAGTCCTCTGCAATAGTAACAAGTGTTCTTTACCACTGAGCCATCTAGCTCTCCAGTCCCAATTTGTTTTTTTAATTACCTTCTTTAATGTTGTCTTTACTCAGTCATTTGTAGAAATTGAATTAGGATAGACTGTTACTTAATATTATGTTATTACTGATAAGCTTTACTGTTATGTATATTACTAATATTTTAATTATAAATATGTTAAGATATTTCTTAATACTTTGCCAACAATTTGCTAGTATTGTCCCAAGTGTGTTTGTGTGTGTGTGTGTGTGTGTGTGTGTGTGTGTGTGTGTGTGTGTGTGTGTGAGAGATCCATGTATATGGAAATCAGGTGACAACCTGGAGTGTTGGTACTCGCTTTTCTCCTTTGAGACAGGGCCTCTATTTTGTTCTCTGCCTCCTAGACCAGCTACCTGGCCTGTGAGTTTGTGGGGATTCTCTTGTCTTCACCTCCCATCCTCTGTAGTTGGAAGTTTCTCAACCAGCCCACCAGTTTCCAAATAACCATTCTAAGACTTAATATTAATTACAATTGTCTGGCCAATGGTTCAGGCATGTTACTGACTAGCTCTCACAATTAAATTGACCCATTTCTGTTATTCTACATTTTATCACAAATCTCTTGGCTTGTTACCCCACATCTTGATTCCCCAGTGGCTACATGGTATCTCTTTAACTCTGCCCTCTTTCTCTCTCTATCTCTGTTTGTATTTCCCACCTAGCTATATTCTGCCCTGTCATAGCCAAAGCAGCTTTATTCATCAGCCAATAAAAACAACACATGTTTACAGCATACAGAAGGACATCCCACATCATTCCTCCCATAGAAACAGTGAGATTACAGATATGTATTACAGTGCCTGGCCTCATACAGATTTCTGTGGAGTCAGACTCATGCCCTCATACTTGCACTGAGTTATCTCCCCGTCCCTAAATATTTTAATTCTGTTACAGTGTTTATGAGGACTTGTCATAAATATGTTTGAAAGTTACCCTAAAATTGTTGAGATAGAAATGAGTAGAATTTCATTGTGTCAGTGTTAATTTTATCTGTCTTTTAAATTGAGTTGTTTTCTATTTAGTAATAAGTACATTTATTGTTTTCTAAATATTTCCTTTTGATTTTGTTTTTAATATCTTGTTTTTGCAGTATAAGGGAATCCAATCCAAGGCCAGGCAAGTGCTATACCACTGAGCTTACATCTCCAGCAACTATTGAGTTTGTTAGAATTCTTTTTTTTTTTAAGAGCTATTTATTTATTTGTACATGTAGGTATTCATGTGAATGTATGCCATGTGTGTGTGCAGGTGCCCACAGAGGCTAGAAGAGGGTCTTGGATTACTTAGAGCTGGAGTTATAGGCAGTTGTGAACTGTCTAATGTGCCTGCTGGGAACCAAATTGCTATTTTCTAGAAAAGCAGCAAGTGCTAACTGCTGAGCCATCTTCCCACTCCTTGTTAGGATTTTTAATTAGAAGGATATTTTCCATCAGTATTTATTTTCTTTCTCTCTGCTTCATTGTTTTATATAGCGGATTTTGTTTTCCTGTATCAGCAAGGTGAGAGATGGGCATTGCTAGTAAATTCCTCAGGACTACATCATACCAGCTAATGACATCAAAAGAAGAGCTTCTTTCACTGGCTGTGTATAAATATCACAGAAGGACTTTTGTTCTGTGCTGTGCTTATACAGTTGGTGCAGCGGATAATAGTGTGCTATGCTTTGGCAGCGACCACCCTCAAAATTATACAGAATGGGAAGGCTTAGTTTGTTGATAGAGCTATTAATTATAGAACGTAAGAAAATAAATGTCAGGCAGATAAAAATACTAGATTTACTATATAGCTACATGAATTTTTGAATATTTTTTATTTTTTTGTATATGTATCTGAAATACTAAGTTGATATTAGATTTTAGAGATATCTCCAATATCCTTAGCCCTCTAGAAATACCTTACAAAATGGTTTTTTTTCTGGGCTGGAGAGATAGCTTAGTGGTAAAGAACACTGGTTGCATAACTATAAAGATCAGAGTTTGAATCCCAGCACTCATATATCGAGTTGGACATTGTCTTCATCATGCTTATAACCCCAGTACTCTGGGGAGCAGAGATAGGATTATTGACACTTGCTGGGTGTCAGCCTGGCCAAAAGATATAGTATGTTCCAGATTCAGGAAGAGACTGGACACCTGGCTCGTCTTTGCCCCTCTGCCCTCTACACAGGCATGCATATCTGCATATATTCATGTGTATATACCATATACATATATACTCTAGATGGCCCATTTTGCAGATCACTTAATAGTTGAGTGCTTTTGTTCTTACAGTCTCTTTATTTATTTTTAACCTATCCAAAAACTAATTTTATATTAGAACAAGAAGATGAAGAAGCCAGCACTGGATCTCACCTCAAACTCATAGTAGATGCTTTCCTCCAGCAGTTGCCCAACTGTGTCAACCGAGATCTAATTGACAAGGTATTCTTTTTTTTATGAACTTTTTATTTTAAACTTGATAATTTTTAAAAAGTTAAAATTACATCATTTCCCTCTATTCCCTTTCATTCCTCCAACTCCTCTTATCTTGTCATCTCCCATGCTCTCCTGGCCTTCTATTTGTTACTGTTAAATACATATGTATGCATAAATATGTAAAGTAAGGGGCTTCTTCCTAGGGTAGGGGGCGGCTGCTTCTCCAGTTCTCTGCAACCCTTAATTGCCTATAGTTCTTTGAAAGGTTTTCTTATCTTTATATAATTTTATGAAAGCACATAGACCTTGAAGAGTCTTATAGTGTCATATAGCAGTAGTTTTTAGGCCGTTGCAGCCATACAGTGAAACATTTTATTTTCAGAGGGAGTCTTTTATGAGAGTAAATATAGATAAAATTGGACCTAGTTGTACATTCTTCGTTTGGAAGTAAAAGTAGCTCCAGATTCCTGTTGGCCTCACACCTTTCCCCTTCATACAGGGACCTTCAGTTTTAAAAATGTGGTTTTAGATGAGAGTTTCTTAAAATGTGCTGTGTAGATTTCTGATGATACCCAAGGCCACCAATCTCTTCATAATATTCAGAGTGCCCCACTTCTTTCTGTTTGGGTGTTTGCAAACATGGTAGTGAGCAATGTTGTTAGTATTATACATGAATGAAGGCATTAGCACCATTTTATTCTTTACATCTTTTTTTTGGTTTTTCAAGACAGGGTTTCTCTGTGTAGCTTTGGAGTGTATCACTCGCTCTGGAGATCAGGCTGGCCTCGAACTCACAGAGATCTGCTTGCCTCTGCTTCCCGAGTGCTGGGATTAAAGGCGTGTGCCAACAACGCCCGGCTATGAATTATATTTTTAAAAATGTTAAATTTCATGCAATATCCTTTTTATTCATGGTATTTTTCTCTGTTAGATTTCTGTTATGTCAAATAGTATAATTTAAGAATATCACATGTATATTCATTAGTTATGCATGGCTGTAAATTATTACTGTATTGCCTGTGTACATTGCTAAAAATCATGTATGAGGATTAAAGATCCACTTACAGTGCAAGATAAAAACAGTGAAATGTAAATGAACATGAAATCCTGTAAATATATAGAAAATATATTATCTCAAAAGAAAAGAAAAATAATTGTGATAACTGAATTTTGGTTTGGTTTGGTTTGGTTTTGGCTTATTTATTTGTTTTTGCTTTTAGATATAGGATTTCTCTGTGTAGCCCTGGCTGTCATGGAACTCACCCTGTAGACCAGGCTGGCCTCAGAAGTCAGAGATTTGCCTGCCTCTGCCTTTGACTCCTGAGTGCTGGGGTTAAAGGAATGCACCACCACTACCTAGCGTAGTCCAGGTACTTTTTAAAGCAGTGTCTGCCATTCTTTCACTACTTTATTTTTGTAAATTTTAGATTTTTCCCCCCTTAAAACATTTACTAAAAGCTGAGTGGTGGTGGTATATTCTTTAATCCCAGCACTTAGGGTCACAGGCAGGCGGATCTCTGTGAGTTTGAGGCCAGGCTGGTCTGCAAAGCAAATTCCAGGACAGCCAGAGCTGTTAAACAGAGAAACCCTGTCTTGAAACAACCCCATCTCCCGCAAAAAAAAAAAAAAAAAAAAAAATACTAAAAGACTTATTTCTATTTTTAAGTGAATTTATATTTTAGAAACTTCTCATTGTTTCTAATACAATAATGAGCATTAAATGTTGTCTATATAAAAAAGTCTTTAGCTGGGTGATGGTGGCTCATGTCTTTAATCCCAGCACTGAGGAGGCAGAGACAGGCCAGTATATTGAGTTTGAGGCCAACCTGGTCTACAGAGTAAATTCTAGGACAACCAGGGCTACATGGAGAAGCCTGTCCTGAAAAGGCAAAAAAGAAAAAAAAAAAGAAAAAAAGGATGGAAGGAAAAAAGAAAAGGTCTTTGAGGTTCTGAATAATTTTTTAGTGTAAAGTACTTGTTATAGAAAATATATATATAACTATCATTGACATCCTTTTTACTTTTAAATCAAAAGTTGTTAATCTATCTCCTTTTCTCCCTCATAGTGCTTAGAAGGACCCATTCTAGAGACCCATAGTTACATAATTTTTCTGTCTCTAATCTTTCTTCAAATGATTTAGAGACATTTTAGTAACCTTTCATGTGATTGAAACACAACCTACATTGGATCTTCTCTAGAGTTATTCAGTCAGCATAGTTTTCAAAAAGTTAGTAATTGTAGCATTTATCTCTGCAATCCTTTTTTTTTTTTTAACAGCAGTAAAGTACCACTTTTGTTCAAAAGTATGTACAGTGAGATGAATATTAATATTTTAAGCAGTCTGTCCAGAGAACTCTCACTGATGTAGAGAGGAAGCATCCCTCCTAATCTGAGATACTTTTCTACTCTAGTTAGAGTCATTACTGACAGTTTATTACAATAATCTTATAAAATTTATTTCTGATATCTGATGTTGAAAACTTTAGCATCCATAAGCTATGCTTGGTCGTTTGTATGTAGCTGGCATAAACCTTGATCTTTTGGTTGCTTCTCTTATTTCTTTTTCATTCACCAAGACCTATATATGCCTTCTGTAAATGCATCCAGTAAGTAGAGACATAAACTGAGACAAAAGCTGTACAATCTTACTGTCTACATGTATCTCACACAAGATACAGGTTTGAAAGCTTCTTTATAATGCTTTCCGTTAGAATAGGCATTGAACTGGTTACTTATTTATAGTGTGAACCATCTCTGCTCACTAGCAGTAAGTTTTGAATCTGTGAGGCTGATAGCAACTGTTATATCAACGTCTTCCTCCCCACATGTACACAGCAAACATAGCTGCCATGGTTCCTTGTCTTCTTTTCCTTTTCCCTAATAGCCTACTCCACAGGTCCCTTCTATCATTAACATTTAGAAGATGACTGAATCTGTCCTCTGCTAAGTTGATACATTTTTTTTGGCTGTGATTCCAGAATGAGAACAGTATCTTGACATTCCTGCTTACCATCACCCCACATGTTGGTACTAGCATAAAGCTGCAGATGGAGAGGAAACTCAACAGTAATGTATATTAGTTACATAATTACTACAACTCTCAAGCTGTGCTCCCAAGTTCCCAAGTTGGTATTCAAGCCATTTCCAATATATTCTGAGTTAGCTTTCTGAGAGCCAGATAGATGAGCAACTGGAGCCCACTTCCTTTGGACCATCACTTCTTCTTGAGAGGAATTTCTTTGGCTGAAGAGGGAAAAGTATTTGGTAACTAGGCAAAAAAGTCTAAGACTTTTTAAAATGTAATTCAATAATTTTATGAAGCTACAAATAAACTTAAGCTGTGTATTTAACCACAAATGTTTATAATGCCAGTTTTTCTTACGGATCTAAGTCTGTGCTTTTGTTTTATAGATGTGAATGTAAGAGGCTCTCAAGATTACATAGGCAGAATCATGATCCAAATACCTGATTTTCTGTGTTGTGCTACGTGTTTATGTTAATTCATCTTTGAAATGTGGGTGGGGCTCCTCCCCCTTGTTATGGAACTTAATTTGTACTGACAGGATAAAAATACTTGATTTGTCACTATCTTTATTGTACTGTTGCCAATTAGAATTCCTACAGGGTTCTAAAATTAGTTCTTATACTCTGGATAGACAAGAAATAGATCTTTTACAAACATTTTCTGTTATATCTTTTTATTTTGTGTGCACATGTGGGCACACAAATGCTATGGCATGCATGTGGAGGTCAGCAGGAAACTTTGGAAATTGGTTCTCTCCTTCCAGATCATGAGGTTTGGCATCAAGAGCCTTTACTCCCTGAGGCATCTTTCCAGCCTTAGTCTTTTTTTTCAACTTTCAGATAACCAGGATGAAGTAGGACCCATGTACCATTCATATATAATGAGCAATATAAAATTATTTGTGGATATAGGATGTTATTGACTATGAATATTTTCCTAGGTTTTAATTCTTCTAGCCATAAATCTAAGGGAATAAATTAGTTCTTTAAATACTTTTTGTTTTGGTTTGGTTTGGTTTTGGTTTTTTCAAGACAGGGTTTCTCTGTGGCTTTGGAGGCTGTTCTGGAACTAGCTCTTGTAGACCAGGTTGGTCTCGAACTCACAGAGATCTGCCTGCCTCTGCCTCCCTAGTGCTGGGATTAAAGGCATGTGCTACCACCGCTCAGCTAAAAATATTTTTTTAATGATTTATTTTTATTTTATGTGCCATGTAGGTGCTGAGAATTGAACCCAGGTCCTCTGGAAGAGCAGGCAGTGCTCTCAACCACTGAGCCATCTCTCCAGCCCCATAAATTAGTTCTTATCTCAGTCAGAAATGTTTTATTTCAGCATTTTTTACTTTTTAGATTTAGATTTGGTTTTGTGTGTGTGTGAATGCATGTGTTGTTTGGTGCCCATGGGAGCCAGAAGAGGGGGGAGTCAGATCCCCTGCATCTGGAGTTAGTTTTTAATGATGCAAAGTGGATCCTGGGAATGAAACTTGGGTACTCTGAATTTTTGTTATTTTGAGACAGTGTTTCTCTGTGTAGCCCTGGCTGTCCTGGAACTCTTTGTTGCCCTCCAACTCAGATATCTGCCTTCTGAGTGCTAGGATTAAAGGCATTCACTCATTGCCACCACCACCTACCACTTGGAACTTGGGTACTCTGGAAGAGCAGGAAGTGCTTTTAACCACTGAGCCATCTGAAGAGTCCAGTCCTCAGCAGTGTCCTTTCTTTCTTTCTTTCTTTCTTTCTTTCTTTCTTTCTTTCTTTCTTTCTTTCTTTCTTTCTTTCAAACATTTGTGTGTGTGAGTGTGCCCAAAGCATGTGCAGTTTTGCCATGTACTTGTTTGCCTGTAGGAGTTGGTTCTCTCCTGCAGTGTGGATTCTGTGGATGAAGCTCAGGCCAGGCTTGATGGCAAGTGCCTTTACCCTCAGAGTCATTGGCCAGTGTATATAATAATGAGAAAGGTTTTAAGTTTCCTCGATTCTGGCAACCGTTCTTTTTCTTTAATTTTCTTTTCTTTTTTTTTAAGATTTACTTATTTTTATGTGTATGGTGTTTTGTCCACATATATGTCTGTGTAGCATGTGTGTGCCTGGTACTCTCAGAGGCCAGAAGATGGTGTCAAATGCTCAGAACAGGAATTACAGATAGGTGTAAGCCTTCTTATGGGTGTTAGGAATTGAATCCAGACCCTCTGAAAGAGCAACCAGTGTTCTTAGTTGCTAAGCCATCTCATCTTTTTGTTTTTATTGCTTTCTGTAGTTTCTCTAATCTTTCTTAGGTAAATCAAAGACATTTGTGTTCTCTAGTTACTGTGTTGTTGTTCTGAAATCTGCTGATGGAATAGTATGCCCAGACATGGGTCTCTCATTGTCTATTCAAATGCATTGTGAGCCTACTTGGATGATATGTTGTTTCCTTCACAGGAGGTTTTGTGTATATTCACTTTTGTGTATGTTCACTCATAAGCAATTCACTTTTGACTTTTTAGTTTCTCTCATACATTATAATTACATACCATTTATCTCAAAGTTAAGAATTTTCTTAAGTGACTTCTATGAAGAATGCCATTCATTTTTCCCCCATGAATTTGATGATCAGAAACTTTATCTTCGCCTAAAGCAAAACATTGATTATTGAGTTGTATTTTACTTGAACATCCGAAATAAGTTTTCAAAAAGCTGCTTGGTGAGTTGTCATGCAACAAACAAATACAACTAACCTTACATGCTTCACATCCTTATATGGCAGGCACTGACTGGCCTGGAATTTTCCCTGCCCTGCCTTTGACTCTTGAGTTCACAGGTGTGTGTCACCATACCCGGATTCTTGTTTTTAAAGACTATCTTCAAATATATTGATTCTGGTAGTTTTTCTATTCAAGTGTTTTTATTCATTTCACATAAACTGTGTGTGTACTAGATATTGACGTTTTGTACTTATTTTCTGATATGTGGAACATTAAAATTTTTTGTTATATTTAGTGTGTGTGTGAGAGAGAGACAGAAAGAGAGATAGAGCCCATACTGCTCCAGGAAATTGAGAGGATAGCATATGGGAATTGATTGTCTTCTACTGTGTATTAGGTCAGGTGATTAAAATCAGCTTGTCAGGGTTGGCAGAAACCCTTATCATTTTTAGCTATCTTGCCAGTCCCCCATGTAGAACACTTTTCACACGGCTCTCAGTGTATGTCCAACTGGCCTTTGATAATTATGCTAAGAAAAGTCTTAGGGGGGCAGTGGGTGGTATACGCCTTTAATCCCAGCACTCGTGAGGTACAGGATGGCAGATCTCTGAGTTTGAGGACAGCCAGGGCTACACAAGAAAAGTGTTTATTGCCTTGTCTATTTTTCCTGAAATTCATTTAGATAGGTGATAGAAAGTAAGTACAGGCATTCCATTATTGGCTGGTTCCACCTCTGTAGATTCAATCAACAGTAGGTAGTAAATATTTGGGGGGGAAAAACTGTATCTGTCCTGAACACATACACTTTTTTAGGTTGATATTATTATCTATATTTATAATTCATTTATATTGTGTTACTGTCAGTAATCTAGAGGTGACTTAAGGTATATGGGAAAATGTGCCTAACTACAAGCAAGCACTTTGCTATTTTACATAAGCAACTTGAGTACTTGTAGATTTGCATATCCTGGGAGATTTGTGGAACCAATCTTGTGGATACTCAGGGACAGTGGTACCAGCAAACTAATGTTTCTATTTTCCTAGAACTTTCTAGAATGTAAATCTTTTCTTGCTTTTCTTTTTATGCTTATATTAAAGACATTGATGAAATACTTGTCTCAGTTTAGTTCCTAAAATAATGTGTTTTGATTGTTCTTATTAGCACTAGTAGCTTTCTTTACTTATGTTAAATATTCTTGATGCAACCTAGGGCCTCCCACATGCTAAGAAAGCTTTCTGCCACTGAATTGCAGCATAAACTCACTATCCTAGTACTGATTTACTTGTTTTTAGACACAGATCGAACTTTAAAGTTACTTGCCAAATACTCATGGTAGGTTTTAAAGCTACCTTTAAGTTCTATTCCCAAAACAAAGTAGTATTTTCTTAAAGTAGGAAATGTATATTTTTAGACTTGTAGAAAGGACTTTTAGGCTTAATGATCTTACAGTTTGGGATGTGCTTATTGTTTATAATACTAGTGTCTTAAAAACTATTTTGGGATGTTTAAAACAATTAAAACATTGACTTAGGGTTTCTACTTTCCGTAGCTAAGTCAAGGATTTTTCTTTTTCCTTTAAGAAAAGAAATTGTTCTTTTTCTTTTAGGCAGCCATGGATTTTTGCATGAACATGAACACAAAAGCAAACAGGAAGAAGTTGGTACGGGCACTCTTCATAGTTCCTAGACAAAGGTCAGTATTTGAAATAGTAATTTGTTGGTAATGATGTAAGATCAACATTCTTATTGAGTTATTTCTTTAAAATGATCACTTGATTAATTTTATTATCCCTAGGATTTTTATTAATTTTTGTCTTGTTTTGCTTTGATGGAAGTATTTTCTTCTACTAGTATACATGCTATTTTAAGAGAAAATATTTAGTAATACAGATAACGTGGTGCATGTGGTGCTTCATACTGTAATCCCAGCACTCAGGAGGAGGCTGAAATAGCATGGATCCAGTATTTGAGGACAGCTTGGGCTATGCCTCAAGAAAACAAAAGAGGCTGGGATTGGTGGTTTATGCCTTTAATCCTAGCACACCAAAGCTGTGGCAGGTGGGTCTCTGTGAGTTAAAGGCCAGCCTGGTCTATACAGCGAGATCCTGTCTCAAAAACAAAACAAAACAAAATGACTAGATGTGGTGGTACATACCTTTAATTTCAGCACTGTGAGGCAGAGGCAGGTAGTACAGTTCAAGGCCAGCTTGGTCTACATAGTAAATTCTAGGACAGCCAGAATTATAGAGAGACCCTCTCTCAAAAAAACAAAAAACCTTAAATAATAAACTCAGTAATTGCTGGAAGCAATTGGTTAATTGGCTTATATTTTTCCCCATCTGAGGGGGAAAAATTATGTAGGTTTTTTGGGGGGAAAATTTATATTTTGTATAGATATGGTAATTTAGTGTATGTAATTCTTAAGCTTAAATGGAAATTTTCAAGTTGTCTGAGTTATTATGTTAGAAAAGAGATAACCTGCCTAGAGATTTCACTTAGTAAAATTGAAAGCTACATTAATAATGGTGTTGTTAGTAACTTGACACTAAGTTACATAATGCAGAGAGAATTTTGATGCTCTGTTATGCTAAATGAAAATTTCTACCTATATCTTTCAGAACTTTTCAAACTGTTTACCTAGATCTAAAGGAGGTCCATTTCTGTTATTGGATTCTTTTTCTCTTGTGAGACAAGATCTTAAATATTGAGGCTGGCTTGGAACTCTTTATATGATCCAATCTAACTCAAATTTGAGTTTCTCCTGCTTTAAACTTCTGAACAAAAGGATTATGGTTGTGGCCACTGTGCCTGGCCATTTCTGTTCAATATAAAATTGGGAAGTTTGTTGGGGCTAGAGATGATTCAGTGGTTAAAGGAGGACTTGTCCTCTGGAGGAGAATCCAGGTGTGATTCCCAGCACCCACCATGGTAGTTTACAAATGTCAGTTCCAGGGGATCTAATCTAATGCCTGACTCTGCCATGACATTGGTGGGCACTAGGCACACTTGTGGTACATAACATATGCATGTAGGCAAAATACTCATACATGTTAAATAGAATAAATGAATCTAAAAGGAAAAATGTTTGTTAACTACTGTGACAGCTTACAGTGTAGCTAAGATTATTTCTTGCCCCTAAAGATAAGGGCTTTATTGAAGGTTTTCTGATCTGTTGATACTTAGAGACTAGAGTTAATTTACTACTGCTAAAATTTCTCTGTGAAACCAAATCCTTATTTAACGTTTTCATTTATCTTTTAAAAAATTAATTATTTTCTTTTGTTATGGGTTATGAGTAGTCTGCTTGCATGTATGCCTGCATCTGTATATGGATGTGGTGCCCTTAGAGACCAGAAGAGGTAGTGGATCCCCTGGAACTGGAGTTAGAGATGGTGGTGAGCTGTCATGGATGGGTGCTAGGAATCAACCCCAGGTCCTCTGAAAGAATAGCCAGTACTCTGAACCTCTGAGCCATCTCTCCAGCCCCTCTTTATCGTTTTAAAAATCTTTTCTCAGCAGTGTTAATATGAGCATTTTGTTTTCCGTTTTATAGTTGAGAGGGAGAAGGAATGCTAATACAGTGAGATAATAATAATAATGTAATTTAGAAAGATGACTTTATGTTATTTTAGCCATTAGATATTAAATGGCGGTGGGGGGGTGTAGGGTGGAGAGATGGCTCAATAGTTGAGAGTTAAGCTAAGCTGCTCTTCCAAAAGATCTGGGTTCAATTCCCAGCACCTACATGACTGCTCAAGATTGTCTGTGGTTCTAGTTCCCAGGGGTTCTCACACCCTCACACAGGCATACCCTCAGGTAAAACACCAATGCACAGAAAATCAAAATAAATATATTAAAAAGTATATGAATTTGTATACTTTATCAGTTTATTTGGTTTGGGGTTTTTGGTTTTTCGAGATAGGGCTTCTGTGTAGCCTTGTCTGTCCTGGAACTCACTCTGTAGAACAGGCTGGCCTTGAACTCTCAAAGATCTGCCTCCTGAGTGCTGGCATTAAAGGCGCACTTTATCAAATTTAAGGTGCTGCCAATTAATGTGTACTATTACCTTATGTACAAGTAAGAGAAAAATATTGTCAATATTAAGACTTTACTTCGAGGTTCTGTTTTCATACAGTTGAAAATAGGGATAATGTATACCTTGAATTGATGAAAACCCAACAGTTTTCCCCAAATATCTCGGGTTACTTTATATATATAATCTGTGTGTGTATGTATGTATGTATATATGTATGTATGTATGTGATAGTCAGAAGACAACCAAAGAGAATTGGTTTTCTCCTACTATTAGGTCCTGGGTTTGAACTCAGGTTATCAGACTTGGTGACAGGTACTATGAAGTTATCTTGCCAGCCCACTTGGACTAATTTTTTTCAAGTGATTTTTACCTTATATCAAGGAATGTTTGCTTTTATGATTTTTTCATTTGAATAAAGACATGTATCAAATATTATCTAGACTTATTTTATAATATAACAAATAAGTCAGGTTGCAAAATATAAATGTTACATAGAAGAAACCCTGCAGTGATGTGGCTTACCTGTAAAAGACCAACTTTCTTCTCTGTATACTGGTGCCTCCTCCTAAATTAGACAAAAAGGAAAGAATCTTTAAAAATTGTTTACTGTTACTATTGTATGTACAGTGCGCACACGTGGAAGCCAAAGGTTGACATCCTCAATCGCTCTCTACCTGTTTTTTCATTTTTATTTTTCTTTCCTAACCTTTGTTTCTTTCTTCCTTACTTCCCTCAATTCTACAAGGCTGGCTTGCTAGTGAGTGCTAGAAATCCTTCTGTCTCCTTCCTTCCTAGTGCTGGGATTATAGGTGCATGCCAAAGCACCCCTTGTTTACATGAGAACTGAGGGTGCTTAGCTCCTCCTGTTTGTGCAGCAGGCACTTCACCAAGTGAGCCAATTCCCAAGTTCTATCCTTTTGTTCTTTTAGAGCTAAATTTATCTGTATAACTAATGAGTAGAAAGATGTAATAGTTCCATTGTGCTAGAAACATAGACTTGAAAACAGTAGGAATTTACAAGGTAAGGGTCATCATCAGGTGCATATAGTATTCCAGGCCAACCTGAGATACATGAGCTTCTGTCTCAAAAATTTTTTAAAAATTATGTAACATCTTAAAACCCTTAAAAAAGTAGCCAGGTGGTGGTGGTGTGCGCCTTTAATCAAAGAACATAGGAGGCAGAAGCAGGTGATCTATGTGAGTTCGAGGCCAGCCTGGTCTACAAAGTGAGTGCCAGGATAGGCTCCAAAGCTACACAGAGAAACCCTGTCTCAAAAAACAAAAGACAAAAACAAACAAGCAAGTGAGAAGTAGACTTTGTAGACTAATATTACCTTGAAGGTTTAATATAATAATTTAAATTGGTTATTTAAACATAGAAACATGAAAGTATGTTCTAAAATCTAATCACTAAATAATGGTCAGCCATATGCTGTAATTATTGCAGAAGATAAAATATAATATGAACAGGTTGAATTTGTTTTTGTGTTTGTGTAGACCTTAAAATTTGGAAGGGATGTTAGATGAATAATTCCAGGTTATATTATCAAGAAGAGAAAATCATGACATACTTTGAAATACAGAGCAAGTGGAATTGGAGATTTTGTCTAGGGCAAATAGAGAGGGCTATATGAAACCAAGGATTGTTTAATAGGCATACCAAGGAATTCACTATACAAAGGATGGGTGAGTAAAGCAAATCTAGAGTTTTTCTGATAGATAGCAGTCTGTGCATAGAAACTGGAACAGTCATGGCCTCAAACCATAGCAAAATCCCTTTCTTGAATTCCCTCCCATGTCTGGAGGACATTGTTTTGTATACTGTAAGCTGCAGGAAGAAAGTCATATTTGCTACTTTATCTCTAGCATTTAACACAATGTTTGAAATGAAGAAGTTGAGAAAATTAGGTGATGTTTAGCTTTAATGCTCCCTTTTTAATGTAGTTTATAGATTACTCACTCTGTAGATTAGCCTGGCCTCGAATTCACAGACATCTGCCTGTATCTGCCTCCCAAATGCTGGGATTAGAGGATTGTGCCAGTACTGCCAAGCTCAGTAATTCTTAATTCCTCTTGTAAAATCCTGGTATGTGTAGAGTGACTTCTATAGAGTGACCTAGTGAATACCCTTTGTTTTCCCCACTCTTGGAGTGGAATGCTTTCTATTTTATGGGCTTCCTTTTTTTTTTTTTAATAGTGGTGGAGGGAATGATGACTTACCTTTAAGCCTTAATACGGTATCTGTCTTGCTGAATAGAGTAAAGTAAATGTAGTGTTCTTTAGGGTCCTTTTAGCATTTCTCCATGGAAGAAATTGGGTACATCATATTACAGTTGTTGACTATATTGTTACCAGACTGTGAAAACAATCAGCTCTTCAGGAGACAGGATGAGAGCTTTGAATTTTGCATGTATCTGTACATAGCTGGGTATTGTAGTATGTGCCTATAAGCCTAGAACTTGAGAGGCTGAGGCAGAAAGTTTGCTCCAAGTTTGAGGCTAGCCTAGCTGAATAGTAAGGCTAGCTTGGGCTACAGAGCAAGATCCTGTCTCAAAATGAAAAACAAAAAAATGAAATGCTTTGTTTAAAAACTACTTGAATTAGTTTTGCATGCTATTAAAAATAAGTTACTCTGGGGCTGGAGAGATGGCTCGGAGGTTAAGAGCACTGTCTGCTCTTCCAGAGGTCCTGAGTTCAATTCCCAGCAACCACATGGTGACTCACAACCATCTGTTATGAGATCTGGTGCCCTGGTGTGCAGATATAAATGAAGCAGAATGTTGCATACATAATAAATAAATAAATAAAAGAATCTTAAAAAAAAAGTCTGTTTTTAAAAAAAAAAAAACAAAAACATAAGTTACTCTGGACATGGTGACACATACCTTTAATCCCAGGAGGCAGAGGCAGGAGGATCTCTGTGAGTTCCAGGCCAGCTACAAAGCAAGTTCTAGGACAGCCAAGGCTGTTTCACAGAGAAACCCTGTCTCAAACATACATGCATGTTCTCTCTCTCTCTCTCTCTCTCTCTCTCTCTCTCTCTCTCTCTCTCTCTCTCTCTCTCTCTCTCACACACACACACACACACACACACACACACCCCTCTACCCCTCTCATCTTCTCTAAGCCATCTTTTAGTAAAAAGTATTCTTTATCTCCCTATTTACCCAGTTTCCATGTCTGTTAGTGGAAGACCACTGTCTTGATTCTTAGATATATCCTCTTCAGGTTTCTTTTGCATATACAAGAAAATACAAGTTTAGATTCTTCTTCCTTTTTACACGAGGGCAGCCTCTTATATATGTCTTTGCTTAGTATGAAATGGTCTCCCTTGTTCATTTTTATAAGGCTGCATGCAGTGCATTTCTTCACAGATGTACCATATTTAACCATTTCGGGCTTTCCAGCCTTTTCCTGTTATTTACAAAGCTATATTTTTACTTCCTTTTTCTCTTCTTGTTTATATGAGTTAGTGGCTTATCAGCTTGTGTTTCTTTTTTTTTTTTCCTTACTAAAGTTTCCCCTAGCTTTTAGATTCATCATTAGTTGTAGTGATTTATTGTTAATTTTTGGTTTTTATTTATTTTATTTAACACTTCTTTGGGGTTATTTCATTTATTTGTTTCTTTTCTCTTAACTTCATTTGTTTCTTGGCCTTTGTGGATCTAGCTGTTTTGTAGTTTTGATATATGGTGACTTAATGTTTTCCAGAAATTCTACATCTTTCTATGATACATGTACAATTTTACTTGTCTCTGAAAGTGGCTTGGTCTAGTGATGCTAGAACTAAAAGCACCCACCAGTCTCCTGTCATTTTATTCTCAGTCTCCTCATTCCCATAAATTCAGAAACAAATAATTTCTTTATCCCTTGAATAAGAGAGATAACTAGTAGCCCTCAAAGGTAGGTATGTGTAGCGGGGAGGGAAAAAGAACACGAGTATAAATAGGGTTTAGTATAAGCTGGTCTAGACTATTCTGGCTAAAAAGTGTTAGGGGTAAAAATACTCTTTGAGCTATCTGGATCATACAAGGTTGGCTTGAACGCACTTGAAAGAGCAAGGAAATTCTTTTTATCATCTGTTTAGAATCCTGGCTTCCTTAGCCATCCATGCATATCTCGTCTTTGAGCCTCCTGCTTTAAAATGCTCTGTGACATTTTGTTCATCTTCCTCCCTAAAGAGGGAGGTGTCCTACAGAGTGTCTATTCTCTGCTGTATCTGGGATTCCTTTCATCTAACCCGACCTGGACAAAGGTATGCTAGCAAAACCAGAATAGATTGTTTAATAGTTATTTTACTATGACTGTGAGTCCATAGGTATCGAGCTTAGCTGTTTTCTCAAGTCTATACAGTTTCTTGAGGAAAATACTTAGCTCTTAAGGGCTTTTAGCCTTTTCCCTTTTAAATAAGAACTTTGGGGCCTGGAGAGATTGCTCAGCAGTTAAGAGTTTGGCTGCTCTTCTGGGGAACCCTAGCACCCACATATCTTCCCGCTATCTGTAACTCCAGTTCCAGGAGATCCACAGACATACCCAGAGATCCTCACACAGACATAAATGCAGGCAAAACACCAATCAATGCTCATGAAATAAAAGTAAATAAATCTTTAAAGGTGTAAAGATATGACTGACAACTATACCCCCCCCCAAAAAAAAGAACTTTGTAGAGATTCAATTAAGCATGTGATTTGGGGCTGTAAGGATATGCAGCTGCTGCAATTTGTTTACAACATTTTCATATTCTAAAAGAAGTACTCGTGACCATAGCAGTTTCCTCTCTGTCTCTTTCTGTAGCTCTAAGGAACCACAAGTCTGATCTGTTTGTATGGTTCTGTCTGTACTAGACATTTCTTTTAAGTAGAATCATAAACAGTATATGACCCCTTGTGCCTGACTTGCCTTTAGCACAGTGTTTTCAAGATACACAAATTACCTAGCACTTCAATCCTTTCTGTAAAACAGTAGTGTCCCATTGTTTTTCAGCAACCATATTTTGTCTGTCTGTTGGTTGATGCTATTAGTTATTTGTACCCTTTTTTTACTATTAGGAATAATGCTTTTTTTGATTGTTTGTATACTATTGGTATAGACATCTGTTTTAGTTCTTGGATAATACCTAGGAGTGGAATTGCTGAATCATACAGTAACTCCATTAGTTATTAGTTATTTTGAGTAGCTGCCATATATTTCCACAAAGGCTGTGCTGTCCTACATCCCCTCTTGCAATATAGTTTGTCTGCTTACATTTTTAAAATTACATTTATTTATTATTTTGTTTTAGTTGGTTAGTTTACGTGTGTGTGTGTGTGTGTGTGTGTGTGTGTGTGTGTGTGTGTGTGTGTGTGTGTGTGACTGCACTCATGCAGTCAGAAGATAGTTTTGAAGAGCTAGTTCTTTGAGTATCAGGCTTGGTGCCAAGCTCCTTCAGTCACTGAGCCATCTTCTCAATAGCTGCAATCTAGTTTCTCTACATTTTTGCTTACAGTTTTTACATTGCAGTCATACTAGTGCCTATGAAGTGAGCCTCATTGTGTGTGTGTGTGTGTGTGTGTGTGTGTGTGTGTGTGTGTGTGTGTGTGTGTGTTTAATCTTCTGTTTCTTGAGGTGAGGTCTTGCTGTGTTGACCATGCTAGTCTTGAGCTCGTGGGGAGTCAAGGGATATACTTCCCTTAGCCTTGTAAGTTCTGAGAACACAGATGCAGAGCACCATAGCAGCACTTAAGGATTTGGTGCTATATTACCTAATGGCTAGTGGTACTTTTTTTCTTTCTTATAAGACTGTTGACCATTTGTTTAACTTTGGAACAATGTCAATTCAACACACATATACACACTTGCACTTTTATTTTTTTTGTTTTGTTTTTCTTTTGAGGTAGGGCCTTTTGTAGCTCAGGCTTGAGCTACAAACTTGCTAAGTAGTAAAGAATGAACTTGGACTCTTACCTGAACATGTGCCAGCATACCTAGCTTTATATAGAGCTGGGGATTAAACCTTGAGCTTCATGCATGCTAGGCAAATACTTTACCAACAGATCTATCCATCCATCCATCCCTTTCCCTTTTAATTGTTATTTTTTTTAATGATATTCAGAGTACCATCCCTTCATCAGACACTGGAGTTTTTTGTTGTTGTTATTGTTTTCTGAGTTGTGTTTGTACTTTCTTGGTGTAATGTGTAGCCCAAAAATTTTTAAGTTTGATATAGTCTTTTCTTTTTTTTTTACATTTCCCCCCATGCCCTCCCTCCCCCCAGAGTTTCTCTGTGTGCCCTGACTGTCTTGGACCTCACTCTGTAGACCAGGCTGACCTTGAACTCAGATCCACCTGCCTCTGCCTCAAGTGCTGGGATTAAAGGTAAGTGCTGCCACTTGCCCCATTTTTTACAATTCTTAAAGGTGTGACCTGTAACGGGATTATATTTCAATTTTGTTTGTCACATTGTGGTGAAAGCATCTCTAAAGGCAGCTGTTGTATCTCTTAGCTTATTAATTTGAAGGACTCCTCAGAAATGAAGCCTGTAAGTTTTCTTAGACATTTGCATATCATTTTATAGTTAATTTGTAATAGCCACACTACATATAGCAAAACCAAACCAAACCAAATCAAAATCTGATCTCTGTAAGTTCGAGGCCAGCCTTGTCTACAAAGCTATACAGAGAAACCCTACCTCAAAAAAAAAAAAGATATATATATTCCTCATTTTAATTACTGCAATGCCATATGTTCCTTTTGTTACTTTGAATCCACATAGAGTAACAAATATTGAGAGGTAGATGTGAATAATATCCCTAGAGTGATACAAACACAACACTCTTCATATTTAAATTTTACGCTTGATTCTAGAATAGGTGTTTTGTTTGACAGGGTCTTTCTGTAGCCTTGGCTGTTCTGAAACTCACATTGTAGACCAGGCTAGCCTCAAACTTACAGAGCTCCACCTATCTCTGCCTCACAAGTGCTGAGATTAAAGGTTCAGCTGGATGGATGGAGGGGTGTGGGTGTGTGTGTGTGTGGGGGGTGAGATTTTCAAATTGGGTTTCCATACTCAGTAAATTTAAAACTGATAAGAATCAGATTTTGGTTTGGTTTGGTTTTGCTTTCTCCATAACTTTATTAGTATACTATGCCACTTGGTGGCACTGTTTTATTTAGAATGTCAGGAGTATAAAAGAAAAAAGAAGAGTAAGTTACTTTGTTGTGGATTTCAAAGAAAAGATCCCAGTCTTTTATATTTTGCCAGTTTTAAATCATATTCTACTTTATTATTATTCTCTCTCTCTCTCTCCCTCTCCCTCTCTCTCTCCCTCTCTCTCTCTCTCCCTCCCTCCCTCCCTCCCTCCCTCCTCCCTCCCTCCTCTCTCCTCTCCCTCTCTCTCTCTCCTCTCTCTCTCTCTCTCTCTCTCTCTCTCTCTGTGTGTGTGTGTGTGTGTGTGTGTGTGTGTGTGTGTGTCTGTGTCTGTGTCTGTGTCTGTGTCTGTGTCTGTGTCTGTGTGGCACAGGTAGGCCATAGCATAGGTGTGAAGGTATAGAACAGCTTGTGAGAGTTTTGCCCCTTCCACCTGAATCCCAGGGATCAAACTTCAGTTGTCAGACTTGGTGGCAAGTGCCTTTTTCTACTAAGCCATCTTGTCAACCCCTGTAGTAATATTCCCATGCTGAAATTTTTGGTTGTTGTTTTGTAGTTTTGGGAATAAAATCTGGGGTCTTACTCATGCTAAGAAAATTCTCTGAAACTCTGAGCCTCTCTTTTGCTTTAGTTTTTGTTTGTTTGTTTGTTGTTTTGTTCTTGGTTTTGGTGTTTTGAGAAAGGGTTTCTCTGTGTAACCTTGGATGTCCTGGAACTCCCTCTTTAGACCACACTGGCCTCTAACTCACAGAGATCTGCCTGCCTCTGCCTCCTGAATGCTGAGATTAAAGGAGTGTGCCACCACCTCTTGGTGCCCCTCCAGTTTTTAAATTTAGCTTAACAGTATTCTTTCATATCCAGTTTTTTTCCAAGGCAGTTTTGAGAAGAGATAAAATTAATAACTTTCAACAGAAAAAAATTTTTTTTCAGTTTTTTTAAAGAGAAAAAGAGGTTGAAGCAGGAGATTTGTAAGTTCAAAGCTAGCCAGGTCTAGGGAGGTAGTAAGTTTAAGGCCAGGTATATAATAAAGTCTGCCTTCAAGGGAAGAAAAAAGGGAGAGGGGTATTTAATTGAGAAGGCAGTAGATTAAAATACCTGAAAGACTTTCTCCTCAAGAAAAAGTATGTGTGAATTCCTGGTATTTGTATTTGTTGAGCTTAGTGACTGAATGTTGATCATTAACTGCAATAGCATATGTAAGTTTGTGATTCTTGGAAGTACAGGTCAGGTGTTACTGTTTTAGGAGATTTTGTTTTTGTTTTTGCTTTTCTCTGTGTAACATCTGTGTCTGTCCTAGAACTCATGTTGTAGACCAGGCTGGCCTTGAACTTAGAAATCTGCTTTCCTCTGCCTCCCAGGCACTGGGATTAAAGGCATGCATCACCACCACTTGGAAGGAAAAGTTGTTTTTAAGCCATTCATTGTTAACTGTTAAAAATAATTATCAGTATCAGAAGATTATAGAATTCAGCTTTGAAAAGAAAGATTTCAGTTATTTCTCATTTATTTTTCAGAAAATTACAATTAGATGAACTATTAGATGGACTGTGTATGGCTTTATTAGATGAACTGTCTCACTTTTAAATTTTATTACACTGTATTGCGATGCAGAAATTTACTCTTTGCCAGGCCTAGTGGCATGGGGCTACAATCCCTTACATTCCAGGGATTGAATGAAGCCAAAGAATCTCAAGTTCAGGGTCTACCTGCCCTTGAGAGAGTTTGGACAGCCTTAGCAACTTGTAAGACCTTGTCTCAAGAAGCAAGGTGAGGGCAGGGTGTTTGCCTAGTATTAATGCGGTCCTAGATTCAAATCCATGTTGTGGATAAACGAGAGATTTTGTGTTTTAATAACTTTAAAATGGTTGGTACTGTTTTGTATTTTAGCCCTTTTAGACTTGTATTTATTCTTAGGAAGGACAGTGCATTTTTAAGTGTACTGTGTCATCCAGAGGATGATTTATAATAGTCATGTTTTCTATTTTGAATGAATGAGTTTATTAGACAAGAATAAAAGAATAGTTAGCAAGTGGTAGATTTATAGAGACAGCAGATATAGCAAAATGTCATCAAATAAGGCAGAAACAAGTAGAGTAGCCTCACTGAGAGAGTAAACAGGCGACATCATCATGTTGAGGCTTACAAATACCTAGCAGAATTACTAGAGAAGCCCAACAGAGGCAGTCAGTTCCTGATGGAGATTCTCAGAGCAGAGTATCCCCTTAGGTAAGACTTCTAAGTAAAAGAGCACATAGCAACAGATAATATCATCATACTGGGCACTTAGTAACATCCATGAAATGGACAGCAGAAACTGGCAGTCAGCTGGAGTTTCTGGTTAAATTTTTTTTCCTGGCTAAGTTTCCCATTGCTCAGTGTGTAGCTGCTGTTCCACTACAGGGTTTTTTTGTTTTGTTTTGTTTTGTTTTGTTTTGTTTTGTTTTGAGACAGGGTCTTACTGTGTATACTTATTGATCTGCTTACCCCTAAGTGTTCAAGATGTACCTGCCTCTGCCTCCTAAGTGTTTTAATAAAAGGCCTGTGCCACCACAACACCTGGACCACTGCAGGTGGATTTTTATAATATGGAATGAACAATAGTAACCTCAATTGGAAATAAATTTTTTTCTAGCTTTTCTCATGTTTTAAATGCTCTTGGCTGCCTGGTGGTTTTCCTCTCCTGATTATAGAGCCAAAAGGGGCAGCCTGCCTCAGGACAGAGAGTCTTAGAGGATATTTGAAGTAAACCTGCTTGAGCCTGGGATAGGAGTCTGCTTTCAATAAGCTTAAACAGTATATAACAGTTTACTAATAAATATAATGTACAATACAGTGAGTTAATGAGTGGCATTGAGTAAGTAACTTACTATCTTATTTACAGTGTAACAAATTTTATTTTGTAAAGTAATGGATGAACATAGAACTGAAGATAAAGCAGGGAAAACTTTAATATGAGCTATCCATTTTATGGAAGTAGAACTCTGAGAAAATGGAGTAATTCACTGCTCCATGAAGCAAAAAATAGTATCATTAACTACCTGGAACTGCTTACTTTTAAGAAGGATAAATGTAAGCACTTTTCTTTTTGTTCGGACCAAGAAAAAGCCTCCAAGTGGATCCAGTTAATTGATGAAGGAAGAAAACATACATACACTGATGGTTATGCTTAGTTGTCAATTGGAATTAAGTGAAACTGAAATGGCTGGGGCCAAACTCTATGAGGGTTTTTTTTTTTTTTTTAATTTTATTTATTTATTATGTATACAACATTCTGCTTCCATGTATATTTGCACACCAGAAGAGGGCACCAGATCTCATTACGGATGGTTGTGAGCCACCATGTGGTTGCTGGGAATTGAACTCAGGACCTCTGGAAGAGCAGTCGGTGCTCTTAATCTCTGAGCCATCTCTCCAGCCCCCCCCTTTTTTTCTTAATTAAATCATTTGAGGTGGGAAGATACAATTTTAATACTTATCTTTTGAAGTAGGGAGATCCACCTTTAATGTGAGATAAGTTCAAGACTGATTCTTAGAAAAATCCAGGTAGATAATGCAGAAAAAAAGCCATTAAAGCTGTATGTATGTATGTATGTATGTTTGTATGTATGTATAAAATATTTAAGCGCCACTTGAGGGCTATAGAGATGGTTCAGTGAGTAAAAAGCTATTGCTGTATAAGAAAGAGGCTCCCAGTTTGACTCTTAATTTTTTAAAAAAGGGTGATAATTTTTTAATATGATGTGAGAATATGCATTTTAGAGAAATGTTAACAGTTCACTTGAATTAGATTTATTTACATAACACATGAACATAACACATATAACACATAACCTTGTTCCAAGAACCACTTTTGAATGTTGGTACATTGTCTCCATGATATTTAACATTCCTTTGGGGGAGAAGTGGCAAGAAAGAGAAAAATAACTTAACAAATAAGTAGATTATCTATTAAGTTAAAAAGTTCTTTTCATTTTGTTTTTTTAATTTTGTATGTATGGGTGTTTTGCATCACAGGATAGGCAATGGTATCAGATCATCTGGAACTGAGTTACAGATGGTATGAGCTACCCTGTGGTTGGAGTAAATTGAACTCAAGTCCCCTAGAAGAACACCCAGTGCTCTTAACCATGGTACTATCTCTCCAGCCCCTAGTTTTTTTGTTTTGTTTTGTTTTGTTTTTTTGTTTTGTTTTGTTTTGAGACAGAATTTCTATGTGGTCTTACCTGGCCTGATGCTTACTATGTAGACTGGCTTGACTTCAAATTCATGAACAATCTTTTTCTGCCTCTGTCTCAAGTACTAGAATTATGGACATGTGTCACCACACTTGACTGTTCAATTTCATTTTAAATATAGTTACAGGATAAAGGGGGCGGGACAGTGAGGTGGATTTACAAATTCAATGGGATATTTAGAATGGGTTTCACTGAAGTGACTTGGATGCAGTGAAGGAAGAGAGTAAGAGTTGGGGAAAGTATATTCTACTTAAAAGGAAGGAGAAATGCTAAGGATTTGAGTAAGATTGATGAATGTCAGCATGCAGGGAGAGAACAGAACAGTTGTCAGGTTGACCTTGGAGGCACAGAAATGCTATTTGCAATGACTTAGCCAGGCCTTTCTAACTTCTAGCTTGTTGCTTTGTTGTTCTGCAGCCTCTGTTACTGAAGCTGATCTGTGCTTGTGGTGTCAGGAAAGCAGGTTATCCAAGGCATTGGTTTAAATTCCTATATTTGAATTTATCAATGGATTATTTTTTAGACCTATTTATGTATATGAGTAGTTTTTTTTACCTGCCATGTATGTGTTTGCACCAGGTGTGCCTGGTGCCCACAAAAGTCAGAATGAGTGTTAGATTCTCTGGAGCTAGAGTTACATATGACTGTGAGCCTGAACGATGGTCCTTTGGAAGAGCAGCCAGTGCTCTTAAGCACTGAGACATTTGTTCAGCATCCCTGACAATTCAAACAGAACATTATTAATTGAAAAAGAACATTTCCTGTTAAAACAAGTATAGAAAACAAAAAAACTAACATTTTGAGTATGGAAAACAACCTAGTATTTTAAAGAGAATTTATACTTTGCAGGTTAGTATAAATCCATCTGTTATACAAGAAAATTATGATTTAATTTATTTTAGGCTTCATATATGTTTGTGTGTGTACTGTTTCTGTGCATGAGCCATTAGAAGTCAAAAGAGAGAGTTAGAACCTTTGCAGCTGGAGTTACAGTGAGCCACTATGTGGGTTCTGGGAACTGAACCTGGGTCCTATGCAAGAACAGTAAGCACTCTTAACTACAGAGCCATCTCTCCAGTCATCCAGAATTTTTTTTCTTTTACTTAAAAATACTAGCAATACCCAAGAAATTGTACAGGAATACTTAGGTTTTGTAATACCAAGGAGTGATGTAGCCCACATCATGTCCATTTGGTATGTCAGATGCTTAATTTTCAACAGATAAACCTTTAAAATATTTTAAATAAATATCTAAAATTTGATTATAAATGTTAGGGTTCAAACCACTTTCAAATCTTACTTTTAAAAATAATTATTTTTAGCTGGACAGTGAGCACTTGGGAGGCAGAGGCAGATGGATTGCTTGAATTTGAGGCCAGTCTGGTCTACAGAGTGGGTTCCAGAAAAGCCAGAGAAACCCTGTCTCAAAAAAAAATATTTCTTTTAAATTTATTTAAGATGTGAGTAGAGAGCTACCACAGTCTTCCATCTATCTTGTTATTTCTGAAGTGGTAACTATAATAACCAACTCATAGAGAAGTTATTATTAATAAGTTGAATAATATATATGTATATATATTAGGATTAGGACTAGTCCTACTACATTAGTACTTTTTTTTTTAACTTAAGTTTCCTTTGAAAAAAATTTATACTATACTTATTTAAGTGTGCAATAATGTATGTGTGAAGATTGGAGAACAGCTTGAGGAAATTGGTTCTTGTTTTTTGTTTTTTCGAGACAGGGTTTCTCTAGCTTTGGAGCCTGTCCTGGAATTTGATCTGTAGATTAGCTTGACCTCAAATTTACAGAGATCTGCCTGCCTCTGCCTCCCGAGTGCTGGGATTAAAGGTGTGCACCATCATCATCATCATCATCATCACCACCACCACCACCACCCAGCTGAGGAAATTGGTTCTTTCCTTTGTGGGTCACATAGGTTGAATTTAGGTTCCCTGGCTTGGCAGCAACTGCCTTATTAACCCACTGAGCCATCTCTCTGTCTTTCAAATTTTGGTGTTTTCATTTACAAAAATATTTGTTCAACTTAAAAACAGGCAATCCTCTTCTCCTTTTATAATGATAGAAATTCTGATGTTAAGGGACATTCTATCACTTATGAAAGGATTTTGTGTAAAAACACAATGTTAAAACACAAATAAATATTTTAAATAGTTATAGAAGTCAAAAAGAAAACCAAATTTTTAAGATTTTAGCCATGAGCCGGGTGGTGGTGGCACACGCCTTTAGTCCCAGCACTCTGGGAGGCAGAGGCAGGTGGATCTCTGTGAGTTCAAGACCAGCCTGGTCTACAAGAGCTAGTTCCCAGGACAGCCTCGAAAGCCACAGAGAAACACTGCCTCAAAAAAAAAAAAAATTTTAGCCTTGAATTTACTTTGCCTTTCCTTAACCCCATATCTCCTTTACCTGCCTTGTTTCAGGGTCAATCTATTTCAAATTCCAAATCTAATTTGTAACCTGCTTTAGTAATAATGACTTATTTTCCTACATTAGTCAGTAATACAGGGATATATCTGGGGATAGTTAAGAACTGTAGGATTATTTGTTTGTCTTCGAAGAGCTTCTAGCTGTCACAGTTTCTGCTGCTCTTTGTAATATTTAGCTTCCTTGTCTCTGCCCTGCTGGCCCTACTGATGCCAGTGTAGCTGCTTTTGTTCCTTCTTACTGCTTCTCATCTTCACCCTATGTGATCTTTTGAGTGTTGAGTAGCTAAATAATCAAGTCATGTAAGATAATAGCTGTGATAGGAATGGAAGTAAATTGTAGTTTGTGTGTTAATTCCAGTTAGCAGTGATTGCCTGGAGTATTGGATTATATAAGCAGGATTCTGGAGCCTCATCCATATTTGATGGGAAAGAGTTATCTGTCAGTGAGTGAGGCCGCAACATGAATGCCAGATACTGCTAGAGTGAGATCTTATAGGATGATCTGAATGGGTTTTGTCTTAAAGTTCATTTGCATATTTTGATATTACCTTAATATCTTAGGTACATTTTAGTTCTTGGTTACTTTCTTACTTCAGAAATTGGTATTTCCAAATGACTTACCCCTGGATAAAGGAAGGAAGTAGTTTAAAGGAATTCTGACTTGCAGTATTTAAGTTGCCTTTAGGTTTATAAATATTCTGTTACTGAGTAATTATGTAATTAAAAATTTAAGCCATGTCAGAATGCATTTTCTTCACATATCATTTCATGTATCAAAATTACATACCTAGTCAAAATACAGACTAGAAAATGCCAGCTTTACGAGACTTACTAAATTTTCAGAAACTCCATAATGGCAATAAATGGGCATGTCTGAATGATTAGCTTTTTAAAAATTATATACATATTTACTATATGAGAAAATCTGAGAAAGTTTAAGTTTTAAAATGAATTATTTCTGGTATGTCTTTCTTTTTACACATATCACATATAACTTTTGCAGGTTGGATTTGCTACCATTTTATGCAAGATTGGTTGCTACATTGCATCCCTGCATGTCTGATGTAGCAGAGGATCTTTGTTCCATGCTGAGGGGGGATTTCAGATTTCATGTATGTATTTAAGTATTTATTTTGCAATATGTATATATTTTAATAAGTTGAGTGAAGGTTCTTTGATTGAACATAATAATTTTGTTGATAAGTGTACTTTTGAAATTGATAGTGGCACAATAGTTGAGTTTTATGGAATTCTAAATTTTTTAAAGTGTAGGTGTATTTAGTAATGCTTAAAGTTGTAGGAAGGGAGCTGTTACTGTTTTTTCATCCCATTATAGGTGTTGTAGTTTTTCTTTTTTACAAATTAAAAAAAACTCATTCTTCAGGGTCAAGACACAGATCTTATTGTTGACCCCAGCAAAAGGAGAATTCGCCATGAAGAAAGTTGGATATGCTAGCCCATAGGTGCCTCTTTAGGTGTTGAATTCCAAAAGGGAAGGATAATAGCTTTTATAAATTCTAAGATGTCAGCGAATTCTGCTGTTGCCTGTGTTTTATTGATTCTTGTCTTAAGAATTTTTATCTTGGCTAATGTTAAGTTCTTTAAACAATACTCTGGTAAATACCAAAGTTCTTTTACCGGGCAGCTTCCCTTCCTTTCCAGTTCTATAAACCTGAACAGACTATGTTAGTAGTTCTCCTGTGCCCTAGTTACCAGTCATCTTGTGGAAGTGATATGATAGAGCCTCAAATATAGGGTTGGTGGGTGAAAATGACACTGCTAGTGACTAACAGTGGACATTGGTAGACTTTGAAACTTAAGTTAGGGTGTTAGCATAGCCAGTGAAAAGTTATGTTTACAAAACTTTACAATAAGTTGTTTGGAATAATAATAAAACTATTGTTTGTTGTGTTCAGTAAACACTATTGTACTTACTATTTACAAGTCAGTAGTATTGCTGAGCACTCAAAAGAGAGCAGATAATTCCGGAGGTCAGGAACCTCACTATATAGTTCACAAATATGACGTAAATATCAAAGCAAGAGGAAAATAATAAATTATGATTGTATACTTGCATAATGACTTATTGAGGGAATTCAGAAAATCTCATGAGGGACAGATTAATTTCTAATCACTTCTTGTAGTGTTTATTTGTTGCTATCTTTATGATAAAGATTTTCCTGGGCCATGTTTTGCTTAAGTGTGTTTTAGATTTTCATAGGCAATAGTGAGCCTGGTAAGGTTTCTGTGTTAGAGAACTTGGGAAACACTAAGCTCATTAAAGCTTAACAGTTTTGTTTTATTATAAAACTTCACGAGGGTAATTATGCTCTATGAATGTACTAGAGGAGTATGAGTATGTATCCCATAAAGAACACACTTTGATAAATGCTGCTACTTCAGGAATAGATACAGCAGAAGTCATCTTGGTATGTAATTGATCCCTTGTACCAATGAGGATCTATTATACCAGTGAGCACTATGAAGGCACCATATCAATTATATGCATCAATCTCTCAACCAAACCCTAAATTTAAGCAAAACACAAATTGTTGGACTAAGTATGATTGATGTAAATCGTACAATTAAGAGCATTGTATACATGCACACTTCTCTTACCCTGAAAATTGAAGCAGAAGTTGAAGGTATTGGCATGATTTACACTGCTGCAATCTTGGGGACCCACTGTTCTCAGAATAGAAGTTAGTTGAAGTAATTGATTACTTTCCATCTCTCCCAGGATCTCTCCTTCCTATCTTTGTAATCTGCAAACTCTCTTTCCTAAGTTATTGCTGTTAGGCTTTAAATGTTTTATGTACAACTATTATCAAATGAAAACAGAGTAACAGCTACAAAACCCACATGTGTCAATCTGGTTAACACAGTACACCCTACAACACCATCTTTCATTTCCTCATTTTGAGACAGGGACTCTTGTATCCCAAGCTTGCCTCTGTTTCACTGTGTGGTGGGGGATAACCTTGAGCTTCAGATCCTCCAGCCTCTATTGGGATTATAGGCATGTGCCACCACATCCTTTTGTTGTTGTTGTTGTTGTTGTTTTCCTTTTTAATTGGGATTTTTTAGGATATAATTTTTCTTTTTTTACTAAAACCACTATTGCAATATCCTTGAGAGAGTTCAGTAAATTTCCTAATTACCCATTAGTTGATGTCCTTGTAGATTCTAAACCTCTGGACTCTCCTGATTGTTTAGAAGGCATCATTCTTGTTCCTCCGTGTTAACATCATGACTACGACTTAGTTACTCGGGTGCTAAACAGGTCTATTTAATGAGAATAATTTTGCTCTTTGAAGCAGTATTTGTCCTAAGAATTAAATGAGATAATCCTTATATGGTACAGTACCTAATATAAATATCATTATCCTGGATCTTATGTTTATCATTGTTAGTCTTTTTAAAGCTAGATTTATATGTTGAGATTCCTTTGTCTTCTTTTGCACTGCTTTTTTGTTTGAGACAGGATTTCATGTAATTCAGCCAGATTCAAACTCATAATTGTAGCAGAGGCTGGCTTTAAATTAATCCTCTTTGTTCCATCTTCCAAATGCTGGGATTTCAGGTGTATACTACCATGCCTGGCTCAATTCTGCTTATTGAGTGGGAATAGAATTGTCTGGCTTCAATTAACATTTGTTTCCCAACTTTAAGTCACCAAATGTGTGTATCTTGCTAGAGCCTATCCAGTGCATAGATAGTTTTTTTGTTTGTTTGTTTGTTTTTTGTTTTTTGTTTTTGTTTTGGTCTTTCTACAAACCAGTTGTATCCACAAAACAGACTGATTATTTTCTTCTAAGAACATCTTTATATTTTACTTCATTGAATGTACTTCTGTATTTTCTCCATAAGCTCAGTATTTTATTCAACTGTTAAGGTTCTCTCATATTCAGTATCTGTGCTCACCAAATTCTTGTTGTCACAACATTCTGAAACACTCCAGTTCAAGCTACTTCTCATCATACCTGCTGCCACTGTCTTCATAATCCACAGCTCAAGTTATGACAATAGCTCTTTAACCAGGTTTCCCTGTCTCTGTCTTCTATCTAGGTCCACTATATTGCCACAATATGATCATATTTGCCCCCTTAAGAATCTCAGCTGAGAAGTAAAGCTGATAAAACTATATGTAGTCAAAGAAATTCTAGTTAAACAATGGATTTGCTAATTTGACAGATCAATAAAGCTAATAGAAGTGAGAAATCAACATTCTTATATACTTCAATCAGGTAAGAATTTAGATAAAACAGTTCGGCAATGTTTCAAGATCGTTAGAGACATTCATACATTGAACAGCTCTGAGAAAACAATTAAAAAGCTTTGTTTACGTCATGAACTGTACTAGGAAAAACTGATCACTTCAAAGCCCAACTGTAGGATTTTTAAAAAGGGTCAGATAATCATGATGCCAAAGTGATACAGTCACTAAAAAAAAAAAAAAAAAAAAAAAATGGTTTTTCATAAAAATTTGTCTTTGGATAGTATAACTATGAGGAATATTTTTGTTTCTAGTATTCTTTGTCCTCCAAACTTTCATCAGAATCTCCTTCCTAAATGAAGGAAAGGGCAGCTTTTGTTTAAGCAAATCATCTTCACTGACATTCTAAAAAAAATGGTCTTTTCTACATTTTTAAAATTCATTTAAAATTCATTATTGGTGCATTAGCTTTTCACAAATGACCAGAATACCTCAGGTAAAAAGCTTAAGCTAGAAAGGTCATATTTTTTTCATCTTGGGGAGTTGAATCGATGATTGCTTTACTCTTTGTATTTGGGGAGCGCATTATGGTGGCTGGAATGTCACAATGGATGGGAAATAGAGAATGAAGAAGAAAGTAGGAACCAGGTATAACCTTTTAAGGCACAACCCAGGTGATCTACTTCTCCCACTTAGAGTCTGCTTTGCAGAGTTTTCCACAGTATTCAACACATAAGCTTCTAGAAAGAAACATTCATAGTCACACTACAACAATTGGTCAAAAATAAGTGGAATACAAATATGTTTATGCAGTATATCTGTATTTTATTACATGTATATGATTTTAAACTTACATTTTAAAAAAAGATTTATTTATTATGTATACAGTGTTCTGTCTGCATACTAGAATAGAGCATCAGATCTCATTATAGATGGTTGAGAGCCACCATGTGGTTGCTGGGAATTGAACTCAGGACCTCTGGAAGAGCAGCCAGGGCTCTTAACCTCTGAGCCATCTCTCCAGCCCCTTAAACTTAAACATTTTTAATTATAACATTTTATGTATATAAATATAGAGCATAAAAATATAAATGAAAACTATGAGGCAAAGTGTGTTAGTAAAGTTTCAGATTTATCCTCAGCCATCACTCCCTGTTCCAGTAGGTTGACTAATGTTCCACGAAGTTAAGAATTATATATGTAAACTATGGCAAATTTATTTTTTTATTTACTCAGAATAGATTACAAGGCTGGCATAAAATAGATTTGTAGAAAAGTATTGAATTAGTGGATAAAGTTAATGTAAAGTTAAAAGAACAAATTATAGAAGGGGAAAAGGTGTCTTTTTGGAAAAGTATCTATTAGCCCTTTTAGAAGGGCCAGCAGTTTGTTTTTTATAGGGGAGTAGTAAATGATTGGCATAGGATAGTTTTAAAGATTTATGGGTGGACATACCTGAAGAGGTTATTTGGTGATGCACACTAACAGTAATTAATTTAGTTTTATCTGTCTTTAAATATTGAACTGGAAACCGAATTTTTGTTAAGGATAATTAGTAACGTAAGTAAAATCTTACCATAGTAATCACTGAGCTGATAATATGTAAACAAATGTGTAATGTTGGTCTGCATTTAGTTTTACAAAAGAATTGCCTCTCGCCGGGCGTTGGTGGTGCACGCCTTTAATCCCAACACTCGGGAGGCAGAGGCAGAGGCAGGTGGATCTCTGTGAGTTTGAGGCCAGCCTGGTCTCCAGAGCGAATGCCAGGATAGGCTCCTACACATAGGTTCTACACATAGAACCCTGTCTCGAAAAACCAAAAAAAAAAAAAAAAAAAAAAAAGTATTGCTTCTCAGCCTTTTGGCTAAGAGCAAGTGTAGTTTTGCATGAATTTTTTTGATATGTCTTTGATTATAAGTTCTGAAGAAATGATAGTGAAGAATACTGAATTGAGGACTTAGGATAAGTTAGTGGGGTTTCCCCATCCCCACCCCATTACAATCTTTTAAAATGTTTTTAGCTTCTCTTCTGAACAACAAGAGTGGAGATCATTGGTCTTTGTAAGTTTTCATAGTTCTGAAGGAAAGAAAAAATAGATCACACAGAAATAGGGAGTAAAATAGTGATTTCTAGGCAGGAGAGATGGCTGTGGTTAAGAGTACTGGCTCCTCTTGCAAAGGATGTGAGTTTGGTTGTTGCCAATACCTGCATGGTGACTTACAGACATCTGTAACTCCAGTTCCAAGGGATCTGGCATGCCTTCACAAGCACCAGGCACACACATGGTGCATGTATATGTTTGCAGGCACTTGCACATAAGCATAAAATAAAAATAATATTTTTAAAAAGTGATTCCAAAGTCTGAGAAGGGGTGAAGGTGGGGAGAAATGCTATGAGAGTAGCTTGTAGGTTTGTGGAGTGCAGTTGGGTGATAAGAAAGGTTAACTGTAGTAGCTAGTGGGGCTTGGTGGGAGCTCAGATATAGAGCAGGTGCTTGTTCTGCTCTGGCTGTGTTTTCTGTTTGTCTATAATCACAAAGGTATCTTTTATCTGTAAATAATATAACTAAAGTAAAGTTTTCTGGAATGTTTGTGATTTTGTTTTTGCATGATATACTTTTGTCGATACTTTGGGTTAGATTTAGTAATAATGACCTCCTAGTTTGCTGTTGGATTTTAATAAATGTGGTTTTATTTTTAAAGTCATCACTAAAGATATTTGGTATGATATCACACACCTATAATCCTAGAATACATGAGGCAGAGACAGGAGGATTGTTGCAAGGGCTACATAGTAAGACCCCCATCTCAATCAAAGTAAAATGCTGTCTCAATCAGTCAATCAATCAAACAAAAATCACTAAAATTCTAGAAAGTCTAAATACTTTACCATAGGAAGTAGATACCTGAAAGTCAAATTCCATTGAGTGCTTAGTAGATCATGAAGTATATGGCTCCAGATGAAATTAGTTCCCCCTTTTTTTTAAAACTTGGAATTCTGTCATATTATACATGTATGAGTGAAGTAAATTTCAGTTGTTAGTTGGGAAATTTGAATCTTGGTGTTCACCCTAGTCAAATCATTTAACACTTTTGAGATCTTTCTCCTTCTTTCTCCCTCTTTCCCTGTCTCTCCATTCCCCCTTTTGTTAGAATAAAGTGTGAGGAGAATGTTACATGTGGATTCCTTGGCAGGCAAGATGGAGGGACAGACATGCCAGGCAGACAGAGCTTAAGTGAGAAGTTTTATTGGGGTGTGTGTGTAAAGAGGTGGGGGAGAGAAGAGAAGAGGAGGGAGACAGGAAAAATCCTGTCTGCCCCAGGAAAAGAATGGAAAGAGAGAAGAGAATATAAGTGTGCAGGGGTCTGTCTTTTAAAGGGGTCCTTTGCACCAGCATGCAAACCATGCAATCATGCAACCCCGGGCTGATCAAAATATTGCCTGAGTGCATTCTGCCTGGTGACAGGGGCAGGCCAGCAAAATGCCTGAATCCTTATACCTTCCCCTATTACATGAGAAGAGAAACAGCTGTCATTTATTTCCCCAAATGTTTAAAAGTATTCTGGATAAAATACATGGGTAATATTCTGGAAAAAGTACTGAATTAATTGGAGATGCTACCATCTCATGATCATTGTTTACATAATGATTTCTAGACCATAAATTTGGATTGCATATGGAAATACAATCCTACAGTTAAATCTAATTACCCTTATCTCAGTGTGTCCGTATTATACATACTGTTTTAATGGAATTTCACCACATTTGATTTTTTAAAAATGTATGCATTAGTGTAGAGCTCAGACTTGCAAAGGATTTGAACTTTGAAACATTATTTCTGTAATGAAAACAACAGTGAATATATTGCATGTTTCATTAAATGAGCTTTTAGCGTTTATATTTTTTAAAGCAGCATTTCCTAAAGTGTGTTCTTAAAATATTAATCTGATGTGCTGTTAATTGATAGTATTGATAATTGATAAAATTGCTTAGATCACTAAATTAACTTGAGAAACTTTGAGGGCTTATTTAAGCCTGAAAAAAACATTGTGTTGGTTCCCCAAATTATTTGATCATGGAGCAGTTTTGCAAAGGATTTCCTAGAACTGGTGTAGACAACATGGGTAGATTTTTCCTTAAAATAATTTGAAGACAAAAAACCTTTTCCAGTTTATTTGAAATATTTGAAGTGAGTTAAAATATATTAAAGTAGTTCTTATCACAGGTATTCAAAATGTTAGTTATCTAAGCAGTGTCTTTTAATTTATAGGTACGAAAAAAGGACCAGATCAATATTGAAACAAAGAACAAAACAGTCCGTTTTATTGGAGAACTAACCAAGTTTAAGATGTTCACCAAAAATGATACATTGCATTGTTTAAAGGTAAGTGTTGCAATGTTTTTAATAGAAAAATTTTGTTTTATTTATGTTATAGAAAAAATGAAGTGATTAAATATTTGATTAACTTAATTGGTAAGTGCTACAGTGTTTTTAATAGAAAAGTTTTGTTTTACTTATAAGTTATAGAAAATGAAATGATTATTAACTAATTTGTCAAGAGCAGTAAAAAGGAATATTAATATGTGAGTAAAATAGAAAACAAATGATAAGATAGTGGGTTCAAATGCAGTAATTTCAGTAATTAGATAAAAGGGACAAAATATATCAAGTAAAGGCCATAAAAATACAATACTTAATTAAAATAACTTAGTGCAGACTGGTCTCCAGAGAGTTCCAGAACAGCCAGCGCTGTTACACAGAGAAATCCTGTCTTGAAAATTCAAAAAAACAACTTGGTGCTATCTAGGAGAGGGATGGTCTTTTTTTTTTTTTTTTTTTTTTTTTTTTTTTTTGGTTTTTCAAGACAGGGTTTCTCTGTGGCTTTGGAGGCTGTCCTGGAACTAGCTCTTGTAGACCAGGCTCGTCTTGAACTCACAGAGATCCACCTGCCTCTGCCTCCCAAATGCTGGGATTAAAGGCGTACGCCAGCAACGCCCAGCTGAGAGGGATGTCCTTAAAGATGTAGACAAAATAGGCTAAAGTAAAAAGACAAAGTGCACTGTGTAAATACTAGTCAAGAAACTGGTCACCAAACTGCAAAGTTTGTGAGGCAGAACAGAATCTCTTATTTATGGAGAGGCCATCTTAACAAGAAAATATTATGTATCTGATAGTATAATTTAAAAATATATAAGGAAATAATCACAGGAATGAATAGGAAGAAACAGAATGTACTGTTTGAGTTTGATGAACAATTTACCAAACCTTGATTTAATTAACATTGTATTTGACACCAAGATAATCTCTTCATATGTGCTTGGATTGTTTATTGAAATACTTCAGATTATGTTTTCTGTTCATAAGGAAATTAAATTAGAAATCAAATAATAACATTAATTTTATGTGGTAAAGTTAGAGCAGAATTGATAAACCTGTATTTTAAATGATCAATCTTTTTCTAAAACAAATGTTCTACTTAAACTGCATGTTTTTATAGTTTAAAAATACTAATAATCATTGTAAATATTCAGAGCATTAAGCATCCTTAGCTTCCCTAGGGAGTCTCAGGAGAGTGCTTAATAGTAGAGAATGTCTCTGGCAAACCTCAGGCAGCTATGTAAGAGTGACTGGGAGCCATGCCAGAGACTGTTTAAATATACTAATAGATTTTTGTGTAATCTGTGTAGGAAGTATACATGTTTCCTGACATAGAATTCTGTTTCTAAGAATTCATTTCAAGAAAATAATCATCAGTATATGTACAGATTAATCTGCACGGATTTTATGATAACTTTGTGTGATTTTTCAAGTTTACTACATTCTTGCCCCAGGTACTAAGATAACAGGCGCGTGACACTAAGCCCAGCTTTCATAACATTTTGGTTTTTTGCATTTGTATGTTTGCTTTCTGTCATTTTCAGCAATTGCTTCACATGTGAAGGTTGGCTTTCTGTTTTATCCTGTCTTAGTTAGGGTTTCTATTGCTGTGAAGAGACACCATGACCACAGCAACTTTTGTAAAGGAAAACATTTAATTGGGGCTGGTTTATACAGTTCAGAGGTTTAGTCTATTATTATCCTGGTGGGAGGCATTGCAGTGTGCAGGCAGACATGGTGCTGGAGAAGGAGCTAAGAGTTCTACATCCGGATCAGTAGGCAGCAGGAAGAGAGAGAACCACTGGGCTGGGCTTAAGCTTTAGAAATCTCAAATCCATTGACATACTTCCCCCAGCAAGGCCAAATCCTTTCAAATAGTGCCACTTCCTATGAGTTTATAGGGACCATTTTCATTCAAACCACCACACACTTAAGATTTATCCATCCCCCCCCCCCCACCCTTGCTTTTCCGAGGCAAGGTTTCTCTGTGGCTTTGGAGGCTGGGAACTAGCTCTTGTAGACTAGGCTGGTCTCGAACTCAAAGAGATCCACTTGCCTCTGCCTCCCAAGTGCTGGGATTAAAGGCATGCACCACCAATGCTCAGCAAGATTTACCCTTTTTAAAGTTAGTGTTTTGACCAGCATATAAAGAAATGGGTTTTATTGTGACATTTCATACACATATATTATTTTACTAGTTTCTTCTTACCCCTCCCCACTATCCCCTCCTTCCCATTTTTGTTAGTCTCCCTCCAGATAATTACTCCTCAGTTTTCATATGTTATTACTTTATTGTTCCTTCCTTACCCCTGTTTAGACCTCTTTCATCTCCCTCATTGTTCTCTTTCTACACACACACAGAGACCATTTTCACTGTTCAATCTAGATTTTACATGATAGAAAGCTCTTCCTTATTTCACTTAACATAACCATCCATTTTCTGTTATAATTTCAATCTTAAAACTAAATAAAATTCTGTTGTGTGTCCTTGCTATTAGAATTCCATATCTTGCTTATTGTATACAATAATATAACAGTAAACATGGATGCTCAAGTATTACTGTAGTATAGCCACATATGATTAGAAATGGTATAGTTGGTCATTTGGCAGTACATGTCTGTGTGTATATACCTCTGTTGATGGTGGTGGGGATGTGCCAGGTTGGGTGTGTAGGTCACAAGACAACCTTTTGCCTTGTTTTTAGGCAGGATCTCTTTGTTGAGTTTCTGTGTATGGTAAACTATCTGACTCAAGAGTTTCTGGGGAGTCTCTTGTCTCTTCCTGTCATCTGGTTGCAGGAGCATTGGGACTACAGGTCCACATTACCATGTCCTGGGGATCCAAACTCATGTCATCACAGTTGGCATAGCAAGTGCTTATTGAACCATCTTTCCAGTCCCAATCTTGTTTGTTTGTTTGTTTTAGATGATAGTTATTCTGATGAGTGACATAAAATCTCAATGTAGTGGGGTTTTGTTTTTTAAGATGTATTTATTATTGTGTGTGGGTGTTGTGCCTGCATGAATATCTATCTAGTGTACCATCGGTGTGCCTATCCCTATAGAGGTCAGAAAAGGGCACTGAAACCAGTGTTATAGATGGTTGTGACCCACCATATAAGTGTTGGGAACTAAACCCAGGTGTTTTACCTTCATATATGTCTGTGCACTGGTTGTTTGCCTGGTACCTTGGAGGTCAGAAGAGTGAAGACAAGAGTTTCTGTTCCTCCAGGTACCACTGCTGATTCAGCCCCAAATAAGCACACAGAGACATATTAATTATTAAACTGTTGATCAATGGCTCAGGCTTCTCATTGGCTAGCTCTCTCTTAATTATTAACCGATAACTACTAATCTATGCATTGCTACAAAATCTTACTGGAGTACTTCTGGCGTCCCATCTTCCCAGTAGCTACATGGTGTCTCCTTGGTGGCTTCTCTCGGCTTCCTCTCCTCAGAATTCTCTTCATCTCATAGCCCTGTCTATACTTCCTGCCTGGCTACTGGCCAATCAGTGTTTTATTTATCAACCAATAAGAGAAGCATCTATATAGCAGGACATCCCCCATCAGAAGAAGGTATCAGATCCCTTGGAACTGGAGTTACAGATGGTTGTGAACTCACCATGTGGGTATTGGGAATTGAATCTGGATCCTCTGGAAAAGCAACAAGAGTTCTTAACAGCTGAGCCATCTCTCCAGCCCTCAATTATATAATCATTTTCACATATTAATTCTGCCATTCCATGAGTGTGGGAGGTCTTTCCACTTTCCAGTGTTATCTTCAATTCTTTCTTTGACATTTCAGATTTTCATTGTAGAAGTCTTTCACTTTATTGGATTACTTCCTGCCTCAGGTTATTAAGCTTTTGTGAATGGGATTTTTCTTTTAACCCCCTGATTTCTTTCTCAGCAAATGCTTTTTACCCACAGAGCCACCTAATTAACCTGGTTTGCAGTTTTTTTTTTTTTTTCTGAGAATTTTTGTCTATACTCATCAAGGAAATTGGTCTAGACAATCTTTTGTTGTGTCTTTAGTGTTAGTATCAGAATAAGGCTTGCTTATGGGCTAGAGAGATGGCTCCTCAGAGGTTTAATAGCACTGGCTGGTCTTCCAGAGGTTCTGAGTTCAATTCCCAGCAACCACATGGTGGCTCACAACCATATATAATGAGAACTGGTACCCTCCTTTGGTGTGCCCTATTGCTGGTTAAGGGTCTATGTAAATGAATTTTATTTTGGTATGTGATATATATCTAGGAATTTGTTTCTTGTATATTTTGCAAGTACCTTTGGAATATGAGTTTCAAAGTATTCCATAATGATATTCTGGATTTCACTGGAATCTTTTTTATTTAAAAATTTTTATTTTAATATTTTATGTATATGAAAGTTTTGCCTATGTGTGTGCACCACCTGGTGCCCACATAAGTCAGCATCAAATCTCTAGAACTGAAGTTAAAAATGACTATGAGCCATCATGTGGGTGCTGGGAACCAAACCCGGGTCCTCTACAAGAACAAGTACTCTTAACCACTGAGCCACTGCTCTAGCTCCTCCTTTTTCAATTCTAATATAATTAACTGGATCTTACTTTTCCTTCTTTTGTTTAGATTGTCTTCTGGTTTGTTGATCCATCTTAATTTTTTTTTTTTTTTTAAGAACCAACTCGTATTATTGACTCTATGTATTGTTCGTTTAGCATCCATTTTATTTATTTATTTATTTATTTATTTATTTATTTATTTAGATTTTTCGAGACAGGGTTTCTCTGTGGCTTTTGGAGGCTGTCCTGGAACTAGCTCTTGTAGACCAGGCTGGTCTCGCTCGAACTCACAGAGATCCACCTGCCTCTGCCTGCCGAGTGCTGGGATTAAAGGCGTCCGCCCCCAATGCCCGGCTAGCATCCATTTTATTAACTTCTTCCCTGATTTTAATTTCTTGCTATTTACTCTTTGGAAGTTTGACATTTTTATTTTTCTTATACCTTTGCATCATTAGATTATTTATTTGATATCTTCAGCCTTTTTTCAAAAGATTAACGTGTGTGTGTGTGTGTGTGTGTGTGTGTGTGTGTGTGTGTGTGTGTGCGCGCGCGCGCGCGCGCGCCCGTGTACGTGTACGTGTATGTGTATGTGTGTACCACATGTGTATGCTACCTCTGTGGGGGTGCCTGCAGAGACTAGAAGAGTTCATTTGATCCCTTGAAACTGATGTTACAGGTTGTTGTGAACCACCCAGTTTGGGTGTTGGGAACTGAACTCAGCCCCCCTGCAAGATCAGCAGCACTTTGAATGCTGAGCTATGTCTCTAGCCCTGAGATCTCTGACTTTTTATTATAATCACTCATAGCTGTAAACTTTCCTCTTAGAACTGCCTTAGCTATATCCCAAAGTTCTGGTAAGTTTGACTTGCATTTTCATTTGATTCTAGGAACTGAAATTTTCTTCCTGATTTCTTCAGTGATCCACTGGCCATTTAAGAGTGTATGCTCAGACTGGGCTTGTTGCATGACATTAATCCCAGCACCTGAGAGGCAGAGGCAGAGACAGGAGGATCTTTCCGAGTTCGAGACCAGTGAACTCCAGGACAGATAGGACTATATAGAGAAACCCTGTGTCCACAGTAATATTTTTTTTCTTTTAAAAGAGTGTATGTGTGATTGGTATCTAATAGTATTTAATCATGATCTGAAAAGATACAAAAATTATATTCTTTTGTATTTGTTAAGACTTACTTTGTGACTTAGAATGTCATCTGTTATAGATACAGTTTTATAGGCTACTGAGAATAATGTTTATTTCATATCTACTGAATGACTAGTATATAAATATTTGTTATATTGATTTTAACCTATGGTCTAATTTAACACTTTTTTTTTCTACTTTTTCAGTACAGGGTTTCTCTGTGTAGCCCTTCCTGTCCTGTAGAACAAAGTAGTGCCACCATGCCCAGCCTCTAACTCAATTCTTAAATTCCTTTGTTGATATTAGTTTGCCTGACTTACATAAAGATGAGCATAGAGTTTGAAAACACCTGCCATTGTCTTAGGAACTGTGTCATCTTTTTACCCATTAGTGTTTGTTTTATGAAATTAGAAATTCCCAACATTTACTGCATATCTATCCACTATTGTTAAATCTTTTTTCACTGTTGTTATTTTATATATATGTCTTTTTTTATTGTATGAATGTTTTGCCTGCATGTGTATCTGTCTACCACATGTGTGCCTGGTCTCTGTGGAGGTCAGAATAGGGCTTTAGATCCCCTGTGAACCACTATATGGTGCTGGGACTCAAACCTGGGTTCTCTGCAAGAGCAGCCAGTGCTCTTGACCTCTAAGCCATCTCTCCAGCTAGGTTTTTTTCATTGTTGTTAAATGTATATTTGCGTGCATGCGTGTGTAGCCAAAGTTGATGCCAGGTATTTTCTCCATCTCTCTCCCCACTTTGTGTGTTGAGACAGGGTCTCTCACCTGAAACTAGTGCTCACAGATTTGTATTTTAGCTAGCCAGGTTTTCTTGGGAATTCATTATCTCAGTCTCTTGAGCACTGGAATACAGGTGGCCATCACATCCATTTAGCTTATATGTTGGTACTAGGAATCTGAACTCTGCACTTAATTGCAAGTACATTACCTGCTGAGCTATCTATCTCCCTATTCTAGCCCCTGTTATATGTTTTTTGTGAATTGTTCACATTATTATGTGGTTGCTACTGTGTGTCTTTTGACAAAATTTGGGTTGAAATCTATTTTGTCTAAGTAAATATACTTTATTTTAATTGTTACCTTGACTTAACCTGGAAGGAAGTCTTGATTAAGTGATTGCCTGGGTCGGATCAGAGTGACCTGTGGGGTCTGTCTGTGGGGCATTATCTTGCTTGGTAATTGATATTGCAGGACCCAGCCCCCTGTGGACAACTCCATACCTGGGCAAGTGGTTCTGGACTGTATAAAGAAGCTAGTTAAAATACTCGGGAGGCAGAGACAGGCGGATCTTTGTGAGTTCGAGGCCAGCCTGGTCTCTAGAACGAGCGCCAGGATAGGCTCCAAAGCTACACAGAGAAACCCTGTCTTGAAAAACGAAAGAAAGAAAGAAAGGAAGGAAGGAAGGAAGGAAGGAAGGAAGGAAGGAAGGAAGGAAGGAAGGAAGGAAGAAAGAAAGCTAGTTAAGCATGAGCCTATGAGCGAGTCAGCAAGCAGTATACTTCTTCCATGGCTTCTGCCTCAAGTTCCTGCTTGAGTTCCTTCCCTGACTCCCCTCAGTCGTGAACTATAACCTGTAAGCTGAAGTAAACTCTTTGCTCTTCCAAATGTGGTCAAAGTTTGTTTTCAGCTTTCATTTGCTTTATATATTTGCACTATACCTTGATTTCCATCCTTTACCTAGTCTGTATCTTTGTTAGTGAGATGTGTTTCTTACAGACAAGTAGTTCTTGTTTTGTTTTACCTAATAAGCTAGTTAAATTTTTTGTATTGATGAGTTGAGCCCATTTACACTTCAGGTAAGCCATCTATATACATGCACACATATACATAAACTACACACATCCATAATAAAATAAATACATGATATCTAATATATGTAGCAAAGAGTTTGATAGCACTTTCCTTTTCTAAAAAGAAAGATGTTAAATATATTTAAGATTTTAGAAAAAATTCAATGGTGAACAAGATATTCAGCAGTAAAACTCACTAAAGTTAGCTTGATTTTTATCATTGACATATTACAAGTTATTACAAACAGATGCATGTATTCTTTCTCTCCTAGAATTGATTGTCTTTGTAGTTTTTCATCATTCTTATTATTTCAGATGCTTCTGTCAGACTTTTCTCATCATCATATTGAAATGGCATGTACTCTACTGGAGACTTGTGGACGATTTCTTTTCAGATCTCCAGAATCACATCTGAGGACCAGTGTGCTTTTGGTAAGGGCTTACAGATCCTGGTAAGAAGTTGAGGGTCTTGATTTACCTCAAGGATTAAAAGTATTAATCAGTGTTGGCTGTCTTCTTCTGCCATTTGAGTACAAGCATTTCTGCCTAACCTAGAACATCCTGTACAAATGAACTGCCATCCTGGAGAGCCATAGGAATTTTTTTTCACCTTGTTGCCAGTTAGTTCAAAGAAGAATTAATGAGGTGGCAATATAGTTCGGTGGTTAAACTCTCTCACTGTGCAAGCCTGGCAACCTGGGCTTGATTCCCAGAACCCACACACAAAAAGATACAAGAGAACTGACTTCATAAAGTTGTCCCCTGGCCTAAATACATGTACTGTGACACACATACACATTGTGCATACATGTGCATATACGTACTAAGTAATACTTTTTTATTAAGGGAGAAAAACGTTACCCCATAAAAACAGATAAATTATTCAAATGAGTAGATACTCAGTACTATTAGGTGGGGATCATCTTTGGTTTTGCACGTTTCTACCCATTTTTATTTGTTTTGTTTTGTTTTTCGAGACAGGGTTTCTCTGTGTAGCTTTGGAGCCTATCCTGGCACTCGCTCTGGAGACCAGGCTGGCCTGGAACTCACAGAGATCCGCCTGCCTCTGCCTCCCGAGTGCTGGGATTAAAGGCGTGCGCCACCAACGCCTGGCTCTACCCATTTTTAATGTGTCATTTAAACACATAAAGTATAACCCAAAAGCTATAAAATTATAATACAAATTTAAAAATGGGGCTGGAAAGATGACGTAGAAGTTAAGACAGTGTACTACTCTTACAGAGGACCTAGATTTTGTGCCTGGTATATATTTTAGCTGACTCACAGCCACCTGTAACCTCAGCTGCAGGATATCTGACACCTTATTCTGGCCTCCACAGGCACCACACACATGCACAAACCCATATTCACATAATTTTAAAATAAGTAGGTTTTAAAAATTAAAGAAAAATCATAAAGTCTTAAATTTTTTATTTGGAAGAGTTGTTTCACGGATTAGAATTTTTAAATGGTCACCAAGCTTATTAAGCATTATTACATTTATTGATCATATCTAAGCATCTGCTTGAAGACTGGTGTAAAGAGAAAGATAACATGTAGGAGGAGTCACATAGATTCTATAATATAATCCACTATACATGTCTTGTTTGTGACATTTTATCTTATTTTATAGTCTAGTTTTGAGGCTGGATAGTTTCCTGGTGAGTTTTGAAATGAAGAAACACGGATTTATTTGTATGATTTCTTGGTAGAAACTATTCATGTGATGACCATCAAATGAAACCGAAATGCTGTCATTCTAGGATTCTCTGTTCCTAGCTTAACTTCTGTTGTTAGTGGTAAGATTCAAGGCTTAAAAAGGGGGAAGGGGATCACTTCTCAGGATGTAAACGTATTAGTTCATGACTACTTGGCCTTAATTTGTACTTACCCCATAAAATATTAAAAGAGTACTCCTATAAATGTGGTTTGATTTATAACTGTGTGAGCCTATATTACTGTAAGGATCGTAAGGCTCAAATGTGTAAGTGAAATTAAGGAGTAAGAATGAAATAAATGTGCAACTCTAGCTTAAGCTGTTCTGTGTGTAACTGATTATAAATTCCTTCTCAGAATTTATGCCATCCAGTATTATACCATTTAATCTGGAATATCTCTACAGACAAGAAAACTATTAGCCCTCAAGGTCTTAGAACTTAGTGTGCTCAGCTTCAGCTTGAAGTGTGACTGAAAAGGTCTCCTCATCAGGATTTTTTAGCCTCAATGGTAATTGCCTTTTTAGAGCAGGTAAGTGTTTTTACTTCATGCATTGTGGAATGCTTTGGTTAATCTACACATTTTCTTTTAGGAGCAAATGATGAGAAAGAAACAAGCAATGCATCTTGATGCACGGTATGTTACAATGGTTGAGAATGCCTATTACTACTGCAACCCACCTCCAGCTGAAAAGACAGTGAGAAAGAAACGTCCTCCTCTTCAGGAGTATGTCCGAAAACTTTTGTACAAGGATCTCTCTAAGGTCACTACTGAGAAGGTAAAGTGTGAATCAGATAATTTAGTAATAACCTTGAAATTTGTGATGATGCTGCACCTATATACATTCTAGAACAGGCAGGGGTAGATCAGGGTTCAAGTCATCCTAAGAAGGAATTCGTGGGATGCTTCAGAATATTTACGACATGTGTTTTGTATTTTTATTATTACATTTTACCATTAAAATGCTTCACTTTTAAATTTAATTGAGATGCTGTACCTATTTAAAACTTTTTATCTTTGTTGTTCTTTTTGTGTTTTTGGTGTTTGCACTGGTGCTGGTGATAACTAGGGCCTTGTGCATGCTAAAAAGTAACTGGTACATGATCTCTTTGAAATTTCATAATTTGGGATATCTATTTCTTTTTTTCTGGAGAGGATCACAGCAGTGTTTTTGTTTTGTTTTTCAGAAAAGGCTAAGAACTACTTACCTTAATTTTGGTTACCTTATTAAAAAGGTTACTTTTAAGATGGACAGAATGTTTCCTCATTCACTTTACAAGTTGGCATGTAATAAAGTGCAAAGTTCCTTTTTGTTTAGGGTAGAAAGTGATAAATGACTGCACCTTTGAAAACTGAAGCTGTCTTTCAGAGTTGTTTAAAACAGTTTTAGAATGGGGTAAAAGTTTGGAAAGCATTGGAAGCTTCTGTATTGAAGTGATGACATTTCCAGGGAAGTGGTAAGGAGAGCATGCTTAATATTTCACAGGTGGTTAAAGAGAGCAGATAGACATGAAAGGACTTAATCTGACAGTAATATCTGTTTTACTTCCATAATAAAGTAGAAACTCTTCAGGGAGAACTCTGCTGTTTATCTTGTTTCTAAGACATTTTTAAATAGTAAAACTAACATGGAGCATTTTTATTTTACCAGACACTTCAATATGCCCTTGCACATATCTTGTTTGAGCCTGTGAACTAGGAAATAAGTGTTAGTAATTTTATTTCCATTTTACACACATGGAAACTGAGGTTATTCTTTCCTTTAATTGACTTAAAACATTTGTGTGTGTGTGTATATGTATACATGTTTGTGTGCATATGAATGTACATATGTGTTGAGGCCGAAAGGTTAGTGACAGTCAGATGTTTGCTTTTGCTAAACCTGGAACTCACAAATTCAGCTTTCCTGGGTTGCCAGCAAACTTCAGGGAGCTTCCTGTCCCTGCCTCTCCAGCATTGGGATTGCAGGAGTGTATAGTCATGCCTGGCTTTTTTTTTTTTTTTTGCTACTCTTACCCTCCCCCACACTCCCTTCTCTTGATTCCCTTCTACTTTCCCCGTTAGTCTTCTTTTCTGCTTTCATATCTCATGTATTCCTTTACCCTCCCTTAGTCTACCCTTCCCCTTCATCTATGTCTCCAACCCTCAAGTTTTCCTTACACTTTGTATCCTACAAATACATACACACATAAATTTAGAGTTTACATGAGAGAGAACATGTAATATATGTTCGAGTTTGACTTATCTTGATTAACATAATGATCTGTAACTCTATTTTCCTACAAATCTTATAATTTCATTTTTCGTTACTGCTGAGTAAGATTCCATTGTGTACTACATTTTTTATTCCTCCTCTGTTGGTGGGCATCTTTATTGATTTCTATAACCTAACTATTGTAAAAAATGCACCAGTAAACATGAATGTTCAGGTATCTCTGTGGTACATTATCTTAGAATACTTTAGATATATAGCCAGGAGGTATATTTGGTCATATGGTATAGTAGTTCTGTTATTAGTTTTCTTGAAGAATATCCACATTGACCTCCATAGTGACCATACTAGTTAATACTCCTACCAACATGATGCAGGGTTTTTATCTTTCCACATTTTTTTTTTTTTAAATGACACAAGGTCTCTCTACATACTCCTGGCTTTCTTGGAACTCACTATATAGGCCAGGCTGACTTTGAACTCAGATCCACCTGCCTCTGCCTCTGAATGCTGGCATTAAAGGCATGAACCATCACCACTGGCTCTTCCTACATTCTTATCAGCACTTGTCATTTGTTTTCTTGATGGTAGTCATTGTGATTTGGGTAACACGGACTCATAATGTAGTTTAATTTGTCTTTCTTTGATGGTTTAGGATTTTGAACACTCTTTCACACATTTACTACCATTTGTATTTCTTCCTGTTAATTCATTTATTGATTAGATGATACTATTAGTATTTAATGAAACAATAATAATAAATTCCCAGTCTCTGTATCTCTTCAGTCTTGTGATTTTTATGTCCTATCAACTTCTTTGTTAATTTTTAAGATTATTTCTTATGCCTATGTAGTCCTTTCAAGAAGGCCTTTCCTGTGCCTATGTGTTGACATGTTTCCTCTAGCACTTTCAAAGTTTCAGGTCTTTCATTAAGGTTCTTAATCCATTTTGAATTGATTTTTCTAAAGGGAGAGGGATGGAGCTAATTTCATTCTTAACTTGTGTGGATATCCAGTACAATTTACTGAAGAGGCTGTCCTGTTTAGTTTTCTTCTCCAATGTATGTTTTTGTCAAAGATTCGGTGGCTTTGATTGTGCAAGTTTATTTCTAGGTTATCCATTCTGTTCCATTGGTTTGAACTTGAATTTTTGTTAGAAATTGATTTTTTAAGTGAGATTATTTATGTCAAATAAAATATAAGAAAACACTAATTCTGGCAAACTTTGGCTTTTTTCTTTCAATGAGTCTCTGACCATATACTGTTAGCTTGATTATTTTTTATTACATTTAAAATTTTTTATATGTATATATGCCATGTAATTACATAATGAGCCATCTCATCAGCTCTTGTTTGATTCTGTAAGAATTCATACTCTAGGAAGTTTTGGAAATTATGGAACAGTTTAGAGTAATGATAATAAATTTTCATAATTAATAAGTCTCATTTTACCTGTTTCTAAAGTAAGAAAACTGAAGTATTTCAGATTTAAAAAGGTCTGTGTGTCTACAAGATAATGACTAAAGTACCTGAATTATTATACATGCTTATCTTAATAATTTAAGCAACATTTTCTTCATGTAGGTTTTGAGACAAATGCGAAAGTTGCCCTGGCAAGACCAAGAAGTGAAAGACTATGTTATTTGTTGTATGATAAACATCTGGAATGTGAAATACAATAGTATTCACTGTGTAGCCAACCTCTTAGCAGGACTAGTACTCTACCAGGAGGATGTTGGGATCCATGTTGTGGATGGAGTACTCGAAGATATTCGATTGGGAATGGAGGTAACAGATTTCTTTTCTAGTCACCAGGATAGAATTTGTGGAGAACAAAAACAGTCTCTAAGTTCTACTATTGAAAAATAATAATTTGAGCCGGACAGTGGTGACACATGCCTTTAATCTCAGCACTCAGGAGGCAGAGGCAGGTGGATCTCTATAAATTTGGTCTATAAAGTGAGTTCCAGAACAACCAGGACTACACAGAGAAACCCGGTCATAAACAAAACAAACAAACAAACAAACAAAACAAAAAACAAAAAAAAACCCGAAAAATAATAATTAGAAAAACTGTTCCTTTCTTGCATTAAATCATTTGCTGCTCCTTGGTAGTTACTTATGAGTGAACTTGTGTCTTAAATTCCGTTACAACCTCAGACAATACTATTATGTTTTCTTTTAATTCTTTTTCGGGAGTTTTTTAAAGCTTATTTTGTCAGATTATACTAAATTTTTATTAATTCTAGGTTATTATTGAGACTCAACTTAGAGAAATTTATAAGCTAATTAATTATTAAAATTGATAATTATAGCAATTTTCCTTTTAATATAAATCTTACATAACCAGCTACTTGTGTTTCTTGATTAATAGGTGGGGTGAGCTGATAGGAAGAATTACAGTCTAACTATTTAGAAAAAGTTCATTTAATGATAGCTTAATATTCAACTTAATATCTAACATGTTCTTTATATTTCTAGAAAGTGACAGAATACTTAAAAAGTGGCCATATTATTAGGCAAAGAGTAAGGCAAGAATCTTCATTTCTCTGAGTAATGTTCTTTGACTACTTGATACTGTTATGTTGAGATTAACCCCTCCAGTTATATTGCTACTACTTAGTGAAAACCTGTGGTGTGTTTCTGTTTTTGTTTTTCAGGTTAATCAACCTAAATTTAACCAGAGGCGTATCAGTAGTGCCAAGTTCTTAGGAGAACTTTATAATTACAGAATGGTAGAATCAGCTGTTATTTTCAGAACTCTTTATTCTTTTACTTCATTTGGTGTCAACCCTGATGGTTCTCCAAGTTCACTAGACCCTCCTGAACATCTGTTCAGAATTAGACTAGTGTGCACTATTTTGGATACCTGTGGCCAGTACTTTGACAGAGGTTCCAGTAAACGAAAACTTGACTGCTTCCTTGTATATTTTCAGGTATGTAAACACAATATGCAATTTGGTATCATTGAATTAATACACAACAGAAATTTTGACAAAGAAATGTATTGTTTATACATGTTCATAATTAGGTTGTATTTATTGTAGAGACCTTGAATTGTGTGGTGGTTTCATACACAAACATACTCTAATTTTAATTCTTAAAGTACCTGAGGGTTTCGGGGCTTTTTTGTTTGTTTGTTTGTTTGCTTGCTTGCTTGCTTGCTTGCTTGCTTGCTTTTTGAGAAAGTATGTCACCATGTAGCCCAGGCTGGCCTTGAATTCATGATCCTCCTGCCCCAGCTTCCCAAGTGGTGGGATCATAATGTGCAGTGCCACAATCAGCTACTTGCAACTTGATAATGTTCTTCTCTTGTGTCTGTTTTAGTTTATATCCAAAATGCTTGTTTCTAAAAGATCCAGTTTATCTAGACTATTTGCTTGCTTACATATTTAGAGAAATAGCAGATCACGTAAAGATTTATAATGCAGAAAGCAAATGTATTTATTAGTAAACTCTTGGGTTGTGTTTTTCATATTTCTTTTTATTCCATAATTTGTGAATTAGAATAAGTATGGTGTAAATTAAAGTACACATACAGGGGTAATTGTACAACTTCTATAAAGTTTCTATCACTGAAGTTAACTTCTAGGTTGATTGCACATACTTCACTCATCATTCCCTGTAAAATACAATTTAATAAGTACTAATTAGAAAGGGCAGCTCATCATCAAGTACTTAGAATGCTGCTGAGTAAATATCTATAGTGTTTGATTGTACACAACTTCAGTTTTTAGCAATTTACCTCTTGAAAAGGAAGAAGTATTATAACTTGAAGCATCAAAAATACATCCACATAGTAGTAGCAGGGATTGATTGGGAGTAAATAATGTTGTAGAATTTCATTTTAACTTTTTCATACTTCTATACCTACTGCCTTATTTTTATAAATTTATGAGCAAGAAATGAGGAAAGAAGTTTGCATATTTGAGGGTCCGAGTCCCTGTTTTATGTACAGACTGTCTTAAACTAGAGATGTCTATATTAAATACCTGAGAAGAGAATCCTTATTTGATGTCTGTTCTTGCAGCCTCAGAGAAAAGAGCCACTCAGAAATACCTAGGACTGGAAACCAACAAAGTTGTTTTCCAAGTTAATTTGACAGAAAAATATGACAGAGATATTTGTAAGGACTGAGAGCTTGAAATGAGTTAGTCTTCAGAGATGAGATTATAGTATTTTGCCTAGATATAGAATGTCAGCCCTCTGCAATGAAGTTGTATCTCCCTAGAATAGAGTATAGGTTATGTTGTAGAAGGTTCTAGAAGGCAGGAGAAAGGATCATCTGGGAAATGCTGAACTTCCAAGTGTATGTGTATTATCTGGGACATTGCTAAGATGGTTGGAGTTTAATCTATGTTTTGATAAGCTTCCTGGTGAGGCACACAAGGTAGAGAGGAAGATTGAAGCACCCAGAAGAACACGTTTGTTATAGCAAATAATATATTTATATTTTTTGTAAAAATATATGCTTAGATTTTGTTATTTGTTAATAAATATTAGGAATTAGAACAAGAAGAACAGGGTAGAATGAGGCAACACACAAGTATAGAAGAAAATATCTACGTGGTAGCATGTACATGATAGCTGTTTAGTAAATGTTCATAATTTATTTTTTTATATTTTTCAAAAAGTTTCATCCTCAGTGGACCTTTAAGAAAAATTGAAGCAAGTAGCATAGAAAAAAATAATGACAATTTCTCAAAATTGTGGCATCCAATCTGCTTTTATAAAGTTAAATGTGTCAGCTCTGCGGTATGGAAGTGGGTTTTCTACTTTTGTTTCAGGGTGCCTGAAAGTATATTTGGCATTTTGTTTATCATTTCTCCACGTCTGTTTTGTTTTTTTTTTTTTTTAAACCTATGACAGCCAGGTTAAAAATGTTTAAAGTCAAACTGGCTCAAAAATTATAAAGATAGGAGAAAACAGTTGGGAATAGGATCACTGCTGTTGACCTTTAATAAAAAGTATAGGTTTCTTCTTGTTCAACCTTTTAACTTAGCTATTATAACTAGGTAACATCACAATACAACTTACTATTTTAAATTTTTGTTATTCATTTCTTATAGCTAAATTTATTTTTCATTTGTTATCAGCGTTATGTTTGGTGGAAGAAAAGTTTGGAGGTTTGGACAAAAGACCATCCATTTCCTATTGATATAGATTACATGATCAGTGATACACTAGAACTGCTAAGACCAAAGATCAAACTCTGTAATTCTCTGGAAGAATCCATCAGGCAGGTACAAGACTTGGAACGAGAATTCTTAATAAAACTAGGTAAGCAATTCATTACAGGGAGAAAATGAAGGGGATTTGGTCAGATTATCTCTAGAATCTGTTTTACAATGTTTCTAGTCAGAGTTTTATATTTGCATACTTTGTATCTTTGATGTTGAGTATTGCGTAGTAGGGTTAGGTGAGACTTTTGTGACCTAGTTGGTTTCACTAAGTGATCTCAAATTTAAATAAAATGCACAAGCAGGATTTAAAGCAAGTGATAGTGAAGGTAAAATACAATCTTGTGAACTGCTCTTAATTTTAGTCTCTGGTTTCTGATCAAACCTTTGGATGATAGTTTCTCATTTGTATAGTGTATTTTCTGCTGGTATTATTCCTGAGAACACACGGGCTTCAGAGTGTAGAAGGAAGTACCACTTAGAAATTTGGAATAACTCTATGAAAATTCAGTTCTTACTCATTTGTGGAGTTGGCTCTCCATCTGAGTCTATAGAAAATGTGCTGCTAGAAGATTATTGGTACCATTCTCTTCATCCTTCTGAGGTAGTTACAGAAGACAACCTTTTAACAGCACCCCCTGTGGAATATAGCAGTATACTGGTTTTGTTACCAGGTAACAAGGATAAGGTCTAGTCATACCAGCCCAGTTTGCATGCTAACTGCTCTTTTGTCTCATCTGTTTTATTGTAGTATTTTCAAAATTATGTTTTCAGAGTTGGTAAAGCTATTATTTTATTTCTCATCAGCACTTGGTATGTTCATGCATATCTTTACTTTCAGTTACACTTACACTATTACTTTTTGATGTTACATGTCTGAAGAACCAGTTTAAAGTAAAGGGATAAGAAGTAATAGTAAGGGTCTGGAGAGATGGCTCAGTGGTTAAGAGCACTGACTGTTCTTCCAGAGGTCCTGAGTTCAATTCCCGGCAAACACATGATGGCTCACAACCACCTTGAATGAGATCTGGTGCCCTCTGTTGGCATACAGGCAGAAGACTGTATACATAATAAATAAATAAATAAAATCTTAAGAAAAAAAAAGAAGAAGATGAAGAAGTAATAGTTCCTTCCCTACTCCAAACATCCAGAATATTGATAAACTTGCTATCTCCAAGGTAGATCCTCATTTGGAGAATATTCTTGTGTTTGCCTGATATTCAAATCCCTGCCACTGGCTGTGCAAGTACCGACTTGTCCTATTGCTCACCTCACAAAGACCTAGTGTAAATCTTGGCTTTTCAACCTTGACCCAAGTTACTCAATTTCTTTTTCTTTTCATATTTCCAATTACATAAACATTTCAGGCATTATCGTCTTAAGTGTCCACATTCTTTGTATGTTTTGAAATTGTTAAGATGTAGCCCAGGGCCAGAAATTTTCACAAATGACTCAACTGTGTATAGGGGCATAAGAGAAGAGAAAAGATTGCTTTATTTTGGGGGGTTTTGTTTGTAAATTAAAGGGTTAAACAGGCTTTGAGTTTCTTATGAGGTGCCCAAAGAGGAAAAAATGAATCACCATTTATGGTTTGAAATTCTAAAGATTGTGGCACTGAAAAGGTATTTGTGCCCAAGAGGTCTCTATTTTCCTTCTGGTTTTAGATGAAAGGAAGCGGTTATATTCGGAGGATATATTTTAAGTAAGCTTTCTATTGATAGACCATAGATCATGCAGTTTTTGCCTTTCATTGTCTTTCTTTAAGCACCTGGAAACACCCCATTTTTGTTTTATAGCAGCATTGAGTGCAAAGAGTAAAGCTAGTTGGAAATACTAAAATTATTTTTTAATGTCTTAAACCATTTACAGTATTACCACAGATAATGTTTATGGCAGGAATTCTGAGAAGTACAAAGAAAATCACCTGTATTGCATTCAGAAAGAATAATGCATTGATGTAATTTGTGTTTCCTTTTTTAAAAAAAATTTTTTTTTACAGTTTTGTAACTGGACTTCTAAGTCTTTGTTTTTTAATAATTTATATTCCTTTGTTAGATATGCCTTAATTACTTAATTGTATTGTTTGACTCATAAGGTTTTTCCAATTTTACATCATAGTGTTATTTTTTTAAGTGCCTTTTATTTCTTTAGGTAAATAGAAAAAAGAGCAAAGATGATTTTCTTTAAATTATAAATAAAGCCAAAATGATATTATTTAATTTTGTTTTGGAAGTTCCAATTAGTATTGCAAAGAACAGAAATGAGAGAAAGGAAAATAAGATATTCAAGCCAGGCAGTGGTGGCACACACCTTTAATCCCAGCACCCAGGAGGCAGAGGCAGGTGGATCTCTGTGAGTTTGAGGCCAGCCTGATCTACAGAGTGAGTTCCAGGATAGCCAGGGCTACACAGCAAAACCCTGCCTTGAAAAACAACAAACAAACAAAAAGAAAAGAAAAAATAAGATATTCATATAAATAAAATATTTTAAAGCAAAAGAATATATTTCTTAAATTCTAAACAAAGCCAAAAACTATTAAAGGTCCAAAACTAGCTCTAATTAAATATAAGACAATTTAGTTTATAATGAATACGAATTCAAATTTTAAAATTGTAGAAGAATGCACCCAAAAATAATAAATTTGTTTGTTTGAAAAATTTTATACATGTGGTCCAGTGATATATACCTATAATGTCAGCACTTGGAAGGCTGAGGCAGAGTCAAAGCCTGTATGAATATTAAGGGAGACTCTGTTCCAGAAAAACAAAATAACAAACCCACAAAATAAACAAAACCCTACACATTTTATACAATTTAAAGTTAAAAGATAAATTATTTTCTTGCCACTTTTATATGAAATGCGCAGGCAAACCGATAGAATAGCATCCATAAGTGTAGGTAAATGAACATGGCATATGTAAACCAAGAAAGTTTGTTTTAATGAGTATAGTTTGTTTGCCAGAATGATAGAGGTGTTATTTATGTGTGACAAAGCTCAAGTTAAAGCACCAGCTAATGTATAAGACAGGATTAAAAAAAAAAAAAAACAAAACACATGTTCTTATGACTTCCAAATAAATGGAGGTTAAGTTCAACTAAGCAGAGAAATACAAGTTAAACAACCTGAAGAGAGACTATTCTATTACCACTCCTGTGATAAGCAGGAAAACTGAATCACCAAGCAATTCAAGTTAAAAGATAATGTGTTTTTATTTTGTTCACCAAGTACACTTAACATTTTAATAATAAAGATAACATTATTTTTTTTCTGATACTTTGGAAGCATGACTATCCAAACAGTTGCTTACATGGATATTTAAAAGAGGGAGGACAGGAATATAATAATGTTTCATATCACATAAGTTATCACTGTGTTGGTATGTTTACTGATAATTATCATCAAATATTTAAGTTCTTTTTTCTTTTCTTTTTTTCTTTTTTTTTTTTTTTTTAAATGTGCATTGGTATTTTGCTATGGGTGTTTGGTCCCCTGAAACTAGGGTTGCACAGTCAGTGTAAGCTGCCATGTAGGTTGGGGGAATTGAACCCGGGTCCTCTGGAAGAGCAGTCATTGCTCTTAACCATTGCGCCATCTCTCCATCCCCCAAATTTTTGTTTTTAAAATCTAGTTAGGGGTCTGCAAGATGGATCAGCAGGTAAGGATGCTTACCACCAAACCGGACCTTGACTTGATTCTTGGAACCCACACGGTAGGAGAGCACTGACTCCTGCTGGTTGTCCTCTGACCTCCAATCCCCACTTATGCCATGGCATGATACAGGTACAACATACATATACACATATACAAATAAATAAATATTTTAAAATCCAATCAACATATACTTGTATAAAATATGTTACTTTTATATGTGAAAGCTAGTAGCCATTTCACTAATGGAAATGCAACCTGAGACACCAACTATTGGTCTTCAATATCAATTTTGCTTTAAAAACAGATACTTCTGAGCTTTATTCACCTAGTCTGTTTTTCCTTCCAGACTGAAAACAGGTACTTTAACTGTTCCATACTTACATAATTTCACCAGTTGCTTAGTCTTAGAGCACTAGAATAAATTTTTGTTGTTACTGATTTGTCTGGTTATTTAAACTTTGACATTCACTATTCATAAAATGAGAAGATTAATACACATTATCAGTAATTTTTCCTGTATTTCACTAAAATTTTGTAGCTAGTATTTATTTGCTAAATACCTACTATATTTACCAATTTATAGCCTCTGCTAAGTTTGAAGTATATAAACTAAGTTCTTTGTCCTTAATGGTCTTATGCAACATTTATGAAATTGATAGAAAAGAAGATGTCATAGCATCAACATGTAAAGAGCTCCATGTGCTTCAGGAACAGACAGTAGGTAAACTTACACCAGATTGGAAGAACAGATGAGATTTCAAGCCACATATTCAAGTATACACCATTGGTACAGCTAGTGGGTGAACAACATCTAAAGACAACGTGTTCAGTGCAAGGTGTGAGAAAGAGTTGGGAAATAGGTTGGATAAAACTATATGTATCTTCAAAGTAGAAATACTAGGTTGGAATTTGGCCAATATGAAGAAGAGCTGCACAGTGAGATGTAGAAGCACATGGGAAGTGAAAGATTTGGGCCAGTAAGTTCCCCAAGGAAGAAAATGCTGCTACTAAAGAAAAAAACTGTTTAACAAAGCTACCATGTCCTTTTGCCTCTTTCTTCTTAAAGTACATTCAGATTGGTAGCCAAATGTAATTTTTCCATTAAAGTGACATGATTTTTATTTATTTTTGTAATTTTAGAGATTGTTGAACAGATTATTATATGTAGAGTGTGGCCATGGGTCTGTTTTATGTATGTCTGAGATTTACATTCATGCATACATACTTTTTTCTAGTCTAGTGGCTAAGAAATGTATAATGTTTAACAGTGTTTCTCACATTTATTTTCAATTTGATCACTTAATTCATACCTTTTAAGTAAAGTGGTAAGAAAAAAAAACCCAATAGTATAGCATTTATCTTTCTAAATATGTTTTCCTACTTTTGTCCTGTTTTCAAGGCCTAGTAAATGACAAAGAGTCCAAAGATTCTATGACAGAAGGGGAAAATCTTGAAGAGGACGAAGAGGAAGAAGAAGGAGGAGCTGAAACTGAAGAACAGTCTGGAAATGAAAGTGAAGTAAATGAGCCAGAAGAAGAAGTAATTGCTTTTATTTCTAACAGATAAATTTGTGGATATATGTGTAGAATGTGCCACAGCACGCATGTGGAACTCAGACATCAAATTGTAGGAGTAAGTTTTCTCCTTGGGTTTTGGGGGTTACTCTCAGACTGTTAGGCTTGGCAGTAAGTGTTTTTCCATACTGAGCCATCTCTCCAGCCTGAGTGAAGATTTTTTAATTAATAGCGATCTTCTCCTTAGATTATTACTGAAAATGTAACTAATATATTTCTATTATAACATCCCTTGATTAAGGGTTTTTATAGACATTAAAACGAGGTTAATCATGTCATTTTTATTTAATTAGCAATTTGAGAAATACATTGTTTTGATCTCCTGTATATCTTAATCTTATTATTGAATATGGACAATCTGTGGGCTTTACAATCTGAAAAACAATTTTATTGTCTAAATATTCATATACTTTGCTTTATTTTTACTAGCTTGAGTAGTTCTGAAATCTGAAATTCATTGTGTACATAATTAGTTTCCCCTTTTGGTGTTTATGACTCCCTTAGGCCAAACTATGTGAAATTGCTTCTCTGCCGTTTATGATCTACTGAAACATCTTCTTGGTCCTGGGGAAATAGTTTATTTTGTGATGTGCTTGCCATGCAAACAACAACCACAACAAAACAGGCATTGTGGCACTTGCCTTTAATCCCAGCAGTTGGGAAGAATAATAATGAGGGTAAAATTTAAACCAAAAATTGCTAGATGTTTCCTGGCCCTTGTATACATCCAAATTACAAAATCCTTATGATTTAGGTATATATATGACTTTTTGTGTTTAGTGCTTAAGGCAATTAGGATAATGTGATAGCTAGAAGTATGATTTTCATTCAACATTGTAAAAAAAGTTACAATTAATACTTAAGTATTTGAAGAAATTGAGTTTTAAAGGTTTGAGTATGTGGAACGTGGATATTTAGAGAATATATGTAGTTTAGTGTTTAAGGGAATAATAATTGTTCATAGAGTCCTAAAGTAGATATTTTTAAAGACAAAAGGGCCCAGTAATTTAAGGTAATTAAGATTTTCTGCAGGTAGAAATGAAAATCTGCAACACCATGTTTTCTTTAAGTTCTCTAGCTGTTAACAAACACCTGGTAGTTTTACTGATAGTTAGAAATGAATGATTGTAAAAAGCAGAAGAGTCAATATGTGTGGCTTTCATAATTGGCTAGTATTTATAGGCAGCAGGAATGTACTTTTAAATATTTATTAAATACTGCTTTCTCTTTCAAACCTTATAGCTCCCTTACAGTAGATAAAAATCAGTCAACAGTTGAGAGCTGGAATATGTTTCCATAATTGGTTTCAGCATAATAGACAGCATTATGTTGATTTATTTTCAAAATGAAATTGCAATAGAAAATTTCTGTTATATAAATTTAATTGGCTTCTTAAGTACTTTATATAACAAAGGGAAATGAGATAGCATTTCCTTTTAGATTTTGAGACTAATAATTATCTTTGGAATTTTCTCTGCTACTAATTAGATGGACAAAGTCTAATGAATCTAAAACATTCTCAGTAAATATGAAATAGCTTTTTTATGTGAAGAATACAAGGTGTAGGTTTTTTTTTTTTTTTTTTTTTTTTTGTTGGTTGGTTTGTTTATTTTTTCGAGACAGGGTTTCTCTGTGGCTTTGGAGGCTGTCCTGGAACTAGCTCTTGTAGACCAGGCTGGTCTCTACCTGCCTCTGCTTCCTGAGTGCTGGGATTAAAGGCGTGTGCCACCAACACTTGACATTTTCTTTTTAAATGCATTTCTTTGTATTCTTAAAAATATTTTTTTTAATTTATTTATTTAATGTGCATTGGGGTTTTGCCTGCATGTATGTCTGTGTGAGGGTGTCAGATTCCCCTGGAACTGGAACTACAGACAGTTGTGAACTGCCATGTGGGTGTCAGGAATTGAACTTAGATCCTTTAGAATAGTCAGTGCTCTTAACTGCCGAACCATCTCTCCAGCCCCCATTTCTTTGTTTTCAATATTGAATTTTGTGTTTAGGAAGGGTTTGTCACTTTAAATTGCTTGTATTTCAAATCAAAGAAGGTAACATTGCACATGATATATCTCTGCTAGGGAGATATGCAAACAAAATGTTTAATTGGAGGAGTTATGTAGCTGTCTGAAAAGATGTGCTGACTTTGAGAAAATGAGATTGGAATGCTTCTCTTTACCTTCCAAAGTCAGTGTTCCCCACAGCTATCCTGCAAATACGAGCAGAGAAATTAATTATTGAAGAAGAAAGATGTGTTGTGGAGTAATAAACACAGAGAGGGTTATTCTATGACTGTTTACTTCAGTGGAGAAAGAAAAGGCAAGAATTCAACTCATTTGAAACAGTAGGGCATCATAAGGATTTAGCTGTATATATATATATATATATATATATATACATACATATATATATATATATATATCTTGTATGCATATAACCTTGGGTTCAGTTCTTCAGTATCTCTCCTAACAAAGCTATTGTTCTGTTTTCATCTTGTTTCTTTTTTTATGTGTATGAGTGTTTTACTTACATGTATACATGTATGTATGTATACTGTGTATGCAGTGCCCCCAGAAGCCATAAGGGGGCACTGGAGGAGCCTTTACAACTGGAGCTGCAGACCATTATGAGCTGCCATGTGGGTTCTAGGAACCAGGCAAGGATCCTCTGCAAAAACAGCAAGTGCTCCTAACCATTGGGCCATCTCTCCAGCCCAATATTGGTTCTTTTATATGTCTTAGCACCTCCCAACCAGGATATTTTCTCTTAAATATCAGCTATAAAACTCAAATAACTGTTGAAGATTAAGTAGATGATCTACTAAAACATAATTTTCTGCAACATTTATATAATTTACCAAAAGAAAGTAGAAGATTCATTGTTAAAATAGCAATAATACTTACTGAACATTTGCTATTCTGTACACTATCATAGTACTCTATATGATTGTTTCTAATGAACGTAGATGATATTAGTGAGAAACTAAGCTACCAATAGGGTGAGTAATGTGCCCACATTCTCAGAGTAGTAGCAGGGCCAGTATACATCATGAGCACTTTTTTTTCTGTTACATTGCTTCTCCTGCTTGCCTCGTCAGCTCAGCTTTTGTGGTCTATTATTGTTCACTTTATAATTCTATCCATTATTATGTTCATATTTAAGGAGATCTGGACAGGTCTATTCTTGTTTCAAAAATGAATGTTTTTATCCAGTTGACCCTTCCTCTCTTCATTCAACTACTCACATATAAAAAATTCAAGAGTAATACATTTATTCTAAACATGTGCAGACCTGTGTAGTCATACCCTAAACAATGCTCTGTAGCACTTAAATGTAAGATATTATCAGTGATCTGGAGGTAATTGTACTCCATGGGTGTCCTTGAACCAATCCTGAGAAGTAGTTTTATTGACTGAGAAATAAGGTGGTGTGTTAATTCATTTAGCTTAGTTTAATCTAGTTTTTTTTTTTTTAAATAGGATGGATTTTTTTTGTAATTAATTGATTCATGGGAGGGGAGCTAGGAAGATGGTTCATTTGATAAAATGCTTGCCTTGCAAAATTTGAACACCTGAATTTTATCTCCAGCACCCACATAGAAGCCCGTAATCCCATTTCTGAGGCTGAGATGAGGTAATCCTGGAGGATCACTGGTCACCCAATCTAACCAAATCAGTGAGCTCTAGATTCAGTGAAAGACCCTGTCCCCTAAAATATATGTATGCACACAACACACACATACAAAACACACACACATACACACAAACTAATTCAATTTCTTCAAGGGCAAATTTACAAGTAGCTTTTTATTTTGTGTGTTTTTGATTGCTTGCTTGCTTGTTTTTGAGACAGGGTCTCATGTATCCTAGGCTGCTCTTGAATTTACTGAGTACCTGAAGATGACCTTTGTCCTACTTGGAATTTTGTTTAATAAACATCATAATCAAAAGCACCTTGGGAAGGAGGAAGATATAGTTCTTGTTACAGGTTGCAGACCTTCATTGAGGAAAGCTAAGACAGGAATCTGGATGCAGAAACTAAAGCAGAGACTCAAGAATACTATTTACTGGCTTGCCCGGTTATTGTTTTGTTTTGTTTTTTGTTTTTATGTGCATTGGTGTTTTGCCTATGATTATGTCAGTGTGAGGATGTTAGATACTCTGGATCTGGAGTTACAGACAATTGTGGGTGCTGGAAATTGAACTCAGGACCTCTGGAAGAGCAGCAGCCAGTACTCTTAACTGCTGAGCCATCCTCTAGCCCTGCCCAGTTATTTTTTGAATTATCCAGGATCACCTGCCTAAGGTGGCCTGGCTCATCCCATATCAGTTATTAATTAATTAAGATAATGCTCCACACACATGTCCACAGGTCAATCTGTTGGAGGCAGAACCTCAATTGAGGTTCAGGTTCTCTCTTCTCAGGTGACTTTAACTTGGCTTAAAAAGAAATGCAGCAGTATAACCTTGAACTACTGACCATCCTCCCTTAGGTAAGCATAGACACCATGCCTAGTTAGGAACATCATTTGTGAATTTAATTTTAAATTACAGAACTACCGTAAGTACTTGCATTTAGAAAATAAAGTTTGTTTTAAAATTTTTGAACTTTTATTATTTGTTGGAGGTGGGTGGGTAGGTATGGGTGCACATGTGTACCACAGAACTTGTTTAAAGGTCATAAGACAGCTTGTGGGAGTCTTTCATTCTTTCATTCCACTGTGTGTATTCCAGGGATCAAGCCCAGGTCATCAGACTTGGTAGAGAAAACTCTTACTTACTGACCATTAATCTTAAAAACTTTACAGATAGTTGTAGTAAGAGTATACTTTTGGGATTTAGAATTATTTTTACATATGTATTGCTTTTTATGTATATACTAACAGTAGTACAAATTTAAGTTATTTTAGAAAGTATTTCTCACTTATTTTGGCAAATTGAGAAGCAGCTGAGTTTAGCATAGTGGACTTAAAACTTTTATTAATGCCTAGTTAGCCTAATTAGTAAGTGTATTATTTGGTTTTTTTGTTTGTTTGTTTGTTTGTTTGTGTTTGTTTTTGTTTTTCGAGACAGGGTTTCTCTGTGGCTTTGGAGGCTGACCTGGAACTAGCTCTTGTAGACCAGGCTGGTCTCGAACTCACAGAGATCCACCTGCCTCTGCCTCCCGAGTGCTGAGATTAAAGGCATGTGCCACCACCGCCCGGTGAGTATATTATTTGTGATACCTAGATAAAATGTGTAATGATCAGGTTGGTGCTTATCAATTCTGTCTCAAACATTGATGATTTATATGGTTTAGAAGAAAATATGATATGCCTACATTATGAAATGTTAATGCTCTTGTATAAAAAATGTTATCTTGTCACTTGTGCCAGTGTGAGTGGAACTGAAGGGTTTTGTGTTAAGTGAAATAAGCCAGGCACAGAAAGAATAGCATGTTTTCACTCATTCAGAGAAGCCTTTAATCCCAGCACTCGGGAGGCAGAGGCAGGCAGATCTCTGTGAGTTTGAGGCCAGCCTGGTGTCCAGAGCGAATGCCAGGATAGGCTCCAAAGCTACACAGAGAAACCCTATCTCAAAAAAAAAAAAAAAAAGAAAAAGAAAAAGAAAAAAGAAAAAAAAGTGAATCTCATGTTTGAAAGTAATTTGTCTGTTGAGTAACAGTGGGTCCTTGGGCAAGTTTCTTAATTTTTCTGAGCTGCAGATTGGGTTTTTGTTTTGATTTTACTGTAAAAAATGGGAACAATAAAATACAAGAGAACATTTCTAAACTAAAGCACTTTGTAAAAAACTTAGTGCTATATCATTGCTTTTATAACTGGTGATATTAAATTTGAACTTTGTAGAATTAGATGAATATTAAGAAAAAATCTACAGTGAGAAATTTCGTTAGAGAAGAGAAAGACTAAAGGTTCAGGAAATTCTTCCTCATATAATTCAAGTTTATGCAATAGCTCTGTGTTCTGTTTGACCTGTGACTAGTTGTTAGGAATTGCATTCTGACTTTGTCCTGTCGTTCGTTTTGAACAGACTCCATAAAAGGTGGCTTCTTAAGGCATGTAAAGTCCTCTTTCAAAGGGTTTTAATCATCTGTTGATGTTAATTTCAGGAGGGTTCTGATGATGATGATGAGGGAGAAGAGGAGGAAGAGGAGAATACAGATTACCTCACAGATTCCAACAAGGAGAATGAAACTGATGAAGAGAATGCTGTATGTATGGCTGGATTTTTTTTTTAATTGTGTAGTGTTTTTCAGTATTTGAATTTTAGCCTGTGATTTAAAAAGAAAAAAAATGGCTTTCTTGGGAAGACACTTGCACTCTTTTCTCCCTTGGGTAACAAGTTCTTTTAACCTTCATTCTTTGGTTATTTTGACCACATCAGTACAAAAAGGCTCTGACCTATGAATCATCACAGTGAAAATTTGTTCTGGTATTTTCTTTGTTTTGATTAGGAGGTGATGATTAAAGGAGGTGGACTGAAACATGTTCCTTGTGTAGAAGATGAGGACTTCATTCAAGCTCTGGACAAAATGATGCTAGAAAACCTTCAGGTATGAAATATTTTGTGTTTAAAGATTCTTTTGAGCACAAAACATTGTAGCACACAACATTCGGATTAATGTGAGAGTCTCTGTAAATAGCCACCTCTGTAGCATATCTTCCCTCATGTACATGCGTTGTGACTGCCGGCACATCCTGGATCCCCGATTTGCAGTTGGCTGGGGGTGGGGAGGGAAGTGAGTGGGGAAGGTGTTGAATGTAGTTAATGTAAGACTGGGAACAGTCATTTTTAAGAGCGTGTACTACCTTTACTGAGCTTGGTTCCCAATATCAGTGTTGGACAGCTAACAGGTACTTGTGATTCCAGCACTGGGAGATTAATAAGTCTTTATGTCTACAGCATTAATAAACTAGATTTGGGAGGTAGGGGGAGATAATGGTTTCTGTGTGTGGCACTGGCTGTCCTGGAACTCACTTTGTATATCAGGCTGGCCTTGAATTCAGAGATCCACCTGCCTCTCCTTCCCAAGTGCTGGTATTAAAGGCATGCACTGCCACACCCAGCTAATAAACTAGATTTTATCAAAACTCACAAGGCTGTTTTTTGTTTGTTTGTTTGTTTTGGTATATAGTGCTGGAGATCAAACCAAGGACCTTGTGCATAGTAGCTGGGCACTGAACTGCATTCCTAGCCCTCCATGTAGCAATTATCAAAATATCACAGTAATTTGGAATAATACATTTTCTATAATTGGAGAGAAAATCCTTTGGGTTGTTTGCATCTGCTTATTAAATTATTGTCACTCTCTGGTGACATAACAGTACATTTGTTGGAACATAGAGTTTGTGAGGAGCAAGCACTCGGGTAGGTTCGATTGAAGGGAAGAAGTGAAAATGTTCAATATAGATAATTATTGATCAGTTTGCACTAAAAAGGGAAGAGAAATAGGGAGTGGCTAGGATAGACCATAGAGCAGGTTGGTTTCTTGTCTTGTTTTTGGTTTGTTTAAGATATTAAGTCATATGATCAAATAGGGTGTAAGTAAGCTGCCAGCATCCCGCTACATACATTCATACACAGCAATTGTGACCTAAGAGCTATACATGCAATGCATTATAAACACGATTTTACGTTGGACAACTGCTTCTATAAGCCTCATATTTTATATAATTACCAAGAAGAGAATTTTAGAATAGAATGAAAAGAATATCACTTAGGTGCATGATTTAAAATAGCAAAACTTTGGGAAATGGGAGGAAAATGTAGAATATAAGTCTTGTATAATAAAGTGTCATTGGCTCTTTAAGTGGCAAAAAAAAAAGGATATTAAGTCATTATATGCTGATGAACTAGTCTGTTAGAGAAGAAATACTGGATTTTACTAATGACACAGTTATTGAAGGGTTCAACATATCTCAATCTTCATCCTCCCCAAAGTATTTATTATTCTTCCTATAGTTATTATTATGTTTAGAATATCATTATACATATATTAGGTGTTAGACCAATTTGCTTCTTTCAGATATTAAGTATTTCTTTATATATCCAGTTGTTTTAGTGTATATATTGGGGGGAGGGGAGTTGGTGTTTGGTTGTTCTTTGCTTTGGGTTTTGTTGTTGTTGTTGTTGTTCCCAGTATAATATTTTTATTAATTAAACACTTGCTTCCCATTCCTCCCAGGTTTCTCCTCCCACCTTGTGCTCCCTCCTCAATAAATAAATAAATAAATAAATAAATAAATAAATAAATAAATAAATAAAAATCCCCCAAAACACCAAATCCAATTTGTGTTTCCCATAAACTCATTAGCACATTGTCAAATTCCTAATGGCCAGCCCCTTAAAGAAAACTGAGCCCTTTCCCACCCACCCCAACAGCCCCCCACCTTTGCCAGAGAGTTAAACTGTTAAAAAGTTACATACACTTCAGCATCTTTATCAAAGGTTTTAAAGACTCCCTTCAATAACTTCTTGTCTGGATTCTGGTGTTTTGTTTTTGTTTTGTTTTTGAGGCAAGGTCCCAGTAGGCACCTGAGCCTGGCATCAGACTTAATAATTAGCCAAGACTGGCCTTAAATTTATCATCTTCCTGCTTTAGCTCCTAACTGCTTGAGGTACATATGCATGCTACTATAATTAGCCCAAAAGCCCTTAATTTATGAAGTAAATTTCATGTCATTTTTGAGGCATTTGAAATAAAACATAATTAATTATTCTAATCTTCTGAAAGAGAAATAAAAGTTTGCACAGACTTATGGAGTTAGTACCATTTAATAAATATTGAGCAACTACTGTGTGACTAACATTGTACAACAGGTGTAAATAAGAGAGATGCTCGTCCTGTTCTTGGAGATGTTAGATATTTTAAAACTACCAAGTACGTTACTTCTACATTGTGCTAATTGGTAAGGATAGAACATTTTGGTTTATAGAAAGGGAAGATCCTTTTTAGGTGGGATGATGGAGAAGACATTTCTGATAACACAATAGAGCTGTTTAAATTTAAGGGTGGGCTGGTGAGATGGCTTGGTGGTTAAGAGCACTGGCTGCTCTTCCAGAGGATGTTCAATTCCAAGCACCCCATGGTGGTCACAACCATCTGTATACCAGTTTCAGGGGATCCAATGCCTCTGCAGGTACCAGACATACAGGTGGTACAGAGTCACATGAATGCAGGCAAAATATCCATACACATAATTTTTTTAGTTAGAGGAAGGAGGAGAAAATTTCAGAGGTTTTGAGACAGAAAAGATCTGGCTTTTGAAAACTAAATAGAAGCTTAGTATCAGTGAAGGTAATCTACAGGACAGTGGTGACAAGAACAGAGACAGGGCACCATTGAAAGAACAAGACCTATATGGAGGTAGTTCTGGTAGGGGCAGGACTGCAAAAGCTGAAAGCCTTGGTTGGAGGATGTTTTCTTCATCACCAGGTTAACAGATGGTGATCTGTCTAGTGCAGTAGCAGAAAACAGACTTTGATATGAGAGCTTTTCAGTTTTTAGAATGAACTGAATTTATTAGGTGTTTAGACTAGATACAGATTGTGGGTTTGGTTTTTTGTAGTTGTGAGAGATGCCTAAAAGAAATCGTTTAATGGAGGAAGAATTAAAATTTTTGTTTTTTGTTTTTAGTCCTTCAATGACATTACATTTAGGCCTATAGCAGCATAGAAGCATCACGAAGAAAGTGCATGGTGTAGGAAACTGTCACCCCAAGGAAACATAAGGGGTCAGGGACAAGATACATTCCTAAGAACATGGTTCTAGTAACCTGCTTCCTGCAGCCAGGCTTGTGTTGGTTAGACCTTTTGTCACTGTGACAAACACCTGAGAGAACAACTTATAGGGAAGAAAGATTACTTTTGGTATCCAATTTTAGTCCATTACTGCTTTATGCCTGTGGCATGGTTGTAGGGGTGTATGATAAAGACTGTTTACCTTCTAGAGATGGGGAAGCAGAGACAGCAGGGGCCAGGGTAAAGAGTCTTCAGAGGTACTTTCTTCCAGCAAGCTCCCACCTCCTAAAATTTCCAATACTTTCCAAAGTGGCACTGCTAGCTGAGACTAAACTTTTATAGACCAGGCTGGCTTTGAATTCACAAGAATCCTGCCTTTCTCTCCCTAGTGTCAGGATTAAAGTCATGTACCACTATACCCAGCCTGGGCGCTAAACTTTTAATGTGAATTGTGTGAATCTTTGAAGGATATTTTATACTGTATAGTTGGACTTTCTTTTGGGGGGGAGAGACCACCACCCTCCAAATAATGGCACAGAGACTTAGTAATTATGAAAGCCTGGCCTTTACCTAAGGCTTGTTCCCAACTAGCTCCTGTAACTTAAATTAACCTATTTCTATTAATCTACATTCTGCCACATGGCCTTTTACCTCTCCTCCATTCTGTATGTCTGACTCCCTCTGTGTCTTGCTGGCATCTCTTGTATGCTCCAGATTCTTTTCCAGTTCCTCTCCCCGGAAGTCCTGCCTAGTCTCTCCTGCCTAGCTATTGGCCATTCAGCTCTTTATTAAACCAATCACAGCAATACATCTTCACACCATGTACAAATATCCCATAACATTACCTTGAATCCATAGCAAGGTTTCACCCCCAAGTTTCCATTACTTCTCAATAATGCTATTAGTGGATTAATACTCTTATTATCCATAACCTCTCAAGAACACTACTGGAGTCTGTGAAATGGCTCAACAGATGAAAGCACTTGCTACCAAGCTTGATGAGCTGTGTTGAATCCCCAGGACCCACATGGTGGTAGGATGTACCTAGACATGTTCAAGGCCCTGAACTCAATCTCTGGCACTACAAATTAGTTATATGTGTTTAATATAGGATAATTTGTTTGGTAATGGTTGTTTGATTATATGTGTACATTAGCATTATATAAGAGAAACTCTGGAGGAATATAACCTATTGCTAATGCTGGTTGCATCTTCAGCTGAGGTAGAGAGAGGTATGATAAAGGAATTAGTATAGACACTAATACAATTTTGTATTTAAATATCTTACAAAGAGAATTGTTAATTTTGTAATCATTAATAATTTAAAAATGCAAGTCAAGATTTGCCTAACATAACACTTCGTTTTTTAAGTAAAAGGTCTTTATAAATCTAATGAATCTGGGACTACTTTAGGCCAATTCTAAATTGTAAGTTAGAAAACAAAAACCAATAAAACTGTCATTTTGCTTGGTTGTCAAGTCTCTTGACTATATGAAGCTCATGTCAAAAGATGATTTAAGGATTAGAAGAGCAATTTTGAAACTGTGAAAGGATTCAGCCTGTTCCATTCATCAGTATGTAGATAGGAATTGTTAGCATAAATTTAAGATTCCCACTTCCTTAAATACATCGTATCAAGCACCTGTTCTTCTGCTTAGTTTTTTTCTGTTATTTCCAAATTGCTGATTTACCATCTGCTTGGAAGAAGTTACACTAAGTCTTTAATATTCTCAAATGTCCCTTTTCTGTTCATCCTTTAATGAAATTCTTGTATCTACCTATTCCTCTATACGGGTAGTACCTCTAATGTATCATAGCTTATATATGTTTCATTCAAAAGTTTTATAAGCTTTCTGAAGGTACACTAGATCTCCCCCCACCCCTGCCGTGTGTGTGTGTGTGTGTGTGTGTGTGTGTGTGTGTGTGTGTGTGTGTGTGTGTGTGTGTGTGTGTGTGTGTGTGTTAGACTGAAATAGACATTGTGTGTCTTTGTCACTCTACATTATTTTTTGAACCTAGAGATTGGTTTAGACTTTCTGGTCAGTGAGTCCCTAGGATCTTCCTGTGTCTGCCTACCAGTGCTGGCACTACAAATAGTACTATACCCAGGCTTTTATATGGGTGCTAGTGATCCAAACTTAGTTCCTCATGCATGCATTGCATGTACTCTACCTACTGAGCCATCTCCCCAACCCCTAGACTAAATCCTTTTGCTCTTAAGTACCCCAAGCCTAACATCAATGAAAGTCCATGTAATTAATTGTTTGGAAAATTTATTGTAAATACTAAAATCAGTTGATACTATAACCAAGAATGAATGTGAATTGCTATAGATTCCATTTGTTCTTGAGCGTTTGTTGAGCACCTGTTGTATGTAAAGTACTGCTTGTGCGTGCTGGGGAAAGGGTGATAAGTCCTTGGTGTGGTGGAAGAGTCAGATTTCAGACACTGAGATTTTCTGATAATTTGCAAAGCAGATGTGGGCTATGAGTGAAAGGACAGAATGCTTTTGAAGAATTCAAATTTATGGGACCTGTAGTGCTGTGTGCCTATGGGAGGCTGGTGCAGTGAGCAGAAGCCAAATCCCATGGTTCCTTGGAAGTCAGACACAAAAGCTTTTTAGATAGTGAGGAGAATATTTCTTGGTTTCATTTGTGTTTCAGAGTATTTGGATCTTAGGGTTGTGTTTTAAGAAATACCATGTTGGGTGTGGGGGTGTGGCACATGCCTTTAATCCCAGCACTTGGGGAGGCAGAGGCAGGAGGATTTCTGTGAGTTCCAGGCCAGCCTGGTCTACAGAAGTGAGTTCCAGGACATCTAGGACTGTTACACAGAGAAAAAAAAAAAAAAAAAAAAAAAAAGAAGAAGAAGGGGGGAGGAGAGAGAGAGAGAAGAGAGAGAGAGAGAGAGAGAGAGAGAGAGAGAGAGAGAGAATGAGAATAAATACCATGTTGAATGAATTGTTTGCAGTTTATATTTTTCTGTGTTTCAAAATATTTATATACTTTTTAAATTTCTGTCTTGAAGCAGAGAAGTGGTGAATCTGTTAAAGTGCACCAACTTGATGTTGCTATTCCTTTGCATCTCAAAAGCCAGCTGAGGAAAGGGCCCCCACTTGGTGGAGGGGAAGGAGAGACAGAATCTGCAGACACAATGCCATTTGTCATGTTAACAAGAAAAGGCAATAAACAGCAGGTAAGAAATGTCCACTGTGTAGTTAATTGTTGGTTATCAGGTGTGAGAATTAACTCTGTTTAATAAATTCTAAGTTACCCTTTCCCTACAAAAAGGGATGGAAACTTAAAATATTCAGTGGTAGAAATATTTTCCATTATATGTATAGGAGATGCATTGATTGACTTTTACAGTATGGATGTGTGTTATTGGAAAGGACATTTAAATTCTATGTGTGTGTGTGTGTGTGTGTGTGTGTGTGTGTGTGTGTATATATATATATATATATATATATATATATATATATATATATAGAATATATAAATTCCTTGACTTTACATAGGAAACTGTACAAAGAAGTTCAGTATGGTGGTAGGGAAGAAGATATTGACTAACATCTCAAGAAAATCCTGAGCTGCCAAGATTTTTCTTGAAATCTGTTATCTGACCCCATGCCTTCTCTTATATTCTTACTATACTCTTTCTTTTCCACATGTTACATATGGTCTCTCAAAATCATTTTCCTGGCTACTATGCCATTTTTTAGGGATTCATGTGTGTTCATTTAGTATTTAGTTGATACTGAGCATCAACCCTGCACCAGTAAGCCTGTGTATGTGTCTGGGTCCTAGGACTATAGTGACACACATGATGGAATGACTATCCTCATGGGTTTTATACCCTACTGAGATAATAAGACATGGCATACAAGGATAAAGGCTAGCTCTCAGACACAGCTCTTGGGTGCACATGTATCAGTTCTGTTTTTATGATTTATCATTTCTGTTATCAGGTTCATTTCTAAAGTTGATTAATTCATGTAGTAATTAACATTTTTCCATTTAAATGATAAATAAAATAATGGTATATATTAGAATTAAATACTAGATTTTATGAAATAAAGATAGCTGCCACACAAGTCTAATACTTGGTCTTTGTGTTATCCACACATCCATTTGGCATATTTGTTTTCATGCTAGGCCCTTTGTATAGAGCCTAAGTTAAGCAAATTCTTCCTCTCTTGGAGCTTTCGTTCTCATTTAGGAGGGAGGCATATAGTAATGAAATTTAGTGTCAGCTTGGGGTGATGTGAGGGTTAATAAAGCAAGATGAGAAGAAATAGTGATAGGGATGGGGCAAGGAGACTTTCAGTAATTGCCATAATGGTAAGCAAGAGTCTCTGAAAGATTAGCAGGGCTAGCTAGCTCTTGGTGAATGCTACTACTTGGCCTTGGATGTCTGCTTCTCTGTCCCTTTGTCCTCCACAGCTTGCCTCCCTGCTGTCCTTTCAGATTTAGCTCCTTCTGGATCCAGTAGCTGAGACCCATTCCTGTCACTTAAAGAATAGAGGGCCACCTTCCACAATCCCCCAGATCCTCCAAGCCCAGCTCCAGGCTCAAATTGGCTTCTTGAGGACAAAGGACAGCTCTGCAACACTATCCTTAGCACCAGTGCCAGCAGATGGAAGCCCAAGCAAAGATGCTGACTCCCTGCACACACCTATACCTGAACCTGGAAGTAGCCCCTTCTTGAACCCAGGCCTCAAAGTAGGCTGCCACCTAAATGCCCTCAGCCTTGTTCCAGAACCTAAAAACTGTTACACTGCAATATCCATCAAACTCTGCACCTTCCCCAGGAACTGGAGTGTGTGCAAGTACTCAAACCTTGGGAGTAGGCAAAATAGGGGAGTCATTTAACTCCCTAGGCCCTGAATCTTGACCTCCAGGAGTATGGCTGGGAGTCTCTATTTTAGCTGTCAAGCTACCAGGCAGGTGTGAGGGGCTGAGGTCCTGCCCCTTGGGAAGGACAGCCCCCACTAAATTAAGGCCTGATACCCCTTCCTTCTTTTCCAGTAAGAAAAAAAGAGAGAGAGAGAGAGATTAAGACAATCACCAGCACCCTAGCCCCTAGGCTGAGGGGCACAGAGGCTTGAAGAACCTTGCAGCCATGTTTACCCACCCTCCACACTGTTAATGTACATTGGTGTTTTGCCACAGAACTGGAATAACAAACATTTGTGAGCTACTGGGTGGGTGGTGGGAATTGAACCCGGGTCCTCTGGAAGAGCATTCAGTGCTCTTAACTACTAAGCCATCTCTCCAGCCCTGAGTATCTCTGTTCTTGTCCATACTTTCTTGTTTAGATAAGTGATCTTGGAAGTCCTACTTTATACCATTCTTTTGCTGGCTGGTATGTGAAGTCTCGATTATAGCAACATAATAGGGCCAAGGCCCACCCCTCTGTCTGTGCTTTCTGTGCTCACTCAGTCTCTAAGGAGGAAAGTGAGAGCTGGTTTTGGTAGGAATCCTAAATTAGGTGTTATATCCAGATCTTTACCAAAACTACTTTTCAGTTACCTGGAGTTGTTAATTTACCACTGAAACCAGGAACCTCAAATCCCAGAGATTGAACTTTTTTCCCTAGGCCTACTTAGTTTTTTGAGCTAGACTTTTTAAAAAGAAACTTAGTCATCACATTTTAGGTCTCCTTTATTCTCCTCTGTGCTCTTCCGCTGTACCCCCTACCCATGCCAACGACTTTTCTTGGCACACACACAAAGTCTGAAAAGGTAATTTAATTCTAGCATTTTAAAGCATATACAATACACAAAGCCTTTACATGGTGGGGGGCCCAAAGGGCAGTGTTTAGCAACTATACATAATTAGGTATTTCTTGGTTCTCATTACTGCATAGCTACTCATGCCTTGGCATGTACCTTGGGGTCCTGAGTTTTACTAACTGAAAGGAAGCTTAGAATTTTCTTTTCTGAAGAAAAGCTATACAACAGTTTTCCTCTTTGTTATATTCAGTTACACATAAAAATCCATTGTCATCAGATTGCACATGCTGTTTAGTCTGTATACAACTTGTAGGCTCTGAAATTAAATCAAGATGTACCTTAAGGCTAGGCATGTTGATACACACCTATAATTCTCAGAGGTTGAAACAGGGTCATTAATCTGAAGGCCAGTTTCAGGAAAATTATTTGAAGAAGCATCATGGTATTTTGTGGTTTGAATAAGTGTATTTTGTTGTGGGTTTTGTTTTTTTTATTTAGCTTTTAGATGTTGGCTTTTTGATGCAACGGCTTTTTTTTCAAGTGTAAAATTTGTTGCTGTATAGGAATGTTTAATTGTTCAGTTCAGTGAAAGATCTCTTTGTGTACCAGATTCCTGTTTAGAAAAAACTTACTATGACATCATCTGCAAAAAATTGTTTATCAATGAAGTGAGTTGGTGAAGAGAAGTAAAAGAAAAACAGTGTCAAAAATCAATGTCTACATTTACATATTTATGAATTTGATCATTAAAAAATTTTAGCATAATAGCTCTGTTATATAATTCAGCATATTTTGTTTTTAAAAATACAAAGTAAACTGCGCACTAGTGGCACACACCTTTAATCCCAGTTCTCAGGAGGCAGAGGCAGGTGGATGTCTTGAGTTCAAGGCCAACCTGGTAGTCTACAGAGTGAGTTTCTCAAGATAGCTAGGGCTACACAGAGAAACCCTGTCTTGAAGAAAAAAGAGAGTAGGGGTTAGAGAAATGGCTCAACAGTTCAGTGTTTGCGATACAATCATGAGGACCGGAGTTTGGTTCCAGCAAACCAGAATCCCACAGACACCTGTAACTCAGCTCTGAGGAATCCAACACTCTCTTTTCTCCTTCACACAAGCAAATATGCAAATAAAATGAATGCTTAAAAAATGCAAAGTAGCCGGGCATTGGTGGCGCACGCCTTTAATCCCAGCACTCGGCAGGCAGAGGCAGGTGGATCTCTGTGAGTTCGAGACCATCCTGGTCTACAAGAGCTAGTTCCAGGACAGCCTCTAAAACCACAGAGAAACCCTATATCGAAAAACCCAAAAAAAAAAAAAAAAAAAAGCAAAGTATATTTAACTTAATACTGGAAGACAAACCATTCTTTTGCAACCAGTACCCATAAAGAATTATGATTTGTTACATGTTTCAACTAGAATAATTAGTACTTACTATAACTTGAGACTCTATATTATATGTATGTATGTATGTATGTATGTATGTATGTAATTTTAAAATGCAGCTGTTATGATCCAGCTTTAAACACCTTCAGTCCCCTACTGTTACTGACACATGCTCCAGAAGCTCAGTGAGTGATCATGCCTTTGATCTAGAGTCATACATTAGGTCTCTTAGGACAGTGCAACCGAGATTTTAGGTTATATGCTTAGGTGGTTAGTATAGCTTACTTTAAAAATTTCCCATGGAACCATGAGCCATGATTTTATAGATTTTTATCTAGGTTTGTCTGCCATATGCATTCCTAAGCTAGAAACACCTTGCTTAAAACAAGCATTCCAAGAAAGGGAACTGGATCTCTGGGTCAGTTGCTTCAGTCTCATCTTCAAAACGAAGTACTCAGAGTGAGGAAGATGGGTCAGATTTGTCCTATATAGTTTGGGAAGCAGGTAGAAATGTAAGGAATATGCCTTTCATTTTGCTTTATAAAAGCCTTTTAAAAGTTGTTTACATATCACTGGTCTGCAGGATGAAAAGTTGTCCTGGCTCTAGGCATTTTCTTCCAGAGAACTGCTATTCATGAAGTCAATTAAACTTAGTGGCTTTCTGGTTTTCATCCACTGCCAAAAGGCTGTGTTTCTTCTTAGGATAATACAGGTATCATTTGGACAAATCTGATGTATAGTGAAGGATACATTGGGGTTTTCTGATTTGTTTGGTGTTTGGTTTTTGGGTTTTTTTTGGACAGGGTTTCTTGTGTAACTTGCCTGTCCTAGCACTAACTGTGTAGATTGGGCTGGCTTCGAACGCAGAGATCCACCTGTCTCTGCCTCCCAAGTGATAGGACTAAAGGTGTGCACCACCACTGCTCAGCCTAATAGTACTGCTTTCTAAACTAATATATTCAATTCTACTTGACTATTTTATCAAGCTATTTGTGATTCCAATGTTATTTTTCCTCCAGTTTAAGATTCTTAATGTGCCCATGTCATCCCAACTTGCTGCAAATCATTGGAACCAGCAACAAGCAGAACAAGAGGAGAGGATGAGAATGAAAAAGCTCACATTAGATATCAATGAACGACAAGAACAAGAAGATTATCAAGGTATAAAATAATTTATAGGCAGGCTGGAAAGATGGCTCAGAGGTCTGAGTTCAATTTCCAGCAACCATGTGGTGGCTCACAACCATCTATAATGAGATCTGATGCCCTCTCCTGGTGTACAGGCAGAACATTGTATACATAGTAAATATATAAGTCTTTTTTTAAAAAAGATAGTGTATAAGATAGTAATAATAATTTATAGGCCAGGAATGTGGCATAGGCCATAGGCTTACAATGCCATCACTCTGGAGGCTGAGGCAGGAAGATCACCAAACATTTGAAGACAGCTTAGGCTACATAGTAAGACTTTCTCAAAAAGAAAAAAGAAACCTGCTAACAATGTATACCAGATATCAAAATTGTTACTTCCTTTACCTTTTCATGCTTTCAATACCTCATAATCATTAGCCTATATAATACTCGTTTTTTGAAAGTTACTATGTATATATGAACGCCAATGAACTGGATCTCCCTGGTGATTTGTGTATTTGTAGAAGTACATATTTACAAGAGCTAACAGCATTTTTCCCTTTGCTCCTAATCACAGAAATGTTGCAGTCTCTTGCACAACGCCCAGCTCCAGCCAACACCAATCGTGAGCGGCGGCCTCGTTACCAACATCCAAAGGGAGCACCTAATGCAGATCTAATCTTTAAGACTGGTGGGAGGTAAACAGCCTTCACTTGCTTCTTCCTCACAAGGGTTTCTGTTAGTGTTTTTGTGAACAAATTGAGAGTTTGGGATTAGACTCAGTACAGTTAATTTTATTGAAGCCTGTTACATCAATGCTAAACATACAAAATAGCTTAGGAGATGATGAGAAATATTAGTTTCCAAGTCTCCTCCAAGCTCATTCCTTGTATCCTTTCTTTGTGAGAGTCTTAAACTCTTCAGCTAACCTCTGTGTCCTATTTTATCTAAAACCACAACTTTAAAAAAAGAAAAAGAACAACTTAACTTATCTATTGTCTTAGGGTTTCTATTGCTATGACAAACACCATGACCAAAAAGCACGTTGGGAAGAAAAAGAGAGTTTATTCAGCTTACACTTCCATGTTGCTGTTCACCAAAGGAAGTTGGGATAGGAACTCAAACAGGATAGGATCCTGGAGGCAGGAGCTGATGGAGGGGTGCTGTTTACTGGCTTGCTCCCCAAGGCTTGCTCAGCCTGCTTTCTTACAGAACCCAGGACCAGCAGTCCAGGGATGGCATCACCCACAATGGGCTGGGCCCTCCCCCATTGACCACTAATTCAGAAAAATGTCTTACAGCTGAATCTCATGGAGGCTTTTCCTCAACTGAGGCTCTGATGACTCTAGCTTGTGTCAAGTTGACACACAAAACCAGCCAGTACAACTAACCAATTGTTGACATGACGCATAAACACATCACTATTAAGCCACAGTCTTTCCTTTCTTATCCACCCCCAAGATCTCACATTAAAAACATAAATAACTTTAAAAGTCTCATAATCTTTACAAATTGAAAAGCATTAAAAGTTCAGTCTCTTTAAAATATCAACTCTCTCTAAAAATCCAAAATCTTCTTAAAAAGTTGAAAGTCTTTCAGCTGTGGGCTCCTATAAAATCAAAATTAAATACTTTCTTACTTCAAGAGAGAACCAGAGCACAGCCACAAACCAAAGCAAAACCAAACTCCAGCTGTGTGAACAATACAACATCCAATGTGTGTGCTCAACTCATGGTCTTCAGGACTTCACCAAAGGTCTTGGATCATTTCCTGTGCTTTGCCCTCTTCACTCAGCTTGTCCTCTCCACTGTGGCTGACTCTACTCCACTGCTGCTGCTGTCCTTGGTGGTTGTCCCATGGTACTGGCATCTCCAAATGCTGGGGTCCTCTGCTGTAACTGGGCTGCGCTTTCACCAATAACCTCTTAGAGGCTCTCTTCAGGGTGCCAAGCCTCAACTTATCTCCATGACCCCTTCTTTCCTGGACCTTCAACTGCTACTGAGGCTGCACTTTCGCTAATGGCCTCTCCTGGCTTCTCATAGTGCCAAGGCTCAGCTGGTTTCCATGACCCCTTCATGCCTTAAAAACCAGTACCACCTGGGTGACTCTTAATACTACCAAGTTCTGCTGCCAGCTCAAGGTACAATGGTGGCCATCTCTGGAACACAGCTTCTGTGTGCAGACTCTGAGGAAACCTTAGTGAAGCTGATCTTAATCACTGCTAAGTTTTCACCTCCAGCTGACCAGCATCGAGTATCCCAGCAAAGCAAAGGTTTCGCTTTAGTACTGGTATCTTGTTAATCACAGCTGGCTTCAGCCCAGATAACCAGAACCACAGGTTAAATCAGAATAGCAAGTAGCCCTGCTAGAGTCTTTAAACTTCCCTCTGAAATTCACAAACCAAGCCTCCATCCTCGGCACTGCCCTCAACATTATCTTCCAAGCTCCCACAGACCATCCCACTGGGCTCTCAACACTCAATGGTTTCTCTAGCCCAAAGTTCTAAAGTCCTTCCAAAATCCTCCCCAAAACATGATCAGGTCTGTCACAGCGATACCCTACTACACTGGTACCAACTTGTCTTAGTGTTTCTGTTGCTGCGATGAAATACCATGACCAAAAAGCAAGTTGGGGAAGAAAGGTTTTCTTTGGTTTATACTTTCATATTGCTGTTCATAATAAAAGGAAGTCAGGATAGGAACTCAAGCAGGATAGAAACCTGGAGGCAGGAGCTGATGCAGAGACCACAGAGGGGTGCTGCTTACTGGCTTGCTCCTCGTGGATTGTTCAGCCTGCTTTCTTATAGAACCCAGGACCACCTGCTCAGGGATGGAACCTCCCACAATGGACTGGGCCCTTCCTCACCAATCATTAATTAGGAAAATGCCTTACAGCCCCATTTTATGGAGGCATTTTCTCAACTGAGTTTCCCTCCTTTTGATAACTCTAGTTTGTGTGTCAAGTTGACATAAGACTAGCCAGCACATCCATCATCTTTAAGAATGGCCCCGTGAGCCTATAATGGTGGCACATGCTTATCCTGGGGATTTGATAGGCATAATCAAGAGTTGATAGGAATGTAAATTAACAGTCCTTTAGAAAATTACAGGCATTTACCTTGAATGCAGTAAGATGCTGTAAGTAAAAGTATTTTCTGAATTTTTCTGTAGTGCAGAACAAGTTACTTTCTGTTCTGTTAGTGTTGAAAGCTGATACTGTGGCGTCTTCATCAAGTGTTGTACTGATACTTCAGTTTCACATGGATTATTCCAGTGCTTTTCAAATTTTGCAGATGCACATCAATTATTTACTGAAATGCATCTTGCCTACCCTTGTTTTTTTGAGACTGGGTATTGCTATGCTGTCTAGGTTGATGTAAGTAATCCCAAGCTTAATTTCCCCATCTCATCTTTTCAGGCAGCCAGGACAGCTCGCTTGAGCGATCGCTCGCGCTCGCGCTCTGTCTCTCTCTCTGTCTCTCTCTCTGTCTCTCTCTCTGTCTCTCTCTCTCTCTCTCTCTCATAATTAACCCAGCTAGGCATGTATTCTACCATTGAGCTAAATGCCCCAGCCCATGGTTTTTTGTTTGTTTGGTTTGGTTTGTTTTGAGACAGAATCTCCCTATGAAGGAGTGAAGGAAGGCCTTCAATTCATAATTCCAGTACACAGACGGGAATTATTTTGTTCCATCACACTCCATGTGGGAACTTCTTTATTATTTATTATGAAATAGTATACTACCTAGAATAAACATTAACCCAAGTATTCATTAGAAATACTTTTTCAGCTCTTAGTATCACTCAGGATGATTCTTTGCTTATAAGCTCGTCAAGTAACATTGTACTAAAAGTCTGTCTACAAAAATTTTTAATATTCTCTCATGTACTGCACTTACTTATTCCATTTTACACAGCTGCTTTGTGTTTACTTCAGGAGAGACGTTTGCATCTTTGAATTCTTATTTTCAGGAAATGGTGTGCCGATTTTCTCTCTTCCTTCTTCCCCATTCAGTTAGTCAGTTCTGGGAGTTTTTTCTGGGTAGATAACAGCTCAGGATACACTTCCCCATGTTTTTATTTTATATTTGAAAGTTTCTTGTTACTGTAACCTGTGTTTGTAAAACATAATGTAGGAGTTAATTCAAGCTGCCATGAGGAAGTCCAACAGATTGAGTGGCTTCAGCAGCAGAAGTTTGTCTCATTTTTGGAGACAGGAAATGTGAGGCCAGGGAATCAGCAAGATACATAGAGAGTAGAAGGGAGAGGGAGAAAGTAGGAGACAGAGAGATTAGTTGCAGAAAAGGTGTAGGAGACACACCTTCTATGGAGGACATGTATGATCTTCAAAAAGCATTTACTTCGAGAAGTTTGTGCATGATAATTATTGCTGGTGCTGGACTCTTGCCCCAGTTTTGCCCTGCAGTGGTAAAGTTCCTAATATCATCCTGTTTGTACCTTTAGGAGACGTTGATCCAGCAGCACGTGTCATTTCATTAGGTCCTGTATCTGATGTTGTGGATAGTGGAGTCCTCCAGCAATTGAATGAGAGCAGCGGACACATCTCAGCATGTCGGTCTAGAGAGTTGCGAATCTAAACCTGGGACAGGCTGGGGCCATGAGGCAGAAACACCAGCCTCTGCCAACACCGGAACAAGCCGACGCTTCCAGACAAGGCAGAAAGGCCTTTTGTAATGGAAATCACGTGAGGGTTAATCTTCTCTTGAGAATGGCAGTCAAGAAATGAGAAGGTTCACTTGACTACTGAGCAGTTACACCAGGAAGTGCGTCAATGAGATGACTGAGCCGGAGAAGACACGGTTGAGATGGGAATGGTATGGGGGAAATGAACTTGAGTTTTAAACTTGATTTAAGTTACAGTGTCTCTGAATTGAACATCCCATGTTGGAAGAAGATACATTTGGGGGCTCCAGGACTACAGTAGAAAAGTATAGAGCAAGCAGTAAAATCTTCTAGTAAAAACTTAACATGCAGGACAACAAAATGATGAAAGATAAACAAATGCCAGATAAGCCACCAGGAAGGTTCTGTTAAGGAGTTTGTTTTGAAGGAACAAGGGATGAGGGAGGAAAAACCAGTTTTATCCATCAGAGTCAGTGATGTAAAATTGCCTATTATAGTGAAAGAAAATGTGAAGACTGTTAATATGCAAAGCATTAATTGAGATGGTTTAGAAAAGTCTGATACCAGCCTAAGAACGGGGATATAGTTGAGCCCATTGTAAGTATCATTGAAAACAAAAGGTGCCAGTGAGCATGTCACGGAAGAAGGAAGGACAACAAGAAGTGGATCAGAGTATTTTGTTGACCTTCATGGGTTTACAGCCTCTGTGTCTAAACAAAATATGGAAACAAGTAGCGCTTTTACTTTGCTTTTGTTTTCGTTTCATTTTGTTTTCTCCCTCCCCCCCCCTAGTAGAAATGAGGGTTCTTAGTCTGTTTCTGACAGTCTGTTAATTTATTAGGATAGGTATCTTTCATTTGCTTTCAATAGGCATAGTAATTTAGTTAAAGAACACATTTGTATGCTACAACTTGATTACATCTTTTTTTCTATTTTGCATCTTTCTTTTACCATGTTTCAGTTTCTGCATGTAGATTTCAATAAGAAACAAAACTTGTAAAGTTGTAACATTTCACTTGGAAATGCTGCCCAATCTTCACCAGCTTCAGAAATCTGACCTTTGCCGATGCTGCAATAAAGTGTTGTAATTTGGATTTGGCATGATTTGTTTTTTTTTTAGTTTGGGAAACATTTCAGCTGATCGGCTAGTATCACCCAGGGTCATCTTCATGCTTTATAAAAAATATTGTCTGATAGGTATGGTGGTACATGACTGTAATTCCAGAACTCAGTACTGACGAAGGAGGATCACAAGTTGGAGGCTAGCCTGTGCTGTATAGTAACTTTAGTATATAGTGAAACTTTGTCTTTAAAAAAAAAAAAAAAAAAAAAAAACCAAGGTCTCCCTATAGCCTTGCCTGAATGTACTCACTCTGTAGATCTTGGAACTCAATACAGACCTAGAACTCCTGGAAATCTGTCTGCCTCTGTTTCCCAAATGCTGGGATTAAAGGCGTGTGCCACCTTGCACACAAGACATTGTCTTTAAAAACCAAATAGTAGATTTCTTGCCTAGCATGACCAGGCCCTGTGTTGCATCTCTAAGAAATATGAAAGAAACAAAGGGAAGCACTTCCTTCCAGTGTTCCTAAGTTAGTTCCCCCACACACATTTATCAAAGGTAAACATATTCACTAACCAGCTATCATCAGACTCCTTCCTTCTATCTGGTGATCCACCTTTAAGAACTAATGAACTGAGAACCCACCTTTCTCAAGGTAAGCCAGGCACTTTCCTAGCAGGGCCTCAGACACTCTTACTATACATAATCCTTTGCATGACAGACATTGCAGAATTAACCCATTTAAAACCAAGCAGCCAGCTATTCGAGAAAAAACAGTGGAAGAGAAAAAAAAACAAAAACAAAAACAAAAGTAGCTCTCGGAACCACAACACAAGGAATCCAGTAAGGGGTGGGATTATAACTGTCAGGCCCTAGGTTGGAACCCCAGTACTACAAATAACAAAAGTTAAGATTGCAAAAAGCTCCTGCCTATAATAATAATAATCATAATCATAATAAGAATCATAATACCAATCCTAATAAGCCAGTGGGATATTACCCTAGAATATAAAGATAAGTGTGGGCAGAAGTATTCATTCTGCAGATGAGTCATCCTGAGAGATGTCTTCTCACTCAGTGTCAATAATTGTGGGATTTTTATTATTAGCAGCAAATAATTTCACTATAGGGAGTAAGTGCTAGAGAATAATGAGAATACTTTGCCAGTACTATAATGAGAGAACTTCCAGGCTTCCTAACAATTTCAACTGTATATAAGATCTTTATCCATAATGAGAAACTTCAGGACAGAAATGAAATTAAATGGGCCCTAGGTCCTCATTGGAAGTGACTTAAAGTATTTACACTTTCAGGGGATGGAGAAATGGCTCAGTGATTAAGAAAATTGGCTTTTTCTTCCAGAAGATCTTGCACCTACATGGTGCCCAACAACTGTCTATGACTCCAATTCCAGGAGATCTGGTAACTCCTGGCCTACCACCACCACCACCACCACCACCTCCTCCTCTTCCTCCTCCCCCCTCCTCCTCCGCCTCCTCCGCCTCCTCCCCCCTCCTCCTCCTCCTCCTCCTCTTCCCCACCCCGGCATAAAAATAAATTTTAAAAACTAAAGTGTTTACACTTCAGGGGTTAACTGAGCTATCTAGACTTCAATGTGTTAAAAGACAATTTGAGATTGCTTGAAGCAAAGGTGATTATTACAAGGATTCTGAGTATAAAGCAATGTTCAGGAGTCCACGGGCATTAGACAAGTAAACACAAATATTCTCTGCTCCTCACCATTGTTCATGCTCATGGTAGACTGCTCTTGCTACCTAAAATGTCACAGACTAGGCAGTTTAAGCAATGGCTTCTAGCTCTTGAGGCTTCAAATCCAAGGACTGGCAGGGAGTAGGCCTTCATTTGTTCTTCCGAGCCTTCTTCACTGTGTCCTCACAAGACTTTCTCATGTATGACATCTCTTTTTTCTTTTCTTTCCTTTGAAGACACATAGCCTTCTCTGTCTTCAAACTTGGTATGTACCAAAAAATTGTCTTGAACTTCCAATCTTCTCAGGTGCATACATTCCCATTCTTGGTTTCTGTACTTCTGGGGATCAAAGCCAGAGTCTCATCTATTTTAGATATGCACTCTACCAGCTAAGCCACTTACGAAGGCCTGTCTTTACAATGGCTGGTATTTCCATAGATGCAGAGACTGACTTAATAGACTGCAACCAATTCTTCACATTTCCCTATGTGAAGAATGGCCAGCTTGCTTGGCTGGGACATCTCTGGATCTGTGGTCTGATCCCGGGATCCCTGTGAGCTACCCAAAGGAAGACTACTTCCTACATTAAGCTAAGTTTTCCACATAGCTGTAAGTTTCATTTCTAATTTTCAGTTTTTCTAGAACTCCCAGATATTTTTCAGAAACAACTCTAAACATCCTCTGTATGGCTGGCACCAGCAATGAAGCAGTCAGACCAGTGCTTTAGACTTTAGGCAAATATAAAATATAGGTAAAACCAATTTCAAGTTTTATAAATCCTGTTTGTGTAAACATGTACTGGTATTTTTAATATTCTGCTCATATAAGATACTAAAAATCAGCCTGTTAAGATGGATTTAAACATTTGTATAAATACTTAGAAAGGATGGGAAGACAAAACAAATGTTTATACAATCTGTTCTACAAACCAAGCACAGTTCTAAGCAATAGATACAGAGGTAGGGGTTGAGGAGTGTTTCTGCCTATAATGGGCTAGCTTGCTAACAAGACATAGAAAAGCAATGTAAGCAAGTCAGTGAAAGGAAGTGCTGTTGTCTGTACAGTGCTCGGGACAGCATTTGACCCATAGGAAGTTTGTGGTTTTTGTAATTACTCACTTTAGCATGTGGTGTTTACTCCACTGGAGTCACTGGAGTATCCAACCTGTCCTTTTTGGCCTTGCTTATCCTACTTAGCCTTCAAGGTCCAGTTGAAAGCAGAGTATGGTGATGCATGTCTGTACTCCCAGTACTTACTTGGGAGAGTAAGGAAGAAGATTGAGCCCCAGACCAGCCTGGTATATTCAGCAAATTATTCTCTCTCTCTCTCTCTCTCTCTCTCTCTCTCTCTCTCTCTCTCTCCTCTCTCTCTCTCCCTCCTCCCTCCCTCCCCTTCCCTCTCTCTCGATCTCTTCCCCTCCTCCCCCCGCCCCCCCCCCCGTCTGTCTGTCTATCTGTCTGTCTGTCTGTCTCTGTCTCCAGGATTTTTTTGTGTAACAAACAGTACTGGCTGTCCTGGAACTCACTCTGTAAACCAGACTGGCCTCAAACTCACAGAAATGTGCCTGCCTCTGCCTCTGCCTCTGCCTCTGCCTCTGCCTCTGCCCATGCCCCAGCAGACAGATCTCTGTGAGTTCAAGGCCAGCCTGGTGTACAGAGCAAATTCCAGGACAGCCTCCAAAGCTACAGAGAAACCCTGTCTCAAAAAAAAAAAAAAAAAAAAGTGGGGGGAGGGAGGGAGGAAAAAGGGAAGGAAAGGAAACGAAAGGAAAGGAAAACCTAGCCATTCCCTTTTCAGTTTAAGGGGGTACTCCCTTGCCTGCCTTCCTGCCCCTGAAGGAGACACAGTGCACAGCCCACGTGCAGGGATGTAAGGTAAGAAATAAGGCACCCGACAGATGCTCTCCCTCGGGCTTCTAGGAAATGTGCTCAGTCCCAAGGAGTGGGTGTGTTGGCCCAATCACCTGTCGGCCATCTTAGATTGGAAAGGGTCTTCTTTCTACTGTATAGGTTCAAGCTCCCTATCTAGTTTACCTTGACCAATTAAGCTCATAATTTGGAAAATGGAAGCAAATGCATGGGTCTGTTTCTCCAGTTCACATTTGGCTCTGGATGATGGCATGGCCATGATGACTTGGAGCTTGCATGGGCCCGTGCTAGCAAAAAACATTGTCATAGCAGAGAACAGCAGTCTGATGCCATGAACTGTGGCTGTCAGGCCTCAGAGATACTTGTTCTGATGGAGAACATTTCTTCAGGGAAGCCCAAAGCAGAAGAAATGCTCTCTGCATTCAGAGGAGCAAAGGAAGCAGCAAGCTGGCCAAGGTTACTCTCTGTGTGTAGAGCATCAGCTCCAGCACTCCATAATTTTCATGAGTTATTGGCCTCAAACTTTCAGGCTTCTCATCTATAAAGTGTAGAAAACTCAGGGTTGTGTGAGAAAGTAATAGGATGATGGGCTTGAGGCTCAGCACAACGGCTGGGTACTCCAGAGACATCAGTGTGAAGCATTTCTTCTGCCTCTGTGTGCCTGGTACAGTACATGCAAAGTGGACCAAGCAAGCTGTTTCCTGGACAGTCTCATAAACCAACATCAGGTTCTGACCTGGCAGCCAAAGTCACATGGGTAAATCCAACCCACAACTAATCTTCATTACTTGTAGTAAAGTATTGAAGCAGCAATGTGTATTCTACCCTTTGGATGAAACTAGGCTGGTCAAGTTGTGGTTCCCAGCCAAGTAATGTCTACATTTCCCAAGAGATCTGCAGACATAAGCCTTTTATTTTACTTTATTTTATTTTATTTTTTCTGTACTATCTCCCCTAACCAATAACAAAGGCTGATAGTTACATCAATATTATGGAGAAGTATGGAAATATGTAATAGTTCCATATCCTGACTTTTTTTTTCTGAGCCCTTCCAAAATACCAGGGAAGAATGATCTGCTGTGGGACTAAGTAGATGGCTCAGCAGGTAAAGGCACTTGCTGCCAAGTCTGACTGATGACCTGAATTCAATTCCTGGGACACAAATGGTGGAAAGAAAGAATCTATTTCTGAAATTTTCTTCAGACCTCCATGTGTACAATGGGACACATCCCACCTACCCACATATAACATAAACAATAAATACATAAATGTAATTATAAAAATATGAAAGAGTGGACTGTTAGGCCAGATCACTTTGGGGTTTTTTCTGAGAGTCAGAAATGGCACAATCCAAGATGTGTTTTAGAAGGCTGGACAGCCTTGAAACTCCAATAAATAGTGGACCAAGAAAATGCTGAGTCATCTAGAAATTGTGCATATGGGGCTTCAAAAGGCTTCATTAAGAGTTGGCAAATAATTAGAAATAAAGAGCAAAACAGGACAGTTTTGTTCCTTAGTCAATTTTGACCATGCACTTGTGACTCCAGCTAAAAGGGACATGGCAGTTCTTCATTCAGGGATCCAATGTATATGACAATCTCTGTTCGGGGCACATTGTATTAACAATGTCTGTGAGGGGTGGTACATGTCTTTAATGATTTGTAATCTGATTACCACATCCAAAATATTCACCTTCATCTTTCAACATAGGGCTGACTTTCTAACTGTCCTCTTTCCATCATTCCAGTGTAGTAGAAGGGATGAGGGCCATGGAATTAGATGAAGCTGCATTTGAATTTGGGTCCTTACCATTTCCTGGATAAAGTTTTGTAAGCTGAGCCTCTTTTACCAGAGAGAAGAGAGAGAATGGGAACAATAAATGAACAAACAGCTTTTACAGGGCATTGTGATAATTGGATGCCAAGTGTTCAACACTTCCTGTCTGCTGACTTTACAGTGATGTGTGAGGCAGGCAAAGCCCTGCTTCTGGGGAGCATCTGTTGGAGGAGGGAATACTATATGAGCAAGCATAAAGGCCACCAGACAATAACGTTAGGGTGGACACTGCCCAGCCATCTTTGTGTAAACACTGTTCAGAGAGCTACTAGGAGTGCACTTGGCAGGCAGCATTTGGCTGATAGCCTCAGGAATTGTCTCAGCTGCACACTTGGCTAGAGCTAGCCAGGAAAAGGTTCCATATAAAAACAGATCGATGCAGGTTGACAAGGGTCTGGCCATCCAAGGCCCAAGTCAAAGCAACTCTGAAGGGCTCATCTAACTGCAAAGCTCAGAGCATGTCATTAGGCTCACAATAGTCATTAACATCACTCTGTGACAGGTGTCTGTGGAGATGGGGGTGTCCTCTCCTCTGAGAAGACAGAGCCAAGACCAGAGTAACCGGAGTCAGCCCTTGGACAGGGCATTCATTCTTGGTGAAATGGTCAGAGGAAGGAACAAGAGTGGTCATCAAAGAGCCAGGAAGAAAGGGAAAGAGGAAGAATAGATGGAGAAAGGATTGGAGAGTGGGACCCATGCCAGAGAGGACCTTGTAAGCCAGAACAAGAATTTAGACTTCTAAGCTGGGGGCACCTGGTGTAACTGCTTTAAAGCCCTCCTCAGGCTGGAGATTGCAGGAATACGAGAAGCAAGTGGGAATATAGCCAAGAATCTAGAGAAGGTACTGTGTGGTGATGGTGGACAGAGGCAGTCAGGGCACTGTGGGGGATGGTGGACAGAAGCAGTCAGGGCCGGTCTTCTGAGGCGTTCTCACTGGCCCTGGTGGTAATGGGGTAAAGGAGGGTAGAGTGGAGGGAAGGCACTCATGCTCCTGGACTGAGTGTGGATAAGGTGGACTGGGGGAGCCTGAGAAGCAAGTTCCCAGTTGTGTCACTCACTGAAGCTAAGAGCATCATGCTGCTGCCTATGCAGTTTGTGGAACCTGGCACCATGCCTAGTATTTTTTGAGATTTCGGTAAAAATTGCCATTACCAAATGGACCTGGTTCCTAGAGACTTCCAAACCTTTAAGTGGGCAGGCCAAGTCTCCAAACAGCAGAGACTACTTTGCTCCCAGAGAGGCATAGGAGGCACTGTGGTTGGGCTGAGTTTTCTCTCAGAACTGCTTGTGGTGATATAGTATGATTTAATAAAGTTTGTCTGAAGGATCAGAATGCAAAGCTAGCCACAGCTATAGGAGCTGGGCAATGGTGGCCAGGACTCAGGAGACAGGCAGATGGATCTCTGTGAGTTCAAGGCCACCCAGGACTACATGAGGGAGAATCAATCTAAAAGAGAAACAGAGCTCATGTCTTTAATCCCAGCACTAGAGAGTATATAAGGAGCTCAGTGCAGTCTCAGGAGCAGGCTAGGATTCCGAGGCTTGGTGCAGAGCAGTGCAGTCTGGAGATACAATCTGAGGTTCAGCGGATCACCCCTTCAGTCTAAGCATTGGTAGAGGTGAGAGCTCTCAATGGCTACTGCATTACTTCTCTGATCTTCATCTTGAACTCCAATATCTGTCTCTGGGTTTTTATTATTTGTGTTACAGCTGCTGCTCAGCTGTGAGACTTTTCCAGCCTGCTCTACTTGTCCTCTTGGGTCCCATAGTTCTGGGCATGGGGCTCGAGGGAGTGAAGAGAATGTCCTCTGAAGGGACAGAAACCGTCTGTGCTGCATGACCTAGATTTGCCTTTCAGTGCATTTAACCAGTATTTGTTTGCTCAGTATGTGTTTTGCATTGTTTCGGGGGGGGGGGGGGTCATGAGACTTAAGCCAAGTGATTTATGGTGACAGTATCTGTGCAAGTTACACACCTGGATCGAGCCAGACTCCCAGCCACAGCCTGCTGTTGTCTCTCCTAGACACCTGAGCAACCCTTGCTGCCTGCTGCTCCAATCCGCTCCGTGAGGCAATGTTTTGATTCTCACGCTGAGTTTGATATTGTGTAAGAACTCCATTTCTGCCCAGCTCTTGTCTCAGCCCTTGTCTCTGCTTCTTCCTCCCTAAGTTTTATATTATTTTGCATTCTGTATTTAAGTTATCAAACAAGTTATTCCTTTGTTTGAGGTGTGAGGTTTAGGAATCTGTGTCATCCCCTCCATACCTCCCTTGGTCTAAAAATCAACCCCAGAGGGTACTAAGCAGTTTCTACTTGAGCCAGCCACATCCCAGATTTAGACTTATTTTTGCCCAAGAATTTCTAATTCCTGCAGTGCCGTTTTCAGGGCTGTCCCCCCACTGAATAACTTTTGTACCTTCATCAGTTGGTTGAACATAGCCATGTGGGTTTCTTGTTCTGCCACTTTGATCTCTGAGCCTCTTTCTACAAACACCATTCAGCCTTGATAACTATGCTTAACAACCTTTTGGGTGGAGCGACTCTTCCCACTTTGTTCTTGAGATTGTGTCAGCTAATCTAGTTCCTGCTATACAAACCTCTGTCTGTTAAATGCCTTGTTGGAATTTTTAAAATGCTTTTCTTAAAGATTTATTTATTTATTTATTATGTATGCAATGTGTACTGCCTGCGTGTATGCCTGTAAGCCAGAAGAGGGCACCAAATCTCACTATAGATGGTTGTGAGCCACAATGTGGTTGCTGGGAATTGAACTCAGGACCTCTGGAAGAACAGCCAATGCTCTTAACCTCTGAGCCATCTCTCCAGACCCCACCCCCCACCCCGCTGGAATTTTGATAGGAATTGTGCTAGTATTTTAGGCTAGTATAGGTGGAATTATTGATTTCATTTCCAGATTTTTCATTGCTACTATATAGAAATGCAGTTGACAACTTATGTATCCTACAACATCACTGGGCTCTTTAGTGCTAGTCATTGTTTTCTGTATTCGTTGTGTCTTATTTTCTAGTCTAGACATCTTCTGTTTTCTCATCTGATTGCACTGGATAGAATCTCTACTACAGTGGTCTTTAGAAGTGATTTGTGCTTCCCTTGGTTCTGATCTTGACACAAAAGTGTCCCTTTTAACCCTGCAATGTAAACAAAGAAAACCATATGACCACCATGTAAGATTCAAGAAGAAAACCAAGAAAGGGGAGGTTGGATGAGGACCATATAGGATGATGGGTCCACTGAGGGCAGGAAGTTCATTTGTTCCAGTAGATAAACGGCCCACAGAAGAACGTAGGCGCAGTGCTGCCGACTTTGCATGGTTTTGCTGTGTCTTCTGATGGAGAAAATGTGTTCTGTTTTCATCATACCTTCAGGAGGTATGAGGGCCACAGAGCCCTCCAGAGCAGCTGCCAACACAGGCTGCATCTTCTACCCCATGACTCTGGCCTGGAGCCAGCTGTGGGCAATGTGAGCTCTTGGATAAAAGAGCCATTGCTGTGAACACGAAAGAAACCAACAGCTCATCTAAGTGCAGGTAGCTGTTGGGACAGGTAGCTAGAGTTGATAGGAGACTGCACACAGGGGGCATAGTCAAGCTGTCCATAGGAGACACGTGAGATTTTTGCTTTTAATCCCTCTAACACTTATGAACCAAAGTCAGGAGGATCAAGAATTTGAGGCTATCCTGGACCTGTATAGTAAGAGCCTGATTAAAAACAAAAAACAAAACCCAAACAAACAAACAAACAAAAGCAATCTTCCACAGAGTGAGTTTTTCTGAGGAATGTAGCCCTTGAAAGGTGTCTTAGTTAGGGTATCTATTCCTGTGATCAAACACCATGACCAAAAATCAAGTTGGGGAGGAAAGGGTTTATTCACCTTACACTTCGACAGCACTATTCATCACTGAAGAAAGTCAGGACAGGAACTCAAACAAGGCAGGATTCTGTAGTCAGGAGCTGATGCAGAGACCATGGAGGGGTGCTGCTTACTGGCTTGCTCAGCCTGCCTTCTTATAAAACCCAGGACCGTCTACCCAAGGACAGCATCATCACCATGGGCTGGGCCTCCCCATTGATCACTAATTGAGAAAATGCCTTACAGCTGGATCTCTTGGAGGCGTTTCCTCAACGGAGGCTCCTTCCTCTCTAAAGACTCTAGCTTGTGTCAAGTTGACACAAAACCAGCCAGAACAACTGACTGCTTGTTGACTTGACACACAAACACATCAAAGTCACAGCCCTTCCTTTCTTATTCATCCCCAAGATCTCACATAAAAAAAATGTAAATAACTTTTCAAAAAGTCCCACAATCTTTACAGAATTAAACACATTAAAGTTTTGGTTCCGGGCTGGAGAGATGGCTCAGAAGTTAGGAGCACTGCTCTTCCAGAGGTCCTGAGTTCAATTCCCAGCAACCACATGGTGACTCACAACCATCTATAATGAGATCTGGTGCCCTCTTCTGGCCTGCAGGCAGAATATGCATAATAAATAAATAAATCTTTTAAAAAATTGGTCTCTCTAAAATAGCCAATCTATTTTAAAATCCAAAATCTTTTAAAATTCAAAGTCTAGGGGCTGGAGAAATGGCTCAGAGGTTAAGAGCACTGGCTGCTCTTCCAGAGCTCCTGAGTTCAATTCCCAGCAACCACATGATGGCTCATAACCATCTGTATTGAGATCTGGTGCCCTCTTCTGGCGTGCAAGGACACTTGCAAGCAGAACACTGTATACATATTAAATAAATCTTTAAAAAAAAATCAAAGTTTCTCAACTGGGGGCTCCAGTAAAATACTCTTACTTCAAGGGGGAAAAATCAGGGCACAGTCACAAACAAATCAAAGCAAAACCAAATCCCAACTGTCCAATGTCTGGGATCCATTCCCAATCTTCTGGACTCCTCCAAATGGCTTGGGTCACTTCCCTGGCTCCACTGTCTATGGCACACACAGCTCGTCTTCTAGGCTCCGGCTGGCTCCACTCCACTGCTGCTGCTGTCCTTGGTGGTCTCCCCATGGTACTGGCATCTCCAAAATTCAGGGGTCTTCTGCTGCAACTGGGCTGCTCTTTCAACAGTAGTCTCCCATAAGGTCTCTTCAGGGTGCCAAGCCTCAACTTCTTCCAAGGGCCCCTCCAGTCCTGGGCCTTCAACTGCCACTGAGGCTGCACCTTCACCACTGGGCTTTCCTGGCCTCTCAGTGTCAAGCCTTAGGTGCTGTCCATGACCTCTTCATATCTTCAAAACCAGTACCACCTGGGTGACACTTGCACATTACCAAGTCTGGCTGCCAGCATGAGGTATAATCGTGGCCATCTCTGAGCACAGCTTCTCTGTACTCTCAGGAAACACTTCCCAGAAGATTTCACTTTAGTGAAGCTGATCTCTTCTTAAACATCTTTTTGTTGTTGTTTGTTTTTTCAAGACAGGGTGTCTCTGTAGCTTTGGAATCTGTCCTGAAACTCGCTCTGTAGACCAGGCTGACCTCCAACTCACTGAGATCTACCTGCCTCTGCCTCCCAAGTGCTGGGATTAAAGGTGAGCACCACCATCGCCTGGCCCCTGTCTCTCTCTCTCTCTCTCTCTCTCTCTCTCTCTCTCTCTCTCTCTCTCTCCTCTCTCTCTGATTTTATTTGTTTATTTATTATGTATACAACATTCTGCTTCCATGTATATCTTTACACCAGAAGAGGGCACCAGATCTCATAATGGATGGTTGTGAGCCACCATGTGGTTGCTGGGAATTGAACTCAGGACTTCTGGAAGAGCAGTCAGTGCTCTTAACCTCTGAGCCATCTCTCCAGCCCCAGCTGGTCTCTTCTTAATCACTGATAATTTCTTAGCTATAGCCTACCAGCATCAATTGCCCCAATAACACAAAGGTTTCACTTCAGTGGTGCTGGTATCTTGCTAAACATGACTGACTCTTCAGCTCCAGCTGACCACAATGACAGGATTAATTCAAAACAGCAAATGGCCCTGATAGTCTTTTGAATTTCCCTCTGAAACTTCACAAACCAGGCCTTCATCTTCTGTACTGCCTTCAACATTCTTATCTTCCAAGCTCTAAAGTATATCCCACTGAGCTCTCAATGCTCAATGGGTTTTCTAGTCCAAAGTTCTAAAAGTTCTTTTACAACCCTCCCAAAACATGGTCAGGTCTGTCACAGCAATATCCTACTATGCTGGTACCAACTTGTCTTATTTAGGGTTTCTATTGCTACAACAAAACACCATGACCAAAAGCAAGTTGGAGAGGGTTAGGGTTTATTCAGCTTACACTTCCACATTGCTGTTCATCACTGAAGGAAGTCAGGACAGGAACTCAAACAGGGAAGGATCCTGGAGGCAACAGCGGATGCAGAGGCCACAGAGGGGATGTTGCTTCCTGGCTTGCTTCCCATGACTTGTTCAGCCTGCTTTCTTAGAGAATCCAGGACCACCTGTCCAAGGGTGGCACTACCTAAGCTGGGCCTCCCCCATTGATCACTAGTTGAGACAGTGCCTTACAGCTTGGATATCATGGATGTATTCCCTCAACTGAGGCTCATCCTATCTGATGACTCTAGCTTGTGTCAAGTTGACACACAAAACCAGTCATATACTCCAGTATATGGCCTTACACAAACACAGGCAGCACTAAGTGGACTCAATGGATTTGAAAACAATCATAAACAAAACAAAACAAAAAATAACACATGAAGGTGAGGGGAAAGTAATGGTGGGGATAGGAGAGGAATTGGAGGGGAGAGAACGGGGGATAGATTTTTTCAAAACACATGTGCATGTATGAAATTCTCAACTTAAAAAATCCAAAACTGATATGGTGTGTGTCTGTCTCTCTTTGCGTGTATTGTCTCTTATGTGTCTGTCTTGTGTGTGTGCATGTGTGTTGTGTGTGTGTGTGTGTGTGTGTGTGTGTGTGTGTGTGTGTAGGCTAGAGGTTGACATTAGGTGTATTCCTCATTACTACCCATCTTATTTAAGACAAGGACTCTCACTAAATATGGAGCTTGTTGATCAGCTAGACTAACCAGAAAACTCCAAATCCTCCTGTCTCCACCTCCTCAGTGCTAAGAGTACAGGATCACACTGCCACACTGGACACTGGGAATTGAACTCGGGTCCTCATGCTTATGAGGCAAACACTTTACCAGTGGAAGCCCCCACCCCTGCCCAGGCCCTATATGAGACCTTGACAGACAACTGGCTATACTCTAGGGACACCTTCCAGCACTGATGCTCCATGTGAACATGTCCCCCTTGACAGCTTCCGAAAAGGCAGTCTACTTCAGTGGGCCTGGGATAGGGTTTGATTCAGCATTGCTGACAAAGCCAAGATAATCCTACAGATCCTAGGGTCACAGTACGAAGAACCTCTTGGTAGAGAACTTCTGAAGGTATTTGGGTCATGAAGTGAGCCAAGCCCAATTTAGGAAGATTAGCCTGGAAATCACTCATTAGATACACAAGGACAACTCAGAAATTTGTCACCCACCCACCCACCTATCCATCCATACACCTACACGCCATCCCTACCCACTATTAGCATATTCTTGGGGAAAGATGAAGAGGACCGGGGCTTTTCCCTAAGGGGTGCCAGCACCTGGATCTATAAGCCACGTTATGTGAGCAGGCACACTGCTGGCACAGACACCCACCACGCAGCATTTTGAACTCTGAGACCAAGGAGGCATAAACTAAGTGCTGCAGACATTCCAAGAAAGAAAACAGCACATCTAAGAGAGTGGGGAAGAGGCCTCTTGAAGGAGGGGACTTGGATACCTGACTTGGGAACATTCAACAGTGAGATACATTTGCATATAGAGTACAGTTGAAACATCTTGAGCAAAGGCCAGAGGGAAAGGCAGACAATGGGGGAAAGAATGCTTCCAGGAGCTTAGAGTTGATAGGGCTGGAGAAAGCCAGCTGTGGGCCAGAGACACATCTTAGTCAGGGCGCCTGTTTGCAAGTAACAAAACTGGTTCATCTGATTGTGTTGGTAGCTCACCCACTCCTTGGTGAACAAGCTTAAGCAGGCACTTAATGTCCTAACCTGTCCCCCTTTCTCTGAGGATTGTCCCCAAGAGGGAAGGGTAGAGTCAGTTGTCTAGGTTATTCCTGTGATAAAATACCAAAATCAAGTGGGGGAGGAAAGGGTCTATCTGGCTTACACTTCCACTTTGCTGTACATCACCAAAGGAAGTCAGGACAGGAATGAAGGCAGACCAGGAACCTGGAGACAGGAACTGATACAGAGGCCATGGACAAGTGCTGCTCACCAGCTTCCTCTTCATGGCTTGCTCAGTCTGCTTTCTTATAGAATCCAGGACCACCAGCCCAGGGATGGAACCACCTAAAATAGTCTGGGCTCTCCCCACTCAATCACTAATAAAGAAAATGCCCCACAGGCTTGCCTACAGCCCGATCTTATGGAAACATTTTTCTCAATTGATGCTTCTTCCTCTCTGATGACTCTAGCTTGTGTCAAGTTGACCTGAAACTAGCCAGTAGGCCATTGAAGATGAGTTATCCACCATCAGAGGCATTTCCACATCCCTGGCTGTGCAAAGCACTTCACACAAATCATCCTGTGGATTGTTCCCTGTAACATAAGGAGTATTGTCTCTACCTTTAGAATGAGGAAAGTCTGGCTTTAAGAGATTTGGTGGCTTGCCCAGGGTGACCCAGCTACCAGGCACTGGAGCTTCAAGCAGAGCTGTTTATTGGGAGCTAAAACACAAGAGAATGACATAGAAGGAGGTAGGCCCAGGTTCCTAAAGAGAATCTGGGCAGGATCAGGCCCAAATCAAAGAGCTGGGAAGGCAGAGTAAGTTAATGTGATCACTGGGACTCTGATGCATATGTGATATCCATCACCTCCATCAGGTAGAAGGGAGTGCTGGGGTGGGAGAGACCACACATTGAAGGGACTAAGCAGAAAAGTAGAACAGTGGACAAGGAACAGTGTTACATGGGTTCTGGAAACACCAGCCTCCTGGCATGTGGAATCGGGAGAAAGGTCAGAAATCCCTAGCAAGAGGACACAGGAGAACACAGAAGTCAGGAATTGGCACATTATATCAGAACTGAAGGCTGTGTACAGCCCAATGCCTTAGTGTGTGGTTTGGGCCAAAGAGAATACCCAGAAAATTTGGAGGAGACCCCAAAAGAGAGAGGGAAAGAGTACTTACCATAGATGATAATGAGGAGGAGGAGAGGGACAGAACAGGGATCATAGCACAGAAGACGCCAACATGAGTAGCTCACTGGCCATTGTGCTCCGTGGCCCATCCAGTACAAACACCCTCTGTATACACACTCTTTCTGTCTTTCTCTTCATCCACTGTGGCTTCTGTGTGTCCTCCATATAGTTATGTGTTGGAATCATAATTCTTCAGTGGGATGGTGTTGAGAGGTGGGCCCCCTGGGATTAGATTAACAGCTTCCTTACAGGAGAGGGTTCTCTACAGGACTCATCAGTTACCACCAAAGCAGGTTTATGTAAGGGCCTGTTTTCTTTTTGACTTTTGCCATGAGTTGAAGCAGCATGAGGTACTTCCTAATGCTACAATGCTAGTAGACTCCCTAGACTCCAAAACTATGACCCTAAACCTATTTCCCTTATAAACTGCCCTGTTTCAGGTATTCTGTTATAGCAACAACAAGGCTAAATAAAACCAGGCATTGTAGTGCATTACACAGTCCTAGCTATTAGGGGAGGAACGGGGCTGGGGAGCAACACAGCTGGTAGAGTGACAGTGGTACAAGCATGAGGACCAGAGTTCAGATCCCTCACACCCACACTAAAGGTGTTTGTAAACCCTAGCACCAGAGGTAGAGGTGGGAGGGGGGGACAGTGATGGGCAGTTAGTTCCCCAGAGCTCACTGGCTCCCCTGTCTAGCCAATCTGTGAACTTCAGGCTCAGTAAGAGACTCTGCCTCAAAACATACTGTGGAGAATGATTGAGGAAGACACCAGAACTCTACCTCTGGCCTCCTCACATGTTCATGCATATGTGCACACAGGCATACTTGTACACACACACACACACACACACACACACACACACACACACACACTCACAAAGCCAGACAGAGTCTAGCACAAATACCTCTCTAGGTATTTGTGGAAGGGGAGATTGAAGTGATGTGTGGGACAGGTGAAGAATGGCAAATGTTCTGTAAGAGCAGAAACTAGTTGTCCAAGTTGACACCAGAAACGGGCTCGGCTAAGATTGTCCAAGGAAGCTATGTGGGCCTGTGTGTGCTGCTTTCCTCACAGGGCTCAAGCTATTGCTAACTCAATGTGGGGTGGGCAGCAGACACACTGCCCAGAGAACAATGGGTGTGGCACACACTGGGTGGCTTGAGCCACAAAACATTGTCTCACAACTCTGAACACTGTCAGTCCAAGGTCAAGGAGCTGGTGTGTCTGGGCTCTGTGGCTGCCCCCTTGCTGAATCCCCATGGGTCTTTGTTCAAGGCTTATTCAGCCTGAGTTAGGAGGAAGGCCTCTGGGATATCTTCCTCTTCCTTTTTATTTAATTAATGCATTCATTTATCTGTGCATGTGTGCACACACCTTGTTTTTAGAGACAGCATGTTTCTGGGAGCCTGGAACCCACCAAGTGGCTCAATGGTTGACCAGTATGCTCCAGGGATCCTCCTGTCTCCTCCCCCTCTCTCCCTACCAGTGATAGACTAGCTTTTACACGGGTGTTAGGGATTTGAACTCAGGTCCTCATGCTTGTGCAGCAGCTACTTTACTGACTGAGCCATCTCCCCAATCCTTCTTCCTCTTCTATAAAGACTTCTATGTAAGCTTCTATAAAGCTTACATTCCCATATTCATGACCTCTTTTAACCTCAATTACCCTAATGGCTTTATCTTCAATACAGTCACACTGGGAACAGAGACTTCAAAGGACACATTCATAACAAGAGCCATGTAGCTCAGGCCCTTATTTTACTAGAGGGTACACCAAGGCTTGGGGGAGGTTAAGGGATTTGCTCAAGGTCACACAGCTGATGGGACCCAAAGCTGGAAGGGCAATGCCTTCAACTATTGTGGTGTGAATGGGGAGCTTCCTCCACCCCCCAACACCCTCTCCCAGGCACACCCTTTAGGAGCTGGGCTGTTGGCCTGAAACCACAGTAGAGGGGAGCAAGCCTATCCTGAAATCTGAAGGAAGATTTGCCTGGACTTTGAGGATACTTCCTGTTTGAAAAAGATGTGTCATTGGAATGTATGGAAGATGGCAGTCGTGTGGTTCCTTTTGAAAATGAGTGAGAGTTTGGAAGAATTTGATACTAGACCTCATAACTGCGCAGACATTCTTCTAGACTTGGGTTTTCATGGTGGCGATGGAAGCTCTAGAACGCAGGAGTCTTGCCAGGAGAAAACGGGAGGGAAAAAAAAACTAACCCTGTGTTCTAGCTTTGGCTCAGCAGCTCGACCTTGGGGGTGTGGGCAGAGACCAACTACAGCTGTTTACCTTGGTTGGGTAACACAGAAAGTGGCCCTTTCTGTTTGTACTTGCAGGTTGGGGGCCAAGTTGTGGTGAGGAAGGTCAAGTCCAGAGCATATAGGAGGAGTCAGGGAGCTGGTAACCAGGTCAAGGTCTGTCCGTGGGTGATGGGAGAGGCACACATTCAGCTAAGGGTCTGTCCTCACTGTGGGGACACTGTTTGCCTCCTCACAAGGACATCTCAACAGTGTACCCCGACCTTCCTGTACCGATTCAGTCCAAGAGTTTAGACTTTTGTTTTTCTTTTTGTAGGAAATGTTGATTTTTTTTTAAAAAGTGTATTAAAAATAAAGCAAGAGAAAAATGTGTTAAAATGTAAATTTAGACAATGCCTTTCAGAGCTTCAGTGACCTTTTGTAGGAATTTAAGGGCTTCTGAGACCCACCCTGCCTATGTAATACTAGCTGTTGACCTCTTAAACAGTCACTCCCAACAGGAATCGGGAGAATGTGGTTTCGGGAGAAGCCCCATCAAGATACAGCAATAACTAGAGCATTCTTTTTACAGCCTCATGGTGACCTTTGCTCACAATTTTCTGGCTTAGTGTGATAAAGCCATGCTGCCTTTGAAAGCTGGGAAAGGAAGTTGAAAATGGGGCTAACAGTTTCTACTATTATACCTCCAAATGTGTGGCTGGTCCTGCATGGTTCAAAAAAACAGCACACACACACACACACATACACACACACTAGCACTGTTTACAAATCATAAATCCGTGCTAGGAGCCTGACTTAGCTCTCTGCAACCCCTGGACTCAGACTCCTTGCTGCAACCAATTCACACCTGCAGGAAAACTTATCATGCTACGGGATGGAGCTGCCTATCAGAGCTGAAGTGGCCAGAGTGCTGCTATTTTCTAGAGCCCCAGAAGTGAGTGCAGGGAGGAAGGAGTGTGACTCTTTCCGGTGACCACAGGACCTGGGTTTGGTACAGGTGTGATTTCTGCTCCAGCTGTTCCGACTTTTGGTTGCTGGCTGTCAGATGACAGTGTGTTCAGGAGTCAAAAGGCCCTCCTCCAGTTTTCTCTAGTAATGAGAATGCAGTGGCTTTGCAGAAGGGCCCTTCTTCCAGGCAGTGCAGAGTCTGTTCCTGCTCGTCCGGTTGTGGTGTGAATGTGGGCTCTGACGGGGTGCTTCAGGACTATGCGGTTCCTGTGAACACATGGTGAGGTGGATGAGGGGCAGAGAATGTAACCTCTTCAAGTTAACTCCTTTGGTTTTAGTTTGTGTCTTCTATTTGTTTTTTGAGACAGGGTCTGAATCTGTAGCCCAAGTTAGCCTCGAACTCGCAGTAATCCTCCTGTCTCAGCCTCCGGAGCTGAGGATTACAGGCCTGCTTATACTCCTTACCTCTTATAATTCACTCTTACATGCTTTTCGTCAGCATCATACCCAGATGGGCACCGGAGATTGGATGACACCATTTGACCTTGGTGTGTCCATGGAAACAAAATAACATACTGTTCAAACAGTGTGTCCCGGGGCATCTTCATTCTACCTGGAGTTTAAAGGTCTAGATGGAGGATGAGTGCAGTAGAATCTGACGACTAGTTTGTGCCCTGTCTTATCGTTCACTGTCTCTGTGACCTTGGACGATCTTCGGCTAAAGAACCCACCTCACCACCTGTCAAGAGAATGAGTTTACAGGATCCATGTAGGACTGTTGGCAATGTCCCTGGTATAAAGACAGTATATGCTCACCCAGTGAAGAGTCTGCATCAAACAGGCCATTTGGATGAAGGGGCAGCATTCTCAGTCACTCTCAGTTGTGGGGACTTGGTTTTAGTGCCATCACATCTTAAGGAGGCTTCATTTCCCTAAATGATGACCATGACTTGAGGGAGTGGACTCAAGCACTCAAAGCTTGAGCTTTGAGCACAAGGGGACCATGAGGCACAAGAGGGACCTTGCCAGTTCCCAGTGGGTCCATAGACAGCTGCAAGGTTCCTGGGGTCTCCAGGACTAACTGAAGGACGGCTCTCATTTCAGACCAACTGTTCTCCAAGATTCTCAAACTCAGTACAGACAGGAGCCAGAGACTGACAGAAGACCACAGTAAAGCCAGTGCCGGTAGAAGAGACTCCTCTGCTTTGGAGATGAAGTGGCCTGGGTCTCTAAATGCACAACACAAGAGCTAAGATGCCATTTCTGGCCTGACCTGTAAGTCCCGTTGGGTGGGCCAGGTCACCCCATCTGAGGACCTCTTCCAGGGTGGCACCAGGCAGCCCTGAGTCCTGATGGGGAGAGAGAGATGTTTGAGGTGCTGCAGATGAGAGATGAAAGGCTTGCAGAGGAGGCAGTGGGGCTGATAATTGCTGGTTTGAACTTGTAGCCAGGACCCAGCAGGGTCTCCCTGGGGCCTTCACCTCTTGCCAGATAATGCACTGCTCCTGGCAAAGGGCCTCAGAATGGAATGTTCTGAGGGCAGCAGGTGTGAAGCAACTGCTACAAATGCTTGCTCAGTGATGTCAGAGATCAGGGCTGGAAGGAGGCCAGGCTCACTGAAGTGAAGGTTGACTGTGCCAACCCAGTTTCCCTTCCTCCCCTCCAATCCCTCTGCTGCTCTTTTTGTTGTTGTTTGGTGGAAGTGTTTTGTTTCTGACAAGGTCTCGCTATGTGGACCTCGAACTCTCAAATCTCAGATTCTTGCCGCAGGCTAAGAATTGGAGGCATACACGGCCATGCTCAGCGATATGCTCTCATTCCTGGGTTTCTTCCTTCTCCTCTCCCCCACTTTAAACTATTTCCTTAGCAAATGAGTGTGTTTTAGACGACAATGCAAATGACTGATTGCATGTCTATCCCCTTTCCCAATCTCTTTAGCATGATTGACCAAGTCCTTGATTTGATTTGGATCCTTAGGAACTGTGAATCCTTGATATTAATAAAATGAGACATTTTCAGCAAGAATACCTCCCTGTGTCACCATGATACAGGTGTCAAAACCTGGCCATTCATGTTGCCCATCATTCCATGCATCTGCGTCCTCCCAATCTTCTCCTGACGTCCTCTTAGAGAATATGGTATGGGCTAGAGACACGGCTCTGGGGATGAAGTGCTTGCTACACAAACGTGGCCTGAACTGAATCTCCAGAACCAGGTTTTTAGAGAGCAGAGCGTGGTAACATGTGCTGGTAATCCAGGGCTGGGGAGGCCAAGGCAGATTCCCCCCCGGGGGGGGGTGTTCCTGGCCAGCCACCCAGCCTTCTTGGTGAGCTTCAACGAGAGACCCTATATTAAAGAAAGAAAGAAAAATCTATAAGGTGCAAGCGAGCAAAGGATGGCTCAGGGGGTGAGGTACTAGCCACGTATACTTATGACCTGAGTTTGACCCCCTAGAATCCACATAAAGGTAAAGAGAGAGATGACTCTACAGAGTTGTCCTCTGACCCTCATACAGACGTCATACACACAAATAACAGTAGTATGTTTTTGAAAAGTGGGTGACGCCGGAGGACAGGTCAGGTTGACCTCTGTACATATGTATGCACACAGAAACAGATACACAAGCACCCCACGTATACAATGTTTAAACATGCATGCATATACACTGCACACATAAACATACATACAAAAACAACAGCAAAACAGTAGTGGTATTTTCCTAGGGATGATCAGAACTCTATTACAGGACTATGCTCACCTTAGGAACTACAGCATATTCAAGGAGACTAAAGCTCGGGAACTTTTGTAAGCATAAAATGGGGAGAATTACACCAGATGTTTTGATTACCAGATTGCTGTCAGTCTAAGGTTGCCCAGACATTTCCTGGGCAAATCTTGTACTATCAGAAGTAGGTTTCATAAATAACCTTTTGTTCATAACCCTCCAGTGTGTCTCTCTCTCTCTCTCTCTGTGTGTGTGTGTGTGTGTGTGTGTGTGCGCGTGTGTGCACATATCAGTGGACTATCTCAATTACTCTCTTTCTTTTTGGGGGGCAGACTCTCTCACTGAATCTGGAGCTCACTGAAGCTCCATGGATCCACCCGTTTCTACCTCCCCTGGGCTGGGATTGCAGATGTAGACCACTAAGCTCTGCTTTACGTGTGAGTGTTGAGAATCTGAATGAGGTAGCATCTACTAGACTTCTCCATATAAAGTTAGTTTTCCTTTGTAATCAGTTAAGTATCTTGTGGAGTGGTACTGGGAAACTACATAAAAATCCTTTTACTCATCAAATAAATCATTATAGTTAATAATTAGGGATAAGTATGTTTATGCATATAACCATGACTAGTGTAATTAATGTATATTTGGCCTCACATGGAGTCCCTTTTTATTTAATGGGTTGTAATGGACTATTATCTATTATCATTAGTTCATCTCAAATGATGTAAGTCTGTGGGAGCCCCTTCAAGCTGGCTTCTGTGTATTGCATGTCCCCATCATTTAAACATTGCTCTTCCTCCTCCCTTCCCTCCTCCTCTTCTCCTTTTTCTTCTAGTAAGGTCTCACTGTATAGCCCCAGTTGATCTGAAACTCTCTGTATGGAGCAGGCACCAGACTGTCCTTGAACTCACAGAGATCCGGCTGCCTGTCTTCCATGTGCTGGGATTACAGGTGTTTATACAGACCCTACATTACATTCTATATTCTCTGATTTCCCTGACCCAGCTCTGTAGTCACCTTCCCTCTGTAGAGCCCTTCTTTGGCTAGTGAAGAATGAATAGTGTCAGAAGGCAGTATCTGTGTGTGCCCACCAAGATCAGGTTGTGTCTGAGCTAGGAGACTCAGGTCTGTCTATGCTCATGACTTGCAGATACACAGGTTTGTGCCGTGCTTTCTCACTCTTCATTGATGTAGAGTGAAACTGGAACTCACATCGTGTCCCCAATTGTAGCCAACAAAAAAAGTCTATTCTTTCTATGCTTATAACCCTCCCATGATAGGAGAGACTAGCTCCGTCATCCTTATCTGGTCACACCCTCTATAGAGATTGACCTTGGAACCCTTGCCCCTTCTATGGTGATGCTATCTATACTCTCCTCCAGCACCAGGCCATGCATGCCCACCCCCAGTAGTCTTTTCACCCTCTACTTGGGCCATTGAACTTCTTTCAGCTGGGAACTAGCACCTCCTAGTTGCCCTTCATCTACCCGAGGGACCCCTTACCCCCACCTCAAAGACAGATCTACACCTTGCCCAGTTCTCCCAGTGACCTATGAGCAGACTTATTAGGGAGAAAGAAGGCCAGAGAAGAGTCATGAGCTACTCTGACAACAGAGAATATTCTAGTCAGTGGCGCTGGTGATTTTTGAAATTTATAAACCCAGCTAGGCAAGGTGGGTAGCACATGCTTTTAATCCCAGAATCAGGAGACAGGTGGATCTCTGAGTTTGTGGCTAGTCTGGTCTATTTAGTAAGTTCCAGGACAACTAGAGCTATGTAGTAAGATCCTGACTTAAGCACCAACCTCCCATACAAAAAAGAAACTTAGAAGCCCCAAATGCAGCCTGGGTGATACTCCCTCACATGGCTCTTCAGGAGAGATGTTTTCTAGTGGGCTACTTGTGTCACTGTGCTAGTGATGGTACCTAAGAGTGGAACATGCCCTTACTTCTTCCTCGGGCTGAGTGCTGGAGGCTGGGTGGTTTACCTCCTGCTCCACCACCTCCTGCCCACAGGGAATTTCCCATCTCCCCTCGGGTTCTTCTTGCTTTCTAAAAGCAGGCTGTGGCAGCCCTTCCCACTTGAATCACTCCTGCTACCAGCAACCTGCATCCCAGGCACACCCAAGGGGCCACATCCTACTTCTAAGCGGGTAGACAATGAAGCCAGCTATTTTGGAATTTTCCAATTTTCCTTCAGACCCCCTGAGCTGACTTTCTAGTATGTTGCTTCACTTTTCAGAGAAAAGAGACATAAAAGAAACACACCGAGGAAGCCCTGGTTCAGGTAATTTTTGTATTTTGTTGCTATTTGTTATTGGGTTTTTGTTTGTTTGTTTTCAAGACAGGGTTTCTCTGTAGCTTTGGAGCCTATCTTGGAACTCACTCTGTGGACTAGACTGGGCTCGAACTCACAGAGATCCACCTGCCTCTGCCTCCCGAGTGCTGGGATTAAAGTCACATGCTATGCCTGGCCTGTACTCTCTATATGAAATAAACATCCCCAAGTCTTTTAAGCTGCCAGCCCCACAGCCTGGGCCTGCCTTATTCATGTACCCAGTAATAGGACTCCTAGACTCAGTGCATCCCAGAATAGAGAGACCATGCCTAGAACAAGGCTCCTCTAATGGGGTCAGCAGTTCAGGGTCACAACAAAGTGATACTTCTGGGCTCACAGCTCTGGTCCTGACTAGCTGTAGGACTCTGTGGGATTCTAAGTGTTCCTGTCTCCATTTCCCCATGATGCATCTCCCTCAGGGCTGACCTTTGGTTTAAGTACAGATATTCAGTCTGAATCCCCAGACAGCTCTCAGACACACTTCCTCTCCATCCTACTATAAAGTTGATGATGCCTGGCCTGAAGAGATGGCTTAGCAGTTACGAGCACTTACTGCTCTTCCAGAGGACCTAGGTTCAATTCTCAGCACCCCCATGGCAGCTAACAACTGTCTGTAACTTCAAGATCTGATACCCTCACACAGATATACATGCAGGCAAGACACCAATGTATATAAAGTAAACCTAAATAAATCATTTAAAAAAAAAAAGTTGGTGATGCTATAAGATATAGCATCCCGAGGGCTCTGTGGTCTTTGCATTCCGAAAAGGCAAAGTCTGTTCTGGAACTTCTTTGCTTCATTTAGCCAAGATCTGAAAGCCTGGTGATGGATTTCAGGATGGATGGCCTGGGCTGCTTTGCCAGGTTAGTGATTTGGCCTCACCCACCACATGCAAACATGTTCAAACCTTAGCAGTAGGAGGCAAAGCCTGAAGGCCTGGCCCTGAGCTCCCTCCTGGCCTGGTCCTCAAGGGAAATCCCACACAGTGGTTTCCTGCTGCACATCTATTCCCAGCTCAGCTCAGTGATGTCATGCACTGGAAACTGACCCAGCTGAGGAGGAGTATTTAAGTCCTTGCAATAGGCAAATACTATATATAAATCAGGGCTTGTTGTATTGCTCTGTGGGTGGGGCTACACTTGAGAAAGGGATGAAGGAAGAAAATGTGAGTGAGGCAGATTAACTGGGACATGAATTATACCCAAACGAAACACTAAAAGAGAGAGAGAGAGAGAGAGACAGAGACAGAGAGACAGAGAGAGAGACAGAGAGAGAGACAGAGAGACAGAGAGAGAGAGAGGGAGGGAAGAACTCTTTTTTCTAATGTTTGAAAACTATTACCCAATTCACTAAGATCTTGCTTAATTAATACAATTTTTAATAAATGTGTAAAGATCACATAGGTTTAAGGACAATAGATTTTTAAAGATTTATCGAAATGTATATTTATATGTGTCTGTATCATGTATTCAGATGCCTGTGGAGGTCAGAAATGAGAGTCCTCTGCAGCTGGATTTACAGGCAGCTATAAGCCTCCGGATATGGGTTCTGGGAACTGAGCTCAGGTTCTCTGTAAATGCCATACAAGTTCCTAACTGCTGAGTCATCCCTCCAGCCCCTTAAGGACAATCTGTTTAATGGAAATATTGAAGGTGTCAATTGAGACATAAGTACATGTATCAAATCACTGTTCGACCCAAATCAGTAAACAAGTTAGGAATCAACTGGGTATATAGAATTTACAGTTAGAATATTGTATATTTTAACATTAATTATAAATTGTCAATCCTGCACCCTTTATACCAGCAGAATTTATAAGAAACACATATTTGGGGTTTTTGTTTTGTGTTTTTAAATTTTATGTGTATGAGTGTTTTGCTTGCATGCATGTATGTGTACTACATGCGTGCCTGGTACCCAAGGACACCAGAAGAAGGCATTGGATCCCCTGGAAGAGGAGTTGCATGTGGTTGTGAGCCACAATGTGGGTTCTGGGAACCGAACCTGGGTCCTCTGCAAGAGCAGCCAGTACTTTTGACCACTGAGCCATCTCTCCAACCCCAGAAGCACACAGTTGTGTATACATACACAGATGCATTTTAGGGAGAGCCAGTTGCTAAATCACACTTGCCCTTTTCCCAGGCTATACCTCTTGTAGCTATCCAGGACCATAACTGCTGTGTGACAGATGCAAAGTGGCCAGGCTGCACAGCTTGTTTGTGGCCAGACCAGGTCCAAACTCATCTTTATTTTTACAGATACACAAGTTTCTACCTCCAGGAATTGCCTCCCCCTTCACACTTCTTCAGAAATACAACATGAGTGGCTGGAGGTTTGGGCTCAATGGTTAGGAGTGGGTTCTTGGGGAGGGCCGAGTTTGTTTCCCTGCATGCCACTCATAGTTGCCTGTAACTTCAGTTCCAGGGGATCCAATGTGCTCTTCTCGACTTCACAAGCGTCTGAACTCACATGCACACTTGTTCACACACAGACCCGCGAACACACACATAATTAAAAAGGAAATGCCTCTTTTCAAAAGTATAAAGTGTGAATCCAAGGTAAGTTTTGTCCAAGGCCCTGTCAGTCAATCTGATCAGGGCTCTCCTGTGAGGACGCCTCTGAAGGTGGCCAACCCACACAGGAGGCACACCCACCCGATGTCCTGTTATTAGAGGATCAGCCAGGGTGGCTGCTGTCTGGATCTGAGACTCCATCTCCCATTAAGTGTCATTAGCCCGACCCACAGGCCCCTCCCTGCCAGCCATTCACCATTCGCCTGGATACAGTCTGGGAACCGGATGGACAGAGAACCAGTTATAGAACTAGGGCCCTCACAGCATGGGACTGAGACCCCAAATGCCAAACCCAGCAAATGGGGCTCCTTGTCCTCAGCTGCATCAACCTTGGCTCAGTTCCGACCGCATTTGCTCAGCAGTGTTGCAGTGAGGTAGAGCAGAATAAGACCAGCATTGGGACGTACAACGGGTGCTGCATGGAGGAACTGGGATAGCATGGTGTCGTATACCACAGATACTATTTTTTATGTTTTGTTACTTCCCAGGAAGCATGGGCATTTCCCCTTTCTTTGACCGCAAGCAGGGGTGTTGAAACCTTCAGGCTGAGGTCACAGAGCTCCAGTGCTGAGGTGACTTGAGAGCTGACTTGGCACATTCCCAAGCCCTAATTACCTGTGATGACACTGCCCTTCCACTCCTGGGCCCCACCCACTTGACCTGTCAGGAATTCCAAGGATGTCTTGGCCTAGCCCTCTCCCCACAATGTTCTCACCTTTGTTTGTTTTCCATCTTCATCACTAGGATAATAAGTTCAAGAATAAGGCCTTTTTTATTTTGCTTCTATTTTTACTGTGTCCCCAGTGTACAGAATGGTGCTGTTTGTTGAATGACTATTGGGTTGTAGGGCCTGCGTGGGCAGGGACCATGGCTTTTCCATAGGCCCTGCCTCACTCAAGAGCAGTGTCTGCCCAGTGACAGTACAGGCCACTCTCCCTCCCTCCTCCTCATGGCCTGCTCTGGGTCTTTTCCTGTGCTGTTCCTCCTGCCTGAGCACATTCTGCCTGAAGTTTGGTCCCATTAGCTCTGGCCCATCCTTCAGGTATCAGCTTGACCATCTCCCTGTCCTCAGTTCTGAAGTTCCCATGCGTCCCCTTTTGCCGTATGGTCACACCTCAAAATCAGCCTGTCTGTCCTCCCAGCTGGGCTGCAGGCCTGGGGAGGATACAGCCGGAATGGCTTACTAACTGTTACGTGCTCAACTCCTAGAACAGCACATAGTAGAGGCAGCAATGCTAGTAGGATGAATCCTTGAAGGGCTGACCACAACTAACAATTCACCTTTTGGTCCATTCAAGATAAACTCAGAGGCCGTGTGTGGAAGGTGCAGAAATCATAGCCTGGCCCTTGACAGAGTAGGGGGTCTCCAGTGATCATCTCCATATGGTATCATGCTCAACTTCAAAAGGGCCTCAGCCTACCATTTCACTCTGACTCTGCACCGATCCCTGGGACTGTGTCCTCTGAACTATTTCAGTGAAGGGAGTAAAACCTTACCTTGCTGTAAGGTCTGAGCTGCTCTTATTTTCTCACAGCTATTCAATTTAATAGCTGTTGGGGTTTTGTTTTGTTTTGTTTTGGGTTTTTTGGGGGGGGCTTTTGTTTGTTTGTTTGTTTGTTTGTATTTTTTTCCAAGACAGGGTTTCTCTGTAGCTTTGGAGCCTGGTATTGAACTCACAGAGATCTGCCTGCCTCTGCCTCCCAAGTGCTAGGATTAAAGGTGTGTGCCACACAGCCCAGATAATAGCTGTTTTTAATGTGCCTGATGCCACATCAGGTACCCGGTAGCTGCAAAGGTAAGTGTAATGTGGCCCCCACCCCAAGATACTGTAGTATTCCGCACCTTAGGTTACTTCTTCCACTGTGCACCGTGGCAGAGGAAGACATTTTCTGTTTTCGGGCCATGCATTAGAGTCTCACAAAGGGCCTCTAAAACTCCAGACTCTGCCAGGCATGGCAGTGTGTGCTTTAATCCCAGCACTCAGGAGAGACAGGCCGATTTCTGAGTTCCAGGCTAGCCTGGTCTACATAATAAGAAAGTGGTGTATGTGGGACATATCTGAGGGCCATTGCTGTCCACATAGATCCCCAGTGTTCTGGCAGAACTGGGTTGGCATTGCCTTTAGGAAGGAGACCCAGAAGGGAGGCTCTGAGGAGAGTGTCATGTCCTTCATATGAGAAAGGAGACATGAAGTGCCAGCTCGAATACACAGCTTTATCCAGTGCTGGGCTTCTAAGCAGGAAGCCAGGCAGGCAAACCCAGCCCCAGAGAAGGAAAATAAACTCTGGACAAATATTTTTAGAAAGTGGGCAAGCCCTGCAGCTCAGTTCCCTGTGGAAGAGAGTCTAAAACCAATTGGCTGTGTCTCTAAGCTGGAAGCCAGGACCCACAGGCTGCATGCTGGATGGGGGCCTCTGTGGAATACCAGAGAGCCCTATCCTACTGCAGCTGTCACTCCAGGTCTTGCTTCAGGTTCCCAGGGCAGTGAAGGGACTTCCCTGCTGTCATCGTGGTGTGGGCAATACCTGTAGTGATAGAGGTGTGAGCCAGTCATGTGTTAAGCCTATGATCTCACAAAGGCCCATCGATGACCCTGAGAACTAAGTATGGCTCATCCCCATCAACCCCCTTGAGGCTCCAAGGGGCAGTCCCGTAGTAAGCAGTCACCAGCTGGGGACTCAGAGGCAGGTGATCATGTGGGTGGAAACCCTTCACCCTCCAACAGCCTAACTGTTGAACAGTTCACACCAGTCCTCGAGTCCTTTTAGACCTTCTCCATGCCGAGGTTCAAAGAGCTTAGGCCTTTCAGTACATCTTTCCTCCTCACTAGCACACTGTAGGGTACTATGTGGGATCTGAAATCCAGCGGCCAAGATTTTGAGGTCACGTGGAACTGATTTGTTTGTTTTTGTAAGTCTGGTGTAGCTTAGGCTGGCCTCAGATTCACTATTTAGCCCAGGATCACCTTGGACTCCTGATCCTTCTGCCTCTACACCACAAGTGCTGGGAATGCAGAGGTGGGCTCACACCCCTGGCTGGATCTCATTTTCAGAAATAGCAAATCATTCCTAGAATTAAGACTGTAAAGCCAGGCGGTGGTAGTGCACACCTTTAATCCCAGCACTTGGGAGACAGAGGCAGGCAGATCTCTGTGAATTCAAGGCCAGCCTGATCTACAGAGAGAGTTCTAGGACAGCCTCCAAAGCTACAGCGAAACCCTGTCTCAAAAAATACAAAAAACAAACCAAGCAAAAAGAGGTGGGTGGCAGAACTGGGGGAAAAAAAACTTAAAGGAAATGGTGAGGTGTTCTTTTCACAACCTGGCCTAAAAGCACAGAAGATAGTCATTGCCAGAAAAAAATTACAAAAATAGCAGCAAGCTGAGGCGAAGGGTAGAGCTCCCAAGGCAGGAAACACTGTGTTCTTTGATGCAGTCATATCCCAGCAAAATGGGGTATAAGTGTCAGCAATGCCATTTTTACAGACATTGGCAGAATTGTCATCATTTAAGCCAAGATAGTTAAAGTGGCCAGAGTTTGCAGAGCGGTCACATCATAAAGGGAATGGAGCTGGATACATGGGGACCATGTACCGTCTTGCCCTTGTTCTCTTGGAACCACAGCCCTGGCTAGAGCCCCACACTGAGGCCTCCTGGTCTTTCCAGTAACTGCTGTGACTTCAAAGGACTACAGTGGGCAGCTGGGTAACCCTTGCCCAGAAGTTCCCATCTACCCTTGTGCAGACGGTAATTCTGGGTTTCAAATCAAGTCCTGGGGGAAGGGATGGAAACAGGGAACAAAGGTCTTGCCTTGAAGGGGTTCTTCCAAATCAGAGGTCAGAGGCTCCTGCCCTTGCTGCAGGGCCTGGCACACGGCCTCTCCTCTCCCTAAAGACTCAGTTGTACGGCCTCAAGGCCCAGATTCAAGATGACCCTAGCTCATCTTATTCAAAATGAAAAGGCCCCTGGTCTGCTAGTAGGAGGACCATAACTCCAAGTCTGAGAGAGAGCAGGAAGTGACTCCAGGGAGGTGAGATGAGTTCTGTAGAGAGACACCAGATGGGATGCACTCCTCTTGATGACCTGGTGGGCTGCAGTAAGTTCCACATCCAGGAGAGAAGGCTAGGAGGAACAGTCCTGCCTTGGCTTGCGCATCAACAGAGGTGTGGGAGGTGAGCCAACTGCAGGCCAGACCAGGGCCATGGAAGCAGTGGCCCCAGGAGGACCTGGTAGAAAGGAGCCTTCCTGTGAGTGGACACTGCACAACCCCTCCCCCTGGCAGGTAGTCAAGGTTCTAAAAAAGTTATTTACCACCACTCAATGCCCACCCCGTGGGAGAGACACAAGGCTTTGCTGAATAAAAGAAGTTGATATAATTTGGCACTTACAGGTTTACCTCCCAAAGCTTTAGCGATTAAGAAAAAAAGTTTAACATAGAGCCTGGTGATGTGTCTCTGTAACCCAAGCTACTCCAGAGACTGAGGCAGGAGGTTAAGGAGTGTGAGGTCAGCCTGGGATACCCTGTCTCAATAAATCAAAAAAAAAACCAAAACTAATATTCTTTAGTTATGGATCGCTTCCACTGATTGTTTGACGTCATACACATTTTAATTATACTCTTATGGCGTGAACGGAGAATCCAGGTGTGTGGCACACACCTGTAATCCCAGCATTCGTAGGGGCGGGTAGGAAGACTGGAAGTTTGAGGAAGCCTGTGGACGATCGTGGCTTGCTGGGGGAAGAGTGCTTGTTGCTCAAGCATTAGGATCTGAGTTCAGATCTCCAGAACCCACATAAAAAGTAATCATGGTTTCATGTGCCTGTAACATCAGCACTGGGAATTGGGGGCAGAGAGAAGGATTCATGGGGCTTGTTGGCTAGCCAGTCTAGCTGCAAACAGTAAGCTCCAAGTTCAGTGAGACATCCAGACCCTATCTCAAGGGAATAAGGTAGATAAGGGTGATAGGAGAGGCCAGCTGGTATCTTCCTCTACCACCCCTAGGTGCATACAAACACATACAGTACACACACACACACACACACACACACACACAGGAATACACTGAAAAACAACCTTACAGACACACACACACACACACACACACACACACACACACACACACACAGAGGAGTACACTGAAAAATAACCTTACAGACACACACACACACACACACACACACACACACACACACACACACGGACACACACACACACGGACACACACACACAGACACACATACACAGGAGTACACTGAAAAACAACCTTACAGAAAGCTTCAAAAACATACAGATATGAATATAAAAGAATATGGTTAAGTTCATAATGTAAGCATTGCAGCCCAGATGGAAAGACACCCTGGCAGTCGGAAGCCAAGGAATACCACAAAGTCACACCTCACAACAAAGCTCACATGAGAGATTTATTGGGAGGGAAAAACCCAGGAAGGTGGCTGCCTCTGTTCCGGTGAGAAACAGCAGCAAACTGATCAGGATACAGGGCTTATACAGAGTTTCTTGGGGGGAGGGGTGGAACTTTTCAGAGTGGGGCTTTCCATGGTGGAGATTGGTGAGATTTCATGTCCAGAGATTGGGCTTTTTACTCTGTAGGGTGGGGGCAGAGCCCGGCAGTTAGGGCAGTTAGAGTATCCTTGGTTGAAACCTCAAAGTTGGAGATCCTGGGGCGGGGGGGTGGGGGGGACCTGGCTCAAGGGGCTTACATATAAGGCAAGAGATAGGCCAGAGGTACTCCAGTTAATACAGTGTTCTGGGCTCCACAAGCCCTTTTCATTCTGCCTCACAAAGCAGAGGCCATCTTCCCCAAACTCAGATGCTCACACACCAAACAAGTAGAAAACAAACCAACTAACAAATGGACAAAGTCTAACAAGTTTCATGGGCCAGGAAACTGTTGAGCAATAGAATGAGATGGAAGCTGAAGAGATCTTTAAAACTTGCTGTCACAGCAACCTGATTTCAGGTGTACCAAGGGCTTATGTCCTTCCCAAAGGCCACAGAGACCTAAAGGCATCATTAGTAACAAGGTCAGGCCTTCAGCTGTGTGTGGCAACACTCAAGGCCTATATACTCACCTAATGAGCACCAATCAGAGATGCCAAGGGCTGAAGTCAGCCTTGTCTCTCTAAAAGAGTGTAGACATCCACACACGTGCTTGCACACACACACACAGACACACAAGCCAGCTCTCTGGCATAGGGTTCCTTGTTCATTCAGCCTCGCCCTTTGAAAGTATCTCCAGAATTTTGGCTAGTACCCTTGGCAGCTTTGCTGCACACGCACATACTCTGAAGTTAAGAGTTTATGAAGTGTGACTTGTTTGACAGTAACTAGGTTCCCTTAGGTTCAGCTCCCAGCTGTGAATTTTCAGCAGGAAGGGTACAGCCTGCCTCCATAGCTGGTAGTGGGGATTGGAGCCCTGACCCTAAGAGTTGCTAGTCTATAGCTTGGAGTTTCCTCTTCCAAGTGCTCCGGAAGCTCACACGTTTGGTCCCAGTGAGGAAATGGATGGCTCTGAGGATGTTGAGGCAGGCTTGTGATTTGAGGACCTATATTAAGCATACATGAAGACCCCCCCCTCCTAACTTGCCTTGGTCTAGATCCCAGGATACCTTAAAGCAACGGGGCCTGGGTAAGGACCCATGGCAGACCACTAGGCACCGGTAAGAGACACATGACACCCTGAGCTGCTGTTTTCCTCTAGGCTGGAGACTATCTGGTGCTTCACTCTGACTTTTCTGTAAGTCCTCATTATGCCTCCTTCCTCTTTTAGTAGTTGTACAACAGAAAGTTCATGTAGTTCAGAGGACAAGGAGGAAGACTAAAGGAAATAGTTTCTGTTCCTGGGGGTTGTTTGTGGCTGCCTACCCCCAACCCCTCCCAGGGCCGTCACCAGGAGGGAGTGTAGAGCCTGCTGTCTCGGGGATGATTGACATTTATGAAGTCGTGTTGCTTTTTGAAGACTGGACCTCATGAAGACCCCAAACTTGCTTTGTAGCTGAGGATGACCTTGAACTCATCTGTCTGCCTCCACCTCCCAAGTGGGGCTAACACAGAGCTGCATCACAGTGTCCAGCCAGAAGTCTTAGGAAACAGGACTGTGGGGGTACGGTTTTGCTGCATCTTTTCTGAATCGAGTCACCTTTAAAAGCACTTCAACTGTCACCCACAAAGCCTAATTCCTTCTAGGCTAAAAAGGATGTGATGGCTCTAAGCAACTCCAGAGGCAGATTTACAGTGCTGCTTTCATCCTCTCCCTCGACCCCCCCCCCCCCCCCCAGGACTTTGATGCCTAGAGAAAGCAGGTGACTCTGGTGAGAAGGCGGTGAATGGGAGGCCAGCGGTGGAACTGAATTTCCAACTGGGCCTCCATTTCCAACTCAGTCACAAAGAACTGCGACATTCCCAGGACACAGCAGCTTAAGCTCTCAGGTATGTGAAAGCACAGCCTGTCCGGCTGGCAGATTAGAAAAGGATATGGGACTTGTTCCCATACTTGAAAGCCACAGGGAGAAAGCCTTGTGAAGAGAAGACACAAAACCTGTTTGGTGACTTGTCACTTTAGAGAGAACAGAAACCTCTCCAGGTGAACATTCACGATCCTCCCCTTCCTCCTTCCATCCAGCAGCCTTGGCTGGAGACCAGGGCGAGGACAAGGGACCCAGAGAAGCAAGGCTGCTGCTCATCCAGACTGCACCACTATTAGATGACAGAAGTTTGAGAACACATTTTAGGGCAAAACTAAGTTTATTAACCTTGCCAGGTCACATCAATAAAGTAGCCAGAGAGAAACAATGCCTTCATTGTACACGTATCAGCTAGGAAAACAGCCGTGTAGCAGACACACATTTTTTGATAAGAGAAAATTGTTGTCATATTTATCTTCTCTTTCTTCCTCTTTAATACGTGTTCAAGAGCTGATATCACCTACCACTAAAAGTTGCCACTAAATCCTGGGAAAGATGCTATTCCCCATGGCCAAAGCCCTGAGGATTTGGGAAGAATGCACTTGCCTTTGTTTTGTTCTGAACTGTTACTATGGTTCCGTAGGCCTCACTGATCAACTCCACCAAGCTCTTCATGAAGGCTAGTCCCCAATGGGGTCCTACCCTGCTCCCCGCTAGCAGTACGTGCAAAGAATTCTACAGTCAGAAATCTGCTTCTGTAGCCCTGCTTGCCTGCACGCTTCCTGATTGCTGAGGGCTCTGTGGTCACCATTGTGCATGGCAGGGTCCTTGGCGTGTCTGGTGGGTAACATCTTATAGTCTGACTCTTCCCTTTCTCCTCAAGCAGCATTACAAGAGGCTGTAACCTTAGTGAGGAAGAGCAAAGAGCAAAGAGTCTGCCTATTTTGTGAAGATGAACCCACACACTAGGTAGGGAGCAGATACAGCAGAGAGAGGGCAAGAACGGAAGCAGTTGCTCCTCTCGGGACTGCTAGGTAGGGCTGTGGCTGCAAGACTCTATGTAAAGAACCATTAGTAAGGGAAAGGAGAAATTGTTTTGTTTTTCTGACTTTTACATAGTATGATAGCATTTCCTAAAAAACGAAGAGATGTTTATAAATGTCACCTGAGGAGAAACTGGGGACTTTGGATCTACCTTTTCTTTTCATTACAATCTTGCTTTGAAATACGGTCTTTCAACACTGGGAGCTAGATGTCATTTAAGAATGCCACATCACATAACAACTGCAAGGGAAATAATGCTTTTTAGACACACAGAAGGGCCATCACTCACAAAAATGGGGCTTTAATCATTAGGGCTTTGGACACAAGAAACATTTAAAGGAACAGTCAATATAATTATGGATTAAATAGAAAGAAAACATGAATAAATAGAAGAAAAATATATAACCATTTAAAAGCAAATAATATAGTGCATAATGTAATACAGTTGTTTATAGGTAAGATAAAAATTTGTTTTTCAAAACCGTCATTACAAGAATATATTAATATACAGTCAGACTCATTCTATTCACAATAAAGTCCTCTACAAAGGATATTTGTAACAGCTGTATCCAGACCTTCAATTACTAAACACTGTGTATGGCATCTCACTTTGTCAAAGGGAAACCTGGCTCCTGTCAGCAAATCCATCATAAGTAGGAACAAAATTAAAGGTACTTTTAAAAGTTTAAAGCCCTTATTTAAATTAAGATTAAAAAATGGCTTCCTACCCTTTCCGCCGACCCATCAGCAACTAGAGCCCTCATCCAGTGGCTGATGGAAGCAGAGACAGACATCCACAGAAATACACTGAGCTGAAATCTGGAACTTAGTTGAAAAGAGGGAGGAATGAAGATCGAAGGGGTCTGTACCAGGTTGGAGAAACCCACAGAAACAGTTGGCCTGAAAAAGGGAAAGCATATCGACCCCAGACACTGTCTGGGAGGCTAGTGCGGGACTGACCCAGCCCCCTGATCATGGATGCCAATGGGGAGGCCCCTGCACTACAGGGAGCCTCCGGAGGTGGACTGGTGTTATTTCCCTTGTGTGTGGGGGACTTTGAGAGCCCATCCCATGTGAAGGGACTCGCTCTGTCTCTGGATACATGGGGAGGGGCCTAGGCCCAGCACAGGAAGATTTGGTGGACTTTGTGGAGCCCCTGTTGGGGGCCCTACCCTGCCTGGGGAGTGGTGGGTGGATGGGGGGGTAGGTTGGAGGTGGGGGAGGAGGGATGGGGATGAGGGGAGGGAGTGGGAGAGGGGACTTACATGTGAAACAAGCCTGTTCCCTAACTTGAATTAATAATAATAATAATAAAAGGAAAAAACAAAAACAAACAAAAAAAGATTAAAAAATGTTCGAGAGGACTTCAGGAGAACAAGAGCTGGGCGAGTTGCTCGACTGTGGTTCTGAAGAAACAAAACATAATGATTCATTTTCTGTAACTCACAAGATAAGAATAGTACTGTGGAAATGGCCTCTAACAGCCTTCAACAGCTCGTTTTGAAGTATGAGACTCGGTAATACTCAACTGGAAAAGAAACAGAGCTGCCGAGGACCTATGGGTGTGGCTATCAGGCCAGCCCTTCCCCATCTATTTTTAGAGGTTTGAGACTCCAGCCTTAAATAGTTTTGATAATAACACTTGTGGCCACAACTCTGTAAGACAAAGTCTGGGAGAAAAGAAAACCTTGCACGCTGCACAACTTGAGTTCACAGTTTTCTCCTTCAGGTGAGTCCTGAGATGTTGCTCTTGAACATAACCAATCAGATTGTATCCTTCTGTCTACTAGCTACCTTGTAACACAAAACGAGAGAGGCGACAAAGATTTTAATTTTTCTTTAAATGAAAAGTCTTCTGAAGTAAAAACAGGAACCATCTTTCTTATTTGGAAGCAGGAAATCTTAATTTAATTGGGAACAGAACATACTGCTGAGGAAAAAGCACTTGGGGTTCATGTGTCCTTAGCTGACTTCCATAATAGGAAGAAGTCTTAGTGCCCCATCACAGTGCTGAGGTGTGTGTGTGAGCAAAGGAAGTGCTCATATCCTGTAGTTAGATAATGGTGTCTTCGGAAGTAGATACACAGGAACTAATAAATGTGCATGTTAGCATAGGTACACATATTTATACACAACACACTCATACACACAGGGTAGCATGAGATTTGCTTTCTCAAAATTACCACCTTTCCCAAACTCGGCCTCCTGTTTTACTCTCACAAAATTACACTAAATTTTACTCTAGAGGATTCATTTCAGATTTTCAGTTCAGAAAATGGGGCAAACCATATTGTGTCAAGAAACAAACCCAGATCGGTAGAGTACCCATCATCTTCCACCCTTCAAAAACAAACACACAAGCGCTAGTCTTCAAAGTGTACACTGACACTAGAACAAATTAACAAGCATTTCTTTTCTCTTTTTTTGTTTTTTTATTTTCGAGGAAGGGTCAATCCTGAGAGTCAGAGCTACACTGGCTTTCAAGTCCTGCGCATGGGATAAAAGTCCAGATGAGACCCTAGACCAAGTCAAGCCAAGGCCGTCCTTACACATATTTCAGTCATAGGTCATCTGCAGCCATGGAAGCCCACAGGTCCTAAAGGTTATTCTGTGATCCCAGGAAAGGAAGAGCGCAGCTCTGGGGCCTGGTCCTTGCCCCTGCTGGCCTCTGAGTCCATGCTGCACTGGACACAGGGGATGGGGCTGAGACTTCTTCCCCAATATGCAGCACTTCGTGCCACCCAGCTCCTGCGCTTATAGAACCGGACACCCAGTGCGGGCGTGCAAGGCCTACCCAGCCACTCCAGCAGTCCCACCTATGACCCTCACAAGTTCTCCTTTAGCAGCCCGAGCTTGCGCAGGGCCTCTCGTCGTGCTTCTTCCGTGGAGCCGCGGCCGGCGAACTGCACTGTGATGCCATGTGGTCGGAAGCCCGCAGCCCGGGGGAGCGAGCCTGTGCGTTTGCGGGCCTCTTGGAGGCTGTCCAGTCGCGGTTCGTACAGGCTGCGGCTGGCGTTCTGGCGCGCCAGCTTGCCCGCTATAGCCGGGTCTGGCCGGAAAGTGATGGTCTTGCTGGTGGGAACGAAGGGGCTGGGCTCGCTGCGCAGGGCCTCGTGCACGCTCTGGAAGCCATTGGCCAGCGGTGGCTGCTCGGTCTGCACAGCCCTGGACTGCTGCGCCCTGGCTGGGCCTCCTGCACGCGGTCCCCCGGGCTCCCCGGCCATGCCCACCCTGCCCTGGGCGCGTTCCCCGTCCCCAGAGCCGCCCCTCTGCTCCTCTGCCTTCTGCCACCGCTCTTCCGATGACGTGTCGCCCGCGGCGATGAAGGACATGCCATTGATGTTGGCCAGGACCTGGGCCTTCCGCTCCTGCACGTTGACGGCCGCCTTGGAGATAGTTTTGTTGAAGTCCTTGCCGGCGCTGTTGGTCACGCATATGTTGCTGGGGAAGCGGTGGATCTTGGGTGCCGGCTGGGCTGTGTGTCGGTGCCATACGCCAACCTGGTCCCCATTTCGAGAGGTTATAGAAGTCGGTGTCCTCCATTCCCCAGGCCTGCCCTCCTTCGATGGGGAGGTGGGGGACAGGGCTTCGTTTCCTGCTAACTTCTCAGAAATTTTATGAGCAATCACCAGAGGAGTGGGCACGGAGCGGGACAGTTTGGGATGTTCTGCTGGAGGAGAGGGGGGCATCAGCTCCTTTCGTGGGGCAGAGGGCAGAGAGGGCAGCGGCAGAGAAAACACCTCGGGATCCCCGGAGTCTGGTGGAGGTAGGGAATTCTCAGCGGCTTGTTTCCCACCTTCAGGAACAGGAGAGCCCTGTTTTGTAGCAGATGGGGCCCCTGAAAAAAGAAAGAGACCTTGTAAGTTTTCACCCCAGTAAGAATAGACACGTGGTTTTCCTGCCAACCGAACTTCAGAGAGTCACAGTGGGACACACGACAATGCCTAATGAAAATGTTGGTCCTGTTGCCTGGACTGGCGAGAAAGAAGGCAGTCCTTTTATTCTCAGGGCCATATACCTGAAGGGTGGTGACGATTTAGCGCCAGAAACAGGCAGTTAGAAAGCAGTCTGGAAAGGTATGCTTCTGAGCCTCTATCACGCTGAGGGCACGTGACAGAAGGCAAGCAGTGACCTCCTCATCCGGGTCTTTACAAAGGAGACACCAAGTAGCGGATGGGAGTGCCCATCTTGAATCCCAGCACTCAGGAGCTAGAGGAAGGTAGATCTCTATGAGTTCAAGGCCAGCCTGGTTTACACAGGGAGTTCCAGGACCACCAAGACTACATAAAGAGTCCCTATTTCAAAAACAAAAAAGATACAAAAATAGTAGGTTAGAGAATCACTGGGCACACATGCTGAACTTTCCAAGCCCATTTTCTTTGGTGTGATTATGTGATCTAATCTTTTAAAAGGATCATCTGGTTCAAATTACTTTAGGAACTATGCTTCAAAGCAGAAGTGTAAAAAGAAAAAAAAAACGCAAAATTTAACGTCTCTTCTCTCAAGGGTTGCTGCAACCATTCTCTTTTTGTATGGAATCCATGACTGCAGGATGTCAATTCTGGGAATGCAGTTTGTTTCAAAAGAAAACATACATAAGTTAAGAAATGGTGGCATACACTGTAACCCCAGCATTTGAGAGGCTGAGACAAGGGAACTGAGTTTTCGGTCAGGCTGGGCTAGCACCAGGCCAGCTGGGGATCCTTGTCTCACAAAGATGCCTCCACTCCCAGAAGCTTATGACAAACACTGGTGTTTATAGTCTGCGGGGCACAAATGACTTTTCTCTTATTTCTTTCTTCTCCTGTCTAGTCCTAGGTGTCTCCTTCATTTGTTTTTTAATGTCATTTCCCATCAGCAAGTAAGAAAGTTGTAAGAAGCTTTTCACTGACTCAACGGGCATAAGCATACCTCTTCATCGATGCTGTTCAGTGATGCAGAGCGGATGGAGGAGGTGCTGGCCTGCATCTTGTCTGCTCTGTGTTGGACTACTTCACAGAGCCATGTGTTAGAAAGGGGACATAATCTTGCAGCACAAGTCAAGCGCCCCGTGACCCCTACACACACACACCACACACACACACACACACACACACACACACACATACTACACACACACACACACACACACACACTATATATATATATATATATATATATATATATATATGGTCTCATTTGGTCTCCCTCTCCTTTCAGTTGGTCCTCTTTTGTTACCTGTGAAAGACTATCAAGAGGCATTCTCCCTTCTAGAAGCTTCTATATTGACATGCATAGGCAAACAGAGCACCACCAGACCAAGTCAAAGGCATGGGGACCTGTGTGTACCTGCTACTTGAGGCACATCTGCAAGGCTCCCAGCTTCCCCAGACACAGGTCCTGGCTGTACTAAATCGATGACATCTTCCGGTTCAGAGTGACTGGAAGGGCTCTCTTCCAGAGACTGTGGAGAGTGGCAATGAATGCCACTGTCACACAGGGCTGGCTCATCAAAGTCATATTCCAGGGAATCGAGGGTCTCCTCAAAGAACAGGATGACATCCTTTTCCTCGTGTGTGAGGTGCTTCAGGCTCTCATCATCCTGTAAGTGGGTCAGCAAAGAGATGATGTCAGCCAAGAGAAAGAGTCACAAAGAGTAGGAGGCAATACCTAGCCTAGGGTAGACTTCTCTGTGTCCTGGAAGGTCCCTGCCAATTTAGGTCATCCCACTGACAAATGACCTGTAAGTCCCTCACTATTTTACCTGCATGGGAAAAAAGATACTGACAAACCCAAGGTTTTCACCCCATCATGAGCTCTAGCTGTGGTTACCAGTGAGTCAGTACAATAGAGGAAGTCTCCTCCAGGAGTTCTGCTACCAGGCATGCTGTTGTCTCCATATTGCCAAGGGAGACTTCTCATTAAACACTGGGTTGAACTCACCATTTATCTCTCTTCCCTCCAGAAATGCTGCTAAAACAATAAGGGATCTTATTAATGATTAATTATCTTATATTTATGATATGAGTATTTTGCCTATAGATATGTCTGTGCCCTGTGTGTGTGCCTGGTGCCCACAGAGGCCAGAAGAGGGTGCTGGATTTCCTGGGACTAGAGGTACAGAGAGCTGTAGGCTGCCACGTGGGTGGTGCTGGGAATCTAATCCAGGTCCCCTGCAAGAACAACAAATGCTCTTAACTGCTCAGCCATCTCTCCAGCCTGGGACATTGTTAATTTCCTTAACCAGACGTAAATCACAAAGCTAAAAATAACAGGAAAAGCGGTGATGTCAACAAATGGAAGTAAGAAAGCAGAAGGAAGATGATGATGTTAGAAGAGCCAAGGCTGCAATTTGCATCAGTGCTGGGAAAGCCTATAGCCGACCTGCTGAGTACTGTGTGACCTGAACTGAGCCCAGCCAGGAATATAGTGAAGCTGATGCTCAGTGGGCAGAGGTGGCTGGAATCACCCTCAGAAGTAACTAGGTCATCCCTGCAGAAAACAAAGGGTTTATTCTTTTTGTTTGTTTGTTTGTTTTCGAGACAGGGTTTCTCTGTGTAGCTTTGGAGCCTATCCTGGCACTCGCTCTGGAGACCAGGCTGGCCTTGAACTCACAGAGATCCGCCTGCCTCTGCCTCCCGAGTGCTGGGATTAAAGGTGTGCGCCACCAACGCCTGGCTAAGATTTTTATTTTTAATTATGTGTATATGTATGTACTGGAGGTACGCATGATCATGAGTGCAGTGCCCATTGAGGCCAGAAGAGGACACTGGATGCCCTGGAGCTGTAGTTATCCCATGTGAGTGCTGTGAGCTACCCCATGTGAGTGCTGAGAAAACATGTCCATCCCAGACAAGAAGAATATGCACTTTGAACCGTGAGTTACCTCTCCAGCTCTATGCATCACTTTTGGGGTCTATCTTGGTTAGGTATAATCATTCTCCTTGGCTACAGAGCAGAACTGAAATTGCACTAGCCTGGCTGAGGGTCTAGCTCAATGACAGAAAGCTTGCCTAGGGTGCTCAAGGCCCTGCATTCTTTCCTATAAAACAGACATGACATAAAATTATGTAAAAATTAAAAAAAACACATGGTCCTAAAATGGACCTGCAGCTTAAGACACATTCCAATTTCCCACAAGAAGAGGACAAAGTAAGCATGGTCTAGAAGTGGACTGGAGAGACAGCTCAGTGGTTGCAAGCACTTGTTCTTGCAGAGGTCCTGGGTTTTTATTCCCAGAACCCACATAGTGGCTCACAGCAGCTTGTAGCTCCAGTTCTAGGGGATCCGGTTCCTCCTGCTGACCTCCACAAGTACCAGGCACACATGTGTTGTACATATACCTGCAGGTAAACACTCATACACATCAAAGAACAAATGGATGGGTCATGTCTAATCCAGCCTAAAAGCAAGCAGTCCTAACCTGAGACTGTATCCAGAAAACAGGCTGACGAAGGTGCCTCCCACATGCCTGTTCACACCTGGACACTGCAGAAAGGCTTGGCATGACTTTCCAAGGGTCTCACCACTACTTCACCAAGGGACCAAGCCTACTAGAACTCAGTCCTCTGCTTGCCTTCTGTTTCGAACTTTCTAATCCTATTCTTGCAAGTACCAACAGATCTTGCAGAGATGCCTGCATGAGTGTTGTGCAATTTACCCGGGGGTTCTTCAGTTCTCTCAGTGTTCTCTTTTCCTTTCACTAGTTACACAATGTGAGATACAAATCAGCCCCGGCCAGTCTGCTCAGAGACAAGACCCCCAGGTCACTCAGGTCCTAAACCCGAGGGCTTTCTCTCCAGTGTGAAGGTGGGTGAATGGCATGCTTTCTTTGCAATCAGCCTGGCCTGGAATCCTGGATTGTGGCAAAGTCAAACCTGCTGTGGGTTCAGTGTGTTGCCCAACTTCCAAGACTTGAAGCTTTCTCCCAGTGAACATGGACTCCACATACCTGGGAGAGGAAAGACGGTGGGGCTAGGCAGGGAAGCAACGTACACCAGGGCCAGGAAAAGGGGCACTTGGTACCAGGCCAAGATGGTTCCTACCTACTCCTCCCATTCTGGGGAGATGATGAACACCGCCTCTGATAGGGATGTAAAAGACAGACATTTTTGGTCCTGAGGGAGAGGCTGGGCAGTAAGAGGTATGGCAGCAAGATATATTCAGAGTGAGAATATTTTCAGAGAGAGAAGTTCCGGCCCGAGGAGTAGAGCAGGGATGGAAAGTGACTGAGAATGGGCTCAGGATTTCTTTAAGGGAGATGAAATGTTACAGAACTATGGTAATTTCTGTACATACAGAGAAACCATTTATTTTAACTGACACACAAAACATAAAAATTGTGTACATTTATGGGGTGGTCCCATGTAATACCAAACTAGGCCAGAAAGACCTATTTCTTTAAACATTTTTCACTATGGTGCAAACTTTCAAAACCTTTTCTTCTAGCTTTTGTAAGTACAGTGCACACTGGTGCTGTCAGTGATCAGCTGTGCAACATGTTTCTAGCTGACTGTAACTTAGCAGCACCCATCAGTCTCTCCCCACTGCTACCCTCCTCAGCTTCTGGTGACTGTCATTCTGCCTGCAGCTTCCATGATATCAAGTTTTGTTTTTCCTTTTCGTTTGCTTTATGTATTTGGGTGTCTTGCTTGCAAGTATGTCTGTGAACCATGTGCGTGTCTTTGTGTTCACCGAGGCCAGAAGAAGGTGTTGGGTCCCTTGGGACTGGAATTACTCATGGTTGTAAGCTGCTATGTGGGTTCTGGGACCCGAGCTTGGATCCTCTGCAAGAGGAGCCAAGTATTCTTAACTGCTAAGCTATCTCTCCAGCCCCAAGATCAAGTCTTTAAGATTCTGTATGTATGTAAGTGAGATCGTGTGGCATTGGGTGTTCTGAGCCTGGCTTATTTTACTAAACACAATGACCTGCAACTAGTTCCATCCATGTTGTTGCAGATGCCAGGATTTTATCTTTGTTGTGGCTGCGTAGCATACCATTGTGCATATGTAGCACATTTTCTTTATTCACAAATTGGATGATGGGCACTTAGGTTGTTCCCATGTCTTTTGTGTGTGTGTATTTGGAGACAGGCTCTCATTATGTATCCCAGGTTTGAATTCACTATGTTACCCACGTTGGCCTCAAACTCATGATCGATATCTCTGCCTCTGCCTCAAGACTTGGGTTCCGAGACATGTAACACCATGCCTGGCTCTTGCATTTCTTAGTAACTGTGAATTCTGTCACCATTACCTTGAAAACAAAGACACTCTTTGACATAATGAAAACTGGGGCATATAGCAGATCTAAACTGCCTCCTGTTTTTTATCGTACCATCACTCATCACGCCCCCCCCCCCGACACACACACACACACACACACACACACACACACACACACACACACACACAATGTCCAAGGCTCCCTTTTCCCTACTCCAGCACAAGCAATTGATGTTTTTAGTCTTTCTGGTAATAACCATTCTTCCTGGGGCGAGGTGCTATCTCATTGTGTTTTTGATTTGCATTTCCCTGATGATTAATGGTGTTGAACTCTCCCCTCCAATACATCAATTTAGGACTATTGTTCATTTTTTAATTGGATTTTTTTTCTGAGCTTTTGATTCCTATGTATTGTTACTATCAACCCCTTCACAGATGATTAATTTGTAGATATTTTCCTGACTTTGTAGGTTGTCCCTTCACTCTGTCAATTATGTCAAGTTGATTTTTATAACTAATGAGAGATTGGGTTCATGTCAATCTTCTGCAGGTGGACATCCAATTTCCTGGTACCACTAACTAGAATGCCTGTTCTTTTTTCAGTGTGTGTGTGTGTGTGTGTGTGTGTGTGTGTGTGTGTGTGTGTTTGGAACAGGTTTGTTGAAAGTCAGCTGACATATGTGTGTGGGTTTAATTCTAGGCTCTCCACTGTGTTCCACTGGTCTGTGTGTCTGTATTCATGGTATTACATGTTGATTTGTGTATGTGTGTTTGTATGGAGCTATCAATTAAACCTAAGGCCTTGCACATAGAAGCCATGTGTTACTGAGCTATATCCCCAGCCTCTACTAGGCTGTTTGATTATAACTCTGTAGTAGACTTTAAAAATAATGTGTATGGGTACGTTTGCCTGCATGTGTATCTGTGCACCACCTGCATACAGTGCCTACGGATGGCAGAAAAGGGTGTTATATCTGAACTAGAGTTACAGGTGGTTGTGAGCTATCACATAGGCGCTGAAACCAAACGTGAACCCTCTGCAAAAGCAGTCAGCGCTCTTAATCCCTGAGTTGCCTCTCCAGACACTCAGTGCTGTGGTATACTCTGGAGACAGGCAACTTAACAGCTTCTGTTTATTCTCAAGAAAGCTCTGGATATTTGGTGTTTTTCGTTGTTTTTTCATATGCATTTGGATTGTTTTTTAAGTTCTATGAGCAGCGTCATTGGTGCTTTGCCCGGGACTGCATTGAACTGAATATATAGATGGTTTTGAGTAGATTTTCCACCGGGGTAGGATAAAAATGTTCTAAAAATGGTAGGTGATGATTGCACGGGCCTGTAAACACAGTAAACATGGTTAAGTGGCACACTTTGAGTGACCTTTAAAGAATGCGAGTTACATTTCAATTTTTAAAAGACACCCACATGAAGGGGGGCAGTAAGGCTCCACAATGGCTCCCTGTGGAGTGGCTGGTTAGGAAGTGGTTTGTGATAATCACTTAGGAAATGAAGACAAATATACATGTCCTAGTTTTGGGGACAGAGTGAGCTATAAAAAAGTCATTTTGTCTGCATTAATCAGGAAGGTTGTATACTGACAGGAGAATATTTTAATTAAGTCCTTTCTATAAATGTTATTTTTAATGTACCAATAATCTTTTAAAAACATCTGTCTAGAAAACCATCTCTCATGTATGCTAAGCCCAGTATGCCAACTTCAGGAAAGGTTTACAAGTCTCTGGGGGAAACTCTGTCTCAAGACATGTAAAGCAATCTCTCCCCTAAGTGTATGCTATGGTTTTTAAAGAAATAATTTATGAACTAATTTTCAAATCAGAGAACTCCAAGCGCTAAGGATACTGGATAATTAGAATGTGCACTGAACAAGCCCCCCACAAAGTATAGAGCCTTCAGCTGGGCAGTGGTGGTGCACGCCTTTAATCCTAGCACTAGGGAGGCAGAGGCAGGAGGATTTCTGTTGAGTTCAAGGCCAACCTGGTCTACAAAGTGAGTTCCAGGACATCCAGGGCTGTTATACAGAGAAAACCTGTCTCAAAAAAGTAAAAAATGGAGGAGGAAGGGAAGGAGGAAGAGGAAGAGGAAGAAGAGGAGGAAGCCTTGGCATCAATCAGCATTCACTCCTGTGAAATAGTAGAAAAGAGCTCTCTAGTCTCATTCAAACAGAGGGGAGCATCCAGATAAAAGGAAGGTGACAGTGGGAGATGTCACAATAAAACCCATCACTCAGTACAATTAATATGTCCTGGTTACTATGTAGACCAGGCTAGCCTCAAACTCACAGAGATTCACCTGACTCTGACTCCCAAATGCTGGGACTAAAGGCATGTGCCACCATGCCCAACCCCTATATACGCTAATTCTTTAAAAGGTAGGTGACAAACTTTTCTTTGGTGTGTGTGTGTGTGTGTGTGTGTGTGTGTGTGTGTGTGTGTGTGTATGGGTGTGCAAGTGTTAGTGCAGGCATGCATGTGCCATGGTAGGCGTATAGAGGTTGGAGATGAGAAGACAACCTTGGATGTCAGTCCTCTCCTTCTCTTGTTTACTGCTGCATATTCCAGGCTAGCTGGCCCCTGACTTCCAAGGATTTGCCTGTCTCTGCCTTGCATCACACAGCAGGAACATTGAGAATGCTGATGCACACGTCTGCACTTGGCTTTACGTGGATTCTAGGGATTTGACCTCAGGTCCTGACATTTGGACAGCAAGCACTTTACTCACTTAGTCAGTTCCCAGCCTATGACAAACTTGAAATGAATGACAGTTATCCAAATAGTCACTAGTACAGATCTATCTATGTTAGAACAGACTAGGAATAGGAGTATTTGGGGTGGGAGGGCAGGGCAAGGATTCTAGAGAAAGGAAAAAATCCAAACCATTGGTTGAACTAAAGACCTGAGAAACTTAAATAGATGCTCTAAATAAAATAACCTCTATCTTAAAAACTACTCACTTTTACTCCTATAATTAAGTTAGCCCTTTCTTTTTCCTTTTGTTTTTGTTTTTCCAGGAAACCATTTAGTTGAATTACAATCTGAAGAATGCACAAAGGAACCAGAAAGCCAAAGGAAAGAAAATATACATTATAAAAGTGAGGACGACCAAAGCTTGGTGTTGTGGCACATGCCTGGGATTTCAGCACTTGGGCTGAAGTAGGAGGATCCTCGAAAGTTTGAGGGTAGCCTGGGCTACATGCAATTATTTCTATGCCAGACTGGACTGCATAGCAAGACTCATTCACAGGCAGGCAGGCAAGCAGAGGGGACTAAACAGATATTTTGAAAGGAGACCTGGACCAGGACTCTTCACTACTCATCTCCTAGGTAGCAAGAAAGGATATTTTGTCTTGATGGAGTCTGATTTAATGATCATGTATTCTGTTTTTTTTTCTCGCCAAGATTTGTTTTTATTCTATATGTATGGGTGTTTTCCCAGCATGTATATAGGTATACCATATGCCTAGTGCCTAGCAGGTCAGAAGAGAGCATCGGATCCCCTAGAACTGGAGTTACAGACAGCTGTGAGCAGCCATGTGGGTACTGGGAATGAACCCCGGTCCTCTGGAAGAGCAGCCAGTGTTCTTGATTGCTGAGCCATCTCTCCAGCCAGATCACATGTCCTCAAAGACACTAAAGACCTGCCTGACATCTGAGCAATGCTTTACTGATTTAATTATGTAAGCTGATGCCCAAACTGAATAAAGGCAGGGAGAAGGCTCTCATCTTAAATGTTGTGATGTCTCTGGTAGCCTGGGCAGAGCCACCGTAAGTGCACAGGGCACTTCCTTACAGCAGAACAAGGGCTTAATTATGCTTATTCCTAACTAGACACTGTTGTAACTTTTTTTTTTCCTGTGGCTAAACTTCAACCTGTACTTCTGAAGTTAAGAAAGGGACACAAACAAATCAGCAGAGAATGAGGTCTGTGTACAGTTTTGATTATAGAACTCAAGAAGAATGGCTTCAAAGGCTTGCAGCTGGGCTCGATGGCTTTAAACTTCTTTAAAATGGCAATAGAGCCCTTGATCTCTCTTCTGTCTGATGTTCAGACAGACTTATAAGCTGTGCCACACCGCCCTAGCTCTATACACATCTCTAATGTGATCTTGAATAAAACCACATTTTATTCAGTTCTTGTACACAGCGGGCATTTACTAATGTCTAATGGATTAAACAGATCCTTGGCTATGTCTTCAAATAGTTTCTGGTCTGGTGCAGGGAAGAAGCCAGCCCTGGGTCACTTACCGAGTCTGCATATCTTTTTTTTCCCTCTTGAAATCCCAGAGCAAATGGTTTATCAAAATCCTAGGACATTGTGTGTACTTGTGCCTAACTCCACCATGAGAAGAGCGGTCCCACACTCCACACTTTGTGACTAAGGGGTATGTAAGTGAGTATCTCAATGCTATCTAATCCAGACGTTCTGTGACTCTGGGACATAAAGTTCATTAGCTTTGAGAGCTTGGGTGGGGGCGGGATTCACAAGAATTCACTGTGTATTAGGTCTTAAAACCTTGCCAAAGAATCTGGACCTCTGTTTTTGCCCAAGTCATAGATAACAATGATTAGGGAGTATTGTGGGGTACCCCCCACCCTTAAAGAGTGGGCACATATTAGGGTTAAGTTCCTTAGGATTCAACTCTTCTTTCCCACAACCCAAAATCCCATTGTTTTCTAGAGGATGTTCTGATGTGCCCTTGGGTAGTTTAGGCTGCAAGAACACCTTAAGAATAAGAACTCAAGAGAGCTCCAGGACAGCCAAAGCTACACAGAGAAACCATGGGGAGGGGGAATAATAGGAACTCAAGACTCTGAGTGTGGTTTGTGCTCCTGGAGTGGACATGGGACATTCTATGAAATGGCATGACAACTGCAACACCCAAGTCAGGATGTTGACATCAGGTGGTGTACCATCCCAGGATTGGGAGCACTAGGAAGGGAGTATTTGTAAAAAACCAAATCCTTCAAAAGACCTAACGCTTTCAGGTTGGTAGGAGCCGTGTAAGGGTCTGGATCAGAAAGACTGGGCTTTGTAAAGGCCTTGGAGTTTGACAGTGAGCTGTTTTTATCCTGCCCGATGGCTCCTATGGCCGCCGGCCTAGGTGGTCAGTGACTTCAGGAACAGTCCTTGTCCTTTTGGGAGCTAAGCTGCCCTAAGTTACTACCTGTGACCCGATATTCACTCCACTGCCATGTGCAAAATTTAACAGGATTAAAACCGAGACATCCAACAGGGCTTTGTAAGCTGCTCTTCATGGGGGTGAAGGGCTGGGGCCAAATCAACCAACCAGAGCATCTAAAGTTTTAAAGAAAGTGACCACTCACTGTGGTGATATCTTTTTTTGTGCTCTAACAAATAAAGCTTGCGAGAAGACCAGAGAGCAGAGCTAGCCACTAGTTAACCATAGAGGTCTGGAGGTCTGGAGAGACAGGAAGTGATACAGCTGGGCAGAGAGGGATATAAGGTGGGAGGAGAAAGCTTGCTTCTTTTTGTCTAGGAAGTTGGGGAGGTAAGGTGTGGCTGTGGCTTGCTCCTTTGTCTCTCTGTCTTTCAGCATTTACCCCTATTATCTGACTCGGTTTTTATTATTAAGACCAATTAGAACTCGTACAACCACTCACCAGAGTGAAGCTTCTGGAGCGAGAGCTGCTGCTCCGGCTCTCCAGACTGCCACCTCTGCTCAAGTCACTGAGCCTGCAGCTTGGCGACATGTCAGAGTCCATCTCCAAAGACTCTGATTTCTGCTGGTTCCCAGGCATCCCCTCAGGAAGCTGGCTGGATCACAGGAATCAGGGTAGGAGCCAGGGTCCCATTCTGAGGCAGGGGAGGTCTTCTAGGGAAATAAAACACAGAGCAGCAGTTAGTGACCTGAAAAGTGCCCGACAGCTCCAAAGTGGAAAGGCAGCCCTCTCCTCACAGATTGGAAGAATTAACAGTGTGAAATGGCTGTCTTACCAAAAGCAATCTACAGATTTGATACAATCTCATCAAAATTCCATTTCTGTTTCTTTTTACAGAAATAGAAAAAAATAATATTAAATTGCATCTGAAAACACAAAATACCTCAGATAAACAAATAAGGGTGTACTGGGCCTAGGGAAATGGCTCAGTGGGTAAGAGTGTCTGCAGGACAAGCAGAAGGACCTGGGTCTGAATCCCCAGCAAGCAAAAAGCCAGACACATGTAACCCTAGTGCCCTAGAGTGTGTGTGTGTGTGTGTGTGTGTGTGTGTGTGTGTGTGTGTGTGTGTGTGTGTGTGTGGCGGGGGAACAAGGACAGATGATCACTAGGACTTGGTAGCCCAGGTTGAGTAAGAATCTGTCTCAAATATGGAGAGTGATAGAGTAGGACAACCAGTGTCTTCTGGCCTCTAGACATGCAAATATAACCCATTCCCACAATAATAATGCCAGAGGTATCGCCATACCTGTTTCCAAATTATGTTACAGAGCTGTAGTAACATGACATGACATGGACACAAAAACAGATATGTAGATCAATGGGACAGAATGTAAGAAACAAACATAACCCCACTGATTCTTGACAAAGATGACAAAATATATATTGGAGGAAAGACATCCTCTTTAACAAATGCTGCTGGGAAAACTAGATATCCACTTACAGAAGAATGAAACTAGATCGTTTTCTCTCTCCCTGCATGAGAATAAGCCCAAGTAGATACAAGACCTTAATGTAAGATCTAAAACTTTGAAACTGAGAGGAAAACATTTTAAGATATAGGATAGGTAAAAACTTGAACAGGATTCTAGTCAACAATTGACATATGGGACCTCAGGAAATCTGTTCAGCAAAGGAAGAAGATAATCGGGTGTAGAAAGTCTACAGAATTTGAGATGATCAAAGCTATACAACTGACAGGATTAACAGCTAGAAAACTAACTCCAAAACCTAAACAAACTGGGCTTTTAATCCCAGCACTCCAGAGGCAGCAGCAGGTGGATCTCTATGAGTTTGAGGTCAGTGTGGTCTACATAGTAAGTTCCAGGTCAGTCAAGGCTACAGAGTGAGACCTTGTCCCAAAAAACCAAACCAATAGACCCAAAACAAACAGACAAAAAACCTATCCAAAACTCTTAAACCAAACAATCTACCCAATCAAAAAATGAGCTATGCTGGGCGGGTAGTTGCGCATGCCTTTAATCCCAGCACTCAGGAGGCAAAGGCAGGTGGATCATTGTGAGTTCGAGACCAGCCTGGTCTACAAGAGCTAGTTCCAGGACAGCCTCCAAAGCCACAGAGAAACCCTATCTTGAAAAACCAAAAAAAAAAAAAAAAAAAAAAGAAAAAAAGAAAAAGAGCTATGTAACTTTACAGAGATCACCCATGAATAAATACAAATAGCCAATAGACATTTTTAGACATGTTCAATAGCCTAAGCCATCAAGAGAATGAAAATTAAAACTATATTGAGAGTCTACCTCAGCCTAGTCAGACTAGCAGTCATCCCTCCCTCCCCCCCAAAAAAGACAACAAATGCTGGCAAGGATATAGAGAAAGAAGGCCCTTTATCTTCTGTAGGTGGGAGTATAAATTCACTATGAGAATCAATACAGAGGGTTCTCAAAAATCTAAAAACAGAACTACTGTATGACCCAGCTGGACCACACCCCAAGGATTTACATCCTACTGCAGAGAAACTTGCACACTGCTGGCAGTCACTGCTGATCCAGTCACATGGCTAGGAAATGGAGCCAGCCTATATGTCCATCTACACATGAATGGCTAATGAAAATATAGTACACATACACAAGACATAAGAACATAGAGATATTTTTGAGATGGGTTTTACCATGCAGCCTTGGTTGACCTGCAGTTTGCTATGTAGACCAGGCTGGCCTCGAACTCACAGAGATCCATCTATCCTCTGCTTCTTGATTGCCGGGACTAAGGGCCTGTGCCACCAGGTCTGACTAATTTTTATGGAGTTATGGAAGCATTACAAACGACACTGTTGGTGGGAACTTGGTAAAATAACTCTGGCATCTTCCTTTGCGCTGAGAATCTGCTTGTACTTTCTTCCTCGGGCTTTCCTGGCCTTTCTGCCTTGGCCACCAACACACAGGTTCCTTCTCCAGGTCACTGCACTTTAGAGTTAAGATGCAGTGGCAATGGCTACAATGTTGGGAAGCATGGTTGACATCTGCAAGACCAAAGGGTGTCTGCAGCCCAATGACACAGCAAGTTCCACAGGAAGTGAAAAGTATTTTAAGTTGACCCTATCAGGAAGGTCATGTGGCTAGCACTTCCAGGAACAAAGGCATCCATGGTTAAGAGCATTTATTGCTCTTCCACAGAAACTAGGTTTGGTTCCTGGGACCTGTATCAGGTGGCTCACAACTGGTTTAACTCCAGTTCCAGAGGATACAGCGACTTCTGGTCTTTGTAGGCACTTGCACACACATAGTGCACACAAACACAGGCACAGATAAATACACAGATAAATAAAAGCAAATCTTAAAAAAAAAGTGTCCCCTGTGCACACATGAACACACACACACACACACACACACACTTTTTTTTTTTTTAAGTGGCAAACCTGGCATAGTGGCATACATCTTTAATTGTAGCACTTGGGAGACAGAATCAGGTGGATCTCTGAGTTCAAGGTCAGTTTGGTCTATAGATTGAGTTCCAGGACAGCCTGGGCTACACAGAAAACCCTATCTCAAAAAGCAAAAATCAAAACAAAAAACCAAAAAACAAAAAAGAAAGAGTGCCCTCTGTAAGCTAAGTTAGTTCACCTTCTGACCTTCTTAGCAGAAAACCCAGTCCAGCACCCTAAACACCGAGTTCAATAAAATAATCTAGAAAACAAAGAGACCAATGAAAATATACCTCCAATTGACTGACTTAACAGACACAGCCCTTTGTGGAGAAAGTCCAATCAATATTGACACCTGCCAGGGGATTCTCTTAGTCGGTGAGTATAGCAAGCCCCTCTATAAGAACAGATTTAAAGAGAGATTGCCCACCCCAGTATCTCAGTGGTTAAGCCCAGGTCAACTCAAGAGCAACTTTTGGAAACTAGAAGATTCTGAACACACACGCCTTTTAGAATGTACCATTACTCCAAATAGTGTGAAAGCAACTCAAAGTGTGAAAAGTCTAAAGCTGAGTATGTTGGCATATCCAGTGTGTGTGTGTGTGTGTGTGTGTGTGTGTGTGTGTGTGTGTGTGTGTTTAGAAGATCACAAGTTGGAAGCCAGCCTAAACTATCTAACAAGACCCTGTTTCAAAACAAAACAAAACAAAACAAAACAAAACTAGATGTGGTGGCTCATGCAGTGTAGTCCCAGTATTTGGAAGGCAGAAAGAATCAGAAGTTCAATGCCTCAGGCACATAGTGAATTCAAGGCCAGCCTGGACTGTATGAGAACCTGTCAAAAAACCTAGCCAAGAGCCAGGCATGGTTGCACATGCCTTTAATCCCAACACTCAGGAGACAGAGGCAGCAGATCTCTGTGATGTCGAGGCCAGCCTAGTCTACAGAGTGAGTTTCTAGGAGAGCCAGGCCTGTTACACAGAAAAACCATGTCTTGAAACAACAAAAACAAAAACAGGAAAAAAAAAAAAAACTAACCAAACCATTACCCTAACAAAAGTAAAGTTTTGAAAATCATAACATGTGACCTGAAACAGTAACACAATTATCTAAATATCTCAATGACTAATAGCATATAAATCAGGCTTTCAGATATACAAGGTCAAACTCCTATTTATTTAGTCTCAAAAAAGCAAACATCTAGCAAGCATCTAATGTAAATGCATACTGCAGATCCTACCAAGAAGGCTGACAACAGGGGCCAGTGCATGCAGCAAAGCCCAGCAAAGGTAGATGCATGTGTTACACTATGCTCCTGGACCCAGGATGGGCTGGAGTCAGGCTAAGCCAGCCAGCTCAGGCAGTGAAGGCAGGCTAATTCTTGCATCCTTCCTGTGGATCCCACCCACTGACTCAGCTCAAACTGGGTCCTGACCTGAGTGAATCACAGCTCCAAGGAAAGGGGAGGGGATGGAGTGTACCAGCCTTCCCCGGGAGTCAGCAAGGTGAGGGCGGGATAGGAAGTGCTGATTCACCCACACAGCAGCCTGTGGGAAGGCTCTGGACCTGTGCCTGCCCGGGCAGTGAGGGTAGCACATGAGCCATCATGGTGTGGCCGGAGGATAGTGACTTACCATGCTTTTCCAGCAGACACCTTTTGTATGTGCTGCTACAATTTTTAAAAGCTAAGAAACTGTAACATTTAGATTTCTGTATGCTGTTCTCTCAAGAGTGTATGAGGAAGCTAAGCACAAGGCCAAGGTGGCAGAAGAGAAGGCCAAACCTTGGTTGTACATTCCTCATAGCTGCAAGACATTAATCGTTGATTTCTAAAAGAACTGAGAATAAGCCAGGCGTTGGTGGCTCATGCCTTTGATCCCAGCACTTGGGAGGCAGAGGCAGGCGGATCTCTGTGAGTTCAATGCCAGCCTGGTCTACAGAACGAATGCCAGGATAGGCTCCAAAACTACACAGAAAAACCCTATCTTGAAAAAACAAAAAACAAAAACAAACAAACAAACAAACAACAAAAAACAAAACAAAAAGAACTGAGAATGTCGGGCTCCCTAGGAACTGAAGTCCACTGTGAAGGGCAGGTTTTCTGAAGGGCTGAGCAGAGGCAACCTCCATCTACCCTGGAATGTGACACCCAGACAGAGGCTCTTGAGCCAGAGCAGACAGGACAGACAAAACTGACCACTGGTCTGTTGAGGGTCATTACCACTTTGAAATATCTACTGTCCTTGTCCAATCTAGAGTCTCTCCAGGCTTACAAGAGGTACGCACTACAGTAAACAGCAGAAGGTCATCAAGGAACCGACTCTTTTTTTTTTTTTTCAGAAGTATCAAATACAGAATTCTTTAAAAAAAAAAATAGAAGCAATCTTATTTTACATATCAATCCCAGTTACCTCTCCTTCCCATCCTCCCATGCTCCCACCAGCCCCCCTCATCCACTCCCCAGGGATGGTAAGGCCTTCCATGGGGGACCATCAAAGTCTGTGAAATAGAGAATTCTTTTTTTTCCCAACTTTTTTATTTGAATTAGAAACAGGATTGTTTTACATGACAATCCCATTTCCCTTCTCCTACCTGTCCTCTCCTACCCGCCCCCCCCCAACTAAAACCTTATCTGTCACCTATCTTTTCTGCTCCCCCTGGATGGTGAGACCTTCCATAGGGTGTCATCAGAGTCTTTCATTTCCTTTGGGGTAGGGCCTAGGCCCACCCCCGTGTGCCTTGGCTCAGGGAGTATTCCTCTATATGGACTGGGCTCCCAAAGTCCACACCTATGCTAGGGATAAATACTGGGCTTCTACAGGAGGTCCCATAGATTTCTGAGGTTCCCTTACAGAAACTCATGTTCCTTGGGTCTGGATAAGAAACCGACTCTTCTTGAATAGAGAAAGCTTCAGTAAAAACTCAAAGCCTCTGCTCCAAGATCAGAAATAATCGTGTCTCCTAGTTTTATGTTTCCTGTGTTTATTTCCATTATTTACTAGAAGCACCCCCAACCTCCTAATTTATCCTTTGAGCAAAGTGAACAAGGCCAAGGTCATTCATCATCATATTGTGTCTGTATCTGCCCCGAGCTGTTTATTCAAGAGGACAGCAGCCAACTGAGGGGGATAGTCCAACAACAGCTACTGAGCTATAACTGTAAGGAGGAAGTGACCCCCTGAAGGGAGTTTGCTGGAGCCAGAAGGAAAAGGCATCTCATATTCTTCTTACTGGGACATTCCAGAAAGACCTAACATGGCCTAGAGGGTATGCCTACAACCTTCCTTCCACCACCACCCCTCTGCTTGTCAATACAGCCAGCAGGCACACAGAACATCGCAAGTCAGTATGTCCCATCATTGCTTACCTGAAAGCTGCGGAATTTGTGGACATGAGTTGTCACTCGTGTCCAGCCAGCCCTGCAGATTCTCCCAAAGCTGACCTATACCACTCAAAGGGGCCCACCCACAGGCACAAAGCTTTGAAGACACTCTTGGTTCCTCTCTGTGGTGGTTTGAAAGAAAATGGCCCCTATAGGGAGTGGCACTATTAGGAGGTGTGACTTTGTTGGGGTAGGTGTGGCCTTGTTGGAGGAAGTGTGTCACTGTGAGGGTAGGCTTTGAGGTCTCCTTTGCTCAAGCTACACCCAGTGTGCCAGAGTTGCTTTTGCTGCCTTTTGGATCAAGATGTAGAACCCTCAGCTCCTTCTCCAGGACCATGTCTGCCTACATGACACTATGAAGATAATGGACTAAACCTCTGAAACTATAAGCCATCCCCATTAAAATGTTTTTCTTTAAAAGAGTTGCCACAGTCATGATGTCTCTTTATAGCAACAGAAACCCTAACTAAGACACTCTCTGCAGTCACTCATGTCCAGCCAGCCCTGCAGATTCTCCCAGCTAACAACAGGAACATGACTACTTTCTTCCTCGCCCTCTCTACAACAGACCCACTTTGGTCAACCTGCCAGGCCCATCTTGATGGTCACCTGTCTTCCCAATCTTATTTATACTTTCCTGGCATTATTACACTGGATCAGAGTAGATATACCACTTGGATGTCACCACTTGCCTAAAGCAATCAACTCCAACCCCCTCCTACGGACTTCAAAATCAGACTACAGAAGACTTCAACAGATTAAAGGTTGGATCTGATCAGTGTTTACAGCACACCAGGATATAACAACTTCATAATATATGGTAGCATTCCCCTAGAACCTCAGAACTCAGGAAGCTGAGACAGGAAGCAGGAGGATTTGAAGCCATCCTGAGCTACATACCCAAACCCTGTCTCCAAACTACAAATATTCCTTTAATCTCATGAAGATGTGTGAAAACTACTGACATAATGGTGCACACACTTTAATACTGATGTTAAGAAACTCTCTTGACAATGTCATTGTATTATACATCAGTAAAGATTACTAGAAGAATTCATGTGTGTAGCCATTAAGAACTGACTTCTGGGTTTGGTGTGATGTCTCAGGTGTTAAGAGTGCTTGTTGCTCTTCCAGAAGACCTGAGTTCAGTTCCTAGGCCCCATGCTGAACAGCTCACAAACACCTGTAACTCCAGTGCTTGAGGATCTGAAGTCCTTTGCTGACCTCAGAGGCAGGTGTGCCTGTGTGTGCACGCACATTCACACACCACGAACACACACACACACACAGTATATACATAAACATACTTAAGTCTAAAAAAATCTTAAAAACTTAGTTCTAAATAACTCTTGAGAACTATTAGAAATTGGAAAGTGTTTCTAACTAGATGGTAAGAGGGATGTGAGAAATGGAAACTAGGATTCAGTCAGTACTCAGAAAAGGAGTATCCCATCAGAAAAGGAGGCAGAGACACAATGAATCATGTTCTTTCCAACTTAAGCTGGAAAACAAAAACAAACAAATGGAGTGGATGGACAGTATAGCATGAAAACTGAGAGCCTGGATGAAAATAAACAGAAAATACCTTCAGACAAGAGCAGGACCCCGAGTCACCTAGGCCCTGCTCTTAGATCCTCTCACTCCTTCCTTCCCCCATTCACCGGGATTTTGAGAACATGTCTCTCAAAAGCTAAGACAAAAAACAACCTAGCAAAGAAATGATCTTTAACTTGGTCCCAAAGAATCTCAATATGATGACATAGTAACCAAATGACTTCTAAAAAGATATGCTTTTTTCTTGACCTTCAACAACATTAAAATATGCAAGTGTTCCACAGTAAGACCCGTTTAGAATGGCCACAGCTGATTACCATGAGTGGGCTTTTCATATGGTTAAAGTGGGTGAAATAAAGCCCAGCAAACACAAAGCAGCCATTGTGGGCTTTTGGATCAGTGGCTCTTGACGACGTTTGTTCCTATGAACAGGCACCGAGTGGCTTCTGTGTGACAGGCATTTTTCTGTTTTTACACCAAGATGGGAATCCTCCTTTCATAGTCCCTGTCTCGCTGTGTGTGTGTGTGTGTGTATGCACGCAGACAATGTGTGTTAACGACTTTGAACGACATTGAAAAGAATGACTTTTCAATGATGCTTACCATTTTAGCAACTTAATTCTTGGTAGAAAACTGATTCCCACCATCGTTTTCCATTATTGAAAAAAATTGAAGAATTAAAAAATTTTGAGTCTATATTCTTTTTTACATTAAAAATAATTTATAAACCACTTCTAAAAAACAGCTAAGATAACCACACTGGTTATCTTAGAAAAAAAGTGCAGTCTGACTTTCCACACCAAGCCAGAGTTTGTACCTTCCGCACACCCAAGTTGCCCACTCAGAAGTCAGGAACTGACCTAACCGAAAGGTAAAAGCAGTTGTTGGTCCTGGGACTCATTCTCTTCTAAGATTTTCTACTTCCAAAAACTTTCTAGAATGCAAACCAAATACTCACTACCACAGTCCCCAGCAACCTGCCAAGTAAACAGCCCTTTGAAGGCTCCAGATTGCTCCAGGGAGCACAGACCCATCAAGCCAGCAGCCTTTGTAGGTTCCTAATATATGCCACCAAGGAACCCATCTGTAGGCACACAGGCTCAGAGTGATCCTTTGGATCTGGCCAGTCCTTACCTCTTCTACCTAAATCTCCACAACATGAATCCCCTCCCCCCATTTAGCCCAGATTCCTTAGTATCCCGAGCCCTACAGCTTTCTGTTGCTCTTTCCCAGCCTTCTAAATCCAGCCCCAAACTTCATCAAACCTATCACTCCATGATAGTCATAATCCCTCTCCCAATACATACACTTACATGCTTGAGACATGGTCAGCCCAGGCTGGCCTCAGACTCTCTATGTACCACATGAAGGCCTTGCCCTGCTCCTCCTGCCTCCCTCTTCTGAGCGCTGGAATGAAGGGTGTGCACCACCATGCACAGTTTCTTTGTTGTGGGACTGAACCCTGGGCTTTGTGCATGCTGGGCAAGCATTCTACCAACAGAAACACACCCCAGCCCCTCCTCTCTGACCTTCTTACTGTCCACTCTACTCCATCCTTTTGGTCTTGCTGTTCATATTCCACCACTGTAACTATGGGACAGCACCTCTATCATTCTGGAACAACTGATCTCATCAGGTTTCTGTATAGGATTCCTTTTTCTTCAACTATATTATAAATTTCTTATAGGCAGAGGTGTGTGTATGCAAGTGTGTGTGTGTGTGTGTGTGTGTGTGTGTGTGTATGTGTGCGCACATGAGCATATGTGTGCCTTCACAACATTTTGGCTGATACTTGTCACCAAATATAATCATACCCATTACTTAATTACCTCCTCAGCACACACACTTTTTGAGACAGGTTCTCACTATGTTACCCTAGCTGGCTATGAACTCACAGAGACCTGTTTCTGGCTCCTAAACACTGGGATTAAAGGCATACACCAGGGGCTAGAGAGATGACTCAGCAGTTAAGAGCACTACCTGCTCTTCCAGAGGACCAGGGTTCAAGTCCCAGCACCCACATGGCAGCTCAATACTGTCTGTAACTCCAGTTCTGGGAATTAGACACCTTCACACAGACATACACGTTTTAAAAAAAAAGAATATGGGTTCAGTTCCCAGCACTTGCAGGCTAGCTCACAAATGTCTATAACTCCTGTACTGAGGGATCTGATGCCCTCTTCAGGCCTTTACAGACACCAGGCATGAACACAGTGAGTATACATACACACATGCAATCAAAACACCCAAATACATAAAAGTAAATAAATGTTTAAAAAAAAAAAAAAAAAGGCTTACACCACCATGCCTGGCTAAAAGCCCACAATTTAAAATTCTAAAATCATCTTATTTTCTTGGGGTTAGGAATGGGTTTGGATCATAAAAACAGATTTGTTTTCTGACAGAGTCATGTATACAGTTCAGGATGGTCCAAGATTCTCCATCTTCCTGCTCTGGCCTCAGGGTTTTTGTTTTGTTTTTAGCAGTATGAGGGTCAAACCCAGGGCCCCAGAGCCCTTTTCATGCAAGACAGGGGTTCTACCACCACTGACTTCATCTCAAGCCCCCTGAAAACAGACTTTCTGAGTTTGGTACTTGTAATCTCAAAATTCAGAGGAGGCTGAAGCAAGAAAGTAAGAGTTCAAGGCCAGGATGTACTACATAAAGAAACATTGTTGTTTTTTTCCAATGCTGTCAACTGAACCCCAGGGTGCTCCCGAGACACCCACGCACTCACGCTGTACCCTTGATCCTCACCTTTCTTTGAGTAGGGTCCCTCTGACCCAGGACTGAGAACTAAACCCAACTTCTCACAAGCACGGTAGGTAAGCACTCCACTCCCCAGCTATATCCTCAGTCTTTTTTAAAAAACACTTTTATGTTGAAACAGGGTCTAAGTTGCCAGGCTAACCTTGGATTCACTCTGCAGTCCAGACAGGCCTTGAACTTGTGATCCCTCTGCCTCAGCCTAGTAAGGATTAGAGCCCTGTACTACCAAGCCTGGCAGTATTCTCTTAACTTCTGACAGTTTATGTAAAAATCAAAGACTTTGCCCCACGATGGTGGCACACACCTTTAATCCAAGCACTCGGGTGGCAGAGGCAGGCAGATCTCTGTGAGTTCAAGACCAGCCTGGTCTACAAGAGCTAGTTCCAGACAGCCTCCCAAAGGCACAGAGAAATCCTGTCTCAAAATAACCAAAAAAAAAAAAAAAAAAAAAAATCAAAGCCCTTAAATTCTAAGACACTCAATGGGATACAATGAAAAGGCTAAGACCAAATAATAAGCGGTAATTATTTGCTCTTCAAAAACACAAGGATGATTTCATCTAGATTTCTGATCCTTAGAAAAACTCTTTCTGAGCCATGTAGAGAAACAGCCATGATGGATGTCAAACTATCTCTGTTATTAATACTTTCTGCTACTAATAGGAGGTAGTAACTGAGTGATGGTCATATCGAATGAAAGTAATTGATGGGCCTACACTGAGGCAAACAAGTTGACCAGACAGTCTCGAGTCTGCAGGCTGAGTAACAGTCTATGGGCAGAGGTCCCTTGCCATTTGTTTACAGTCTCTGAGCAGGAGATGAAAATCTGATGTCCCTAAAAATGAAAATCTCACCTGAAGAGTGCAGGAGCAAACTCAGGCTGGGAAACTTTCAAAATGCAATGGAGTCTTTGCCCAGACAGAGGCTGCAAATTTTCACTCAGCTCAAAATTTAAAAACCGACACTTTAGATGCCTATTTTAGCTGGGTGTATTGTTTAATTCCAGCAAAGACAGAGGCAAGCAGATTTCCATGAGGTCACAGCCAGCCTGATCTACATACAGAGTTCCAGGACAGCCAGAGCTATATAGAAGGAACCTGTCTCAAAACAAACAAACAAAATCCCCAAAACAAACAACCAAAAACCACAAAAGGCCTATTTTCTTTCTAGATATTGGGGGCAAGGTTTTTAAAAACAGAAGAAAATGCCAGGTTAAGCTGTTCTTTTGAAAGACAATGTTGTGTACTTTCTTCAGCAAATGCTGCTGAGTGCCCACTACGTGCTACGTGGTGAGATAACTGTAGTCCCTCTAACTCAGAAGCGGTATTAATACCTTCTTGTTTTACAAAGCCCTTTGTTCCCAAGAAGCTTAAAATTCTCACCTGAAGTTTTCCCCAGTGGAGTTTGTTTACTGCTGTGTTCGTAGCACCTGGTTAGACTGGACGGGGGATCTGCTTTGCATATCTCCTCTCCAGTGAATAGACCTGAATCAAAACCAGGGTAAAGCTGGTACAAGACCTCCTGCTGGGCCCAGCTTTTTCTCTTGTTGCATTGCTAGGAGTAGAACCCAGGACTCTGCATGTTTGGCTACTATTAACCCTCAGCCCTAGTGCAGAATCCTTTGACTGCATCTCAACAAAACTTCTTTGCTGGCTTTTGTCGGAGAAGGGAATAGGCATACTCTACTTGGGGATGTGGACACAGGCTCCTCCTCCCTAGACTCTGCACATACATGTTCAGGGAACTCAGTAACAGTGTCCTCAAGAGCCCACTTTATGTGCTGGCTGTGAGTACAGTTAGCAGCCGGCCTTAAATAAGGGGCTCTTAGGTCTTTGTTAAGAAGCAGGACCATCAGTGTTGGTGGGTAACACTGGATGACTCCAGTCAACAGTTAAGATGCTGCTATTTTCACAAGCTTGGTACAAGTGCTGTCTACCAGTCTCTCTAGGAAAAAACAGAGCACCTTAAGTAGTTCAAAGAGTAGAGCTTGATAATTATTCAAATAATGAAAAGGGTCTGTTGGCTGCGGCACAGTCAGGCTTGTAACCTGATGAGCCATCTTGGAAAATAAACACACAACTCACATCGCACCGAGAGAGACTAGCTAAGCGGTACAGATTTAAATATACACTGCAGGCTTTTTGCTGTTTTGTTTTTCTGCAGAAAGAGGGATTGGGCATGCCAGGCAAATTCTCTACCACTGAGCTACAGCCTAGGACCTTACCCAGGGCTTTTCTATGATTTTTTCAAAATCATAGGCTAAATTCTGGCCATGGCTGAAAAGGGAAGGTCTGCTAAGTGGTACCGTCAGATGCAGTGGCCATGTGAGCAGGTCGAGCGCAGCTGCGTCTCACTCATCAGCAATCATCCCAGTCTTTTTATAACTGCGTTGGTAGTTAACACTGTAAAAGAGGGCAGTGCACCTTGAAATGGAGTTCCGATTTAAGTGTATTTGCTTATTTGTTTTTGATCCTCCTGCCTCAACCTTCCCCGTGCTAGGATGATAACAAGCGTCTGCCACCACTCCTAATGCCAAATATGGTTTAATTGTTGATATGAACAGCTTTAAAGACAGTTTAAAGACTGACCTACACGGCGCAAACGCTGCCTCCATTCCCCCTAAACTTAGAGGACAATTTAACCTATCACAGGCCTTAGCAAGTTCAAGGCCGCCGTGGCTAAGCAGGTTCTGGGGGCTGCTTTTGGCTGTCTACCTTTTGCACAGTACTTTGAAAAACTTTTGCACCAAGAATTCCACTGGGCATTTTTCAGGTGCTTTCTCCCATACTTAGCATTTCATCTTTACATCTTCTTATTTCTAACCACCCTTCCTCATTCCTCAGCACTCTGTGTGCAAGCCCGCTCCACAGCAAATCAGTGTCTACTATTACAACCACACTCCTGAGCCTTGAGTGGCTAGTGCCCAAGGCAAAAGCCGGACTCTGCACAAGACGATCAAAGCGCAGCTCTTCCATGTCAGCCTCATTTCTACCCTCCCCTCCAACCCCAAAGATTTGTTTGTGTCTTTGTTATCAGTCCATAATGACAGGAGTATGTATCTTATTTTCTTTAATCTCAAAGTTCTGGAACAATTTCCAATGTGCTGAGCATGAGAGGGGGAAACCCCCCCCCTTTCTTTGACAGTCTCTTGTAGCCCAGGCTGGCCTTGGACTCACTATGTAGCTAATGATGACCTTTTACTTCTGATCCTCTTGCTTCTACTTCCCTAGTGCTGAGATCACAGGCAACTGTCATTATAACCAATGCTTTGTGCAAGCACTCTGCCAATGCTACACACCCAGTCCATGAGAGGGACCTACACATCCACTAAAACTTAGTTGTCTGAAGCTTTACTGAAAATGCCAATGCCCCCATTTTAGGAGATAGCAATGGGCCACTCTTAGAGCCTAAAAGTAACCTCCCCAAACTTATAATCAATACCTATAAAATTAACTATTTAAAATATCTGCAGAGAACTGAGTTTGTAAAGGGAAGAGTCTTGCATCTACAGATGTCCTGAGAAGTCAGAGTCCCATCCCAAAGTACAGAACAGAAAACCAAGTTACAGAAGCTCCAAGTGTGAACCCTAGGATCACATGGCTATCACATGATGAAGCCCGACTAGGGCCCCTGAATGCCCGTGGAATGTGGTTCTCTGTATGCTCCTTTAACCTGTGCCTTTTAGAAATAAATGTGTAATGTATACATATCTGTTAGTCTGCCCGGTGACTACATCAGGGCTCAGCACATGATAGGTGGTAGAACAGGCTACAAAAATTGCTGGAGAAACAAATCAACACCCTAGAGTTTTGAATGAAAAAAAAACAAAAAAAAAAAAAAACAAAAAACAGGCAGAAGATTAAATATTTCACAGCACTGGTCAGACAACTGGCCCCTGAGAGAATCAGTCTCAAAGAGAAAGAAGAAAACCAAAACAACCCACAACAGAACAAAGGGTTGAAAGAGAACCCAATCCACAGACTGAATTCGCATGTAAGATTTTGGTGATGTAAAAAAGGCTAAAACAAACCAGAACTACAGTTTGCATAGGCAATGAGTATCTCCCACAAGGGCTCAGGTGTTGAGAGCTTGGCTCCCAGCTGGTGAGGCTGTTTGGGGAGTATCTGTGAACATTATGAGGTGTGGCCTAGCTGAAGGAAGTAGGTCACCAGGGGTAGGTCCTTGGGGAGTATCCTGTCCCAGGCCCCTTCCTGTCCTTTCTTTTCCTCTCTGCTTCCTGTCCACTTCCACCTGACTCTGCCGCCATGATGCTCTGTTCAAGTGCTCTGGCATCAAATTAACCTTTCCACCTCTGAGTTGTCCTCTCAGGTGTCTTGGTCACAGCAATGCAAAAGTTACAGAGGAGAGAATAAAGTTGTCAGCGGACATTTCTCTAAAGATGTGGGGAAAGATGGCTGAACAGGCAAGCACGCTTACAGTGCAAGTCTGATGACCTGAGTTCAATCCCTGGAACTCACAGCAAAAGGAAAGAACTGACTCCCCCAAAGTTGCCCTCTGATCCCCATAGGTACACAGTGGCATGAATGCACACCCCTGCGAGACACACACACACACACACACACACACACACTCCACAGCAAATCAGTGTCTACTTTGTTATCAGTCCATAATGACAGGAGTATGTATCTTATTTTCTTTAATCTCAAAGTTCTGGAACAATTTCCAATGTGCTGAGCATGAGAGGGGGAAACAAATAAATAAATAAATAAATGATAAGTACTGTAGCCTTCCCCTTTATCTGGAGAATCCCAAAAATTGCATGGCACAGAGTAGCGTACTGAACCCTGTCCTCGCCCCCCACATCCCACTTGTCACATGTACATACCCCCTAACACACACACAACACACACACACACACACACACACACACACACACACACACACACTGTAGATAAATGTGGGGATGGCCACCAAGCATAGGAAACAGTTCTCAACATTGTTAGTCATTAGGGAACTACAAATCAAAACCACAATGAGCTACTACTTCATACCATTAGGATGACCATAACGAGCAACATGTGGGCTTATACATACAATGGAACACTGTGCATTAGCAGAAAAAGGATAAAAGACCAATACAATAGTGATGAACCCTGAACCACAAAGGCCAATACTTCAAAATTCCATTTGTATGAGAGTAGGCAAATCCAGAAATAGAAAGCAGATTAGTGGCTGTCGGGGGGGCTAGGGTCATGGAGGTAGGGAGGCTGTTCAATGGGGAAGGCTGATGGAAAAGTTCTAGAACCAGACAGGTATAATGGTTACATGACACTATTAATACACTTAGTGTCATGCTTTAATAGACTTTAAGATGATAAATTGTATGTAATTATGTACTTTATATTTTACAATAAAAAAATGATAATTGGACTGGTGAAATGGCTCAGTGGGTGAAGGTGCTTGCCACCAAATTGACAATCTGAGTTCTAAACCAGAAATTCACAGAGTGGAAAAAGAGAATCCATCCCTGTCAGTTGTCCTTTGACCTCTACACTCACACTGTGGTACATACACATGTATGTGCACATGTGTACACACACATAAAAGCAACAATAAATGCAATGGACATTTTTAAAAATGAGAACCATTTCAGCACCTGGGAGGTAGAGATAGGTGGGCTAGGAGCTCAAGGTCATCCACTGTCAGGTACCAACTTCAAGGCCAGCCTAGGCTAAATGAGAACCTGATGGGGGCAGGAGTGGGAGATGCGAATCAAGTTTTCCCAGTGCTAAAGTATCTAGTATGATGATATCCATTCATAAGAGCTAGCAAGTACTGCTCCAAAATGGTGGGATGCTAAGTCGCACAGAGCATGAGTACAGTTCCAGCTCTCATTAAACTCTCTCGAATGTCAAGACTGGGTGCTGCTACTCTGAGAGGAGACAATGGCATTACCGAGAGGAGAAACTTCACTGTGCTTCTTCACAGACAGGCTGTTATCAGGGATGTCACTACATGCAGAGAAGGAAGTCCCAGCATGGTAGAGGCACTCAGAAAGGGGACGGAGACAGCCTGTCCTCTGTAGGGCACCCATGAGGAAGCCTTCACCTCACGCCCAGAAAGTGCAATGGAAACCGAAATGAAATGCTGCCCTCGATTATCAAAAGTGCTCGAGTTCTGGGATGCTCCTAGGATTCCCCTGGCACCTACCAAATGGTCTTGATGCCACTGGCATTCATCCCGTAACAATGCAGATAAGATGCACTTGAACTTTCTGTCCAGAGGCTTCCCTGTGCTTTGCTCTGCTCCACCCAGGGCTTTCACTTCCCTCCCTTCCATCTCAGGCTCTGTTCTGCCTCTAGTAGTCACCCGAGCTGATCTTCAGATCAACACAAGGTGCCAACTGCAGGCTCCTGAGGTGTCTGAGAACTTTGGAATCAAGGCCAGGTGTCTTGTCAGCCACTGACGAAGGCACGGTTACCAGATCTGGTTTTAATCAGTTTGGACCATATGGCCCTTATCTAGAAATTCTTGCATGTGCAGTGAGTGGTTAAGTCAGGGCTCAGCACATAGGAGATGGTCAAACAGACTACAAACATAACGATGAATGAACGACTAGCTAGCTACACCAAGGCCTGCATTAGAACAGGCCAATCCCTCTGCAATAAAGAACTATAAGGTCAAACAGACTCAGTTATTTTCAAAAGCACAACTCCTCTTTATAACTGCCACTTACTCTAGTTTCAAATTTCTGGTTTCTCTGAGTAGAGAAAATGTACTTTAAAATTATCAGGAGAAGCTCATTGGAGGCAATGTTAGAAGGAGCCTATCCAGCCACTGAAAATGAGGCCTTTACTCCGTCTGGGCAAGAAAACACACAAGATTCCATACATACACTGTCAAGCCTGGCAAGAAAGATCTTAGCTGACTTCCACCCTTCCCACCCAACCCCAAGTAAATAGGGCATTTGTTTGTATTTCCACATTGGCTGCACCAACGAAAATACCTCCTCCACCTAGAAAAACAATCTGGAACATTCAGGCTTGGAATATGAGGGCAAAGTTTCAGCACACACTGGAGCACCTCACAGAAAATTATTTTTCATACAGGTCTGTTCTGCAAGCACTTTCCACAAGTTTACACTTAATACCTGGTTTCGTGTTTCTTGATCGCTCAGGGACAAAGCTTTTTGTTGTTATTGTTGTTCTTTATTACAATTGGAACCAGAAAGATAGCAGGGCTTGAAAATTTTACTCTGGGCTGGGCGGTGGTGGTGGCCGCGGCGCAAGCCTTTAACCCCAGCATTTGGGAGGCAGAGGCAGGCGCACCTATATATGAGTTCAAGACCAGCCTGGTCTACAGAGCGAGCGCCAGGATACGCTCTAAAGCTGCACAGAGAAACCCTGTCTCGAAAAGCAAAAAAAAAAAAAAAGTTTTTCTCTGTTTGGGGGAAACACATTCCTTTACACCGAATAGGTTCAGGCAAAGAGTTAAATGCTGTCCTGCGGCTAAGTGGCCGGGGTGGGGGTGGGGGGGTAGTGGCTTAAATTTAGAATCTGTAAAACAATGCAGGGAAACTTTCCGTCTTGGAGAAACGCTGCCGTTTGACTGCCTTTTGTTAAGCCGTGTCCCATTAGCCGTGTCCCATTCAGTTACTTGCGAGAAACTGGCGGGGGCACGGAAACCTACAGAAAGATTCGCGCAGGACCCCGGTTTAACAGGTGGCTCTGACCACCTCCCGGGTCTCAGCCTCTCAGGGGACACGGTCCCCGCGCGCAGTCGGGCGCCGATCCCCTCCCCAGGCTCTGGGAAAGGGCAGTGGGGACTAAAGCCTGAGAGTCAGGGACCCAACGCACGCAGACTACACGCCGTGAGCCACAGAGCGCTCGCCTTCGGGAAAACCCTGAGGTTTTCCTGAGGAAGCCACGCGTCGCGACCCCTTAAGACCGGGGATGAAGGCTATTGGGTGGCACTGACCTCGGCGACGACGGGCGCCCCAGCTGCGAGCAAAGAACTTCTCCAACTTCAGAGACCTGGACCCGGTGCCCTCGATGATCCGGACAGCTGCTGCCGCGCCCCTCGGCCGGCCTGTCCCAGCTCAGTAGGGTCGAACTCACCGAGCCAGGTCCCCTCCGTGGGCCGCAGGTGTCCACGCCGACTGCGACCCGGAGCGCTCACGCAGTCCACCCGTCTGCAAGCCGCGCACACCCGCCGACTGTCCCGGACGGCTCGCCGCGCGCTCCCCGGTGCGCCCGGCACCTCCCCTCTGCGCGTTCACTGTCGTGCGCGCTCCCGCCACCAGGCGGCTCGCTCCGCATCTCTGCCGCGCGTTCCCGGCCTCGGGACTCCAGTTATTCAGAAGTACAGTGCGCGCCCCCGCGATATTTAAAGGACCAGAGCCTAAAACCCCTAGCTGCGCCTTTGGCCACCTTTCAAGGTCTTCTTTTACTTATGAGACTGAAATAAGGGTTAACCATGTGACATCGTTATGCGGATGTGCTTTTGAAGTCCTGAACGAAAGGGGACTTCTCCACCAACTTTGAGAGTTTCATTCGTGTTTGTTTTTTGAAGCAGGGTTTCACCATTCAGGATGACTTCAAATTTGTGATCCTCCTGCCTCAGCTTCCTGACTTCTGGAATTACAGGCATTCAACAGCAACACTATCTTGGAGAGATTATTTTCATTTAATAATAACAACGGCAGCCATTAATGAAATACTTATACTCTCAGACATGTGACAAACATTATTTCTTTTAATTCGTTTGGACAGTGCTTATTTTATTTTTTTCCTATTTAATTTTCTTGGGGGTAGATCTTTTGTTTTTGTTTTTTGAGAAGGGGTCTCTCTATATAGCCTTGACTGGCCTGGAACTCACTATGTAGACGAGGCTGGCCTCCAATTCAGGGAACTCCATCTGCCTGGCTGGGATTAAAGGCGTGTGTGCTACCACACCCAGCTTTATTTCTTTTTTAATGAACTTGTAAGAGCTGCATATGTTTGTGAGGTACTTGTGGAATGTTCCTGTACTCGTGCATATTGAACAGAGTTTTTTTTTTTTTAATCAGAGTAAACATAGCTACAGCTCCTCAAATAATCAATTTTTTTCTATGAAAAATCTCAAGATCCTCCTTGCTTTTTTTTTTTTTTTTTTGAGAACTTTGGTTTCTTTTGGTACAGCCACTTATTTATTTACTCATTTGTGTGTGTCTTGAATTGCTTCACGAACCTAAAGGTCATAGGGCATTCTTCAGAAGGTGGTGCTTTCTTGCAGCACACAGGCTAAAACTTGGGGCTCATGGCAAACGCCTTAACCTGATGAGCCATCTCCAGGGCCTCGTGCTTTGGTTTCTTATGGTCACTTTACAGAGAAGGGATATTGAGGTAGCCAAGGCTGAAGAAATGCTCAGCTTTTGACCCTGCAGTTTGTGTCTATGTCTTTTACCACCAGAAATATTTCTGAATAGCTAATAACAACAGCTAATTGTGGGAGCCTTTTGTAAGTGGGTGGAAGTTAGTGTTACTGGTGAGAAAGCCAGGGGCATGTGTTTTGTTAATTGGAACGACAGCCATTGCAACAATCTATATTCCCAGAATGTTTGTGTTTATACCCATTTCACAGAAAAGTAAGGAAGTGGCTGGCTGCACAAAAAGACTGGCTTATAGGCAGCTGTCAGGGCTGAGTCCAATTCCTCGGTCATTAGATCATACCTTGGCCCTCCCCAGGAAGAAGAGCTACCTGATTAAAGGGAAGAAGACGTTTTCTCTAATAACACATTGGACTCACCTAGCTCCCTGCATCTTTAATTAATGTTTACAAAGCACTTTAATCTGCCCAACATGCTAGTTAATTAAGCAAGTATTATTATGCCCCTCTTTCTGAACCAAATCCAGAAGAGAACCTAACCTGACAGTTCCCCATCCTTGATGAATAAAGATCCAAGATTTCCATTTCTGTTGGGTTTTTCTTTGTTTGTTCCTCTCACTCTTTGTCTTGTATTGTGTTAGGTGTGTGAATGCATTGATCATTCAGTGGCTTTTTTAGAGGTATATAATATTACATGCTGTAGATGAAAGGTAAAATGTAATATAGGTAATCCTTGTCTTTAAGAAAGCATGTCAGAGCCAACGTGGAAATCAGTATGGCAGTTTCTCAGAAAGTTGGGAATCAATGTACCTCACTGTTGGGCATATACCCAAAGGATGCACACTCATACCACAAGGGCATTTGCTCAACTATGTTCATAACAGCATTATTCGTAATAGCCAGAACCTGGAATCAACCAAGATGCCCCTAAATCAAAGAATGGATAAAGAAAATGTGGTACATTTACACAATGGAGTACTACTAGGTGGTTAAAAAACAAAACAAAACAATGACATCTTGAAATTTGCAGGCAAATGGACAGAACTAGAAAAAGCCACCCTGATTGAGGTAACCCAGACCGAGAAAGACAAACATAATATATACTCATAAGTAGATACTAGATATAAAGCAAAGGATAACCAGCATACAGGTCATAACCCCAGAGAACCTAGGTAACAAAGAGGACCCTAAAAGAGACATACATGGATCCCCTGGTGAAAGATTTTAGTTTGCTGAGAAAAAAAGTTTCCCACAGGCTTTGGCCCAGGACAAGGAAATTGGCCCCAACTCGAGGGCAGACAAACAATCCTTTTTGGGTCACACCTGGCCAACAGACAATCGAGGACTTTTCAGGGTACATTCTATGGTTTTTCCTTTGTAGAAAAGCAGGTCACACCTGGGTGACCACTCTAACATGAGATCATACTTTGTAATCAATCACTTTGTGCCCCTTGCCTATATGCTGATCTGCGGTTTTTTCCTATATAAGGAGCTTACACCCCATGCTGGGGTGTGCAGCTTCCCCGATATTGCTGACACCCGAATGCACATTCGTTCAATAAACCCTCTTGCTTTTGCAGCTCTTGGTCTGGTTTCTGAGTCTCGGGGGCTCCTCAGGATCCTGAGGCCTTAGGGGTCTGGGGGTCTTTCACTGGGAAAGGGAAAGAGACAAGATCTCCCAATTAAACTGGGAGCATGGAGAGTTGGGGTAGGGTGGAAGGGGAGACCTGTGGAGGAGGGAGGAGTAGTGGGGAAAAATGTATAGCTCAATAAAAAAGAAAGAAGAAAGGAAAGAAAGAGGAAAAGAAAAGAAAGCAGGTCAGGACTGGTGTGGTGGCGCAAGCCTTTAGTCCTAGCACTCAGGTGGCAGAGGCTGGTGGATCTCTGTGAGTTTGAGACCAGCCTGGTGAACAGAGTGAGTCCTGGCCAGCCAGGGTCACATAGTGAGATCCTGTCTCAAACAAAAAGAAAAAAGAGCAGGAAACACAAAATCCTCATGCATTTTGACAAGTGCTTTCCAGGACTTCTTTTCACTGTTACTCCTCTTCTTTCTAAGCTTTTCTTTGGGGGTAGGTTTTTTAAAAGTATTTGTGGTGTGTTTCTTTCTTGTAGATGAAGTAAAAGGGAGGAGACGGAAAGATGATGGAATTAGGAAGGAAAAAGGAAAGGATAGAGATGGGGAGGCAACAAACAAGAAAGCAGTTGAGACTGAGAAGAAATGTCATCCAAGAGACCCCTCCCACTCACAAACACCAGTGTTTGAGAGAATTAATCCTGAGTGCCTTTACAGATGAACAGGAACTGCAGACACACTGCCTTCCACACCCCAAGCACCTCTTGTCAAGACACCTTTGTGCCAACCAGACATGCACACACTGGACATATGTGTTGAGAAAAGACACAAAGAGAGGTGGAGAAAAAGATATATGCAGTTTAGAAGGGACTTTAAGAATAGTTATTCCTAAAAATACTTAATTTTGCTCTCTCTTTTCTCTGAGAAGGTAGCTCTCTCTGTCTCTCTCTCTATCTTTTCTCTCTTCCCTTACTCCCTTACCAATAAACTTTCCACATTAAAAATAAATACCTAATCTCTAGGAAGGAAGCCTCTAGAACAGTGGTTCTCAACCTTCCTAATGCCTTGACTCTTTAATGCAGTTCAAGTGGTGACCCCTCAATTTTCATCACTGTAATTTTGCTAGTGTTATGAACATAATGTAAATATCTGTGTTTTCTGAAGGTCTTAGGTGTTAGACCCCCGGAAAACTCAGGTATCCGGGGTCCCAGGCCATGACCGAGGTCACCCCAATCACCAGGCAGATTTGAGACCTTGCTGCAAACTGCATGAGGCTTTATTGTAATTTAACGAGCTAATCCCATGTTAGCTCGGGTCTTTTGTCCACCCACCATGGCGGTTGGCTCAAAAAAGACAGTTCGAACCAGCTGCAGAGAGAGATCTTGTAGGGCAGTGTAAGGGAAGTGTCTAGGGGTACGCACAGGCTCACGATTGGTGTGCCTCCAGGCTTGGAGGGCTTGCCCTGTGTTGATTGGCCAACTGGTTGTTATGGCCCACAGGCCCTCCCAGGGTGGTTGCTGTGCACTTGTCCGTAAAGCACACCCAGAGTCGTAAAGCATAGCGCCACCAGCTAACTTCTGATTGGTTCCTTGTCACGAGGCAGGCACCTAACCTCTAGTGACTAAGACAAGGTCATAGCGAGCACGTGTTACTGTCATGGCTGCCAAAATGGGGAGCTGGTCCCTTCATAGGCAACCCCTGTAAAAGGGCCCTTCAATTCCCCAAAGGGTTGAGACCGGCAGGCAGAGAACCACTGTCCTCAAAGGTGTTTGTCTATAGTAATTGTTGTTATTTTGTTTAAGGTATAGAGCGCGATCATGATGGAACATGAACCAAGAGATTTGTTAACCATGTGGAGTTTATTAAAATGGGGGGGGGGACAAAAGGGGGAGAAGAGAGAGAGGTGAAGGGCAAGAGAGCAAGAGAAGAGAGAGTAAGTGGGGGGGGAGGGTCTGTCTTTTAAAGGGTTCCTTTGCACCTGTGTGCAGACTAGCACTCATGGAACCCTGGGTTGACCAGAGTACTGCCTTAGTGCATTCTAACAGGTAACAGGGGCAGGCCAGCATAATGCCTGAATCCTTACAGTAATCTTTACTGTTTTTATCTTTAGAGACAAAGTTTTTCCATCCTGAGTGCCAGGATTATAGACATGTACCTGTGCTCTAGTGCCCCCCATCCCTTTCTTTGTGGTGATCATGAGGATGGAGCCCAGAGCCTTGCCTTCCATAGGCCAGTGATACCTATAAAATACAGCCCTAGTCCTTGTCACTGCTTTAAAACTCAAGAAATTTGCTGAGCAAGATGGTGATTGCCTTTAATCCCAGCAACAGAATAGCAGGCTATTTCTTTGTGAGTTGGATTTTAGCTTGGTTCACATAGCTAGTTCCAGAATGGCCAGAGCTACATAGGGAGACCTGTCTCAAAAACAAACAAAAACAAAACAATGAGGTCTGGAGAAATGGCTCAGTGGCTAAGAGCACTGGTCTCTGTTGCAGAAGGCCCAGGTTTGATTTCCAGCATCCACATGGTGGCTCAAGGCTGTCCATAACTCCAGGGTTGGGATCGGAGGCCCTCTTCTCACTTCTGCAGGCACCAGGCACCCTTTTAACTTTACAAAACTTACTTTGACCTCATTTTAATTTTTTCCTTCACAGTGCTGGCAATTGAACCTAAGGCTGCATGCTTTACCATTGTTACAGCATCTCTTCCTCCTCCTCCTCCTCCTCCTCCTCCTCTTCCTCCTCTTCCTCCTCTACCATTGTTACAGTTTCTCCTCTCTCTCTCTCTCTCTCTCTCTCTCTCTCTCTCTCTCTCTCTCTCCCACCACTACCAGGTTTGTCAAGGGTTTTTAACTTTCAGGGTCAAGATTCTGGAAGAGCTTCTGAAGAGAACTTAAAGAAATCTTGGGTGGGTAGCCTCTATTATGGGCTCCTATCATGATGCCTTGCCTTGCCTCAGATCCCAAAGCAATGCTGCCAAACAACCATGGACTCAGAATGGTGAGCAAACCCCTCCCCCCAATAGCTTATTTATGCTATTTTGTTACTGTCCTGGAATGCTGGTTGACACCAAAGTTCCAAGTAGGAGACAAATACAAACTTTATATAAATAAAAATGTTTAAGGTATGCTAAGAGGGACTGGAGGTGTGTAAACCTGGCATGGCAGCTCCCTAGCACTGTGTCAACCCACCATAGTACTTCACACCTACGATTTCAGCACTTGGGAGATGGAGGCAGGAGAAGTAGAAGTTCAAGGTCATCCCGGCTAATTGTTAAGGACAAGCCTGGGGTACAAGAGACCCTGTATGAAACAGCGGCAAACTAGTAAATTAAGGTAAACATGTTTGTACTTTGTAAGAGAAAAAAAATCATGCTACACAACACCATTTCAATATGGAACTTACATGGTCTATTTAATTTATGCCACCCAGTGACATCATAGCCTCTCTAATTTATGGACACGCATAGTGATGTCCACACAGGGATGGAATCACCCACTGACGAACCCGGTCAGGGAATATTTCAATATTTAAGCTTTGAGACAAGTGCATATGAAAAGGCACCAAAGAAATACATCCAAAGAATGAAGTTATTCATTTTGGGTATGACTATGCGTGAGTCTTACAGTATTGTATACTCTCTACAAAAACTAATGCATTTTAGGGTTTTGTTTTGTTTTGTTTTGTTTTGTGTTTTGTTTTCTCTGTAGCTTTGGAGCCTGTGCTGGAACTCAGCTCTCTAGACCAGGCCGGTCTTGAACTCACAGAGATCTGCCTCTGCCTCCTGAGTGCTGGGATTAAAGGTGTGTGTCACTACTGCCTGGCGAATTTTAGGTTGGGTGAGTCAATGAAAGCTAACATGGAACACATAGAATCTGGCATCTGTCAAACTGAGGGTCTCTAAGCAGTTTTCCCTCACATGAGGGAGATACACAAACACATAAAGAGATGAAATACAGGAAGTAAAATCGAACCCCAGGTGTTTGCTGGGAGGAAGAAAGAAAAGGAGATAGATCTGTTTCAAAGTTAACTTCAGTGCAGTTTTCACTAAAAAGAAATAATCAGGGTTGGAGAGATGCCTCAGTAGTTAAGAGCACTAACTGTCCTTCCAGAGGACCTTGGTTCAATTCCCAGCACCCCCATGGCAGCTAACAACTGTCTGTAACTTCAAGATCTGACACCCTCACACAGACATACATGCAGGCAAAATGCCAGTGTTCATAAAATAAGAATAAATAATTTAAAAAAGAAATAATCAGAGGCTCAGTGCTTAAGAGTGCTTGCTGATTTCACAGATGGCCACAGTTCTGGTCTCAGCAACCAGGTTGATTGCTTCTAAACACCTGTAACTCCAGCTCAAAGGGATCTGATGGCATTTTCTGGCCTCCACAGGCACACACACGTGTGCACACATACATGAATAAAAATAAAGAATTATTCTCCTACAAATGAGGAAATTATAACCTGGGGATTTGGGAGTGATCAATTTTTTTTTTAAGCTAGAAAAAGCCAGATGGTTTCACGTATCTATGGTTTCACGTTACATTGTCTATATTGCAGGTCAATGTTTTGAAGAGGATAGATGGAAGAAAACAGTAAGTGACATCTAAATTAATTAATTAGCTAGTTAATTAGTGCTTGCTAGGCAAGTGCTTACCCCTGAGCCACACCCCCAGATTCTCAAAGTTGGTTGATTGGTTGTTTTTAGAAATCCTTAGTGAAAACCAAAACCCCATAACCCAACAAAAATCAAGACAAGTAGTGCTTACATAAATGCTAGGATTACTAATTTTCCATGGACAAATCATTTGTGGTTTGTGTCCTAAGTGTTTCTATGGGTCAGGTAACAGAGACATAAACATAGATAGTAAAGAAAGTTCCCTATCTGTGTGTAACATATAGTCCAGGAGGGGTTGGGGGTATACAGGCAAGAGGCCTATGGAAAGACTGTCAGTTGTTATCGGTGTGTTAGCAGCATACAGTAAAACACCAGGAGAATGAACTGTATGTCCCCCAGAGGAGTCTGGTTAAGGTCTGTCGGAGGATGACTTGTTGGGCTTTTGATCTCAGCTAGTTTGCTGTATACGAAGAGCTTGGGGTTCTGATGGGGTTTTGGAAAGGGTTTAGAACAGCCCCTAGAGTCTTTGGAAACTGGGAACAAGGCAGCTGCTGACACAAAGTGGGATCTGTTTTTGAGGCAGGGTCTCGCTAGCCATCCCTGACTGCGCTTCAGCTCACTACTTCCTTCAAGGCTGGAATAGTCGATGCCTCTGACCCTGCCCTGCCAAAGAGACTTTCAAAAGGGATGTGAGGTAGGAAGTTTCCTGGGCTAAATCTGTTAATCTCCTGTTAATCTCCTCCATTTTCCCATCAACCTTCAATAAAACCTACTTTCCTCCTAAATGCTCTGGGAGTAGACTCTCTTCAGAAGATTTGAATACAGATTGAGACTGGTCTTGGGTGAGGGACAGGTAATAAAGAGGAAAGCCCAGTTTCAGCCTAGATCTGATTGGCTATAGATAAACGTGGTTCCGTATTGAGTACAGGAAGTAGAGTAATTAACATTCCTTGTTTGTGCCACCTTTCTGCACAGCTGAATTCTAGTTTTGTTTGTTGAAACAGTCTCCTTTAGCCCAGACTGGCCTCAGACTTGACCGTGGATTTCTGCTCCTCCTGACAGCCTGGAATTGAAGGCCTGTGCCACAAAGCCCAGTTAATGTGATGCTGCATATCAAAGTCAGGGCCTCATGCACACCTGACTAGGCAAGTACTCTACTAACAGAGCTACACTCAAACTTACATTTTCTGTCATACTATTTCATTTAAAGTACTTTGTATTTACAGATTTCTGAGTGTGAGGACTGGCATTTTCCCATACAACTTAAACATGACTGAAACCATCCATTCTATGGGATGTGATCTGGAACACAATGATACTAATGTGAAGTTCACGGGTTCTGAGTAAGCTCTTCTCCCTCTATTTCAGAATTAGGGTGGTCGCCCAAATAGTGTGGCAGAGAGTCCCAGATGTGCCCCGAACTTCCCATACCCAACAACCCTGTTCTCTTCATGAGGTCAGGCTCCCATGCACTAGGGTCACGCTTCTGTTTCCAAGTTACAGTTTCAGCAGAGAGGAGGCTGAGAGTCCCTTGTTGACAGTTCTCTGAGATGCTTAAAATATCATATTTCATTTTCTAAATTGGCAAGTGGATTCAAATAAACAAACTCTTCCTACAAAGAATTAAACAGGAAAACTAAAGGGAAACCACACAAAATTCCCTCACTAAGTGGCATTTTCCTGTTACCCTAAAATTGAAACAGAGTACTAAACCCCCTGGGCTAAGAACAGGCATTTACCACCCCTTAACGTTTTAAATTCAGGAATTCCACCATAGAGGGGATGGGGTGTAGTGACTCAGTGATGGAATGCTTGCCTAGCATGTGTAAGGTCCTGAGACACACACACACACACACACACACACACACACACACACACACACACACACACACGCACACACACTCATAAGTCCCCAGTGGCTAACCCTTCAAGAACTGATAGTCAACAAATATAAACTGTCCCTCCAGCAGCTGCACCCACCACTCCTCTCATTTCTGTAGTCTTCTGTGGCTGAGTAATACTCCCATTGCATATGAAAGCTGCAGTTTTTCTATTAATCACATATGATATCTGGGTGATTTCCATCTTTTGATTATTGTGAATGAAGACGTATAGACATTGCTATATAAGTAACGTTTGTGTCCCTACTTTTGGTGGCTTTGGTACTGTCCCAGAAGTGAAATTCCAGAAGCATACGGATATTGGATGTGTAACTTTTGGGGCAACTGCCATACCATTGCCTGACACAGACACATGGTCTTACATTCTGGTTAGTAATGTGTAAAGGTCTTGTCAACATCTATTGTTCTCCTTTAAAAAAAAAGTTGGACTGAATCTTAAATACAGAACTGAGACTGGTGTGATAATAAAAACTTAAGATCACTGCTGTGTGGAAATGGGAATTGGTTGGAAATTTGCTGGAGACAAGATATTGAAGCAATAAAATGATTTCAATTTTATAGCCTTAAATAAACGAGTTACAAAAATAAAGTGCTAAGCAGAGGAAATTTTTCCCCTTGGCTTTTTCTTAAAATTCTTATTTACTTCAATAATGTTTCACAAGAGGATGGGGCAGGCAAAATATATTTATTGCCTTTACCATTTTACTTCCCTCTGATGCCTGGCTTCTGTTCTCACAGCCATTCAACAGCAATAATTTTTTTTAGCACTCATCTTCATTTTCATTCACTAGACATTTTGGACCATGCATTCAATGTGGCCATTTCCCCCATGGCTGAATGTGCAGCACAGAGTTCAGACAGCCTTTCTCCAGCAAAAGCATGCATCACCTCTGCCAGCCTCTAAGCATTACTTCCATGATGACCAGAAACGTCTCCACCATGGACATAGTTTGTTTCATTTAATAGTTGGGCACATACTCTGGTTCTGATTGGAAAGCTTGTTTGAAAATTATCGGCCTGGCATCACATTCATTAAATCCATCCATCCACCACCCTTATTTGGTTGTGAAAGGCAACACTCTCTCTTTGGAATGCTAGAGATGGGAGAATTACAGACAAAAAGGAACAATCTCAAAATAAACAAAACCAAGCTAAGTCATTCCATGTGGGACAGAAAAATCCACTGGAAGGCTGTTTGTAGCTTTGTGGTAGAGCACTTGTCTGGCATGCATGGAACCTTAGGATGCAAATGTAGAGAAGGAAGTATTTTAGAGACCAGGAAAGAGTTAGGATTGCTTGCTGAACATGTACATAGCCTGGGAACAATCCCCAGCACTACATAAAGAATGTAGTCACGACAGCATCTAGAGGTGAAAGCAGGAGGTCAGAAGTTCAAGGTCATCCTTGACTATATAGCAAGTTTGAGGCCAGTCTGGGATACATGAGACCCTGTGTCAAAAAAAAAAAAAAAAAAAAGTCCTTTGGAGTCTCACAAGATGAGAACTGGGACCCCGACGAAGGCTCTCAGAGGTAGAAGGGAAGAGCTAGTTAGAGATGGCAATAGAAATCCACATCTTCATACACAGACATGGATCTAAAGAATTTTTAGTGTGGGCAATGCCTAGGCTTTAAAACAGCAGTGATGTCTGACATCAAGTCATGTGGTCATTTCCTTTGGTGCCCATAAGGCTTCAGTCACCTGCAGTAAACCAGGAGGGTCAGAGCCCATCATTTTCAGAAAAGCAAGCAGAGGGTGATACAGTGTGTGGAGAGGTTGCAAACTCCCTTGCTTTTGAATGTGGCAGAGAAATGAGAGAGTGTTTTCTAGGCTATAACTAATTAAAGCCATCTGTGTCCCCCCACCCCCCACCCCATAGTGCCAAGGATTGAACCTTGGGCCTTGAGCATGCTAGGCAAGTGCTCTGTCATTGAGTTATATTAATAGTTTGCTATTTCATTTTGGTATTAAATAAAACAGTGACAAGAAGTTGAAAACCAAAGAGATGTTTGGGTTGTATCAATATCCACATAGGCGACATGGGTCAGTGGCTTAGATGTCCCTTCTTCATACATGCCAGCATGCTCCTGGGACTGGCTGCTGTCTGCTGCTACTAAATACTTCCTTCTGAGCTCCTAATCTGTTATTTCAGACCTTTAATCTTCCTTTCTTAAAAACATGGAGAACCTGGCTGGAGGTACAGACAACTCAGCAGGTGAAGTGTCTGTTGAGCAAACATGAGGACCTGAATTTGATCCCCCAGAACTCACATTTAAAAAAAAAGTGGAACATGGTGGTGCTTGCAATCCCAGCACTGGGGAGGTGGAGACAGCTGGATTTCTGGGGCTTGGTGGCCAGCCAGCCTAGCCTACTCTTGAGTGCTCTGGGGCAATGAGAGTCCCTTTCTTAAACAAAAACAAACCTAAGGTGGATGGCTCCTGAGGTTGACCCTGACTTCCATATACATACACAAACAAATCCAGAAATCTTGTTCTCACATTTTATAATATGAAAACCGTAACATCTTATCTCTATATCATTTGACAGTGTACAAAACTCATTCACACACATCTGATTCTCTCAGTAGCTTTGGAAGGTGTTCCCATTTTACAGGTGAGAAAACCAAGGCTCCAAATGGTTTGATGTCTTTCTCAGAGTCGTTCATGTAGCAAGTGGCAGATGGATAGTTGAGGCTATTGCCTTATCTGCCCTTTGCCAGAACAGCTGTGGTAGTTAATCTTCACTTTCATCTTGACTGGATCTGGAATGGAAACACATCTCTAGAGATGTCTATGAGCATGTTTACAGAAATGCTTATAACTGAGTAGGGAAGACACACCCTGAGTGGAAAGCATCATCCCATTCGAGGACTAGGGTCCCAGGCTGTACATAAAGAAGCAAGCAAGCTGAACACCAGCCTTCATCTCCCTCTGCTTCCTGGTGCAGTCCATGTATGTTCCTGCCAGCACGGGCTTCCTGCTGAGATGGACTTAGCTTCAAACCCTGAGCCAAAACAAGCCCTTCCTTCCTGGAGTTTGCTTCTGGCAGGTGTGTTGCCACAGCAACTAGAAAAGGAGCCCATAGGGCTGCCCCTCAAAATTCTGTGGTTACCTAACATAGCATGGTTTGCATTTTCACTTTTTGAAGCCAATTAAGATATTTGTACTTCAATTATTGGCTATTTTCAAGCTTATGATAAAATTAGTCTCGGGAAAAAGCACTACCTTTATGAGAGATGAAGGAATGGTAATAAACATTAGGAATGTGAAAATCTCATTACAAATGTGGAAATCTTCCTTTATTAGATAATCAACTGAGTGATGATGCTGAGGGATGCTAAGATGAGGGGCTACAGGGATAACAAAGAATAGATAACAAAGCGGTGTCTTTCAGCTGGAGCTTGAGAGCTACATGAAAATCCAACAGGATTTTGATGGAAATCCTCCAAACTTTCTCTCAAGTGTTGAATAAAGCATAACTGAGTACCAACTATGGAGTAACAGTATATAGACTTACAAGAAGATTCTGTGCTTCCCCATACCAATTAGATCTAAAACAGACTAATTCCCTGAGCACAATTAACATCTTGTTCCAAGACAGACAAAAACCCTTCATTCAAGCAAAGCCACAGAAACAGCAGAGAGACCACGTCTGGGATTCCAACCCCATGGAAGTCATCATTTTACAGGCTCAGGGAAGAGCTGGTCCCAAACACAGGCTGCTTCACTCCTAAATTCTCCCAGCAAGAACAGAGGGGCCATCCTTGTAAACTGCTTATTATGATGGGGTACTCATTCTCAGTTTTCAGTGTCTGGAGGAAAGCAAGGGTACTTGATAATACAAACAATTCCATAATGGATTTGAGCTTTGTGCTTTACCAGTCTACTTCCCAACTTTACTAAAAACAAAATGTACTCATTTAATTTTCATTGATTTTCCCTTTTCCTTTCCTTCCTGGGAAGAAGCCCTAATGGGCTCCAAAGAGGTACAGGCATCAAACAGCTATGAGTTGCCTCCAGAACTCCACAGGATGCACAAACAAGGAATCATCTTATTTATGGAGTGGGCTAACTTGTCATTTCTAGATTACATTATGTTAAACAATTGTCTCAGGATGGGGGAAGGATGACTCAATGAGTAAAGTGCTTGCTTGGCAAGCCTGAAGACCTCAGTTCAAACCCCAGAATCCACATGAAACCCAATGTGGTGTGTGTGGTCCTGGTGCTCCCCTGAGAGAGTGGAGGCAGAGGCAGAAGAATGTTTGGATGTTTCCAGCCCTGTGAGTGGTGGTGTAGGGAGGAAGAGATGGAAAGTGAGGACTGGCACCCACATGTACCATGACATGTGTGCACGTGGGTTCACACACATGGATGGACAAGTTGTTTTTAAAGTCTGAGTATCCGGAGCTAGGATTGTGGCCCAATTAGTAGACTGCAAGCACAAAGCCCTAGGTTTGAACTTCAGCCTCTCAAACTAGGTGTGGCAGCACATGGCCATAACCCAGCATAAAATATTGATATAGGCGAATCACAAATTCAAGGTTTTCCTTGGTAGCTAAGGATATGCAGTATCTGGGTTTCTGGACTGTATGAGACCCCTTTTTTAATAAATAAAATCTTGAAACATGCTGAAGGGAAAATATTTTTATTTCATAGATATGTTTACTAAATTGTGAGCACCTTTGATATGTTGAGAAAATTCAGGAGCTAGGGATGTTTCAGCCATAGGATGCTCATGAATCAGCATGTGGGAGTTTTTAGGTGTAAGCCTGGCACCACACACACACACACACACACACACACACACACACACACACACACACACACTTTCATACAGAGTGTTTGTAAGATGTTATTAAATAGGGCATTTTGGACATTGCTTGCATATGTTAAATGCAAAGAGCCCATCTCAACCCTCTTGTGGCTCTAATTCTAACAGAAGGCAGGCAGCAGCGGGGGTGAGGGTGGAGTCGGTGTAGAATTCAGATTATACACAGCTTTGGAAACACACTTCTTTCTGTTAAGATGAACTATTTCTAACTCTGGACCTAGAGTGGTTTTCATGCATGAGTCTCAAAAGTATCTCTCAGAATTAACCAAATAAATTATGTATTTTGCTTTCAGAAGAGAAATTGAAGACCTAAGAGAACCAGGAAGCAAGTCAGAGTTCCAGACACCAGTCTGCCTTTCTTCAATAAAATACTTTATTTTTAGGGACACTGGCGGGCAGGTGGGGTTGTTGTGAAATGCTTTTATTAAAACAAGGCAGTATGCCAGGCAGTGGTGGTGCATTCCTTTAATTCCAGAACTTGGAGGCAAATCTCTGAGTTCAAGGCCAGCCTGGATAGCCAGGACTACACAGAGAAACCCTGTCTTGAAAAATCTGAAAATAAATAAATGGCAGAAATAGAATAATCTACCATATCTTTTCAACAAAGTAACTTTCAGATAATTGGGGGGAAGAAAGCCATCCAGTTTAGTAGGACATAAAGATATGCAAGTATATCTTTGAACTACAGGCTTCATCCTGTCCTCCAGTGAGGAGGTGTGTATAGGGTGGCATTGGATGGCTATCTTTAAATTAGTGAAAAAGTATCTCGTAACTGAAACAGGATGACTGCACTGTGCCAAAGCAGTGTGACATTTCAGCACCAGCCTGTGGCTGACCACACTTGCTGGGGCTCTCTGTCCCTGACAGCATTGCGTGTTATCTCAGAGGCCTTCCATTTCAGCCAGGCTTGCTTTCCAGGATCAGCTAGTGCCCTGCTCTGGGGAAGGAGCCTTCTTGGCAGCCCTTTCCAGATGGTTGAGTGATGACCCACTTGTCTCAAAAGTCACGTTGGGAGAGAGCTGCTGCTGGGGGATTCGGGAGAACAGCCAGTAAGCTGGAAACGGAAGGACTTCAGTGAGGTGGGAGGAGGGGGTGAGCTGCCCTCACCCCAAGGTTTCTTTCTTTTTAAAACAGGAAAGAGGGCTGGGAGACAGTCAATAAAGGCTTGCCATACAAGCATGAAAATTTTCATTTGACGTCCAGAAACCGTGCCCCCGCCCCCAACACAAAAGCTGAACAAGGTGTGTGTATATAATCTCAGCACTGGGGAGATAGGGACAAGAGGATCCTTGGGGATTTCAGGCCATTCACACAAATGCCAAGCAAGTGTGGCAGTCTGACTTTAATCTCAGCATGCACAAGGTGGAGACAGAAGATCCCTGGAGAAAGCCAGCTAGCTAGACTAGCTGAATCTGAAAGCTCTGGGATTAAGTGAGTGACCCAGACTCAATAAATATGGTGAGAAATTGAAGAAGATACCTGATGTCAACTTCTGGCCTATACACCATGTGCACCTGCATGCATATATGTGTCATATATATATATATATATATATATATATATATATATATATATATATATATATATATACCCACACAGAGATGTGCACACACACATAAACCACTCATACAATTACAAACCAAAAACAAAACAAAACAAAAAACCAACAATGTGAGCAGTACCCATGAATGACACCTGAACTTGACCTCTGGCCCCCCTGAACACATGTACAAACATGCATATGCGCGCGCACGCGCGCGCGCGCGCGCACACACACACACACACACACACACACACACACACACACACTTGTACTTGCATATTTACCAAAACATACATAAACAAACAAAAAGAAAATTCTGGAGTCTATTACTAATTACAGTATAGAATGCCACTGAATTTTCCCTTTTTCTTCATTAGTAGGCTAGATCAAGACATAGGAATTTTGAAGGGAGGCTACACTTGTAATTAGACCTTGGTGGAAGAAAGGCCAAGTTCATATGGATTACGGTTCTGCTGTCTCATGAGTTCCCATAGTCTAGGCCCTCTCAGAAATGCTCATTGTCTCATCAATTTCAATGGGATCTCTCTGGGTCTACATTTTTTTGCTTGGTCTACAATTCCGCTTCCTTCTAATCCCTTGTGTCTCTTCTTGCTTGGATCTTTGTGATTATGGTCTCCTGAGCTCTTCCTGTGCTTTCTAGCTCCAGGCCCTGGCTTGTGCTCTTCTGATTCTGTCCCTTGTAAAAGTCTTGCTGTTCTTTGAAGCCCTGCTTAAATACTATCCCATGAATAGTGTTCTGATAGGTTGCGGGTTGCTTCTATACCCACCATATTCTGTATCCCCAGGTTATCAGAAAATCTTTGATGGTTGTAAAGCCAGAAACCATGCACTCATTCACATCAGGACCTAGATTATAGGATGAAGTTGTTGATTAACAAGTGAAACTTATTAATAGGGATAACCAAAGACACTCAGGAGTTAAAGATGGGCTAAGCATGGTTCCTTGGCCTTGGAGAAGACAGCCAAGGCAGATCAGCACACTTTCTTCTCCCCCAAAAGTGGCAGGTGCCCTGATCTATAAAGAAAGAAAGTTACCCAGGGATACTAATAAGAACCTGAACAGACAGGCCTTGCTAAGTTCCCTTCCTGGTATTTATTGCCACTAGAGTAGACCTTCTCATCCTCCAGTCGCCCTCATGACTGCCAGCCAGGTGTGTGGGTGTAGACCCATAAGCCTCATACTCAGCATTGGGAGGCAGAGGTAGGAGTCAACACAAGTTCAAGCCTAGCCTGGTCTATGGAGGGAGTTCCAGACTAGCTAGGGCTATGTAACAAGACCATGTCTCAAAATATAAGACAACAACGACAACAACAAAATTTGCACAAATTTCCTTGTTTCTTTGGGTCCTCATTTTTGAAGGTTCCAGTGGGACATAAAAGTTAATTTTTTAAGCTGGGCAGTGGTTGTGCATGCCTTTAACCTAGCACTTGGGAGGAAGAGGCAGGAATATCTCTGAGTTTGAGGCTAGCCTGGTCTACAGAACTAGTTCCAGGACAGCCTTGGCTACACAGAGATACCCTTTCTCAAAAAAACAAACAAAACAGTCAAATTTGTTGTGCTTTTCTCTTGCTGTTAAGTCTTGTTGGAGGGGTTGTAACTAAGACCTTGGGGTGGATAAGAAAAAGAGAGTGTTGTCCTCTGTACAGGTCAATGGGAGAAGAAAGAAAGTTGGTGACAAAAGGCAAAAAAGAGAGGCTTGGTGATTGGTAAGTGAAGACTATTTTCTGGCAGGGATCACCATTGGGGAAAGTGCTGTGGGTAAGGATGCCATGCAGACTCCAGACAGAGAAATACTAAATACAACAGCACTGCTTCTTAAGATGCCCCAGGGACTCAGGGGACATTCCAAATGGCCCAGGACAATAACATCTTAGAGAGACATCATAATAAATGTGTCACTGTGAACAAAGCACAGGTCCACGACTTATTCTATTTTCTTTTGCTATGATGGGATACCATATGCTGGGATATATATATCACATATATATATATATATGTTTTTCCAGATAGGATTTCTCTGTGGCTTCGGAACCTGTCCTGGAACTAGCTCTTGTAGACCAGGCTGGCCTCAAACTCACAGATATTCACCTGCCTCTGCCTCCTGAGTGCTGAGATTAAAGGCATGCATCACCACCGCCCGGCACTTGGAGATATATCCTAAGAAATGAAGTTTGTTAAACTCATAGTTCTGGAGGCTGGGAAGTCCTAGAGCGTGGTGCTGACATCTGTTTGGCTTCTGGTGAGGATAATGTGGCAGAACTGCCACTTGGTGAGAAAAGATAAGCATGTTAGCACAGGACTTTCTTCTCTGGGAATAAAGCCACCAACACCAATTTGGGGTCTCACCCTCGCAGCCTCATGTATACCCACTCACCTCTCCTAATAGCCTCTTCTAAAGATCTGCAACTATTAGTTTTATGACTAAGGTTCCTGGACATTTGAGGGTCACATTCAGATCATCAGTCCACATTCCTGAAGCAACTCAAGTGTAAGACTAGGTGAGTTCTGAGAAGACAAAAAAGTCAAAGCAGGGTTGAGCAAGATGGCTCAGTGGGTGAAAGGTTTGCCCTACAAGCCTTGTGACCTGAATTTGATTCCCAGAGCCCACAGTGAAAGGAAATAACTGACTACTGAAAGCTGTACTTGGTCTTAAGACATGTGTATTCTCTTTCTCTCCCATTGAAAATGAATAAAACAATAAAAACAAACAAAAAACTAAACCTCAAGACATCCAGGGCAATGGTAACAACAGTTCACGGTAAGTTTATAGGTTGAGAGATTGCTATTAAGATGAGCTTCGTCTATAATATACTGATCCCGAGTGGAAACTGTGGGGCGGGGCCCACGTCATGGAGGTTATATATAGGATCATGGTCGGGTACTGTTCTGCAACCTAGCAGCTAAGCGAAAGTATTATTTATGAGTAGAATCAACCTTGTGCTTTCTGTACTCTGAATAGCCCAGTGTTACGGTGGTGGTGGGTGAAGTTGATGTGGAGGGAGGGACCAGAAGCCTGCATTCAGCACCCATGGTTGAACTCCGTTTACCAGAGTAGCCTTGTAAGTCATGCAAGCGAGAAAGGAGGGGCTGAAGGAACTGGTATTGAACCTCTGAGTGGGGCCTGAGAGTAACGCAGCTCCATGAATACCTGCACTATGTGGGAGAAAAGAGCCATGAATAACTCAGCGCAAACCCTGACTGGAGGCTATTCTTCTAGGTATGAAACCTAGGTGACGAAACCTGAAGGGAGCCTGAGGGATGGTCTTAATCAGAGAACTAGCTAGTTGTTGCCAGCTTTGGGTTGCTACAATCCCTAGGGTTCAACTAGGAAAAGAAATGGACTTTCTTTGTGGTGGTCTCATGGAGCTCAGGGTGGCCTCAAACTTGCTACACAATTTAGGATTACCTTGAATTCCTGATCTTCCTGCTTCCACTTCTTGAGTCCTTGAGGGGACCTTTGTTTTGATTTCCTTTAATTCGGAAGTGCTTTAATTTATAGCCCTACTGCACTGATTATATCATATTAGTTATATTATATTAATTTATAGTCCCATTGCACTGATTATGTCATATTAGTTATATTATATTAATTTATAGTCCCATTGCACTGACTAGCAACTGCTGATTCTCTGCCTGGGTCTTTAGTCCCTTATCACCAAAGGTAGATAATATAAAACACCCCATGAGGAAGACCCTCCCACATACAAAACTTTTGGGACATCATGGAAATACCTTAATCTCTCTCCAGTACATATGGAAAAGCTAGACATGAGCATAATGGAAGGAAGACAATCTAATCAGGAAATACTGATGGCTGTCAGCTCAGGCTGAAGCCAGAGTCCTGGGAGTCTGGCTTACTGAAAAGAACAGATAACTGGTGACTTCTCTTATTCTGCCCCTCTCTTTCAATAGAGTCCACACAGCCTCCTCACAATCCTCTGAGGTGGTTGTATCTTCACAGGCTTCAGAAACATCTCCTTCCTCCACCCCTCACCTGTATACCAGCGATCAAAGGCAGACTGGGCATGTATCAGATTTGTGGTCTAGTGGGCCCAGGCTTCTGCAATGGCTGTGGCATTGCTCAGCACATACATAGCTTTGCTATGCCTTGGCCAGATCTCCACCAGCTACCATGGTAAGAATCTGGTGATGAATGCCAACCTTGAAGCCAGCTGGCACAAGCCCATAGATGAGACCTCTGCTCCTGGGTTGATGGTAGCAAAGGCATGCTGCCTGTTTGTACTATAGTAGTGTAAGCCCCAAGGAGCCTAGATCTAATGCTGACAAAAAAAGCATGAGAGTGGTCTGAGGGCCTGTTGCCCCCTGCCTAGAGGAGGACTTCCCCCAGAAAATCCTGCCTCAATGAATCTGGTCTCTGAATGAGATAAATAAGACACATTGAGAGACAGGGTTTCAGGAGGGGAGTTGAGGGCCTTAAAGGGCACCTCTGAAGTCAGATATTGTGATAGGCTGGTACTGTAACTGTGTCCCTTCAATTCATATTCTGGCATTCTACGCCCAGCCCCTCAGTGTGACTCAGTGTAGATAGTCCCTCAAAGGGTAATCAAGTTAAATCGAGTCGATAGAGTGGACACTGATCCAACAGGACTGGTGTCCTTGTAGGCAAAGAAGATTAGAAAACAGATAGGTAAAGTGATGACCAGATGAAAACACACAGAGAAGGTGGCAGAAGATGAGCCAAGGACAGAGACTCAGAAGCCAGCCAGCTGACGCCTTGACCTTGAAGATCCAGCTCCACAACTGAAGGCAATTAACTTGTGCTGTTCCAACCACTCAGTTTGCAGTGCAGGAACCTGTCAGTGGAGTCAGGGCGGGAGACCTGAGCGGAGGAATGCTTGGATGGCACAGGAGGGGGGGGGTAGCTGGATTGCTTTGGATTGGGGAAAATAACGAGGGGAAGGAACAGAAAGCTCATTTTTGAAGAAGACTGGGTAAGGGGAAAGCAGCATGCTGGGCTGGCTCTCTGCTCTCCAGTTTATTTCCCTCAGCCCATGTGTAGACACCACCTTTTCCTAGCTACTTAATTTATTGCTTACTAGTTAGGGGCACAGCTGCTACAATGCCATCACATCTCTTAGAAGTACAGGCCACTTATTAGAGCATTCCTGAACATGGGAGTTCCATCTTTTGGGGCCTTGTGTATGCTAGGCACACTCTACCACTGAGTCACATCCACAGGCTGATGATGGAGAAATATCTCATTTCTCCTCCCATACTCTGTACTGACGGATTCTCACTATGGTGACAGTAAAAGAATTTAGGAGAGCCGGGCGTTGGTGGTGCACGCCTTTAATCCCAGCACTCTGGAGGCAGAGGCAGGTGGATCTCTGTGAGTTCGAGACCAGCCTGGTCTACAAGAGCTAGTTCCAGGATAGCCTCCAAAGCCACAGAGAAACCCTGTCTCGAAAAACCAAAAAAAAAAAAAAAAGAATTTAGGAGAAGGGGCTTCCACATTATATCATATGGGGGCTTCTTGCTTCGTCTATCCTTGAGCTATCTTAATAAAGGTAAAACAATTAGAAGACTAAAAATACCAGATGCCAGATCTAGAAGGAGTCTGGCGCCTGACTTGATTCATGTCCTGGTTCTTCTTCATTTTGTTTTGTTGAGATAGAATCTCATGTAGCCCTGGCTGGCCTCATGTATCTGGAGATGACTTTGAACTTCTGATCCTCCCGCCTCCACCTCCTGAGTGCTGGGATTACAGTTCTGTGCCACCACATCTGGTTGATTCAGTGTTGGGGACCAAACCCAGAATTTTATGCATGCTAGGCAGGCACTCAGCCCACTGTGCTAAAACCATCAAAAAATGCCTGATAGAGTTTTAAGGTGGGCCAATGGCTCAAGTTTTGTTGCTGAGTACACTTAATTTTAACTAAGTCATTCAAGGCTGGAGAGATGGCTCAGCAGTCAAGGCCACTGGCTGCTCTTCCAAAGGATAGAGCACCTAGAAGGTAGCTAGAAGGTAGCTCATGAACATCTGTAACTCTAGTTTCAGGGGATATTCGACCCTCTTCTGACTTCTGTAAGCACAACACACATGAGGTGCACAGACATACATGCAGGCAAAATATTCATACACAAAAATTATTATTTGTTTGATAAGTTAGTGAGTTATTCCATTAGTTTGTGTCTTGGTTTTATCATGGGCAGACGTGGAAGTTGTACTACCCAGCACTCCATTCAAAGTGAAGAATCAAGCTAAAACATTGTTCAGCTACTAGGTAGCTAGCCCATTCTAACCAGTAACCTTTGAGGTCAGAAAGGACTGCTTACTGATTTTTATGAAAAAAAAAAACTACTCATTTTGCTCATTAAATTGTTATAATTTTCTTTTAATAACAGGTCTGTAATAGGTAGAAATTCCAGAAACCTTAGAAAGAATGCCTTCTTGTTTCACTATAATTTGGGTAATTATAGATGACAGCAGCTAATGTAGTTGGCCTCATCTGAGGGAACTGAACCTTATCTTTTTGGTAATACAGTTGACAGCTGTCATTATTGGAATATTGTATGTTGGTAGAATGTATTTTTTCCTGCTAAATATTGTCCATTCTCTACAGTGAAGCATTAGCCTCCAGGGTAGTAGCATTAATTTTGTATTGACATGTGATTCAGTGATGTCATTAATGAGCTACTATATTGGTCTGTTGTCTGTGGCTGGCTAAACAATTGTGTATTTTTTTATGTCTACTTTGTGCTATTTCCTTTTTTTGTCATACCGTCTGCTCTGAGTATGCCCACCTCCTTGCATACTGGGAGGTCAGACCTCATGCTTATTAAGGATGTGTCTACAACTATGTAAAATAGGCTTGAATTACAAGGGTCAGGACTCTGTGGGAAATAAGGGTACAGTGGATATTATGGGTTGAATGTGTGTGTTCTTCCCAGATACCTGTGTTGAAATTTTAACAGTCAACATTATGGTTTTTAGGAGAAGGGGTATTTAGGAATAATATACCCTCATGGATTAAATTAGTGCCCTTTTAAGAGACCTGAAATCTTAATTACTGTCCCTGCTCTGAACAATGTGAGAACACAATGAGAAGATGAAAATTGGGAAGGAAGCTCTTGACAGATATGGGGTCTGCTAGCACCTTGATCTTGAACTTCTAGCTTCTATACCTGTGAGAATGGAATGTCTGTTGTTGTGGTCTCTATGATATTTTGTTATAGCAGTCCAGAGAAGATAGTAGGCATTTGTGAATACTTCCCCAGCAAGCACCACTCCCTTTCTATCTTTGATATCTACTTAGGATCTATGTGTTTCTACCTAGCTCCAGGGATAGAACTTGGGTTTAGCTAAGCAGCCAGTACTTTGCATTTATTTGGATATGTGATTGGTCCAGAGGTAAACACTAGATCCAAGCAGGCCCAATCAAGCTGTTTTTAATCAAGCATAAGCTAGAACTAGTGTTGATGTCTCAGAGAGCTCTGCCTTGCCTTGTATTCTCATCATAGTATTGTCTAACTTGTGTTTGCCTCCTTTCTGTTGTTTGTTTGTTTGGGGACAGGGTCTCCTATATTACCATCTGTCCTAAACTTGTCACAGCTTCTGATTCTCCTGCCTTTACTTTCTGAGTGCTGGAGTTATGGGCGTGAGCTACCACAGTTCTGGTGGCATTGAGGATCAAACCCAAGCATTAAGAACATCAAACGAGTCCCTTTTGCATGTCAGTTGAGCACTTTACCAACTGAGCTGCATCCTTCTATTTGCCTGTTGTTTTATTTTGAGAAATGGAGAGCAGCCACTGAATTATAATCTGTCTTCTTGGAAGTTGTGCAAAAGAAATCTTAATGCAAAAAAAAAAAAAGAAGAAGAAGAAAAACATGGAAGATACAAAAGAAGTCATCTGAATACATGTACCAATATTTTCATGGCACTATTATCAGGCCAAGAACATGTGGCTGGACAGGTCCCAGACCTTAGGAGAGTGCCTCCTTCTGTTGTTCTGCTGAGTGACATGGTATTAAACAGACTCCTGATGACTTATCATTATACCAATAGATCAAATCACTTTTCAAGACTCATCAGAGAAGCTCTGTTTACAGTTATTTGTGACCAATACAGAGACCCACAACTGGCCAAGGTTTAGAGAATTCCAGACCACAGGATGCTCATTCCAAAATGGAGCATACTAAGGCAGAAGAGGGGGCAGAAAGGATGTAGGTGGATGTACAGTCAGAGGTGATAGATGGCTATAAGGAAGCAGTTGAGTCCTGGACAATGCAGGGAAGCTGTACAATAGGGAGTCACAGCAACTGTGATGGCATGCACAAGACCTGCTAAATTCCAGCATGAAAAAGGGAGTTGACCCAAAGCCTATCCCCATTCCAGAGCTACTGGCATTTCTTAGCTGCTGAGAGTGGAAGGGTTGGTTTTCTCTAAGAGCGCAGCTCTTGATAAACCATATATACTCCAGTGGAATATCACTCATCCAAGAATATTTGGGCAACACAAATGGACCTTGGTGGGGTGAAAAGGGACACAGAGTTTGGTGGGAAGAGAAGTGGGGTAGGACGGGAAGTGGGGTGGATCTGGGAAGAGTTGGGGGATGGATGGTGAATAGGATCAAATATATTCAAAATTCTCAAAGAACTACCTTTAAAAACCATGAAAGGTGTACATCGTTACACAGAAGAAGAAGTGTGAATGACTCATAAACAAGTGAAAAGATGGTCAGCCTCATGAAGTAATCAGAAAAATGCAACTTAAAGCATGGTGGGACCATCTCACACCCACCCACCTGCTAAAATTGTCCACTGCTTGAATTTGGTTAGAGACTCAAACTCTCACATTCTCTCAAGGGACGTGGACTGACTGACTGTCTTGGGATGCCATACAAAGCAGGTTTGTTGTCTACGGTTCTGGAAGCTAGGTATCCAAGATCAAGGTATTGGCAGGGTTGTTTTCCCCTAAGGACTTCCTCCTTGGCTTGTGGAGATTTAACTTCTTCTTCCTCCTCACCTGCCTTTCTTTCCATTTGTACTTAAAGGACACCAGTCCTATTGGATTAGGGCCCGCTCTAATGATCTCATTTTAACTTAGTGGCACTTTGAAGACTACCATTCCAAATAAAGTCAATGGAAATGGGATTAATGTTACGAAGAAAAAATACAAAGGTCTAAAGATATTCATGGGGGATCTAGTGTTGTCTTGGACACGGGGACTGGGAAGGCCTCTCTAACAAGGTGGCATTTGAGCAGCACACCAGGGAAAGAGGCTTGAAGATATGAGGGGTCTATAGGAGCTCTCTCAGGTACAGGGACCCATGTGTGCAAAGATGCTGTGGTGAGAGCAAGTTGGTGTCCTCAAGAAACAGCATGAAGGCCTGGGGATATAGCACAGCTGGAAGAATGTTTGCCTTGCATTCGCAAAGCCATGGGTTTAATTCCCAGAATTGTACAAAACTGGGCTTGGAGGCACATACCTGTAATTCCAGAACTCAGAAGGTGGAGGCAGGAGGATCAGGAACTCTAGGGGAATGCCGGCCTGAGCTACACAAGACCAGCCCTCTCTCATGAAGCAGGAAGTAAGGGAAAGGGTTTCAGAGAGGCAGCTAAGAACAGGGCATGGTAAGCAATGGCAGAACTGCAGATGCCAGTGACAGGGAATGTTTCAACAGAGAATGTTAGAATCACCATGTGTAGAGAGTATGGTGGACAGAGAGAACAAATCAGGAAGCCTTTGAGGACCCCAGTGTAGACAAAGTGACCCAAGTTAAGGTGTGACCGTGGAATAGTGAAAGAGTTGCGAATCCTGAAGCCTTGGTCCAGAATTGTCAGGTTGTGGACCAGGTCTAGCCTGGAAGGTACTGAGGAGAATCATGGATGCTTCTGGGCTTTCCCCTCCAGAGCCCTGAAGACAGCAGTTTCAGACAGGGAATAGAGTTGTATGCTTCGGACATAAGTGATGCTTGATTAGAACTCCGTGGAGCTCTTGGAGGCCATTAGATGTGGGGTTTTGGACATGGGTCGGTGTGTAGAGTGCCCCTAGAAGTCTTAGCAGTGATTATCCTATCAGTAACTGGTGGGAAAGAAACATAGAGTGAACTTTCTTATGATGTTCAAACTGCAGTGGTTCCGAGGTTTCAGATGACACTGCCCACAATTGTCTTAACCCTGTTCTTCTTGGGGAACCATGCCATCGAGGGACACAAAACAGAGGCAATGAAACCTCGGAGATGCACTGGAGCTGAGCTTCTAGGCTGCTGCTTTTAGCAACCTGAATGGACACAGAAGGTCACTTTGTCTTTCTTCCCCAATGTCCTTCCATACGGTAGATTCTTCCATTTTGCATCAAATGTCACTTTTCACTAAGTAACTGGTGAGCCCATGAGCATAGCAACTGTACTGGGAGCAGATAATGACAGTCCTGCCCTGGATGCTTGGTCATCTTACCCTTCTATCTTCCAGTGCCACAGAGCAGTCAGTAAGACACCAAGGGCCACGCTGGCCACTGGGTTTGACCTCTGCTCTGGACACAAGCGTCTATCAAGTGTGTTCAGACCTCAGAGCCTGGTTGCTTCTCTACAAGCTGGCTTTAATCTAACTTCAGAATGAACAGAAAACACAAATACTATCAGAGCCAGCAAGAAACACTCAGTTATCATAGCCGATTTCCTTCTCCACTTTCCAAGAGGGAGAGGGGTAGATAACTCCTCAGATGGTCCCCAAGGAGTCTTTCTGATTCGGAATTAAGGTCCCTTGGAGACATGCCTTGGGATGTCCTCTACATTAACTAATGAGACAAACCTGGCTCGGCTTCCGGTCCTGTGTCATAATGTCTGCTGCAGTCTTGCTAATCATTTCCTGCAGTCTCCCCCTCTCTGGCTGTGATAAATATTAATGTCTATAATTGGCCATTCCTCCTTCCGGCCCGAGCTTCTGGTTAGACATTAGTTTACTTGCCTTCGACTTCCTCAGAGATGAACAGTGCTCATTTTCTGTAATGGCATTTTCTAGGTCTGGTTTTAAAGTCAAAATCTCCCTGCTTTGTGCCCCCAAAAGGAGAAGACTACAATTAGAGTTGGATCCTAGAATTTGAAGCTCTTTGTGGTCTCATGTCTTGTCCAGTGTTTGTGTGCTCTTGAGAGCCCTTAGCCTGGGCTTCAAAGTGGGTAGGGCAATGTGCTATGGTTTCATGCAATGTTTTCTTTGAGCAGAATATGCACTTCCCTTCCCCTAGATAAAGTACCATAACTTTGCTTGGGTTTTCTTTTTCTATAAAATTTTACATTTTTTAATTTTATGTGTATGGGTATTTTTCCAGCATGTATGTATGTGTACCATTTGTATACCTGGTGTGAGTAGAGTCCAGAAGAGGGCATTGAAGCCCCTGGAACTGGAGGTAATGAGCCACACGTGAGTGTTAGGAATTGAATCCAGGTCCTCTGAAGAGCAGTCAGTGATCTTACCTACTGCCTCCAGCCTTCTTTGGGTTTTCAAAATATGATATCAAAATAAATGTAAAACATTTTGAAACCCTGTTTAACTATTCGGAGGAAGAATTGTTGTTTTGGGGAGTACTTCTGGGTGACCTCACCACCCCCCACACAGGAACATCAAATAGTGTCTTTTGAACATGATGCATAGGGGACCACAGAGCATCAGAATGAAAACTGAGGGGATGGAGAGATGGCTCAGCAGTTAAGAGCACTGGCTGCCCATTCCCAACACTCACATGGTGGCTCATAACCATCTGTAATCCCAGGGATCCTCTTCTGACCTCCTCCTGCTCCAGGCAAACATTGCTACACAGACATACATACAGGCAAAACACTGATACATGTGAAAAAATTAAAAAAAAATGAAGAGGCATGGAGGCACTTGTCTTTAGTCCCAGCACTCAGGAAGCAGAAGTGGGTGAGTCTCTATGAGTTCTAGGCCAGATAAGACTGCATAGTGAGACTATCTTAAAAAAAGAAAAAAAAAAAAACAAGACAAAATATAAAACAAACAAAAAAGGAAAATTGATGTTCCCCTCCCACTTCCTCATCTTACACACCTTACAAGAAACTGATTTCCCAAAACAGGCAATGGTTTGTTGAAGTCATACCCTCTGGAGTTAGAGAGCTTCATGCTAGAACCTAAGTCTATAAGTTCTTGATTCTGAATTCTCTCCACCATTCACTTCTAACCAAGAGTCAGACGACATACAGCACTCCAGGTCTTGTTCTTCAGGTATACTGATTTACTCTATTTAGATGAAGCTTTTCGGGAAGGTAAAAGTTCCTAATATACCATTACTAGCAGACAAGAAGTCTTCCCAGCTCTTTATATTTATTTATTTATTTATTTATTTATTTATTTTTGGTTTTTTGAGACAGGGTTTCTCTGTGTAGGTTTGGAGCCTATCCTGACACTCACTCTGGAGACCAGGCTGGCCTCGAACTCACAGAGATCCACCTGCCTCTGCCTAACGAGTGCTGGGATTAAAGACGTGTGCCACCAACGCCCAGTCCTTCCCAGCTCTTTAAAGTGCTTATGTTACTCACCTTCGAAGATGTGCCTTGTCTCCCCCAGCCCACAGCGAAGCACTCTGTGCTCAGCTGGCATCCCAGGCTGGTGTGCACTCCACATGCTCCTGCTTCGAGTTTCCCTCAGGATTTCTCAGTGTTCTTCTGAGACGTTCACAGGGACCTTTAAGTCAGAGGTTTCTGTACTTACACATCCCACTCTACTTTTAGGGTGGCTCCTAAGCTCTGGGACAGACAGACAATGTAGATTAATGGAGACAAGCAGAAGAGCCCAGGGTGCTGGGAAGCTGTGAGAGTCCTAAGGGACCAACTCCACAGCCATGGTAGTTTGTAGACATTAGGGAATCTTCTCTCCCCTGTACCCCATCCCCCACACCATAAAACCGATGGAGTGTGGTAAAAGTTAAACAAGAACTCAAAACCAACCATCTCAGGGCTCTGGACACCAGTCAAAGGCAGACATCACATTGAAAAACATTTACTTGTGGAAAAAGCTAGAGCTTGAGGCAGGAGCAGTAGGAACCTCCAGCCATCTTTGTGGGCTCTGCTCCCAACTCCACCCTCTTCCTTGGATTTGTCAGTCACTTTCTTAGCAAGGGGCCCAGCCAGTACAGATACCAGGCTTGCTGCCCAGAGGGTAAATCAATTTTGGGCAGAAGGCACCCCTCTCCCCAAGACACAGTATTGACAGTAAGCGATAGAACTCAATAGAAAACAATGGAGAGAACGCCAAGGCTTTATAAAGCAGAGGATGTGGTCCTGGCTGGAATGAGGAGTAACTAGCTATGGACTGTGTAGGCATGCTTACAGTGATAGCCAGGGGCACAGTGGGTTCTCCATATATCCTATGTGCAAGTGACAGTTTTGATGCCCTACTTAATAAAGTCTCACATCTGACAACTTCATGTGGAAATTATTATTTGTTTTCTTCTTTTTTTGTGGTCCTGAGGATGGAACCCAGGGCCTTGTGCCTGCTATACAAGTGCTCAATGATATTACAGTGGTCCTCCTTTTCTCTTTGCTTTCCTTTCAAAACCATATTCTTTCCTACTGGGGTGGGTTATCTCTCTATTATTTAGCCCTGGCTGTCCTGGAACTTGCCATATTGATCAGCCTGACCTAGAACACACAGAGATCCATCTGCCTCTGCCTCTGCCTCTGCCTCTGCCTCTGCCTCTGCCTCTGCCTCTGGAGTGCTTGGATTAAAGGTATATGCCACTTTGCCTGGCTTTCAATATCATATTCTGAAAGCAGTCATTGAGATTGTTCAAGAACTTAAATTCCAAATGTCGAAAGCAATTTTGAGGTCCAGCTCTTCTCCAGAACTAGAATGATGATGAAAATTACATTTTTATCTCCATTAGGTGGGGACCAAAGTATTTCTTTAAAATGCAACCAAAATAGCATTCTGTGTCTATAAATCATGGTCTTATCTCACTTGTATGCCTCCCTTGAACTTATGATTGATGTGATCAGTTGTATAGGAGAGTCTTTTTCTGTCTCTCTGTGTTTCTGTTTCTCTGTGTGTCTCTATATCTCTGTCTGTCTGTCTGTCTGTCTGTCTGTCTGTCTCTCTCTCTCTCTCTCTCTCTCTCTCTCTCTCTCTCTCTCTCTCTGTGTGTGTGTGTGTGTGTCTGTCTGTCTGTCTCTCTCTCTCTCTCTCTCTCTCTCTCTCTCTCTCTCTCTCTCTGTGTGTGTGTGTGTGTGTGTAAAAGGGATTATGAATGGATGAGAAAAAATTCTCTGTTTTGTATGATGAAGGAATCTGACAGCCATTTACCTTGTAAGTTAAGAAACTGGGCATTTTCATCTCCTTAATCCTTTGTTCTACAAAAACACATTCAAGGTGTACCAGAAGAACCAGGTGCCACTTTACGATGCCCAGTGCAAAAAAAAAAAAAAAAAAAAGTCAACTGCCGATCTTTAAACTACACGTGAGGCCTTTTGACACACACGCATGCAGGTGTGTCTCCTGACACAGCACAGCTCTTAGTGAGGAGACTATCTCCTCACTAAGGAGACTATCTCCACGAGAAGAATTTCCCATCATTTACTTCTCATCATTAACCCCTTCTCTACAGCCGTTCTCCGGAGATTTGCCCCAGTTCTCTGGGGTTCTGAACTTTGGCTCCAGTTTCCTGTTTTTCCGTAGCTGGAAGGTGTGGGTGAGGCTTGCTTCAGTGAGCATAGTAAACACATCTCTGTCATGGCCTCTCCCACCTGGCTCTTCCTACTGTGGTTGACTAAGTTCTTGAACTCAGCTGGGTGTGGTAGGAAAATCATAAAGGTCCCGTGAAGCAGAACGACTGGCAGGAATTCTTGGCATGTGTTTCCTCTCTAGTCAATGCTTTTTGGTTTAGTGGGTTCTGAAGGGTAGATGGAGGTAACTCACCTGCTGGGTAGTGCAAAGTGCTGGGCACTCCTGTGAACCCTGCCTGCCTGGCACTGGCTCAGAAAGACCAAGCACAGCAGCACCTCAACTTGCTTCTTCATTCCTTCTCACCAGCCTCTTTGCCTGTTTCTGATCATCATGAACAATGGGCACTGGCACCATGCCTTGGGGTGCACACAGAGTCTCTTGGGTATTAGAATGCTTCCGTTTGCCTACCCACGTCCCCTTCAGCTATGCCAAGAGGCAAGGATAAAGACTCGATTCCCCAGCCTTTTTCAGCAGTCTTACAAGCTGCACCTAACCCCAAGGTTCAAGCCCCTTCCTTCTGAAGGGCTAGGCAATGCTGTGGGGAGAGGCTGTGAAGAGTATCCGGTGTATGTGTGGGGGGCACGATGGTAAGTGATCACTTCAAGGGGCGGTCCTCTGCAGCTGTGTTTGAGTCTTTAGGATGACCTTGAACCTGGGTCTCCCAAGAGGATTGTTGAGACAGCAAGGGCTTGAGAGCTGCCGGGATATACACACACCCTTCCTATCTTAATCCCCCAGGCCTGTGATTGTGCTAATCTACTTGGCAGAAGAAACTTTTCACACCTGATTAAGTGAAGGCTCCTGGGGTAGAGAGCCTGCCTGGGTTGTGCAGGTGGGTCTACTGTAATTCCAAGATCATTGTCAAGGGGAGGCAGGCTCAAGTATAGGATGTGACCAGGAAATGGAAGCTAAAATGATGCAATCGCTACTTAACTCTTAAGTAAAAGAATGTTGGCAGTTTCTAGAAGCTGGTCAAGGATGAGGTAAGGAAATGCAATTATTTCCCTTGCATCTTCCAGAAGGAATGCAGTTTTGTCCCCTCCTTCGCGGCTCAGTGAAACCCATTCCAGACTTCTGACCTCCAGGACTGAAAGGCAATATATATCTCAGTGGTTAAGTTGTTAAGTTTGCAGCTACTTGTCATAGCAGCAACCAGAAGCTAGTATGCTCTACATCCATGTTGGGGAGTTTTCTGACTTCAGGTGGGGATTTCTTTCTCCTTCTAAGGTGATTTGCTTTAGGGAGCATTATGCAAGCACATAAAACATTTCAAAGAACATCTATGTTCTGTTTTCTGCCGGAATCCTATGTGGCAATCTAACACAAATAGAAGCACAGCTTCTTTGTTAAGTTGGGGACCCACAGCAGAGGAGGCAAAGGTGGCGATGAGGGAAAGGCAGGCGCCGTGTGTACAAGATTGATTGATCACTACCCACACAGTCACACACACCTCATTTAAAATGGGTAGAGTCTGAAGTACCACCATTATGAATGAGGTGCACAGGTATGTTTTGTTAGGGGTGCTCAATGCAATACGAAAGAATAGACCTCATCTTCAACCAATTTCTTTCTCAAGATTCTCATTTCAAATCTCTTCCTATCGGGGAGTTTAAGCAGGAAGGTCATGTCCCTCTCTTTCACATTGGCTTTAGTCATAACTGGTTCCTCATAGCTATTGAAGTTGGCTTTGCAGTCTCCTGAGTCGCTGGGGGGAGAGTCCCTCACTCGGTGCCTTTTCCTTTTCATGTTTTCCTGTTGATCTTAGGGAGCAGTTCTGCAGAGAGCAGACTTAGAGATCTCCTTGCCGCTCTCTGTTGTTGATGTCTAGCGTAGAGGACATCCTGAGATGTGCAGATCAAATAACCTAAGGGTAAAGAGGGCAGCAGACACCCAGCTTTTTCTGTCGGCACCGGCATTCTCTGGGAGGAGGCCAAGGGCAACATAAACACAGCCCGGCTATGAAATCAAAGCACCGTTTAAAAATAAGCAAACAAACAGAGTGGGCTAGGATTACGGCTCCTGTATTAAAAGCAACCTAGGACAAGACAAAACAAACATGTAAGTGGAGGAGGGTTATTAAATGGAAATTCATCTTGTAGAGGAAAATTGCTAACGTGGTCACTTCACGAAAGGATACAGAAAGCAAACTGGAGACCATGCATAGATAATATTCCTTTAGTGATGATATAATAAGCATCGGCTTAGGAACATGCTAAGAATGCAAGTTCCTGGGGATGGGGGATGGCTCAGTGGTGAAGGACTTGCTGTGCAAGTATGAGGATCCGAGTTCAGATTCCCAGAATCTACTTAAATGCTGGATAGGCATGGTCTCCCTCCTGCAGTCCCAGCCTCTGAAGGCAGATGCAGGGGATACCAAGAGCCTCTGGCTACAGCAGTGATTCTCAACCTTCCTAATGCTGTGACCCTTTAGTACAGTTCCTCATGTTTTGGTGACCTTCAGTCCTAAAATTATTTTGTTGCTACTTCATAACCATAATTTGTTACTGTTATGAATCATATTGTAAATATCTGATATGCAGGACACACACACACATATATATCTGATATGTGACCCCAAAGGGGTCGTGACCACAGATTGAGAAGTGCTGGGCTAGTGAGAGTAATCATATTAACAGGCTCCTGTTTTGATTGAGAGACCCTGTCTTAGTTCTCTAGCATCCGCCTTTAACCCTCTATCCTACCCAACTTCCACCTGCTAGAACAGCCCTGCTTTCCCTCCAAGCAGGCCAACTGAGACTCACAGCCATTGCTGGTCCACGTTGCTCAGGCCAAACTCAAGTCTGCAGCCAGTTGTTTACTTCCTGGTAATAACTCTGGTCCCCACGAGGAATGGAGGCAAGCTCAGGATCCTTGCCTCCCAAGTCCTTTGCTTTCAGGGTGGATCTCTTGTTGCTTTGTACCTACTCCCTCTGGTTCCTTTAACTCTAGGACTCTGATCTCCATGACTGTTCCTGACACATGTGGATGGGTCTGTGTGGGTGTTCAGAACTACCTCTGGGCTGGATCCCTGGGCAAGTGGTATACCTTCCCCGAGCAAGGATGGCTCTAGTTTGAGGGGTGATTACAGTAGAAGGCTGGTCATCCCCACCCTCCACATACATACAGGGCAGGTATGTGTGGTCAGTATACAAATTACACAATCCAACCTATTTCCTTCCTGGTCCTTGCCACCCTGCTTCTTATCTGTAACCTCTTTGACATTCTGGTGCTATTCTGGTTTTTGTCTTGGGAAAGGAACTTTAATCTTGCCCCAAACTCATAGCCTTCCAGTAACAGGGTCATCTCTCTTCCCCACTTTCAGGACATGTGTGAGACATATATAGAATAAGACATGTATAGGGGCTGGAGAGATGGCTCAACCATCTATAATGGGATCTGCTGCCCTCTTCTGGCATGCAGGCAGAACCCTGCATACATAATAAATAAATATTTTTTAAAAGGCATGTATGAATATGGGATATTAACATGATAAGTATGAAATATATACACATATATGATATATATCTCATATATATCTTACCATATATGTGATAAAAAAAGAAACATAGGTACATCATACTGTGCAAAACAAAATGTTATTGGAGAAGTTTTGTGAAGGAAAATTACGGAACCAGCAGGCTCCCTCCTTGTGTCTTTGTTTTCTCATTCTACTATGGAGAATTGTTGTCTCCTTGACCTTGATTCTATTCACAGACAGACTGCAGTGTCAAGATCTGCTTATAGACAGCTCTGCCTTCTCTCCTGCCTGCCTTCTTTGATTCTTTTCCTTTCTCTTCTACCCTGTCCCTTCTGTCCCTCTTCCCCCTCCCTCCTCTTCCCTCCTCTCCCTCCTCTTCCCTCCTCTCCCTCCTCTTCCCTCCTCTTCCCTCCTCTCCTCCTCCTCTTCCCTCCCTCCCTCCTCTCCCTCCTCTTCCCTCCTCTCCCTCCTCTCCCTCCTCTCCCTCCTCTCCCTCCTCTTCCCTCCTCTTCCTTCCTCTCCCTCCTCTTCCCTCCTCTCCCTCCTCTTCCCTCCTCTCCCTCCTCTCCCTCCTCTCCCTCCTCTTCCCTCCTGCCTTCCTTTCTTGCTCCCTCCTTCCTCCCACATATAGGTGTTGAGCACCCTCTCTGTGCCAGGTCCTCCCTTACAGACATGCAAAGGACAGACAGGGTGCTGTTCTCATGCCGTTCCTATTCTCAGAAAGTGGGCCAGAAAGAGAGGGGATGGAGGGAAGGGAAAGAATCAGAGGAGGAGGAGGAGGGGAGAAATCCAGAGTTCTAGGTGAAATCTGAAGAGAATTCAGACAGGATGGTGGGATGGAGTGACAGGGGAACTTCAGCCTGGGAGAACAGAAAGGCAGTCTCTAACCAAATATCCAAACTCTGTAATCAAGGAACCACTAATGCTGATATCAGAGAGGGTGACATTCAGAAAGAAGTGAGCCTAGAGGACAGAAATTTAAGATCAGAATGGTCAAGCCATATAAATGTGAGTATACATACACATATACGTGTATGTGTGTATGCATACATATGTGTGTGTATATGTATGTATGTATGTATGTATTATGGAGTGTGTGTGTATGTGTGTTATTCATATCTCTACTGAAACAGGCTACTGGAAGTCAAAGTTGATGGTGGAGAAACACAGCTTAGCAGCAGAGACAACTGAGAAATATCAAGTCGTTCAACTGGCTTTTTCTCCTGGAAAGTCTTGGTCAATAAAGCAAAACCAAAACAAAGCTGTTCAAACTCAAACCATGACAGTGACCCAAACCCAAGCAATCCCATTTCTCCTCCCACAGAAATGACTACTCAGTAGCAGGGAGACTTCCGTGAGGATGGACACTGGTGCATTTGGTACCTATCAAAACCAAAGTCAAGAGAAGAGGTTTGGGAAAGATTACTCAGGGGATCCCATCTGTCCCCCCCCTTTGACAGTTTTGATAAACCTTGTGATTAAATGCTAAAAACACACCAAAATGGCAATGTTTGAGAGGATTGCATGCTATCAACTATTCTGTGGGTCCATTTTCATGACTTGGAATTAATGTATCATTTAAACCAAAAGCTTAGCGATGTTTCTTAAGGCGGGATGTTTGAAATGTTTCTTCAGTGAGTATATAAAATTATCCTGCTGGTCCCACAATAGGTAAGAGTTGTAAATGGAATGTTTTTACCTTCTACTATTAAACTTTTGTTTAAACAAAATTACACATATGTCAAGTGGGTACATTATCGTATACATTCTCATCAAAATAAAGCCAGCGGCCCCACTCAGGTGTCTGAACTGAAAGGTGACCTTAATGGTTCCTTTGAGGTTTCACAGTATTTCCTTCCTCCATAGAGATAAAATATCATGTATTTATTACTCAGCCACATGACTTGTGGTGCCACAAATTAGAATTAGAAATCTTTGTGACTGGCATCAGTGGGTGGGGTTAAAAAACACTGATCTGCAAACCACAGTGCACAGGTCCACATCCGGAACCAAGGACTGTCTGGCCCCAAAGGTCCATGTTGCCGAGGGCGAGAAGCCCTGCTGGGGAGTCCTCCTGTAGTTCCCAGCCCAGGGTGAAAATCAAAGAGGTATGTACACGACAGCAGGCTACACGGGCTGCTGTTTCTGTCCCTAAAATCAAGAGCAGCATGGAATTGTGTCTATAAGCTTCTCCTCCTCTGTGGCCATCTAAATAATTTGACAGTATGACGTATTAAATGGGCTGCTTTTATTCTCAAGATTCAAAAGTGATTGGGCATATAGCTCAGTGGTAGAGCGCTGGCCTAGTGTATGTAAGGTACTAGGTTAAGTCCCAAGTATCACCAAAGCCCGAACAACAACAAAAGTGACTTCCCATGAAGTAACCTGAAGGTTTCTGGTTAAGATTTCAATCCAATGGGGGGAGGGAGGCACACCTTTAATCCCAGCACTTGGGAGGCAGAGGCAGACTGATCTCTGTGAGTTTGAGGTCATCCTGGTCTATAAAATGAGTTCCAGGACAGCTAAGACTACAGAGAAAGCCTGTCTAAAAAAAAAAAAAAGACTTCAATCCAGAGGTAAACAACTACCGCCCTCTGCTGGAAAATATTGTAACTGCTACATTAAATGCAGAGCTACAGGTCACCATTTATTTAGCAAGAACCCAGGATGATTCATTTTGGCCTTTGAACATGTAATTGCCTCCAAGGGTGGGGAATGTATTAGTTTATACGACCAATTAATATTTTATTTTTTCCAATTAATATTTTAAATAGTAATTTTATTCTTTGACAATTCACACATTTATGCAGTGTATAAACCTATCCACTTCCCTTGCCTTCATGTCCTCTTTGGTTGTTGTTACCAATTCTCTGAGTCCAATTAGTGCTGTCCATATGCACACAGGTATGTTGCCAGTGACCATGACTTTCTTCATCAGCCATTAACTGTGAAGCGCTCTCTTGTGTAACCACAGCTACTGTGAGTTGACGCATGCACACACATCACATTCAGAAACTGGCATCCCCAGCTCTCCTCTCCATCCGCTGGCTCGTACGTACTTTCCTCCCCTCTTCCAGGAAGTTCCTGAGCCTGGATAGTGGAGGTTGATATTGATAACCTATTCATAGTTGGACACCTGAAGGTATTTCTACTTGACTTTTTGACCAGTTGGAGGTCTCTGCATTAATCTGCTACAAAAAAAGCCTCTCCGTTGAGAGAAGCACACATCTGTGGGTATAAACAGGAGGATTTAGAAGGCAATTTGACAACATGACCACTCAGGAAAACAACAGCAGTAGGTCTCCCGTAGGGCCTATGAAATCCTCAGCCTTGGGCTTTTGACCAGGCTTAGAGGACTCGGCATCCAATTCCCCCTGTTGAGCAAGTCCCAGATCCAATCAGAAAGCAGTTTTATACCCTTAAAAGTGTCATGCCACAACTATACCAATGCGCATATGTTACCAGCAGGTCCAAGCTGAGTAAGACATTAATGAATCCCTCCAAGAAGCCTGTAAGCACTTCTGGCTTTATGTAAGCTAGTTAGCAGGAGCAGGATTTGAGACTGATTTCTCTATGCCCGCATCTAGAGAGAGAGAGACAAGAGTCATACCACCAGCCGGGTGTTGGTGGCGCACACCTTTAATCGCAGCACTCGGGAGGCAGAGGCAGGCGGATCTCTGTGAGTTCGAGGCCAGCCTGGTCTCCAGAGTGAGTGCCAGGATAGGCTCCAAAGCTAGACAGAGAAACCCTGTCTCGAAAAACCAACAAAAAAAAAAAAAAAAAAAAAAAAAAAAAAAAGTCTTACATGGCAATGGCAATGGCAATGGCAATGGCAATGGCAATGGCAATGGCAATGGCAATAGCTTTTGTTATTTTGGGAGCCTCTCTATGACCAGTACTCAGGGAGAAGTAACACGTGGTGGCATCGAGATTTTCATTAACAGCGCAAGTCTTCTGGGAGCAACATTGTCCTCCCATGCAGGGCACTTCTGTTTAAATTCTTTAAAAATATTTTTAGTTTGCTTACAAACTAGTAGGTTTCCATAGAAGTTCTTCATGTATCCTTAGTTTTATCTAACCACTACCTTCTTTCTTCCTCAATTCACATACAGCTATGTCAACCTTTGACCTTGAATACATCCCATCTTTTTCCATGTCACTTGTGTTGTACCGTGCCCTCTCTAATTGAGCTTTGTCTTGGCTTAGAAAATTGCAGGTTTCTTTATAACTTTTTCACAGTCCCTTCATTTTGGTTAAGCCTTCCACTAACATCTCATTTCCCCACTCTCCACCCCCATCCATGCTTTCACAGTTTCTTTCTTATGTAGTACCCAAAAGGTTGATGTGTTATTTAATGATAATGAAGCATTCGCTCCCTCTCTAGCAGGGTGGCATTAATAGCAAAACAGTACCAAAGTCTAATAATAGGACACAGAAGTAGATTCTAGGATGCCTTAAACATATTTTTTTTTATTTTGATTGGCTGGGGAGAAGGATTAGTAAATAAAGTGCTTGTCATGTGAGCATGCTCAGTTTCCAGAACCCCCATTTTAAAAAAATCCAGGCTTGGTGGAGGTGGAGACAAGCAGGTCCTTTGGGCTGACTGGCCAGCTGGCCTAGCCTACTTGAACAGCATCAGGTCAGCCAGAGACTTACAAAGCATGACAGACAGACAGCACCTGAGGAATGACACCTGAGGTTGTCCTTTGGCCTCCACATGCATGCACACACACATATACACACACTAAGATGCATACACACACACACACACACACACACACACACACACACCTGTGAGCACACATATACATATCTTTTTGCTATCCCATGGTAAAATTTATTTACTCTTTCTGGGATAGGGGTTGAAATTATGATCTTTCTTTCTTTCTTTCTTTCTTTCTTTCTTTCTTTCTTTCTTTATTTATTTATTTATTTTGTTTTTTCAAGACAAGATTTCTTTGCGTAGCACTGGCTGTCCTGGAACTCTTTTTCTGTACAGAAAGCTGGGCTTGAACTCACCTGCCTCCACCTCGTGAGTGCTGGGATTAAAGGTGTGTGCCACCACTGTCCAGACAAACCTGTATTTTAATTATAGCATTTTCCCCTTCTCTTTCCTCCTTCCAACCCTTCTCATAAACCCTTCCCTGTTCTTTAAATTCACAGCCTCTTTTTCATCAGTTGTTATTGTATGTATACACACACACACACACACACACACACACACACACACACACACGTAGATACATATATATATTCCCAAATATAGCCTGTCACACACAGTTTTTAGTAATCTAAGTAAGATAGCGGTGAGCCGGAGAAGTGGTCAGAGGGTGTCAGATTCTCTGGAGCTGAAGTTTCAAGTAATTGTGAGATATCTGATGTGGGTCTTCAAGAGCAGTAAATGCTCTTAACCACCGAGTCTTCTCTCCACCCCTGAGTACTATGTGTTTTCAAACCTTTGAGCAGTATTAAAGAGCAACCAATGAAAAGTAAGTCTTCCTTGCTCCTTGACCCAGAGGTGAACACCATTATCCATTCTGTGCGTCTTTCCAGAGCTAGGCAATGTATAAACACACATAGGTACTGTGATAGTTAATTTTATGTGTCAACTTGACTGGGCCACAGGATGCCCAGATAGCTGGTTGCACATTATTTGTGGGTCATCTGTCTGTGTTACTTACTTTCGGTGTCACTATAACCAAATACCTGACCAGAAACATCTTGAAGGAGGAAATACCTATTTTGGCTCATGGTTTGAGGAGATACAGCCCACCACAGCAGGGAAGGCGTGGAGGCAGGAGCATGCAGCAGTGTACATCATGGTAGACAGGGAAGTACAGTGATAAGTCAGACATTCAATTCACTTTCTCCTTTTCCTTTTTTAAAAATCTTATCTAAACCCCAGCCATTTAGACAGTGTCACCCACATTCAGAAAGTGTCTTCCCCTCAGTTAATCTCTGAAGTGCTCTTCCAGACACACAAAATCTTGTCAGGTCTTCCTTTGTTGACCTGATGTTTGAATGCACCATTTTAATCCACATTATTTCATACTTGACTCCCATAGCCTCATGGCCATCTTACAATGCAAAATGCATTTATCCCAATTTCAAATTCCCCCATAGTCTTAACGGTACTGATACTGTTCAGAAGAACAAAGTCCCTCCTGATACTCAAGAAAATCTCTTAACTTTCCTCAAAAACTTAAATAAAAAGTTACATCTTTCCAACATACAAGGGAACAAAGTAAACATTTCTGTGGAAAGGGAAGAGGGTAGGAGAATAAGGACATCAAAAGCCTGCAGGTGGGTGTCCAGCATCAGGGGCTTGGGCAACCCCACCTCTCCTGCTCACAGTGTGGAAGCCATGGAGGCAGCCTTCTGACAGCAGCTCTGTGGTGGCCAGGGGTATGTGGCACCTCGTTCACATCTCAGCAGACCATAAATGCTAGGACTCAGCTCATGTTTTCCCTTTTCCTCTTTTCTTCTACCCAAGGCTGAAACCCATAGACTGGATGGTGATGATTGACATGATGGTCTTCGGTTTCATGGATATGGCCATTTTTGAGAGTGCTGATTTGAGTCTCTGGTCTCTCTCCTGAAGAGTGGTGCCATCTGATTCCACCCAAAGAAGGATGCGCTCTTCCAGTCCCCTTCTTCCAGTCTCCCAGACAATTCTCTACAAGGTCAGTAGAAATGGCTGTGAGTTTCCATTGATTTCTAGGAGACATGACTTCTGCTACTGGGGCTGAATACACCCCAGCCTCCTGCCCTAATCGCTATCCTACACTTCCCTCTGTTATCATTTTTGGCTTCCCATGACCTCTTCTTCTGCTGGTATCTTAGCCTGTGTATGCCATGAAATCAGAAGTTAAGACCCAGGTTTGTATGTAGGTGTTTTTTTCTGTAAGGTGATGCCATGGGACAGGAGCAGAAGGTCACACAAGAGGAGGAAAGGTAGACACCAAGGGTGAGCTATTGAGTTGGCCACTGCTGAAGGCAGGTGGTCTCCTTCCTGATGGGGCTCTCCAAGGAGTCTGCTCCCATTCCCTGGTGGTCAAGGCTTATAACAGAGCATGGTCAGCCCCTTGTACTTCTGTAATGAGTATGTGATTTGGAGACTCCTGAGGTAGCATCTATGCAAATGAGTCCAAGGTGGTCTGAGAAGAGAGAAGCTGTGGAGTTATTTGATTTCTGGTTTCTGTGTCTTCTTTCTTGGTTTATGTGTTTGTTTTGGTGTTAAAAGGGACAGGAGGACAATAGTCCTTTGAGCTACCTGACAGCTAGTGGGCAGGCTGGCTGCCGGTGACAATTGCCTTCATACTTCATCTCCAATACCCCTACCTGGATTCCCTTTTCCTCCCAGGTGGATTGAAATCCCATTTCTTCTTTTGCATTTACCCTGTTGGAATGGACATTTCCCCCATCCTTTCTGGAAAAGGCAGATGGAGGATGCCATTGTCTTTATGATATGCCTGCCTAGAAAATATTCTTATTTTATCGATACATTTTATGAAAAGATTGAAAATCATGTTTCTGTGTTATTTGGGGGGGTATTATTCTATATTTTTCTTAATACTAGCATTGTTGTGAAGTTCAAAGTCAAAGCCTTTATTCTTAAACTTTTGAAATGAAGTGTTTTTATCCCCACTCCACACAGTCTGAAGAATGACTTGTGACAGCAACATTTCCAGTCTTCAGTGACTGACTGTGTTAAGTATGCAGCAAGTCAAAATAAAATAAATAGCAAGTGATAGACAGCCAGACAGATAGGTAGATAGATGATAGATGGCAGATAGACAACAGACAGATAGATAAACAGATGATAGGTAGATGATAAATGATTGATAGGCAGATGGTTGATAGATAAATAATACATAGATAGCAAAACATCCTCAAATCTGGTCCTCAAAACATGCAGCAGTAACTGCCTGGGAAGCTCTGTTGGGACAGTCAACTGATGTCCCCAATAGTGTCCCAGGCAAAGCCAAGTCCTTGGGCAAGGCTTCCATGTAAAAGGATACCAGCAGAAAGGTGATGCCGTCAAACTGGGGGCTTACAAACACCCAGTAGAAACCAACTGGGGAAGTTGAGGAAGCCAGCTGGAGTTCCCAACTGAGTTTTAACCCCATAGATGAGCTTCCCATGGCTGAACTTCAGGCTTCTGGTCCCCACTGAAGGCACTTTTATATCATGGGGTTAAACAATAGGAACTTTTGTTGGAAATAGTTTCTAGCTTTTGTCAAGAACACAGTCTTATTACTCTTGAGCTCTTTTGCTGTTCTCTTCCCTCCTGGTCACAGAGCTGGGGGTGGGGAATTCATGCCAGGACAAGGGGCCTTGCAGGATATTTCAAGATGAACAAGTTTGAGTCTGAAACTGGCTGGGGGTGAGGGACAACCCCACTTTCAGAGCCAGCATCTCTGAGCTCAAACGACAGAATCTGGTTTGCCAATCTAATGTACGTTACAATCCATGCACTTCCCCATCAGCTTATCGCATATTTTCTCTGTTCGTGTCCTGAGATGTCTCAATGATTCAACCTTCATGTGGGTCACTTTTTACCCATGGTCTGAGCAGACATGCCTCTTAGCGTGGAAACTGGTTTTTGGTTCTGGGGATGTTGCTTGGATCATTCTCTTTAAGGCTTCTTTATCCCTTTCCTCTGTTCTTAATTTGGGGAATTGCTATTAATCCTTTCAAATGACCCCGTCCCTTCCCTAGTGTTTTGAGTTTCAGCTGTTTACAAGAGATTTTCCCCAGTTTAATATGACAATTTTATTGAATTTATGCTTTTAAAGATCATTTAGGTTCTTGTAGGTTTCTTTTATATACATATAAAATCATAAATGATGTATAATAATATGTAAAACATAGACCTCTTTGTATTGTGAAAGTACTTTCCTTGTAAACAAAGAGACCCAAGTTTGATCCCTGGAGCCACATTTTAAAAGGTGGGTTCTCTTAGAGGAACAACTTATAAATAGAATGAATTTATTTATCTATTTATCTATCTATCTCATCTGTCTATCTTCTATTTATCTATTTACCTATTATCTATCTACCTATCTATTATCTATCTATCATCTGTTTATCTGTCTGTCTGTCTATCATCTATCTGTCCATCTGTCATTTATTTATCTATCTAAAGTGGATTTATTAGAATGGGTTACAGGCTGTGGTCCAGCTAGTCCAATAATGGCTGAGAAGGTTCAAGAACCCAGTAGTTGTTCAGTCCATGAGGCTGAATGTCTCAGCAGGTCTTCAGTATGCACCAGAATCCTGAAGAAGTAGGCTCTAATTGCCAGTGAAGAAACGCACTTGCCAGTGAGAGCAAGGGCAAGCAGGCAAAGAAAGCAAGCTTTCTTCTTTCATTTCCTTTTTATATATAGGCTGCCAGTGGAAGGTATGGCCCAAATTAAAGGTGGATCTTCCTACTTCAAAAAATCTGGATTAAAAGTATGTCTTCCCATGCTAAATGATCTGGATTAGTGTCTTCCCACTTCAAATGGTTTAATTAAGGAAAAAACTCCAGGGGCTGGAGAGATGGCTCAGTGGTTGAGAGCACTGGTTGCTCTTCCAGAGGGCCTGGGTTCAATTCCCAGCACACACATGGCAGTTCGAAACTGTCTGTAATTCTAGTTCCAGGGGATCTGGCATTCTCAAACAGACATATATGCAGGCAAAACACCAATGTACATAAAATAAAAATAAATTATTTTTAAAAATTCCTCACAGGTGTATTCTGTTGCTTGGGTTTTAGTTAATTCCAGATGTAGTCAATTTGACAACCATGAATCGCCATCACAGGTGTGGGGGTGTATGGCTGTGATCCCAGTGATGATGTTTGGGTCTCTTTGACCAGCACCATAGCTCATGTAGTAGTGAGTCCCAGACCAATGAAAGCTGTCTCAAAATAAGGTGGACAGTGTTCCTGAATGACACTTGAGGTTGTCTTCATGTATTTACACATGCAAACACACATATGTACATGCACCCAGGTATACATATATACCTGCTCACAATGGACATGCATACACACATATATGTTATATGAATATATTATATATATTATACATATATACTATATGTAAATAGTGGGGTTATGTATCAATGAACCCACAATAAACTGAAAATATCATGAGTCAAAACATATCTAATCTACCTTGCTTACCAAACATAATTCAGCCAGTGTATTGTTGTCAATTAACTGTTTCCTTGTGATCACAAGGCCAACGGGGAACTGTGTCTTGCTGTTGCCATCCAGCACCCCAAAGCCCAATCTTATTGCATATCACTAATCCTGGGAGAAGATTAAAACATTTCTGCTAAATGCTTATTTGGTGTCACACTATTATAAAGTCCAAAAAATGTTAAGTCCAGCAATCATATGTTGGGGTCATATAAATATAAATATAAATATATATATATATGTATATTATTTGCATATACATGTATGTGTACATGCATATGTATGACAACTTGTTTTTGTTTCATGAATAAAGTTTCTTTTTCCTCAGGATATCACAATGATGATATTTTGCTTTTTTTTTTTTTAGAAAGACTTACTTATTTTTATTTTATATGTGTGAGTGTCTTGCCTCCAAGTGTGTCTGTGCACCATGTACATGCAATGTCCGTGGAGGCCAGAAGGTGGCATCAGATCTCCGGGAACTGGTTGTGAGCTGCCACGTGGGTGCTGGAAATTGAACCCATGGAAGAGCAGTCTGCACTCTTAACTGTTGAGCCATTTCTCTAATCCCTGTTATTGTTTTTACAGTTATTATTATTTATTATTATTGTGAGTAATGTGTATGTGGAAATGAGGGCTGTTATGTGTCACAATGCACGTGGTGGTCAGAGGACAGTTTTCGGGAGTCTGTTTTCTTCTTCTTTCTTGCTGAGTCAGGTTCTCTTCTTTATGCTGTGTTGCAGTCCTCCAGGCTGTTTGGCCTTTGAACGTTTGGGTAACTCTCTTCCTTCTCACGGAATGAGTTCCCCTTTTCCAGTTGCCTGCATGAGTGCTGGGATTACAGATGCAGGGCACTGCATCTGGTTTTCCCCACAGGTTCTGGGGACTGAACTCAGATTACACCTACACAGCAGGCAATAGGCACTTTTACTGGCTGATTTATCTCTCTGACCCACTTACATTTTTTCTCTTCTGTATGTTAAAATTTACTGTTAAAATTTACTGTTTGTAGACATGAGAAACCATAGCACAGTTTACATTTTTTTCTGACTTATAACCTTTTTTGACCTTTAACAACTTTCCTCTGACCTTCTATAACTTATTTTAACCCTCTATAACTTTCTGTAACAATCTTTTTCTCTGACCTCCAACTTTTCTCTGACCTTTTACAACTTGCTTTAACCCTCTATAACTTTTACCGCTTGCTTTAACTCTCTATAACCTTTTAGTTCATTTCTCTGACTTTCTTAGACATTCTTAGACAAGTTTTCTTTTTTCCTTTCCCTCTTTATTACTTAAGTCTCCTACATTTTTTTCTCATTTTTCAGTCAACATAAAAATTTTGTCAAAGTCCCTTTTACAGTTTTTAATAACTTTAAGGCCGTTTAGATGTCCGGATCAGGCCAGATAAGTTCATACGCTCGAGCTCCATGTGCTCAAGGCAGAGAGACCTGGGGTAGGGGTGCTGCTGGTAACCCCAGACCCTTGGCCAATCCAGGGGTGGGAAAAAGACTCCTGCGGGCCCCCTGCATACCATGTGTGTGGAGCACAGAAAGATGGGTAGCAGATGGTGGCCTTGTAGCCATGTTCCCTCAGACCAGGGAAACACCCGCGACAGCCGCTGGGGCAGAAACAGCCCTACTGGGCATGCCTCATAGACCCGCAGGTGGGAATAGAAAGGGGGTGGCATGGTGGATCCTGAATTGAAAACCAATGATGATAACACAGAATAGACAGGAAAGAATAGACGCCAACCCAATCCGCCCGCGCTGCTTATAAGGCAATGGCGCGGGAAGCCAGGCGGCAGAACCTGGCGGCTAACTGAGGCGGGTCCAAGTGTCTTTGGCCCGAGTCCGTACCTCTTGGGTCCTGGGTGTCCTCAGAGTGGCAGTCTGTCCTCCGGGCGCATCTGCTGATCACAGTTGAGGTGGCGCCATGTGCTCAGAGAAGAAAAGACCCCTGACCCCCTGACCCATGCATGCCATGTGCTTGGGCAGTGTGGGACAGAAAGAGATGCTTAACAAACACACAACACAAATGACAGCACATTAGACAGCACAAACATTAGACAGGACAAACCGTGGCAAAGAAATGGCGCCCCAAACCAAAATTACAAACAACCCTTGGACTTGCGTCCAGGGCGGAACCAAGGATTCCAGAAACACGTCTATTTCTGGGCCCGTGAGACTTACCCTATGGTTCAAATCAAACGACCCTCGGACTTTCGTCCAGGGCGGGACTTCAGGCTTTTGAAACACGTCTATTTCCACATGAAGTCCAAATTCCAAATAATACAAATTACAAATTCTGCGCAGATCAAATTCAAGTCATGGCACCACATAAAACAGCAAGAGACAAAACAAGCAAACATTGAACATTTAACATATATAAGTTGCGAGCTCAAATCATCTTACCTCTAAGATCGAATCCACTCAGGTGAAGGGTGGTCGAAAATCGCGGACGAGCCCCCAAAATGTTAGACCCCCGAAAACTCAAGTATTCGGGGTCCAAGGCCACGTTCGCGGTCACCCCAATCACCAGGCGGATTCGAGAGCTTGCTGCAAACTGCACGAGGCTTTATTGTAATTTAACGAGCTAACCCCATGTTAGCTTCAGTCTTTCACCCACCCGCCATGGCGGACAGCTAGAAAAGACGGCTTGAAGCCGCTGCGCACAAATCTTTATAGGGCAGCGTAAGGGGAGTGTCTAGGGGTACGCACAGGCTCACGATTGGTGTGTCTCCAGGCTTGGAGGGCTTGCCCTGTGTTGATTGGTCAACTGGTTGTTATGGCCCATAGGCCCTCCCAGGGTGGTTGCTATGCTCTCTACGTCATTGCTGTGTGCTTGTCTGTAAAGCACACCCAGGGTCGTAAAGCATAGCGCCACCAGCTAACCTCTGATTGGCTCCTTGTCACGAGACAGGCATCTGACTTTAGTGACTAGGTCAAGGTCATAGAAGCACATGTTCGACCGTTATGGCTGCCAAAAGGGAAGCCGGTTCCTTCACTTCCAAATCAATTTCTTTTAATACTGTCTTCCATACTAGACTATCTGCAAATTCGGGGGACCTCTGTGATTAACTGTTTGTGGTGAAGACTGCCTGTGATCTGGCTGGGCCATGTGTAGGGAATTTGGATGAGAACAGCATCTGCATGTCTTTCCCCACAGGCCGTTTAGATTCCCTGAGTGTGCTCTCTCAAACTGCTCACCATAAAATGTTATTGTACTTTCACGAGGGCCTGGGGAGGATGCAGTGTTAGATGCGTGTTTCCCATCTGCTGCTTGGCTTCAGAAAAGCCAAGAACAACTTCCTGTCTGCTCTCTTGCACTTCCTGCAACGGTGTCATGCCCCCCCCCCCATTTAGTCTCCTAATTCCCGTACTTCTGTGTCTCTGAGGTTGAGAAAAGTGATCTTTAACTGTTTGGGTTAGAACTGGTAATGCAATGTGAAATAGCAACTAGATCACCAAGCTAAACAACTCTGGGTGTCTGTGAAATAATTTACACAGGACAGCCCGGAACCCTGTATCATACAGTGCTGTATAATGAATGCATAAGATGCAGAATTAAACAAGATGCTTCGATGTGGCGATAGCTTCACGTGTACAGTGAAGACAAATGATGTCTCAGGTGCTCCCAGCTCTGTGTGGAATCTCTGTGAACTGGAGACAATGAATGCAGTATGCTTGGATGAGGGGACCTGAATACTGTAAGAAGCACTGCATGTGGGGTGCAGTTTTCCAGATGGTGAATGGCTCTTAGTAAAGTTCTAAACAATAACAACAATAAAGTGAGTGACTTTTCAACTTACACAGTTAAACTTCTGCACATTCTGTAAAGCCATGCAAACATATTATAAATTACACTTCTAAATGGAGTTACTTTTGGATTTAGACCATTGCACCTGTCTGAATGAGTCCTGCGTGGTGTGTAAGATACTTCTTTGGCTTGGGGAACTGCCTCATGCTCTATGAGACATCGTAGAGTCCTGGCCTTTGGCTGCTGAATGCTTGTCGTGCCTCTTAGTCTTTGGAGCCATGAAAAATGCTACATGAAAATTGCAGTTGACTCTGACCATTGGCAGTTCCTCTAGTGACACTCACTGTTACCCTAACAAGTACTCTACTAATCTAGGAAACTAGTCTCTTGGCTGGTTCCCTGCAGAGGGAGTATCCCGAGATCCTTGGTGAAAATTGTTCCTTTGGAGGACCGTGTTCTCACTTTTAAACTGTACTTGGGGCGTGGTCAGACATTAGTCCCTGTGCTGATATTTTGTTTATGATCTAACAAATAAAGCTTGCCTGAAGAAGTTCTCACCTCCACCAATGCTCAGATCGAAAGGGCAATCCTGTCCTCAGACTGTGTCTCCAGACAGCATCTGTCTCCATCAACCCTCAGACCACACTGCTCCTCAGACTGCCTCAGACTTCGTCTGTCTCCTCCCTGCTTATATTCCTCTCTAGTGCTGGGACTAAAGGTGTGGGACACCAAGTGCAGGGATTACTATTGCATGAGCTCTGTTTCTCTTTTAGACTGGATCAATTTCATGTAGCTTAGCGTGGCCTTGAGCTAACAGACATTCATCTGTTTCTGTCTCCTGAGTGCTGGGATTAAAACCTCTATGGCTAACCAGTGTTGCTAGCTTTGCTCTCTGACCTTCAGGCAAGCTTTATTTGTTAGATCATAAACGAAATATCACCCCAAGTACCCTCTTATAAAAATTAAAATGTAGTCAGGGCTTGCTTTATAAAAGTCTTGGGTGTGGGAAGGGTGGCTGAAAGGAGGGAGGTTGGTCATAAATTGATTATTGTTAAAATGTGGTAATAAATCCAAGGTAGTTTTTGTTTTGTCTTGTTTGCAATGTCTCTAAATTTTTCCCTGTGTTTGGAATTTACAAAAAACATTTTTGAGATGTGCCATTCCAGGTTAGATTCCTGTGCCTGCTGGTTGGGGTGATGGTGGAGACATATTAAAGTAGATATTGATGCTTAAAAATGCAGAAATGCCAGGAAGGCCTCCAGATGCTTTTCTATGCCACAATTATTTCAAGACAGTGCATTGGGGCTTACATAGGCAGCCCGTTGGGGACACCAGGCTCTCTCTCCCAATACTTGCTAGCTCTTTAGACGACACCAAGGTAGCATCTTCATCTCCTATAAGATCACATCACCCCTCACAAGGAAGTCCTGGCAATTATTGCACCACCAAGCTCCCCATAATTTATTTTAAAAAGAAACAGAATCGAAGCTGAAGTCAGTCTCTAAAGGAGAACAGAGGCAAAGGACTGGAGATGTGTGATTCGTGGCAGCCTGGCTGTTTGTCTCAATTCCCTGTGCACGCCCCAGGGCAGCTGTCACTGCAGCGGGGGCGGGAAGTGGATTATTGGAGCCTTTGCTGCTGCGAAGATGGATGGCTTCTAAGTGGGACCTCTTCTGCTCGCAGTGACCAGGCGCGATATTGAGCAAAATAATGGTCAGAACGAACATCGCCAGGCCCCTAATGAGAAGCTGTTGACAGAAAAATTGCTCTAACATTCATCAAAAAGCCAATAAATGCCAACGAAGGGAGTAGAAATGCAGTAGCTCATAAATTCCTTCTCAGGGGGACTCTGGAAGTGATCTGGGGGGCAGCACACCACTCTACCGTCTCAGCACCACCGAGGATACTGCCACAAAGCCTGTAACACCAACGGGCAGCTTACCTGTGTAGTTTTCACTTATTTATTTTGGGGAGATTATCAACAAGGAGGCCACTCCAGCCTTTGGTCAGGGGATTCTGTGTTGGTTCTCTAGCTCAGTCACGTGGCAGTCTATGTGGTGGCCCTGTTTGAAAGGTTCATAGGAATGAAGTCCTTTGTTCACTAACTAGCCGAATGGATTCTTCTGTATTCCTGTCACCCCCATTGCAGACACTACTCACTTTAGTTAATCCTATTGCTTCTTGACAGTGTGCCTTCTGTGGTGAAATCTTTTTTTTTTTTTCCTAAGACAGAGAAGGATATTTACTGACAGTCAAGTGTGACTTAGCTTCTTGACTCACTTGATTTCTGGTGACCACACTGAATGAGGGACTTGTGTGGGGGAGAGTTCTTTGGAAAGTGATTACAGGCAACAAGTACGAGAGCTTGGTTGGGCTTAGAGAAGGCCTGCAGGGATGGGCCAGGCAGGATCACAGTAGCAGGTCTCCTAACTAGCTCAGGGGTGGATGGCTTGAAAGCATCTGGACAGTGACTGCTGGCAGATTTCCCTTGTGGGTATCACTTTTCAAAGTGAGATGGTCCATATGCTCTGTGTCTAAATACTTGGCCCCCATCTGGTGGCCCTGTCTGGGAAGGTCAAGGTGGAGCCTCACAGGAGGAAGAGGTCACTGGAGGTAAGCCTTGAGTTTTTCTAGTCAGTCCCACTTCCTGTGACTGACTACCTCAGGGTCCTGCCATCATGCCTTCCCTGCTATGGTGGAGTATAGCCCCTAGAACTGTAAGACAAAATCAGTCCTTCCTTCCTTAAGTTTCTTTTTGGGTATTTTGTCACAGCAACAAGAAAAGTAACTAATACAGGGCTGTAGGGCAGACCTGTAGCTAGCCCCTAAGCAGGCGTGGCTACAGGTTCCCCTACACAGGGCTGATAAAAACATTCAAAAATTGATTGTATTACATTACAAAGCTGTCCCTACCCACAGGACGGCAACCTGGGGCAAGAGAGTCCGGGATAGGGAATGGGGACAAGAGATGCAGAAAGAACGATTACCAGACAGGATTCTGTTCAAGTGGCAAACTTTATTTTTCTCAGGCTAGCTTATATTGTCAGTAGATCAAGATATGAGAAGGGGTAGAATGGGTTGTTTGTGCACCAGGTGTTAGTGTAGGCAGGATATTAGGAGGTCACAAAGAGGATGTTTGGCAGGGTAAAGAGTTTATGAGTAAGAGGTCCAGGAAGGGTTGCCTAGGTGACTGAGCCTGTGGGTGGAGGACTGGGTCAAGTTGTTTCTTTTCCTGAGCTGAGATTCTAAGGAGCTGCTATGTAAAGGTTAATATACAACTATGTGGCTGGCCAAGAATGGCCTAGGATCTCATGCCAAGCCCTGCGATTTGGTTCCCAACACAAAGCTATGGATAGTAATAATTGAATTGCTTATTTATTTATTTATTTATTTATTTATTTATTTCTGAGACAGGGTTTCTCTGTATAACAGCCCTGGCTGTCCTGGAACTTACTTTATAGACCAGGCTGGCCTTGAACTCACAGAGATGTGCCTGCCTCTGCCTCCCAAATGCTGGGATTAAAGGTGTCCACCACCACCGCCCAGTGTTGAATTGTATATCTTAAGTGGGTTCATTTCACGGCATGAGAATCATATCTTTCTAGTGCTATTTGTGCATGTGTGTGTTGTGCGTGTGTGTGTGATGTATGTGTAGCATATGTATGTGTATGTGCATGTGTGCATATGTAGGCTAGAGGTTGACATTGGGTGTCTTTCTTAATAGTGTCTACCTTATTTCTTTCTGAAACTTCATCTCTATAGATCTAGGAATCTGCCTGTACCCATGCCATCTACCCCCAACATCCCTCCATGGGCTGGAGCACAGATCCTTGTCACCCTGGCCAGTTTACATGGGTGCGTGGGTCATAGTCTCAGGTCTTCATGTTTATGAATCAGGTACTTTAACTGACCAAGCTTCTTCCCAGCTCCCTAATGCAATAAATATTATTTTCAAAGGACCAGTAATTCTATCATCCCAAGGAGTCTTATCAACTTAAAAAAATATAATAAAAGTGAAGCCTCTTCCCTTAGACACCCCTATTCTCTTCTAAAAAATGAATGCTGGCAGAAAACAGTGAATTACATGTAATTCTGTATTTTATAAATGTGCACCATTTTTTTCATTCATAAAACAAAGCCTGCCTCTGTCTTCACAAGGGATTGTAACATCACTTGCTTTTAAAGGTTTTGTAGATGTCATTTTTAGATGAAGCAGGCCCATGTGTCCTCTATCACAGTGACACACTGTTCTGTCTACAACACTGGTCTGTTTGTGTGTTTTTTTTAATTCTTGTTCTAACCAAATTTACAATTTATTTCCCCAGATAAGGAAAGGAACTAAATCATTTAGGTTGTCAAATAAATAACTTTATACTTGCCTCCCCTGATTTTGAGGTAATGGGGATTGAGGCAATGGTCTTGTGCATGCTAGGCCCTCATACTGAGCTATAGTGTCAGCCTTTTGGTTTGTTTTTTTTTCTTTTCTTTTTGATATTATAATATAATTACATCATTTCCCCTTTCCATTCCAACCTTCCAAACCCTTCCATATGTGTGTGTGTGTGTGTGTGTGTGTGTGTGTGTGTGTGTGTGTATGTATATATCTCATTGTGTTCTTTAAAATCCATGGCCTCTTTTTTTATTGATTATTACTGCATTATATAAGTCATGTATATACATATTTATTTCTAAATGTAACCTGCTCCAGTCTGTAAGTGTCACTTGTATTTTTGTTTTTAGTGCTGGCCATTTTGTATTGGATAACCAATCCATGTGTACTCTATTTATTATGTATACAACATTCTGCTTCCATGTATATCTGCACACCAGTAGAGGGCACCAGATCTCATAACGGATGGTTGTGAGCCACCATGTAGTTGCTGGGAATTGAACTCAGGACCTCTGGAAGAGCAGTCAGTGCTCTTAACCTCTGAGCCATCTCTCCAGCCCACCCCATCTGTTTTCAACCATGGGTTTTTTTGAGGCAAGGTCTCCTTGTGTAGCCCAGGCTGGGTTTGAGCCTGTTCCTTAGTCCATATTGGTTTTGAACTTATAACCCTTGTGCCTCTGCTTCCCAGGTGCCAGGATTACAGATGTGTGGTATCATACCTGGATTATACTTCCTTTTAATTTATAAATTATGAAGCTATAAACCTTTGTCTGCTGTGTTGAGGGAAAGCATCCACCTTCTCAAAACCTGGAATTCTTTGTATGATGCTGATCAAATGTCTGACAGGGAAAAACCATATAGACAAATTTAACACTGGAAGACCCTGTGACAAACAACTCTGAGAATACTGAAAGATGCTTAATATATTAAGAGGAGCATTTTGAAAATTCTACTATCAGTTGTCTGTTTGGTTTAAATGGCTTGCTAGTGTCCCGATGGTGGCAATCTCTTAGACAAAGGTGTTGAATCAGCTTGACAGATGCATGTGTAAGTTTCACACCAAGGTAGACCCCTCATCCTAAAAGCTCACCTGCTCTATGGAGCCATGCTCATGGAGCTTGCTGTTTAGAAGGCAGCTGGATGGAAATCCAGAGAATGAAGATTAACACATAAGATCGACGTTGTACCAAATCATAAATTTAAAATGATTTTCTATAAACCATCAAAAAGGTTGGAATTTCCCTATTTTGATCCTACTTCTCAGTTAGAAATCATACATGGTTCCCCCACTGCTTAGCAGGAATAGTTTAAACCCCATGGCTTTTAGCCCTGGGAATCTGACTCTGCCTTAATCCACATGCCCCCATGGCCTCCTTAGGAAACATCACATACCTAACCCTTTCATGCCTTCTTCTCCATCCATATCTCCCTGGTCCACAATTACTCATTCAGAGAGCCTTCATGAAGCTTCTGGCTCTCTAGCTGGGAGGAAAGCTTCTTCCTGTGGACTTGGTACCAGGTACCTCTGTATCTGAGGGCATCTGCCTTGGGCCTCTTAGTTATTTAGGGTTTTGTTGTCTCCTCAAGGAGCACATGGTGAGCATACTTTAGGGTATGTGTACAGATGACTTGATTCATTACAAATTTACCAAGAATGTACCAAGAAGATACTGAGAGGGTAACACGATCACACCCAGGTTCTCACCTCACTCTGCTACGTTTTCTAGGGCAGCTTTTACCTCCCAGTTGTCCTCAGTGAAAGATGGCCAGTGCAAGATGTTCATAGCCAAAACTTAAGAGAAAGCACATTACTTCTATGGAGGACAGACCTATGATCCCAAGTTCCTGTAATCATCCCTTGTACAACGTCTTCCCCATAACCTGCCAACTGAAAGAATATGGCAAAGGTGATGGGATATACCTGATGTCATGTGTGTGCTCATGTTGCACAAAACTGTAGCATCCATCTTGCTGGGAAACTTTCTTTTGCTTGTTAGCTTCAATGAAGCAAGTTCTGTGCTGCAAACCACCATCTACAGAGAGCCACACATGGTCAACAGCCAACAAGAAACAGACCCTCAGTTTGGTAGTCATCTTTAAGGAACTAAATGTCATCCACAATCACAGGAGATTAGAAGTGATACCTTCCCTTGTCAAATGAGACTATAGCCGTGGCTGATCTCTCTCCCCTCTCTCAGCGTGCGTGTGTGTGTGTGTGTGTGTGTGTGTGTGTGTGTGTGTGTGTGCGCGCGCGTGCGCGCGCGTGCGTGTACACATATGTGGAATATGGATGCATGTGTGGACAATCTGCCTGTGGAGGTCAGAGGACAACTTCTGAGTTGGTCTTGGGCACCTCCCACCTTTTTGTTTAAAATTGGATCTCTCACTGGCCTGGACCTTTGTTAGCTGGCCCCCAAGCTTCCAGGATCTCTTCCATTGTCCCCTGTCATCTAGTCAATGCCAGGACTGAGGATGTGTAACACTTTGCCGGAGATTTACTTTTCTTATGTAGATTTGGGGGGTATCCGAACTCAGGTCCCCACACTTCTTTTTTTGTTTCTTATTTTTTGAGACAGAGTCTCTCTTATGTCTTCCTGACAGTTCTGGGACTCACTTTGTAGACCAGGCTGGTCTTGAACTCACAGAGATACTCCTGCCTCTGCCTCCTAAGTGCTAGGATTTAAGTTGCACACTATCACAAATGGTGGTCCTCATACTTGTATAACTTGTGCTTTGCCAAATGAGCTATCTCCCTAGTCTTCCCAGCTAACACAGATATCTTTGTGAGACAATGATGCAGAGAACAACTGAGGTCATTCAGGTTCAAGGTTTACATAAATGCAAGAAGAGATCTTAGCTGTCTTGACCCTTTTGACCCTTTCCCACCAACCACCATTTTCTCTTTCTTTCTTCCTTTCCTTCTTTCTTCTCTCTATTTTATTTTTTTACAATGTTAAATAATAATTTTATTATGAGTAGATATTCCTAAGGATGTTAAAGACTGAAAGAATTATGCATTGATAACTACTTGATGAAAATAATTAAAGATAATATACCCAGGTGTGGTAGTGCGTTCCTGCAGTCCCAGCACTTGGGAGGCTTAGGTAAGAAGATCAGGCTTGGCATTCTGTTTTCTTTTTTCCTCAAGAGAAAACTAAGCAAGTTTGCCACTACGTGCAATGTGCACACCATGCAGGAGAAACTCCAACAGAAGATAATTCCAAACAGTGGTTTAGATCTCTGGTTATACAAGATCTTCAAAAGTAACAACAGCAACAACAATTCCAGTAGGATTTTATATACCTGACAAATAGGAAGCAAGTTTTGCTTGTATCTTCTATAGATGCAGAATTATGGAGAGTGAATTTATGAGAATAAACTAAAGAAGCATGTCTTCTCAATTCCCCCAGTGCCATGTCTGAACTCTTAAGAGATCTCTTTAGTGATTAATATCCACCCTTCTTTGTATGGGGCTAGAGTGTCTCTCTCTCTTTTTTTTTTTTTGAGACAGAAATTCTCTTCCTGGAACTTGCTCTGTAAACCAGGCTGGCCTTGAGCTCACAGAAATCCTCCTGCCTCTGCCACTGGGATTAAGGGTGTACACCACCACTGCCTGGCTACCACCCATTTTCTTTTTTTATTTAAATTAGAAACAGGCTTGTTTTACATATCAATCAGTTCCCTCTCCCTCCCCTCCTCCTTTGTCCCCCACTAACCCCCCCTTTCTGCTTCCCAGGAAAGGTGAGGCCTTCCATGGGGGAATCTTCAAAGTCTGTTATATCATTTGGAGCAGGGCCTAGACCCTCCCCCATGTGTCTAGGCTGAGAGAGTATCCCTCTATGTGGAGTGGGCTCCCAAAGTCCATTCGTATACTAGGGATAAATAATGATCCACTACCAGAGGCCCCATAGATTGCCCAGGCCTCCTCACTGACACCTATGTTCAGGGGGTCTGAATCAGTCCTATGCTGGTTTCCCAGCTATTAGTCTGGGGTCCATGAGCTTCCCCTTGTTCAGGTTTCTCTGGGTTTCACCAGCCTGGTCTTGACCCCTTTGCTCATCACTCCTCCCTCTCTGTAACTGGATTCCAGGAGTTCAGTTTAGTGTTTAGCTGTGGGTGTCTGCATCTGCTTCCATCAGCTACTGGATAAAGGCTCTAGGATGGCATATAAGGGAGTCATCAAATCTCTCTGAAGACTGTTATAATATCATTAGAAGCTGAGTGTTTGGAGGCTAAAATACACATTTCTCCTGCTTTACCAAAACAAGCCCAAACTCCCTAAGTCTGATTTTATACAAGTGGGGTGGTGCCACTTGCACATGTCAACTTCAATTTAAAGAGAAATACCAACTGACTTCACTGACTTGAAAAGGAAAACAGCCATTTAATTCATGTTTCACTCTCTCAAACTGATTCGGAACTGAACACTGCAGGAAATCCATCTGCATTGCCTTGTGGACTAAAGGAAACTATGCACTGGAAACATTTAACACATAGCAAATGACTCTGAAGGTCTGTTCTGCGCTAGGCATTGTCACGAATAACAATTCACTGTGCTGCCAGAATGGCCTACATGCCATCCAAGAAACACAGTACACACAGCCCAGATAGTCTGTCAGCTTTTCATGAACTGGCATCTGGGACATGAAAGAAATCATTTCCCTGTATGTGTGATGGCTAATCTTGGTTGACATTTCTGGGAAGAGGGAACCTCATTTGAGGAGTTGTCTCCATCAGATTGGCCTATGGGCATATCTTTGGGAAAGTTTCAAAAAAATAAACTTTGAGGACTGAGGAGATGGCTGGGTTGGCAAAGTTCTTCCTGTGTAAGAATAATGACCTGAGTTTGAATCTCAGAACCCAGGTAAAAAGCCAGGCATGGTGGAACATGTTTGCAATCCTAGTGTTTAGACTAGGAAGGCTGAGGCAAGCCAAAGGGCTAGCTTGCTGGCTAGCCACTCTCTTCAATTGGCACACCCTAGGTCTGTCCTCAAAACACAAGGTGGACAGCTCCTAACAAACAACACCCAAGGTTGACCTCTAGTTCCATGCACATGTACACATGTGCACACACACATACACACCACATATATATACACATAAAAAGGAAAAAAATAAACTTTAAGCCTCAAACGATGAAAGAAAAATCTTCGCAAGATGAAAATTTGATATTTTCTTAAATGTTGACAAAAAACATGTCAACTTCAATAGTAGAGTTTAACACATTATACTTGTTTGCCAGGAAATCATGACCTTTAATTAAGACATAGTAGAATATCAAATTGTTCAATGCTTTCTCCTAAATAAGAGAAATGAAGTATGGCAGTGGGTATATTCTGATGTTTAATGGACTGGTCATCCAAAGGCAGCAACACCGGGCCCTGTATGAGGATTTTAAGAGGATCCTGGGCTCCTTTAGGTTTCTCTTCATTCCTTCTAGACCAATTGCAATTGCCCATGATTTCATCATGCATAACACATTGCTTCAACATTATATTTGCTTGTTTATTTACTTACTTATTTGTGTATGTGAGTGAGAACATGAACACACACACACACACACACACACACACACACACACACACACACTATGAAGTGTGTGTGGAGGTAAGAGGACAACTTGGGGAGTCTGCTCTCTCTTTCTACCATGTGTGTCCTGGGGGTCAAGCTCAGGTTGCTGGGTTAGGGTTATACTGCTGTGAAGAGGCACCATGAGCACAGCCACTCTTGTAAAGGAAAACACAATTGCAGCTTGAGTGCAGTTCAGAGGCTTAGTCCATTATTGTCCGACGGGGATGTCCTGCCTGTGTGCTATGAATATATGCTTCTCTTATTGGTTTAATAAAACACTGATTGGCCAGTAGCCATGCCAGAGGTATAGGTGGGGCTACCAAACAAGGAGAATGCTGGGAAGAAAAAGGCAGAGAGAGAGAGCCACCAGGGAGTTGCCATGTAGCTACCGGAAAGATAGGACACAGGGCATTCTCCAGTAAGCCAAGACCCCATGGAAATACATAAATGAATAGAAATGGGTTAGTAATTAAGAGAGAGTGAGCCAATAAGAAGCCTGAGCCATTGGGCAAGCAGTTTACAATTGATATAATCCTCTGTGTGTTTATTTGGGCCTAAATGGCTGTGGGACCAGGTGGGAAAGAAACTCCGTCAACAATTGTCTTGGTGGGAAGCATGGTGGCATGCAGGCAGACATGGTGCTGGAGAGGTAGCTGAGATTCCTACATCTTGATCCACAGGCAGCAGGATGTAACTGTGATACACTGACCAGACTTGAGTTTCTTACCCACCCCAACAAAGCCACATCTACTCTAGCAAGGCCACACCTAATAGTGCCACTTCCTGTGGGCCCATGGAAGCCATTTTTATTCAAATCACAACAGGGGGCAAGTGCCCTATTTGCTAAGACATCTTGCTGGAACCTGCTGGAAGGACTTGACTTATTGCTTATACCACCAGTGCAGATAGTCACAAAGTTAGTGTGTGGCAGAATCATCTGGAAATCCTGTAAGGAATGTTTTTAGAGCAAAAGAAACCAGAATGTTCTCCTCGGTTGGTCTGGTGTGAAGCTGAGGCTTCTGCTTGTTGACGGTCTAAGCTTTAGGTGTCGGTGACCTGTGGGCCACACTGACCACACCATTCTTAGTGAAATGGGGTTTCAGAAGAATAAGCAAGAAGGAAATGGGCCAAATACTAGAAAGGTTTCTGGGAACACAAAGACAGAATTAAGAGGAATGATTAAGTCCAATGGGTTTTTGCTTTATATGGGGTCCACTTTGCCTTTGACATCTTCAGAGATTGTGGTGTGACCTAAACTCCCATGTCTGTGAATGGATGTCTGGTTCTTCAATGGAATGATGTGTTTCTTGTATTCGTCACTGCTCAGAGTCCAGTTCCTGTCTTCTGCAATGGCAGAGAAGAAGTTCATTGGTGTTGTAGAATCCAGGATGTAGAAACTGGATGGACAAATGAGGGTATTTATTGGTGGAGCAGTCATGATTTCTTCCTTCTCCATTTTAGCCCTCCCTCCTCAGACAGGGCCTTGCTGTGTAGCCCAACCTAGTTTGGAATTCTCAGTCTTCTTGCCTTACTCTCCTACATGCAGGATTTGCACACATATGCAGGCATGCCCAGCAGGGCTGGCACCTTTAGGAAGGGAAACAGTGCTGATGGAGGCTGCCTCCCCTAACATGCCCACACAACCAGGACAGGCATTCAACCAGGGTTCTTGGTTGCCAAATGGATACTTCTCTGCAGATCTCCTTTGGAAAGCAGTGTTCCCTTTGCTCTGCTACTTAATCCAGCCTCCTATGAGCACATCACAGCAGTTAGGAACATAGCCCTTGTAGTCATGCGGGTTCAAATCACACCAGCTCTTCTGAGGGCAATGCCTTGACTTCTATGGGCCTCATTCACAGCATGAAGGAGAAGAATGAATTCTAGGGCTGCTTGAGATGGCTTTGGGCTCTCCTGAAGTCTCTGATGTTCTGTAATTTTCCTGTTTCTACTTTTTCAGGGGCCAAGCCAGCCTTTGAACAATGCCTTACTTGGGGCTAACAGAAATCAATGCCCATTCTAATGACTTGATCTGCACTGACTGCTAGGGTGTGGCCTGCTGGGCTCAGCTCAGCTCCCCAGAGGTAAATGGTGCTGAAGAAAAGATGAATATAATAGGCTTTTCAAACAGTCACCATGTGTGGTTATCAGGAAGTTTTCATTCAACATCCTAGTAAAAGGGAACAGATACAAATAAAGCTGAGAATGATGTTAGCCTTGGGAAGATTACCTGACGCTGAGGGTGTGCGCCACATTTCTTCCTGGATTGTTTTCTGCCCCAGTGACTACTGATATTTATAGCTAGTCGTCAATTGCACATCAGCTCATAGTCTGGGGAGCCAGCCTAGAGGCCTGAGGAGTCTGTGATTTGATGGAGCAGTGTTTGCTCATATGGAACCGGCATTTCGTTTTCATTTGTCAAATGTGTGAGAAGGCTTTGTTAGCCTCACCAAAGTCTGCATAGTGTCTGCCACCCTCTCTTTCTCATCAGTGAGATACAGCACCCACCAGGCAGTAATTTTCTCAGTGGGGGCACCAAAGAGGAACAGGCAGTGGGTGGTCCATTTCTTTTGGACTAACCACCATAGTCAGTCCTTAGATTAGAAATGTGAGCCTACTGTCCGTTGACAGTTAACAGACCCAGTGTCTCTTGTGAGCTGGCAAAGTCCCTCAAAGTCCCCATTGTTCAAAGACATAGGAGTATGTCGTCTTCCACTCTCTTGCATGGAGACAGTGTTGCAGAGCAGGGCAGCCATTTGTCCTTGATCTCAGGCCAGGCTCAGACCATCCCTGGGGACAGTGAGAGAGGAACATAGCATGTATCCCACCCAATCAGAGTAACTTCCTGAAGAAACAGTTCCAAACTGTGCTCAGCCTCTGGGAACCAATTCAGACTAGCATCAGGCAACTGAGCTCCCTAAGAGAGCAAGTGTGTGGCTTGGGAACTAAACATTTTCCTTTCTGGATTTTGGTCTAATGATCTGGAACATTTCCCATGCGACAGTGCAGCCAGGGGACTGAAAACTATGGCTCTAGCAGGAGGACATGTTGGAATCCTCAAACTCCAGGTCCACCATTTGTCCTTGGACAAAGGTGACACCCTGGCCTCAAAGACTCACCTGAGATGGGGATCATCATGATCTACTCCCCAGGCCCTGTTGAGGGTCACATGAGAGCAGGCAGAGACACTTGGCACATTCTGGGTCTGCCAGAGATGGGCAGCTCAGCTGGTTTTCTGCCCATGGGGCACTTTTACAGCAAACTGCCATCTAAAACCTGGAGAAGGGAACAACTACACATCCCAAGAGAAGTCTGTAACAGCAATATCTGGGAATATCCATACCACAAGCCACTTTTACCCCAGCAACTAGAGTAGAAACCACAGGCTAGAACCATACAAGTTGGTTGGTCTCTGTGTCTGTCTCTCTGTGTCTCTTTCTCTCCCTCTCACTCCCTCTCTGGTGCTGGGGATAAAACCCCAGACCTAATGCATTCTAGACTAGCGAACACCAAGCTACTTCTTTCCTTTTGAATTTTTTTGTTTTGAGACAGTGTCTTGCTAAGTTATGCAGTCTGGTCTTCAATGTGTGATCTTCCTACCTCAGATTACTGAGTAGATGTGATTACAGGAATATGACATTGTGCTTTGTTCTATTCTACTCACAGGTGACAAAAATTGATGACAACAATAACAAATCAGGACTGGGCTCAGTGGCAGAGGACTTGCTTAGTGTGCACAAGGCTCTGAGTTCAATCCCTAGCAGTGGGAAGAAGGAAGGAGGGGAGGGAGGGAGAGGAGAGACAGATAGATAGGTATTGATTTATGATCAAGTTTACAGATAAGGAAATTTTGATCACTTCTTGTGCTGCATTAGACCAGAAACAGAAAAATATGACTAGGTCTAAACATTAGTTCAACTGGAGAACTCAGTGATTGGTGTCAGTCTGTGTTTTACCAGATGCGGAGTGTGGTTCAGAGCTGTGTGTGGAGGAAGTGACTCAATGGGCAGGACCTGCTCTGGGTCTTCTCGCTGTTCCGGTCTGCTTTTATCCATTGGTTTAATAGTGACTGGAGGGCAAGGACGTTCGTTAGAAGACACGTGGCCCTTGCTACATGCCCATCAGAGCGGACACACAAAGACAATGTTCACTCTTCTCTTTCTCAGCTTGCAGTGGGTTAGAAATGAATGACCCAGCTCTATAAATATTTTTTTAAGGATTTTATTTATTATGTATACAGTCTTCTGCCCGCATGCCAGCAGAGGGCACCAGATCTCATTCAAGGTGGTTTGTGAGCCACCATGTGATTGCTGGGAATTGAACTCAGGATCTCTGGAAGAACAGCCATCTCTCCTGCCCGCTCTATAAATATTTAATTTATTCATATCCCACAGGATTTTTCCAAAGCCACAGACATGATTATATCCTGATAGAATCAAGAAGATTTTCAGTGTGAAGATGATCTCATGAGGATTTGAAATGTTCAACTTGTCACGAGCAACCCGAGGGGACTCTGCCTTAAGGAAACTGCCGGAGTGGGGTGGTGTCCTTCCTTCATGCCTCTCTTGATTGTCACCTATGTGCAGGCAGCATCTCATTTCAGGTGCTGCAGGCTCTGTCAGGTACTGGGCTTTCTGTCACAGCCAGTGCTCATTAACCTGGCCACTGGCCTAGCACTTCATTCACCCCCTGTATTTGTTTCCCACAGAATTGTGGCTTTTAATCACATAGAGCACACACTGGCCAACCAATATCAGAGTTAGGAAGACCGGCTGATTTCTCTTACAATTGAGAGTGTGATTGGATTGAGAAGATGAGGACTTTATAGCATTGGTTGTTGGCTGAGCACCCCCTCATGCTGGCTCAGTGCGACCAGATGGGCTTTCTCTTCTGGATGAAGGCCTCGATTCCTTCCTGCCCATCCTGCAGGGCTAGGTTGTCCACCATGGCCTGCGAGGCAAGATAATATGCTGTTCTAAGGTCTTGGGGAAGCTGTTTGTAAAAGGTAGCCTTGCCCAATGCCACCACGGGGCGGCTCAAAGAAGCGATCTTCTTTGCTATTCTCACGGTCTCTTCCTCCAGCTGCTCCTCTGGCACCACTTTGCTGATGAGGCCGTGGCGTACGGCCTCCTGAGCAGAAATGGGCTCCCCAGTAAAAAGCATCTCCAGGGCCACCTGAGGGAAGAACAAGAGAGGTCATTAAATCACTCTTCACATCCCAGAGCTTCCTCAGGCCCCATCTCTGTTTCCCTGTACTGAGACAGTCACTCTCTGGACTTACCTGCAAACTCAGCCCAGATATCTGCTTCCACAAATGACATGTCATCTATCACCCCTTGATGTCAACACCCTAATTCTCTGCCAGGGAGAAGATCAGATTGTTCCAAGAGCCAAGAAAATACAAGTATCCTGGAATGGGTGGAGACTCCCTCTGGGTCCTCTTGCTGTTCCACAGATTTAATTAGTAGCCCTGGCAACCCAGGAGATCCCTTCTGTCCACCCCTTTAAAGGCCATGTGCATAAAGACAGCCTATCTGATGAGGACCACTGCGAATGCTGCTGGAACAAGCTCATAGCCTTTGGAAATCAGTACAAGGGCCACTTTCTACAAGAACACATCCATGGGTCCCATTTCCTCAGCAAGATCCATTCTGGGGACATGAAGGGACCTAAGTAACTTCAAGGACCAGATACAGAGCCTGGCATGGCTGGCTTCTAGGTTTCACAGCTCCTGTACAGGTCAATAAAGTAGAATTGTCACACATATGAGAGGACTGTGTGCTGCAGCATTCTGGGGTTCTCTGCTTATCTTTTGGGTGGGCCCCATGTCTATCCAGACTGCTGGAATAAAATGCCATAAACTGTGTAGCTAGCTTAGAAGGAACAGGTACATCTCACACTCTGGAGGCTGGAATGCCTAAGTTCCAGGCATCCTCAGAATTGGTGTCCAGTGAAAACCCATTTCTAGGTTCAGAGACTGAAATATCACTAATCTTACAAAGAAGAAAACTGGGGAGTCAGAAACCGGCAGTCCTTTTCTATGGGCACTCATTCCAGCACAAGGCTCTATCCTTGACCTAATGGTTGCTTCCCCAGAGCCTACCTCTAATGTTCATGATTACATTTCACCATAGGAACTTGGGGGTGGGGGGCAACACATTCAGGCTATGACGATGGTCTCTGTCTCCCAGAGACTATGGACTGCAGGCTGAGGTGCAGTGAGGAAGAGAGAGGGGGTGGTGGAAGGTAAAATATGCCACAAAGTCCACCAGGTGTGCACAGCTGACACACTAGATCATTGGCCTCATCTCACTGGGAACCTGAGAAAAGTCACTATGATTCCTAGGTGCTTTGAAATTGTACTTCCTAAATTATGTTGGGCATATGAATCACTACTAACCAGGATGTGTCAGGTGGAGTTTCTGGGGGTTCTGTTCTGAGTGAGGGTGAACTCTCTTTCCAGCTTCGAAATCCCACTCAAGGTTAGACTGGCAGGAAACAAGTGTGCGGACACACAGGCAAGTGGGTAGGTAAATGAAAGCAGGGATGTCTACTGTGGCGAAGCGACTGGTGTTGGAAAGGGACTCATATTTTCTCCAGCTTTCCTGGGATACCCTCTGCCTGAGGCACTGGCTCTAGTGTGTGTGGCCAGCTCTAGGTGGGGAAGGGAGCAGCTGGAACAGGCAGGGCATTTATATGGCACAATGAAAATGCATTATTTAATTCATGCAAAAGAGGGAGACTTTAAAAATAAGGTGAATAATTCATGTCCTGGCATAGCAGGCTCAACTGTATGACTTTTGCCCAGCAGACAAACTGCAGTCTTTGTTTTTCAATACAGTGGAGCAGTTTCCTAGAGTGTCCAGCAGAGGGAACTAGAGTCCAACACATGCTGTCCTAACCTAAGTGGAAAGGGCAGAGACTTCCTGCCCAGGACAGTTTGCAAAAGCACCTGTTTGCTTGTTTCTCTGGATAAACACAGCGACAGTCACCTATCACCAGCACATGGATGGGTGTGTGTTCAGTCTTCTTCTGGGGTCAGAACATGAAGAGAGACCAGAGATCCGAGTAGACATGATTCTGCATGCACATTTGTGGTGTGTGTGTGTGTGCGTGTGCGTGTGCGTGTGCGTGTGCGTGTGCGTGTGCGTGTGCGTGTGCGCGCGCGCGCGCGCGCGCTTTTGCATGGGTTCAGAGGTCAGACGTCAACCTTGGGTATTGCTTTTCAGAAGTTGTTCACTTTGTTTTTTGAGACAGAGCCCTCCAGGGGGACAAGATGCTGGTTGCTTCTGGCTCCCTAGGGCTCCTCCTGTTTCTGCCTCCCCAGCTCTGGGATTCCAAGTCTGTACCACCAGACCTGGCTTTGATCCGTGGGTTCTAGGATCTAACTCAGGTCCTCAAGCCTGAGCAGTGGACACTTTGCTAACTGAGCCTTCTCCGAAGTCCCAGGCCAGGGTGTCCTGACAAAAATATCTTTGTGATGAAAAAGCAATCCTGGTTCTCACAATGTCCCTGCCCCCTCATCTGTCACACTGGACATTGTGCAATATTGTTCCGAGAATTCAGCCTCCATGGAACTTAGAGGATATTTTGGCTACATTTCCCCTCTCTGTTAAAAAACAAATGTAAAGTTTGATAAAAATGATACAGTATGACGTTTCTAGGAATTTTGATTTAGAAGGCTTTCCTGACAACAGGACTGATTTAAAGGTTTTAAACGCCTTGGCCATGGAACCTTCCAGAAAATCGCATGTTGGAAGGGAATAAACCAGTATAGCAACTTTTTGCTATGAAAGGCTTCATGGTTTAAGTTGCAGTTACAAGACAGTCTGTGAGTCTGACCAGAGACTTGTAATACATTCTGAGTTAATGTCTGGGAACAAAGCAATGACCTAAGAAATAGTCACTAAATAAATATGGACACACATTAAGGCAAATGTCTATCTTAGAATATTCAAAAACTTCCCCCTTTTGGAAGACATTTGAGCATGCCTCTTGCAGCATGTAGTGTTGTCAGCACACTGCCGTGTAGGTAACCACAGAATCTCCCTACAAGCACATGTTTCTTAAAAAAATTAACAGGTTCTATGGAAGGAAAAATCCTCCCTGGAACATCTTAGTGCTACTGCTAGATTCCCTTTGGGTCTCATTTCTTTTGTGCCTCAGGCATGCGAGACACTGTTAATTTTTGTAGTTGTTTCAAAACAGATAATCCATTCTAGGAAGCAGTTCACTTCTTTGCTTGCTGCATATATGATTTTGCCCCTCCTTTTCCAGATTTCCCACTGAGAACAGAATGACTTTTTCCTAGAACAGACTCTGTTGTTTTCCACTTCAGGGATGCTCACTAAATGCTATTCTGTGAGGTTTGGGAAGGAAGAAAGCTTTACAAGGGAAATGGACTTGACAGTCATTTGTAATGACAAGACAGCTCTGACATACAGCTGCTCCTTGGGCGGATTCACATAGCATGGGCAGGACAGTCCTTGTCTAACCACTGTGAACTCAATGCTGTAAATCAGCACCTTTAAATCCTTTCTGGACTAAGAAAGATTGTCAAGAAGTAAGAAGTCATTAGCCAGAGATACAGTCTCAGCCCCTTGACACTGGTGCTGTGCCAGCATGTTGTTTATTGTCTTATGGGCAGCCATTTAGTGTAACAAAACTGCTTCAATTGCATTTCAAATAAGATTACACAAAGGCTATGTTTTCCTGAAAATGAAAAACCTAAATAGTCATACTGAGGACATGAAAAATTGAAATGTGGCAAGTTCACAGAGTGATGCCTGGTGTTTGATGCTACAGAGGAACAGGCAGTGAGCTCTTCCTTCCCCAGCACAGAAGGAATACTAGAGGCCTTCGGGCAGAATGTCCAATATAGAAGATAGAAGATTCTCTCTCTCTCTCTCTCTCTCTCTCTCTCTCTCTCTCTCTCTCTCTCTCTCTCTCTGTGTGTGTGTGTGTGTGTGTGTGTGTGTGTGTGTGTGTGTGTGTGTAAAAGCCAAGGCTAACTTCTGGTGATGTTTCTCAGGTACAACATATCTTGTTGGTTTGTGTAGAGAGGACAAGGTCTCTCATTGGCCTGGAGCTCACGAAGCAGCCAGCAAGCTCCAGGGATCCGCCCGTGTCTGCCTCCCTGTGCCAGAATTGCAAGTGTACACCATTACAGCTGGCTTTTTTATATGGACTCTGAGGATTGAACTCCCCACCCCCTTATAGGTACTTTCCCTAAGCTAATCTGCAAACTGTGAGCACTGACAGCCAGTTCAGTTACCTTTCTGGGCACTGCTCTCCCCAGGGCAACTGCAGGGGTAGAGCAGAAAAGTCCAACGTTGACCCCAGGTGTGGCAAAAGAGGACTTGTCACTTGCCACAGCAATGTCACAGCTGGCAACAAGCTGGCAGCCGGCAGCTGTGGCCAAGCCATTGACCATGGCAATGATGGGGACTGGGTGGTTCCGTATCAGCATCATGACCTGTAGGACAAATACACCCATTTCATTTCCATGAAGTGTGAAGAGCCGTGTACCTGCCATGTTACATGACTGACCCCACAGAGCACATTTCTCATGCACTAGTTCATCAGCGTCTAGGCAGAAAGCACAAAACCATCAACTTGGAATATGTCTCCATGACAAAACAGACTTGTAGAGTTTGGGTTTTTGGAACCCCATTAGCAAACAGTCCTACTTAACAACAAGGACATGAAGCTGGGTGGGTGGAGAGTCATTCACTTAAGGCCAGAGCACGATGGGAAGTTGGTGGCAGTGGAGTCTGAGGCCATTTCCTCAAAGAGACAGCCCCTGGATAACAGTGGCAGTGGAGTCTGACTGAGCCCTTTGTGCCTCCTGCCTCCCCTGCCTCCCTTCCCCCAAGGAGAACTGAGGGATTTTGTTCATGGGGAGCAAGAAACCCCCTTCAAAAACTGTCGGTTCTCTGTACCCCTGGGCAGCCTTTGTGTTAAAAGTCTGAAATTGGCATTTGGTGCTTCCTGGGAAAATTAAGGTGGGAAGGGGACTTGAAGGCAATTTCCTTAGTAATTACTTCTCAAATTACCATGCAGCATAGCATACTCTCTCAATTCCATTAAAATGGGGAGGGAGGATACCCTACTGTCATAAAAATAAGCAAAATTCCTGAGACTGAGCCCTTGGCACAGAGAGGAGAGACAAAGCCATGTTCGTGTGACCCCTGCCACCATAAAGGGCCAGAGCTCCAACTTATATTTGAAGCTTATTTTTTTCATGACACTCTAAACAGATTGTGTTGCCATGGCAACTTCAATTTCTAAATTATTGCTCTTTGAACCTTGGCAAGTTGGGAGGGGAGACAGGAACTACATCTGGGCTTTTCCCCAAGGCAGCAATAGAAAGAAAACGACCTTCACAGATTTGAAGAGTTTTGCCTAGGAAACTGGTCTTTTATATTCATAAACATTTGATATTTATAAGCATTTCCCCCCTAAAATAACCAATTATATATCTAGGCATTATATAACGATGTTTCTGGTCAAGTACAAACTGTAATACAGCAGTGGTCCTGGAAGGTTATAATGGCTAGGATGGGGAACTAGCTCACTAGGTAAGTGCTTGCCTCACAAGTGTGTGGTCCTTGGTTCAATCCCCTGTAACACACACACACACACACACACACACACACACACACACACACACACAGAGAGAGAGAGAGAGAGAGAGAGAGAGAGACAGAGACAGAGACAGAGCCTGGCATGGGGACCCATGCTTATAAGCCCAGCATTAGGGAGATGGAGACAGGAGGATCCCTGGGGATCACTGGCCAGATGGTTCTAGGGAGAGACGCTGTCTCAAAAGTGGTGGCTGGAGTTCCTGTGAATGGCATCTAGATTACAATGGGACTGATAATTCCTACCATCTCAGTGAGCACCCACCCTGACATTACAGTACAGTGTTGAGTATGAGTAGGTGCTGCTTGCTGCAAGTGGTATGAAGGTGCCGTAGTAGGGTGAAGCACAAGGCATAATCCTCAGTGATATGCACACCATGCGGCTGCTTCACGGCTTCCCTGTGATGGGGAATGTACTGTGTATGTTTATCTTATTGATTATTGAATAAAGTACTTGTTTGACCAATGAGGCAGCAAGTTAGACAGGACTAGGAGTCAAAGAGGATTCTGGGAAATGTAGTAGAGAAGTGGTGATCCAGGCAGGAAGTGACATAGCAAGGAGACTCATATTTAAGCAAGGAGAAACAGGAAGTGTCCCCCTTTCCCGTCTGCTCTTCCTCCAGCGGCCCAATGTGATCCACCAGCAAGAGAGGGTACCAAATGAAGGCATCCTCTATAAGATAAGTCTTATAAAATATATAGATTTATGATAATTAAGACTGAGCTAACAGATGAGAAATCCTGGTCATTGGCCAAGCAGCATTTGAACCTAATACAAATTTCTGTGTATTAATTTGGGCCCTAACTCAGGCGAGCGGCTGGCGTAAAGTACACATGTGGCGGTGGGGCTTGGTGGCTTTTGGCAGAAAGATTTATCGTAACATCCCTGGATTATATTCTGGTATTCGTGTGCTGAGGATGGAACCCAGGACCCTGTGAATATCATGGAGTCACGTCCCCAAACCTTCTTCTGTTATATTTTGAGACAAGTTCTCACCCAGTTGCCCAAGTTGGCTTCCAAACTCACTCTGTAGCCCACGGAGGCCTTGGATTTCTGCTCTCCCTGCCTCAGCCACCCAAGATTTTATGAATGTGCACTTTAAAAATAGTCACTGTAGAATATATTCCTTCTACTTATTAAAAAATGTTTCCTGGGAGACTGCATGCCATCTTATACTTATACTATATTGCTGCTGTCTCATGCAGCTTGTAGTGTCTGCCTGTGCGTGATTCAACTTTGTATAAAGTCTGCTTACTGCTGGATCGTGGTGGCACACACCTTTAATCCCAACACTTGGGAGGTAGAGGCGCATGGATCTATGTGAGTTCAAGGCCAGCCTTCTCTACAGAATGAGTCCCAGGACAGTCAGGGCTGTTATACAGAGAAACCCAGTCCAGAAAAAAAAAATCTATTTGCCATGTAGCCTAGGTGTAGAGCTGGCTGTGCCATTTACACATTATTAGTTTAGGTGTAGAGTAGGCTTCCCCCTCTATAGACCACGTGACCTGGTGTGGAGCAGGCTTTTGGGCTTTGCCATCTTATGTCACATATCCCTGGTGTAGAACAGACTCTCCATATGTATGCCCAAAGCTGGCTTTACCACCTTTAAGGAATGTAGCCAGGTTTGTGGAGCTGGCTGTTCCATCTATATACCACACAGTCTGGGGGTTATCAAATGGGTTTTACCATCTGTATGCCATGTAGTCTGAGTGGGGCAGGCTGTCCTATCTGTCCACTATGCATCTAGGTGTAGTGTAGACTATATTGTCAATGTTTGTGTAAGCACACTCTTGTTGACTGAATTACAAAACTATCTACCCATGCTATCTCTAAACCCATCGTCATCATTAAAGAATCCATACCTGCCTATGTTTTTAAGGGAATCCCATAATATTTGATAGTAGCTTTTTTGGCTTCAGGGAAGGTGGGGGTCATGTTTTAATTCTTTGATAAATGTTAACTACTATCTTCCCAGAAAAATGCACATATGTATAAAGGCATACAGAATTGTCTGTGAATATAACTGGTTCCTGCCTTTCACAGAGGCAGTGGGGGCAGGTTAGTGATGTGTCTCATTCCTAGAGAGTAATGAGAGGAAGAACTCACGACATCTAAAGTCTTGTTGCAAAGAAAGAAAAGGTTTTCCTTCCTTTTGAACATTGTTCTCTTATACCACTGATTCAGAAATCCTAATTGCAAGAGCTCTGAAATAGATAGTACTCTATGGTCAAACATGTTCACCAAATCATTACCTTACAGCAGAAGAAATGAGAAATGATCCAAGTGTACAAAAAGGAGTAAATAGGCAGTTAGTGAGATGGCTCAGGGAGTAAAGTGCTTGCCATGCTAGCCTGGTGACTTGAGTTCAATACCCAGAAACTATATAAAGGTGGAAGGAGAAAAGTGATTCCATAAAGGTGTCTTCTGACTTCCATGTTTGTGTCAAGGCATGAGTGCCCATACATACCATGCTCTCTCTCTCTCTCTCTCTCTCTCTCTCTCTCTCTCTCTCTCTCTCTCTCTCTCTCTCTCGTGTGTGTGTGCACCCCACACACTATAAAAACGATGATGATGATAATAATGACAACAATAATAAATAAAACAATTTTAAAAGTAGATGGTTACTATGGCTTGGGTGGATGTTCTCCCAAACTCCATACATTAAAGATTTCTCTCAGGGTGGTGTCATCAGAAGATGACTGAGCCAGCGGGAGTGTGGTCTTGTGGGAGGCTGTTAGTTCATTGGCACATTCCCTCAAAAGGAATTGGTGTGGAGCTGGAGAGATAGCTCAGCAGTTAGGAGCGATTGCTGCTCTTGCAGAGGACTAGGCTTCAATTCCCAGTACCCACTTAGTGGCTCACAAGCATCTGTATCTACAGTTCCACAGGCATGGATGCTCTCTTCTGACCTCCTCATACACGGCACACACATGGGCACTTATATACCTGAGGACAAAACACTCACACACATAAAATAAAAATAAATCTAAGGGCTGAAGAGATGGCTCAGAGGTTGACTGCTCTTCCAGAGGTCCTGAGTTCAATTCTCAGCAACCACATGGTGGCTCACAAACATCTGTAATGAGATCTGGTGCCCTCTACTGGCATGCAGGCAGACATTCAGGCAGAAAACTGTATACATAATAGATAAATAATTCTTTAGAAAAGGAAATGCTGAAATAAATTAATGTTAAAAAATGTATAAGGGACCGGGCATTGGTGGCACACACCTTTAATCCCAGCACTTGGGAGGCAGAGGCAGGCAGATCTCTGTGAGTTCGAGGCCAGCCTGGTCTCCAGAGCAAGTGCCAAAATAGGCTCCAAAGCCACAGAGAAACCCTGTCTCGAAAAACCAGAAAAAAAAAATGTAAAGGGATTATATCTCTTTTCTGTCTGCTTCCTGATTAGTGATTTAAGTAGGTTATTATTTTTGTTTTTTGTTGTTGTTGCTGTTGTTGTTGTTGTTGTTGTTTTTGACATGCAAGTCCTGCCATTGTCATCTGGCACCATCAACAAGCTCAAAACCAAGAGTTACAGATCTTTGCTTGTTTGTTTGAGACAGGGTTTCTTTATGATTCCCTGGCTGTCCTGGAACTCACTCTGTAGACCAGGCTGGTCTCAAACTCAGAGAGATCCACCTGCCTCTGCCTCCTGAGTGCTGGGATTAAAAGCATGTGCCACAATGCCCTGCCCCAAGCTACCAAATCTTAAATTTGAATGTCAAAACCCATTTTTATAATATAAATTCATTGCCTCAGTTATTTCTTTATAGCAATGTGGAACTGACAAACACAATGGCTACGTATACTGAATTATAGCTACTTAGTAACTGCAGCATTTTCAATGAAATGAAAATTTCTAAGGAGGAAAACAAAACATTTGGGTGGTTTAGAGCTTATATAGTGATATGGAGCAAGCCTGCTAGGATTTGATACCCTGCCTGTCACTCACTTACTATCAAGTAACTCAGATCAAGTCACATGATCCTTCAGTTTTCACAACACTAAAGATGGGTATAATATCAGACCTAATCTAACACAACACAATGGTTACATACATTAGCAATAGCTTAATACTAAGCATTAAGTCATTATCATGTAATATGTACATGATTATATATATATATATATATATATATCATACCTATATAAGAACATTCAAACAATTACGTTCTTGGAGAAATCACTAAAAGTAAATATAGCAAAATATTACACTCTTTTCTGGGTTGGTGTGAGTATCTTTTGTTATTTAAATTTTTTAAATCTTCTATAATAAATACTTATTTTCATTGATCAAAATAGTTTAAATCAATTCAGAGCATAGTTCAGAAAAAGACAAAGGAGCTTAGATAAAGAATTATCTAAGCCAGGGTAATCCACCCCATGGGAGTCAAGAACTGATGTCATCTTTCCAATCTTCCTGAATTAAGCACTGTTTTGAGTTCTGCCTACTGGAATCCATTCAGTGGCATCCACTGAACTCTGCCCTAGCCTCATATACTGGCATAACTGAGGGTCTACATTGTTTTCTTTTTGTTTCCCCACATTATTTTCTAATCCAATCCACTCTTGTTTCAATGGTGAGAAGTTTGGAGAAAAGGAACAGTCTTCAGGAAAGACACTCTAGCTGTCAATGTGTTGGAAGAAGAGAGACAAGAAATGGGTCTCTAGGCTGTCATGTTGGCACCCAGAAGTCACTTAAGCTCGTCTATAACTAGTTCTTCACTTATTCAGTTTGTCCCCTAATTGGTAAACAATTGACTGTCAGGTAAAACTTTGGGTCTGTAACAAACGTGCTCCAGGTTGGTGAGGCCAAGCTAAGGCAGATTTCCATCTGCCTTTTAGAATCCTGTACATGAACTAACCAGTGCAGCTTTAGCTCATTTTGCTCTAGTCTGCTCTCTGATTACACCAGGAAACTGAAATTTTACAAAGTTCCTGCTGTCCACATTTGTTCAAGACGGCTTGAGTTTCATAGAATTAGTGTTAAAGACTAGCACTCAGGGCTAGAGTGATGGCTCAGTGGCTAAAAGCTTGAGTTGCTCTTCCAGAGTTCAGTTCCCAGCACCCATGTTGGGTGGCTCACACTGCTTGTAACTCCACTTCCAGAGGATCCAATGCCTCTGGTTTCTGTGGACACCTGCAACCATGGGCACATGCCTACTCCATACACATATACATATTAAAAATAATTAAAGGGAATCTTCAAAAGAACCAATAGCCTTGCATTCTTGATGTCTAGGACTAAGTCTTATTTATATACTGAATCTTTTCTGATGAGCCAGAGGCAAGGCTAGGCTAGAAGCTTCCAAGAAACCAGTCCTTTACCTCCCGAAGAAGCCCAAACTGCCATGTAGCCCTCTGCTAACCCACTCAAGTCTCTGTTCACCCAGACATTGCAGCAGACTGATAAAAAGCAGGTGCTTTTGGAAACTTCAAGGGTATATTGGTGCTTTTAGATATTTTTATATTTTAGCCAAATATACTGGGAATTTGTAGAAAATAATTTTTTCTCAGTGTGGTAGACTGAACGCAGGCCCTTATGCATGATAGCTAGATGCTCTACAACTGAGTTCCACCCCTAGTGGGAAAATGATTTTGGAAGCATCAAACACTGGCAAACCAAATAGGATTCTGTGCAAACATTGCTAATGTATGAAACAAAAGATCCAAATCGTGTGATGCACTTATAATCCCAGTATCTGGGTGGTGGAGGCAGGAAGATCAGGAATTCAATACAAGCCATAGCTATATAACAACTTCAGGGCCAGCCTGAGCTACTTGTGACCCTGTTTCTAAAACAATCAACACCCTAAGTCCTACCTCTAGTTTGTTTTACTCCTCCGTAAAACTGAAAGCAAATTACTTTTTCTCTTTGTCCTCCCATGAAAGGAGAAATGATAATCTGATCAGTTTATGGCTGTTTTTTTTTTTTGAATGGCAAAGGGAATAAATTGTGCTCAAGAATGTACCTGAATGGTGGGGGAGATGGGCCAGTCAAGCACGAGGACCCTGAATGCACCTGCAATCCCAGCGCTGAGGAGGCAGAGACTGGAGGCCCCGGACTATGCTCACTGGTCAGCCAGTCTAGCCTAATCCCTGAGCTTTAGCGTCACTGAAAGACCAATCTCAAAACACAAGCAGTTGAGGAAGACATTTGATGTCAGCTTCGGACCGCCAAATAAAATCAATGAGGTTAATTTTCTTCTTTGGAGGTGATATTTAGAAGGGTTAGCTAAAAATTTAGAAGCATTATAGTTATTTCTATTTATGAATTCTCTCTTTTCCACTGACAATATTGGGGTTGTTTTTGGTATTGTTGTTGTTGTTGTTGTTGTTGTTGGTGGTGGTGGTGGTGGTGGTGGTGTGTGTGTGTGTGTGTGTGTGTGTGTGTGTGTGTGTATGTGCGCACGCAGAGGCCAGAGGAGATTGTTCTGCTCTATCAGTCTGTCCCACTCCCTTAAACCCGAACCCAGAACTCACTGGATTTTGGCTACTCTGGCAACAGCAAACCTTCAGGGGTCCTCTATCGGCATCCCCCCCCAGATGTGTGTGGCCTTGACCAGTTTTTCACATGGATGCTGGGAGTCCAAGTGCTCTCACCACCGAGTCATCTCTCTAGCCCCCATGGTCACTTCTTAGAAGTCGAAACCAGTGGTTCTCAACCTTCCTAGTGCTGCAACCCTTCAGTACAGTTCCTCGTGTTGTGGTGACCCAAACCATAAAATTATTTTTGTCTCTACTTCATAACTGCAATTTTGCTACTGTTATGAGTCTCAATGTAAATGTCTGATATGCAGGATATCTGAGATGCCACCTCTGTGAAAGAGTCGTTTAGCCTCAAAGGGTTCACAACTCACAGGTTGAGAACTGCTGGTGCAAACCAAATAATTGCTTGGATAAAGAACTCACTAATAACTACAGAGCTTCTGATAGCCATTCTCTGGAGCAGGCCCCATGGATAGACTCTTATATGAAACTTCTGCTACCTCAGTATTTAATACAACAATGGTGTTCATGCTTACAATGCTGGCTTTCACCTTAGCTTACCTCAGAACAGGTTTGAAATACTTCAGTGTGATAATCACGGCCTTGTGCATCTGTCAGCTCCTTCAAATCATGCCCAGAAGAAAACACAGGGCCCTCAGCTGTGAGCGTTTCCAGTTGAGAAAAGAAGAAAAAAAGCCAACAGTGAGGGGCGGCAAATGGCAAGTGCAGTGACACAGGAAGGCTCCGGGATCAGTGCTTTTATGAAGCTCTGTCTGGTCTGATGACTGTATTGTTGCTCTCAATCTGGCCTAAGTTTATTGACTTGTGCAGGTCCTTTGAAATCTGCCATGCCGTAAGCAATGCCCCAATCATCCAGAGTGGGTCAGAGTGTGAACAGAAACATGGGAGCCACCTGGCTCCAGCTCTTGATTTTACATAGAGGAGCTGAGGATGTGGCTGCCATCATTATCCTTAACAACAAAGTGTCACTCCACTGATAAGCTGAGGACATTTCCTGCCATCTCCCTTGTGACAGGCAATGTTAGCCTGTTTTTACAAGTGAGAAAGTGTTGTCATTAAGAAGTTAGCGGGCCTTTCTGCAGTGTCCAGGTTACACCTCATATGCCTGCTGCAAGCTGCTAATTTGAATCTCTTTTCCCTTCACCATAGGAAACAGTTGAAAATTCCTTTTTGGCCATTCCTAAGAAGGTAGCTCAGAGTATCTCAGCAAATTCTGATGCTTAAGCAAACAAAGTATCAGCAAATAGTGTCTGTTGTATTTTTCTGGGCATGCATGATGCTGATGGTATGATTTTTTATTATGCCATGGCAGTATGTATGAAGCGGTGATTTTATCTTTTCAAGAATTTATTTTTAATTATGTGTCTGTATGTGGGTGTGTGCATGTGAGTGCAGGTACCTTTGGAGCCCAGAGGCATTGGGTCTCCTGGAGCTGGAGTTATGGGGTGGCTGTGAGCCACCCAACATGAGTGCTGGGAATCAAACTCAGGTCTACTGCAAGAGCAGTAATTGCTTTTAATCTCTAGGCCACCTCTCCAGCTCCAAAGTTATAATCTATAAAAATTTCTACTAGAGGGGCTACAGAAATGGTTCAGCAGTTAAGATCACTGGCTGTTCTTCCACAGGACTTGGATTTGAATCTCTGCACCCACATGGCAGCTCACAACCTTCTGTCATGCTAGTTCGAGAGGATCTGATACCCTCTTCTTCCTCTGCAGCACCCAGGCATGCAAGTGGTGCAGACACGCATGCAGGCAAACTTCTGTACACATTAGGAGAAAAATCCTATTGGAAAAAGGAAGAGAAGAAATGGACAAAATCTGGCATACTTTTTGGCACCATTAAAAATGATACTACGTATTTAGATATGAGCAAGATTTAGCAAACAGAAGAGACAAACCAATCATTTGTCCCATCAGCCTGTCTGCTAGTTGCTCCCCATATCTGGGATTATAGGTTTGCAATACCAAGCCCAGATTTTTATGTGGGCTTGGCATTTGTAATGCCAAGGGCTTTACCAGTGGAGCCACATTCTCAGCCTCCAGATTGTCTGATTTTGATGACAAGGAGAAGCCATGATTTCACTGAACAAAGGCCTTTGCCTCAGTCCCCACAGCTAACAAGGACCGAGCCCACAGCATCACAGAAGTTTTCAGTTCTTCAAAGGGGGTCAGGGTCCAGTGAAGTGAGGAGAGGGAGTCCCAGCTTACAACACATTTTGAGAAACCTCACATGGGCACCATGGGCCACTAACAACAGGCTTCAGAGAAATACCTGCAATTATAATGACTTTCAGGTCTTTGCTTTCAGCTTCATGAAGAATGTCACTTCGGAGAGATTTCAGCATGGCCAGTGACAGCGCGTTCCTCTTCTTGGGATTGCTTAAGACAATGTTCCTGCGAAAAGCATTTGATAGTCCCCGGGTCATGAACCAGTCAAAACAAGCGAGGACCCCTGCAATTCCTTTCTAATTTAGGAGCAATTTTGAAACTCAGGAATAGAGAACTGCCAGGGCTTGGTGCCAATTTAGAGGGTCTGTCAGCGCTCTGGAGTGACAGCTGAGTCAAAACAAGGAAAAAAGATGACCCGAAAGGTAGGCTAGCCTTTTCTCTCTGCTTCCTTGATTTGTTTTTGCTCTTTTTTTCCCCTCTCCCCACATGTGCTGTCAGAAACATGACTGCCACCTCCACAGCAAGGGTGAGTCACAACAGTGCCCAAATCATCTCTGCCCACAGAGGATATGAGTTTCAGGTGACAGTGGCAGGGCTAGGTGAATCCACAAACAGGTTCTACCCGGAACTTATTTCCAGGTGGTGTTCTTTAGAATGAGGTTAGGAAAGGAGCCAAGGATGAAAGTCCCCCCCTCCCCGTCTCCGCCTACCCACCCCAAAGAAAAGGCAATGGAGGCTGGCTGCCAGTGTGCACATACTTCGGCATTTGTAAGGGTTTCTAGCAGGGTAAGTCTGCAGGATAATTTGTGCAGTCTGAGAACAGATGATATACAAAGAGCAGACGGACAAATCCACACAACAGACGTAGCATCTCGAAAAGAGCCCGCACCCAAAGGGCCTCTTTGCTATTTTAAAATCGCCCACATTCAGAATAAAACAACCTGTATTGTCATCTTACTGCCTTACACAGAAGTGTCTTATTTTATTGTTGTCCTAAGAAATGGGCACTGAACCAAACCAGATTCTCATTACACGCTTATATTTCCTATCAGTCTCCACCCACACATGCTCTAAGCCTTCTTCATTCTTTTCTGAATATGGTATTTTATTGGGACATGGTCAATTGGATGCTCCATAAATAACATTTAGAAGAATTTTTTTAAAAAACAACTTTGATGACTGAATTTATCTCAGCACAATAAGAATAATCATTCCTTTTGGGATATCATTTCAGTTTTGCTGCAGCTTCCAGGTACCTGTGGGATTGTTTTGTTTCTCACAATCATCCTCTCTCCTAAGTACAGGAATTACATGCAGCTGATGATCTGATACTTAGACACCTTTATCTGGGGAAGCGGTGGAAACTGCTTGTAACCCTTCAGTAGAATCACGACTGTGCTCATGGTGGCAAACATAAAACAATGTCACCCCAAGGCTGGGGAGATGGCTTAGTCAAGTTCTTGCTTTGCAAGCATGAGTTCCATTTCTAGAACTATCTTTTTTTTTTTTTCCTGGCGGGTCATTTGACATGTACTTTAATTCCTAATGCTGGGGAGCTAGAGACAGACAGACTTTGGAAACCCTTTTCAAAAGAAAAGGTGGGCAGCATGGGAGGAATGACACCCAAGTTGGTCTTCCAGCTTCTACATACACATGCAACTGTATACACATGGCCATGTGCCTGTGAGGGTACATGCACACACAAAAGCTGCCACCCCAGCATTTGCATCAGTTTAAATTAAATTCTAAGGCCTTGGGCAAAACTGCACAGAAAGGTTCCAGCCCAAGCGGAAGCTTGCTGTTTGGTGGTGTTTGTTTCATGTGAATCCCATCAATCCTCCCAGACACACGGTCTGACAGCTCTCACTTGCAGCCCCGTGTGCAGATTCCTTTTCGCACCAGTCCACTGACACCCTTCTCAGTGGTCATCTCTGATTGTCAGGACACATGCATGGGCCACCTGCACCCCCCTCCCCTCTTGGGAACAGTCTTCTCTGCAGAGGGGTTTACTCTTCTCTAGTCTCTTCTTGCCTTCTTTTACGGGGGCCCTGTGTTCTGGCAGGAGACACTCATTTTCATCCCTTGCCCTCTCTTTGTTCCATGCACATTGCCCAGGCAACTTCACTGGTGGCCATGACATCACTGCTCCCTCCTTGCTGACATCTACCAGTCATCCGTCCTAGTTCCAGCCTCTCTCCAGAGCCCCAGATCTGTATGTTCATTGTGATGTTCACTGGATAGCTCCATCGAGGTGTGCATTGGGCATTTTCCTCTCCCAACTCACCCCTCTCTGAGCTGCTGCTCAGCCACCCAAGCTGGAGCCTGAAAGACATTTTATATTGCTATGCAGTTCTCCCTTATTTCACAGGACATCAAAACTCCTAGGCCTCGGCTGACCTGTCACATGCCAAGAGCCCTCATCCAGTGGCTGATGGAGACAGACATCCGCAGATATACTCTGAACTGAACTCTGGAACTTAGTTGAAGAGAGTGAGGAATGAAGATAGAAGGGGTCGGTACCAGGTTGGAGAAACCCATAGAAACAGCTGTCCTGAACAAGGAAGGGGGAACATATTGACCCCAGATGCTGTCTGGGAGGCCAGTACAGGACTGATCCAGACCCCTGAACATGGATGTCAATGAGGAGGCCTCTGCACTCTAGGGGGCCCCTGGTAGTGGATTAGTATTTTCCCTGGTGTAAGAAGGGACTTTGAGAGCCTATCCCATGTGAAGGGATGCACTTTTACCCTGGACACATGGGGAAGGGCCCAGGCCCAGCCCAGGATGATGTGGTGGATTTGCGGAGCCCTGGTTGAGGGCCCTACCCTGCCTGGGGAGTGGAGGGTGGATGGGGTGGGGGGTAGGTTGGGGATGGGGGAAGAGAGATGGGGGTGAGGGGAGGGAGAGGGAGAAGGGATTGACATGTGAAACAAGCTTGTTCCTAATTTGATCTAATAAAAAATGCATACTTAAAAAAAAAAAAAAACTCCTAGGCCTCTCATCAATTTCAGCCCTCTCCATGACTATTTTAGTTCCAAGTGTGGAATGCCTTAAGCTGACAGTTTCAGCTATGTGCTCCCCTTTCCCCTAAGGAAAAACTTCTTTCTGATGAGTTTTCTCCCAGGGCGACATGTGTACAGGTAAAATCTGGTCTCGATAAATGCTCCAACGAGATATCTGAAGCTCATCATTGTAAATACCAGTTATTTTTTATTTTCATGGCTAATTCTACTGAATGTATTGGACTGGAGTGGTCTCACAGGCCCACTCTACCATGATGGCAAATGAGTGGAAACAACTTGGTAGGCAGAGGGGATCTCTTTCATGCTCCTGGCTCACCTACCTCCTGACAGCCATCTCTGCACTTGACTCCTGTGTGTGAAGAGGGGTGATATCCATCCTGCATGTCATTGTGCCATTTAGAAACAATTCAGAGTGCCTGACACAGCACCCATTTTATAGTTGACCCTCATGGTATGCAGTGTTATTGCTCTGAGGCACAGCTTTGAAATGGGACCATTGAAGTGACAGAGTTGCACAAGCCCACCTGCTTAGTACTTAACATAGCACTGCTTTAATACCTGACTCAGGGAGAATCTTAATATATGATCCCTATAGTTTACAATCAAGTGGTCTCATCATTCTCCCTTTCCAGTTCCCCATTCATGTTTAATTTTTCAGGATTCAGTCTCCTATCTTGCCAGAATTTATAATCAGGTATGACCAGACTTTGTTTTGAGGGGGAAGAGGTGATTGGTCTTACTATGTAGCCCAGGCTGGCCTTGAACTTGCTATGAAGTCCTGGAAGGCTTTGAATTCAGGATCATCCTGCTTCAGCCCCCACAATGGCGGGATTACAAGCCTATGATATCACACCCAGATTATGATCGTATTTTCAGAAGCAGAGCCATTCCTTAAAACTGGAAAGAAAGGCCCCAATGAGAGCTCTACACTTCAGAGCCCACCTCTGGCTTTCTTTGGGAGTGCCTAGCCCCTGTGGTGTCCACCTGTAGGGAGTTAGGGGACAGACAGATATGGGCACCTCGCACCAGCATCTGCAGACCTGTGTGCTAAGTCTCTTTAAGGCAGTAAGGGTAGAGAGGTATAGGAGATGAAGGGGAGATGTGGAAGAAGATGGGGCCAGAGACTGGCTCTCCATCCTTTTGGGGAACACCTACGTGTATGGGTGAGGATTAAAAAGTTAAACACCATCTTCTAGGATTAAGAAGGGCTATTTACCAGAGTTGGAAAATATAACACTTAATCATCTGTAACTCTTGAGCATGGAAGCCTATCTCCTTTCCTAGCCTTGTCCTGGCCAGGCAAACGGTCATGCCTGAAAGGGTCTTCGTTACTCCACGTTCTAGGTTGTGCACTGATTTCTTTTTGAGGCTTTTAGGTTTGTTGCATAAAAAGGGCAGGGAGCAGGGTGTTGTGCCCTTTACCCCACTTAATGACCTACCCCACCCTGCGTTTTAGCATTCGCTAATCCTGGAGCCTGCAGAAGTTTGTAAGGACCATGGATCTCTTTTGTGATGGGCTTTCTTGGAGACCATAGCAACTGTGGGTGGGGTGCTTACGCTGCCCACACCAGAAGACATGTTCAGAAATGACTGGGCGATTGGGCACAGTAGCCCTGAGGGTTCAGGGGGCCACCAGGCAGTTCCTCTACAACCCTCACAGGTGCATCGCACTAGTGTGCACAGGGAAGGGACACCTGTTAACCCAGTATGCAAGGATTCCTCCACCAAATATTTCATCTTCTTGAGATGAAATCTAAAAGACAAGCAGTGACTGATAACTCAGGGTTACTGGCGGTGAGGCCTGTTTTTCCCTGGTTCCCAGCTCCAGGGAGAGAGTCGTGGCACTGCCGGCCGGCTGACCTGATTCCGTCCTGCTGTCGCATGCTAGTGGGCCGTGGCTCCGACTCCGGCCGAGCGGTCACTGCTGACCCCGGGCTGCAGAAGCCAGCGGAGAAAGGGGCCCACCGGCTGCGCCAGAGCCAGCTGGTGCCCTGCACCCCAAAGGCCCGGCAGCCGGCGACCATGGCCATTGCAGTCAAACAGCAGCAACGTCGACAGTGCAGGAGGCCTAGGCCTCGAGTTTTCACTTTCCGACCTGATCACTCAGAGTCTCGCCCCCGGGGCCCCGCCCCCAAAGTCCTGCCCCGCCCCCCCGTGTTCCTCTCCTGGAGCCCGACCCCTGGAGCCCCACCCTCCAACCCGACGGGGCGGGGCAGCGCCTGCCCACCGGAGTAGGTCACTGACTTGAAACTCAGGCCAGTTCCAGCGGTTTGTTTGGTTTAGTCCGGCTGTGAAAGAGTTTAAGGGAGGGGAGAACTGGGTTGGCTTTCTGTAATGACACCAGGAATGTGCCGGATGTTGTGAAACGAGCAGGTGATGAGTGGCAGGAGCTGTGTTACACATTACTAGGCTCGCGCCTCCCACAGGAAACACCCCCATGCCTTGTGGGTGATCCTGGATCGCAAAGACTATTTAGCCTACTAGAACTTGGAATGTTTTGCATTTTCTTCCGGTGCAGACGCGGGAGAACCATATTTATAACTTGGGCTTTCCACTTGCACCCAGGGAAAGCCGGGACTCCTCAGGATCCCAGTGGCTAGATGAGAGACACATCTTACCGTGAAAGGTATTACACAGAAGGAGACTACCCGCCTTGCTTTTTAGTAGTTCTTGCAAATGTGGATATTTGTGGGAGACACAGAATAAATAATCTTAGCTTTTAGGATTGTGTTGTTTCTGGAGGGAGGTGCCATCCCCAGGAGCCTGCACCCCTTACCACATGGTTCTGCAAGGATAACAGTATACAAAGATGCATCCACTAAGTCTCAGAATGCAAACAAAATTTACAAGTGTCAAGAAGTTCCTGAAACTTACAAGATCCACAAGGCTCTCTCCATGTTTTTATAAGTAGTAACCGTTTTTGCTGATCTCCCTGCAAGACATTCAAGGAGTTGCAGGAAAGCAGCCTTCTGTGAGTTTTCACCTGTGCCAGTGAGGGATTTTAATCAGTGCAGCTGCCTTTGGGCTGCCTTGGGGTTGCTCCCCCAAGTAGCTCCTCACCCTATTTCTGTAGGAAACCCCAATAGACTTACTGGTTCCCTAAGCTAGCTTAGGGTATAATTGTTTCTTTGGCCTATGGATGTCTTGTTCATGTCTCCCTAGGAAAAGTCACACACAGAGACTATTAATGAAACATGGTAGCTTAACATGAGTGAAGCTCTGCTTAACATGAGTGAAGCTCTCACTCTCAGCTTTGTAACTCGACAAAACAAAGAATATAGTAGACAATATTTTGATCATTTAAGACTCCTCTACCACCCTTCATCTCTCCATTTTTTTTTAAACTTTTGCTGTATCTAGGAAGCTGGGTTATTCTTTGTTTCCTTGAAGAAACCCAAGATCCCACCGAATTCAGGAGTTTAGAGGGTTGCAATTCTTGGCTTCTGAGTTTTTAAAGCTTGTCTCTTAGGGGTGGAAGAATACAAAGCAAATATAATAGGTTAGCCATGTCTTGTTGGACCAGACAAACTGTAGTGCTGGCCTATGAGTTTTGGAATGATCTCCCTTACTTTAGGGGTGTGGTGTGAGCAATCCAGCAAGTAAGTAGCAACAGGACCCAGATGTGTGTGCATAGAGTGCCAGACAGAGTGTCAGAGGGGGTTGTCTGTGGTAGGAGCCAGGTGATTCAGAACAAGGCTTCCAGCCTGAGGCCAAATTAAGATTTGGGGCAGGAGTAGGGCAAGTAGAGCCTATGGGAAAAGGAAGAAGAGAGTGACTATTATGGCAAGTTGAGAAAGAGCCAGCCAAGTTCCCCTGGAGGAGAATGGCATACAAGTTGAAATGGGCTTAGGTTAAGTTTTTGCCACTAAGCCAAATGGGGTTTTGAAATAGCCTTAATCTCATAGAGCTGGTGGAATGGCTCAGCAGGTAAATGTGCCACCAAGCCTGAGGACCTGAGGACCCATCTGGTGGAAGGGCACTTCTGACTCCTAAAAGTTTTTCCCTGACTCCACAAGTGTGCCATGACATGTGCAGGCATGCAAGTATACACAGATGCACACACTAAATGTAATAGAGATTTTTTAAAACAACAATCAAGCTCATAAAGTTATAGGTTTATATAGTGATAAATACAACATTCTCTCTCTCTCTCCTTGAGGACAGTTTTTTAAAATACCTTAACCTACTCTTTTTTTAAAAGATTTTATTTACTTATTTATTATGTATACAACATTCTGCTTCCATATACATCTGCACACCAGAAGAGGGCACCAGATCTTATAACAGATGGTTGTGAGCCACCATGTGGTTGCTGAGAATTGAACTCAGGACCTCTGGAAGAGCAGCTGGAACTCTTAACCCCTGAGCCATCTCTCCAGCCCTGTTGAGGACAGTTTTATTAGAGTTTAAGTGAAAAGACCCAGGGCAAGCAAGCTGTAAATCTTCGCAACCCAGAGTAGGCAGAGAATAGAGAGGGGAAAAAAAAGCTAAGTCATTTGAGTAAAGTTGGCGTGGAGGTCAGCTCGTGGTGGCAAGCAGTCACAGGGCAGGGATGGAGCTTTAGACGAAGTGCAGAGGAGTGCAAAGTATCAGAAAAAATCATACTTACAATTGGCCGGCATCCAAAAGAGACCAAAAAAAGTAAAAGTTGCAGCTTTCTGACTCAGAAAGGTAGAGTGCGAAAGAACCTCGTGGTGGCTTTGGGGACTGCCCTGTCTGTTCAGACTATCACCCCAAGAGATGCAGTGCGCAGAGAAAAGGCTTACTCAGCTAGTCACATCATAGGCCACAGTCAGCTGAAAGATGCCTCTCACCTTACACAAGGCAGTTTCCCTGAGAGGACTAGAGGGGTTGGTTTGGGGACAATATATCGATAAATAGACTTTACCTCAACAGAGTTGGAGAAAAGGTCCCAAATCCATGGATACACCCTTCTCTTGCATAAAATGGTGTGATGCTCACTTTAAATAATCTCTGGAGTTCTTATAACTTAAATACTAAACATCTCTTCGTTCCAGGGATTTATCATAAACACTTAGTATGCCAAATTCTTTTGTATAAGGCTTTTTTAAAGATAGGATTCATTGCATAGTATCTCTTGCTGACCTGGAACTCGCTATGTCCAGGCTAGTGTCAGACTCAGAGATCTGTCTGCTTCTACCTTCCAAGTGTGTCGCCATACCCAACAACCTTTTGTACATCTTACATTTTTCCAATTTTGAACCTGTAATGCAGAATTTGTCGATGTGAGTGGGGGCTGGGAGCTGGGGGTGGGTGGCTCACACCAATAATGCCCCACTTGGGAGGTAGAGGCAGGAGTAGCAGAAGTTCAGGGCAGTCCTGGGCCACATACTGAGTTCAAGGCCAGTCTGGGCACAGATTCTTGAGTTTATCATTTGCCTTGGACAGAAAACACTCAGCAGCTTCAGGTAAGGGATGAGGAAGAGTGATATAAATATGACAAAGTGTCTGTCTCAAAAGCATACAGCATGAGCATGGACGAGAGGGTGGCATATATAATAAGGCTTTGAGAAAAGGAACAAATTAGAACTCAGAGTATAGACACCGTGGATGGAATGGAAAGTTTCCACAAAGAAAGATGTGGAAATGGACAGCCACTGCAATATCTAGGCAGGAGCTGACATAACTGGGCGACCATTGCATTATCCAGGCAGGAATTGGCGTAAGTGGCTGAAACACGGGTCTATCCTGAGGCAGTGCAAGGCTCTTTGTGAATTCAGGCTGCTTCTCCAGGCCCTGTCTTCCTCCCGCTAATTTTTTTCAGGGGCTGGCTGTCTTTATCCTCTCTTGTTCAGAGCCCTTCTAATCTATTTTCCACACTGTCCTTCTCACAGACACAATTTGATTTCCGGGTTGCTAGCAGGCTTCTCTCTGGCTTTGATTTATGCGCCGTTTGCTGAGCCCCGTGCTGGAGGACGTGTCTTTGCTTCCTTTAACATTCCCTTTAAAGACCTACAGGTGCTTGGAGACCGCTGCAGAAGCTGTGCCGAATAAAAGGAATTCAAGGGAGCCCGGTGTCTCGAGTTTGATGTGGGCATGAAGGAAGATTTAGGCCTCTTCAGGGTGCAGAGAAAGGAAAGTGAAGAAGGGCAGATTTTTCGTTTCTTCTGGAGTGATATTTGAACTGCCTAAAAAGCATCTCAGTTCTCTTAGGAAGAAATGGGATGATGTGGTCAGAGGTACAAGTGCAAGATATAGGTCGGAATTTAGCTCCAGTGATGATCCCTCTGGCGCTGGCAAGCCTGTCTTTCTGATCCCAGCTTCTTCCTGTGTCTGTCTCCCCACCACCAAGGCCGGTGGGAGGGTCAAACACTTCTCAGCCAGAAAGCTTCCGATGTTCATGATCCCCTATATCCAAACATGCTTCTCAGTGCCCCAACAGTATTATTTTATATTTTATTTATAACCCAGCAGCCATCACACAAATGCCTTTTGCAAGCTTCACTTCCTTTATAAGGACCTCAAGTTGAGTGAAAGTTAACAAAGAGACTAGGTGAGAAGTGCACATGGGTGAAATTTACTCTCTTTCCACTTAGCGCACATCATTTTCTGTTTGGTTGGGATTTTTTGTTTGTTTGTTTGTTTTGTTTGTTTTTTTTTTCTTTTTGAGACAGGGTCTCTACGTATCCTTGGCTGGCCTGGAGCTCGCTAGTAGAACAGACAGGTGTTAAACTCACCGAGACCACCTGCCCTGCTTCTGGAGTGCTGGGGTTAAAGATGTGCTCACCGCACCCAGTTTATAGCACAAGTTGTTGAGTTGACTCATTTGCGTTAGATATAACACACTCAGCACCTTCAGGTGAGGGATGTGGAAGAGTGCTATAAATATGACAAAATGTGTGTTCACAGTATCGTACTTACAGATCTCGAGAGTCAGGCCCTTGCTCGTGCATTCTGTAGTGCATCTGTTCCCAGTTGCTATATCTAACTGGTGGGGAGATCAAGCTGTTAGCCACTCCCTATGGTGCTAAAATCCATGCTCAATGCTGTGGCTTATAAAATAGTGGGGACTAGAATCAGATCTCCTCTACAGTACCCTGCCATCTTCTTCCTCTGTTCCTACTCCCCATTCACACCAACACCCTTCCCCCACTTCCTCCCCCCAGCTTTATTAGGATAATAGACAATTAAATACACACACACACACACACACACACACACACATATATATATATATATATATATATATATATATATATATATATGTTCTAGGACATATGGGGTGATCTGTGTGGGTTATCTTATTTATTATTAAACAGGGTCTCATCTACCCTACATTTAGCCTTGAATTTGCAACATAGCTGAGGCTGGCCTTGAACTCCTAAACCTCCAAGCTTCACCTCCCAAGTACTGGCAAGTGTATTTTTCCTTTTTTTCCAGGTAGTTTTGAGACAGGGTCTCACTATATAACCCTAGTTGGTCTGGAGCCTGCCATACAGACCAGGCTTGAGCTTGCATTGGTTCTCCTGCCTCTGCCCCTTGAGTTCTAGTATTATGGGTCTGCACCACCACCCTAGGATTGTGAGTTGGGGATTTAGTTCTGTAGCTCAGGATGTCCCCATTTTCTCAATTCCTCTGCCTCAGTACAGACATTACAGTTATTCACTAGTATACCCAGCCTGATTTATTTTTATAATTACATATTTATTTGTGTATTTCTGTTGTGTGACACTCTTTCTGGGGAGATAAGAACAAATATCTATTAACCCCTGATGTGGAATATTACTTTAACTATGTAAAAATGTGTTAATTTTTTATGTTACAGAATATTACTTTTACTATGTAAAGGTGTGTTACATTTGTTTATGCTGCATTTGTTTAATGATGTAAAGATATGTTGCTTTGCCTGCCTAAGCCACCTGATTGGTCTAATAAAAAGCTGAGTGACCAATAGCTAGGCAGAGGAGGGATAGGTGGGACTGGTGGGCAGAAAGAATAAGTAGTAGAAGGAATCTAGGCTCTGGAAGAGAGAACGAGGGAGAAAGAGAGGGAGACACCTGGGGTCATCTGCCAGACAGACAAACACAGAAGGAGCAAAAAGAATAGGATATACAGAATAAAAGAAAGCTCTGAGGCAAAATGTAGATGAAGAGAAACAGGTTGAAATAAGTTATAAGAGCTAGTGGGACAAGCATAAGATAAAGCTAAGCATTCAGAATTAATATTAAGTCTCTGTGTCATGATTTAGGGGCTGGTGGTCTGAGAAAGACTGCTATACACCCCAGAAAGGGAACCCGTGACAGACAGAAGTATTGATACCACCAAAGTCCAACTAAATAAATCAGCATGTTTATCGAGGTTACTTATAGGTGTATAGGTGAAGGGTTACTTACAGAACACACTAAAGGCCTAGCCCCTATCCCAGCATGAGTGATGGCTCATGAGAGCTAGATCCCTGGAGCTCACTGCATAACTTGCAGGCACCTTGACATGTTAGAGAATCTCTTCCACGGGGCTCGTCTGAGTTTCCTCAGCAGCCCTTACTGATTATATTATCTTGAAGTGGGGTAGGGAACCTTGTATATCTGGTTTTAGGGACTTCCTGAGACTTGTGAATTGTTACTTCCTGTTTTGTTACTTCCTGAGACTTGTGAATTGTTACTTCCTTTAACACTTCCTGAGTCTTTTTTGATTGTTTGTTTGTTTGTTTTTCAAAACAGGCAAGACAGGGTTTCTATGTGTAGCCCTGGTGGTCCTGGAATTCTCTCTAGACCAGCCTGACCTTGAACTTAGAGATCTGCCTATTTCTGCTTCCCGAGTGTCAGGATTAAAGGCATATGCCAACACTGCCCAGCTTCACTTCCTGAATCTTAATGAACTTTCCTCTGGATGGGGTGTTTCAGTTTAAAGGAAATTGCTATACAACTCAGTGTAGCTATGCACATGTCCATATGTGCACGTGTGTGTGTGTGTGTGTGTGTGTGTGTGTGTGTGTGTGTGTGTGTGTGTTAGAGGACTACTTGTGAGAATCCATTCTCTTCTTTTATCATGTGGGCCTTGGGATAAAATTCAGGTCACTGGGCTTGGTGCCAAGCACTGTTACCTAGCAAACCATCTCACTGGCCCCCCAGCCTGGTGTGTCTGATATCTGTATATATTGTGAAATGATCATTAGCATACCCATAACCTCATAGAATTTCCATTTTCTCTATGTTATCAGGATGCTTAGGATCTATTTCCTCAGCAAATCTTAAATGTACGATCCAGTGTTACTAAATGCTTTCCAGTAGGCCTCCCAAACCTATTCTTCCTGCAAAGGTGGAATTCTATGCCCTTTGACCACCATTTCCTCAATTCCTGACCCCTAACACCTGGAAACAACCCTTCTACTCTCTGCTTGATTTCCCTTTATGACATTGAACTCCTGGTCCTCCTTCCTCCACCTCGTAAATGCTGGTGTTACAGATGTGAGCCACCACAGCGGGCACTGTCATATTTTGCAGTTATTTTTTCTCTCCATGCCTGTTCTTCCATATGACACTAAGACATGGTGAGAGCAAGCTCCATACTCTAACTATTCCTGTACCTGCTTCCCTGAGACAGGAGAGAGAATCTAAGCAAGTCTGAGTTTCCAACTTAAGGGACAGTTCTCTCCAGAGACACATGGTGGCGGCCTAATCAAGCAGAGCTACACAGATTCGGCCAGACAGTTTCTCAGCAAGTTTGAAAATAGTGGCAACTCTTTTGAATGTGGCCTCACTGGTCATATCAAGCAGCTATGGATGATGGGAAAAGAAATGTAAAAGACAGCTTAATGAGCAAAACAAGACACTATCTGCAGAGAGACAAACACCTGCTTTCTCTGAACAAGGAGCCCTGCCACCCCAGCTAAGGACACGGCAGAGATTGTGGGCCTCCAGTGCAGAAAGGCTGTGTGCTGGGGAGAAGCAGCTTTTTAAAATTTCCCTCTTCCCATGGAAAATTATTTGCTTATGTGACAGGTCTCAAGTACCCAGGCTGGTCCAGGCCTCTCCTATGTAACTGAGGATAACCTTGACCCTGTCAGGGTCTCTCCCAGGAAGTGCTGAGATGGCACGCACCACATAACCCAGTATTGTTTGGTGTCATGGAGCAGAGCCAGAGCCTCATGAATGCTAGGCAAATGCTCTACCATGGAGCTCTGCCCTAACTTTGAGTTCCTTCCTTTGTTAGTGGTGGGACATTGTGCAGAAAATGAGCTGTGAAAGCTCTGTTGCCTGGGCTAAGTTAATAATTTTTCATGTTATTTTTCTAAGTGTACAAAGCATTAAATATAATAGATACCAGAGTGTGGAGTAACCACCTGTCTATCCCCTGTATGCCCGTATCTGTCCCACCCTTGCTTTCTTGAATTTGCCTTTAAATGGGGACTCATGTATCTCAGACTTGCTTTGAACTTGAGGTGTAGCAGGATGACCTTGAACTTCTCATCCTTCTGCCGGTATTTCCTAAGTGCTGGTCTTCTATCCCTGTACCACCACACCTGGTTTATATAGTGTTGGGGGTATTGGAACCCAGGGCTTCATGAATGCTAAGTACTCTCCCAACTGAGCCATATCCCCAGCCCTACTATAAGACTTTTATAGTTTACCTTTTTATGTGAATAAACTAGATTGTATATTGAATAAGCTGAAGTGTAAAAATGCTGAGGAAACCAACAGAATTCAAAGCTGTGTCAGGAAATGGAATTTAAAGTGTGGTCAAAAACGGCTTACAAATTCAAGCCATCCTTGGCATCATGGTGAGACACTATCTCAAAATAACTGAATGAATAAAGCTTTCAAATCTAACGCAAACTCCTGCTTGCCTTTCTGCACCTTTCCCACCACCCAAATGCTTTGTGGTGTATATGTCTCAGAGACTCCATCCCAAACCCTCTCTCTTTCTTTGTGCCTAATTATATAGTTGTATAAATTTTGAGTGCTGGGCTCTTAGGGATGTACAGCCTTGGTGTGAACTGATATTCCAGTGACTGTGGTTTGCAAGGTTGGCCATGAAGCAGAAGATGCTGGAGGGACAGACACAGGTTACAGAAAACCCTCACTCTTGAGTATAGCTTTACGACAATGTTGAGAGGATAGCCATCATTGGATCAATGCAGAAAAGTCAACAAAATAGAAGGTCATTGTCAACTTGTGTCAACTGGATCAGACAGCTGTGCCTATTGGATTATTTGGTGTGATTGCAAAAGAAAGAATCACCAAATCCTGCTGGGGTTCCAGCATCTTATCTTGTAAGAAATAAGGCACAGTTTGGATATCAGAACTGATTTCCCAGGAAGAGAAGAAACCTTAGGTTGCTACTGTAGATTTACACAATTATGATGAGGCAGCTTTAATTGCCACAATTCTCCTCCCCATTTAGAAAACTGCCAAACCTCAGGGCCACAGATCTCACCTCTGGAGTTGTGGAAGAGAACACTTACCCCAAGTCTGATGTAATCTCACTTATTTAGTGAGTTTCATCCATGTAATTTTTTTCTCAGATTGTCTTTTACTTTGTTTTTACTAACGACCTTCAATATAAACTCTTAAAGCACCAATAAATAAATCAATTCCAAATGAGGTGCTGGTGAGGTTACTCAACCAGTAAAGGAGCTTGCCCCTAAAATCTGAGGACCACCACAACTGGCTAAAACAAACAAACAAACAAACGAACGAACGAACAAACAAAAATGCCTGAGGACCAGAGTTCAAGTTCCAGGACTTACATGTTGGAAGAAGAGAATCAACTTTCGAATGTTATACACACACACACACACACACACACACACACACACACACACACACACACTAGATAGATGATAGATAGATAGATATATAGATAGTAATTAAAAATAAAAAGGGAAAACAGGGTTGAGTTTCACCTTGAGAGCAACCTGATACCTCTCCCATCCCCATACCTAAACGTCAGAGGCAACCTGGGAAAGCCCATAAATCTCCATAGTTCATGGAATTGGAAACGAAATCAAAGTGGTGTTCAAATCAATTATAACTCAATCTTGAGAAATAGAGAGGCCTGTTTTATATTCAAGTTACTCATGTTTTCTAAATATGTGCTTTTCAGATGATGAGATGACTCAGAAGGTAAAAGTTTCTGTTGCCATTCCTGGTGAGTGGAGTTAGATCCGTGGGGCTCACATGATGGAAAGGGAAAAGTCCTCTGACCTCCATATATGTGCCACAGTGCATGTATCCCCCAAATAAACAAATAGATGTAACAGAAACACATTCTATAGTAGGTAGCATAAGATAGAATAACATAGCACAGTGTTTTATAGTCTCCTCTTTTCCCCTAATAAATCATAAATACTTCCATAATTCAATACTTTTCTTACAAATGGACTTTGTATCTAAGAAAATGCAACATGCTATTTTATTTTATAGCTTTACCATAATTTGCTTAACCAGGCTCTCTTGACAGACACAATTTTAATACCATAAATAATACTGCACCAAACAACCTTCTGTAGGATTCTCTCTGTGCATCTCTGACATTCCTCTGAGGTTGAATTCCTGGTTTCTGGTACCTGTTGCCCACTTGTCTCCAGAAACGCTGCATCTCCAGCACTTAAGGAATTTTAAGGATGGGATCATGACCTTGATTTGGGCTTAGAAATGACCTCTTGGTGTCGCTGACATTGCTCTACAAATATTGGAATACCTACTGGCTACATTACCTTGTACTGGAGCACTCAGCTTTGTAGAGTGAACAGCTTCTCAGACATTTTGAAGACTTTCTCTATATTCAGTACTGGAGGAAATGAGCATCAATCAGAGTCCTCTAGAGAAATCCACTAATAGGAGGTGCATGCATTAAAATGTATTAAAATAGACACGGTGATTTATTATGCACCTTGGTTCATGTGATTAGCAGGCTGAGAAGTCCCATATAAGCTGGGAACCTAGGAAACTGAGGGCAGAAGAAGATGGACTGAGATGTTCCAGCTCAAGCAAGGAGACAGGGAGAAAAGAGAACAAAGACCTTTTTATTCTAATCAGGCTTTCAGTGGGTAGGATAGTGCTCAGCCATTTTGAGAAGGGAAATCTTTACTTCGATCACATGTTCAAATGCTAACACCTTCCAGAAACACCCTCATAGGCACACTCAGAGATGATATTTAATTTGAACATGCCTTGTCTTAGTCAAATGGACATGTATTAACAATCACAGTGGTAGAGATGACACCGGTGCAAGGGGAAAGCTCTGATCTCCACAGCTTTGCTATATTAATTATCCATTCCAGGAATCACAACGAGTGAGTAGCACAAACTCTAAAGATAGACCCAGACATTGGAATATTATGGTAAGACTACCAGCAATTGAGGGAATGGCGTATTACAGAATGCCCATGTTAGTGTTAGGCCATCTCAGTGACTCATTTGTAATACAGGAGATGTGGTCTTCTTGTCCAAAGGATGCATATAGAGCAGTCTCCTCTTCTTACTCCTTCCTCACTCACAGAACAGTTCTCTTTCCTTTTGTTTTCAGTATTGTATTTTATTATATTATTTCATGTGTATGGATATTTTGCCTGCAAATATGTCTCTTCACCATGTGCATGGCTGGTGCCCAAAGAGACTAATAGATGACATTGGATCCCTGGAACTATAGTTACAGATGATTGTGAGCCACCATGTGGGTTCTGGAAATTGAACCTGGGACTTCTGGAAGAGCAGCCAGTGCTCTTAACCACTGAGCCATCTCCTCAGCCCCAGTTTGCATTGTTTTTTTTTACACACGAAGAGACGGCTGAAGGGCTGAAGAGATGGCTCAGAGTTAAGAGCACTGGCTGCTCTTCCAGAGGTCCTGAGTTCAATTCCCAGTAACCATACGGTGGCTCACAACCATCTGTAATAAGATCTGGTGCCCTCTTCTGGCATGTAGGGATACATGCAGATCAACTACTGTACATAATAAATAAATAAATCTAAAATAAGAAAAAAGAAAAAAGAAAAGAAAAAAAAAAGAGATGCAGTATTTAACTACCTCCTGCTTTGCTATAGTTTGAATCTGAACTGTCCCTCACAGGCTCATTTTGAGCTCTTTGTTTCTCAGCTATCACTGGTAGTTAGGAGACTGGAACTTTTATGAGGTCAGGCTTAGCTAGTAGAAGTCCTTTGATAGTTAAGTCCCTGGTTCTGACCACTTACTACTTCCAACTCTTCCATGATGTGAGGAGTCTCCACCACCTGCCCCCACTACCATGAACTCCACCATACTTTGATGGGCTGAGACCCTCTGAAACTGTAGCCAAGATAAAGCTTTCTTCCCCAGCTTTTTTTCTGTCAGTACTTTGTCACAAAGATGCTAAAAGTAACTAATAACCCCTTGATTCTTTTCTTCCTGAAACGTGTTGCTTTTCCCATCTTTTACATTCTATCTGCTTGCTCCCTGCCTATTGTATTGACTCTTTTCGTCCCAATGCCATTGTATTACTGTCTTAGTTAATGTTCTGTTGCTGACAGGAAACATCATGACCAAGGAAACTTGTAAAATAAGGCATTTAAATGGGGGTTTGCTTACAGTTTCAGAGGGTCAATCTGTTACCATCATGGCCAGAAGCATGGCAACAGGCAGGCAGGCAGGCAGGCAGGCAGGCAGGCATGGTGCTGGAGAAGTAGCTGAGATCTCACATCTGATCTACAAATTTTAAGGAGAGAGAAAGAAGGAGACTAAGCCTGGTATAGGGTAGGCTTTTGAAACCTCAAAGCCACTCCTAGTGACACACCTCCTCCAACAAGGCCACACCTCCTAATCCTTCCCAAACAGTTTCACTAACTGGGGACCAAGCATTCAAACACATGAACCCATGGGGGTCATTCTCATTCAAACCACCACAATTACTGTCAATGGTTCTTACCATTCACAGTGTGGTGAAAAAGAAGAATGAACCAAGCCTGGGATCAAGTCATCTGGGCTGATGATCAGCCTATCTACATGTGAGAGTCAAGCAAAATGGACTTTCACCAGGAAGGTCTGCACTTCTGAGTAGATGGTTTAGACCTGTGAGTTTCGAAGGGAGGTACTGAGGCCCAGGTAGCCCAGCCCCAACCACACCTTACTCTGAACAGCTCTGTTCTTACCTGTCGTATGGACTGAGTTCTAATCAAAGGTTGAATGAATCCTGTGGATTTGATGCAAGCCAACTTTGAAGGCTGTTAAGCCCAAAGGTGCATGAGGGTTCTTTAACATCGTGTATTTTATCGTTTTGAGTCAGCCTAAAGAATGGGAAGGGTTTCCTTCCTCATAGACACTCCATGGACTGGAGGGGTTGTTTGGTTTTGGTTTTGGAACAGGCTCACACTATATAGCTTAGGCTAGCCTTGAACTTGCTTTGTAACTCAGACTCACTCTCACAGTTCTTCTACCTTAGACTCTTGTGTGCTTTTTATGAATGACATAAACGTACTATAATCCTCCATCTCTTCTTTTTCTCAGAAGTGGATCCTTGTAGGATGTGTACTTTACAGAGGTCCCCAGACAGCATCGAAGCATCGTGTTCTAACGCGTCTGCCCCACTTCCCAGGGCTATGCAATCAGCCCTTCTCCTGACTTGGCATTCTAGGGCATTTGTTTTCTGTGGAAAGCCCTCATGCACTTCCTCCACACACACCTGCTTTATGGAAGAGGAAACTGGGACAGAGAGGACGAGCCATGCTGACCTCGAACAGCAAGCACCATCTGTCAGGAGGATGCCTTCCTCAGGCAGGTTCTTTCCCAGTTGCTACCTCATTCCCTTTTCTGATCTCTTGATAGCACACAACCTGCTTCTCTCACTTTATATTTTCTTCTCATAGGAAACCAGCCTGTCATTGTCTGGCTGCTGTGCCTTGCAAAGGAGAGGCCACAGAGTGAAGGACACATCTGCTCTGTCCAAGGGTCAAGGCCATCCTTCCTATGTGGCTAGAGAATGAGTGACAGGCATTAAGGAGTGCCCTTGTGGTCCAACTCTGTCTCATTAGCTCTATTGCCCTATGTTGCCTTGGGGACATGCATATGTCATGCAAAGAGACATCCCAGAATAACCCAGATGGAACAAAGCAGTTAGTTGTGTTTCAAAGGAACACTGGCGTTTACAGCAGAGTTCATGGGTTCAGAGCCCAGACCTATTTCATTTAGAGAACCGAGCTGTTTTGAAAGGGAAGGGATTTTAATGTTTCATTCTGAAGGCTGAGAGGAAATGTCAAAGAAAGCAATCTGCTTGGCTTCCTTACCTCTTCCTTTTGATAGCACACATAGGAAATGATGACACACCCCTCACAGAGCATGCTAATTGGCTACTACTGCAGGGGAACTGTTGGCTCTTAGCCCTGACTGGCCACCTGAGAGCTGTGGGCTAGGCATCTTAATCCATTCATTCTTGTTGATACCCCAAATGGAAACTGCCAAACAAACAACAGAACAGAAGAACCAGTGACATGGCAGGCATGTGTCTAGTGAAGGTGACATTAAAGGAGCACAGAGTAGTAGTTGGATGTGAGTATCCTGAAAAGGTTATTTCTCTGGGCAGACAAAAAGTCAATTAAAATTAAAATTAAAAAAAAAATTGATGTGTCTGTGTGGGCATATTCATATGTGTGCAGGTGTCAGTGGAAGCCAGAAGAGGGTGCCAATCACCCAAGAACTGGAGTTACAAATGGTTGTGAACAGAAGTGGGTGCTGGGAATTGAACTTGGGACTTCTGCAAGAGCAGTATGCTTTCTTAACCACTGAGCCATTATCTCCAGCCCAAGCTTTATTTTATTTTTAGTTGTATATATGTGCATGTGAATGCAGGTGCCAAAAGCCAAAGGTGTCAGGTCTCCTTGGAGCTGGAGTTTTAGGTGGTTGTGAGCCACTGATGTGGGTGTTGGAAACTGAAGTTGGGTTTTCTGCAAGAGCAGTACATGTTCTTAAGTGCCAAGTCTCCCTTCTAGTGCCTTCTTCTTCTTCTTCTTCTTCTTCTTCTTCTTCTTCTTCTTCTTCTTCTTCTTCTTCTTCTTCTCCTTCTCCTTCTCCTCCTCCTCCTCCTCCTCCTCCTCCTCCTCCTCCTCCTCCTTCTTTTAGATAGGGTTTAAAACTAGCCCAGACTGATGTGGAACTTCCTCATGGCTGAGGATGGTGTTGAATGCCTAATGATCCTCCTCCGCCCCCCAAGTCACTGAGATTACAAGTGTATACCAGTAAGTGGGTTCACACTCAGTGCTGGGGATCAATTCCAGGGACTCATGTATGTTAGGCAAACACTCTATCAACTGAGCTGTATTTCTAGTGCCCAAAAGTCAACTTTTTAAAATTCAAGATTGAACCACAATGAGAATTAGAATGACAACCATTAAAAACAAGCAAGCAAACAAACAAACAAAAAACCCCAAATCCAGAAACTAACAAGTATTGGTGATGATGTGGAGAAATTGGAACTCTTGTGCATTCCTAGTGGAAATATGAAATGACTTGCCCTCTGAAAATTAAACATACAGCTACCAGAGGACCCAGAAATTCTGCTTCTATGTATATGCCCCAAAGAAAGGAAACTGAGACCTTGAAGAGATGTTTGTACTTCAGTGTTCATAGAAGCATCATGTCCAGTAGCCCAAAGGTGGAAGCAATACAGGTATCTATCAACAGATAAGGAGAAGATGTGATATAAATACCCAATGCAATATTAGTCAGACTTAAAAACATTCAGGTGCTGTGACACAGAGGAAGCCTGCCATGGTAGTTTGAATGAAAATGGCCCTGGAGGCTTATTTATTTGCATACCTAGTGCTCAGCTGATGAACCATTTAGGAAGGATCAGGAGGTGTGACCATGTTGGAGGAGGTGTGTCACTGGGAGTGGGCTTTGAGGTTTCAAAAGCCCACACCAGGCCCAGTGTCTCCCTTTCTCTGCCTGCTACCTGTGGATCATGATGTAAAGCTCACAGCTACTGCCCCAGCTCCGTGCCTGCCTGCTTCCTCCATGATTGATAATGGACAAACCCTCTGAAACTGTAAGTAAGCCCCCAATTAAGGGTTGCCTTGGTCCTGGTGTCTCTTCATAACAATAGAGCTAAGACAGCTCAGAACATCACGGTAACTGACATAAGCCAGACACAAGTGGGTAGAATATGGCTTCACCTATTGATCCTTCTTGCTGCTGAGCCCAGAACTGTTGGATGAGAGAGAGAGAGAGAGAGAGAGAGAGAGAGAGAGAGAGAGAGAGAGAGAGAGAGAGAGAGAGAAGAGAGAGAGAGAGAGAGCAGAATGTGGTTGCCAGGAGCTATGGGAGGAGGAAATGGGAAGATAGTGTTTTAACGGGGAATGGTTCTGTTTTGCAAGATGAAAATATTGTGGGATTGATGGTGATGGATTGTTTAGCAGGGCATGTGTGTTGCTCAGGCCCACTTAAATGAAGGCAGGATACTAAGTTATGTCATGTGTATTTTTACACACACACACACACACACACACACACACACACACACACACACACACACACACACACACACACACGAATCCAGGACTGGGTTGGGTTGGTAAAGTGCTTGCCTCTGATGGGATTTTCAGACTGTGACCTCCACACTCCCTCTTGCTTTCATGGATTCCTTTCTTGGCTAAGGTGTGAGCTGTTACCCCTTTCGCCAGCCCCTCTCCACCCCTTTTGGGTTCCAACCTATCCTCTTCTAAACTAGTTATAAAACTTCTCTCTTTCCATCTTTCCCTTCTCTGGACACACTGCTGTTTCAGGCAGTTCTAACTAGTCTTGGGCCCTCAGTGAACTGAATACATTTCCACTGTGGGTTTGGCCTCATCAAGAACCATAACAGTCTCTCTCTTCTGGCTCCTGCTGGTTTCCGACTGTTGGTCAGTTTGTTTTGAGGCAGGGAGGGGAGTGGGGCACAGCACAGGAGCCTGACACAAAGACAGCCTCTCTGTTCCCCCAGCACTCTTGGATGCTTGGTGGGTGGTTCTTGGCCACAGTCATTCATCCTCCTTTCACAGTGCCAGCTGGACCTTTATCCCTTCTTGTGCTGCCGTGCCAGCTCCAAGTATGAAAGGATAGTTCTTCATTGAGGGCCAAGTGGAGCCTCTACCCCACCCATTCTCAGAGAACCTTCTTAGTCTGGGCCATGTCTATAGTGCCAAGAGATTATCTCTGTGGCTTGGGGTGAATTTTGAACTAAATTGACATGGAGACCAGCAATGGAGCTTGGCTTTCTCTTTGGCTTCTGCTCTCTGCCTGAGCTCTCTTCCTGGAGGTCCAGGGCTTTGTGTTGGGCTAAGACCTACCTTGCCAGGTTCTTTGCTTGGGATCCCTGAAAAGGTTTTCTCAGGCCACTATTGTCAGATGAAAGTTTTGGTACCACCCATTCAGCTACTGGAACACAGAGGCCCTGCCATAAGAGTCTTTTCATTTTCTAAAACTAATTGAACTACCCCCACCCTAAATTGGGACTCAGTTTTGAGGGGTTGGGTGGGGGTGTAGCTCAGTGGATAGAGTGTTTGCCCAATGTGCATGAAGCCCTAAATTCAGGCTTCAGGACCCTGTAAACTGGCCTGTTGACACATACCTACAATCTCAGCAAAGGTGAGATGGAGGCCAGAGGGTAAGAACCTCAAAGTCATCCTTGGCTACACAGTGAGAGTAAGGCTAGTGCTGCATGAAAAGGAAAAGAAAGGAAAAACCCCAGTAGGGATTTTTCTGCAACTCAGATCTTAATCCTTTTAAAGATCCACATATCCTTTCTCCGTCACATCCAGTAGCAGCTGTGTAACACATGCCATGACTTTCACCAAAGTTCCTAATGAGTCTCAAAGAAGTTTAGAAAGTTAAGGAGAGCCTTGGAGTTCCCCAGCCTTACTCCACACACACACACCCCTGAGCCTTTCACCTGGATGTGGCTGGAGTTAAGTGGATTCTTGGCAGCACGTGTGTGGAGGCTGGTGTGTGAGTCTCTCTGCACCTGGGTTATGGTGACTATACACGCAGCCTCCTTTCAGCAATATTAGTGTGTTCAATGGGGCCAGAGTTCATTCCCACCATGCAGTGGGGCACAGTTCATTCCCACCATGTACCTCGTGCAAGTTTCAATCCCATCTCCACAAAGGAGTGCTGGGAATATAGATTCAAGCCACCACATCTGGCTTAGAAAAAAAAAAAAAAAGTGTGTTTCAAGGATCAAACTCAAGTCACCAGGCTTGCAAGGCAAATGCTTTTTTTATCTTCTGAGCCAACTCACTGGCCTTTTATTTTCTTTTGAGACATGGGCTCATTCTATAGCGCAGGCTGATCTTGAGCTCAATATGCTCCTGTCTCAACCTTCTGAGTGCTAAGATTGCAGGAACTGGCCATGTTCCCAGCCGTCTTCTGTACAGGATGATTCTACAGCAGAGTGGGTTCTGGAAATGCAGGCATCTCACCGTGAAAGAGTTCTTGGGGGAATTCATACAATCAAGGGAAGAACTCCAGCAACTGGAGGCTTGGGCATGCCCCAAGCAACGGATGTCTCTTCAAGTCAGTGAACAGGATTTGGAGGGCTTATGGAACTTTTGTGTGAGAAACCAAACAAAATATATGATGATGTTAATGGTGAGTCAATGCCAGAGATGCCTCTATGCAAAATGAAAACAAAATCCAAACCCAAGCAAACAAAATGAGCAGCAAATGTGTCTTGTGCATCCTAGGAGCGCTAATGTGGATGAGAAAGTGGGTCACTGAGGGAGACCCAGGTGGAACTGTCTGTCTAGAGATCACCTGTGATATTCCTGAAGGTCTCTCTGGACATACCAACATACCCCCTGCCATCCCACGGCATCCTCTGCCTTCCCTTCTTGAGACCTTGGAACCCCTCTGCCTGTTTCCTTCGCCCTGTAGAAAAGCGGGGAGAAGAGGGACTGGTGGGCACAGGACTTCAAAGGACTCTGCTCAGGTGTCACAGGGCGCTGCCACACTTCCCACATAGTGTCTCACCATCAACAACTTTTCTTTGTTCTGGACATACCTGCATGACCAAGTCCTACCTGCATGTCACCCTAGGCTTTCTGTTGTCCTCTGCTCTCCAGGACAAGACCTCTACCTACTGATCTGCCACTTTTTTCATCTCTGAATAACCAGGATGGGGATGAAGGAGAGTCACTGGATTAGCGAGCATATATCGAGCGCCAACGACGTACCAGCCATTGTTCTGTCTGGGCTATGGCAAGCCCCAAACCTGCTGTGTGTAGAGCACTTCGCTGTTTAGTGGCACTTGGTTTCTTTAGTGGCATTTGGTGGTGAGGTTGGGGGTTCCTCTGTGTAACAGCCCTGACTGTCCTAGAACTGGCTCTGTGGACCAGGCTGGTCTTAAACTCACAGAAATCTGAGTGCCGCTGCCTTCCAAGGGTTGAGATTAAAGGCATGTGCCACCACACCTAGCTCTTTCTCCATTTTTAATGTAAAAAGTAAATATGGGGGCAGAGAAAATGGCTCAGAGGTTATAGACATAATTTTAAAAGCAATAAAAATAAAGCAAAACTTGTGAGCTGTTGAGATGGCTTAGAGGGTAAAGGTACTTGCTGCTAAGACAGAAGACATGAGTTCAAGCTTTGGGACCCACATAGTAGAAGCAGAGAAACACCCTTGCAAGTTGTCCTCTGACCTTTATACTTGTGCTATGGCATGTGTGTTTGTGGACACACACACACACACACACACAAACACACACACACACACACACACACACAGAGAGAGAGAGAGAGAGAGAGAGAGAGAGAGAGAGAGAGAGAGAGAGAGCAAACATAAGAAACAATAGCAAAATCCCAAGGAAACTTGCCAGCGTAGCCAGTATTTGAGAGTACAGTTCAGTGATGTTAAATATATAATATTGTTCTGTAACCAATTGTGCTGGCTAGTTTATGTCAACTTGACACAAGCTAGAGTCATTTGGGAAGAGGGTACTTTAGTTGAGAAAATGTTCCCACTAGATTGGCCTATGACCAGTTATTTTCTTGATTGATTGATGTGGGAAGGCCCAGCTCACTGGGCAATGGCACCCTAGGTTCTATAGGAGAGCTGGCTGAGCAGCCATGAAGAGCGAGGCAGTGAGAGCTCCTCTGTGGCCTCTGCCTCCAATCCAACACTGACTTCCCTAGATGATGAACTGCAAGCTGTAAGCTTAAATAAACCCTTACCTCTCTGAGTTATTTTTGGCTACAGCATTTTAACACAGCAATAGACACTCTAAAAAACTCCAGTCTCGACAAATCTGTCACCTTGCCAAACTGTAACTCTGCACTCACTATACAGCAAATTCCATTCTATCCTCTTCTTCCAGCTGCTGGTGATCCACCATTCTACCTCTGTTTCAATGAATAAGATGGCTTTTGACACCTCAGAGAAGTGGGATCCTTCATGTCGTCTTCTTTGTGACCGGCTTCTTTCAGTATCACATCCTCGAGGTCCATCCATGTGGTGGCCTGTGAGCCTAGTCTCCTGGGCTGCCATGGTGACCTTACAAGTTGGCTTTGAGTCACAGTTTCCAGGTAGGAAAACTGAGGCTTAGAAGGATAAAACGATTGCCCAAGATTATATAATGGGCCGAATTATGCACCCTCAGTTCTCCCCACCCCCATTGCCTATAAATGTGACCTTATTTGAACATAGGGTTTTTGTGTACATAATTAAGTTACGTACCTGGACATGAGGCCACCCTGTGTTAAGAGTGATCTCTAAACACAGAAACTAATGTCTTTCCCTGGGACATCTGGGTAGGATAGTCACAAAAACAAGAACCACGGAGATCTATAGTTACTTTCCTAGAAAGCCTTGGGGTTCCACTCAGTGTTGCATGAACTTGTCCTGTGCCCCTCTGGCTTCTCTATCTTACTTTCTTTCTCTGACACACTCGGATGGACTGGTCAGCATTGATCACGTTTGTCCTTTCCTCATTGTGCCTCCAAACATTACTCCTATCTGTCTCCACACTCAGTGGCAGGTAGCCATTGACCTCCAAAGGTCAAGGAGCTCTTTCTTTGATGAAATGGACTATTCTCTTCTTCTTCTCTTGAAGCTGGTTGTTCTTGCATCTTCCCCTGCCCCTGCCTTCATGAGCATATTTGGATCTGTGTCATTGTCCATTTGGCTACAGAGCCATGTCTGCTTTTCTCCAGCTGCTACTCCTAGTGCAGGCAAAGTCATGTGTGGCAGCAGAGACCGCACAGCTCCACATTGCTGCACGCAGTGCCCTGAGGAGTCTCCTTAATCTTTTAGGGCCCTCAACTCAGATAAAACTAGACCTCGGCCTTGACACAGAAAACTATTTCAGGATGAGCCAGTAATAAGCAGACTTGGTTTATTAAGAATAGAAAGAAAGGTGCCTGGGGAAAGAGTAAGGCACACCCGAGGCCATGGGTATGGACTTCTCAAAGGAGAGTTGCTCTAAGTGTCCTTTCGGTGTCTGTGTATAGGATTTTTGGAAGCTTCTGGAACTTCATTTGTGTAGCAGGTTTCTCCGGGACCCTCTCTTCCTCTGTCTCTAGTCCCCTTTCTAGTAATTGAGATGGCAGGGTGGCCCTGGAGATGTCTTGGGTGGGATCCCAAGGATAAGGAAAAGCCAGGAGTCACTAGTGTTGCTCAGGGTTTTCTGGTGAGATTCCTAGAAAGTTGCAGTTTTATGGCTGGGAAGAAGGAAAGGCCTTAAGCAAATGTTCATTGTGTTGCAATTCTTGATTCTCATCTGGAGAGAGGCCTTAGCAGCTACTATCCTTCTCATGTGTAGATTTTTCTCTTCCTTTCTGTTCTGTCTCAACAGTGACAAGCCATGTACAGGCTAAGTGCAGCTGGAGTGCCTGCCCTTGGCAGCCCTTTAGCTCTGATCTCCCAGGGGACACCTATTGTTTTTGGTTCCATCTGGCCCCTGTGTTGTTCCTCCTAGTGCAGGCTAGCCCAGCACTGGCCCTCTGCTCCATTCTACTCAACTTCTATAGAGGACTCTCCCTGGCAGTGACTAAGTGCCCTTACAGTGTCTCTTCATGAGCTCTTTTATTTCCTCAAGTGGCTGTTGTCATTTGAAATGTCTGCCCTTCTCCCCTGTGCTGATTGAGGGTCAGGCTCTGTGTTGGCCTTGAACAATTCAGGGTTGAGGCTAATTTCACTTGATGTAGGAAAAAAGCTAAGCGAAGCAAACAAAAGGTCGAGAAGCGCTTGACAACCCCTCTTCCTGGCCCTAGGGACCCACTGACGACACTTCTGACTTTGAGTCGGAGATTCTACAGCTCTGAGAGGGATGGCAATGGCTGTGAGCTTTATTTTCTTGGGTGGTTGTGCGAACAGTGCTAGTTCTGACTCCAGAGTTAGTCTCTGAGACGGGGCAGGGAGCACAGCTCTGTTTCTCCAATCCACTTCCCTTGGTTTTTAGCAGTATATGGCTAGGCTGATGCAGCATTTTACAAAGTGAGTCCTTAGGGTACGGGCCAACCTAGTTTCTCAGATTATTATTGTTCCTCAATAAAAGTGTTCCTTGAGTCAAGGAATCTGAGAAGTGTTTTGGGCCTGGTGAGATGACTTGGTGGGTGGAGGCCCTCCCTGTCAAGTTTGAGGACCTGATTTGATCCCTGGGCCCACATGGTAGAAGGAGAGAGCCTCGTCTTGCAGGTTGTTCTCTGACTGCCATATAGGAGCATGTAAACATGCTCATGCATGTGCACGTGCACACTTGCACACACACACACGATGATTAACTAAATTTAATTTTGAAAATTAAAATAAAACAGTGTCCAGCCAGGTATGGTGATGTTTCTAATGTTTGGGAGGTGGAGGCAGAGAATCAAGGTTCAAAATCATGCTCAGCAACATAGGGGGTTCAAGACTAGCCTGGGCCACAGAGACACTACCACAAAACAGAACACCAAGCCCCAAACCCCAAGCCAAAACCAACCATATCAAACCCAAACAACAACAAAATCAAAATAGCATTGATTAGGTTCTTCATTGCATAACTTCTTGGATAACTGAGTCATGAAACTGAGGGCCATGTGTGTGGTCACCTGAGGTGCTGGGGACGGAAGCCTGGGAAAGAGCCTTGCCTGCAAGTAGTTACTAGTCTGTAGCAAACAGACTTCACACAAGGGGCTACCCACTAAGTCTACCTTTCCAGTGCTACAAAGAGGAAAGGTGAACTCCAGGGAGAGTCGGTTTGCCACCAGGCTCTATCTGGTCTGGCACTTCAGCAATGACTTCCTGGGGAAATAATGTCCACATTAAGACTTGAAGGAGAAGCTGTTTTCTGGGGGACAGGGGTGTGAGTGGGAAGCATCTCAGGCAGGACTGAGCACACACAGTAGCTCGGAATGGGAAAGTGTTCCAAGGCTCTGTGGGACTTTGAAAACCAAAGAGAGCAGAGAACCCCTTCCTCACTCCACCCCACACCCCCACCCAGATTCTGGCTGGTTTAGGGACTAGTGTTGGCTGTGGTGGCAGAGAAAATTCTATCAGGGATTCTGGAGACCAGGGCTATAGTGGTAATGCTGTCATTAATTTATGAAGAGCAGGCTCACTCTATTTAGCCTTGCTTTTGTTGTCAATAAAATCTGGAATAAAGAGCAAGACTGTGGAAAGTCTTTCAAGCTATGCTTATTTTATTTCTATTTTATTGACTAGGGCTCGTGTGTCCCAGGTTGGCTTCAAACTCACTGTGTAGCTGAGGATGACTTTACTTTATGCCTCCAACCCCTGAGAGCTAGATTTACAGGTCTCCACCATCTGTGTGTGTGTGTGTGTGTGTGTGTGTGTGTGTGTGTGTGTGTATGTGTGTGTGTATGTGTATGTGTGTGTGTGTGTGTGTGTGTGTACACACACACACACATATTGGGTTGGTTTTCTAGTTCTTGGTATATAGAGGAAGAAAATAACATTAATCATCAGTGAGAATATTTTTAAGCAGGAAGGGATATTAATAAAATAAAAAATGCAATAAATTTATCATTAATTTTAAGTAAATAATAGTGATAACTCAGCTCCATGAAGGATGATGTGGGAAGGTGCAGTATGGTTGCCACCCCAAAGCTTTGGGAGACCTCTGTGGCTTAGGTATGGCTTGAGTGGTCCCACAAAGCCTCATGTGTTGAATTTATTCCCTGTTGTAGAATATTAGGGTAAAAACTTAATCCCAATATAGTGTTCTGAGTTGGAGTTCATGGGTGGTGATCAGGATTAATAAGGCCATCAGGGTGAGGCTCCATGATTAGTGATCGTGGCTTTACAAGGAGACAAGCAAGAAGGAGCATACACTTAGATACTATCAGTCTCTTTATCTAATGCCCTCTTCCATCTTGGGACACTGTCAGCAAGGCTGTCTTAGTCACTGCTCTATCGCTGTGAGGAGACACCATGAGTATGGCAGCTTTTATAACAGAAAGCATTTAACTAGGGGATTGTTTACAGTTTCAGAGGCTTAGTCCATTATCATCATGGCAGGAGCATCCAGACAGGCAAGGTGCTAGAGAAGCAGTTGAAAGCTACATTTTGTTCCACAGGCAGAGAGAGAGAGAGAGAGAGAGAGAGAGAGAGAGAGAGAGAGAGAGAGAGAGACTCTGGGCCTTTGAACTCATGGGCTTTTGAAACCTCAAATCACACCCCCAGTGACACACTTCCTCCAACAAGGCCACACCTCCTATCATTTTCAAATAGTGCCATTCCCTGATGACTAAGCTTTCAAGTATATGAGCCTATGGGGGCCATTCTCATTCAGAATACCACAAAGGATATAATCAGATGTACCTTCAGACTTGAAACAGAATCATGAACTGAAATAAATCACCTTTAAAAAAAATAAGTCAACCAGACTTGCCCAGCATGGTGGCACAAATCTTTAATCCCAGCAAGAGGCAGAGACAGGAGGATCTCTGTGAGTTTGAGGCCAGCCTGGTCCACATAGCGACTTGTAGGCCAGCAAGGCTATATAGCTAGACCCTGTCCCCAATAAACAATAGTTATCTCCCCTCAGATATTTTGCTACAGCAACAGAAAACAAAACTAAACTAAACTAACACATCGACCTATGTAAGAGGCCCTGTGCTCAATAGGACTTTATGTCAACCCATATTTATTGACAGCTCTATTTGAGGGGCTCAGTAAAGAAAACACAGAAATGGCTGCTCCATGATTGGGGGGGTGGCTTATTGGACATAAAAAAGAGAGAGAACATTCAGAGGCATCTGGAAGAGTCTGAAATAGAGAGAAAGAAGTAAACTGGACTTGGCCAGCACTAGGGCATGGAAAAATCAGTAATGTTATGAGGGAGATAAGTAGGGAGGTGCAGCAGGCCTGGGAGTTTAGGGGAGAAGGTAAGATGGGCCAGGATGCTAGTGTAGGGCTTTGAAATGTATCATTGATAATTGTGGCTAGGGACTGTAGGAGTCTGGAGGCCAGTATGGACTTTGATAAGCAATCTCTGGTATAAGTCAATGGAGAGCTATTGGTCCTCAGCCAGAGGCAAGGGAAATAACTCCTTTTGGAGGAGTCTGTTTCACAAGTTCCTGAGAAATGCTGGCTTTTATCTAACTGCCAGAAATCCTTCCATAGTCCATCTTGAGCTAAGCCAAGGCTGTCATTTCTGGACATATGCTCTTCCTTAGACCTAACAACAGCCATTATTTGTTAAGTATTATGGGGAAACAGACCTCTGAATACAGCACCCACACTTCCATCACCATCTCCTCCCTTTCCTCCTCCTCCTCCTCCTTTCTTTTTGAGAGGGTCTGACTGTGTGACACTGGCAGTCCTGGAACTCATTATGTAGACCAGGCTGGCCTCAAACTCACAGAGATCCACTTGCCTCTGCCTCCTGAGTGCTGGGATTAAAGGTGTGCATCACTACTCTTTTCTTTCAGGACAGTGACACAGATGAAGGGTCTCACAGACACTGAGGAGTCCAGGGAGTTGTTGGGAATCAGTTGCATTGCTTCCTCTCAGCCTACTCCTGTCTTGGTAAGAGTGAAACCCAACAGCAGTGGCATGGAGCAGCCTTACATCTCGGGAACCCAGCAGACCTCACTGAAGCACAGGCACCTTGCAGAGGAGCATGTATTGTATAAGGTAACACACTTGCTCAATGCGCCAACAAAGATGCCTGGTTTTAAACTTCTGTCTCAGAAGAAAGATGTCCTGTGGCATCAGCTGGTAAATTAGGATGAATAACAAGCAAAACCGTTGTGTTCTACGATCTTGATTTCTTCTTTTCTCTTTCTCTTTTTTTCTTTTTTGATAGTTAACCTCTCTCCCATTGTGGGATATTTGTGCACCGTGTGAAGATGTATTACTGTGATTGGTATAATAAAAAGCTGAATGACCAATAGTTAGGCAGGAGGTATAGGTGGGATTCTGAGGAAAGAAAGGAAGAGGAGGAGAATCTGGGTACACAGGAGAAGCCAGGAGACACGAGAGGAAACAGGAGATACAAGATGAAAGAAAGGTAAAAAGGCCACATGGCAAAATATAGATTGAAAACAGCAAGTTAATTTAAGTTATAAGAGCTAGTGGGATAAGCCTAAACTAAGGCCAAGCTTTCATAATTAATAAGAACTCTCTGTGATTATTTGTGAGCTGGCGGTCCATAGAAAAAGTCCTACTACACCCTCTCTCTTTTTTCAGGCCCTTGGGCCAGATCCTTTTGTCCCATTTCTCCTTCTCCAACTCACCTTTGTTGAGTTGTTGTTGTTATTCTCAGATTATGTCACTTGAGGATTTTAGCATGGTGATGCATGCCTGCAATCCAGGTATTTTAGAGGCAGAGGCAAAAGGAAGCTATCCTGATTGACATAGTGAGTTGCAACACAGCCAGGATTATATAGTAAGACTCTGCCATAAGCAAACAAAGAAACAAAACAAAACAAAATGCTAAAAAAGAATTTAGGAGGAGGTATTGAGTGCCTGTCTGACCTGGCTCCACCGTAGATGCATACGCAGTGAGAAACCTTCTCTCAGGCTGTTGTGTCCAGTCAGTGTAATGCTGTTGCAAAGCACCACAAATGAAATTCATCACTGCAAATCTGGAGGACAAAAGGTCAAGGTCAAGATTGGCAGGGTTGCCAGGCAGTGGTGGCACAAGCCTTTAATCCCAGTACTTGGGAGGCAGAGGCAGGTAGATCTCTGTGAGTTTGAGACCAGCCTGGTCTACAAGAGCAAGTTCCAGGACAGGCTCCAAAGCTACACAGAGAAACCCTGTCTCAAAAAACCAAAACCAAACAAACAAAAAGATTGTCAGGGCTGAGGGGAAGATTCTGTTCTAAGCCTTTCTCTTCTCCCTGGCTTGTACACACTCATCTTGTCCTCATGTCCCCGTCTTTCTTCCACACCTGATAATCTTAGAAGGGCCTTCTCATGAGACTGCATATCAATTTGAATAACTCTTTGTAAACATGGGTGCATTCTTAGCCAATGGGATAGGACTTTGGCTTGTGGATTTGTACAGACACAACCCAACATGTAATAGTGTAATAAGTGTCTTAGTTAAGGTTCCTATTGCTGTGAAGAGACACTATGACCATGGCAGTTCTTACAAAGGAAAACATTTAATTAGGAATGGCTTACAGTAGAGGATTAATCCATTATGATAATGGCTTGGAGCATGGTAATGTTCAGTCAGACATGATGCTGGCTACATCTTGATCAAAAGGAAACAGAAAGTGGACTAATTGTCACACTGAGGGAAGCTTGGGCTAAGGCACCGCAAAGTGACATACTTTTCCTAAGGAGGCCACACCTACTTCAACAAGGCCATACCTCCTAATAGTGCCACTCCCTTTGGAAATATGGGGGGAAATTACATTTAAACTACCACAGGAAGATTATTTTTTTTTAAATGGAGGTATTTGTGATATTTTGTTAGTTAGATACCTGAGTGTTCTGGGGTAGAGCCAGGACTCTGTCTTTTTTTTTTTTTTTTGGATTTGGTATTCAACCCAAAACCACAAATGTCCTAAGCAAATGACCTAGACCCCATATCCTTTATTTATTTCTTACTTTGTGTGTATATGTACATGTCCAGTCTGTATATGTGGTGGGGCAAGACAGTGCAGAGGTTCCTCCATCTTGTATTCTTGCTGAGGCCATTTGAGGTTTAACTAGAATTTGAGCTCCTTGATGGAGAATATGATGGAAAATTACCCAACTCTATTCTGGGAACCCAAGGTCAAGTACCCTGGTGAACTTAGCTTCTGTTAAGCTGCCTGCTTGTCCAAATTTCCCCCCTGCAGCTGCCAAGCAAGATACCAGGATGTGGTTTTACTCTTCAAAGCCCCTTACTGGCCTGGCATTGGTGGCACATGCCTTTAATCCCAGCACTCGGGAGGCAGGGGCAGGTGAATCTCTGTGAGTTTGAGGCCAGCCTGGTTTACAGAGTGAGTTCCAGGACAGCCGCCAAAGCCACAGAGAAACCTTGTCTCAAACCCCCCCCCCCCAAAAAAAGCCCCTTACCCTAAATACTCCGAGCTACACGTATGTCTTGAGTACCTGAGTGTAATCCCAGAGGGCTGGAATAAAGACGTTCAATTGGCTGTAGACTGTAGATAAAAATGGGAAGGGGAGATGATTTACCTGTCAAGTGCAAGGACCAAAGTTTGGATCCCCAGCACCCATGTAAATGGGTGGATATCGTGGTCTGCCCGTGATCCTGGAGGGTAGAGACAGAGTTTCCTGGGAACAAGCTGGAAACTAGACTAGTTGAACTGAAAAGTGAGAGTCTGCCTCAATATATAAGGTGGAGAACAACTGAGGAGGACTCCTGACGTCCACGTCTGGTTTCTACGTTCACACATACATACATGTGCATTCATACACATCTGAATATACACACCCACCTACCCCCCCACACACATACATACAACACAAATACATATGAAGTTTAAAAAAAGATCAAAAAAGAAAAAAGGAGATTCTGTGCTCAAAGCTCCAGGAGCTGCCTGTCCTAAATTGAAGAGAGTAAGCCTTGCCTTTCAACTCAGCCTCTCAGTACTGGCCCTGGAGGTCTGCTAGGCCTGTTGTGAAAGCCCAGGTCAGAGACCCTTTGATGACTTCCTGCTTCAAAGAAAGCAATCCACCCTGCCTACAAACTAGGAAAACGGTTGTGTAGCCAATCAGTCTACTCCTCCCCAGGGTGTAATAGCCACAGGCACTGTCTGGAGCCAGATTGCCTGGCCTCAGGAACACCCACCATAACCTCTCACTACATCATCTTTGGGGAGTTGTTTAGCTGTACTGTGCCTCAGATTCCTCCTCCCTTCCCCCTTTTCTTCATCCCTCATAGAATTAAATGACTACATCACCTCAAAGCTGTGCCCAACATGGAGCCTCCTGCCTCCACATGTTGGGTCACGCCATCTCAGTTTTATTGTATTTCTCCTTTATTTGTTCTCTCCAGTTCCAATTTTCTTCCTCTCCACACTGCCTCTTCCTGCACTTTTAGTCAGTGTTCCTCCATTTTCAGACATATGTGAGTGCAGATGGTACCCGATTTACACTGGTTCAGCTTCTGATTTTTCAACCTTACGAGATGGGAAAATCCCTTCATGTAAAGTTTTGGGTTTCATTTTCAATATAGTAATCAATATGTTGCTTAAAATAGCCAGGCATAGTGACATATACTCTTAATCCCAGCACTTGGGAAGCAGAAGAAGGTGGATATTTGTGAATTCAAGGCCAGCCTGGTCTATATAGTGAGACTCCATCTAAAAGAAAAAAGAAGATTATTAATATTAATAATAATAAGAAGAAGAGAGAAAGTTGCATGTGATTGTCAACACTTTAGTATGAAATAGGCTTATATAAGATGACTTGCCCTACAGGAAGCTAACATGAGAGTTCTGAGTGCAGTTAATGAGGCCTATGCTATGATGTTCCATAGATATAAATGTTGTGGTAGTTTAAAAGAAAATGTCTCCCAAAGGGAGTGGCATTTTTAGGAGGAATGGCTTTGTTGGAGTAGGTGTGGTCTTGGAGGAAGTGTGTCACTGTGGAGGAGGGCTTTGAGGTCTCTTATATGCTCAAGTCACGCCCAGTGACACACTCCACTTCCTGTTGCCTGCATATCAACACGTAGCCCTTACCATGTCTGCCTTCATGCTGCCATGCTCTCTGCCATGATGATTCAGGGTTTAACTTTTGAAAATGTAAGCTACCACAATGAAATCTTTTCCCTTATAAGAGTTGCCATGGTCATGGTGTCTCTTCACAGCACTAGAAACCCTAACTAAGACAGTTGTACATAGCACATTTTTTCCTTAAGATATTTTTAGTCTGCCATTTGTTTTGTGTATGTGTGTGTGTGTGTGGGGGGGCTGCTAATGGCCTCATAGGCAGAGGAGCATCCAAATATCACTGCCATTGTTTTATGTTTGCTGAAAGTTTATGAAGATATATTATGTTACATGTCTTGTATCTATGTTTGTTATTGGCTTTTGTCATTAAGCCTCTGTAATCAGCCTGGTCCATTCCACTGTGTGTCAATACCACGTCTTAATGACCTATTAATTCCCCTGCTAATGGGTAGTCAGGTGACTCCTAACTCTTAAGTGCCCAGCACTGTGCTGCTCTATAGTGAGCATCCTTTACAGGCTCCCAACACATGTATGAAGTTTTTCTGTGCAGCCAGCTATTGCCTCTCCCACTGTCATCCTACAACATTTTGTAACTTGGCAGTGCTGTCCCAGCAGCTAGCTGTGGAGGTAAGATCTGAAGTCACAATTCAGTCTCGTGTTGTTTCCACAAAACATCACCTTATCACATGCAGCCAATGGAATGGGAGTAGCTCTGTAGAACATGTGCTGTCTCCCTCCATCCATTGATTCCCATTTGGTGCAGGGATCAGGCACATGTGTGTTAAGAGGATCTTTATGGATGCCACCCAAGAGGCATCAACTGCACTGTAGCAAGCGGCCATGTAAGTATGCAATCATTTAATACAAATAAATGTTGTGTAATGACAATAAAATAAGGACGAGGAGCAGATGGTCTGGGCTTCCTGGCAGAGAAGGGTGTGGGAAGCCTCATGGAGGGGTTTAGGTCACCGTGGTGATTCCTGATGCTAAAAATTCAAATACTGAGAACTTCGGAAGACCTCCTGTGGTCCAGAAGAATAGTCTTGAAGGAGGCAGCTGATACAAAACCAAAGCTGGGAACCTGACACAAAACGCTAAGTAGAGTGGTGAGATATTATTTATGATTTATTAAAACTTGCTTGAGGAGTCTGAAAGCAAAGACAGCCTTAAGCTATAGAGATCAGACAGTGGTGACACACACCTTTAATCCCAGCAACCAAAAGCTACGAAGTGGTGGTATACACCTTTAATCTTAGGACCCAGGATTAAGAGATAGACTGATCTCTGTGAGTCCAAGCCCACCCAGATCTACACAAGATTGATCCAATCCTAAAGACAAACAGCTCAGACAAAGATGATCTCAGCGCCTGGGATCTCACTTTAATCCCAGCACTAGGGGGTTATAAAAGATAGGAGCAGAGTCTTCAGTAGTCAGTATCAGGGATTCATTCTCCGGTCACATTGAGGACAGGAAGACATTGAAGTCTCTGGATTCTCCAGCCATGCTGAGGAGAAGTTACAGTCTGAGGTTTGATGGAGCCAGGGGCTCATTTCATTCTGAGGTAGCATAAGAGCTAGTGACCAGCTGCTTTGCTTTTCTGATCTTAAGCTTGAAGCTTGAACACCAACATCAGTCTCTGAGTCTTTTATTTTTTGTGCTATGAAGTAGTGTGCTGTTTACTGATAGTTTAGTGTGGGGTCAGATGGTTTGGTGTTTAAGAAGAACCTGGTTCAAATCAAATGGAGCTTCATTCTTGCAGAAACTAGAAAACGAATACAAGGCAATAGAACAGTCTCACACTGGAGGACAGAAACAGTTTATGAAAGGACCAAGTCTAGGGTAGGGACCAATAGTCTGAAGAGGGGAGAGAATGATGGTGAGGCCTGTGCAAAGGCTTATTTTTGGCTGCATCATTGTGCAACTCTCCAGGGCTAGGGTTGGGCAGTGCCACCCATTCAGAATATATAATACCATCCAGGGACCTTTCCCCAGCTAGCTAAGAGCTGAGAACTGTGGGCCTGCCAGACGCCAGCTTGTTGCATTAGCTCTGGGGTGTGTGAACTTTGGTGCATCAGGCTGTGTCTGCAGTTGATGAAAAAGCAGACAGAAACCCAAGATCCAGGGCCAGTCAGGAGAAGACCCTAGCCTTTCATCTCCTATTGTGATGATGCCAGCAAACAGCTTCCACAAGAATACTAGGGACCAGCCTGGAGCTTTCTGTTTCCTTCAAACTCACCCACCCAGCCTAAGCTTTCTGTTTCTTTCAAATTCACCCACCCAGACTTGGCCTTTCAGATGGGTGGGCCTGATGCCCATGGCTAGAAGGAAGCTCAGGCATCGCCAGTTTGTTCTTACCTATCAGTCAGCTCAATTGTATTGGTTACTTTTCTCTATGTGACCAAATGCCTGACAAGAAGCAAGTGAATGGAGGAAGGGTTAGCTCTGGCTCACACTTTTAAGGAAGGAAAGTCCATCTTGGCAGAAAAGGTTAGTGGCAGGAGCAGAAGGCAGTTGAACACATTGCACTGGCAGTTGGCACACAGTTGAACACTGGTGCTCAGCTTGCTTTCTCCTTCTGGGTCAGTCCAGGACCCCGCCCATGGAATGATGTCACCCACATTTAGGGCAGGTTTTCCTGTCTCCATCAATCATCTAGAAAGTCTTCCACTGACATACCCAAAGGTTTGTCTCTTAGCTGATTACAGATCCTGTCAAGTTGCCAGTCAACATTAATCATCACAGCTGCCATAACAAAGTACCGAAAACAGGCGCCTTAAACAGCAGAAATGCTTCCCAAGACTCTGGAAGCTGCAAGTCCTAGAGCCAGGCACCAGCAGGCTTGTTCTCTGAGGCTGTCCTTGGCTTACAGGTGACCTCCTTTTCACTGTGTCCTTACACATCTTTCCTTTGTGGGCATCCCCTACTCTTATAAAAAAAAAAAACCAAAAACAAAACAAAAACACCATCCTTATTGAATTAGGGTGCATCCTAATGGGCCTCATTTTATCACTTTTTAAAATACACACAGTTTTAATGAATATTTTAAATACTCTGGAAACTTTGTTAACTTCAGTGAGATCCAATTCTGGTCATAGTAGTTTTTCTCTCTTTAGCCCTCTCCCTTCACTCCCACTTTGCATTTTTGTGGCTTCTGGCCATTTTAGAATGCATCTCCTTCTTGCAACTTAGACTTGAAGATGAAGCCCCATCTGCTGCTTTGGCTTGGTGTCTCCTGGGACACAACTGACACTTCTAGGCAAGCAAGGACTTCCAGGAGGTGAGGGATGAAGCCACATGGTTCATGCTGCATCCAGCCCCTCCTCTGGGAGTGTTTGTTTGCGGTACCAGGCTTAACTCCAGGTCACCTAATCCCCTATCAACTCTTTGCCAGAGTTCCTAGGGTCAAGGGCATGTGATTAAAGTACATTTAGCTTTGCAGGTCAGTGGTCCTAGTTATTACATCTGGTCCCCAACTCACATGTGACCTTGGTCAGTTCACCTCCCTGAACTTCTTCTCCACCAGCAAACTGGAACAATTTAGCTATTTGGGAAGTTAATTTAAGGATTAAATTAAGAAATTGCTACATGTGGTGATGCACACAGCCCCTAACAGACACCAACTACTCAGGAACCTGAAGAAGATTGTAAGTCTGAGGCAGAGCCTTCTCAAAAGAGAAAAGAAAGTTTTTTGGTTTTATTTTGTTTAGGTTTTTGATTTTTCAAGACTGGGTTTCTCTGTAGCTTTGGAGCCTGTCCTGGAACTCTGTCTGTAGACCAGGCTGACCTTGAATTCACAGAGATCCATCTGTCCCTGCCTCCTGAGTGCTGGAATTAAAGGCATGAGCCACCACTGCCTGGCAAAACAAAAATTTCTTTTTCAAGACAAGATCTCACTGTGTAGCCCTGGCTGTCCTGGAACTCACTCTGTAGACCAGGCTGGCCTCAAACTAACAGAGATTTACATGCCTCTGTCTCCCAAGTGCTTGGATTAAAGGGTTCAAAAGAAAAATTTTGAAAGGCTGGGAAAAGCCAGACATTGTGGCTCAAGTCTACAGGAGGTTCAGAAGTTCAAGGTCATTCTTGTCTACATAGTGAATTCTAGGTCAATCTGCGCCATGTCTATCTAAAAATGGCTGGAGATATAGCTAAGCAGTGGTGTGCTCTCATAGCATAAGGCCCCACCACAAAAATATATACACCACACACACAGAGACACAGACACAAACACACAGAGACAGACACACATACAAAGATATACACACAGATACAGATACACAACAAACATACTGACACACCTATACAGAAACAGAGACACACAGATGCAGACACACACACCATACACACACAGAGACATACACAGAGATACACAAACACAGTACACACACACACACACAGAGAGAGAGAGAGAGAGAGAGAGAGAGAGAGAGAGAGAGAGACAGACATACATACATACATACATACATACAGACAGACAGACAGACAGACATGCAGAGCCATTTCTCTGCTCAACTTCCTTTCTGGATATTTTATATTTTATTTTATGTCCCTACCACAGTTTCCCTCCCTCCTCTCCTCCTGTTCCCTTCCCTGACCCTCCATCTATCCTTCCCCCCAATTCACTCCTCCACATAGAAATATTAAAATTTTAGAAGAATACCCCATCCTGGCTATATTTAGTATTTGTTTTCGTGGGACATAAGGAGCTCGGTTGATACAGGAGTTGGGAGGAAAGAGCAACATTCCCCTCTCACCCAACAGCAAGGTGTAACAAGAGCTCCCACTCCACCGGGAGAGGCCATATTAGAAATTCTGGGGTGGGCTAGGAAAATGTAACCCTTGCTCCTTGTGTAACTTTTCTGAAGATTAGTGGTTATCTTTGGGGCATGTGTCTGTGCCAAACACTGGTTTTAACCTTCCCTATGTGTTGGGAAAACCTAAGAGACTGGAAAAAAAAAAAAAAAAGACTGTTCTTGGGCTAGTCTTCTTTTGTTTCAGAGAGAGATCTGGAAATCACAGTTTAAGAATGAACCCTGGGGGCTGGAGAGATGACTCAGTATCAACAACACTGACTGTTCCTCTTCCAGAGGACCTGAGTTCAAGTCCTAGCAACCACATGGTGGCTTACGACCATCTATAATGAAATCTGGTGCCCTCTTCCATCATGTGGGCATATGTGCAGACAGAACACTGTATACATAATAAATAAATAAATAAATAAATAAATAAACAAGCATATAAGTAAATAAACCATGGCTGGGCGGTGGTGGTACATGCCTTTAATCCCAGCACTCAGGAGGCAGAGGCAGGCAGATCTCTGTGAGTTCAAGGCCAGCCTGGTCTACAGAGCGAGTGCCAGGACAGGCTCCAAAGCTATACAGAAAAACCCCTCCCCAAAAATAAGTCATCCAGTAAACACTTACTGAGTGCCTGCTTCACGTTAGACATAGTTAGTTCTTGGCTTTTAGATGAGAGCAGATACAGTACCTGTTTTTATAATGCCTCTATAAAGTCTATAGAAAGATACTCAATAAATAAAAACAAGTTGATTATATACCTTGTTAAATGCTTTCCAAATGAGGGCCTGGGAAGAGTTAGATGGGAGAAGTCACAGAGTAGGGTGGGGATGTGGTGTTAGGATTTTACATAGGGTAATCAGAGAGGCTGCATCTATAGGAAATTTGAGCAGACTTTAGGCAGTGAGGGTCAAACACGTAGTTATCTAGAGGAATAGTGCTTCAGGGAGAGGGAATGGCCAGTGCAAAGGCCCTGAGGTGAGCACGTAGCTCACAGAGTTGAGCAAGGCAAAGAGACCACTGTGGATCAAGCAGAGTGAGCTGGGAAAGTAATAAAAGGTGAACAAAATCAGATCTATAAAAGGGGTGCCAATTGCATAAGACCTCAAGGTCAGAGACTAAATTTTGTATTTATATTGAGAATTCGTGGGAAGGTATGAGATGTGAGAAGAAGATTCAATCTACATTTTCAGTAGGGGTTTTTGTTGTTGTTGTTGAGTGTGGGAGTATGAGGGCAGAGGCCAAGAGACTGGTCAAGTTACCTTGCACATTATGTCAAGTGACAAAAGCCAGACACAAAGGACAGATACATGCTGGACAGTTCCACCCATACAAGGTTCTCAGGGCAGGTAAATTCATAGGGACAGAATGTAAAGGGGCAGTTACTGGGAACTAGGGGAGAGGAGGATGTGAGGTCATGTTCAGTGGACACAGGTTCTGTCTGGGAAGGTGGGAGAAGCTCTGGGAATCACCATGATTGTATAACACTGTCAATGCCCCTAATGCTCCTGAACGCTCCATTTTTAAAAATGGTTAAAGTGGGGCCAGGGAGGTGGCTTCAGGACCTGAGCTCAGATCATCAGAACCCACACAAAGCCAGATGTGGTAGTATTCCTAGTGCTTCTCCTGTGAGATAAAGGGCAGAGATATGAGAAGAAAGTTCATGAGCAGCCAATCTGACATAGGAAATGGCCAACGAGCCCCTACCTCAAACAAGGTGGAAGGCAGAGACCAGTGCTTGAGGTCATCTATTTCCTGACCTCCACAGCTGCCATGTGGCTTGTATATACCTGCACCCCCCCACAAAGATGTTTTAAAAATAAGATGGTAAATTTTATTATTTATGTTTTCCACAGTTAAATAAAAAAAATAAGCAAGAGGTCAATGAAGTACTCCAGGTAAGGCATTGGAGGCTTGGACCAGAAGCTGCTGGTGGCAGATGTGACAGATGTGGTCAGGTGACATCTAGTTGGAGGTAGGGTATAGAAGTGAGCTGTTCAGTCTGGCCCTGCATCCTTCTCTAAAAGGAGAAGGATGAAGGATCCTTCCTGAGAAAAGTAAGGTAGGAGCAGAGCAGATTTCATGGCAAGAGGTAAGGGGTTTGGTTTGAACATAGTGAGCTGTGACGTCTATCAGACACCAGAATGGACAGGTCAAGTTCAAGTTGGATGACTGAAACTTGCATGCAGACTGACTGGACACGCTAATAAATATCCAAGACACAGACATGGTTTTCCACATGAGAGGAACTCTGAAGACAAAACCCCTGGAACCTCAGAGGAGGGCATCGAAAGGACAGGAGGATGAGCTGGGAGAGAAAGGAGGACCCAGAGAGGATGGTGAATGGAAGTCAGACTTGGAAAGTACTTCTGGTAGACCAGATAGGATGAAGGTTGAGAAGTGACCACTGCTTTGGCAACAGGGGGGCTGGCAGGGAAGAGGTGGGGGCAGAGCCAACAGACTGGGTTGTAAAAACCATCGAGGAACAGTCTCCACGTAAGAGTAGAGGAGTGTGCTGACACCCGCACTGGGCTGTTCTTTCCAGGCAGGATTAGGCACTGGAGTAGGTGAGTCAGCAGAGAATAAACGTGTTTCTTGTCCAACAAAGACTGTACTTTAAACCCATCTTCAACCATTGGTTTTTTTTATATTAAAAATATTTTTCTTCTACTAGAATTTGAACTCTAATTTTTTTACAGTTTCAATTTTTTAAAAACTTACATGTATGTGTGTCGATGTGAGTATATGCCAAGTGTGTGTAGAGGCTAGGAGAGGGTATCAGATCCCCTGAGCCTGGAGTGACAATGGTTATGAGCCACCTGGCGCAGATGCTGAGAACTGACCTTGAATCCTCTGGAAGAGCAGGAGGTGGTCTGTACTGCTGAGTCATCTAATAATCTCTCCAGCCCCCTTCCCCACACCCCCACCTGTTTCTTTTGACTTTGTTGTTCCTGTTGGTGTGAAATATGACCTAACTGAAGCACAGGGTGGCCTGAAGTCTACATCCTCCCGCTTCAGCCTCCCAGGTTCTGCAACTGTCACCATACTCATTGTTACACTATGAATTGTGTCCCCTCCAAATCTGTTTGTGGAAGTATTATCTCCCGGTCCTTCAGACTCTGACTGTGTTTGGAGACAGGACCTTTAAAAGGGGGTGGTTAATGAAAAAGGAGGTGGGATTATAACGCACCACACTTCCTTCCGGCCACGCCCTGTGGGATGTGCATTTTGATCTCATCTGGGAGCATCCTTACTCTGACCAGCTCTCAAAGACTGCAGTGCTCTGAGTAAAAGTCCCTATTATTTACAGCAGAGTTGAGGTGATAGGGTAGAGAGGCGTGTGGCGTGGAGTGTGTCTCTGCCTCTCTTGCCCTTGGGAAGTGGGGGATCCAGGTTGTACTTCCCCCTCTGCAATGTCCCCCAACAACCCCCCTCCCCCTTCCCAGGATCACACAAGGAGAGCAAAAGCTCCCCGATGCTGACAGGTGGAGGAGGAGTTCCAGCTTGTTATAGCAACGTCAGCAGCTGTGAATCAGGGGAGGAGTCTTCCCATGGTGTATGGGGGGAGTGGAGGGGGGAGGTGTGCCAAATTGCCACCTTCCACCATTCCGCCAGTCTCCTGCTCCAGATGACAAAGTTCTTGGCTGTGATCCAGATACTTCCTTGGCTTTTCATGTTCATCCCAGTAAGGAATGCTTCAAAGCCAGGGAGCCCTGTGACCTTAGCTTTAAATCACCCAGAGGCATCTGGTGTGGCAGGGGCCTTCCCTGGAAAGTGTGAGGCATGCATCCCAGAGGAGGGGACGGGCTCACTGCATGGACTCCAGAATCTTAGAGCATGGAGAATTTAAGGTAATGATGTTTTAAAGATAGTGTAAAATTGTAACCTGGGAACTTCTGAAGACCTTGCAGGAGGCTCCCTCCCTCCCTTAAGATATGAGAAGTTAGCAGTCTGGGGGTGGGGGAAGGAGGGAGCTGTTTTCAGTGGGGTAGCTGTTTGTAAGTTGTTCACACCCATGCTCATGAAAGTCATCCGATTAAACTCGATAGTTTACCAAGCTAGACTTGGGTACAATTTTTTTTGGTCTATCATTGGTGCCCTTTCTGGAATAAATAGGCATTTATTCACCTCTCCCTAGGAAAAGTGACACCATGCTAGATATATGTGTCCATAGACTCTGGGGATAATTTTCAGAGTCTTAGTCCTAAATGTTCAAGTTGGTAGCTACTATGATGAGAAAATATCCTCTTCCTGGAACAGGAGCAAAAGAGAGCGGTCACCATCCATTATGAAGGAAGATCTGGAAGGAGTTCAAGGCAGGAACCTGGAGGCAGGCATGGAAGCAGAAGCCATGGAGGAATGCGGCTTGTTTTTCATGATTCCTTCAGCTTGCTTTTTCACACAACCTGAGACCAACAGTGTAGGGGTGGTGCCACCCACTGTGGGCTGGGCCCTCCCACAACAAACAAGAAAGTGCCCTACAGGTTTGCCTACAGGCTAATCTGATGGAGGCATTTTTTAAATTGAGGCCCTCTCTTCCCAAATTACCCTAGTTTGTGTTTCAAGTTGACAGAAAACTAACCTGTAAAGCCGGCCCCCTGAGCTGGAATCTAGTATGCTCCAAGTGAAGGCAGTGGGCAGGCAAAACTGGTTCTTCCAGCAAGGATGGAGATGAAGTCACTAGCGAGCCATCCCTCATATGTCTTAATACTATATGAGTCCAGAATGCTTGCAAGATAATGAGGAAGAGGGTTACATGGTCCAGCCTGACTTCCACAGAGGACTGCCCAGATGCTTGTTTCTCTCAGACCTGTTTTTAGATCTTCTATTGAGCAAGGCCTTCTTTCTACTGGGCGCCAGAGTCCCCCCATCACCCAATCTAGAACACCACTGAGGCTACATTAGAGGGACTAGCCATCCCTGGGTTAAAGCCAGGCCAAAGAGCTGAAAGGGAGGCTTGCAGCTGCAACAATGAGCAATGGTTTATCTTGAACAACTGGTCTGTCCCAAAGCACATGGTCTGTTCTTGTGTGTGGCTCGGGTTGGTGACACCCCCTCTCCTTTGTCTAGTAACCTCCTTTTCCTCCCAATATCTAAGATTCTATCTGGAGCCCATTCCTTTTCCTGAAGTTTTGCCATCATACAGGAACATTTGGCGAGGAGCCAGCACACTCAGCCGTAGTCTAGTCCTACATCTCAGCAAATGGTGACCACACACTTCCTCGGGTCAAAGCTTCAGGAGCTCACAGGCTGGCCTAGGGCCAGTGGAGGAAGGACAGGGTAAGCTAGGACCCAGAGAGAGGACCCCAGAGAGGCTGAAGTCACTTGGTCTATGGTACAGTGCTGGAGAGGGCCAACATTTACCAGGCATGGAAAAGAAGGTGACCAGAAACAAGGACCCATAAAGACTCTATGTTCTGCCTCCTGGATCTATGCTAAACTCAGACTTTTCCTTAAATATAAGATTGCAAAAAAGGTTTTATTTACGTGTAGAATCACAGATATTCCAATCCACAGAAGGAGAGAGTAGAATGGTGGTCACTGGATAAACGGCATAAAGTTTCTGCTGTATAACAAAAGTAGTTCTAGAAACATCTCACAGCCCGGTGTTGGAGCTAACTGTACAGTGGTCTCCCTATATTTGCAGGAGATACCTTCTAAGCACACCCCCCCCCCACAGTGAATACATGGAAACACAGTATCAGATCCTATGTAGGCATTCTCATATGCACACAAACCTCTGATAAAGTTTCATTTATAAACTAGCCACAGTAAGATTTAATAACAATACAATAAAACAGTTATGACAGAACACTATAAAATGGTTATTGAAATATTACGAATTATTTATTTCTAAAATTTTCCATTTAATATTCTCAGACAACAGTTGGACACAGGCATCTGAAACCTGGGAAAGAAATAAAAGTGGCAGGTGGGGCAAAGCAGTGTGTACTGTGTTATATATTTACATTTTTCTTTTTTGTTTGTTTGTTTGTTTGTTTTGAGATAGGGTTTCTCTGTGTAGACTTAGCTGTCCTGGAACTAGCTCTTGTAGACCAGGCTGGCCTTGAACTCACAGAGACCCGCCTGCCTCTGCCTCCCGAGTTAAAGGCATGTGCCACCACCACCTGGCTATATATTTACATTTTTCTAAGATGCAGAGATACTAAGGACCTTTCACGCGCACGCTTCTGTAAGCACACACACACACTTCTGTAAGCACATCAATAAATCATAAGAAAGGGTTGAGAAGAAATTTTGGAAAGTGACAGATATGCTTGTAAACTTGGTGGTGGTGATGTCATAGTGCATATTATCTCCACATGTGTTGTGATATAATGATCTAAACATTAAGTAATGCAGGTTTTTTTAAAGGATATATTTATTCTCATTTCCTGTATATATGTGAGTGCTTGTATATATATTGTACACCAAAATGCATGCCTGGTACCTACAGAGGTCAGAAGAGGGTGACTGATCTGAAATTGGAGTTACTGGGAGCTGAGCCTAGGTCCTCTGCAAGAGCAGCAAGTGCTCTTAACTGTTGAGCCTTCTCTCCAGGCCCAAATATGTAGTAGTAAAAGTACCAATCATTGCCACTTGTGGTGATGCACACTGGTAGGATTTGCCTTAGGAGGCAGAAGTAGGAGGATCACAAGTTCGAGGGCAGCCTGAGCTGCACATTTTAAAGCTGGGTGGTGGTGGCTCACTCCTTTAATCCCTGCATGAGGCAAGTGGATCTCTGTGAGTTCGAGGCCAGCCTGATCTACTGAGTTCCAGGACAGGCTCCAAAGCTATAGAGAAACCCTGCTCGAAAAAACAAACAAAACAAAACAAAAAAGTGCCAATCATTCCTCAATAACATGGGTTAAACCAGATGGGAAGCCATGGTGACCCCCAACCCCTGCTTTTCAACTTTTCTGTGCCCAAAGAGGAAGGCACCAGGAACACACACACACACACACACACACACACACACACACACACACACACACACACTTTGTGCCCTGTAGAGGCTGTATGTTGACCAGACAGAGTTAGGTTTGCTCTCATGTTGTTTCCGGGACTGTATTGTTTTCTTTATTTTTAAGATGTTTGAAGTCCTTTAATGAGTTGGTATTTATATTTCGTGCCAAATAAGCACTCATTATTATCTACAGCTACAAAAGCATGTGGTGTTTTCTGTGTTTAAGCAGCTAGTTTCAGAATCCCATAATAGCCTGTTTTACACTAGACAAGAGCCGAAAAAGTTGTATGGAAATCAGGTTTCTGACAACTTAGTCCTGTTTCAATCACTGGAAGAGAGACCAAAAGGAAGGAAACTTCTGATGAATTTTTTTTCACTTTGTTTTTGGCGAAACGAAACCATTCATGTACCACAATGAATAGACTTGCCTCCCTTTTAGACCGTTCAAATTTTATAAATTGAGATTTTGTGTTGGCATCTTTTTAGAATCAGGATGCTTAACTGCTTGCTTGCCTGCCTGGCATCCTTACATTGCTTTCTGGTCTCTCTTCCTTTCATTCTTTTCCTTGGCCACTTTTAAGTGGACCGTGACTCACATAACTCATCAAATGCATCAGAAGCAGACCGGACTTTCAGGGATGGTCCCAAGAAACCTGGGCCTGGCTGTCATCCCAGCTGTGGGGGAAGCCACCTGTTTCCTCAACCAGCTCAACTGGCAGAGGTAATTACAGTGGGAGCAGAGGGCCCTGCTCTGAGCAGCAGGTGGGGGCAGTGAGAACAGGTCCAGCCGCCTTTTGTTTCAGCCCAGGACACATGAAATGACTTCTGTTCACAAGAGTGCTTACAAACCACTTCCCTAGGGGGGTCTTTAAAAATAGCAACTGTAAACACATAGTCACTGCCCCGGAGTAGAAGAAGTAGTACAGAAGGAAAGGACTTCCCCCATGCCTGGCCCACACCCTGGAACTTCCCAGAGAGATTCTGAGGATTCGAGGATAGCAAGGGCCTGGAAGTCCAGAGCCAGACTGAGATTTAGTTAGGATTTCGAGGAGTGAAGCACAAGCCAGATGGAATGTGACCTTCTCCTGTCCCCTCCCAGAAGAACAGTCAGAACTTGGGTTTGACATGGGCCTCCAGTGCCCAGAAGAACAAAGGGCTGTTGACCTGGAGGCTCCATATGTAAGACCTCCTTGAGGTCTCCCAGCCCAGTCCTCCTGTGGACCAAGACGGCCCCAGGAGCGTATTTGACACCACAATGAAGTCATGATGAAGCAGGCCTGCAATGAAATGGTAGATTCTTTCCTTTCTTGCTCTAAGCATGCCGTGGGATGAAAAAGGTGTTCTCTTTTCTTAGCCTTGTGCAGAGAGGGTGTCCTTCATGGGGGAGTTCTAGAAGATGAGGAAGTTTCTAGATTTTCACACAAAGGGTAATGTGAAGGAGGAAATACCCTCCCATTGTGGAGGAGAGGACATTCAGGGTCCTGAAATCTCACATTGCCTATCTTTAGTCCCCGCCCCGCAACCCACTCCATTTTAGACACTGTCCTCCTATCTTCCAAGTTCTTGCCTCCATGTTTCCAGGGTCCAATGAGAAAACCAGGGACCCATCAGGCAGCAGAGAATTCACAGTTGGAGCACTGAGGCTCCCATCGTTCTGGAGGCGGATGCCATTTCTGCTTCCCTGTACATTGCCATCTGCTTATTCATTTACCAAACAGACACCTACTGAAATGACGACTTCGTACAACACAGACTGTGCCTGGGAGGGGTGACAGCCATATCCTTGCCTGTGTGTGTGTGTGTGTGTGTGTGTATGTGTGTGTGTGTGTGTGTGTGTGTGTGTGAGAGAGAGAGAGAGAGAGAGAGAGAGAGAGAGAGAGAGAGAGAGAGAGAGAATGTACCATTATAACATTGTTTTAGAAGCAGGGTCCTATGGCATGATCTCAGATAATCACCCCACCACACATATGCACACACACACACACACACACACACACACAGCCTCCGTCCCTCTATTAGACAGTTAGGTAAAATGGTAGGTCATCATCAATATAAAGTACCTGCTGAAAGGCAGCCGCTGCTAAAGGACACTGGGTAATTAGAGTGGCATGTGGAGCATTGTGGGCCAATGGTTCTTTGAGGATTTGTTTTCAACTACACCATCATAGAGCTATATCTGCACCTTGACATCTAGGCCCAGCACTCTAGACCTCTTTGGGATTTCTCAGTAGCAGAGATTGGGGACACTTACCAGATTAGTCCAGTTTCCTTACAGTGGGGAGGGGCGCACAGCCTTGCTGTGGTTGGCTCTATCCTGGGGACAACACTGTTTTCATCTGGGCTGTGACTTACATATTAATAACGCTGTTTCCTGCTGTCCTCAATCAGGGTAGGTTAGACATCCCCTGCGGCTGCCTGTCCTACATGTAAGCGCTTTCTTTCTCATTCTCTACAGCATTTCAAGCTTAAACATCACCCTCTGTGAAGAATCTAAATGGTTTGAGACTGTGCAGAGCTAGACAGAGGATGGTAAGTAGCAGTTACATTACTTTCTCAGAAAAACCTGCATAAGGATTTGCCCCGAATATATATATATATATATATCAGTCTCTTTGGAAGACTGACCCTTTAAATGAGGCTGTACTGGTTTTAAAACAAGATCAAATTTAACGTTCAAGTGCCCATTCTGTCACCCAGGAGGCAAAGTCACAGAGCCATGAATTAAGCTATTTAACCTTGAAGTCATGGAGAGCCTGTGTCTGAGAGATGGCTTTTTGTCTTTAAAATGTTCAAAAAAGAAAAGTCACCCCCAGCTTCGTGACTTTCCTGTGAGGACAGATTTTCCCTTGGTTTCATAGGCTAGAGTTGAGGATGAAGAAGGGCAGAACTCTTTAGAACTGGGTCTCCCGTGTGTGGCATCTTTATCCAGGCCCTTTGCTTTGGTTTTCCTGATGTTGAAATTCCCACTGTAGCTAGTAAATCATGTTCAGTGTGTGCCATCCTTAACCAGTGGGATGTGGTAACAAAATGTCTCAAAGTCATACACAGTGACTGCTCTCGCGTTTCTTCTCTTCATTCTTTACTCTCCCTGCTGTCTATCTTTAGGGAGTGTGGACTCATGAGGATAACAGGCCCATAAATAGGCAAATATAGAGCAATGGAACCAGAGAACACAGGGAGACCAAGGTTCTACATGAAACCTTAGACCCCTCACATGGGCCATTGCCTCAACATAGCATTGTCTGTGGCTGGGCATAAGTATCACCGAATCTAGACTTAGTATTAAGAAAATGCTTGTTTTCAAGAAATGTATATGACATACCCTGATATTGATTTTGTCAGTAATAAAGGTGATACCCAGTTAGTTTTCTCTGGACTTAGGATTTTGATAGAGAAGGGTGCTATTTGGGGACCATGCTGGATTCCAATGTGGACAGTTAATTTAGCCCTCAACCCTGAAAATGAAAAGAAAATGGATGGTAGGAATGTGCTATGTATCAAAAATGATGGGCTATGAGGCTGGAGTGTGTCAGGTGAGCTTTGCTGGCACAGGGAGCTGAGTAGAGTAGTGGGAAGGAATGAGAGTGTTTGAAGACTTAGTTAGGGTTCCTATTACTGTGATGAAACACCATGGCCAAAAGCAAGTTGGGGAGGAAAGGGTTTCTTTGGCTTACACTGCCATATCACTGCTCATTATCAAAGGAAGCCAAGTCAGGTACTCAAACAGGGCAGGAATCGGGAGGCAGAAGCTGATGCAGAGGCCATGGAGGGGTGCTGCTTACTGGCTTGTCTCCCCCATTGGCTTGCCCAGTCAGCTTTCTTGTATAACCCAGGACGATTAGCCCAGGGATGATACCACCCACCCAGGGCTGGGCCCTTCTCCATCAATCACTAACTAGTTAAGAAAATACCCTGCAGCTGGATTTTATGGAAGTATTTTCTCAACTGAACTTCACTCCTTGTAGGTAATTCTAGCTTGTGTCAAGTTGACATAAAACTATTCAGCACAAATACTGTTGGACATAGATCCTTCTAGAACACTGAATAAGGGAAGCTAGACCGAGAAGAAGCTAGATAAGTGGCCAGATTAGTTGATGCAGGGTTTGTATGTTGTGGCAAAGAACTTGGCACCGATGGTAAAGGCTGTGGGCCGTCAAGAAGATCTTAAGCAGAACAGCAATGACCTTACTCTTTTAGGAGGCATTATTACGAATACAAGAGAGATGCCTCTAGAAATGGACCATAAGAACAGATAAAGCTCACATAGGAGACTCTTGGCCTTAGTCCAGATGGGAGATCAGGGCCCCTGTGCTGGGATATAACAATGATTATACAGAGAAATAGTCTGATAGGCAGTATCACCTGGAGATCCAGTCCTCGGAATTTACTGGTAAATGGATGCAAGGGTTGGGAGAAAGGGTAGAACTGAAAAGGACTCCCAAGTTCTTGTTCAGTGATTAGACGGTGAAGGTACCATTTGCAGAGATGGCAGAGTGGGAGCAGGAAGTAAAGAAAATTCAGATGTCCTGAGACTTCTCTACAGCAGCGTCAGGTAAGCAGCTGGATACCAGGCCTGGTACTCAGAGGGTATTGAACAATGCACGTGATCAAATCCACTTGTCTGTCTCATCTACCTGGACAAGTCATTAGCTAGTGTAAGTAGTTACTTTTGGGTCTGCACCACCAGATGTAAACGAGGGGAGAAAGTTTATTTTGGCTCATGCTTTCAGTTAATGATGGAAGAAGAAGCCCTGGAATGTACCAGAGCCTCACGACGTGATGGCAAACCAGGAAGCACTGCAGCCAGGGTAAAACCAGAGGCAGGTATAACTTTCGGAGACCTGCATCTGGTGACCTCCTTCTGCCAGGTATGCCTCTTGTCCCAAAAGTTCCACAATGGCCTCAGACAGCACCACTTGCTGGAGACCAGGAGTTCAATGAAAATTGTAAAAACTAGAGGCCACTAGTGAGACTTCCTTATTATTGCTATTGTTGCTGTTATTTCTCAGGGTTTAGGATTAAATGATCCAGACCCCCTTTGGAAAATTCTACATAGATGGGTTAGAGGGATGGCCCAGGAATTGAGAACACTTAATGCTCTTTGTTGAAGACCTGAGTCCAGTTCCTAGCACCCATATCAAGTGGCTCACAATGCCCTGTCACTTCAACTCAAGGAGCTCTAATGCCCTCTCCTGGCCTCCATGGGCACCTGCCCTCATAGCCACCTACCATGCACACACAAGCCTACCCCTAATTAAAAATAAAATAATATAAAAATTCTGCCTAGAAAAAAATTATGAAGAATTATTTCATGACTTCATTTTGAAGAGATTCTCATCATTTCAGGGTAATTTTTCCTCTTCATACAGTAGCTGGTTGTCAATCATTTTCTTGGGGCGAAGAATGCAGAAGACTTTTTATTCACTTCAATGGATGTCTTTTAGAAAGGAAAAAAGACTCTTTAATTAATGTGTTTATGGGACACAATAGCTTTTTAAAGACTCCAGTCCCTTCCTAACATCCACAGCTGTGCTTCAGAGCCCAATTCCTCACCCAGCCAAAGGGCCCCCCAGGGATCCACTATTCATCCAACCTCTGCCTCTCAGACTCTGCACAATGGAGCCACTTCCCTGCAATGCTCCTGCCTGCAGAATCTCATTCATCGGCCTGAAAGGGGCTGAGATATTTCAAGCTCATTTCAGGAATGTTTCATAATAAGAACTGGGGGAAAGAACATAATCTCATTTTAAAAGATTTCCTTCCTCTGCGCTGCTGATAGAATCAAACAATTGGGCATCCCATCTGTCCCGTAACCCGTCCAGATTGTGTGATGTGGTTTTGAAGTTATTTGAGTTCCTTTGTTCCAAGACACCTCTGGGGGGACTCTTTCCCTCCGTGGTATACACACACTCTGCCATTTGATGCTTGGATTTGCAATTCCAGGAACAAAATAATGAGCCAGCACTGCAGGAAAATGTCACTCTGTTTCAGCAATCGGGGCCTACGACTGGAGAGTGAAGGTGATTGTTAAATGGCAAAATGGATTTAAAGGAATATTTTTTAAGGTAATAGGAAAAGAGGACTGGCAAGATGCCTCAGTCAGTGAAGTGTTTGCCATACAAACATGAGGATCTAAGTTTAGTTCCCAGAGCTTACAAAAAAAAAAAAAAAAAAAAAAAAAAAAAAAAAAAAAACTAGGTACAGTGGTGTGTGCTTGTATTCCCAACGCTGGGCAGGAGGAGACAGGAAGATCCTGTTTGTGGAGGTGTACATCTTTAATCTCAGCACTCAGGAGGCAAAAGCAGACAGATTTCTGGAGTCCAAGGCCAGCCAGGGCTACATAATACAACCTTGTCTAAAGAAAACAACAATAAAAAAGGATGAATAAACACCCCTTAACAAACAAACAAAAAACCAAATGTACCCTGCATATACACACTTACACCCTGCATATACACGTGTACCCTGCACATACATTCACACACACTGTTTAATAGGAGAATACACACATATTAAGAAATTTAAAATATTAATAAAAATCTACATAAGGCTGTCTGTCCGTGTAATGTGCTAACACACCTGTCATGTCCCCTCCGGGCCATGTGTCTGCTCCAGTCTGCTTATGAGACTGATTTCCTGGTGTCATCTCAGTCCCAGATGGAGGGGACAGCAAGCTATCACAGATCACCTGGATGGTCTTTCCTGGTTTCTATTGTGCCCAGAACTTCTCTCCACAGTGCAGTTCAAGGGTTAGCAAAACTTTTAGAAATGGTCAAAGAGTAAATAAATTCTAGAACTTCGTGGAGCTCAGTAGTAGAGCCTTGTATGTGTGAGAAAAGCTCTGATTTGAACCCCAGCACCTTAAAAAATAAGTAAATATAAAATATGTTTTTTAATTTAGATTCTTTTTTTCTTCCTTTGGGTTCTGGAATTAAACCCAGAGCCTCGGGCATGCTAGGCATTTGTTGCCATCGAGCCCTAGAGTTTGTTGATGTCTTTTAATAACAACTAGATTCTGTCATATAGCATAAAAGCTCCTACCCATAACATGCTAGCAAGTGGGATGATTGTAACCCAGCCAAAGTGTTTATAGACATTGAAATCTGAATTGCAAATAATACTCACATATCACCAATTTTTTATTTTTAGAAAAATCATTAAAAAATTAAGTAACATCCTTATGCCATGTGTTGTAGAAGACTAGACAATAGGCAGGTCAGGTGTGGCTCATGGACTGTTGTTTGCCAACTCTTTTCTAGTTTGCGGGTTTTGTATGAATCTTACTCCTGGTGACTAGGGCTAGGGTCATGTGGCTTTCTCTCTGTTATCCTGGTCAAAATCCCTTGTCAACTAGCCACCATCACTGACACAGCATTTCAGAGAGGGCCGTGAGAGGGTGGGTTCCTCTATTTGTGGCTTGTTATGCTAAAGTATGACCTGCAGAAGATGGCAATATTTTCAGGATGAAACACAGAAATAAACCAACCACATGCCTGTCAAGAAAGCCAAACCCTGAACAAAAAGCTGGGGTTCCCTACTTCAGTTATAAAAATCACAATTTCACCTCACATAGCTAAGATAACATTTGCTCTAATTAAGGTGGCAAGGTGATTATGGTTGGAAAATTCTGCCTGTCATGGTCTTTAAAAGTCTGTGCACAGCTGGGTGATAACGACTGACTAAGAACTGGGCCAGACAACATCGTGGTTTGGATCTTCTTACTTTTACCCATCTTCCACCTTCTGAGCATCTTCCTTATGGTGAAAATGAAGGCATACAGCTCTGTCTGTAAGTTAAAGTGTGCTAATGTCAGCCCTTTGGTATGTCTGATTATCTTTCACTTGGCAGATTTTGTATTAAGATTGTCCTTGAACATTGAGGTCTCCCTGAACCCCAAGAAGAATGAAGCTGGATTCTGCCCCCAGGGGCACATCCTGGCTCTGTGTCTGCAGGCTTTTCAGAAGCCTCCCTCCTCTTTCCTGTCTGCATCGCTCTGTCTTTCTCCCACTCAAAGACTTAGCCAGTTTCCATCAGAGGTCTGAATGGATATTTCTGGCCTTTCTCTGTGGCATACTCATTTCTCTTTACAAGAATCTTGATTGTTAGCTGTCATTGCCAGCTTAATGTATCTGGAGTCACCTAGGACACACCTCTGGGTGTGTCAGTGAAGGCATTTCCAGAGAACTTAACTGAAGACTCACACTGGATGTGGGTGACACCACCCCGGGGGGCTGAGGTCCCAGACTGAATAAAAGACAAAAAAGGAGAAGGCCAACTGAGCACCAGCATCCATCTCTCTCTGATTCCTGATCTTTGACAAAATGTGACCAGTTACCTCATGCACCTGCCACTAATGACTTTCTACCAGGTTGGATTGCATCCTCAGAACCAGGGGCCAAAAGAAACCTTTCCCTCTTGAGGATGAAACTTGTCAAGTATTTGTTCACAGCAGTGGATACTGATGTGTGAAATCAACTGGAGAAAAAGGTTCCAACATGGAACTAAAGACTTTGGTCACACAAGCCATCAATTAGTTAGCAAATGCCTCCAGTACAGGGGATGGAATCCAGGGTCTTGTACATGGTAAACATTTGCTTTACTACTGAGCTATATACCCAACCCCCAACGAGGTATCTGAAGAGTCTCCCTGGAAACCTGCCCTATAGCAGGTGCTGGAGAAGTATACTGCTTCCTGTCTGTTTCCTGTCTTCTTCCTGTCTGTTTCCTGTCTTCTTCCTGTCTATTTCCTATCTTCTTCCTTTCTGTTTCCTGTCTATTTCCTGTCTGCTTCCTGGCTACCTGTCATTTGCACTTCACGATACAATGTTGTAGCTGACATGAGGAGTATCAGGAAGAAAAGGAAGAAACCACCTGGGAACCTTGGTGTTTGCTGTTCTTTGCTGAGGCATGAAAGGAATGAAGGGTCCACACTGAGGTTACAAAAGAGTACAACACCCACAGGACTTGTCTCTGTATAAGTTCTCTCTCTATAGCTGCCTGGAATGCTGTTCCCCCAGATACCATGGACAACTCCCTTACCTCCAATCACCTCCTCTGCCATGAAGCCTCCCTGACCTGGCTCTTTAAAATTGCAGGCCCCACCCCACCTGGAGCACTCCCTGCTTTGCTCCCATCCTTCCTTGTTCTTTGGCAAATAGACTTGCCATCTTCCAATAAATACAGTATAAATATATTGACTTACTTTGCATATGCATTTCTTGCTCTAGCCCTGCCAAAGCACTAGAATGTAAATTCTGTGAAGGTTATGTCTTCATTCATTGATGTATCCTAAGTGCCTGAAGTTCTCTAGATGCATGTTCTGTGACTGTGTGACTTGCTCACATGTTTTTGGTGAATTGACCTTTGTTCACTTTTGTGGTTTGAATGTGAGATGTCCCTCACATTTACAAGTGTTTGAGTCCTTGGTTTCCCAGTGTTGCTGTGCTGTTTGGGGAAGTTTTGGAACCTTGGGAGCACTGTGCTGGCTGTCAGGTGTAGACCCCTGGGGATGAACCTCTGAGGATTCTAACATAGGCCTGCTTCCAGTCCCCTTCTCTGTTTCCAAGCCTCCAGCCATGCTCTGCCACTGTGAACTCCACCATGACAAACTCAAATCCCCTGAAACTGTGAGCTAACATCCTTTCTCTCTTCAGTTGCCTCTGTCCGGTCTCGGCAGTGAGAAAAGTGACCAGTGCACACACATTCGCCAGCATCCTCCTACCCATAGATGGTCTTTACCAGCTTAAAGCAGGCAATTCTTGTTTTTCCCTGTGATTCCTGGTTCGTAAGGAGCTGGCCTGGAATCACTGAGGGGGGGTCTTTCGTCACACACTCTCTACCACCCCTGCATCTGCAGGAATTTGGATGAGTGTGTTTCTTCTGACTACAGCTGCTAAAGATAGGGAATGGATGGATGGAAGTGAGATTTTGGATGGGACTTGAATAGGTGAAGTTAGGCAAATGAAAGTGACACTGACAAATGTCCCTCAAAGAATGCCCCATAGGTAGAGGAAACAAGATGTTAGGGACTAGGCTAGCCCATGGGACAAGGGAACAAAGGTGAAACAGGCAGGAGGGGCAGGATCCTGAAAACCAGGAAAGCCTGGCAGAGGAGTGTTGGTTTTTTTGTGGTAAGACACAGCAGGGGAGTGGCCTGATAGAAGGTGTGTTTTAGAAGAGTTTCCTGATTGCTCTAAACAGACCTCACTGCGCAGTGGGGCCTTCTAGGGATTTGAGCATCAGCTGGTGAGGTCTGGATGGGTTAGCAAAGGAACACGTCAAATCTTGAAAGAATCAACACAAGTTTTCCCAATGTTTCATTAGGAAAAACTCCAAATAGAGAGAAATATGTGACAGTATATTGTTATCTCTGTGTATGACCCAGAATCAGCAACAGAAACAATAAAATTTTACTTGGGATTGTTTTACTTCCAAGAACCTCAGTGATTGATCATAATAGATAAAACACATACACATACACACATGCACACACACATGCACTTGTACACATACACATGCACACAGTAACACACCTGTACACACCCTGTACACACACACACACACACACACACACACACACACACACACACTTTCAATTGTTACAATGATATCTGGGATTAAGTATTTGATCACCTTTTTCTTAACATAATTTCATAGGACCAAGACTGTAATCCCATGTGACCCTCTGCAGAAGTCACCATTCATTAAATTAATGACAAAAAGGAAGGTGCTGCCTGGCTCAGGACATCTGTGATTGTAATCACTGACAGCAAGTTATTTTAAACATTCGTGTTGGTTGGGTTGAGATGAAAAAAAATGTTGTTTTATCTCTCTCCAAAGAAAATAAAAGCTTAACATGTGGTTAATATTTGATGCTGACCGTTGTTTGCAGATGAAGGGCTTGTCTAGCCTTCCCTTGTTAGCCTCTCAGCTGGAAAAACAAAAAGGCAGAAGATGTAGTGTGAAAGAAGCGCTCCCGAGGAAACGACACCCCCTGACACCCAGTCCTTTCGGATTTCCACATTGCTTCCTGTCCCCAGACATCAGCTTTGCTTTTGTTTGTTTGTTCTTCAGTCTGACCTGGTGTTACTTTCTGTGTCTGTCACTTCTCAGGTCCAGGGTGATGGCAGTTTCTCACCATCCTTGTCACTCACAGAGTCTCTCACAAGGGACTTGTTAAAATTCCAGTTCAGTAAATTCAAACCATTCCAAAGCCTCTGTTTTAAAATCCTGGATGCCAACAACTCATCGCAGTTAAACCATGAAGAAATGAAGTGTCTTGTATTTGCTGTATAATGAACGCCACCTCCACACTGGACCGGGGCCAAGACAGACCTGACATTGAGTCACTACTCTAGTATAGATGATCACATGCCAGCAAGATTCCATTCACTCCAAGAAATGTGTCATTTTCCAAATGAACTTACATAAATAATACAGTAGTTCCAGAATAGCTTGTGTGTTCTTCATCCAGAGGCTGTGGGTATAAGGTGGAGGGATGCTGTAGTTGGACTTTTTGGTCGGGCCCATCAGCTCCCCAGTAATGACATGGAGGTTTACTATTAAGCACGAAAGCTAATAGCTTAGACTTGTTTCTACCTAGCTCTTATAACTTAACCCATATCTTTTCCTCTATGTTCTTTTACATGACTCGGTTACCTTCACTCTCTACTGCCCATGCTGCCTCCTCTGGCATCCGACCTTTCTTATTTACAGCATCCTCTGTGCCTGGAAATCCTACCTAGCTATTGGCCGTTCAGCTTTTCATTACACCAACCTGAGTGACACATCTTCACAGTGTACAAAAAGATTATTTTACAGAGATGGGACCCATGTGACAGGAGTTCATTCTGGACGTGGAGACCAGGAGGGAGAGCACTTTCATCCAGTTCCTTGGGGGAAGGTTTTATCCCTCCCAACACACAATTCTTCAGTCAGTCCCAAGTGTAGTATTTGTCTGATGTCATGTTTCTTTTTTTCTTCATTCTCTTCAGATTCATTTTTAATTGCACAAGTGAGACATGAATGTGTTCTTGTCATGAAAGTAATTAATTCTATGGATGAAGGAAAAAAGCATATTAATTCTAGCTGTAGTATTAAGAGGTGGGCCTGTAGGAGGTTAAGTCACAAGGGTGGGTTCATTTAGAGACCTTATAAAAGCACAAAGTGGCTTAATTTCCTTTTCTTCTACTGTGTGAGGACCTGGGCTTTGTCCCTTTTGGAAGGTGCCGCCTTGGAAGCAGAGACTGGGCTTCTTACTAGACATCATACCTGGCATCTCCATCTTGAACTTCCCAGCCTAAGAGAAACGGGCTGTGAGAAGTACAGCCCATTGTTTATGAATTCTTAGCCTGTGAGGTTTTGGGAGTAGATGGGAGGAAAGCAATCCTGCAATCACTAACCCATTACCTTCCCCTTCAGGTAACCCTGTGATTACACCGCAGCAGCTCTAAATCTGTCCAGGTTTTCTCAAATGCATTTGCATGATCACATTTACACAGTCTTCTAGCCATGCATTTACATCAACAGCAATGCTTTCCCGGCAGCTTCCAATTAACTGTGTCTTAGCAGCCTCCCCATAAAGCTGTCCGTGTGTTCTTTCCTACACAAATCTTTATGGACCCGCCCTTGCTACATTGTTTTTCAGATATGCCAGAATCTCATCATTATTCTTTTAAAAAAATTTAAGTTTATAAGTATTTGTCTGCATGCATGTCTGTGTACTGCATGCATGTCTGGTGCTCACAGGCCAGAGAGGGCTTCGGGTCCCCTGGAACCGGAGTTACTGAGGATGGTTAGTCACCATGTGAGTGCTAGGGATCAAACCTGGGTCATTTTCAAAAGCAGCAAGTGCTCTTAACTGCTGTCCTCCCTTAGTAATGTATAGAACAGTTGACTATTTGAGGTGGCTGAAAGGGAATTGCTTAGATTTAGGACTAACCCCCTTCCACTATGAGCAAGACTCACTGAAAGAGACCCCTCTCCCATGACCTACTGCCTCCAACTAGGCCCTACCTCCAACCGTCTCCTACTAAGGCTGTTAAATTCTGACTTTATCAGTGGCTGGATCCATTGCTGAAATCGCAGCCTTCATCTCTGATCACTTTCAGGAAGCCTGTTGGCCGAAACCAAGCCCCTGGCACAGCAGCCTTTGGAGGAAAACACTTTCAAGCCAGTCTAGAATAGAGTCCTCTGTGCATGTATCACAATTTAAAATTTCTGATTAGATAATCCCCACATTCCTGCCATGTCTGACAGGCTCTGAGGAAACCCAGGTAGGTTAGACAGTGGTTAAGTACTTTCTCCGATTTGTGGCCGTGACTTTCTCTGTGCTATGTCTTTTCCATATGGAAGAGGGTTGTCACTTTTGTGATTCTTTGTAATGAAAGAATGTTCTTTGCTTGGAAGACTAGATGACTCTGGGTTAGGTTTAATGACTGGTAAATCCCTAATGAGGTGTGATTCTAAATGTAAGCCAGAAGACAGCAAAGACTCCAGAGCCCCTGTTTACATAGCTTCCTGGGTGTTTTTTCTTTAATTGTGTGTATCATGTCATATATTATATTACATTACATTATATTATATATGAGTGCTCTGCCAGAGTGTATGCCTGCATGCCAGAAAAGAACATCAGATCCCATTATAAATGGTTGTGAGTCACAATGTGCTTGCTGTGAATTGAACTCAGGACCTCTGGAAGAGTAGTCAGTGCTCTTAACCACTGAGCCATCTCTCCTGCCCCTTCCTGGATGTTTTTATTTACCGCTGGCCCTACCAAGGCCTCCACCACAATGTGGATTTAAACATATGTTAGTTCTTCTTGTGCCCCATGATCCCATGATGCTCTCCTCCACTGAGCACACATTTCTTCTTTTCTTGTGTATGTGTTACATGTGCACATATATTGCTCTTGGCCTTATTCCCTTGAGATAAAGTCTCTCACTAAACAAGAAGCTCGGTGTTTTGACTAGACTACCTGGCCAGTGAGTTCTTAGGATGTGCTTGACTCTACCCCCCAGGCCAGGGTTGCAGGTCTGTATAACTACATCCAGCCTTCTTTATGTGGGTACTAGGGATTTGAACTCACGTCCTCATGTTTGCACAGCAAGTGTTCTGATCCACTGAGCATCAACCCCTGAATGCATTTCTTTTTAGCCTTTCTCGAATCCTTTGCTTCCCTGCTCTCACCAACCTCAATCCTGCCAGGTCATCTAGTACTCTGAGCACTGCAGAAGACTACAGAAATCCCTCGAAGCTGGAGGCAGAGATGGGGGTGGCAATCACAGCTGCTCTCTGTCTCCTTCCAGAAAGGCTACCTCTGTTTCACTGTACTCTGTGGGACACACCCTAGCCATTGCTCAGCTTCCTCCCACTCCAACCTCCCTGTTTATCTCCCATAACCTCGCCTCTGCCTATCTTCTAAGCTGCACGTGCCAGCTCTGCCTACCAGGAGATTGAGCCCATGTTTTCAAGGAGGCTTCTGGTGGTGAGAGGGCCGTTTCTGCAATGCAGCCTGAGTGAGCATCCCTAGAAAAGGCAATGGCCACTTATGCCAGATGTGCTCTCGAGGCTCCCACCCCTGGGATGTCCTGAATAATCCTGGCTGAATAATCCACTGTGTACTCACACTCACTGGGATGTTTATGTTCCCACAGCTGGTTTTGGTTCTGAACCTGTTTGGCCGGGCAATTGCCATCTACCTTACATGGTAAGGTCTTTAATGCCAGAGAAAGGGGCGAGGGGAAGAGACGCCACCATCGTTCTGTGGGGCTCTCATTGTATAGTGATTAGCCTAGAGCCATAAGCAATTAGATACCTAGTAGATGCACCTGGCAGTGAAATTCGACAGGAAATTATTCTAATTATGCATTTCTTGGGCTTCCTTGCATTTGTTCCTTGAATTTGGTGGAATTGGTACTGGGGTGTGATTGGTACTTACTTTAAATTTCCTTCAGCAATTCAATTTCTAATTTTCACCTACCCAGTTCCTTCGGGTCTGATCTCTAGTGCATCTCTGAAATGAGAATCAGAACCAAGTGAATTCCCACGCCTATCGCAGAGCAAACGTGAGTGAGGTCACCTTGTACTTGGCACTGAGACATTACAGGACTACCTGGGAGCCTTGTCGTCTACACCAGGAAGAACATTAGGGTCAGGGACTCATTCCCCAGCCTAGGCATTGCCAGCCTCTTTATATAATGAAGGCACATTGCTTGATGTTAGGCCATCCCTCCCTGCCACAATCTTTCCCTTTCTTTCCTCCCCCCTCTTCCTCTTCCTTTTATTCTCATTCTTTTCCTTCCCCCTCTCCTCTCTTTGATGTGTGTGGCTTTGTGTATATGTGTGGTATGTGTGTTATATGTGTACATATATGACCCAGTCATTTTGGTTGCCTTCCCTTTTTGTACCTTTGCCCTCTTGGCTGCTCCACCTTCTACCCTCTCTCCCCTCTTTTCCTGTCCCCATCTCCCAACATGGCCCAACTCAGTCTGGTCATGTGCACTCTGGACTCTTCAAGGTGTCCCTGCCTCTGGCTGTGCTCTCCCACATATCTATAATAAACTTTCTTCTCCACCTTACCTAGGAGCAGTCATGTCCTTTCCTTTCCTTTTTATTTATTTTGTCATTCAGTCTTCACCCCACAGTGTTGGGGTATCAGGAATACACAGCCATGCCTGGCTTCTACAAGGGTGCTGGGGATTTGAACTTGGGTCCTTTTGTTTTCACAGAAAACACCTTTATTCACTAAGACATTTCCCTAGCCCCAGGCTTTTCTTTTAGACAGTTATATGGTTTATAGTTCCTTTTGTTGTTGTTGAACTTCTTTTTAAAAAAATGTTCAAAGCTGAGAAGTAATTTCTGGTAGCCTTGTGCTCTTTCCCATAGCTCTTAAAAGACACGATCAGAAAGTGTCACCTGATAATTGCTTTGGGAGTATTTGAAAAGAATTGAGTTAGGGACAGAGACATAGGCTGGAATCCTGGCCAGAGCCAGTGCCTCATTTTGCGACTCTCAGACACTAGAGAAGGTCAGACAGCGGTTTTTCCCTGTTCAAGATTAAGAATTCTAAGACAGGACTCACAATGATGGTGGTGACCCTAGGCGACCTGGAAGAAAAACAATGTAAAATGGGGAAGTAAGTTTAAAGGATTTGCCCCAGGACACATAGCTGAGCCTTAAAAAGATTTTGTCTCACTGGCTGCAGCCCTAGCAGAGAGGAAGTTGAGGGAGCCAGCTCCAACACAATGCTCTTGCAAGCTGCCTAAAGTCTCTCAGAAGGAGCATTCTTTCCCCCTTGTGCTGGGAGATTCCAGTTTCTTCCTGGTTCTGTCCATCCATAGCAGCATTAGTGTGAGCTTCCACCAGTGCCTCAGACAGGCAGAGCCCGGCTGTTGATGGCAGCCCAGCCTCCTGTGTGTTCCTGTGGCTGTGAGCATCAAATCACAATGGTGGACTGAAGGATCCTGCTTGAGCTCTGGGAACAATGCTGACCAGGAACTCTGAGGAAGGGTGAGAGAGAATAGTATAGGGTAAGGAATAGGTAGAGACATGAGGGGGTGTGTGTGGGTGGAGTGGGGGGGGGTGTTAAGGAAATGAAGAGGCCAGGAGAAAGGTGGGCTCCTTGTCCCATTTTACTTTTATTTTAGAACAATTTTCCTGTGGCTTTATCTGTCTCTGCCACCCCCACCCCAAGGCTTCCACCATGTTTTCTAGTGTTCCAACTTTTTCTTCCGGTGTGTTCAAGTTCCTGGATGGCTTTGCCTTTTGTCTGTTTTCCATCTTAGCGGCCCCCCTCCCTCACTGGTTCCTACCATTTCTAGAACATACTTTAGTCTCAGTACGCTTCTTAGGACTTGAGTAAAAAGCTTTGTTTTTACAAGAACATTTCTTCTGCTTCTCTCAGAAGTCCTTGTGTCCAATTTTGTTGTACCTTTTCACCTACTACTTATTTCTTTCTACATGTTCCCATTTACACAGAGTTGGTCTATGTGTGGCAGTTTTACTGAGATATAATTTACTGTGCAAAAAACTCATCCATTTAAAGTGTACATTTCCGTGGGCTTTACTATCTTCCCCAGGTTGTATAACTATCACACAGTCAAAGTTGGAACATTTCACATCCTTCCAGAACATCCTGTGCCTATTAGCAGCCATCTCCGTCCACTTCCAACTCCTGGCAACTGCCAAAGCATTTTTTCTGTGTGTACCAGATCTAGGGATATGTTTTGAATAAACGGAGTCTGATAACATGCAGTCTTTGCCTCTGGCTTCTTTATAACTCAGTCTGTTTTTACTGTTCCTTGGTGTGGTAGCAACCTGTGATGAAAAGAAAGCTAAAATCATATTGAAGATCTCCAGACACACCTTGGAAAAGACAAGTTAAACACCAGCATTCAGCAGGAGTCCAGCTTAGAAAGTTTTTTCCTTGAAAATCTTAGTGCTCCCAACACCCTCTCTCTTCCTGTCCTCACTCCTGCCCACCCCCACCCTCACCTCCGCCCCATGTAGTGCCCTGCTTGGCCACTGTGCCCGTTAGGTTGTTTCTATGCTTGGATATTTCAGTTCTATTCTTGGTGGAGAAGGGAAGACAGAGGAAAATGATTTAGTTATTGCAATTTAAATGAGCTCAAATGAAAAATCAAGAGGCAAGAGCTAGACTGAATTGGGTTTTTCAAGTAGAAAAGACGTTATCAAGTCAGAAGATGAAAAAGGCCCAAGACATTGATAGGAGAGAGTTTGAAGCTAATTGACATTGAAGCCGGATGACCTAACAAGATTAAAGATGAGCCTGCATGCTCAGGAGCTGAGAGTCAATTTTGGTAGAGATTGCATGGTAGACGAATCAAAGGAATTTTGGATTGCCTTCATTGTCCCGGCAGCAATCAGAAACCTCTGGAATGCCTATGGTACAATGCTCTACTGTAACCCAGATTATGATGTAGCAACAGAAACAGCTGGCTGGGTTGAAAGTCAAGGATTATATGCCCCTGGCAATAATACAAAGCATGAGCCAAGAAGTGGGAAACTTTGTCCATTGTAAAATTAGCTCTAGAAGTATATTAATAGTTATAAATCCATTAAAGTTAAATATGAATCCTGTGATTAATGTAAGTCATTAACACAGAACCAAAAAGAAAGGCCACCTTAAAGCCCCAGGGTAGCTGACATTAGGCCAAGCTATGTTGAAGTTGACTGGAAAGACAGAAAAAAAGGCTATACAGACAGGCTGGTTGCTGCTGTGAATTCTGAGCTCTCCAGATGCAAAAGTTCACGCCAGACAGTTCTCATCTGCCCCAACCTCTGTCAAGGAGTAGGGTTGGCTGTGCCCCTGGGGATCTCCATATCAACTGCTTTTCTTTACCATCTTTGTAACTCCTAAGATCTGAACCTCCTTTCCGTGTGGTTGTCTAGAAACATACGAAGCAGTTAACCAGAATGTTCTACTTAGAAGTAATCTATTTATTCAAATATTGAATGCTCCAGGGGATTGAGCTGGGTCACAGTGATGACTATAATTGTCATGGCCCTGCTCTTGGGAACAGACATGGTGGGTATTTTTTTCTAATTGAGGAAGTATTTGTGGCACCTTCAAAGGTATTTGGGAGTCTTCATTTCTTCTCTCCTTGCTATGGGGGAAAAAGATACAGCTGTCACAAGCTGGGGGCGGGGGAGTGTAACGATAAATATTTCTGCCAAAAGCCGCTGAGCCCCACCGCCACGTGTGAGCTTTTCGCCAGCCGCCCGCCTGAGTTAGGGCCCAAATGAATACACAAAAACTTGTATTAGGTACAATGCTGCTTGGCCAATGAGTAGGATTCCTCATCTGCTAGCTCAGTCTTAATTATCATAAATCTATATATGTTATAAGACTTATCTTATCAGACGCCTTATTGGCGTGCCTCCTTGCCAGTGGATCACATCCTGCCACTGGAGGAGGAAGGGGAAAAAAGGACCCTTTCTGTTTCTCCTTCGCTTAAATATGAGTCTCCTTGCTATGTCATTTCCTGTCTGGATCATCACTTCTCTACTACATTTCCCAGAATCCTCTTTGACTCCTAGTCGTGCCTAACTTGCCATTTCATTGGCCAAACAGTATTTTATTTAACAGTCAATAAGATAAACATACATAGTACATTCCCCATCGGGGGGATGTCCTTATGTATGCTGTGAATATATGTTTCTTTCATTGGTTGAAGAATAAAGCTATTTTGGCCAATGGATAGGCAGGATGTAGCCAGACAGGAAGTATAGGTGGGGCTACCAAACTAGGAGAATTCTGGGAAGAGGAACAGAGAGAGTGAGTCACCAGAGAGATGCCATGTAGCTGTTGAGGAAGCAACAGACCTGTGCATCACCAGTAAGCCAACACCATGTGGAGATACACAGATTAATAGAAATGGGTTAATAATTAAGAGAGAGCTAGCCAATAAAAAACCTGAGCCATCAGTAAGTTTATAATTAATATAAGCCTCCATGTGTTTATTTGGGAATACATAGCTTTGGGACCAGGTGGGACAGAAAGTTCCTTCCACAGCAAGAACCTTAAGGAAAGATTTATCTTGGCTCATGGTTTCAGGGGATCATAGTTCATTATGGGGGGGGGGGAACTCAAGGGAAAGCAGAGTAGCTCTGTCCATAGCTGGGGGCATGAGGCAGCAGCTTGTCTTGGTGGCTGCAGACCAGAAGCAGAAGTAACACACTGGACCCAGGGACAGGTGTAATATTCAAGGCCTGCTTCTAGCAACTTCCAAATCCTACCTCTTAAAGACTCCAGGGCCTTTAAAATAGTGTGGCAAGCTGAGGACCAAGTGTAGAAAACCCAAGTGGAGTCTGTGTGGGCTATTTCAGGTTCAAACCCTAGTACCCTGCTGAATTGGCAACCGATGAGTGAGACTATCCTTTTTTTATGATTTTTTAAAAAGGAATTCTCAATCCCCCCCTCTTTTTTTTTTTTTTTTAATTGCAAAGTGCTTCCAGCCACTTTGCCATTTTTCTGGATCAGGCTGAAATGTCTCATCAAACTGAGATGGTGTGACAGCTCTTTAAAAGGGTTTTTCTTTTCTTAATTTTATTCTGGCAAAATAGACATAATGTAAAATTACTATTATAACCACCTTTAAGTTTACAGTTCAGTGTAAACAATAATATACTTATAATTGGGCAACCATAGCCACCATCTATTTCCAGAAGAGTTTCCTCCTCAAACTGAAACCATGTGCCCATCAAACTAAACTCCTGCTTTTTTGCAGCCCCTCACCATCTCTGACAATTACATTCTGTCTGTACTGGTAGATTTATTCTGAGTAGCTCATATAAGTGGGATCATATTCTATTTGTCTTTTGTGGCTAACTTCTAAGACTTAGCATAGTATCTTTTTTGTTGTCTTGGAAACAAACTCTTACTACATAGCCTAGTTGGCTTCAAGCTGGCAGCAGTACCCCTGCGTCTGCCTCGTCAGTTATGGCTGGGCACCACCACCGTTCCCAGCTCACTTTAGCATAGTACCTTCAAGGTTAATCCAGGTTGAACCATGTGTTAGGAAGTTATGTTTATGCTCCTCTATGTTTTTTTTTTCCTTTGAAAATTTCATATGTATAAAGTGTATCTTAGTTGAATCCATATCACATTCTCCTCACCAGCATTCTCTGGACCTCCTAACACATCTCCCTTCCAACTTCACATCTTTTAATTTTTTTAAAAAAACTTGATACGTGTATTCACAGGGATGTGGGACTATCCACTGGACATACGGAACCAACCAGTAGCCACCACCCCAAAGTGGTTTTCTTTCCCCCAGCAGCCACCAAGTGCCATAGCTCCTCAGGTAGGAGTGTGGCCTTGGGAGCCCTCCTCCTTGTTTTTTTTTTAGATGAAATTTTAACTATCTTTATCTTCTGCAGATCTTGCTCAGGTAGCCATAGCTACTGTGAGTTCATGTGAGCAACAGTCATGCCATGGCCATAAGACAGCACTTCACAACCTTCTCCTTATGCTCTCCTCACACATTCTTTTTCATGATGTTCCCTGAGCCTTTTGGGGTGTGGGGATTAATATGGATGTCCCATCTATTGATGAGCACTCACAGTCACTATTTTTAGCATATTGAATTGCTATGAGTTTCTCTTTGAACCACTGCCCGCTGCCAAAAGCTGCTTCTCTAACCAAGACAGAGAGCAGCAAAAATCTGGTGCCCCACACCCTGATGGTTGGGTTTCTGAGGTGTGGTTTTCATGGCTGTGTGGACTGTTTTGTTTTCTAATTTAAGTACACCCAAGGTCTGTTCCCCACTCTGTTGTCATGGTCCCTTGCAGAAAAATGCATGGTACACTCACCATGGGCATTGGGCATAACTTAATGGAGAGACTATTTGCAAAGATATGGACAAGGAAGGAAGAAAAGGAAGGAAGGAAGGAAGGAAGGAAGGAAGAAAGGAAGGAAGGGAAACCAGAGAGGAGAACCCAGAGGATTACAACACCCTTGTTCAGTCTTAGGTTGAAAATGTGTGGTGAACCACAAGTAGGACTTAGGCTGGAATCTGGACTTCATGTTAGATGAAGTCATTCTGTCGATGTTGGGTTCCTCGGGTACCGTGCAGGTATTGGTTATGGTTTGGGCTATGAATGGAGGAGAACTTGTTCTTAGACATTCTCACACGTAGTTTGAAACCTTGTTTTGAATGGAGGTGGGAACGGTAGGTGAGAGGGAGACCCAGGTTGAGCTAGAATAGCTCATGTAGCAGAATGTTAGCCCCTGGAATGGAACAGGGAGTCCAGCTCTTTCTGTGGTCTTGTTAGGGGAGCTTTTAATGAAAAGTTAGAGGAAGGAAGTGTTCCTGGATAGTGTCTTCTTACATCAAGGAGGAACACCAGGCTGATAGTCCCTCTGGCTGATTGGCAGCCTCCTTAAAGCAGTGAGAGTGGCACCTGGCACTTCAGCCGTGCCAGGTTAGCCGTGTGTCCTGGCTATCATGGAAAACCTAGCATACAGTGCCATAACAGATTGAAGCCTGTTCCTGGTTGGCTTAATAAGATCTGTGACTAGGACTTAGGATTCACCTAGCCCTGAAAAGGCAGGTCAAGCCTGGATGACATCTTTAGGTCTTCTTTGAAAAAAAAGAATGGAGAAAATACAACCCTTTCTGTGATGCAGTAGGCAGGAGTCAAGGCATTGTATTAGAGCTGCATCCCACTATTTCATGGGCTATCTCTATTCTGTTTCCTAGGTCAATTTGAAAACACGATCTTTTTTCATATGTGGGCTGTTACAAATGTATCTGGTGTTTGTAGTTCTGTTACAGTGTATTATGTGAACTTTGTGGATTTGTTTGTTTTCATAACAATAATGTATCTCTTGGCTGTAGGAGGGAGGGAGAGAGGAAGGGAGGAAAGAGGAGTGTGTGGGAGTGGAGGTGGGAGACGGTCTCTGCCGTGCTGAGTTCTGATAGGAGAGAGTTTCTTTTTGGATAGTTGCAGTGAGACATGATTGCATATCTTAAACTCGTTCCAATTGTATCTCTTAGGTTTGGGTGCAGGAGGACACACTGATGTCATAATGTGCTTTGGAGCACTGCACATTAATGGCATAAAGTCAAGAACATCAGCCTAATGGATAACAGGAAAATTCCTGGAAGTCATTCCTATTCTAGGACATCTAGGAACAGCCATGTGCAGGGGGATTGTAAACAACAGGATGCATCCCACTCAACCCATGAAGGCCTCCCTAACTCAATAGACTCTTAGTTAAAACCCAGTGTGCCACAGCCACTCCAGTGTTTCATGTGTGTGGTCAAGAAGGATGGAGAGAAAACGAGAGCAGAAAGGGAGGTCGGAGTCAACTTCAATGGAAACATCTAACGCTAACAAGTCCAAGAGTCAGTAGTGGTGGGTCAGGCTGTGATCTGTGAACTCAGCGAGCAGAGAGGGAAGGACTTCTGTAAATTTGAGGCTATCCTAGTCTACACAGCAAGATGTGTGCCAACCAGAGCTACACAGTGAAAAGACCCTGCCTCAAAAAGCTAGGGAAAGGAGGGGGGCAGGATGAAAGAGGAGGAAAAAGCAAGAAGAAATAGAGGAAGGAAAGGCTGTGACCCATGAACACGAAGTTGAGATGACCCTTACGGCTTTGTTTCTAGTCAGCTCAGGTAGGGAAGGGGCAGGGTTTGGATTCTTTATGCTCCAGGGAACTCTGCCCCTGGGCTATGTCAGATGGGGTGACCATTGGACAGTTGGAAACATGGTTGTCAATAGATGATGATGTACAGGTGTTGGAGCCATTCAACACAGGAGCATTTAAATTGCCTTTGCTAAGGTAACCCAGTCACAAAAAGACAAACATGGTATGCACTCACTCACATATGGATTTTAGACATAGAGTAAAGGATTACCAGCCTATAGTCCACACCACCAGGGAAGCTAGGCAACAAGGAGGACTCTAACAGAGACATACATGGTCCCCTGGAGAAGGGGAAAGGGACAAGCTCTTCTGTGCAAATTGGGAGCATGGGGGGAGGGGAGAGGGAGCTAGGAGAATGGCAAGGGGAGAAGAGGAGAGGTGAGGAGAATAAGGATAAGGGAGCAGGAAGGTTGTGTAGGGGGATGAATAGAGGAGAGCAAAAAATAAGAGATATCATCAAAGAGGGAGCCAGTATAGGTTTAAAGCAAAATCAGGCAGTAGGGAAATGTCCAGAGATCTACAAGCATGACACCAATTAACCATCTAAGCAACAGTGGAGATGCTACCTTAAAAGCCCTCCCCTGATAACGTGATTGATGACTAACTTATATACCATCCTAGAGCCTTCATCCAGTAGCTGATGGAAGTAGAAGCAGACACTGAACTGAATTGTAATCCAGTTGCAGAGAAGGAGGAGTGATGAGCAAGACCACCAGTGGGGTCAAGACCAGGCTGGTGAAACCCACAGAAACAGCTGACCTGAACAAAGGAGAGCTCTTGGTCCCCAGACTGATCACTAGGAAACCATCATGGAACTGATCTAGACCCCATAAATGTGGGTGTCAGTGAGGAGGCCTTGTAAATCTATGGGGCCTCTTGTAGTAGATCAATATTTATCCCTAGCATAGGAATGGACTTTGGGAGCCCATTTCACATAGAGGAATACTCCCTCAGCCTAGACACACAGGGGAGGGTCTAGGCCCTATCCCAAAGAATATGACAGACTCTAAAGACCTCCCCCCCATGGAAGGCCTCGCTCTCCCTGGGGAGCAGAAATGGTATTGGATAGGTAGGATGTTAGTGGGGAGCAGGGGAGGAGGCGAGGGAGAGGGACTGGGGATTGACATGTAAAACAATCTTGCTTCTAATTCAAATAAAAAAAATTAAAAAAAAGAAATTGCCTTTGCTAAAACACATTGACTCCTGTCTTGGGCTCATAGGTAACTAAAAACAGGATGGAAGCCTAGCATCGCTGTCTTTGTATGTGTCTGTCCCCTTTCCTGTGGCTGAAGGCACAGAGATACGTGATCTCCCTATACCTGCTGTCACTTTGGATTCCAGAAATGGTAAGCCCCCTTTGGAAGGCCCTCTTCATCTAGATGAGTACAGTTACCCATGAAAGTGAGACTACAGGGTGGAACAGACGTAGCTATCCTGTGGGAATTAGATCTGTCCCCTCGAGCCATGACAAGGACTTCTTAGAGCACCTTGCAGAACCGGAACCCAGATAGAGGACAAGGACCACACATTGACCAGGCAGGACTTGTCCATTTAAAACTAAAGCTCATGTTAGTATCCTGAAACAGACTTAGGGTCACTAGACCCCTTTACTTATTCCTTTCATAAATGTGGCCACACTGAATAACTCTCACCTATCTACTTTTCACCATTACGTCTCTCTTAATCGGTGTATTGAGGATGGATGGCTGAGCCTTGCTTTTAGAGGCTACCAGAGCTCCAGCTTCCTGAAAAACTCAGTTGTAATTTCACAATAACCAAAGCTAAGTGGATAGATGAATCCCTGTAAATGAAAGTGCCCAAAGGAAGAAAAAGGCCTGAGGTCAGAACGCTGGGCAGTGCGTGTATTTAGTTGTGATGAGATGCCTTCCAAGCTTTGGCTCAAGGAGTCCATTAGAGTTAGAAAATGAAGGCTGTGAGTGAAGAATGAGTCTAGATTGCCAGGGGTCCTTGCCATTTAAAACAGAAATATTTCTATTTATTCCGAGTGTGTGAAAGAGCACCTGTGAGTGCGTGCCATGGTGCCCTTGAGGGATCAGGGGACAGTCTTGTCTGTTATTCCATACCTTCTTCCTTATTTGTTGTCAGGTGTGGCATACCTCAGGCTAGCTGCCCTGTGAAATCATTGGATTCCTCTGTCCCCACCTCCTATTTGGTCATAAGAGTACGGGGACTACAGATACACTTGACCATGCCCAGTTTTATGTGCATTCTGGGGAACAAGGTTAGTTCCTCATGCCTTCACCGCAAGCCCTATCCCCACCAAGCCACCTACCCAGCCCACAACAGGGAGTTTCTGATAATGCATGTGTTTAAATATTTAAAACCAGACACACAGTTATTGCCACTTTATACAATTAAAAAATGAAAACGTCTTCAGTACTGGCAGAGACCTCAACACTCATAACATTAAAATTAGCATTCAGTGCAACAGATGGTATTGTTTTGCTGGAATGAAATCATTACTGTGGGAGTTAACGGTAGAGAAACCCATTTATACGGAGCAGCTCTCACATCTTGGTTTGGTTATGTTGATTTCACGCATAATGTCCATCTTAATCTCTGTTGATATTTTTCTTTTTTGGCAGAGTTGATTTTTTTATGTTTCCCGTCTGTCGTTTAACAAGAGGGAGTCTAATATGCATCCCAAATATGGTGGCAAGACATTTAAAAATATCCTCTAAAAAAGGTTCATTCACTGATGTTTTGCTGTGCTACCATTAACAACCCGTGGGAGGCTGGTGTGTGTCCGCGTCCGCACCCCAGGAGTCTTACATTACATCCACTTGCTGTATAAAATGGAACCAAATGCTGACACATGCTCTTTTGAGATTCCAATGCTATACCACCAGGTGTATTTTCATGGCTCACTTCTCTCACCATTGTTTCCGAGGCTTTGCAAGATCTTCATTTTGTAAAATTTCAAATGGCCCATAAATTTGTAAGAATACAAAGCAAATGACTAAAAATCTATAATGAATAAAACTGTGTGCCAGAGGAGAGAGGAGGTAAAGGAGAGCTAGACCAGCTTACCTTTCCTTTGTTCAAAGTAAGGTGTCAGAACTATGTAAAGAAGTTCTCCCCATGCTGGGAAGATGGCTCAGTGGGTAAGAGTGGTTGCTATGCAAGCATGAAGACCTGAGTTCAAATCTCCAGCACACAAGTAAGAAGGTAGGTGTGGCCATGAATTCCTCTAACCCCAACATTGTAGGGGATAAAGAGAGAAGAGTATAGTGGCTTACTGGCTGCCAGCTTAGCTCCAGATTCAGTGAGAGACCCCGTCTCAAGGGAATAAGGTGGAGAGTGATAGAGCAGGTCACTTGATGTCCTCATCTGGCCTCCACATGCAGACATGGGCACACAGATACTCTCGTGTACATGCACATCACACCCAAATACTACATCTCACACACACACACACACACACACACACACACACACACACACACATACATGCAGGCATGCACGCACCTTCCTGTTTACACCAAACTCCTTACCTGAGGAAGGGTGGGCCATAGGGAAGAAAGAGCACAGGCTAGAATCACACAGCTCTGAGTTTGACTGATGCTTTTATCAGCCTTGACATTGGAAATTTACTTCATCAGTTAGTTTTCTCATCTGTCTCACAAAGACATATGTGACAGTGATGAAATGAGGTCATGTAGCAAAAATGCCCATTGCACCGGGCGTTGGTGGCGCACACCTTTAATCCCAGCACTCAGGAGGAAGAGGCAGGCGGATCTCCGTGAGTTTGAGGCTAGCCTGGTCTCCAGAGTGAGTGCCAGGATAGGCTCCAAAGCTACACAGAGAAACCCTGTCTTGAAAAAAAAGAAAAAAGAAAAATGCCCATTGCTGTGCCTGGTACACAGTTGGTGACAGTAAGAGCAGTTGTGCTCAGTTGTAGAAGTTTAGCAGGACTGGAAATAAATAATGCAGCTAGAACCCTTAGGAGAATAGGACAGTAGGGCTGAGAGCAGGGTGAGAGGAAGGATGGGCTGAACTGGACAGGGCTGCCTGTCAGACAACATGCAGCATGTTACTTACTGTTGATAAATAGTTGGCATACAGTTTGACCCTAAACAGTATTTGTGTTAAGTTCACTTGCCTGTCCTCAGGTGGTCAAAGCAAACGGACCCCCCCCCCACTGTTACTCATCATCGCATCTCTTTTTGTAAGTTTGTGATCAGTTTGGAGTCTTTGGTCCACTGTCAACATAGCTCTTTCCTTCTTTTCTCCTCCTCTAGAAGACTCTGGACATCTTGTTCCTATTTCAATATTTTTTGTTTTTTTCCTTTAGTAAAAGAACTGTTATCTGTTCTTTCCATTTGTTTGTTGTTAGCTGCAGAATTCAGTCTTAACCATGTAGGACTTAATCAACTAAGCACACACAAGAAAGTATAGATAATTAATTAAATCATTCTAATTTAATCTTTGGAGAAATAGGAAAAACAGTAGTACTAGACTGAGTCCTAACAACATTGGAAAAATAGTTGACCATGTGTTTTTAAGCTACAAGCTTGTTTGATTCAGCATGAGAAAATGCTGAAATTCTGAGGTATAGGTCAAAAAAAAAAAAAATCAACCGTTAAATAGACAGTTGCTGTTAGCATATCATTTCCTTTTCCCCAGGGAGCTCAGATAAAGCTCTCTGAAGTTGTTCTCTGGAGATTATCTATGAATGCATTCACTGTGGTCATATGACTGCAAAGGGGGCGTCTGACCAAAGCCCCTTCCCTCACTTTAATATAGCATAGTTCTTTCTCAAGAAAAATAGCTGAAGGTATCTGTGGGCTATTGCTGCCATCACAGTGGTTGTGGGGTCTAATAGGTGGCTTCCAAGATGGCCATCAATGAGTCTTGCTTGCTGGTGTTTAATCTCAAGCAATCCCTCCCATGGTATGCCAGGGTTGTGGCCAATAAGATACAGAAGGGGCCAAGGCATGCCATCCTGCGATAAGGTTCTGAATGGCATCACAGTTTCTATTCCTCTCAGTCCACCTACTTCTCTGTGGAAAACCTTATCAAGAGCAGATATGAGGCCCATGTGGTGAAGACCTGTACCTTCTTGCCTACTGATCATGCCATCAAGTGAGCTTGGAAGCACTTCCTCTCAGTCCAGCCAAACTTCAGATACCTGCAGGCACCTATAATTCTTGTTTATTTCTTTTGGCTTATTGAGGGTCTCACTATGTAATCTTGGCTAGCCTAGAACTCACCATGTAGTGAGTTGGCTGGCCTCCAAGTCAGAGGGATCCACCTGCCTCTGCCTCCTGAGTGCTGTTATTAAAGGCCTCTGTCACCATGCCTAGCTCATCTCTAATTCTTAACAATGGATTCATTATTTTCGTTAAATTTTAGTGTGTGTGTGTGTGTGTGTGTGTGTGTGTGTGTGTGTGTGTGTGTCTTTGTGTGTCTGTGTTGGCTCCTGAGTGTCAACATGACAATGTGGAGGTGAATGTGGAAGTTGTCCAGTTTTGGGGAGCTGGTTCTTACCTTCCACCAAGTTTTTGTGTTGGTCTCTTTTGTTTCCGCCACACGGTGTACTCTCCATAGCATCTGGCATTTGAGTATCTAGGCCACTGTGTCCTATGTTGCTGAAGGAGTACTGAGATTACAGTCACTCTGCATCTAACTTTTTATCTTTTTAACATGAGTTCCAGGGCTTGGACTCAGGCCATCAGGCTTATGCCACAAGTGTTTTTACCCTCTGACCTATGTCACCAGCCCAACATGGGATCCCTATGGGTAATAGCTATGTTAATAGAAATGTGACTTTTTTCCCCTCTATATCACTGTATTGGTTGAATTTTTACTAATAAGCATTGTTTATAGTATTCTGAATTATTACATTCAGCAACATTAATAATACCTATATTCTCTTGGTGACGATGAAGTTGCCCTGATCTTACCTAACTTACAAAGGCGGGATTAATTGACACTTGGCTCCTGTCACTGGTTTGAGAAGAATAAAGAAAGGTTAAGAAGTGAGGTTTGGATACTGTGTGAGCTGGCAACAGCAAGACAGAAGCGGAGAAGTGGGCATGGAGTCTGATTTATGCTTGGACCCCAGTCTCTCATTCTGGTGAGCTCTGCACTCCAGAAACAAAGCCCCAGAGGCTGACCTGGGAACTTGAGAATCAGCTCAAGATGCACAAGACCTCAAATTACATCAACATGTCTTTGCTTTGAGTTTTTTATAAACAATACTCGCTTAAGCTTGGTAGAGCCTAAGAGACTCATATTTCACCATATCCCATACACGTCTCACTCAGGGCAGGAAATGGACATTCAGTGAACGGCTGTAAGGTCACAGTCCAACCAAGGACGGGGAAACCTTCCTGCTTTTTTTCTTTTGTGTGGAATTAAATTGCTGGAAAGAAGCCGAGGAAATTACGTGTCTAACCTCCTGTTTCTGACTGAATAATCCTTACATCATTGATCGTGATTAATCAAATTGTTTTGGATCTTAGATACCATGGATTTATCTATTTATTTCTCAGCCAACTAATTTTAATGTTTTTCACATTTCCACTAGAAGTGGAAAATTCATGCCTTTACGTGAATTACAAATGTATTATAGGTTTTATTAAAATGAGTGAAGAAATGCCCTCTGTGTCATTTAGCTGACAGTTACTTTGGCTTGTGTTATATGAATGCTTCTATTAAGCATTATTTTATTTTAACACATTTATCACTTTATAGCACTGAAAAGAACAAATCCAAGGGCTTGTGTATGCTAGGTAAGCCCTGTACTGCTTAGCTATATCCCTGGATCCTTGTGTTAATTTTTTATTAAGAAATTTGTAATCAACCAAAGCAAGGCACAGACTAAATCTTTTGTTTTCCTTTTGTCTGGGGGACAAACCTCGCTAAGTCTTAGTTCCCATCTGAAGGTTGTATATTTACACCTTATACTTTTTCTATCTATATCACTGGTGGCCAGATGAAGCTGACCTTGGTGGAACCCAAGCTAATCCTAGCTATTGAAAACAGAGGCCTATAAAGTAGGGTAAAGGACCTAGTGGTGCTTCAGATTCTCCAGGGAATATGTGAGCCAGGTATTTTAGCCAAACCCTTTTCTAGGTCCTCAACTTCCATTTCCTTCTTTCATTTATTTTTGTCTTTTTCAAGACAGGGTTTCTCTGTATATCTCTGCTGTTCTGGAACTCACTCTGTAGACCATGCTGGCCCCAAACTCAGAGAGTCACTTGCCTCTGCCTCCCAAGTGTTGGGATTAAGGATGTGTGTCACCACCACCTGCCCTTTCTTTCCTTTCCTTCGTAAAAATCTTAGTTTTTTCAGTCAAGGTCTTAAGTAGCTAAGGCTAACCTTGAATTCAGTATACAGCAGCCAAGAATGACCTTGAACTTCTAATCCACTTGCTTCTACCTTCCAAGTGCTTGGATGTAGTCGGATTTTTCTGGTCAGAAAAAAAGTTATTGGGCTTCCCAATAATGACATAGAAACTTATTATTAATTTTGAAATCTTGGTCTATAGCTTAGGTTTGTTTCTAATTAGCTCTTATAACTTAAATTAACACATTTCTATTAATTTACTTTCTGCCTCATGACTTTGATACCTCATCTCCATATTGCCCGTCCTGCTTGCTCTGCATCTCTGCCTTCTTCTTCCCAGCATCCTCTCTGCCCAGAAAACCCTGCTTACCTATTGGCTATTTGGCTTTTTATTAAACCAATCATTGTGGCATATCTTCACAGTGTACATAAAGATTATTCCACAATACTAGGATTATTGGTGTGTGCCACTGTGCACTATTTACGTGATGCTGAGGATGAAACCCAAGGCTATTCTTCCAGGAAACGCTCTACCAAGTGAGCTACACCCCCCAACCCTCAGTTTCCATTTCTCATCGTGTGCTAATTGCCTTTCTTTCCAAAAGAAAGATATACCTCACAGCACTCAGTTGCATTATTCTGAAGCATGAAAACCCTTCGAGGCTTCGAAGGGGCAGTTGATAATATTCAAATTGATTCTGAGAAATAACCTTCCCCACTGACCAAATAGCAGCCCTCTGCCAGCCAAATGGTTTTCAGCTCTTTGTGCCCAACAAAACCAAAGTAGAGCCTTCCTGGGCTGTCAGCTGTTAAAATCTTCAAATAATGTATGAGTCTAAATCACTACATGACTTTTGGCATGAGTCACAAAGAGGCTAAAAAAATTAGAGCCATTTCCATAAAATAAGCAAACAAAAAATCCCGTATTTACCATCCATTTGTTTATATGAATAAAGCTTCTCAGAACTCCCGTGCGTGTGTAAATGTGAAAATAGGATCAAAACTGATTAGGAGTCCTGTTTCATTCAGCAACAAGAACATATTTATCAATAGTTAACTAAAACCACAGGAGGGAGAATGAGAATCTATCCATTGTCTGTCTGCTATGTACATTTATATAGCTCTATCAATTAGAAGTACATTTCCCATAAAAATTTGATTTTAAACTCTTTAAAAATTTATTTTATTTTATTATGTGTATGTGTGTGCCTCTGTGTGGGTATGTACACACACATGCAGGTACCCGTGGAGGCCAGAAGAGGGCATGACATTCCTTGAAGCTGGAGATGAGTTGCCTGATGTAGAATCTGGTAACCAAACTTGGGTCCTCTAAACGAGCAGCATTCACTCTTAACCCTTGAGCCATCTCTCTAGTCTCCAAATTTTATTTTTAATGTCAAAACTATAGTGACAGAAAACACATTTGTGCCTGCCTTGGATAAGGGACCAGGCTTGGGAATTTCCTGGAGAGATATGTGGATTTTTTTTTAATATTTTGATCTTGTTTATGGTGTTGTATAAATGGATATAAATGGTGACTCAACAATACACAACCAGATAGGGTTAGGGTATATTTATTAGGGAATATGCCTTACTCACAGAACAACCTAGCTAGCTGGCTGGGAACAAAGTAAATAGGACAAGCCTATAAGGCAGGGAAAAGAGAGCATACCATGTGTGTTCTCTAACCTTTAAACCTCTCCTACGTCACCCTGACATCACTTTGACCACACCTAATGAGTGTGGCTGGGCACAACTGTAGCCAGCCCCTCGGAGGTGTGGTTACTGTGTCCCCCTACAGTGTTGGTTCCATAATTGAGTATAATTACCAAATTCACTAACATGTATAATTAAAATGGGAAGATTTTCTTGGATATAAATTACACTCAATAAGACTGAGGGGGAGCTATGTTTAACAATGATGCATCTGATTTATAATATTTGCAAATATAATATTCAGTCCATTGTATATTAATGATTATTTTAACATAACACAATCCCAAAGAAGTCTTTAATACTTAGAGGCTAATAGCTTTGAATGAGAACAATTTTTTTATGTGTGTTCATGTTTATCTGTATGTGTGTGCTCAAATGTGTACAGATACCTATGTATGTATGCACATGAATGAGGCTATAGGACAACTTCAGGTGTTGTCTTTCAGGCACCATGCGTTCTTTTTTTTTTAATTTTGAGGCTGGGTCTCTCACTGTCCTGGAGCTGGCCACAAGGCTAGGCTGGTTGGTTAGCAACCCAGAGGGAATCCACCAGTCTTAGCCTCCCCAAGAGCTGATATTATAAGCACACACTACCATGCCTGGATTTTTCCCATGGGTTCTGGGGATCGAACATCAAGGCAAGCACTGCAGTGATATCTTGTTTGTACAGATAAAGCATGCCTGAAGATCAGAGGGTGGAGCTTGCCACTAGCTAACAGACAGACAGGAAGTGAGATGACTGGGTGGAGAAAGGATTATAGGCGGGAGGAAACAGGAACTTGCTCTCTTTTTTCAACTGGGAGTTGGTGAGGTAAGGTGTGACTGTGGCTTGCTTCTTCATCTCTCTGATCTTTGGACATGCTTTATTTGTTCAAACAAGATATCACCACAAAGCACTTTGCTAATTGAATTTATTTCCTCAGCTCTGGAAAGAGAAAATTTTAATTAGTACCCCCCCCACCAGAGAAGGTAATGATCAATAAAAGTCTGTAAAGTATAATATATGGGTAGTATGGCTAAATTCTATCTGAAAGGAAATAAGATATGAGAGAGGGAAAGAAGCCATATGCAATCCCAGCTGTCAAACAAGAGCTGCTGAAGTATTTTTAAACATAGAAGGGAGTAGGCTATAACAAATCACTTTTTAAAAGAAGTTTCCTATCGCTTTAAAAGAATGATATTATCGTGGTTGTATTTTAAGACATTCATGCTTATAATAGCCTGAACATTGCCTTCTCTGAAACTGTTTGGACTTGCGAGAAGGTTTTAAGGTTTCCATTTAAACATGTCAAATATGTCTCAAAATTATTTTAGAACAAAACTGATGGCTGGAGAGAGGATGCAGTTGGAAATGACTGCTCCCCATGAATCCAAGGCCCTGAAACCGATGTAAATATTTGGTTGGCAGCACCTGTAATCCCAGCCCTGGAGAGGTGGCAGCAGGAGGATCTTCAGGCCTTATTGGTCAGACAGTCTCCTCAATCAATGAGCTCTAGGTTTATCGACAGACGTTGTCTCAAAAAGTAAGATATAGAGTGATTGAAGGAGACACTCATCATTGACCGCTGTCTTCCACGTGCACACATGATCACATGTACACATATTCACACACATGTACACACATGGGGGGGGAGGGGACAAGTTAGGCATCTGAAGATCCCAAAGGGTGAGAAAGAATGACCAAGAGCACGTAACAAAGCTGAGAAAGGGCATGAAACTCAGAGGAGAGCCTTGCACGGAGGAGAACTTGTATGGCACAGAGAGTTCCAGAAAGGCAAGGAAGAGCCACAAACTTTTACTCATGAGTGAATGCCTTGGTGGGAGAAGTTGGCATCTTTCCCTAGCCCAAACAGAATTTCCTTGGAGAACAAGAATTCCCTTGCTTCCTGGGAGCTTAAAAAAGACTAAGTTGTTTGGAGCAGAGGAGAACCTCCTGTGAGTTTGTTTAAAACTGGGTGCACACTAGGTAGGGAGGGTGTCCTCCAGGACGGGGAACATGATCTGAGGCTGGTGGCAGGGGCAGTGTCTATTTAAGGAAGCAGTATTTTTCCTAGTTCAGGTAGTGCCAGGCTTACTGCATGGTAGTAAATGAACCTACCTGCAAGGCAGTGGACCTACCTGCTTCTAAGTGAAGACTGTGACTTGACAAGAACCAAGTTACTCCAGACCTAATGAGCCTGAGACTCTACCTACAGTGTTCTGTGCAGTCTAAAATCATCTTGACCCTTGCACAATCCAGAATCTGAAAGAGAAAACCCCCAAATGGCCGAGATTGGATTTTTCTCTACTCAGCAAAGCCTAGGTCCCCCATCTCAGCAGATGATGAATTTTTCGGGAAACATAAAAATGTACCATTTCTTTAAACGTGTGCCACTGCAGGATAAAAGGCACCCTGTGAGAATGACAATTGTTGGGTTGAACATGCCAGGTGGGAAGTCATCGATGGTTGTGGTAGGGTGTGGAGCATGATGTAGATTATATGGAATGAGGAACGAGTGGGAGATGAGGAAGTGGAGGAGGAAATACATGTAGATTGCTGCTCCAAGAAGCCAGGCTGCAAACAATGTGTAGACGAAAGGTGTATAAAGAGGAGAGCCTTCAGCCGGGGCAGCATGCATCATTGATAACTGTTGGCCTGGCTTCTCTGAGCAGCATTTGACATTGTTTTTGTATGTATGTGTACATCTATGTATACATTTACTGTTTGTGTGCACTTATATGAATGTTTGTATTTGTGTACTTACAGGTGTGCGGAGGCCAGAGGTCATCCTTGGGTATCATTCCCCAGGTGCCGTCCAGCTTGTGTTTTGAGGCAGCATCTCTCATAGGCCCAGGGCTCACTGATTAGGCTAGGCTAGCTGACCAGCAAGCTCCAGCAATCTGCCAGTATCTTCCTAACAAGTGCAGGGATCACTAGCACTGGATTCTGGGGGGGTCAACTCAGGTCCCTGTGCCTGCATGTCATATACTTTTGTGACTGAACTATCTTCCTAGCCCCTTTTCTTCATATTTATCAAAGTAATCTTGAAGTAAGACAAGCTTCTACCACAAACCCCTAAATCTCTGGCTTAGCACCACAGGAAAAAGCTATATTTTTCAATAGTCATGTTCTCAAGTTCATTCCACCCCTGTGTTCTACACTAAGCCTCCAACGTTGCTTTAGACAGACAAAGAACATTTAGGACTTCCTGTGGGAGGTTTGTCTGGGCTGGGACTAGACATTGCATGTATCTCTTCTGCCCACTGTGAGGGGAGAAGTACTCCACATAAATGCAAGGGACTGGAAATGTGTCTCAGCCATGTGCTGAAGGTGGGCAGGAGATGGGTGTGATGAGTGTATCCCAGCCTCTGCCACCTTATTCTACCTGTCCATTACTGTGACTCTGTTACCCGGTACCTTTGCCTCCTGGGGTCGCACCATCAATTTAGACTGGGCAGTATTTCTGTTCAACTTCCTGCTCTAATTTACTTCCTTCCTGAAATGTTCACATCTCAGTTCCTGTAGAAACAGCAGGGAATTGTTCCTGCTTGTAAAACAAGTCCAACAGCCATCTGCTACCTCCCTCCCCCATCCTACATGCACAATTTGAGAAATATCAGGAAGGAGGGCTGAGGGATTGGTGGCATTCCAGATGGCAGAGGGTCAGTCTCCCATGACACAATTTTCTTCTTGACGCTACCTTTGGGTGCTCCACTGTGATGACACCACCCCTGGTCTGTGGGACTTTCCCACTTGTAACACACACCCAGTGTAAACAAAACACGTTTCACACAGCAAGATAAAAGGTAGTCTTTATTGCATTCAAAAGGAGAACAAATGGAAATTAACAGCGGCATTATGTCAAAGCCAGAGGCCACAGGATGTTGGGTTTGGCCTGGCTTAAGACACTTCTCAAGTCTGAGATCTGACTCTTGGTCTCAGTGTTAGATTAGCTGTGCTTGCTGTTGAATCATTGCACAGACTTGGGTGCTGGAGTTTTGAGAGTGTGCGTATGGCTCTAGGCCTGGTATGCCCCTCTAGGAGTATGTCTGATCATAATGGCTTCAAGACTAACCATCTTTCTTGTTTTGGCCAGCACCACCATTGGACTCAGTGTGTGCTTTAGTCCTCCTCAGCCCATTTCCGGTCACTATTTTTTTGTTTGGTTAGTTTCATTTTTGAGACAAGGGTTCCTGTAGTCCAGGCTAGCCTTGAACTTGCTATGTAGCTAACGATGGATGACTTGATTCTTTAATCATCCTGCCTCCACCTCCAGGCTTACATTACCACATTTTGGTTTATGTAGTGCTAGGAATCGAGCCTTTGTGAATGCTAGACAAGCACTGGGGAGCCAGGTTATATCGTGGGGACATGATTCGTCAAAGTTGGCCCAATGAATAGGACCCAGAGAGAAGATGATAGGTACTGGGCTGTATATAGTTCAGAGGTGAAAGAGCATGCAGGAGGGGTGGAAAGTTTGAGAGAGGGCTGGTATTTGTGCAATTTTGTGTGATGCAGTATGCTGAAATATAGGTTGCACATGTACTCGTATATGTATGTGCACACATGCACATTTTTACATACTTGTCCTTTTAAAGAATAAGGTAAAAAAAGTGTTATGCTAGAAGCCTTTTTCTCAGCATTACTGAAGCCAAAACAGAGTTATGGAATCTCATTGAGAGACTTGATCTTAGTTTAAGCAAGACAACAATACTAACATTAATTTGAATTAGAAAATGATCAAGATGTGAAGTTTTCCTCAAATAAAAATACCTTTCAATTATATGAAAAAAGTAATAACTGGTCTAAACATACATAGGCCTTAATCTGTGAATATAATCATAAAGTACATCCCCACTGAAGAGTCCCCCAAGCAATATGGGAAAATCAAGGAAGTGCCATGTGAACTTTGTTTTGTTTTTCACAACAGGGTTTCTGTGTGTAGCTTTGTAGACCAGGCTAACCTCGAAATCACAGAGTGCCTCCTGAGTGATAGGACTAAATGCGTGCTCCACCACCACCCGTTGCCATGTGAACTTTGAAGGCATTAGTTTGTATGTAAGAGTTGACAATGGAAAACAAACTGGTCCATCTCTCCCCTCCATGCGTTTGCTCTTGGGCTGGGAAAGGGCATCAGCCATCTTTGTAGATTTCTTTCTGTTTAATTTTTTCCCTCCTCCCCTATAACTCTGATTAAGCTATAAGCTATGGACACCATGTATTGGCTTTTTTCCGTAATGGCTAAGTATCCTGAGTCTCCCTTCTAAAATCGTTACAGAAAATTCTCAGTTCTGCCCTTCATTGCCATCTCCAACTGGAAATAAGAAAGCCTCCGAAACCGCTATTTATGAAGAATAGAGAGAATCTCCCAGTTTGTTGCTGCCATATGGGCTCATTCTTTTTTCTTTACTACCCATTTTCTTTTCTTCCAGCCTCTCTTCACTGTATTCTTCTGTTTCCATCATGAATGTTACCATTTAAGTTCCATTCAAGTTCACAAGAGTTAAATTTTCTATAGTATTTATATGTTGATCATAACAGTTGAAAGCCGTCATGCAGTATTATTATTCTCCTCCTTCTATTCCAGCTCCCTTGTAGATGTTGAGTAAGCATCTAACCTGGGCACTGCAAATCTCATTATGACGCTTTAAATTGGAAACAACTAAAGTAAAGAACTAGAGATGCTGAGGGTTTCTGAGTGGTGGTGACATCCAGTTTGGGGATAACAGTGGCACCAGTAGCAGCCATCAGAAGCTGTGATTAGATATTATAAACAAGATCATGTGTGCTGTGGTACACTCATTCACTGAAAAATATATGGATTTTGGTGGTATTTTTTTTTAAATTTGCATTTCCATTGTACTTATTGGCCATTTGTCGATAGTCTCAGAGAAACATCCATTTTAGTCCTTTTTTCTTTCTTTCTTTTTTTTTTTTTTTTTTTTTTTTTGGTTTTTCGAGACAGGGTTTCTCTGTATTGCTTTGGAGCCTGTCCTGGAACTCGCTCTTTAGACCAGGCTGGCCTCGAACTCACAGAGATCCACCTGCCTCTGCCTCCTGAGTGCTGGGATTAAAGGCATGTGCCGCCAACACCCAGGTCCTTTGCTCACTTTTAATAATATTTTTTATAATAGTGAATTGTAAGAATTACGTTGTTAATTTCTGTTTTCTGAGACACAGCAGATGGAAACCATGGTGTCCTCCCAGGAGAGCCCCACATTCCTGAGGCCCACATTGGGCCACTTCTTAGAACTTCATTATTTCTTAAGGATTTGTCTTCTATTATAGTGTAACTTGGTTTAAATTATAGTTACTCAAGTTGAGATTTGGGATATACACCAATTACCCCACCCCCACCCCCGAAATAATTTGGGTAAGTCAATGTGTTCAGGTCACTATTTCATTTTGTACCTTTCCTTTTAATATATTTCTTGGGTAACTCACGAAATAGAAAACCCACTCTTTTAAACAAACAGGCCAGTGGTTGTCAGCATATTCACAAATGTACAACTACCATCACTATTCATGCCTGCATATTTCATTACTTTGAAAAGAAGCCTCTTATAGATAGAACACATTTTCTTCCCCCCTTTCCCTCACTCCCTTCAGTCACTTTTATTTTCTGTCCCCATGGATTTGTGTACTCTGGATATTTCACATAGATAAAGCCATATAGTTTGAGGTCTTTGGGTTTGGCTGTTTTTAGATAGTATAGCTCCTTGAGTTCATCCACATCATAACAAGAACCAGAACGTCACATCCTCTTATGACTGAACAACATTCCTTTGTATGAACATACCAATTTTTTTTCTTGGTCTATTGGTTGATATTTATTTGCGTTCTTTTCAGCCATTGGACATAGAGGACCCTGCTGCTATGAATATTAATGGTATAAGATTTTGTACGACGATGTCTTCTTGTTTCTCTTGTGTGTATGTCCTGGTCTGGAACAGCTGGGTGAGATGGCAGCTCTGTGATGAACTTTTTGAAAATATGCCAGACTGTTTTCCAAGGCAACAGGTGCTATTTTACATCCCCTTCAATAACACACAAAGGCTCCAGCCCCTCTACATTCTTGCTAACATTGATTATTTTCTGTGTTTAAAAACTTATTTTGGGTCTGGTGAGATAGATCACTAGGTAAAGGCACTTTCTGCCAAGCCCAACTACTTGAGTCCAAATCCTGAGGCACAAAGTGGAAGGAGAGACCTGATTCCCACAGGTGGTCTTCTGATCTCTACATGTGTACTGTGGGGTGTGTGTGTGTGTGTGTGTGTGTGTGTGTGTGTGTGTGTGTGTGTGTGTGTAAAACACTTAAATTTTTTTTAATTTTATTTCCTTTGTGTCTACTGGCCATTTTCTATTTTCTTGGAGAAATGTCCATTTTAGATCTTGGGTCACTTTTAATGGTATTTAATTTTTTATCCTAATGAATTAAAAAATTCTTTTTGTTAATTTTTATTTTTTGAGACACAGTCTTAGGTAGCTCAGACTGCCCTCGAGTTCACTATGTGCCCAAGGATGAACTTGAATTCTCAGTCCTCCTGCTCCTACCTCCCAAGTGCAGGGATGGTAGGCATGTGTGACCTCACATGGCCATATCTGCTTATAATGTTGTTCTGTCTTTGTTTGTTTTGAGACTGCTTCTCTGTGTAGCTTTAGAGCCTACACTGGAACTAGTTCTTGTAGACCAGGCTGGTCTCAAACTCACAGAGATCTGCCTGCCTCTACCTCCAAAGTGCTGGGATTAAAGGCCTGTTCCACCACCACTGGCCTGTCTTGTTTTTACTTGCTGGTCTTCTCTCTATTGAAAATAGTATAGTGACACTACCAACTATTGCTGAATTAATCTTTTTTCTCGAATGAATTTTGGGATTCTGTTCTTTTGTTCAAATTACATTTATTATTACTGTATTTTCTTAAAATGTAAAAGAAACAATACTTTTATTATTCTCATTACAAAATATCTTTCTTTGTTCCTCCTAATGATTTTGTGTGAAAGTTCATTTTTGTCAGCTGTTAGTATAGTCGTTCAAGGTCTCACGTGATTAACTCTTCCCTTTACCTTCAATCTGGTGGTATGTTTTAATCTCAAGAGTCTGTCTTACAGACCATAAATGGCTGGATTGTGTTTTTTTCCCCCATCTTATTAATTGTTGTTGCCTTTTAATTGGAATACTAATTCATTTACATCTAGTATACTTACTGGTTATGTAAAGTTTATACCTTTTGATTTTTGTAAAGTTTTGTAACTTTACAAAACTTTTTGTAAAGTTTTGATTTTTATTTCTATTGCTTACTGAATTCCTGGTCATGTCTCTGTCATTGCCTTCTATTGTGTTAAGTAACTATTTTCCACAGCGCACTTTTATTTTCCTTGCTATTTATTTTTTAATATAGTTTTGTTTTTACTGAAAAAATTGCATACAATATATTCTGATCACAGTTTCCCCTCCCACCCCTCCCTCCATACCCTCCACAACTCCCTACCTATCAATATTCATGGCTTCTTTCTCTCTCTCTAGAAAATAAACTGGCAAAAACAAAAATAGACTAAACAAAGAAAAGAAGCACAAGAAACACACACACACACCATAAAAATACAAAATTGGAAATCATAATATACAAACAAAAGACCAGTAAGTTTTTTAAAATGCCCAAACAAAGCAATATTCCACCCCCAAAATCTTCCCAAACAACATTGAGTTCATTTGTGTTGGCCATCCACAGCTGGGCATGGGGTCTGCCCTTACGTGTGGTTTGTGTAATCAGTAAGACTCCATTAGAGAAAACTATTTTTGCCTTTGTAAGAAGTTGTCATTTAGAGACAGCTTCTTGATTAGGGATGAGAGCTCGTGTCTACTTGCCCTTTCAGTACTGGGATCCCATCTGGCTTGGATCTGCCATAGTCTCTCTGAGTTTATATGTTCATCAGTCCTGTCGTGTCTAGAGGACCCCATTTCCTTGGTGCCTTCCATCCTTCTAGCTCTTCCCATCTTTCCACTTCCCTTTCCACATAGCTCCCTGAGCTCTGAGGGGAAGGGTTTAATGGAGACATCCCATTTAGGACAGAGTGTTCAAGATCTTCCACACTGCACATTGTCCAGACATGGGTCTCTATATTTGTTCCCATCTGTTGCAGGAGAAAGCTTTTTTTTGGTGATGGCTGAGCAAGTCCATCTATGAGTATAGCAGGATGTCATTAGGAGTCATTCTATTGCTATGTTCCTTTAGCAGAACAATAGTATTTGGTTTTCCCCCAGTTCCCTGGCCTAGCTAATCTTAGGTTCTGGACCACCTGAATTGTCTCAGGCATGGTTCCATCTTATGGAGTGCTCTATTCTTAATTGTCTCTATCATTGCTTTCTATTGTGTTAAGTTGATATTTTCTGTGCATGATTTTCTTTTCCTTGCTATTGCTTAAACAAAATTTTTAATTATTTTCTTACTGCTTGCCTTGAAGATTAAAATTGCATTTTAATTTATAACAATGTAGTTCAGATTAATAACAAATTAATTCTAATAGTATACAAAATCTTTTCTTTTTTGTATGTATAGCCTTTCTCCTTCCTTTGTGTTACTATAATCAGATAAAGTACATTTTAATTTATTGCATTCATGTATCAACACAGACTCAAATTGTTGTTTATGCAGTGGAACTTAAAACCAGCAAGAAGAAACAAGAACTAGAAACAAAAATACATTTGTATCACCTACATATTTACCCATATAATTTTTTTGTAAGCTATGCTTCATGTGGATTTAAATGACTAGTATCCTTTTTTTCAGCTTTTTTTTTTTTTGGTTGTGTGTGATATGTATATTTCATGTTGTACATATATGCACTTAAAAGTGGAGGCTGGAGACAGATTGAAGTATCTTCCTCAATTGTCACCCACTTAATTTACAGAGGCAAAATTTTTCACTGAACCTGGAGCTTGGAGATTTAATTAACCTAACTGGCTAACGTGCCCCAGGGATAGCCTGTTTCCACGTCAGACCACCATGTCTGTAAGGTTTTTATGTGAGTGCTGGGAATCTAAAAAATTCAGGCCTCATGTTTGTGCAGCAAACATTCTAGCCACTGAGCCGTCTCCTCAGCCCCACCTCAGTTTTTCTTTAGTGTTTTTAGAGCAGGTCAATTACAGACAAACTCACTTCTTGCTTATGTAGAAATGTCTTGATTTCTGTTGGATTTTGAAGTATGGTTTTCTGGATATAGTATGCTTTGTGTATACTCTTCTGGTTGATACCTTATTGCTTTCTGGGCTCATGATTCTGGATGAGAAGGCAGGTGATGATCAGTTGAGGATCTTTAGATGTGGAACTGGAGTTCATCCTAACTAAGGTTTTGGGTGAATAACTTCTTCAATCAGTAAATGAGTGGCTTCTATCATATTTGAACAGTTTGGGCCATTATTTCTTTAAATGCCTTTTGTCTTCCATGTTTTGTGTATTATTAAAGTTTTTTCAAATTTTGTGAATTGTTTGGTAGAGTGGCACCAGCAAATGACAATACTGTCTAAGAGAAGGTCAACGTCGTGCCAGTTCCTGCCTCTGGATTCTGATTGAGAGAAGGAACCCTTTTGGGGATAATTATATTGCTATTCTTCATGGAATGGATTTTCTGAATGAATAGACATGGCTGATCCCTTCGGTGCAGTGAGAAATGTCCTGGAAACCAGCCCCACCTCTGGATGGTTTCGGGCAAACCCATGGTGCGTTTTCTTGATTGATGATTGATGTAGGAAGGCCAGTTCACTGTGGGCAGTGCCACCCCTGGGCTTGTGGTCCTGGGTGCTATAAGAAACCAGCTAAGATGCCGGGCGTTGGTGGCACATGCCTTTAATCCTAGCACTTGGGAGGCAGAGTCCGGCAGATCTCTGTGAGTTCAAGGCCAGCCTGGTCTCCAGAGCGAGTGCCAGGATAGGCTCCAAAGCTACACAGAGAAATCCTGTCTCGAAAAACCAAAAAAAGAAAAGAAACCAGCTAAGAAAGCCATGAGGAGCAAGCCAGTAAGTAGCGTTCCTCTGTGGCCTCTGCATCACTTCTTGACTCCAGGCTTCTGCCCTGTTTGAATTCTTGACCTGACTACCCTCAGTATTAGAATGATGTGGAACTGGAAGCTTAAATAAATCCTTTCCTCCAAAGTTGCTTTTGGTCACAGTGTTTTATCACAACAATAGAAAACCTAAGACAGCATACAAGTGAAATATTTACTGATAACGAAAGATATTTATTTAAAAATAATTCTTAGCCAGACTGTGGTGGCACACACCTTTAGTCCCAGCACTCTGGAAACAGAGGCAGGTGGATCTATGTGAGTTCGAGACCAGCCTGGTCTACAAGAGATAGTTCCAGAAACCCTGTCTCAAAAAGCCAAAATAAATAAATAGTTCTTTTGTATACATGTTTTAAATGTATTAAAAATGAACACAATAAATATTGCATGCTAGTGAGATCGATGTGTTTGTTTACATTTATATGAAGAATTAAATCTTTTTGGGCATGGGAGAACATGTCTCTAATCCAAGCACTTTGAGGTGGAGGCAGGTGGATCTCTGTGAGTTTGAGGTCAGCCTGGTCTACATGGTGAGTTCTAGGCTAGCAGAGAGCTACAAAAAGAGAAAGGAAGGGAAGAAAGAAGGCAGGAAGAAAAAAGTAAGCAGGTATCAAATTTTGACTGAATATTTGGTACTATGAGTGTGCTTGATAGCTTTATGTCAACTTGACACTAACTTTTAATTATAGTCATCTGAAAAAGGGAACCTCAGTTAAGAAAATGCCTCCATTAGATCATGCTGTAAGGCAAACAAACCTTAGAGCATTTTCTTACTTAGTGATTGATAGGGGAAAGCCCAGTCCATTGTGGGTGATCCATTCTTGGTCTGGTGATCCTGGGTTCTATAAGAAAGCAGACTGAGCAAGCTGTGGTGAGCAAGTCAGTAAGCAGCTCCCCTCAATGGCCTCTGCATAGCCTTCTTCCGGGTTCCTGCCCAGTTTGAGTTTCTGTCTTGACTTCCTTTAATTATACACAGTGATAAGGAGGTGTAAGCCAAGTAACTCTTTCCTCCCCAACTTGCTTTGGTCATGGTGTTCATCTCAGCAATAGTAACCTCAACTAAGACAGAGGTCATAGAGCATCTTCAGCACTTGCAGAGTTGATCGAGATTGCTATTTTTATAATCATCAATTCTGAGAATGCTGCTTTACATAAATACAGCAATCATTGGAAATTCTGTTCTAATTCCATGTCAAAATTCATGCAATGATTTTTTTTAATGAAACTCAAGTCAGCAACTGAGACAACTTTTAAAATCAGTTTTGCACAATATGATCCAAAGATACTATTTGATACTTATAGACTTTGTATGGTAAAAACACTGCAATTTATAACTAAGATCATAACTGAATTAGAGCTAAGACATTTCAGGAAGCATTGTTAGTGGAATGTGGGCACAGTACAAAGTGTGCCTGTGATGTGTTCAGAACCCAGGCAACACTGAACTCAGAGGATGCAATACAGGCAAGAGCTGTCACAAATGCCTCACAATCATTTTGTGTTTTTATCTTGAATTAAATTTTGGTCATCTCACATTCAAAAGCCTCTTACTGTTGCCAAATTTTTACAACCTCCACATTCAGGTACGCAGTGCCTTATGGGTCACAGTTTATGAAGAACTCGGGAGTACTTAGTTCCTAAATCAGCCATTCTTGGAATCTAGGACAAGCCTGAGAAACATAGCATTTAACATATGGGCTGGGATTAATTGTTAAGTTTCAACCATTAAACCATTAAAATAAATTTTAATTTATTTTAATTAAATAATTAAATTAAATAATTAAACAATTTAATTATTTAATTTAAAAAAAAGAAAAAGGAAAAGAAAGGAAAACATGACTGTTCCTAGGTTTGGGTGGAGGAGAAGGTTTATTGTAGATACATGGGAGAGTATAGGTAGAGGCAGGGACATCTGGAAGAGTCCAGAGTGGACATGACCCTGAGCCAAGCCTTGTGGGAAGAGAGGGAGGGGAAGAGAGGGGAAGTCAGATGCAGTAGCCAGAAGGCCCTAAGATACAATGAGAATAGGCAACCAAAATGGTTGGATTGTATAGGAAAGGGCAGCCCAACACTCTGGGCTGGAGAGTTCAGGGTAGGGGACAGGGTATGCCAGCCATACCCTATAACAGGTAGAGGCTGAGGGATGCTGGGAGAACCTGGTGGCCAGGTCCACTTTGGTATGTTAAATAGGCACCTCAAATCTCCCAGGTTTGAGACTTAACATCTCAGCCTTTTTGATGATAATAAATGAATGATAAGGAGTGATGTAATCATCTATGACTACTTCCTATTAACATTGTCATTGTTGGGGCCCCCAAAAGCTAGAATGTTGGCCAAGTCTGGGAAGAGCAAGCTGTTTCATTTGCTGTCCAGGCTCTTCAAGACTATTTGGAGCTAGGGATGTGCAGGCAGCAGTTGGAGCAGTTTGCAGTCTTTAATTGATTAGAAATCTACTGGAAGAAGCGCATGTGCGCGAGCATACACACACACACACACACACACACACAGACACACACACAGACACACACACACACACACACACACTAGGTGCAGAAGATAAAAGCTCAGGGGTTCAGGGGGGAATTTTTCTCTTAGGTGTACATTTGAAACTTTCAGGCCCGTGGGCCTGGTAGTTGGGGGAGGGGAGTCCCAAGACTAGAGAAAAGGGCAGAGATCCCACCCTCGGGAATAAGCAGGCAGGTGGGGAAACAGGATGTTGCTTGTCAGTACTTATCTGGAGTTCCTTTGACCTGTGCGAGGTGGATCCCAGTGGATTTCCTAAAGCTTACAAGAATTACTTTTACGTTTATATAAAAAAGAGTTGGGTTTTAGCTATGTTAGCATTACCACTGTTTATAATCAGTACTGAAATCTGCATTGTAGAAAGAGCAGTAGGCTCACACCTTTGAGTCATAGTAGAAGCTTGGGAACCCAAAAATGGTTCTGGTTAAAAGTGTTAACACTCTTTCCTCCATCCAGAAGCCTGGGTATATATAGATTAGCCAGGTGTTTTTAGCACAGTGAGAAGCCCTTTTGAGTCTATACTTAGAAAAATAACCAAAGGGAATTTAAAATCTTGAGCTTGTGATTATGATAATAGTATTCAGTGTTTACCAGAGCTAGATTAATAGCTTATCAGAACTCCATTGATTAATGTTAAAAATTCTGAACTTTTGAAGTCTAAGTATAACAATAGCATAGTGAGGGAAAGAAATCTGAAGCTTTTTAAATTTTTTATATACCCTAGATCACCTCTCACCCCCATTATTTACCAGGAGACACAGGTCAGGTGGTTGATTACAGACAGCAGTCATTGTAAAGCAAGTTACTTTATATAAAGGAATAGTAAAAAGTTACTTTGAAACCTGTTTTGTGAGTTTATCTCTTTTTGGGGGAGTCTGGTAGTAAGGTAAATTGTGTCTAGACCTAGTAGTAGCTCCAGGAAAGGGAGGCCTGTGGCCTGATTTTTACATATGAAGAGAACAGAGAAGGCAGCTGAAGCCTTGGTTGCTGCTGTTGACAAAGTTATCACAAACCTAGTCATTAACACCATCAGAGACCTGAGAAGCATGAATTTTACCTGCCTAAACCAAGCAGCTTCCAAATCTATTAGAAATGACAGTGACTTAACAGCTATACCTGGACAATCACCTGAGTTTCTTCCTGGTTGTTGGGGGAAGAGGTGCCAGGGCAGCATCAGTCTTTGGCTGCCAGGCCCAGGAGATCTGACAGATTTTCTGTGGAGTAGGAACTTGGAGGTGGGTAGGACTGGCCTACCTTGTCTACGCAAAACTGGGCAATTAACTCAGTAGTATCCTGCCTGTCCACAGTAGGAACAGGGTCCTGGCAGTAGGAGATGTGAAAGGCACTTTTTCCCCCCCAGTGGCTAGCTTTGTCACATTTAGAGCAAGTACCAAGTAGAGTTCTTCTGTGCCCTATCATCTTTTTCAGATGAGATCCCAGGGGTGCGGCAAGGGGTGCAAGCATGCCTCTCTATCACAAAAAGCCTCTTTTATTAAACATTTTAAATGCCATATTCAACAAATCTCTGAAGAGTTTGAGTTTGAGAACCATCTATCTATTAAGTATACCTTATTTAGTTACTTGCTTTAGGCTTAACTTTGAAACATATACATGAGGCTAAATATATACTGTTCTTGTAATTAATTACATTAGTACTTAGCATGACTTCAAGGATAGTTCTGAGCACATTAAAGAATTTGATCATTTATAAGGTGACTGACTATTAACTTGTATTTCTTAATTATCCTTAATAGTTTACAGTAAGCTAGTAGCTTTCATAAGACTAGGACTTTACATTCCATTTTCCATCCTTGTTAAGTTTAGCCTTAAAAATAACAATTTTTGAATGAAGCTCTTCTAGTTGTTGTGCCCGAGTCACAAGGATCCCCAAAGAGACCAAGGAGACAGACCACCAATGCAAATGCAAAAGGTTTATTAATACTTTTTATCCTACTGAGGGAAGGACCCCATCTAGCAAGCTGACGGCAGCAGCCTCCAGAGGGTATGAAGTTCCCTAGGTTTTAAAAACAAAAGTTACAGGATTACATCAGTAGATACGGGCTGTTTTCTGATTGGTTGACATTTGGGAACAATCAAGAAAATGTCTCAAAGTCATATTTTGGCAAGAAATACCTGTGTACCAGGTATTCTCATTGGTCAGTGCTGAGAGGGAACATTCTGTGGTTTCTATGGCTTTGTCTTGTTACTTGCAGGTGGCCTGTTGTACATAGATACCAATAGTTTTTAGAAAGGTATCCCAGAGACTATAGGGGAGGTTTTGGTCTCCCTGGAGTTTCTTTTGTGGCCAAACAGTTCCCAGGAACCAAGTATCTAGGAGGCTGTGGGGAGGGAGAGGGGTCTGGAGTTTCTTTATGTTTAGTTTTGGCCTTAGGCTCTGGGAGGCCAGAGGATCTGGAGTTTCCTTGTGTCAGAGGCCTATATGTCTTTTCTGTAGCCTGTCATGGCTGCTAAAGCAGAGGGCTGAGTGAGGGTCTGGTCCCTTTATTCCTAGCAGTGAAGCCTTTGAGTTTAGTTTACCTCTTTCACTAGTATCAAAATAAAACTTTTTAATCATAGGTACAGTCCATAGAAAGACTGACAACTTTACTGATCCTTTTATAGTGCATCATTATGGAATATTGCAGAGTTTTGTATGGCTTAGTTTATCCAAGTAGCTAAAACAAAGTGAGCAAAGACAAAGAAGCTAGTCAAATATTACTCTGAGCCTGAGTAGACCTTAGGAATTTGTAAATCTTGATGAAAGACAAAGAACATAGACAAATATTGCTGTGAACCTTCTTAGACCTTAGGAGTTTATAAATCTTGATTAATCAAAAATACTTTACTTATCAAGCATATGTTGTTACTTATCTAAATTTTCTAGCACTGGTGTTAACAATTAGCAAAGACATACATAGTTAGACATACATCTTAAATCAGCTTTTGTTAATCTGAGTAGACCTTTATAACCTTAAATTTTTTATCACCATAGAGTATATTGCAAGCCAGAGTTGAATCACATATATAGTATGTTGTAGCAAATATAACCTTAAATTTTAATCATCAAATGAAAATCCATTCCAATCCAAAATATTTGAGACTTGTTGTTTCCTTATTCTAAAAGGAGATACAATGATAAACAGAGAGTTCATTAGGACTAATAAAACTAAAGTTTTATAATTGTTGCACCATGCTATATGGTCATCTGAAGATGGTGAAGTCGAATGGCATGTGCCTTTTAAGCTTAGTAAAGAAGGCTGTCAGTCATGTGGCTGCTTATGTCTTAAAGATAATCAGCTAAGACAGAAGAGAGTCACCTTGTTGCTATTTAAAACATGTTTTTCTAAGCAAGAGTTGAATCAAAGTTACATATGCAGTATATTCTAGATAAGAGCTGAATTACATATATAGAATATTTTAGCACCTATTTCTATGTATAGGTTTTAATTACAAGCCTTTTATAATAAATTTAAAGCCAATTTTATAGGATTTTCCAGATCCTTTAACCATACACAATGGATTTACAAATCAATTCTGAGGTAATGACTGTTTACACAATAGTCTTAAAAGATTTCTTGAGAGCAAAGCACAGAGAAGTCATACAGATAAAAGATTTAAAAGTGGAAAGTTATAAAACCTTAGCGATAGATTTTTGGGATCATTTGCTTGTGGTAGCAGAAGTTGTTAACTATCTTCGAGAATTGGGAACTTAAGTGTGCTAGCTTTGGCCATTGAGCTATACTGAGGCCAAACCTTTTTCAGTAAGACAGCAAGACTTTATGAAAACCTCTGAGTCTGAGAAAGGAATTAAGTCCATGGAGAAAAAGAGGAAAGGTCACAAAATTAAAAAAACAAAACAAAACACAACAGAAAACCTCACAGCGAGGGTTAGGCAGCTAAGAGACAGAGAACGGTGTAGCCATAGGGACAATGAGGAACCAGCAAGAACTCCACTCAAGGGAGGATTCCAATATCACAGAGTCTCAGGGCACAGAGATGCTGTGGGATGTTGCAGGCAGCTAAGTGACTGGGGTATTGCTGTGATAGGCTTGACCTTGCTTTTGTCTGAAGGAATATGGACCTTAGGACTGTGGATTAGAAAAGCAGTTGAACTCTCTATGTGCTGCTTAATGGGCCATCTAGTAGGAACATGGAAGACAGTGGTGCTAAGAGTTATTTGAATTGTGGGGGACTGGATCAGGAGGGTTTAGAGGAGAAGAATGTTAGTATGTGGCCTAGAGACTGGTCTTGTGATATTTTGGCGAAGAATGTGGCTGCATTTTGTCTTTGTCCTAAGAGTCTGCCTGCTGGAGGCTAAAGTGAAGAGTTTTGGGTTAATTCTATTGACAGGAAATGTTAAAACAGCCTAGTATAGACCTGTCATGTGGTTACTAGTGTTAACTCTTACGAAGATTTATAATGAAAAGGAGCAAGCTGAACAAATAAAAATACAAGATGTACAGATTAAGAAAAGGAACACCAGGAAGTAGACTAGAGCTAAATCCTGTGTTCAAGGAGATAAACAGATTAAGAAATCAAATAAAGGGAGTGGTAACTTCAGGGCAGGATCCCACCCAATTAAGTTTCCAACTTGTGAAAAGGAGTTAAAGAAAAGCTTAGAGCCAGGTGTGATGGTGCACACCTTTAATCCCCACATTCAGAGGCTGAGGCTAAAGGATTTCTAAATTTGAGGCCAGTCTGGTCTATAGAGCAAGTTCAAGGACAGGCAAGCTTAGGCAGTAAGTAACAACCAAAACCAGAAACCTGGTGAAAATGTAATTGAATTGAGGAAGCCATGTTCCAGCCCCAGCAAGCAGTAGAACTTGGCAGCTTTGGCCACGTGGTTCTGGCTTTAGAGTTAAGGGAAGAAATGGGTTATGGAATTTGCCTCTATGCCTAAGGAGAGCTACTCGGCCTAGGCATGTGTCAGAGGTGTCACTGAATGGATGCCTAGAGAAGCTATTTCATGAAGCTGTGAAGTTGAAGCCTGGATTGCCTTGGAGAACCCAAGATGATAGAGATACCAAAGTCATGGGATACCTGTCAAGAAAAGCTGCTAACAGGGAATGGAACCAGCCCAAGAGAAACATGTGTGCTGCAGTAAACAAAGCTGAAAGGAACTGAAGATCTGAAGAGCGTTTTGACATCAGACATGGAGATGCAGAGTTAGGAGTTCACCCAGCTAGTTTTGGTCTTGCTTTGGTGCAATATTTATTCACTAAGCTCCCTTCCCTGAATTTGGAATGGTAATGTATATCTTGTGCCATTATATGTTGGAAGTATGTGATCTGCTTTTGGATTTTGATTTTTACAGGTGATTACAGTTAAATTGCATGAATCTCAGAAGAGACTTTTAAACATTGTTGAGAATGTGATAGAATATGGGGACTTCTGAATTTGGACTAAATGAATTTGTTTTTGCAGTGTTTTGTTTTGTTTTGTTTTGTTTTGTTGAGATAGGGTTTCTCTGTATAACAGCTCTGGCTATCCTAGAACTCATTTTATAGACCAGGCTAGCCTCAAACTCACAGAGATCTGCCTGCCTCTGCTTCCTGAACACTGGGACTAAAGGTATGCACTACCATTGCCCAGCAGACTAAATGCATTTTTGCATTATGATATAGCTATAAGCCTTTGGGGGCCAGGGAGTAGAATGTGGTGGTTTGAAAGAAAATATTCCCCAAAGTGAGTGACAGTATTGGGAGGTGTGGCTTTATTGGAGTAGTATGGCCTTGTTGGAGGAAGTTTGTCACTGTGGAGGCAGGTTTGAAGTCTTATATATGCTCAAGCTTCATTCAGTGTGATACTTAGTCCACTTCCTGTTGCTTTCTAATCAAGATGTAGCCAGCACCATGCCTGCTGACATGCCACCATGCTCCCTGTGGTGGTCATAGGGTCTCTTCACAGCAAAAGAAACCCTAACTAAGGCAGATGGTAAGATAAGGTGGAGGGAAGAAGTGGCTGAAGAGGCAGACTCTCGAAAAAATTTGGGTGGTGGCAAAAGCCAGCAGAAACAAACGATCTATATGTACCTTAGGAGAGTCATATCAGCAGCTTGGCTCAGAGTGGCTGAGTCCCTTGGAAGGGAACTCATTTAATCCACTCTTGAGTTTCAACATCAGATGAATAAAAAGAAGAAACAAAAAGGAAAAGGAAAGGAAAACATGACTGCCCCTAGGTATAGTGGAGCAGAAGGTTTATTGTAGATACATGGGAGAGTATAGGTAGAGGCAGGGACATATGGGAGAGTCCAGAGTGGACATGACCCTTTGTCAGGCCATGTGGGGAGAGGGGAAGGAGGAAAGAGGGAGGGGGGATCACATGCAGCAGCTAGGAGGACCAAAGATACAAAGAGAATGGGCAACCCAAATGGTTGGATTATATAGGGAAAGGTAGCCTAGCCCCCTGGGCTGGAGAGTTCAAGGTAGGGACAGGATATGCCAGCTATACCTGTTAGAGGCCAACTCCCCCATTTTTGCCTTCACTATTGATTTTAATATGAGTTAAATAATTTACTTCATCTGCTAAAAAATAACAACAAAAACAAGAGCCCCCATTCCTCTTATTATTCAGCCCCTGTACCTGTTCCAGAATCTTGATGCTTGTACTTGTATTTCTTAGGTGTAATAAGATTGATGTTCCTATTGTATAGACTAGTTTTTTTTTGTTTTTGTTTTTGTTTTTTCAAACCAACAGACCACAAAGACAGGTTGACTTGATAAGGTTTTCCAAAACTGGCCAGTACCAATGCCGTCAAAAACTTTGACAATGTATTTATGCTAAATACTAACAGCAAAAACTTTTGGTTTTTGTTTAAGCTTTGCTTGCTTGCAAAAGTATTAAAGACCTATATAAGATTCTCTCTGCTGCAGCTGCAGGACGCTCACATTCACCTACTCCTGAGGAGGGCACTGTAAGTTAAGACTGGTTGTGACTAAATTTTACCCTGCAATATCTGTTGTTTAGCACCTCATCGCAATACCCTGTAACAGGTAGGGACTGAGGGATGCAGGGAGAACCTAGATCCCAGGTCTACTTATATATGTTAAATTGTCACTGCAGTCTTTTGTCCAGGGTTTGAAACTTAACATTAATAATCTGCCATGGAGATGGAGATAGAGAAAAGTGAGAAAAATCAGAAGAGTTAGTGTATTTGCCTTAATACATTAATTTAAAAAATCTTAGGTCTACCTTACCCATTTGTAAGCATACAGCTAACAGTGTTAAATGCAATCATATTGTTATGATTGTTATGTAACAATAATTGTTATTGTAAACAATCTTCACAACTTTTCCATCTTGCCAACTAAAAGTCTATACCTGTTAAACCATAAGCCTACCTTTAAACAATAGCTCTACCTCTGAATAATAACCCCACCTCTAAACAATACCCCCTGTCTCTATATAATAGTCCCTCACCTCTGAACATTAACCCCACTTCTGAACAATAATAACCCCTGCCTCTAAATAATAGCCTCACCTCTGAACAATAGCCCCACCTCTGAACTCTAATCCCACCTCTAAATTATAACCCCACCTCTGAGCTAAAATCCTACCTGTAGTCCCCAGTACTCTATAACTTCTGTTTCTATCAATCTGGCAACTACAGATACCTCATCTAACAGGATTATGAAGTGTTTGTCCTGTGATTGGCTTTTTTTCACTGAGTACATATGCTCAAAGATCATCCATGATGTAGCACAATCAAGCAACAAATACTTTTAGGAATGAAACTTTTTTTTTTTATGTGGAGCTGGGAGTATTGCTTGATGATGGAATTGGCATTGCAAAAGTAAATAAAGAAATGAATAGATATCTATGTGAAAGTTAGAATCATTGAGAAAACTTGCATAGAGGCATCTTGGTGATTCATTAATAAAACATAAATCAAACAATGAGTATTGCTGTAATACCTTTGATTGCCTTAGTTTCTCCTACTCATTTATTAAGTTTCAAAAGGCAATATCCCCCGGTGTCACAGATACAGCACAGACATTCAGATTTATGAGAAAGGCACATCAAAATTATATATAAGCATCAATTCTATAAGTTAGGATTTGGTTTAAAAATCCAACAGTCATAAGAAACAAGATAAAATGGTATTTTTTTCCTCAGGTGTTACTGAAACCAAGGCAAAGCCATCTGGTACAGTGTGGTGCCACTGCTGTAAATGTCCTGCCTTGCTTGTGTTTCTGCTTTCATAAGCTGAGAGCTCCTGGAGAGGTGGCATGCTTGCACCAGGGCTCCCTGGGGTGTCTGTTTTTCTGGTTCAGAGGGAGAAAGGCCAGAGTAAACAAGAAGCTTGAATCTATGCTTCATTTGTATTCCATTGGTTATTCCTCTGTAACGATGGTTGGAAACTGTATTCTTTTGTCTGGACATGATGCTGATGTCACTATAATGTCCCAGGAAGGAAAAAAAAGGATGATGAATGCAGGCAACTAGCAGCCTTTGACTCAGACCAATGAGTTCTTGACTAATATCCAATGAGAGTTTGCTTTTACCTGTGGATATAGTTTACCTATGGATATTTCTCTAATCGATGTGAAAAGAGTGGAAGTCCCTACATTTTGAACTTCCTACTTGTGAGTATCCTAGCCCTAAAGAACGTCATTATAGTTATTTATTTTTTTCATTTTTGAGAATCTCATACATTTATCCAATGAAAGATAATGGTATTTGTCCTCTGTTTTCCTCTCCAGCTCACTAGAATGTCCCCACCCAGCTTCATATCTACCCATTAAGTCCAGTTATGTGCACAGAGATGGGGCCATCCATTAGAACATGGGACTCTACCAGTGGACACACTCTCTGTAGAATGATTTTTTTTCCTTCTTCAGAATCTATCTGCTGCCAACAGCTCCTCAGTAAGAATGGGGCCTGGAGGTCTTCTACTCCACCCGTGCCACAACGTTGGCTGGCTTGATTTTGTGTAGGTTTCATAACACTGCTATATGCTCATGATTGCAATAGCATGTCATGTCTGGAAGACAGCGTTTCACAGCACTCCTCCCCATCTTTCAGCTCTTCCATTTCCTTCCTGCCTTCCCTTCTGCAGTGTTCCCTGAGCCTCACTGGTGATGGTGTTAATTTAGGTGTTCTGTGTAGGGCTAGACATCCAATGGCTTAGTCTTAGCATTTTGCCCGGCTGTGCATCTCTGGCTTGACTGCTGTCCATGGCAGAGAGAAGCTGCTGAGAGCAGCCAGGCCTTCTTTTGAATAACAGGAAACTCTGATTAGTGATTCATAAGGATCTCTTTGTCTTTTGGAATTAGAAGTCGTCTCTGGTCTCTCTCACTGAATGGACCATGCCACGTTGATTGTGCAGTCACATGGTGACAGTGAAGGACAGTCCAAGGCAAAGACTCACTATGTGTGATAACTTCTGGGTCTCCCCTGAAACAGGAAACTGTTTTCCAGTTTAGCATTAAGAGCTAGGTTTCAGAAGCCATAAGAGTGGGACTTCTTTCTCAATTTGCCATACAGGTATGAAGCTGTAGTTGGGCAGTGGTGGGGCACACTTTTATTCCCAACACTTGGAAGCAGAAGCAGGTGGATCTCTGTGAGTTCAAGGCTGGCCTGGTCTACAAAATGAGTTCCAGGACAGCTGGGGCTGTTACACAGAGAAACCCTGTCTCATAAAAACCAAAAATAAATGAGTAAATAAAAATAAACAAGTATGAAGTTGTCTTGGGATGAGCTCCTAGGCAACAGAGAAAAATAAACACGGCATTTTTCGTGGAGCTGGGGTGAAAGTGGGAAGGAAGCAGCATGGGTGCTGCCAGGAATCCCTCGGCATGAGAGTTTTGGCATTATAAGTGAGGGAATAGAAAGGGCCTGTGGGTGCTGAGAGAAAGTACTTAGCAAAATGAAAACCATGATTGCTGGTAATCTGTTCATGAATTCTTTATCTTATGATTCTGGTAATGATAAATTATCAGACAAATCTAAGAGGATGGACCTTAAAACAATAAACTTGCCTTTTCCAAAAAATCAATGCCATAAGAGAAAGGCTAAGGAAACATCCCAGGCTTAAGAATGCTGAAGAAACAACCACTAAATTCATTGCATTGTTATGGATTGATTCTTGGAAGGATATTTTGTTTATCAGGCCTTATTAAAAGCCAAGCATGCCGGGTGTTGGTGGCACATGCCTTTAATCCCAGCACTTGGGAGGCAGAGGCAGGTGGATTTCAGTTAGTTCGAGGCCAGCCTGGCACAGAGCAAGTGCCAGGATAGGCTCCAAAATTACACAGAGAAACCCTGTCTGGAAAAACCGAAAAAAAAAAAATCTGGGCTGGAGAGATGGCTCAGAGGTTAAGAACACCGGTTGCTATTCCAGAGGTCCTGAGTTCAATTCCCAGCAACCACATGGTGGCTCACAACCATCCGTTATGAGACCTGGTGCCCTCTTCTGGTGTGCAGACATACATGGAAGCAGAATGTTGTATACATAATAAATAAATAAAATCTTAAAAAAAAAAAAAGCCAAGCACAGTGATACATGCCTGTAATCCCAGCAGCTGGGAAGTTGAGACAGGAGGATTATGAGTTGGAGGTCATCTGGAGCTTCATAGTAAGACCTGGTCTCAAAACAAAACAATACACCTTACTGGGACAGAGGATTTGAATATGAGCTGCTTATTCAACTGAATATTAAGTTTCTTGATTTTGTTATTTTGGTAATAGGCCCGTGGCTATGTCCAAGCATGTGTAACTATTTGTGTGTTAGTAAAGGGATATAAAGTTCCTCACAAATGGTTCAGGACATCCTAGGCACATAAATTATTGCTAGATCAAATGTCTGGTATACATAAAGCCCAGGATTCTATCCCCAACATCACAAGAAAAAGAAAGAGTTCATGAGCTAAGGATGTATGTCATTTAGTAGAGTGCTTGCCTAGCATGCACAAAGCCCTGAGCTTGGTCCCAGCACCACATAAACTGGGCATGATGGTTCACTCCTATAATCCTAGCATTTAGAAGGTGGAGACAGTAAGATAAGACATTTAAGGCCACCCTCAGTTACACTGCAAGTTCAAGGCTAGCCTGGGATAACATGAGATCCTGTTTAAAACCTTCAATGCCTCCCACCAGAATCCCAGAAAACAAAGCAGAGAGAGAGAGAAAGGGGGGAGGTAATGTGTTAAAATGTTAACACTGCTGAATTTGGGTAAAAAAAGAAATCTATAGGAATTCTTTGTAGTTTTTCCCCTGTAAATTTTCTGTGTTTGAAGTTATATCAAAATAAAATGTTTGTGGGGAGAAAAGAAAAGAAAATGATGACGGGGCATAGTTGTGAGCAAAGTACAATAGTATACATGTATAGAAACATCATGATGAACCCCATTGTGTTGTACACTAAATTTAAAAAGTTTAAGGAAATATTATTTTTCATTTTTTTTTTCAGGACAGAGTTTCTCTGTGTAGCTTTGTAGTCTGTCTTGGAACTCAATCTGTAGACCAGGCTGGCCTCGAACTCACAGAGACCTACCTGGCTCTGCCTCTCAACTGCTGGGATTAAAGACATACGCCACCACCTGGCCAAAGAAATATCTTTAGAGGAGGTTTACTGCATGCCAGATATTGCTCTGAGTCAGACAACAAAGATTTTTCAATGTTAACAAAATTTCTCATCTTTGTGGGGTTTTCTTCTAGTAGTGGGAACGACAACAATAACAACAATGACAACAAAAAACTAAGGAAGTAAAATAAATTGGAAGGTGAGAAGAGAAAATGGGTGGGGGCAGAGGGGGGTGACACACAGAGGTTGAAGGGAAATTCTAGAATGAGTCCTTGGTGGTTTTAAACAGGTGATAGGCTAGGCATGTCTCCTCAGCCTCTCCTGTCCAGACATGGTGAAGAGCTGTGTGTGGATTCTAACCAACTCCACGCTGGGGACCACCCCATTTTACCTTCCACGTTTTCATCTCAGACAGACCTCTCTGAATGGCAAGGCAGAGGCCCCTCAGTGCCTAGACTTGTATAGGTCAATGGTGCAGTTAATTACCTGCCCCTCTAAGGTTAACCTTTGACCAGTGAGAGGGTCCAGAGCTGATAGATGCATGCTTTCTCCTTTTACCTTCCACCTGCCTGTGTCTGGAGGAGGGGCTTGAACATCTCAGCTGCTGTGGTGACAGTCATGCTTCTCTGTGATGGCTTCCCAACATCCCTGCTCATCTCTTCTGTCCTGTCTATTCTGAGTCCCAGTAATGTTCTCATAATGACAGATCCTGCTTTCTGGGTAAACTTAAGCTGAGAGAATGGGCAGTCCGAGGCTCACTGAGATCTCTGAGTGGAAACTTATTTGGTGAGTTAAGTTCTGTTATTACCACCTCTTTTGTTGTTGTTGAAGAAACACATTCTTGGAGGAGATGATGGAACTTGTCCAGGATGGTCCATCACTCAAGGAACTGGTTGGTCTGACTCCTGCTTATTCTTTGCACCTTTGAATTTCCTGTCTGCTCTTGCCTACTTCATTTATTGATGCTATTTTAATTAGTTAGTTGATTAATCATGTGTATGTGTGGACATACATACATGCAGGTGTGCTGCATTGTGTATGTGTGTCAAGGTTGGAGGACAACCTGTGGGAGTTAGTTTCCTCCTTCCATCATATGGGTCTCTGGGGTTGCCCAGGATGCCAGACTTGACCTTTACTCACTAAGTCACTGTCATTTCAAGACAAGATCTTGCTCTGTAGCAGCCTGGCCTCAAACCCAAAATCCTCTTCCTTCCTCTGAGCGCTGGGATATAGGCAGGTACCACATGCTTGACTGTTAATGTCATTAGGTTTTCTTTTCAGGTTACTTATTTTATTTTAAGTGTGTGAGTGTCTTGCCTGCCTGGTGTACCATGTGTGTGCCTGTTGTCCACAGAAGTCAGAAGAGGGTGTCAGATCCCCTGGTACTGGAATTGTGGATAGTTGTGAGCTACCATGTGGGTGCTGGGAACCCAATCCAGGTCCTCTACAAAAGCAGCAAGTTCTCTTAATCACTGAACCATCTCTCCAGCCTCCTTAATGTCATTTTAAAAGTTTCAAGTATGTCAACAGGAACTTAGGAATGGTGTGTGTGTGTTTGGGAAAATTAATAATGATACCATGATACTAATGACTATAAGAATCCTGTTATAGCCGGGTGTTGGTGGCTCACGCCTTTAATCCCAGCACTCAGGAGGCAGAGGCAGGCGGATCTCTGTGAGTTCAAGGCCAGCCTGGTCTCCAAAGCAAGTGCCAGGATAGGCTCCAAAGCTACACAGAGAAACCCTGTCTCGAAAAACCAAAAAAAAAAAAAAAAAAAAAAAAAAAAAAAAAAAGAATCCTGTTATAGTTAGGTTCTGCTATGCTAACAATCAATCCCCCATTTTTAAAAAAAAAAATATTTATTTATTTATTTATTTATTTATTTATTTATTAGTTCAAATTAGGAACAAGCTTGTTTCACATGTCAATCCCTTCTCCCTCTCCCTCACCTCAACCTCCTCCCCTTCCCCCACCTACCCCCCACTCCATCCACCCTCCACTCTCCAGGAAGGGTAGGGCACTCAACGGGGGCTCCCCAAAGTCCACCACATCATCCTGGGCTGGGCCTAGGCCCTTCCCCATGTGTCCAGGGCAAGAGTGCATCCCTTCACGTGGGATGTGCTCTCAAAGTCCCTTCTTATACCAGGGAAAAATACCAATCCACTACCAGGGGCCCCCTGAAGTGCAGAGGCCTCCTCATTGACATCCATGTTCAGGGGTCTGGATCAGTCCTGTACTGGCCTCCCAGACAGCATCTGGGGTCGATGTGCTCCCCCTTGTTCAGGCCAGCTGTTTCTGTGGGTTTCACCAGGCTGGTACCGACCCCTTCGATCTTCATTCCTCCTTCTCTGCAATAAGTTCTAGAGTTCAGTTCAGTGTATATCTGTACAATCCCCAAATTTTAACAGCAGAAGAGGATTCGACTTTCTTTATGTTATACTTTAGAATAGTCATTGCAAAATGACATGAGAGACATGTCACCGTTTGAAGCATGGCTGACTGTTGTGACAGAGAGAATACTCTGGATAGTTTCACACCACCATTCCGTGTTTGTTCTGCATAAGAATTCACAACAGAGCAGACAAGATAACACCCCAACCCAAGGTGGCTAGCAAGCAGTCCCACCATCTGTGAACAAGGCAGAAAATCAGAAGTATTTGTAGAGCAGTACTGCCAACCACAGAAAAGTCCAAGGGGAAATGAAACTCAGATGACAGATGTGAGTTCTCCATGCCCAGCACCTTGTCCTCCACCAGATTCTTCTCTTAGACATGAGGAGGACAGGAACTCTTAGGTTTGGGTGTGTATAAGCACACACTTTTAATTTGAATCTTCTGTTTATTTAAAAATAGATGGGACTGGAGAGATGGCTCAGAGGTTAAGAGCACTGGCTGCTCTTCCAGAGGTCCCGAGTCAATTCCCAGCAACCACAAGGTGACCCACAAACATCTCTAATGAGATCTAATGCCCTCTTCTGGTGTTCAGGCAAAACATGCAGACAGAAGACTATATACACAATAAATAAATCTTCAAAAACCAAAACCACCACCTCCAACAACAACAAACAAAAACAAAACAAATGTGGTTCAGTTGATTGATCACCATATAAACTAGGCAGGTGACACATGCCTGGAATCCTAGCACTTAGGAAGTGGATGAAAAGAGATAAGAAATTAAAGGTAATCCTTGGCTACATGGTGAGTTTAAGGCCAGGCTGGGTTATACAAAGAACCCTATTATACAAAATAAAAATAAAACTATAGAACACATATTTTGCTAAAGATGACTTCTCAGATTACATTCTTTTTTAAAGGATAACAATAATGCCAAGACAAAAACACAGGCTTCAACACTGCTAGAATAATTGTTATTTTCAATCTTCAGCACAGTTGTGTTTCTAATACATCCTCGTTACTCTGAAGACACCATGCATTATCTATATAGAATCAAGACATGAGGGGTTGCCAATAGTCTTAGCTATATTAGTCACTATTTTAAGTTGGTCTACCAGGGCAAATTTCATTATAGTCCTTATCTTGATACAATAGAAGTAAAAAGAGAGGTTTATAGCAATTAGTTCCTTTGCTCTAGATTCTGAAAAGGCTGATCTTGAACTCTTCTTTGGAAAGGGTATTTATGCTATTCCTTGGGAAATGGCTTGATGTGGGTGTCACACATATATCTGAAATTAGCCAGCCTTCATGGCATCTTTTCAGCTTATTGGCAGTAATGTCATATTGGAATTTACTGAAGCGAGCTGATGACACCGATTTCTCCTTCCTTGCCAGCATAGCCTGCCACCACACAAATCAAATGGCTCAGATCTTCGTTATTGCCCCTCAGTGCCCCTCCTTTTCTCCTCCTTTGAAATGGATGATTTCAAAGATTGTCTTGGTATTTCCCAGGTAGCAGAGTTAAACAGGTGATATCTAATTACCATGGCTACCTTTTATTTTTCTACCTTGAAATGCTCCTACTTCATCTTGGACACTATGAGTCTCCCATAAATTCCACAGAATAATATAAGTGACACATAATACACACCAGTGATTCTCTGCAGTGTCTTCTTGCCAGATGGCAAATACATGAACTTGTGTCACGAAACCTGGGAAGAATGCACAAGAAAAGAGGCAGTTGTCTACGTGTTTCTTGGAGATCAGTAGACTAGCTGATAATAAAAGATAACCAGCCAAAGTCTTCCTAGACTTTCTCTGAATTTAATTGTTACTTACTCAGCCCACCGGTAATTTATTGACAGCTTTCCGTGGGCTTTATTTTGAACCTCCAACTGGGCAGGTAAAAGATAGATTTAAATAATAGGAAATGCCTGCTGTTGACAGGGAGAAACACAGCTTTGAACTTTTTGTATTGTTAATTTTGTTATGGTAAGAATCTTGTACATTAAAATTATCCTCAATAGATTTTGTTTATTGTTGTTGCTGTCTTTTTGTTTGTTTTGAGATGGGATGTCACTATGTACCCAGCTAGCCTTGAACTTGAGCACCTTCTGCTTCAGTCTCCCAAGAGCCCCAGCTCCTGAGCCCTGGCTTTCAGATAGGCTAAGTCCTGGCTCATGTGTACTGAGTAGTAGGCCTGGTTGAAAGTCAAAATGGAAGGTAGGGGAGGGAAAGATTGTAAGTTACATTTATCTACTCTGTGTGTGTGGAAGGATAGCTTGCAAGAGTCGGTTCTTTCCTTCTATTGAATGTCTCAAGGATCAAAATCAATTCTTCAGGCTTGGCAGCAAGAAAATTTACCCACTGAGGTATCTGGCTAGACCAACTCTCTCTCTCCCTCCCTTCCTCCTGCTCCCCCCTCCCCCATGATGATAGCCCCAGAAAATTAGGCACATCAGGATTGGCAGCAAGTACTTTTACTTTTGGAGCTATCTTGCCAGCCTCTGCTTTAAATTTTTTTTTTTTTTTTTTTTTTTTTTTTTTTTTTTTTTTTTGAGACAGGGTTTCTCTGTGGCTTTGGAGGCTGTCCTGGAACTAGCTCTTGTAGACCAGGCTGGTCTTGAACTCACAGAGATCTGCTTGCCTCTGCCTCCCGAGTGCTGGGTCTAGGACAAGGTCAGACAAGCACGTGTTCGGCCGTTATGGCTGCCGAAAGGGGAGCTGGTTCCTTCAATTTAAGTTATAAAAGCTAATGGGACAAGCCCAAGCTAAAGCCAAGCTTTCATGATTAATAATAAGTCTCCGTGTCATTATTTGTGAGCTAGTGGCCAAATGGAAAGTCCCACTACACAGCCCAGAATTTGACAATTTCCAAAGCAGATAAGACATCAGACTCTGATTGTATGTCATAGTTCTCCATCACCCTAAAAGTTCCACAATAGTGACAGTTTTACTGTTTTATTCATGTTGAATAAACAGCTTCCACCCATACAGTATGACACAGATGAACACTCATGAAGTATTCAATAAACATGTGTTGATTAAATGAGCGATGAATATAGCTTATTAAATATCAAGATTCAGCATTTAGTGTATTAAAAATAATACCTCACCACTTTTAGAGCAATTTTATTTTTCCCAGAGAGTAAGTCATATTCTTTTTCTATCTATTGCCTAGTGAACTAAATCTAAACTCCTTACTCAGGCGTTTGAAGTGTTCCATGACATGCTCTCAAGTTACCCTCATAGGATCCCTAATTTCATCTGACACCAGTGGTCAGTTAAAATGGATTTTAATCTCTATTTTTATAAAAATGGACCTTGACACTCTTCTGCCATGTGACCGGGTAATCCCATCTCTTTTATTAAGACCTTGTCAATGACCTTGAGGAACATTATGCTGGCTCCTTAATACCCTTCTCTCTCTCTCTCTCTCTCTCTCTCTCTCTCTCTCTCTCTCTCTCATTTGCCCAGTTTACCTTTTGAGAACCAAATGTCTCCCATGTGGAAGAAGCCCAACTCCAACTGTCAGGACATGAAGAAGAGATCCATTAACATAAACTTCCATTGTTCCCATTGCTAGCCATGCAGGGATGGAGTTCATTTCAGACCAGAGCCCAGACAGGCAACCCTCTGCTAGGAGTTGACTCTGGAAATGGTCAGCAGCCATCCTGGGTGGGTGGAGAGGACAAATGCAGAGAAAGAAGCTGCTGCAGAATCAGAACCCATAAAGCACTCTGGGGTTGCGCACCATCCGTCTTTCTTACTTAGATGCATTTGTGTGCTTTTGTTATTGCTTACAATTCTATTGCCTTGCACCTCCGTGTCTGGCCTCAGCACTTTCTCCCAGTACTTCCTGTATACTTCCTGCTTGTCCATAGGAATAATGTATGATGTGAATAAATATGCATATAGATTGCGGTAGGATCCACTATAGTGATTCATTCGTATTCTTGGCTAACCAAATTCATTTATTAAAGAAACAGTGTCAAGAGTGGGCAAATTCTTGTACTTATAAAGTCAATCTTGGTCATTGGATTTACCTTATTTTTATAGAAATTATATAGTTTAAAATTTATACTAATACAAGGGCCCAAACCACAAAACTTTAAAGAGAAAACACAGAAATATTCATTGTTTTGGATCTGGCAATAGACAAATAAAAGAGATGGTAAAAATACAAAAAAAGAAAAAATTAGCCTGGTGGTGGTGGCACATGCCTTTAATCCTAGCAGAGGCAGGGGGAATCTCTGAGTTTGAGACCAGCCTGGTCTACAAGAGCTAGTTCCAGGATGGCCTCCAAAGCCACAGAGAAACCTGTCTTGGAAAAAAACAAAATCAGATAAATTGGATATCAGAAAAAAATTTTAAAATGTTCATCAAAGGATATTATCAATAAAATGAAATAGTAAACTGTTGAATAGGATAAAACATTTGCAAATCATATATGTGATAAGATGATCTATAAAGAGTGTTTATAACTCAATAAAAATTTAAATGACCCAATTAAAAAAAATGATCAAATGACCTGAATAGACAGTTTTCCAAAGAAATTATGCAGAGCACTAATATGCACATGAAAGATAATCACATTATTTGTTATTAGAGAAATGCAAATCAAACCACAAGATACCACTTCGTGCTCACAGGGATGGCTATAATCATGAAAACAGAAAATAACAAGTGTTTATGGAGAATGTGGAGAAATTGGAACCCTTGTGCACAGTTGGTGGGAACGTAAGCCATTGTAAAAACAGTTTGGTGCCTCCTTAAAAAGTACCTCCTTAAACATAGAATTACAATAGGACCAGCAATTCACTCCTAAGCACATTCCTGAAATAATGAAAAATAATTACTCAAGCAAATACATACAGCAATTTTCATTATAGCCCAAAGGTGGAAAAACCCAAATGGTCAGCCATACTAACCAATTGTGATATGTATAATTATCCACCTAAAGGAAATATCAATGCACACAATAAACAAAGTGGTATTAACTCCAAAGACATGTTAGTGAAAGAAATGATAGACACAAGGTCCCATATGATAAGACTGCATTTATATAGAATATTTCAGGATCTGTCTATAGAAATAAAGTAGATTAGTGGGTGCCAGGGCCTACGTTTGAGTGGGAAATGAGAATACAGGTTTAAGGAACATAGAGTACAGGGTTTCTTTTGGGGTAATGAAAGCATTTGGGAATTGGAGGAAGTAGCTATACAATATCATGGGTGCACTAAACACTACTGTGAAGTTCATTTGAAATAGTTGATTTTGTGTCACGTGAATTTCAGCTCAGTGACAGTAACAATATTGTTTGTGACCGAGTTAGCATGAGGAAAGCATAGTGACATAACTCAACACTCGGCTTCTGAGCGGTTTCCAAAACTGCATTACTAAATATCCTGACCCTTTGCTAAAGTAGTACATTGGCAGTGGCAGAAAGGGTGTTACATGGAACATAGGGTATGGCCTACTGAGGTAGGGAAGATGGGCAAGGCTTTAAACACCATTACCCCTCATAGTGACAAGTTCAGTTTTTCATAGATTGTGGTGGTTTGAATAGGTATGGGCCCCATAGACTCCTGTGTTTGAACACTTGGCCCATAGGGAGTGACATTATTAGGAGGTGTGGCCTTGTTGGAGGAAGTGTGAGGTCTCATATGCTCATGCTATGCCCAGTCTCCTGCTACCTTTGGATCAAGATGTAGAACTCCAGCTCCTTCTCTAGCACCATGTCTGCCTGCATGCCGATATTTCTCACCATAATGGTATGGACTAAACCTCTAAAATTGTAAGCCACACCAATGCTTCCTTTATAAGAGTTGCTGTGGTCATGGTGTCCCTTCGCAGCAAGAGGAACTCTAAGACATGGATCATGATTTCACTTTAGTCCTGCTGAACGCATCAGCTATGGAGTCTTGATTAGTGATAGGATATTTGCTGTTAGTTCAATCAGCATTTCTTTTTCTTTCTTTCTTTCTTTCTTTCTTTCTTTCTTTCTTTCTTTCTTTCTTTCTTTCTCTTTTTTTGGTTTTTTGAGACAGGGTTTTTCTGTGTAGCTTTGGAGCCTATCCTGGCACTTGCTCTGGAGACCAGGCTGGCTTCAAACTCACAGAGATCCGTCTGCCTCTGCCTCCTGAGTGCTGGGATTAAAGGTGTGTGCCACCAATGCCTGGCTTCAACCAGCATTTCTAACACATAGTAATCTCCCTTTTCAGCAAAGGGGATAGGCATCAGACTCAAAGCCTTTCTTACTAACTAGTTTTAATATTATTTTATTTTCAGTGTGTTCATTTTTATTTTTATCCTCTACTTATGTGACATAACATTTGTGTCTTACTGTTTTGATTTGCATTTTACTTTAGATATTTGTTCAAATTTTTCTCTGTGAATTTATTTACATAGGAATGAGTCAACTTAAAGGAAAACAATTAGAAAGTGGTAAAACAAAAAGAATGAGAATTATTTTTTGAGAGGGAGTTATTTGATCTTGGAATATTAGATGGAATATGTAATAGCAAAACATTTTTTCATTCGACACACACACTCATCGACTGGCATCTGAACTTCCCTTTAGCCATCCACTCTCGGTGTGGAATCTAGAGCCCTGAGTCTCTATCCATGCAGCTGCAGACACGTCAAGAAGCACCTCCCTCCAGACCTTTTACAGAAAATTCTATAGTGGGGCTGAAGATTGGGTATGTGCTTGCTTAGCATATGAGGGCCCAGGTTTGCACCCTAGCACTATAAGAAACAAACCAACTACTGTATCGATAGAAACTGTTTCACTCAGTGACTATGATGGCTGTTGGGTGAATCAGAAAGTCTGGGCTCCCAGGAGCTGTGATACCCTGTGTTCCTCAGCAGTACAGTTCTGATGGTATAGGGCCCCTCTGGAATCCGAGGGCTTTGTTTCTACAACAGCTGGCACGAGGGGTTTGGTAGATGTACATTTTTTGAAATGAAACTAGCTAGACCCCAGCACACATGCACACATGCACACATCCCTGACAGTAATGAGCTGCTGAATTGCAGGGCAGACATGGCATGGGCAGTGGTAACATGGGCAGCGATGGTCTGCCATTTGCTTCCATTTCTGATCTGTTGCAGTAGCTTCCTAAGAGGATCCACAGCTTATGTGGAATTTCAGGAAAGTTTTGGCCTTTCTTATCCTTCATCCTTCTACATTCCAAAGACTTCAGATGCTTCTTTTTTCTCTATATCGAGTGTCATTCTGCTGTTAATAACCTTGAGGAATTTCATTTTTTCCTGACTAAATCCTCATTGAAATATTATTTCCCTTAAATTTAGAGAAAAAAAAAAACCCTTGTATTTGAATAGTCTTATGATAATTGCGTTCACTACTATTTACTAGGCTAAGCATTTTGCATGCATGATCTTATTTAGCTCTGTAAAGGTCCTATGAACAGCTTCTATCACTATCCTCATTTTTCCAGAGGAGCTAGATGAAGCCCAGGGTCACACAGCCATGCCGTGTCTCAGAGCTGGCAAGCATCCGAGCTTCAGGATTTGATTCCAGGATTCTGACTCCAAAGACTGTGGTTAAACACACTAACATTTTGCAGCAAGATGAAAACCCACATTAAGATAAAAATATGTATAAATAGCCAGGCATAGTATGGTTAGAATCCCAGCATTGAGGAACCCAAGGCAGAAGAATAGCTTTGGAGTCTGAGGACATCTTGGGCTACAGAAGGAGTTCAAGGCCAACCTGGACTACATAGCTAGCTTCTGCCTTGAAACCAAAACCAAAGCTCCAACCAACACCATCCCCAAAGAAAAACCATGAACAGTTTAAGGAAAGTTCAGTTGTCACCATTTAGCTGCCAAACATATATAAAAAATATTGTGATTTGTGGATCTCAAAATTACAGGTTAAGAATTATGAACCTGTAATTTTCATAGTGTACTAGCAAACAGAAAAAAAAGCAAGGCAGATAAAAAAGTCATTTTTTTTCATCTCTAGCTTCATTTTCAAGAGTCTTGAGTCTGGCTGCTTGAGACCCTTATGTCTTTTCCTTTTTAGTCAGAGCAGGTTGTCAAGGACTTATTTCATGTCTGAGTCAAATGTAATTGAAAGCACTGTGTATTTACTTTGATCAAGGTCATTTTGTTGCTTTACAGAGTCCAATAATGTATCATCCCACCTCAAAGCAGAGAACCAGACAAAATTAGAAACTTTTCAATAAAAGAAGGTGCCCTTGAATTCCCCAGAATCCACAGTTGTTTACCCCATTTTCATAGCCTGACCTATGTCCATGGCACTTCTGCTAACTTTGATGATACCATTTTGTTATTAACACTGCAGGTGAAATATGGCTAAATAGGATACATATATGTATATGTATATATATTGTGTATGTGTGTGTGTGTGTACACTTACAGGTACATGTGTGTGTGGGTCTCCTTCACGGTGTGGGAGTGTGTGTGCTTATGGGTGCATGTATGGGGGAACTCCTGCACAGTGAGTGTGTGTGCTTATGGGTACATGTGCGTGGGGACTCATGCACAGTATGTAAATGTGCTTGTAGGTGCTTGTGGCAGCTAGGGGGTGGGATGGGGGGTATTCCTGCACAGTGTGTGAGTGTGTGGAGGCCAGAGGTTAACCTGGGATGTCGTTCCTCAGGAGCTGTTCACCTTGCTTTTGTTGGAGACCGGGTCTCAAGTTGTCCTCGAGCTCCCCGATCCGGCTAAGCTGGCTGATCAGAAAGCCCCAGGGATCTGCCAGTCCTCACCTCCCCAGTACTAAGAGTGTGCCACTATGCCTGACTTTTTCACATAGATTCTGGGCATTGAACTTGGGTTTTCACACTTGTGTAGAAAGCACTTTTCTGACTGAGCCATTCATTCTTAATTAATTTATTGGGATTTTCCTGCAGGTTTGAGACAAATGACATTAAACTCCATTGCTAAAGATAGCAATTTATTACTGTTCTACGGTTCTTCATGCTGCCTGGGCTCACAAGGTAGGTCACCACTTATGGTTTCTCAGGGTGTTGTTCAGCTGGGACTCCAGATGTGCAATGGCCAGATGTCTCTCTCATGAGGTCAGCAGTTGAGGTTGGCTGCTTTTGGCAGCGGGCTCAGGTGAGGCTGACTATCTAGTATACCCTGTGCAAGCTGCCTGGGTTTCTTACCTGTATTTGAATTTCTCAGTATTTGAATTCTGAGAGAAAGTACACTAAGTTTTTCACAGACCCAGGTAAAAAACCTCAAGGTTTCCTCTGTTCTTACCTTAGAAATTGCTCTGCTTCTTTTCCATCAAAACTCTTTTTGGGAGACAGAAGTGAGTCACAGGGCCATTGCAGATATAAAAGGAGTGTCACTAACAGTGTGTGAGTATTGGTAGGCATGGTTCATTGGGAGGTTTCCTGGGAAAACCTGGGTGTTAGTGGGGGGCAGGGGAGGAGGGGAGGGAGAGGGAACAGGGATTGACATGTAAAACAATCTTGTTTCTAATTTAAATAAAAAAATATGCAATAAAAATAATGGCGTAGCAAGCCAGGTGTGGTAGCACACACCTTTAGTCCCACCACTTGGGAGGCAGAGGCAGGCAGAGCTCTGTGAGTTCCAGGACAGCCAGAGCTTCACAGGGAAACCCTGACTCAAAAACTAAAACCAAAACCAAAACCAAAACATAATAATGATAAGGTGATGGAAGAGAATGAGAGGTGATGGAAGGGAAGCTGAACCATGGTAGATGGAAGGTCAGCAGACACAAAGTTTTCCAGAGCTATGACATAATGACACATCTGAAAAATGATCCAGACTCATTACAGATTTCTGGCAGACCATGTTAACTGTCTTACTGATTGGGAACAGGATGGCTGTAAGCACAGAGAAGAGGAGATAGTGACAGACAACTTCAGCAGTTGAAAACAGTCATTCCTAAACTTTTTTTGAGTCACAGATCTGTTTGAGCTTGTGAAGACATTAGAAAAGTCTCTATACATAAAATTGGGTATTGATACACCTTTGCGCCCTTTCCTTCTAACATTCTTTCCTTACTCCCCCTTTCTTCCCTCTTCATTCTTTCTAGTTTTATTCAGAGGGAACTGACTCTGACCAGAGAGCAAACTAGACCAAAGAACAGCATAGGATGGAAGACTGGGAGACAAGACAAGTCCCCCAATCTCATGGCAGTATGTTCTTAAGATAGGAGGTCTCCCAAATCTCTTAGAACACCAGCAGTAAGACCATCCCAGATCACTGTAACAAACTATGTGCAACTTCTTACATACAATTTTATTATTCATAATCCATTCAAGGAATCTTCAGTTTGGCTCTGCCATCAATACTTTCTCTTTGAAACTGAAGGACCCCTCCCCCCTTTTTAAAAGGAAAATAATATGAACCATTTGGATGTGGCTTTTTCATTGGCATTTGGTCCATGGACATTGACTGATCTGCTTTATTTATTATTTATTTATTTTCACCACGATGAATCACATATACTGGTATTAGAACTGACTTTTCTAGTCAACAGAACATTTCTAGGAAATTTCAGAAATTACTGTAGGTGTACTGAGATGAATCATGCTAGGCTTCCTAGAGCCTTCACCTCACCTCTTGCTTAGTGAGCTGTTTATTCTCATTCCAAAAGGTAAGTGGAGCATATAGCCATGGATTCACATTGCATAGTGTCAGTTTACAGGAGACGCTAGGAACAGCTCCCTTTCATCCATATTTTTGAAGATGAAAGTAAAGGTTGGATATTTTTTTTGAAAATTTCCCCATGTTGTATATTTTCACCAAAAATTGTACTCTTTTTTGGGGGGTAGGGGGGCTGGAGACAGGATTTCTCTGTGGCTTTGGTGGCTGTCCCGGAGATAACTCTTGTAGACCAGGCTGGTCTCGTACTCACAGAGACACCTGCCTCTGCCTCCTGAGTGCTGGGACTAAAGGCATGCGCCACCACCACCCGGCTACAAATTGTACTCTTGACCCTAGTTATTATGGTATCTTGTGGGGAAATTTAAACATATACTTTTACCTTGGCAGTATTGTTAAGTATTGTCATTAGTATAACATAACTTGCAAAAATGAAATGCAAATGTCATTCTCCATTCTTCTCCCATTATGTGATAAGGAAGATAGTTTTAAATGTTTGGCATTTGTGAAATATTTTCATTGGAGATACAAACTATTCCTCTTTTTACTTTACTTTTTTTGGTGTTTTATTGACAGCAAACTTTTATCCTTCCCCAGTTGAAGGACATCTTGGTATCTATCTTGTCAGAGTGACAATAATCATGGAGTGAATATAATCTAAATATACGTTTTTAGAGCAGGAGGTGGTAAACTACTACCCCAAGGCTCACATACTCCTATATATTATGTAGGTTTTTCAGTGAAATGCAGCCACCCTTGTTATTGAATATATTTCTAAATACTTATAATAGTACAGAGTCAGAGTGCTAAGTCTGAAGTTGGGCCAATAGTGCTGACAATTAAGTCCAGAATACAGTATTATTATACTATACACACAAAACAATGTGAAATTTCTACTTCAGCTTGTGAAATAAGCTTGTCTACAGGGGTGTTACTCCAACTCATTGGTGTTTTTGTATTTGCTGTGATATTTCTGAATAAGTTCTCTTGGTCCTCTATGGGGTTCCCAAGGTATCTTAAAGAGAAGGTCCTTTAATTCACTAAGCATCTTTTGGAGGACCTCAGCAATCTGCAGGGTACAATGGAAGTGGTAGGTCTTGTCACAAATGGAGAGGCTTTAGAGATTTGCTAATGTGAGAATTCTATACCTCTTGGAGAAATATTGGGGTGCTGAAAAAATTTCCATGTCTTTCCCACTTCTGACCTGATTTTCATCAAACCAGTTGTTCCATTTTGTACATACCAGAATAAACAAAACAAAACAACCAAAAGTAGTAGCTGGGAGCCTGGTTTAAATGAAGACCCAAATGAAAGAGTACATTTTTATTATCTTATTGTCTTTAAAATGGGATGCAACTCAAAGTTCGAGCGTGTACTCCCAGGTTTCACTCACAGCCCCGCCTCCCCAGCACTTTAAGGTGGTTAAAAGGACAACATTTGAGAGACAGGAGGGCCTTAGAGGCCATCCAAGATCCAGTGTCTTCACAGGTGTTCAAGTCTGCATGCCGAGGAAGGGACTGCCACTCAGCTTCCCCCTTCCTTCCCTTCTTGTCCTTAATTGCACACAGCTTGCAGTCATGAGTGTCAGGTTTCACCAGCTAGGGAAAGAGAGAGTACAACAGTGCAGAGTTGCCAGCTTTAGTAATTCTAGTTCCTGGAAACCAGCACAGAAGCCTTTTAGTTATTCGCACACCCAAACTTTTGTAGCTTCCATTGAATAAATCATTTAACTGTCAGCAAATTATAGTGTTGGGAATAGTTTGCATCATCTCTTTTTCACAGCAGCTTTTAATGGAAGACTCTGGAGATTAAAACGCCTGACAATTTCCAGGACACAAAAAAGAAAGCTGACCTAGAGAAAGATGGGACAGAGATGAAGACTGAACACGTCTTAGGCAGCAAAAGGCTCACACACGTTGGCCTATTAAAGTTGTGCTGATCTGAACACTTGGCATAAATGCCTGAAAATTGACTGTGTGACCTTGTGTCAGTAACAACGCCTCTCTATTGACAGATCATCATTGTGCACACAAGCATTCGCTTGTGCAGAGAAGGAACTCCGTGAAGCAGGTACGGTTACTACCCGACTTCACGGATGAAGATGCGAGTTGAAGAGAAAACCCAGTGCAGTGGGCAGGGGTGGGAAGCAGTTGGGCCCCAGATGCAAAATGCGCCCCCGGCTCTGTTGCCTGCTCCCAGGTGTCAGACACCGCATTGGTCCAAGGCCATCTGGACCAACGTAGTGTTCTGTAGCAATCCCGGGGCGGTGTCCGGTCCACGGACCTCGCTTCCTGCAGAGGGGCTGGGGGGCTCGCCCTTGCCTGCAGCCCGGCGGGAGCGCGCCCGGCGGGAGCGCGGGAGCAGCGCACGTGCCGCCGGGAAGGCAGGGGCAGCTTGCCCGCGCCAAGATGGCGGCGGCCGCCGCGGCCGCAGCGGCGACTGTTGGCGGCCGGTGAAGCGGGCGGGGCCGGCGGCGCGGAGGCGGGGTCCCGGGCGAGCCGCCCTGGGGAAGGCGGGGGCCGTTTCCATAGCGGCGGCGGCAGGAGGTGTCGCGCCGGGGAACTTCCTGGTTCCCGGGCTCGGCTTTGCCGGGAGCCTCCTGGAAGGGAAACAATGGGGCGGAGGGCACTGCGGTAGCCGCCGCCACCGCGCCAGACCCGCTCGTCCTCCCGCGACTGGCCGCCGCCGGGACCGCCCTGAGGTAACTTCCTTTTCTCCTGTGTCGCTGCTAGAGGGGCTGGAGGGGTCTAAGGCGAGGGGACCGGGATGGAATTGGCCCCGGGCAGCCGGACGCCGCCATTCCCGGCCCCGGGCAGAGGGCACGCGGCGGCGGTGCGGCCTGGACCGAGCCGGCTCACCGAGAGCCCGCGCGCCCCGCCGCGCGCGTCCGGGGTGGGGGGTCTGCCGTGTGATTGGCAGGCGGGCGAGCGCGGGCCCGGGGCCGGCAAGGGTTCCAGCGCTGCGTGCAGCCCCCCCCCCCGGGGGGGGAGGCCGAACCCTTTGGCCGCCATCCTCCTCCCCCCTGGTGCAAGTTTCGGTCCCTAGGGAGACGTGTCTCCCTCGCAAGTTTCAGTTGCGTCCTTCGGGAGCGCGAGTGGGCAGGACCCAGGCAAACTTCGTTCTCTGAAACGACTGCCTGGATGCCGCAAGAACTTTGTTAGGAGCAGCCTCTGGGAGGATGGGCTTGAGGGAGGGATCTGGAAAGCCTGGAAATCTGTGCACCCCTGCAAAGTTTTACAGGATAGTTGGGAGCTCCGGGAGCACGGTAGTTCGCAGGTGTTTTTTTAGTGCCCGCAAATGAGAGAAGTCTGACTCTATGGTGGGACGTTCATAAAAGTTGAACTTTGGATATCTCTGGGCTCTATCTAGCTTCCCTCTGTTTAATCAACAGATGCTTTATTTTTAAAGTTAGCTGACATCACATTTTCGAATAAAGTGTGCGTTAGTAAATTCTCCTCATTCATCTTCCCTACCCCATATGAATTTTTTTTACAAGACTCTAATATGCTTTGTGCCTTATGGATTGGAAAGGCTCGGTGAATCGGGCCAATACCTAGTCTTCAGGAATAATGTGACATGAATGTAAGTAGTAAGGACACTGCCTAAGTATGCTTATTGGAAGAATTCAGTCGTGGATCAGCTTGCCTGCCTTCCTTCCTTCGTTCCTTCGTTCCTTCCTTCGTTCCATCCATCCATCCATCCATCCATCCATCCATCCATCCATCCATGAGACAGTTAATGTTTCACAGCTTAGAAAAGTTTTGCAGGACTTTTGAGATCACCTCTGGCTAATTCTCTTCCCATCTTGAATCTCTGGAAAGTTTTTGTTAGGGTGTTGGAGTGGGCACTAGGGTAGAGTTTAAATTCTTTCCCCCATTCTTTAAGTTATCTTGGTAATCAATAAACGGGCACAGGATAAACAGTGTCTCATTGCTTCGATCCCTAAGACCCCACAGTTAACAAAGTATTTTCTTGTTTGTAGTAATTTTATAAGAGAAATTGTAAGCACTCCTAAAGGTGGATGGTTGGTCCAAGTTTGTACTCTCCACAGTCCATTAAGCTGTAAGTCAAAAGGGAAAAGGAAATTATATTGGTAACAGTGTAAATTAACTTCTGAGGGAAATACACAGCCCTAATTGCAAAGGTCTTTAGTTAAAGAATCAGTGAGTTTTCACAGAACTGTTTAAGAAGCATCATCCTTTGCCAGACTTTCAGAGTTTGGGTCCTGAGCCTTGGTGCTGGCTGCTACTTAACCTTTTAACTAGACTGTATGGCTCTGGGTTGTGCTTGGTTCTGCTGAGTATAATCCATTACACCCTTCCCTTTAAAATATTAAGATTTATTATTTTATGTGTATGAGTGTTTTTCCTGCATTTATGTGTGTGCATCACATGTGTGTCTGTTGCTGTTGGGGGTCAGAAGAGGGTGTGAGAGCCCCTGGACCTGGAGTTATGGATGGTTGTGAGCCATCCTGGGTGCTGAGAGTCAAACCTGGATCCTCTGGAAAATCAGCAAGTGTTCCTAACCACTGAGCAATCTCTCCTGCCCTCCATCCCTCCCTTACCAGTGTTTTGTTATGCAGGTAACCCTCAGTGAGGACAGCTGGTCTGGTTAAACAAGTCAGTAAGGAGAAGTGTCAGGCTGAGTGTTGGGTGTAAATTGACTGATCATCTTGAAGCATTGTACAGGAACCAGCAGATCCAGTCTGGGTCTCCAGTGCCAGGCAGTTTGCACTGGCCTATCTTTGCCATCATGTCAAATTATTGTGACTGTAGCCAGTAAAGATGGGTGAATTAGAATGCCAGGGAGTTCAACCTTGTAGTAAATTGAGAACAAAATTGGTGAAAAGTTAAGGAATGTTAAGGAAGTTCAGAAGTCAGCCAAAGAATTTAGAATACTAAAACCGAGAATTACTACTTCAGGTAGAGAGAATGAGACATTTTCTGGATTTTGAGTTTAATTCTACCTTAACCATCCATGTTTTGTAACTAGTACAATTCAGACTAATTACCACAGACTCACAGTTTGTCACTTCAGTGTAATTTGTGAAAAGCATTTTTCCATTTACAGATGTGATCTAATTATATATTAGAGAATCATTTTCCCCTCTAAAAGGTTTCTGCCTTATTTACAGTCAACGTAAGAATCGCAATTTGAAGAGCGTCTGACCTGTAGCACACTTCCATGTAGCATACAGGGATTAGAGGGTGTGGGCATTAGAGTCACAGAGAGGATTCTCCACTAGCTAGTGTCATTTACAGGCTCTACCACCTCATGATTTAGTTTTAAAAAACATTTCTCTGTAACATTAGGATGCTTTGAGGGTGAGGAAAGAGAGTGTATGAGTCAGGGGGATGGATGGGGTGGTTACACGAGAATGTTTGCTGCCTATCAGCTAGTTCCCTGCATGGCCTGTGTGTTGTTGTTGGTGGCTTGGTTTTGTTTCATAGTCATCACAGAAAGTGAGTCATGATCCTCATGGTCACACAAGACCTGGAAAAGACTGTCCATTGAAGTGTCTGCTTTTAGGACACTTGGGCTACATGTTAGTTTCTTTTTTGGGGGGGTGGGGGTGGGAGGCGGGTTTCGAGGCAGGGTTTCTCTGTGGTTTTGGAGGCTGTCCTGGAGTAGCTCTTGTAGACCAGGCAGGTCTCAAATTCACAGAGATCCGCCTGCCTCTGTCTCTGGGACTAAAAGCGTGTGCTACCCCCCCCCCCCCCCCCCCCCGCTGTTAGTTTCTATAGCTGTAAAATTTGAATTAAATGCTAAAGTAACTTTCAATTTCCTCATAGACATGATTGTAAGGATCCTAATTCTGTTTTCATCATCTTAGATTACATTATTAAAAATGCCCTACTCACCACAAAAGTTTAGGATCTACACTATAATAAAATGTCTAGTAAGTATTCAGGTTGTTTCGTTTGCTTGTAGTAAGATCAAGATAGACTCTGGAGTTTTGTGTTTCCTTATGTGGTTTGGCCCTAAAGAGATGATTTAGTTATCTTAAAACAGAGGTCCAGATTGCACCTGTGTCTTCCCGACATTGATAGGAGTATAGCAGAAGTTACACCCCCCCCAAGTTTTCCTCCCACTGTATCAACAAATGAATAATAATAATAATAAATGCTAGAGTATTGTGTAGACTGTCATTTTAAAATGGTTCAGTATATAGTTTTACAGTTAGCCATATTACCTGGGGTGACATATTCATGTTTTATTATGGCATGCAGTATTTATACAGCCATTTGCTCTAGACACTCCTTGCCTTGGTTTTACTTTGGTTTTCAGGCAGTTTAATTTATTAGTATATGTGTAGAAAGATGAGACAAGGTGAAATAAAAAACTTGAAACTAAGTCACAAAAGAAAAAAAGTTAAGTAGGTGTGGAGATTCGTTTTAGAAGTTTGTCTTACCTGGGTAATTTATTTTTATAACTTTTTTCTAGGTTTTTTTTTTTTTAAATGGCATCTCCATTTTTCTTTTTTGTTTCAGTTTGGGATTATAAATTTTACTAGTCTCAGTGTTTACTTAATTTTGACATTTTTTATTATTTTGTATGTGGGTGTTAGCACACATGCAGGAGATGGAGGGGCACATGATTGAATGTGGAGGTGTGTCCATGCCAGAGGTCAACCTTCTGCATTGTTCATTAGGAACCACTTACCTTGTTTTTTTTTTTGAGAGTGACTCTGACCCGGCCTTGATAGTTAGGCTGGGTTGGCTGGCCAGTGAGCCCAGGCATCCTCCTGTCTCCCTACTCCCTAGTTTATGCTTGGGTTTAGTTTACTTCCAAGTTGTTCTTAATTTTTAGGATTTGGTTTTTTGAGTTTTTAGTTGAAATCAAGGGGATGGTTTACTTGATATTTTTCATACTATGACATTTTGCCTTCTTAGTGTTCAGGGCTGCCTAAGTGCAATGTAAAATCTCAGGCACCTGTTTTGATCAGGCAACAATTTCCTAGAAAAAAGAAGCCTGAGGGTGCTATGCTCTCCATTTTGGATCCTTAATCTCTTCTGCACTGTGATTGCTCTCTCCTTAGTATCTTGTCAGTTCTTAGATATATCCTTTTAAAAAGTTATATAGTGTACATACTACAATGTGCACTAGTCTTAAATTCGTGTCATGAAGATTTTTATAATATAATTAACTGTGTAATTAACTCAGTTCAATCTATAGAGTATTTATGGTGCCCCAGAGGTTTATTACAATTGTTTCCAATCAGTACCCTCTTCCTGTCTTGTATCTAGCTAGGTCTTAATTTTCTATCACCCATAGGTTAGTTTTGCATCTTTTAGTTTTTCATAGAAATAATGTCATGTAACAGATAGTGTTTGGTGTTTAGTTTCTTTTTTTTTTTTTTTGCGGTGGGGCAGGGTTTCTCTGTGTAGCTTTGGAGCCTATCCTGGCACTCACTCTGTAGATCAGGCCGGCCTTGAATTCACAGAGATCCGCCTGCCTCTGCCTCCCAAGTGCTGGGATTAAAGGCATTTGCCACCAATGCCCGGTTTAAAGTTGTTCTTTTTTATTTTTGTTTTTTTGTCTTTGTTTTTCGAGACAGGGTTTCTCTGTATTGTTTTGGAGCCTGTCCTGGAGTGTTTGGTTTCTTTCATTCAGCATTGTATTGTGTAAGTGAGTTTCATTTATGCTGTTGTGTGTAGCTGTTTCTTTTTATTGTCCGGTATTTGTTTTAGTTACTCTGGCTACCTAAAAAATTGTTCAGGAGTGTAGATTAAAACAGTGGGGTTATTTGGTTTCTTCACAGATCTGCAATTTGGGCAATGCTTATGTCTGCTTTACTCAGTTTTAGGTCGGGCTGCTTGAAGGCCAGGCCTAGTGTTGTGTGAAGGATTGCTTCTCTGAGAGTTGGTGATAGGACACTTAGATGCAGCCTTGCAGTATGGCTTGAGGTTGCTCACATGAGCTGTTTGGCAGAATTCCAAGAAAAAGAGCGAATTAGAGAGGTTGGGGGTTGAGCCACACAGAAGCTATATTGTCCTTGTCACTTAGACTTGGCACTTCTGTACTTTTAATGCCCATTGTGCATTAATTACTACTTGAGGCAGTTGTAAAATGCCCGTCTTGTAAAGGGCTCGTTTCTTGACTCGGAGAGACAAGATTCTAAAAAATCCTGCAGGATCATACTGCAGTAACTATTATCAGAAAATACAGATTGCCACATTGGTGGTTTAACCCATGACTACTTCTTAGTTTATCCATTCTACTTTTAATAGGCATTTGGGTTGTCCTCAGTTACTGGCTGCTATAATACAGCTGCTGTGAACATTCTTACTTGTGTAGTTTGTTGGATAGATGAACTCCTTCCTTTTGTCTTTCCCTAGGAATGGAACTGTTGACCAATAGGTAGACATATAGTTAGCTTTAGTAGTTACTTAGCAAACATTTGTCTATATTCTTGGTATTCTTAATGTCTTAAAACTACACAGAGTGTATATTGTTTGGTCAGTTCTTTGTCTTCTAGTGAGACAGATGGTCTGGATCAACCATTGTGGAAATGCAGTTCCTTCTTTCTTCTTTCCTTTTTGTGCATGTGTTTGTGTGTATAGTGTGCATGCCTGAATGTATGTAGAGTGTCATGTGTATAGGCACACCTGTGTAGGTACACACGTGAAGACCCAAGCCCGATATCAGGAGTCTTCTATCACTCTTTACCTTACTCCCTGAGGCAGCGTCTCAACTGAAGCAGGTAGAGTTTGCTATTTCTGCTAGTGTCAAGCTCACCACCATGCTTCAGGGATGCCTTGCCATGCCTACTTAGCAGTTACATGGGTTCTGAAGACCCTGAATTCATCTCTCTTGCCTGACAAAAGCACTATTTTTCTTTTTAGCACCGAGTGATCTCCCCAGCCCATGAAGCTTTCATATGTAATACCCAGCTAGATGCTTAGCTATTGGAAAATTAGGAATTATATAGAAGGGTGTGATTGGGGAGTACTAGGGCAGTTTTCAACACAGCATTTTGTTATGTATTCAAAGATTATGTACATTAATTGCTGAAGAGAGTGTTTTAGACTTATTTTTAGAAATTTCTTTTTTTTTTTTTTTTTTTTTTTTTTTTTTTGGTTTTTCGAGACAGGGTTCCTCTGTGGCTTTGGAGGCTGTCCTGGAACTAGCTCTTGTAGACCAGGCTGGTCTCGAACGCAGAGATTGCTGCCTCTGCCTCCCGAGTGCTGGGATTAAAGGCGTGCGTCACCAACGCCCGGCTTTAGAAATTTCTTTTTAAAGACATTGAAAATGGTCCCCTTAACAATGTATATCACGTTTTGTTGGTGGTCAGTGCTTTAGTATCGGTTTGAATCCTAAGCTCATTTCCCAGGCTTACTTGGGGTTTATTTTTCTGACTAGTAACAAAAACCCTTCTTTCCAAGGTTAATTGTCATCGTTGAGGATTGCCAGAAGAACACCATCTAGACTCTCAAACTTATGGTTACATTTGACTACATTGCCATTTTAACAGTCACTTTGACATTTTTCCCCCCAGGGGTCAATTGAATCTGTGCCTACCCCCCTTTAATGGAACATTTTAGACTACTTTGTATTAGTTCATACCTCATTTACTGTGATAGTTGATTTGTTGATTCTGCTTATGCTGAAGAAATTAGAATCTTTTGAAGCTTCTCATTTAATTAGAATTAGTTTAAAATTCATAAATAACACGTTACAAATAGAACTTCAATATTGTGTTTCAACTTCCTTATTTTATGAGACCAAAAATGAATCAGGACTATTAATGCACACATCAACTTTATATTTAGTTTACCAGGACATCTTTCATACTGGATCCCATGATATTCCTGGGTGCCAGTCAGCCTGGAAAACTTAGCTCTGGCTTTGCACACACAGGCCCAGGGAGGCCAAGTGGACTTCTTGTTGCAGTAGTTTCCTTGAGTGGCCTTACAGACCATCATCATCTTGCTGATTTCTAGTCTCATCCACACTGCCCTACAGATCTGTGTGTTTGCATCCGTTGCCTTGTAAGTTTACTTATTTTTACTTAATACAGTGTCTGGAATAAACTGACGCCCTTGACTTCCAGTTTCTGTTGGTACTTTTCTTCTGAATTTATTCTGTTTTAGGATGGCTGGAGTCAAATTTGTCTTTTTGTTTTCTAAACTAGTTGGGCAGTTTTCTATATTGTAGAGTTGAGTTAATATTTATTGAAAGAACAGATAAGTGTATTATGGTGGTTAGAATCTAACTGATCACAAATTCCTTGGATATAGGTCTTAGAATTATGTCTGCTTTTAAATCTCTTCCATCATGGTGTCTGCGTTAGTGCTCATTATATGGCAACCTGGAATTTTAATGGACATTTCAAATGTTATCAGGCTTCTGAAAAGAAAAGATAACTGTGTTCTTCATTTTGGCTTTTATTTGTGGAGCTTAGCCACTATGTACAGTTCTGATACAATGACATATCAAGTGTATATGGCAAATATAACATTATAAGCTGCCCTTGAAAGCCCCTGCCTCTCTGTACCTGTTAGAAATAAGGAAGATTTAGAAATGGCACTTACTTTCTGAAATGCCTGTTGACCTTGTAAACAAAGCCACTAGAATTTGATAAGCCCACCTGGAAACCTAACTTAAATTCTAAACGAGGAAAGGAAATTTGACCTTATCCTTATCTTATGCATCATTAACATACACGTGTAAACAAACTGCTGAAACCAACTGGTTCATTCTTCGGCTCCTCTCATTCTTTGATCTCATTAGTGGGAAACAGTTTGTTGATTTAGTGAGCAGAATAAACAGTCCTCTTTTCACTGTGGCAGTGACAGATTCGCTGGACTTTTCTCCTGCTGGAAAAGATTATAGGCTGTGGGAATTCACCATTGTGTTTTATAGGTATACATTGCTCTAGAGTATTGCTTATGGAAAGTCCAAGAATTATGTAATCACAAGGGTGAGATATGTCTCAATGAATAATGACTGTAGTATTAATTGGAGTTATTTCTTCATCTAGAATAAGAAGATATTACCTGGGAATCTTCCCTGGCATACATAGTAGAACTAATGAACTGTGCCTGAATTAAGAAAGGAAGGTACTAGAATTATTATAATATTAGCTTTGCAAGGGGTAGCATTTTGCTCATAGCTTTGTTGGCTAGGCCAAGAATACTGCCTGGCTCCTGGGAGTTGCTTAGGAAGGGTTTATTGAATGCCTAATAAGTTTATATGTTGTTTGTTTTTAAATTAAAAAAAAATCTCACCATCCATCCATCCATCCATCCATCCATCCATCCATCCATCTATTGAGACAGTGTCTTATGTAACCTTGCTTGCCCTGGAACTTGCTCTGTGGAACAGGCTGGTCTCAGTTAGAGATCTTCCTGTCTCTGTCTCCTGAGTGCTAGGTTAAAGGTATATGCCACCATGCCGGCTTATGTCATGTATTTTACATTTCAAAACTGAACAGTAGTCACAAGTCTTGGCTTGTGAACTTAGAAGAAGTACATTTGAATTGGATGAAGCTTAATTTCTGATATTCCTGTCTTGATTCTTTGAAGAAGATGTGTAAAGGCCATTACAGTGTTCATTCATTTCTTGTCCTTAAATTGCCAGATGAGAGACTATAAATGATGAACAAACCAGTTAGTTATTTATTATTGGACATTTAAGTTTAAAATTTTGTGATAATTAATGCTTCAATGAAGGAATTTTTCTTAAGCATTTTGTGTGTGTGTGGGGGGGGAAGAGAGATGACTTTTCAACAAATAGTAATTTAGAAAAACGAGCTACTAGCAAAGGACTATGCAGGGTTACACAGCTGTGAAAGTGACCGAGGCGCTCCAGGGGTTGGACAGCAGAACTGATGCAGCTCTTTGGGTAGCCAGCTGTTCTTCTGTACATGGCTAATATCTAATCAGATCTTTCCACATAAATAAAACACCCCACAAACACCCACCTTGCAGTTTGTAGTAGAGCTGCCCTTCACTTGGATTTTTGTCTTTTACTCCTAAGGAATGAGTGAGTCACTACAACTGTTTCTGTCTCTTAATTACTGTTTAGAAATTGTAACTGCATTTAACACCTTATACATGTAGCTAGCTACATGTTTATGTGTTTAAAGTTCCTGTGCTTTTGGGAAGTTTTTGTTTTTTATATTAGAATACTGTAAAATGCTAGATTCATAAAAGACATTACCTATTGCATAAAGACTAACACAGTGACATCTGTTCAGTTCCCTCTCTCAGTTTAAGTGACATTACCAGTCTGCTCCTGAATGACTATGTCCTATCCCAGCCCACTGCTGGCTTGAAGAACCATCAACCTCATTACCCTTACTTCTCTTTATAGTATATTAGGTATGCAAATATATCTAAATAATATATTGTTAATTATGTATTATATAACATTATACAAATGATTTCATGGATCCTTGATATCACTTTTACAATATAGTAGACATGGCTGTGTATCAGTAATACTTTTGAGATTCTTCTTTTGATTGATATGTATGCTTTTATTTCACTGTTTTGTAATGCTAAGTGATAAACATGATGTAATTAATTCTTCTGTAGGAATTTTGTATTTTGTTTCTTTTGCTATTACAAGCAGTATTGTAATAGCAATAGAAGTTCCCCTTCTCCTTCTCTCTCTCTTATAGTCAGACCAAATTGTTAGGAAATTTCTCTTTTTTTCCTTTTTCTGGTATGAGGCTGGGAATTATATGTGCCAGGCAAGAGCTCCACTATCTTTTCTGATTACATCCTAACACAAACATGGCATAGATATTATAGCCACATCTCTCTATTTTAGTCAGTACTTGCCAACTCTACATTTTTTATGTCTTAATTTCCAGCTTCTATGTGCTTTATTTATTTAGATTTGTTTCCTATGATAAGTATGTGCCTAGGTTTTTGAATACAGTATTTTTAACTTGAGACTTCAGTGGGTTTTTTTGTTTTTGTTTTTGTCATCCCCTGTGCTTCCCGTCCATCAAAGTTTCTCTGTGTAGTCCTGGCTGTCCTGGAACTGGCTCTGTAGACCAGGCTGGCCTTGAACTCAGAGATCTACCTGCCTCTGCCTCCTGAGTGCTGGGATTAAAGGCATACATCACCACCACCTCCCAGTTTAGTTAATTTGTTTTTAAAGTTAATGTCTTAAGATTTATTTTATTTTTACTGTGCATCTGTGTATGTGCATATATGTGTACATGTGAATGTCAGCATCCACAGAAGATCTGGACTTACAGGAATTTGTGAACTACCTGGCTTAGGTTCTGGGAATCACACCTGGGTCTTCTGCAGAAGCAGTATTTGCTCTATGGTGCTTAGCTATCTCTCTTACCCCTAAACTCAGTGTCTTTATTCTCTGACTTAGTCATCTTTGGCTATAGTAATGTAATTACTACGAAATTTCAGTGGCTGACAGCAGGGAGCCATAGGTCTGCAACTTTGGCTGAGTTTAGCTGGGTTTGGTCATAAGTTGTGAGCTGTCAATAGTTATGTGTCATTTTGGAGCCAGCAGCCTCCTTGGGTGTACATTTCTCATGCTGCTGTGCGGTCCAAGAGAATGTAGGCAAACTTGGTGCTGTACAGCTTCCAGGTAGGTATAGTCAGTTCTGCCCCTTTCCAGGAAGGCATATTGCTACACCTCCAAAGCCAATACATGAAAAGTAAAATAAATGCTGGATTTTTCAGAAATACTGCAAAATACTTAGTGTGTGAAATTGTGTATTTTGAGACATTACTCTTCTCTAGGGAAAGGTAATTAGTTGAGGTGAAAGGACCCTGAATGTTTTATCTTGCATGCTTATGAGCCACTTAGTTGCTCAAAGAAAAAAAAAAAAAAAAAAAGACTACTTACCTAATTTGGAAGTAGGTGGGGGTTGGGGCTGGGGAGCAGATCTCTGTTTTGAAGCTGTGATTAGCATAAAGAACCTTGATGAGGTGACCTCACTGTGTCATTCATAAGCTTTGGAGCCTGTCCTGGAACGCGCTCTGTAGACCACATTTCTAAGAGTTGCTCCGTGGGTCTGTCCATTAAATTCTTGTCTAATACACGCTTTGTATGTTTGTAAACTAAAACTTGTGTGCGTTTGTTACCTCATACGGTTGTACATCCAATGTTTGTAAGTTTTATTATCCTGACTTAAAAATATTATTATTTTTTATTATGTGTAGGCGTATATGTTTGCATGTAGGTATGTGCAGGTGGCTGAGAAGGCCAGGTAGAGGCATTGTGGCATTGCGTTATCACTTGGAGCTGGAGTTACAGACAGCTATGAGCCATCTGATGTGGGTCATGGTAACCGAACTGTGTTCCTCAGGAAGAGCAGTAGTTTTTCTTAACTGCAGAGCCCCTATCCTAATGTTTTAAAGATAGTATTTATAGTGCTGAGAAAATTCTTTGTTTCTTAAATACTAGATTTTTATTCAGCTTCTTATGGTATGGCAGGAAGAGGCCATTACATCCTATAGGATACTTTGAAATTACCATTTAGAAAACTTAACATTAAAAATGTCTGTAAACATAAGCCCCTGGGCCAAGAGTAGTTGCTCCAAGTATGAATGCATATGGACTCTCGGTGCACTGGAGGATGTTTTATCTACTTGGTGTTTTTGTGACATTTGGCTGCCTTTCCCTGTTGTCATTCAGCATGTTCTACCTTAGTTTCCAAGGAGGGAAATCAAATCCAATAAATGTCATGCAGTACCATCAAGAAGTGTATTTATTGTGAGAAACTTTGAAAGTGTACCTGAAGCTAAAGTGGGATTATATGTGATTGTAGATTTGCACGCTACTCATTTCCTTGGGATAACTGGGTTATCTGGAAATGCTAATCACTGGCTCATGCACAGATGAAGGAGAAAGCCTGTGGGCTGGGGTCAGATGACAGGATGGCAGAGCTATGATTATATACCGCTGCTAACTACAGCATGTGGTTCGTGCACATGCTGATGCAATTTCTACATTGTGTAAATGTGTGCAGTACAGTATATGGGTATAGCAAACTGAATCTATAAAAGTGTAACCCTAACTCTGATTCAAAGCCGAGGGGTTACAGCTTTGTTGTTTTCTTGAGTGATTTAGAAAATCAAGTGTCACTTTCATGATTGCAGGAAGTAGTTTACTGGTTTATGAAGGAAGTTATGCAAGTATGCATTTTGTATTGAATTGCAGAGCTGTAAAATTATGTATTAGATTTAGGAGGGTATTAATGCATCCATGTTTTTGTTTAAATATACCACTAGTACTATGCATCATCTAAAAATGTGCTAATAAATTGAGGAAGATTTTATAATGCAAATCTTAGTCAAGGGTCAAGTGTGTTTTAGTATTGATACCCACACAAATGCAAAACAATGCTTTATATTACACTTAAGTGAAGAGAACCAAAGTCTTAAAAATTTCAATTTATTTACCAGATATATTTTAAAAAACTCATAAAGAATGCCTTGAAAAAGATATGTGCTGTGCATATTTAAATAAATGTGAACTCATATTATGTTTATACTGAGTAAATGGAAATCAATAGAGAAAGTTTATAGCACTAACTTTTGTGGTCATTATTTGAGGCTTACATAAATACTTTGTATGCAACAAAATAGACTTAGCAGGCATGATATGGTTTATTTACCTTAGGAAGAACCCTCTTCTTCTTGACTTCATTTGTTCAGAATGGAGAAGGAATAACTTTAGTTCTGAAGATAAAGACTAAAGATAACAAGTTTTATTTTTTTATGGCAGTTGTCTTCTATATACTAAAATTCCCTTCTACATACTAAGCTCCTGTATGACTGTTGTCTTTTACATACTAGGCTTCTGCATGGTACTTGCCTTCTTCAAGGTACTTGTTTGAGAGAATCTTGTAGGTACTTGTTTTAGAAAGAGGAACCTGTGAATTGGATGGTGATTAGTAGTAATGTTTTATATTTAAAAGAGAATGACTGGGTTCCATAGATAGTAGAAAAAGCTGAATTAAAGTTATTCTCATTTCCCTTTTGAAAACTTTAACCATTGACCTTTAGAAAATCTGATTTCTTTCTTTTTTGTTTCCAGAACAGGATATGTATTCCTCTGAGAAACACTGGACAGTAGATTTTGCTTTAATACTGGATTGGGACAACACACAGAGACTTTTCCAGTCATGAGTAAGTGCCCTGCTTGGTTTAATTTCTGCTGCCTTGGGAGCATTTGTAGTATTTACCCCCAAAAGAAGAAACTATTACTATTATGTCACTTCCTGAGAGAATAATTTGATTCTCTCCAGTGCTGTGGCCTTTCTGTCTGAAAGGCACAAGAGACACCTTTTGATGTTTGGTTTATGCTAAGAGGTTAGATGTGATGAAGGAATCTAGCCCTAGCTTATTAGCTGACCGATTCTACCACTTCAGAGCTATTGACTTTCTATTTTCTACTGGGAAGTGATTCTAGAAGTATGATAGAGAATATTGGAGCTGACCATAACTAGGAGAGGTTTTATTGTATAAAATTTCATCCTTGGTCAACATGGTAAAACCACAGTGCTTTTAATGGAGCAAAAAAACAAGGATATCTTAGAAGATTTGAAAAAAAAAATATCTTCTCAGTTTTAAGGGGACAGTATATGTCATGTTTTCTGTTCACTTCTGCCTGTGAGCAGAACTGGGTTTTATTGTCGTTAACTGCTTACTTTTAGAGTGGGAAGAAAGAATTGGGGTTTTATTATAAATAGGGTCTTAAATCGCTGTTGGAAGTATAGACTTTCTGATTATGGAAACTCTGGATATTATGGATAGTATGAGCATTTCCTTATTGGAATGTTAATTTACACTTCTTTGTGTGTTATTTACATTGGTTGTGTTTACCTTAATATGGATTAAGGCAGTTTTTCTCTCTCTTTTTTGTTTGTTTGTTTGTTTGTTTTTTCGAGACAAGGTTTCTCTGGGCTTTGGAGGCTGTTCTGGAACTAGCTTTTGTAGACCAGGTGGTCTCAAACTCACAGAAATCCACCTGCCTCTACCTCCCGAGTGCTAGGACTAAAGGCATGTGCCACCACTGCCTGGCCCTCTCATTTTTTTTTAAAGTTTATTTTTATAGTGAAATATTTAAATCTTTCTAATAAAGATAATTTCGGAAAGTCACCTTTGATTTTTAAAACATGTGCTGTGTCTTCTTTTGGTTGGGGTACTTTGAATAAACAGGATCAGTTGCTAGAGGTATTCTGGTCCATATGAGGAAGAAGCTACCTGTGGTAATTCAGTTCCATTCATGAACTTTTGTATGAAGTTGTCTCATAGAAACCCTAGCTCCAGTGAAGATGGTCACGAGTTCATGAAAATTAGGATGGAAAATTGAACTCTTTGTAGTTTTAGAGTTCTGTTAGCATCACTGTTGTTACATGAGTTTCTGAGGACAGGTAACTTGTATTTTCATTTTCTAATCTCACTGTTTTGTACGTGTAGAAGTCAGATCTTTGTAAGCTTGAAGGTAGAGGTGGAATGGGGGCCTGATAGGTGGCAGGTGGTATTGTAACATGTTTTGTTTTAACATTTCGATGGTTAATATTTTATTTAAAATTGGTTCTCTTTTTAAATGTCTATTAGCTTTTCTCTTTTGCTTATTCTACAGTGGTTTTTTGTTTCTGTTTTTAAACATGCACCAATGTCTCTAAAGATCTCTTAGAGGTTAATTTGGAGTCCTTTTCAGATCATTCAATACTTTTTCAGTGAGCAGTGAGCTTTTGATTATTGATATTGCTGCTTTGTTCATCATTCTCTGTAACTTAGCAGAAACACTCTAATGGACTTTATGTTTTCTTTTGATGTCCCTGCAGTCTAGTAGATATGTCGTTGTCTCTGCCCAGCTTTAGAATTCACAGATCAGAACTGGGTCTGTGTTAGTGGACCAGAGCCTCAGACTCGTGGTGACAGTAGAAATGTCAGTTTCAGTGCTGGTATTAGGTCAGCATTCTCCTTGAGACTATGGCTTCAGCACAGTTGGCAGAAGCCTTTCTGCATTTTGCCGTGAGGAAAAGCTCCACGCAGGTCCAGATTTGAATTTGAAGAGCCTGGATGTTGACCCTGCTCATATTTACAGCTTCCCTAAGATACAGCTTCCTGCCACCTTTCCTGCCCTGGGGCAGTGTAGCTTCACTTGTCAGTCTCATAGATGTGCTAACATGATTTGGAGCACAGCTGTGTCATTTTAGTGCTTTGTCTTATTTCATTTGTTAAAAATATTTGTTTCTGTGTGTCTTTTGTGAGAAGCAGAGGCCCAAAGAATGAAGAATGTCACTGGGGTTTCACTGCCAGTGTTAGCATAAAGTCAGACTCTATATTTCACATTTGAGGTTATTTTAAAAGTCAGCCTTTGGTTACCAACCTAGTTCCTACTGTCCCTCTTTCATTCCCTGTACCCCTTCACTTGCCAGGCGAGCCTGTTGCACTTGTAGCGTGTTCAGTGAACTTTAAGGTTCATCTGCTTGTTGCTTTCTTTCTCTGATCTGTATGCTCTTTGAGGGCAAACACTTTTTTTGGCATTTAAGTACTAAATAAATATTACAGATATTTGTGTCTTTAGTGTGTGGTAGCTCTTCTGTGTGTTATTTTTTAGATGAAATTTGAGGAGTTCTTCCAAGAGGACTGACCGAAGATGGTGGTAGATGGAACGGTATGAAAAAGTAAGGTTGAGGGGCTGGAGAGATGGCTCAGTGGTTAAGAGCAGTGGCTGTTCTTCATGAGGACCCGGGTTCTACTCCCATCACCCACATGGCGGCTCACAACTGTCTGTAACTCCAGTTCCAGGGGATCTGGTATCTTTACACCATTGCACATAAAATAAAGTTAAAGTATTTAAAAAAAAAAAAAAGAAAAGAAAAAGTAAGGTTGACCCCACAGAGGTGCACTGAGTGGCCGAATAGTCTAGCATAGAGATAGATGGGAATGGACATTGGGAAAGAAATGTCTGGAGGTGAGAAGTCAGACTCCTAGTCCTTCATATAGGACTTATGGTGTTAAAGATTTTAGTTATGGGAGTGACTAAAGATTTCATTCTGAGCTGGGCATTGGTGGCGAACGCCTTTAATCCCAGCCTAGTCTACAGAGCAAGTGCCAGGATAGACTCTAAAGCTACACAGAGAAACCCTGTCTCGAAAAACAAAAACAAAAACAAACAAAAAAAAGATTTCATTCTGGAGAAATTACTCAGAAACATACATGCTTTTATTGTAAATTTAAAAAGTTGGTTACCTAGTATTTGTTTTTGCTAACTTGTTCTTAGACTTTGGTTCATCTCAAACTTTCTTTGGATCAGACTGGGTTACATTTCCTTTTCTTGACAATTTGATGATATTATGTAGAAAAAGAAGTTGTTCTTGAATAGACCACCACAGTAAAGATAGTGTAAGGAGTGTTACAGTGGTCATGTGCTGTGTTTTTAGAGAACTCTAAATCTCAGAAAGTAGAACTCAAATGTAACAGAAATTCTTGTTTTGAAGGAAAAAATCCACGTGGTTTGTAGTTAAAGTGATTTAACTTATCTGTCATTAAATCTATATGGAGTTTCTAAACCTAGATGTGGGTGAGGATCATTGATTATTCTTTATTAATGATTTTTAATATTTATGTAGCTACCAGAGGAAAGATTGGATATTTAGATGTTTGAGTAGCTTTACCTGACAGGTTCTCCAGCTCATGTCATGGAACACTTAGAACATAGTACTTTTGAACAACACATGGGATAAGTGGATGAAGGTTGGAGTCAACTGACCTCGATATTGCAGGTCTGGGCATCATGTGTTTCCAGCAAGGGATGGATTTATCTACCTTCCTTGGCTTAGTCCTGAAATAGCAGTTGGGATGCCCAAGCCCTTAGGACTTAAGAATTTGTTGACTGCTTTGTTTTTCAGCTCTCTTTCTTGCCAATATGTATTCTAGCAAATTCTGAGATAAATGCTTGTGCTGCTATTATGATATTGTGAATTTCATTGTGGGTTGTTGACTTGATTAGTCAACAAAAAGGTCTTGATTTTTAGCACTTAAATTGTTACTGCTTTTTGTATTTGCATTTTGTAGTTTGCATTTGTTCAGTTTGTTTATTTTATCATGTAAAGCCAAAAATGAAATAAGAGAAGTGGGTATGTTAGATTATTAATAGCTATTATAGCAAAGAAAGTTCCTGTACATGGAAGTGTTTAGTGATTATATTGATGGGTATGTTTAAAACAAAACAGAGCAAAAAGTAAAAGAAATTAAGTTATACTTAATTTTCTTTTTCAAAGCTTCATGTTGAAACCCTGTTTTCTCTATTTTTAGATTTTTAATCTCTACTGTATTTTATTTCACTTTTGTCAGGAAAGTTTTCTTTGAAATTAATGACATGTGTTTTGTAAGTTGTATGACTGTCAATTCTCTTCTGACTGGGTCAATCAGGAGTGTGTGTGTTGCATATGATTGATCCTGCCCTTTGGCCTATATAATGGCATGCATTTTTTGTGGGGGAAGGTGGGTGGTGGTGGTGGTGGTGGTGTTTCAAGACAGGGTTTCTCTGTGTAACTTTGGAGTCTGTCCTGGTACTCTCTCTGTAGACCAGGCTGACCTCCCAAGTTCTGGAATTAAAGGCGTACGCCACTACTGCCTGACCTGATGCGTTCTTTTTTCCTAAGGTCATTTTTGCATAGGAAACATCTCTCATTCAGTTGAGGAAAAGAAATGGGCCTGATATTTGGTGTAGTGTAATGTGTGTTCTAGTAGATAATGTTATAAATGGAGTAGGTCGATGAGTCCCTCAGTGATAACTTAGGGATCTGTACTCTTGGTTATGGAAAAATTGGCAGTAATAGATAATTCCCTAAATATTGGTTAACAATTCTGCCTAGAACAATAGTCTATCTAGAAATAGGATAATTACATACTTCAGAAATAGTCTGGGAAGCTAGAAGAAAATTTAAGTTGAATTGTATTTTTTTACTGGTGCATCTGTCTTATCACTGAGCCAACATCTTAATTGTTGTTGCAGCGATTCTTAATATAAGAGATGAATCTGTAGATGTTTGGGGCTTTGCACATGGCAGTGAACAGGGGGAGTCCTGGCATTTTGTGGCAGGGGAAAGTAGGGTGTGCTACAGCTCCTGTGGAGAACAATGTCTCCTACCCAAACTGACTGCAGTAAACCAAGGTAGTGGCAGTGATGAGGAAGGAAGTGTGTGCTGCTGGCTTCTGAATTAAATGCACTTCGTTGTGTGACTCCACCCACTGATTATGGAATGCACTTGGTTTTTAGCTAATTTATCTTCTGGCTGTAGGAAAGTGAATATCTCTTAATTTGATACTGTCATGGAATAAATAGAGCCAAATGCAGTTTCATACAGTATATTCAGCTGTGATATTTTAAAGTTTTTAGGAGATAGTTTAATTTTTTGTTCTACTTTTGATACTTTTACCTAACTTAAAAGAAAAATTATAAAAATAGTGTCCCAAATTCCCATAGACTTGGCTAGGGTTTACTAGTAGTTTATATTCTCCTCCTCCCGATTTTCCTGTTCTTCTCTTTCCCTCTTCTCTCCTAAGTCAAAGAGGATTCTGGGAAATGTAGTAGAGAAGTGGTGTTCCAGGCAGGAAGTGACATAGCAAGGAGACTCATATTTAAGAAGAGGAAAAAGTGTCACTCTCTTTTCCCGTTCCTGCTCCAGCAGCGGGATGTGATTCACCAGTAAGGAGGGACGCCAATAAGGCGTCCGATAAGATAAGTCTTATAAAATATATAGGTTTATGATAATTAAGACTGAGCTAACAGATGAGAATCCTAGTCATTGGCCAAGCAGCATTGTACCTAATATAAGTTTCTGTGTATTCATTTGGGCCCTAACTCAGGCGGGCAGCTGGCGTAAAGCTCACACGTGGCCGTGGGGCTCAGGCGACTTTTGATTTATCGTAACACACACGCACTTGATTTTTACCAAATATTTCCTGCTTTTGTATTTACTAGACCATAACACAGGTAACCAGAGAAGACTTCAAACAAGACATTACGTACACTTGTCAACCTTTACTAATATATAACATCAATTCCATTTCCCTTCCATCCTTTCGTATTCTGAAGCATGGCTATTTTTAAAAGACATTATGGCTCCAAATGTTCCATAATTTGATATAAATCTTAGTAAGTATTAAATATCTGACCATAATCTTTTACATTCTCTTAACATTTAATACCTAAATACCTGGTACAACTGCAAAGTTCATGAATGAATGGTAACCCATTAGAGCAGTGGTTCTCAACCTTCTTAATGCTGTGATCCTTTAATAGTTTCTCATGTTGTAGTGACCCCCAACAATGAAATTATTTTTGTTGCTACTTCATAACTATAATTTTCCTACTGTTATAAATTATAATGTAAATATATGATATGCAGGATATCTGATATGTGACCCCTGTGAAAGGGCCATATGACCCCCAAAGAGGCTGTGGCTCACAGGTTGAAATCTGCTGCACTAGAGGTTTGGTTTCCCTTGACTTCCTAATTTCTGAGCCATAGTCATTATACAAGGACACACACACACTAAACAGACAGATGATATATACTCAAAGAACAAACCCCACTAATTTGCATTTCAATGCTTGAAGTGAGAGTGGAACCCTGGAATACGAACTAGGAGATCTGCTCATTCTATTTCTGACCTGTTCTAACCTCCAGCTTACACACAGGCTACAAAAAATTTCCCTCAAAGGAATTTATTCTCTCCCTGACTCTCAAAAATATATATATGTGTGTGTGTGTGTGTGTGTGTGTGTGTGTGTGTGTGTGTGTGTGTGTGTGAAAATACAAAATACCATTTTATATCAATTTGGAAAAGATGGACAGAGGCTAGAGGCTAGGAAACAATCAATAAGATAAACATACACAGAAGTATTTCCCCATCATCTCTTTTCTGCCTAAATAAAAAGAAGGGTAGCTTATCTTTTATAATAACTGAAGAAAATTATAGCCATAACTATCTGTCTTTAACTCTATCAAAGACCATAGAAGGATAATATATAAACTTTAGAATTGACAGAGGCATCTCGCTACCTGGACAGTCACCCAGAGTTCCTCTGTAACGTTGGGACATCCATCTTCAGCCCATAGGCCACAGTGTGTCTGGCACACTTCTCCATTTCAACAGGAACCCTTCAGTACTGTCTTGTTTTGTAAGTTCAGCAGTCACTTTCTTGTGGGTCCTGTATGTCCGTCCAGTTTATACAGCAACAAACAGTCCAGGCAAGAGCAGTTTCTTACCCAAATGGCTAGTCTTGCCATTTTGAAAGCAAACTCCATAACGAGTTTCTTCGATGCTCATCCTCCTTTCTGACGTAATTGGTGTGCCAGGAGCAGTTGTTTCTCACTGCCAAGAAAAACCCTAAACCATTTAAATGCCATATTTCTGTAGGTCTTTGAAAGGTTTGAAGAATACCTAACCATCTCAAATACATCTCTGTAAATCTAGAAAACCTAACTAACCTAATTATAAATTCTGACTATTAAAGGTAAAAGATCTGTATAAACACAATACCTAAACAAGAGGAGACATATACATGTCACAAAATTGACCTTAAAGTTGTATCAGTAAATGAAAATCTATACCAATGTATTCATTCCTATATCCTATTCGCCTTTTCTTTCTTTAAAAATGACTATGCTCATTATCATTTATAACTAACCCCATTTAAATGAAAACAAACATTTATAAACAATATTTGGTAATATGGGTAATTTTTTAAACTGCTTCCTGCTGATTGGGGGCGATGTTCATACCATGGGGACATGATAAAACATAGAAACCTGACCAAATCCTTGTTTTTGTAGTCTGTAAGGCTGTATCGTCTTAGCTTCAGGGGGTCTTGCTTGATCAAACCATATTAGTCTGGAAGGAATCAACAGCTTTTGATTTTCTGTGGAAATATAAGTAAAACCTTGATTTCTAAGTAGCCTGTCCTTAGACTTAAATTTTAAAGTCAAAGCATTTTTAAAATGTATAAGTTGGATTAATTTAGCAGCATTTATAATCAAATTTATTTTAGCAGCAGTAATTCTTTCCTCGGCAATCAAACAATTTAAAGACAACAATATGGCATAGAGTATCCAGATTCTCTGTGTATTTTTTTATCTTTATGTGGCTTTTTTATTACTTTATTTTTACTTTCTTTTGTATCTTTTTCCCCAAGACAGGGTTTCTCTGTGGAAATCCGCTGCCTCTGCCTCCTTTAGCAAATCCTACCGGTGTGCCCCATCACAACCGGCTAATCTATTTTTTTCTGTTATTTTTTCTCTCACAAGCCTACATATTTTTTTTAATATAGTGTAAACCTTTAGAGGTTTTTCTTTATCTGGAATTGTCTTTATCATCTTGGGAGTGTCGAGTCTAAACCCCAGAAGCACCGGGATGGCTCGAGCATATGGAAGCTGCTCTGATGCCTCTTAGCGGCCCGACAGGGCAGGCTGTGGCGGCAGGTTTACCTCTTTCTCTGGAAACCTTGGAGCATGGGGTCATCCTGCTCCTGACACCAAACGGATGTGGATGACGTTTCAGTGTAAACTTAGAATAGCAGACCCTGTGTGTTATCTTCAGTGCTAGCTTTACGTTGTCTTTCTGTGATATGTGTGAGGTCTTCTGGGTCAGGTCTGGATGTTTCTCTAAAGGGATTATCCTGTCTGAGTTGGGGGTGGGGGCACTCTGTCAGGAAGCTGAGAAGGGAGCTGCTTCATGGTCTCTAGATTTCCATCTTGTTAAACTCTGTTGTTTTTTAACTGACTAAACAAGACTCAAATGTCTTGCATAAAGAATTTATTGCTCTGCTTTACTGAGTGTCTCATTTGCTTTTATTACAAAGATAGGGAAAAAGTAACAAATATTTCTAGAACATGAGGTGACCTTGTAAAGAGACAATATTTGCCTTATATTTAGATCCTACTAGGTTTTATTCACTAGAATTGCTATTTTGAATTATGTTAACGATAATCTCAGGATACTATTGGATAAGTTCTCTCTTCTATGATATAGTTATGTTAATATAATTTCCTTATAACAATAAAACAGTTATATAGATTAATCTGTAAATTAAGGTTGCATCACTACTCTCTCATAACCTAGTAGTATCTCTTTGTCCCTTTGAATTGTCTTTAGTTGAAAATAGAGTGAATAAACATGAAGACTAATTCCCAAGTAAGATTTAGAAAGTTATTTTACTATAAAGTTTCAGGTACTTAATCAGGTATAGGTACACCTGTAAAAGTTTAATAATTATAAGGCATAGCAAAACCTAGAAAATTCTTTTGGGTATTAAAAAAATAAGCAATTCAAGTGTATGAAGTTGATAACATTGAGATACATTATACTATAACTTTGCTTAAAATATTTTGAGTCATGATGTTTGAATTTTTAGCATAAACTTTAAGGATGAGAATTAGGATTTTATGTAAGTAAAGATTATATTTTTATTTTAGTGTCTGTAATGAGTGAGGGTCTACATTATATTGCTGCTGTGTTGGTCTTTAGACTACAGCTGAGAACAGGAGATGTAAACTTGGATTTTTAGTGCACAGAACTAGGAGGGAAGACAGATATTACACTTGAAGTTGGGATTGTTAATAGAAAGAAGGAAACAAAAGTGTCTGTAAGAGCAAGGGTCCTGTGCTCAGGGAGGCCAGGAGGACCACGTGGGAATCTTACTCATCTTCAGACCTGATGAAAGCAAGAAGAGGGAGCAGTGTGTGAAGCTCTTCTGTTAGAGACAGGATAAGATTAGGAAATGTCGGAAAGTTCAGCTTTGGTAGAAATAGGTTGATTAGAAGAGATGGGGTGCAAATTTCTTCTAGGTAAATGCTCCACTTGAGTCTCACTTTGCACTTTTTGTTTGTTTGAGAGAGTCTTGGTGCATAACTGGGCAGCCTAGAGTTTACTGTGTAGATCAGCCTAACCTCTAGCCTGTTGAGATCCTCCTGTCTCTGCCCCCTGACTGACAAAATTACAGTTGTGGACCATCATGCTCTCAGTCCATTCATACTTTTTGTTTTTAAGATGTATTTTATGATTTCCTTATCTTTATATGTGTGTTTGTGTCTGTGTATCTGTATGTGCTCATATGTATGGTGGGTGTTGGTGGTACTGGGAGAGAATGTCATGCCTGGACACTGGTCTTCTGGAAAAGCAGTGTTATAGTTAGCATTCTATTGCTGTGAAGAGCAATAGACCATGACCACAGACAGCACCTTTTATAAAGGAAAGCATTTAAATGGAACTTGCTTATAGTTTCAGAGGTTTAGTCCATTGTTATGACAACAGGGAACATGTCAGCATGCAGGCAGACATGGTGCTGGAGAAGTAGCTGAGTGTTCTACATCCTGATCTGCAGGTAGCAGGGAGAGAGAGACTCTGGGTTTGGAATGGGCTTTTTGACCTCCTAATCCTTTCAAATAGAGCTACTCTCTGGGGACCATTATCATTCAAACCACCACAAGTAGTAAGCAAGTGCTCTTACCTTGGAACCATCTCTCCAGTCCCTGCCCTTCATTTTTATTTATTTATTTTTTTTGAAACTCATCAGAAGTAGTCTATTTTCTCTATCTTCTTCAACCTACTTCTACATCATTTAAGAGTATGACAGTAATACTAAAATAAATATTGGGAGTGGGAAATGTCATTTGTAAGCCCATTGTGTTAAAGAAACCACTTCTCATTTTCAAATAATCTGATACTGTTGGAAGTAGTATATATTTTGTGTTACCTCATTCATAGTGTTACCTGTTAAGAATGCTGTGGGTTGTTTCCTTTCTCTGTTGTATTAATATGCCATGGTGATTATAGATTTTATGTTAGGGAAATGATTGCTAGAGACAATTGTAGTGAGATATCTACCCTGCCCACACCTGTTGCACTGACCACAACTAAATGGTGGTCACAGGTGGGGATGTGGAGGGATGGAGAGGCTAGGTTTGGGGTGCCAGACCACAGCTCTCTCTCTCTTGGTCTCAGAGAGCAGCCTGGGTGTGGATCCTCCGAGCAGGAACTTGTGGGTCATCGGTTTCTGATGTAAGTGACTTCTCCCCGAATAAATTTAACCTATTTTTTAACAAAGTCCCATGTATCTTTATCTGTGCTGCTACAGACACTTCTATGTATACTGTGTATACACACACATCATGGAGGTTATGGAAGTAGTTGTTAGAGTAACATAGTTTATATATATGTGTGTGTATGTGAATATTTGATCTGAACTGTGATGTTATGTTGAATTATTTATTTTAAGGTTATAAACATACCTAAATGCTTTCTAATAAAAAGGAATTTTCCACATGCAACCATTTCCAGATATTTTACCTTCATATATTCTTGTTTTCTTTTATTTGATTTTTTTTTCTTGGAATGGAAACCTATGAAAATTGTTGGCAAATTTTTGATAATATTTTGTATATGTGTATGTTTTTTAATTTCCGAGATAAGCTAGGGTCTTTTGAATGCTAGGCAAGCACTCCACCACTAAGCAGCAATGTCCTCCGTGTCACAGCATCGGTTTTTATTTTTAAAAGATTCATTCTATTTTTATTTGTGTGAGTCTGTGTGTGTGAATGTGTGTATGAAGGCATGGGATCCCCTGGAGGTAGAGTTCTAGGTGCTTGTGAGCCACTGGGAACTGAACTCCTGCCCTCTGCAAGACTAGTGTGCACACTTACCCACAGAGCCATCACTTCAACCCCCAGTGTTCATTTTTAAGTGAATTAATTATTTGAGCATACAGTGCTACGGATTTAAGATGCAGAAAAAGATGTAGAGAAATATAATAACTACCATGTTGTATTTCATATGTCAAGTTTATATAGATTGGTTTTTGAAATTTTAGGACAGAATAACCTGTCTTTCCTCTAAAAATTCAATGGAATGATAAAGAAACAAAGTATATAAACTAATTTGCTAGTTCAAAAGAGGGTGTTACCTAGAAATGGGTTTATAATTTGATTTTCAAAAGTCTTTTTCTATTTGTGGATCATTTGTCATCCTGAGTATTTATAGATTATTTTTGTCACAAGAAATTTAGCCTCTCACATTCTTTTCCTTGGGGGGGAGGGTAAAATGACAGTAGCTTAATTCTAAAGTGCATTTCCAGGAAAGTAAAAAATATTTTGAAAATGGGTTAAAAAAACAACATCTGAACTCTTGCCAAGAATAAAAGATGCTGGGTTGTTATTCATAAGATCAAAAGAGTTTATATGTGGAGCACAGTGCCAGCGTCCTTGTCTGTGATTTCTGCATAGAGATGATATTTAGAAAGAATGTGTATCACACTACCACATTTTTGTAAAATCAATAGCAAGGAGTACCTGGAGTTGTTAAATGATGCTTATCTCTATATGGTGGACATGAGAAGTTGTTTCTTTTATTGGTCCTTGTTTCATTCTTGTTTTTCTGCACTGGAACATGACATTATTTTTACTAATAACAAAACTCCTAGAGGTACATATTGACACAAAGAAGATTAGTGAGACCTGTGAAGTTAGTGTATAATTACTTAAGATTCTGCGCTATTATTTACAGCATTGTTTGCTGTGCATACAGAATTACAATTTCTCTTCTGTAGTACACTGATTTTCTTGAACATCTTCATACTTAGGGTCAAGCAAGATGCCCCAGTGAAAATTTGTTAATGATTTTAGTAAATGAACGAAAGAAACAATTCATAAGAGACCAGATCCAGTCTTGTTCTTTTTCTGTTTTGTTTTTCTTTTGATGAGTGAGAAGCTAGAGAAAGACTTCTTTCCTATGTCTAGCTAATTTTCATTCTACCTTTCACCATTAATCAGTTCCTGATTTTGATCTTTCACCTGAAATGTTTTGGCCCAGTATTTTCACCTGGAAAAAGTAGGTGGATAAAGTCGGGCTGTCTGCTGGGGGCAGAGTAGATAGTGACTTTGTTTCTAGTCATTGCATCTCTCTCTTCTTGTCTCATTCTTGGGATTTGGATATGGTGGTGAGAAGAAGGAAGTCAACATTTTGGAGGTTACCAAAAGTTATTGTTTTGGGGGACGGTAATGTGTAACAACAGTACAAATGTAGGAAGCAGGATCAGAATTTCTGAGTTAACAGCTAAGAGTGCCTCTGTTGCAGAAAGCAGCATCTCACAGTTTCTGCAGGTAGCAAGGGTAACTATAGCATCTTTTCTGTCTTCCAAGCCCTAATAGATCTTTAGCATATAGAGACAATTATTATTATTATTATTATGTTACTACTGCCCATTTCCTCTCCTGGCTCCTACCATGTCTTCCCCAACACATCTCCCAATTTCATGTCTTTTTCTTTTAATCATTATGATGCAGTTAGTGCTGCCCTTATATGCATGGGCCTGAGACCATTTACTGAAGCATGATATACCTGTCAATGACCACATCCTCAAAGAAGAATGATCTCTCTCCCCCAGCAGCTATCAACTTCCAGTAGCTTTTCAGTAAGGCACAATGCCTAGAGATTATCTAGCCATCTGTGCTGGGATTTTGGCTGGCTTGATGGTATACAAGTCTTGTGCAGATAAACCATAGCTACTGTGATAGTGTGTGATAGTTAATGACATGTCCAGAAGACAGCATTTTATAGTACTCCTCCTTGTCCTCCACCTTTTAACTTCTTTCTGCTTCCTCTTCTATGATGTTACCTGGGCTTTGGGTGAGTAGGTGGGGCATAACACAAATGCTTCATTTAGTGCTGAGCACTTACTCTTGTGTTCTTAGCACTTTGACCAGTTATGTATCTCTCCACTGATAGCTGTCCACTACAGAATGAAGCTTCTCTGGCCAAGGTTCAGTGAAGCCTACATCTGTGGATATAAACCAGTATTTAGAAGGCAATTTGACAGCATGGCCATTTAGCAAAATAACAATAGCAAGTTTTACTCAGGGCCTATGGCCTCCCAGTCATGAGCTTTTGACCAGGATTAAAGTACCAGGCATGAAATTTATTTCTGTGCAGCAGACCTCAAGTCCGGTTCCCACCCCCAGAAAGAAAGAAAGAAAGAAAGAAAGAAAGAAAGAAAGAAAGAAAGAAAGAAAGAAAGAAAAAGAAGCTGTAAGTTACTCTGTGACAGAAGTGCCACCATTAGACCAGTGGATACATCTTACCTTCGAGGTGAGTATTGCATCAGCATGTAGGGTCTAGTGATGGCTAAGACTATGTATATATATTTCTTAAGAAGATGGTGAATTTTTTTTTAAAAGAAAACAAATGTGTTTCCCTCTTTTAAAAGAAATAATAGTGAAATAATAAATTATATTTACTATAAAAATATAGCAAAAAGAATGTAAACATTTCTATATAATGCTATTATTTAGGAACCCTCTTCTCATGTTAAGGTGGTCTCTTAGTTAGGGTTTCTATTGCTGTGAAGAGACAACATGACCATGACAACTTTTTTAGAGGAAAACATTTAATTGGAGCTGGTTACAATTCAGAGCTTTAGTCCATTACTGTTATGGTAGGAAGCACGGTGACATGCCGGCAGACATGGTGTTGGAGAGGTAGTTGAAAGTTCTACATCTGGATTGGCAGGTAGCAGAAAGAGAAAGTGACACTGGGTCTGGCTTGAGCATCTGAAACATCGAGGCCCACTCCCAGTGACATACTTCCTTCAACAAGGCCACACCTTCTAAACTATACCACTCCCTGTGGGGCTTTGGAGGCCATTTTTATTCAAACCGAGGTTTTGTTGTAGCATTGCAAAGTTAACACAACCCATATCCTTCAGCCATGCCAAACTATACTGAGGTAATAAGAACTCTAACAAGGAGGGTCACCAGTTCAAGGCCAACCTAGGCTATGTAGTGAAACCCTACCTCAAACAAACAAAAACAACAAAACACACTCAGTGGTTCAAACAACAGAGACCCATTTTCCACAAGTGCAGTGTCTTGAAGATCAGCTGAAGGTTTTGGGTCACATCAGCATTGTCCTCAAGTAGGATGTTGCTGGGAAGTTGCTAGACCCGGTGGCTAAAGGAGAACAGAGAGAAAGTGACTTTTTTTTTTTTTTTTTTTTTTTCAAGACAGGGTTTCTTTGTGTAGCCTTGGCTGTCCTGGAACTCCCTCTGTAGACCAGATAGCCTCGAACCCACAGAGATGGCCTGCCTGCCTCCTGAATGCTGGGATTAAAGGCTTGCTGGGCCACCACTGCCCAGCTGAGAAAGTGAACTTTTAATATTGAGGTTTTCAACCTTTCTAATGCTGTGATCCTGTAATACAGTTCCTCTTGTTATGGTGACCCCCCCAACCATAAAATTATTTCTGTTCTGACTTTATAACTGTAATTATGCTACTGCTATGAATTGTAAATACCTATGTTTTCAGATGGTCTTTGGTGGTGACCCCTGTTGAAAGGTCATTTGACTCCCAAAAGGGTCATGACCCACAGGTTGAGAACCACTGACTCAGTAAAAATTATGGGTACCATTTTGATGGTTTTCTTTTTTTACTCTCTCTGTAGTGGAATCCTTGTGTTTTGTACCTTCTGTGCTTACTTATCCCGGTATAGTTAGCATTTCCCATGACATTCTTCTAGGATAGAGACCCTTAGTTTTTCAAATGCCTTGGTAGTATGTTTTGATGGTGATTTTCATTTTCAAATCAAAACTAATCCAGTAAGATGGCATAATGCAACTGAAATTTATGGAAAATGAATTCTATATTCCTTTCATCAAACATAATGTTTATTGAGAGAATAGTGTACCATCTCTCTCTTCATTACTGTGGAAGGAAGAATGTTGGAAGAGAGCAAACTTTTCAGGGCTAGCATGTTGCTTAGTGGTAAAGTACTTGCTTCTTGGCCCTGGTTTGATCTCTGAGAGGGAGGGAGGGAAAGTTAGTTACTATTCAGCTTTTCTAGAAGAGACGTGTGCTAGGTATTTAATGCCTATTACCTGTTCAAAACTGCCCTAGGAAATGGGGCAAGGATAGAAGGAATGGAGTTTGATTTGTTTCTATTCAGTCTTCAAAGAGATTTACTAAAAAGGCCACAGTTTTGGTTTGAGATGTTTTAACCTGTCTGAGTGTGTCAACCTCCCACTCACTCCCATTTCCTACTCACCTCCCTGCTGGGGACCCAGCCTAGGGCCTTGTGCTAGGCAACAGTCTACCACTGAGGTATATCTGCAACCCCTGAAATTTCATTTACTAACACAAACGCGCACACTAAAGCTAGCAAGTAGTTGAGCTAGTTACTGTGCTCTGCCCTTTCTTTACAAGTATTGCCTGCTGTCATAGGTTTGTAGTGTACTATTCTCTCTGTGTTATGAGTGATACATATGCACATGCTGAAGCTTTTTTTCCTAGCAGAGCTGATAATTTTGCCCTGAACCCTAAAGCTATACATTTTTACAGAGAAGTCACATTGGCCGAGAAAGCAAGATTTTACTTTTCTGTTAACCATGTGGATTCATCATGTACCTCAGTTGAAAACTGGGAAAACAAATAAGTCATTAACTGTCTATTTGAAGGCAAAGGGACTACTTCTGATTCTCTCCGGGATCTATTATTTTACGATGTTAAAAATATCAGCATAATGAATAGGAAAGAAAGAAAAATAGGAATGTTGGTGATTCAACAAAAGGGAATAGATTTCTGTGGGGATCACTGTAATAAATATAACGCTTAGCAAGGTCAGTCCAAATGCCTCTCCTTTAGTTACTGTAGGTTCACTTTCAGAAGGGCTGCTGTGAGATAAATGGAATGTCAAACACAGGTATTAAGTATTCATTGAGCATTGCTGCAGTTATGCTGTTGAAGCCATTACATGGCAGAAGCAACAATTTTGCTTGTTTTGAATTCTCTGGCCCATGTCTCTGTGTTGAGACCAATGAATTTGTGGACTCCTTGGGGGAATTTCGTGTGTATGTGAACTTAGACTTATATTCTTGTACTGAGAAGTCAGGTGTGTGTGAGGAGGAAGGGAGGAGAGGAGGAAAGAGAGGAAGGAGGGGAGAGGAATTTACAGGCTATTTTTGAGGCACTATATCTTTTATGCAAATCTGGGAGGTTGGAGTTAACAAGATAGATTTTTATTTTTATCACATTTTCTGATTCAAATATAAGGTTTTTGAGAAATTGGAAGACGGTATTAAAGCTTTCGGCAGTACAGGGTATTTTGGTTTTACTTAAAAATTTGCACATAGCATCTGTGATATCATTTGAGATGGGTTTTCTTGTGGTGGCTTTTGTGCGGAGTGTTTTTTGCTGTGCTTAGTGATTTATAGATTACTCAGTTTGGTGCATAAGTAGTGTGTGCTTTGCACGGTAACACAGTTTGGACTGTGAGGATGGCCTTTTCACATGGGCTGGAGTCCTCCTCAGGAAGATAGAGCTGGCTCTGTCATTGTTTTCTGTTAACTGCTCCCGAGCGTCATTGTATCTAGGCAAATCATTTATTTCTCTGAAGTTGAACTGTGTTCGTGCTTGAGCATTCAGAGAGCAGAAATGCTTTAAGCTCTTGATGATGAAACCTGTTAGATCTCTAGTGGAAGCAGCTGGAGCCTTTGGCTTGTTAACTAGCGATGATTCAAGTCTTGCAGATTGTAAAGGAGCTGGTGACACCATCAAGGCAGAAGGCAGCCACCTCGAAGGAAGGTAGGAGCATCTGCAGAGTGAACCTCGGGAGCACTTGAAGGCACTTAGAGGCTTTGATAAGTATTGATCTAAAGAACAGCTATAAGCATTCTGTTTTCATGTGTGCATTTACCTTCCTGCATTATTACAGTGTCTGAAAAGGACCAGGTAGTACAGCATGGTTGTTAACATGCTGGTTATTCCTATTTTAAGCCCCAAATGAGAAGCATCTTATTTTATTAAAAGGTACAGAAACCAAGAGGGAGTTATTGTACTCTGTTTTCACATTGCAATGATCCTCTTGCAGTAGGGATTTTGGTGGTAGGCAAATAATTGCTATAATCCTCTTAATCTTAAAATATAATCACTGCAGAATTAGAAGTAAGTAAGCTAGAAGTCTGCTTGTAATAGGGCAGAAGGTGTTTCTTATTTCTGTGAATAGCTGATAAATAATGGCAATAAGTAAGAACTTGACCAGTGAGTTTGTCTTTCTTAGTGAACAGTCACTTTTTCCTGTTTAAAATTGTATGTTTCATTAGCATTGTTTATATTGAAACTAGTCATGAATTTGGAGTATATGTCTGAGTAATATTGAAATACAGTAAACATACTTAAATTTCCAAATCTGACTTACCTGTCTTAAAATGAGGGAATGCAAATATGTTTAGAAGACATACATGCATTTTTTTTTTCTTTTTGAATGTTTGAAATAGTAAACCTCTAACGTGATAACTAGGGATGGATTTTCAGCATCCACAGGCCATCAGCTAAGGTGATGACTGGTGCTTTCACTCCTTAGTCTCTGGGTAAAATGTGGCAGCTAATAAATGTATGTGCCAGCCTACGAACATGTGAGCTTGCAGTGCTTCACTTGTATGTGTTGTGTAGTATAGCATTCTAGTTTTACAGACTCGGGTAATGCCGGTGTACCTCAGATGATGCTAAATGCAGATTTAAAAATATTTGTTTTAGCATGGTATGGTAACATTTGAACATAAAACATGAGATTCCAAATATCCTGAGTAAACAGATTTGAATCGGTGGTGTAAAGTGATACTGTGACAGGCAGCTTAATCATATACAAAACAGTAGGACTGAAAAAATAACATGGAAATTGTCTTTTTACTTATTTTATGGTAGAACATGGTATTTAAATGATCAAACAAAGTTGCATCTCAGACAGCAGAGGAGCAGTCATCATTTGCCTTTGGACAGTGATGTGTTATTTGTTTAGGGTAATTTGTAATTATTTACCTCATTTTCTGCTTTCTTTTCTCTTCTTCCCCTTCTGAAGTATACTACATTCCCCTCTAAGTGGTAGGATTTTAATAAGTAAGCACTAAAAAATTCTTACTACATTTACTATTTCAGAAGAACATAATTAATGTACTTTCAATCTGTTTGAAAATGTCAGATTCATAATTTGACCTTTACAGTCAGAATTTTTTATTGAGATGCTTTTCCTAGTTTTTATATTTTTAATTATAGTTACTTGGGATGTACCTATGGCAGAAGATAATACAGGTTTTCTTTTTAAAAATTTTTATAATTTTTGTTTTATTATTTTTTGTGTGTAAGTATTTTGCCTGCATGTATCTCTGTGTACCATATGTGTACCTGGTGCCTGAGGAGATGGTGAGGCTCCATGTGGTTACTGGAAATCAAACCCAAGTCCTTTGCTAGAACAAGTGCTTTTAACCATGGAGCCAGCTCTCCACCCCAATACTGTTTTCCTTGCCTTTGAAAGTATGTCTTTGTAGCTTTTAAGTGCCAGCTTTTATATGAGTGTAGAAAGGATATTGCTGGGGGTTGGAGAGATGGTTCAGAGGTTAAGAGCACCGGCTACTCTTCCAAAGGACCTGAGTTCAATTCCCAGCAATCACATGGTGGCTCACGACTATCTATAATGACATCTGGTGCCCTTTTGTGTGTTCTCTCTTCTGGTGTGGAGGCAGAATATTATATACATAATAAATAAATAAATCTTAAAAAAGGAAAGAACATTGCCAAAAGATATGGCATATTAGGGTGATGGTATGTCTTTTGCTCTCAGATTTTAAATTTGTTTCAGGTACGATTTTCTAACTGGGAAAATGAAAGAAGTTTATGAAAACATTTTCTTCTGAGAAGAAGACCTTTTCTAACTGTGTTAATTGTGTCATTAACATTCATAATATTGTTACTTTGCAAAATACAGTTGTATTGTCATTTTGAAGGAAATGGTTATTTTTAAAGACTTATTTCGATTATTTTTAAGTGTGTGTGTGTGTGGCTGTGGCTGTGGCTGTGGCTGTGCATGGGTTTGTGCACATGAGTGGTTGTAAGGTGCGGTGGAGGCAAGAAAAGGGTATCAGATCACCTAGAACTGGAGTTACAAGACAGATGTGAGCTGCTGGATGTGGGTGCTGGGATGTGAATTTGGGTCCTCTATAAGAGCAGTATACATATTTAACCAGCTCTCTAGCCAACCAGTTTCTAAATAATGGCAATCCCCTTAAGAAAAGCATCGTCATGTAGAGAAATGGTCTTCAACCTTCCTAATGCTGCGACCCTTTAATGCAGTTCCTCATGTTGTGCTGACCACCGCCAACCATAAAATTATTTTCATTGCCTCTTCTTAGTTGTAATTTTGCTACTGTTATAAATTATAAGTATCTGATATGCAACCCCGTGAAAGGCTTGTTGGAACCCCAAAGGGGTTGCAACCCCATAGGTTGTGAATCAGTGGTGTGGCTAACTGTATAAAACACCAGTAATAAGAATTTAAAGCACAGTAGAGAGATGACTGTGTGCTTGTGTGTTTAAAAAAAAGTTTAAAGTAACACTTCTTTTAATGTCATATAAACGTGGGTGATATGGAGCAAATGTAGCATTTTAAAATTGTGTTTACATTAACATTAGCAAATAAGATAGAAAAATGGATTTGTAATGATGTTGTACTAGAATATCAAAGTTGAAGATGAAATAATTATGGTAAATGGCTTATGAAGTTTTCAGAGTTAGTTTTCTTTGGTACAGGATTGTAAACAAACTTGTAGGATCCTAGGGAGTGGCTTAGATTACTTTAGGCAAAGAGGAGAGTTTTGCAATTCATTGTCTAGTGAGCTTGCCATTGTTAGGATGGTCTTGTCTGAGAGATCTTTAAGTCAGAGTAACCTAATGGGCAGTGTGTTCTGACACACAGCCTTCAGGGATAGAGGTAAAACAGTATACAGCCTTGTGAAATGGAGATGGAAGGGCTGAGCAATATTTTGTTCAACAGTAAATAAAGCATCACAGTTTCCTCTGAAGTTGCCTTAGCCTATGTCTGTGTCTAGGGCTACGCTCATGAAAACTAGTACTTGCTGTTAAGCAGACTGAATAGTCAAACCCACAGTCTCTTCGTGTGCATTAAACATAAAGGTGACTGACTGCTGGGACTGTGGTTGTCCAGGCGGCTGCTTTCTCTTTAAAAAACCTTATGATTATTTGGTTAAACATTTTTGAGAATAGTACATTAAACAGAGGTATGCTAAATGTGATTGAATCTGAATGATTCAGACTCTTCATTTTCTTCCCAAAGAACATGTATATGAAATTTTAACGTAATAATTTGCAGAACTTTTATAAGGAAGCAAGGCAGAATGTAGTAGTTACTCTATGATCTCTGCTTCAGTTCCTGCCTTGAGTTCCTGAACTGAGTTCCTACTTTGGCTTCTTTTAATGATGGACTCTAAGCCAAATAAACCTTTTCCCCCAAGTTGCATTTGGTTAGTGTTTTATCACAGCAACAGAAAACAAAATAGGACATGGGCTAAATATATTTATCTATGCAAACATCAGTTCTTTGTGATGAAAACTTTGTTGATGCAAAAACCCCACAGCTTTCACCTTAAAGAGAATAGGAGATAGTTTATTCTGAAGCCGTATTGAGTAACCATGGGAGAACACACTTACCACACATTCCATGTTTTAAGGTGGACATAGTTTCATGAAGTTTTATAGTTTTACAGAACAAAGAAAGTCATAAATCAAGGCAGTTAAAAATACTTGGTGGGTATATCAAAGAGGTGGGGCAAGTTTTTCTGTAAGTCCCCAATGCTATCTGATGACATCCTTAGCTTTTGTAAGCCAGTTTCTGCCAGAATTTCCGGGAAAATGTGCCTTTTGAGATGTGTTGTACTGCTTTGCCATAGCTTTCTTTTACCTGGAATGTGAATGTAAGTCCTCTAGTAGCAATAGCCATAATGTAACCACAAGGACAAAAATAGTACAATACAAGGGAAATACAGAAGTTGGAACTTCTGTGGCACCAGTGACATTGAGACACATGTATCAACCCTGACTTTTATTGTCAGATAAATCCTAAGTGGTAAATCCACTGTGATAAAGATTTAAAACGAAGTAAAAAAGTATCACTTAGATATATAGTCTTTTAATGTACAGCTTTATTTTTGTGACACTGACATTTTTAGTAAGGGAAAACACAAATAGGACCATTGCATTGTAGGGGTGGGGTTATTAGTAACCTGTGACCTTGTTTTCCTGTCATGACTTTATGCAAGTATGTGAATGTCTGTTTCCCAAGACTTCATACAGCTCTTAATATTTTTTTGTTTGTTTTTATAGTAACCTTTTGGGCAATGGTGGCAATTCCTAATGCTCTTTTGACTGTTTAATTTTTTTGCATACACACAGATGCATATGCAGTGAAATAAATATTTCCTAGTAGTCTTAGAAAGTCTGGTGTATCTATGAATCACTTTTGGGGATTTTCACAGTTTACTGCTAAGTTGATACATAGTTATGTGAGAGATTGCTAATCAGGAAAGGCAATATTGGAGGTTTATTTAAGAGCACAAACTCCAGACAGACAAATGGGGACTCTCAATCTTGGGTTTGTTCACACACTGGCTATATGCATTGAATTCAGAACAGTAGGGGTGACACTGGTGACTACTTGATAAGAATGTTGTGAGCTCTGAATGGGATACAATACATGGGCTTGATACCTGGTAAGGATGATGTGTGAATTGCTGTTAGCATTTTGCTGAGCTTGGTATTACTGTTTCACTGTTGTGTATATTGTGCCCTCAATCTCTTAGGTGTCGGATTGGTGTTTATGTCATGGACAATATGCACAGCCTTGCGGTCAGTGGTTAGATGCAGTACAGTGATCTTTATGAATTTCTGTGACAGCACCTGTGGTGGTTTGGATAGGAATGACTCCCATAGACTCATATTTCAATGGTTAGGGAGTGACATTAAGTGTGGCCTGTTGGAGGAAGTGTGTCACTGGGGTGTGCTCTGGTGTTTCAAATGCCTAAGCCAGGACCAGGGGCTCTCTTCTTCCTACTGCCTGCGGATCCAGATGTAGAACTCTTAGCTACCTCTCCAGCACATTGTCTGCCTATGTGCCACCATACTTCCTGCAGTGACAATAATGGACTAAACCTGTAAGCCGGCACCAGTTAAATGCTTTCCTTTATAAGAGTTGCCGTGGTCATGGTGTCTCTTCACAGCAATAGAACACTGCCTAAGAAAGTGCCCATTCACTTGTATTTTGAAAACTCAAGGCAAAATGATTTGTCTTTAAATTTAGAAATGTAACATTTGAAGTAAGAGTTATGTGTATTTTCAGGCAAAGTTAATTGATAAATTTTTTTTTTATCAAGACTGTATTCAGAAAATATATTTAGTTCAGATTATATGACCTTTTCTTTTCCTAAAAAAAAAAAAGTTATCTCTGGGTAAAAGAGCCCTTTTATTAGCTCTTTGGTTCATGTGTCATATTGTCGACATGGTAGAGAGAGCTTTTGAAGGAGGACAGCATTTGAAATAAAGGAGTAAGTTTTCAGTCAGTCACAGCTTGAAACTCTTAACTTATTGAAAGGTTACCTTTGAATTGATTACATGCTTAAAACTTGAGAGTGCTGGACTGACTACCTGAAAGACTTCCCCTCTCTCTAGAGGTCAATAGCAGCAGTGCTGAGTAGTGATGAGAATTTTCCATGTGGCAGTTACTAGCCACACGTGGTTATTTGAATAATTAAAATTAAATAAAACAAACTATGTCAACTCCTCAGTTATATTTGCATGAAGTAAGTGTTCAGTAGCCACAGTGAAGTTAGATGGCAGTGCATGGATTCTATTTCCAGCTGCTTGCCTGGGTTTGCCTTTGAGTTTAGTATTTACTAGATCACGTGCTCTTGGGCAGGTTACTCAGTTTTTTGGTATGCCTTAATTTCTTCATAGTGTAAGGGGGCAGATGTTCTTTTCTTTCTTTGTTTGCTTGCTTATTTATTTATTTATTTATTTATTTATTTATTTGAGGTGGGGTTTCACTGTGTAGCCCTTGGCTGTCCTGGAACTCACTCTGTAGACCAGGCTGGACTGTAACTCACAGAGATCTGCCTGCTCTGCCTCCTGATTGCTAGGATTAAAGGTGTGGACTACCGCTGCCACCACCCAGCAGGACACATGTTCTTATAAGGTAGTTAATTGTGGGGAGACTGAGTCAATATTTGTAAAGTACTTAGACCAGCTCCTGGCAAGTGGTGAAAACATGTTTGTTAAATAAACAAGTGTTTATTAAGTAATCAACATTCAGATTTTTTTGTATTTTATATATTGTTTGGTAATCTTTCCATTCTTTCTCTATTTTCTGTTGACTTTTAATTTATTAATTTATTTCTCATATTCCAATCCCAGGTCCCCCTCCCTCCTCTTTTCTCCCTCCCCCCACTTTCCCCTGCTCCTCAGAGAGGGTAACATCTTCCCTAGGAAGTCCACTAAGTCTGTCCCAGCATCTCATTGAGGCAGGACCAAGGCACCTCTCCACCCCTCACACCCCTGTGTCTAGGTTGAGCAAGGTATCTCTCCATATAGAATGGGCTCCACTAAGTCAGTTTGTGCATTAGTGTTAGGTCTTGGACCCACTGCCAGTGGCCTCATATATTGCCCCAGCCACACCATTGTCACCTGTATTCAGGGAGTCTTGTTCCATCTTATTCTGGTTCCCCGTTTGTCAGACTGGAGTAAGTGATTTCTTACTAGCTTGGGTCAGCTGATTCTGTGGGTTCCCCCATTATGGTCTTGACTTCTTTGTTCATACTGATAAGTGTATTTTTTATTTTGACATTTTTTCTGCCCACCCTATAAGCAGTTATTGTGCACATCCAGGCTTCTGGACAGAGCAGTGCCTGTGTCAGCCTGCACCTTGCAGTTGCTGACTTTCTACCATCCTCATCTAGTCTGTTACTCCTGTTTCAGCTCACACTGCCTTTGTTTAAAACTATTTAATGCTGATGACTTCCCTCTTTAGACAGTGTGTAAACTCCCTTAGAATGTGCATCTCACTTATGCATGTAGTAATGTTCAAGGTGTGTTTGTTGAATAGAAGAACCATTTGGTTTTGAAAACTAGCTAGTATTTCTATTAATATCAAAACTCTATTTGTTTAAGTACTCTCTGAAGTGACAGGAACCCCAAACCCATTCCACCATCTGTGAGGCAGTCTGAAATGTGCTCCGAGAGTGTCTGCTTCTGTCCACGTGTCTCTGTGGAGAGGACCAAGATCATTTTCTGTTTACCACCCTTCACTAGTCTGCAATACTGTGACATGAAAATCACTGCTGTCAGCACCTCTGGATGACACTTTAAAACAGGATTCTGGGCCTGGTGTCTCAATTCTTTAAATTATCTCCTGTGTTTGTCCTGATTGTACTCAAACACTTATCACACAGGAAAACATAGTCTATATCAAAAAAGAAAGAATGCCATGTAATGTGGCAAGCAAGGTTTGATTTAGGGTTGTTGAATCCACGTGGGGAAAGAAAACCCCATACAACTAACTTGTAGGCTGATGTTTGCTTGTGGTGTGTGATACCACACATCCACTTATTAGTATGACAGTACACAACAGTGTTGATAGTTGCATTGAGATAACTTGTATGATTGTGTGTGCTACCTTACATTATGCTGGTAAAGAATGGATTGTTACAAAACTGCAGATACACATCAGTGTATGGCTTTTCATATGAAGACACTGAGACACTGAAGGTATCTGTGCTCTTTTGGGTTTTGTCAGGGTGGATGGAGTAGGAAATAACTGGGCATGGAAGAGCAGAGATACCCATATCAATTTGGGATAATTTAGAGTAGCTTTTTGAACATATGTCTATACACTACCTTATAGCATGTATATATTATATATATATATATATATATATATATATATATATATTTTGAGTACTGTTTTTTACTTAGCCATGACCTTGAGTTTTGGAGAAAGTTAATCTGAAGAATGCAGTGGTTCATACCGGATCTTGCCTGGTGTTCACTTTCCTATAGTTTACCATTTGTGGTGAATGCACATACAAATAACAGATAATTGGTAGATGTAATCAGTTGCCTAAGTACTGAGAGCATTCAATTCTTGGTATTACTTTATTACTGAAACAGACTGCCCAGTAGATATTATGGACATTCTCCAGAGAGTAATTTGGGTTGCAGTGAATTATTTTATTTAGATTGGTGCTTGGAATTAAATGTTTGTTTGTACCACTATCATAATATAATTTAAATGTCATTTAAACGTGCTGAAGCGTCTTCATTCAAGTAACTTGTGACTCTTTGAAAATGGGCTGCTTGAGTATTGTTTTTCTCCTGTTTGGCAGACACCAGATGCAGTGATTAATAAAGGTCATTATGCTACTTAGTCATAGAGAGCTTTAATGATGATTACCTGAACATCTGCTGGCTTCACTGACTTTACCAGAAACATTAACAAATTATACATGCTGGATCTCAAAAGTATGGCTCAGACTAATGAAAGTATTCCTTTAGAATGTTTGAATATTCCTTGAAGTTTTAAATAATTTTGTGAAGGCCCTTATCTTTCTGTAAAGTGCACAATCCAAAATGTCAATGAAGCAGTGTTTTGGAGTGGTGGTTCTGATAGCCCCCATTTCCTGCTTCTGGTTTCTCTCTTGTTGACTGGGTGTGTCTGAGTACATACTCGGTGTGCAGCTATGTTCTTCTGTATGTCGATTACCACGAGAAACCTGAATTTGGAAATGGGAGGTTTGGGATATGACTGAAGAAAGAAAAGGAAGTGTAACCGGGTCCCTTGCACAGCAGTTCTGTTTGTGGACTGAGACAACCAAGTGCACATTGGACAGATGCAGCAACTGGGCTAGAGAAGAAGTGAACATGGCTGCTAACTCCTGGGAAGATGCTTGCTTGGTGTCAGAAGTATGAGAATGATGTGTAGTGTTAAAATTACATATAGATGGTGAATGGCTCAGACTGTATAGGTAGTTGGACTCAGTAGGACACTTATAGTGGCTTTGAGGAACCAATTCTTTTTACATTCAGTCTTTGCCCTCTTGAGTGTGGGCTAGCTGCTGTGTTTGTGTCCTTAGGTCCAAAAGTCATCAGAAGGAAAAAGAAAAACAAAAAAAAATCTAGAGTGGATGATACGTGCGTAAGGAAAGCCACTGCTTTCTCCTAAACCACCAACCATCACCACGTGACCCCTATTGCAAGCTGTTAGGGAAACTGCTTTTTTAAAAAAACCTTGTAGCATTTTTATTATAACGATTTGGGTTCTTATTAGCAGAAAAATTATGCGAATATTTGATAGGAACCTGAAATGTTTAACAGTTCAGATACATACTAATGAAATGTCATTTGCCTGACACTGGCCCACCATGTGGATTCTGGGGACTGAGTTCAGGTCTTCAGGCTTGGTTGCAAGCCTGATGAGCCATTTAACTGGCTCCAATGTGATTTCTTTATTTTATTTTTATTTTTATTTTCTTCTTTTCAATGTGGAACACTTTATGAGTTTACATGTCATCCTTGGGCAGGAGCTATGCTAATTTAAATTTTCTCTGTATCATCCCAATTTTAGTAATGTGATGCCAAAGTGATCACCAATATGACTTTAAAAATATTATTTTTATTATTTTTAATTATGTAGGTGTGTGTCTTCATGTAGGTATGTACATAGGAGTTGAGTGCACGTGCCTGAAAAGGCTGGAGGCGTCAGGTACCCAAAGCTGCTGTAGTTACAGCTGGTTATAAGCTGCCTGATGTGGTGCTGGGATCCAAACTTGGTCATTTGGAAGAACAGCAAGTACTCCTAACTGCTGAGCATGCTCTCCAGTCCCGTGATTATTATTATTTTTTTAATGCATGAAGCACAGCTTTTTAAAAAAGTATTTTTTTGTCTTATATGTATGAGTGTTTTATGTATGTCTGTGCATTACATGTGTGCTTATTGCCTAAAGAGGTCAGAAGAGGCCTTTGGATCCCTGGAACTGGAGTTGCTGATGATTGTGGGCTCCCATGTAGGTACTAGGACTTGGACTTAGGTTCTCTGAAAGAGCAGCCAGTGCTCTTACCCACGGAGCCATCTCCAGCCCCTATTTTAAGAATTCTTGATGAAATTACTTGAAATTTTATTTTAGCTTCTTATCATATAGAGTATAATATTTTTCCTAGACTATAATCAAAGTAGATTTAGTTTAAGTGGTTTTTATTTTTTCTTGTTTTTTTGAGACAGGGTTTCGCTGTGTAACAGTCCTGGCTGTCCTGGAACTAGCTCTGTAGACCAGGCTGGCCTCGAACTCACTAAGATTCACCTGTCTCTGCCTCCCAAGTGCTGGAAGTAAAGGTGTGCACCAACACTGCCTGGCAGTTTTTATTTCTTTTTATACTTAATTTTTTCTGACTTTTAAAGAATTTATTGTTTTTAATTATGTGTATGTCTCTGTGTGGGTATATATACTTAAGTGCAGTTGCCCAAGGAGGTCAGAGGTATCAGATCCCAGTAGAGCTGGAGTTACAGGTGACTGTGAGCTGGCCATTGTAACGTGGTTGCTGGGAACTGAACTCGGGTTCATTGGAAGAACAACAGCAAAGGCTGAGCCATCTCTCCAGCCACTGTTTTCTGACTATTTAGGCAAGTAGTTATTTTCCCTACCTTATTTTAGTATGTGTGTGCCCCATCTTTAATTTTCTGTGTCTAGTCTTTAACTTGGAATGAAAGCAACCATCAACTTGCTCTTGCTTGTAAAAGTCATTTTGAATGAAAATAAATAAATTTGTTTTGAGAGACTTGTTTTTGAATAATGACCTTTATTACTATTTGGAAACATGCTTTTTACTTTTTAGAAACCTTTCCCCCTTCCTTCTTTGTTGGTTTCCAGGTCTCTGCTTTGTTGTTATTTGAGACAGAGGCAGAGGCAGAGGCAGAGGCAGGCGGATCTCTGTGAGTTCCAGGCCAGCCTGGTCTCCAGAGCGAGTGCCAGGATAGGCTCCAAAGCTATACAGAAACCCTGTCTCAAAAAACCAAAAGAAAACAACAACAACAACAACAACAAAAAACCCCCAGATTTCTTCTTTGCCCTTTAAGTTGAAAGTTTTCCTTCAAAGTGCCTGGAGTTCTTAATTAATATTAACAGTAGTTGATATTTGTTTTGTCCTTTGAGTTTTTTATTACTTCTTCAAAAACTGCATCTCCATTGTCTTCCATTTCTGGAGTTCTACTAGTAAGTATATGAAACTATTTCCTTGAGTTTTAAATGTCACCCATGCCCTTGTATTCCTTTCCTTTTTCTCTTCTAATCTATATTGGAAGATTTGTCTAAAGAGTTGATGTTCTCTTCAGTTGTATCTAATTTGGTGTCAAATTGAGTTTTTAATTTCAGTGATTGTATTGAATCTGATTCTTGAAAAAAAAATAACTCACCGGTTGTTGCCCCCCTCCCATTTCCTTTCTCCCTTTTTTCTCATTCCCTTCCTCCTCCCTTGATTGACAGATATCATGGATTTGTGTTATTCTGTGAGCAATCTAATACTAATTTCTAGAGTTGAGTAATGAGTGGATGAAGGTGTAGTCTCTTGATATGGGTTTTATGAGTGAATAATCTGTTATTTCTGGTATTCGTGTCCAAATCACATTTCCTTTAGTTTCATACAAGGAGAAATTCAAGTTAGTTAGAGAAATGTTATTCTAAAGTCTTGGATTCAAGTGTTGGTTGTTATTGGCAAGCTATGTATGACAACACAACATGATCTCGGCAGGTTATACTTGGCAATTGTTGTACCTTTATTTTGAATTCAACAAATGTTTGAATTCCATGGTCAGAATATGGTTGTGGGCTTACATAATAGTGAGACAAAAAAAAAAAATGCAAGGGATGATTGAAAGGAATACAAAGAAATTAGTGAGAAATTTTGTGTACAGGTGTGAAGGGGAAAATTGTTAAAATGATGCTAAACTTTTGAGTTTAAATCTTGGGATGCTAATGCTACTGGTGGAATAGGTAAATGAGGAGGGTGTTTGGCATTTATGAATTTTCTGCATGTAAATTGTGCTACCCCAAATATAAAAAGAGTTTGCTCAATCTTATTCTCATCCAAAAAAGTATTAGTTGACTTCACCAAGCCTGTGGTACAGCCAGTTATATGAGATGTAAAATTTCATAGCACCCCATCCACAGGTGGTATTGTAAGGATTAGTCTTTAAATCATATAGTTGTGATACATGTGCCAAAACTTTGACCATGCTAAGGAAGGAATTCAGCTCACAGCCTCATTGCTGCCTTGTTTGAAGAGGGTTAGGACTGACATCACAGGATTTATGGTAGTGTCTCTTTACAGTATTGAGTCATACATTTGTGGCTGACTCATTCTGACTCACTCATTTAAATTAACTGTCATTCAAAAACTCTTTCATTCTGTTTTTTTTTTTTTTGCTAGGTTCTAGGTTTTATTTCTCCCCAGTGAATAGAATCATTGTAGCAAGTTGCACATTGCTGAACATAGTCTTTGTTTTTTTTTTTTTAATTGATGTATATATGCCATGCTTCTAAGTACATTAAAAGCCTTTACACATAGTGTCTTGCATTTTGCTCTTTAGTCATGGCAGGAAGTGTCTAGTGAGAGCTAGTAGTGTGTGAGAATAGTGCGACAACAGACTCCTGTTAGTCTCAAGTGAGACAAGAGACTCATTAATTGAATGAACAAGTAAGCAATGCATTATTTAGTAAAAATGTACATCCCTTACATAAGGAATGTACTAAGTTTAATTGCAGCTAAATTAGTGTCTATTCTAGGAAGTACAGTCAGGCTGAGTATCTCAGTTTAGTAAAATAATCATGCTGGAACAGCTATTTCAAAGAAAATTTGATTCCATACAATTTCAGGAAAGGAATGTGATGGGATCTAAGTTAAGATCCTGGGTCCATAAACCTAACATAGTCTGTTGTAGAGAGCAGTGACTTTGTTAGGCTACTGATTGACACTTAACATGAAGTTAATTGGCTAGGACTTGGCATCAGAGGGTCCAGGATCTGACCCCTTAGGAGCTATGTACTGTTGGACCATTAACTTTCAAATCTGTTTTTGCATGCTTGCTGTGGTATCTGTGTCACAGGTTGTGATTAGTGATTCTGTAGCTTTATAGAGCACCAATTAGGTGTCAGGGTACTGTTCCAGGCACTGGTTAGACTAGCAAATAAAATGTTGCACACCAAGCAGTGAGTGTAGAAGAGGAGGCTGAAAACAAGCAGCATACAAACCAAGTGATGGTGACGTCAGACATTTCCTCAAGGAAGTGGCTGTTAGGTTGAAAAGTGGTATGAGTCAGCCATAGTGAATTTCATAAGGAACAGAAGGCAACTGGCTCCTAGGCATGAAGTGAAATCCCCTTATGGACTGTCACTTAAGTAACATCTTGAGGAAGCAAATGGCCTCCAAAGTCCATGCCACAAGCCGTGCAGTGGAAAACAGGTCCTGGTTAGAAGGATGTGGGCTGCACACAGCTGGCCAGTGAGTACTTTCTGTACTTATTGCTCATCCTTATTTAGTTCTTTGCATTTATACCAATCTAGAAGTGGTAGATTAGAAGATAAATTCTTGAAAATATGAAGTTTGGGCATAATAAAGCAAAATTTAAAATGCTCAGTGATTGTCAGAGGGTTTTTTTTTTTTCAGGTTGATTGCTGTATAATTTATATAAAATAAGATCCATCCATTTGAAGTACAGCTTGATGAATTTTGGTAATTTTACATAGTTGCATAATCACTGTCACTTCCTGATTCAGAAAAATTCTATCAAGAAGCCTAAACATTCTTTATTTCTTGTGCAGTGTGCTTTGACAGCCTCAGGCAACCACTGCTGAACTTTCTGACATCGTAATTCTGTGTTCTCTAGAATTTCCTATAAATGGGGTTACACAGTATGAGGTCTTCCGGTTTGAAATTGGTGTCAATCTATGCTATCAGTAGTTCTCTCTTTTTTTTTTTTTTTTTGTTAAGCAGCATTCCAAAGTATGAACTGACCACCATTTGCTGACCTGTTCACCAGCTGACATTTAGATTGTTCCTGGTTTTGGACTGTGTGAATGGTCACACAATCTTTATAAATAAGTGTTTTCATTTCTTTGGAATAAGTACTTGGCAGTGAAATGCTGGGTAGTGTGGCATAGTTTATCTTTAACATTTACAATTCCTCTCTTTAATGTGTCTGCATCATTTTGTCTTCTCAACACTATTGTCTGAGAGTTCTAGATGCTCCTCATTGTTTTTGCCACCTGGTCCTGTCATTCCTTTGACTTCATTTATAGTAGTATCTCATTGTAGTTTGATTTGCCTCCCTCTGATGATGAGTGATACAGTCTTTGAATATTTCTTGGCTGTTCAAGTATCTTCTTTTGTGATGTGTCCATTCAAATACATTTTTGCCTATCAAAAAAACCAACCTGTTATCTTTTTATATATGGAGTAGAATTTTTCTTACATATTCTGAGTAGAAATAAGCTCTTTATCAGATGGCATATGTCTTACAAATGTCTTCTAGTGTTTGGTTTGACTTTCATTTTTAAATAGTATTTCTAACAGAATAGGAGTTTTAATATTTTAGAAAGATTTATTTATATCTCCTGTCTAGCTGGGAACAAAACCTAGGTCCTCTGCAAGAGCAGTAAGCACTCACAGAGCCACCTCTTTTTGAAGTTTTTAATTTTGATGTTATCTGTCTTTGCTAATTTTCTGTTATAGTTTGTGCTTATTTTAGTTAAAAAAAAATTGCCTATCCCAGTGCTATGAAGATACAAGTTTGGTAATTTTTGTTCTTATATATAGATCTGTTATTTATTGCAAGTTAATCCTTGTGTACTGTGAAAAGTAATGGCCAAGTTATTTTTCCCTAATAGAATAACCTGTTTATTCCAGAACCATTTGTTTAAATGATTGTCATTTCCCTGTTGAATTACTCATGAAACCTTTGGGCCTATGAAATCTTGTTACCATTTATAGCCATTTTTTTTTTCAATAAGAATTTGAGCCTGACAACAGAGCTTAATTATACATGTATAAATAAATCCATTTTGTTTTCTCACTTTAAGTATGTATGTTAGGAGATTATGGGGACAATGAAAGGAACTGCTTTTCAAGGACAATTCCAGCTACCAAGTTATTTGTTAGTAAGGTAAAAATGATGGCAATGGTAACATCCTATAGTTATATTTACAAGGGAAGAAGAGTTTTTGTGCCAATGGTGGTATATGATTATCTTTAGGAAAGTGCATTAGAGTTATAGTAGAGTAAATTGGGGCTGGATTATACATACTCATAGGCTAGAAGAATCAGAAGAGAATCTACAACCAGTACTTTTTCTGTGAGAAGAAAAAGATCAAGGAATATACACAAAATAAAGTGGTTTTGGGAGCTCTTCCAGTTTGCATTTTAAAAGGTGTTATTGAAAGGTGGAAGAGAAAGATTATAACCAGTAAGAAGTGAGAAAATAAAAAGAGCTAGGGAGATAGCTCAGGACTGGAGTTTAGTTCCCAGAACCCACATAAAAAGCTATATGTGATGATATTCATGATCCCAGCACTAGGGAGGTGGAGAGAAGCTGATCTCTGGGGCTTGCTAGCTTTGTGAGCCCAAGACCTAAGTGAGAAACCCCCCCCCTCTCTTTCTCTCTCTTTCTCTCCCCTCCCCCTCCCCACACACAAAACAAAAACAAACAAACAAACAAACAAACAAAAAACCAAGCCCAAGACTGCTAGGCTGCAAAGTAACTCAGTGTGGGTAAGACATTGCCAAGCCAAAAACCCAGGTTTGGTCCCCAAAACTTGCATGGTAGGAGAGAGCCAATACACAGGCTATGGTACATGTGCAACCTCCCCACAGACTTGAATACCACAAATAAATGATTAATATCTCGGAAAAATTTAAACATATTTTTAGAAAGTTTTATCATTCCTTTATTAAAAGAAAATAACCTTATGAAATTTTTCAGGTATAATAAACATGCACTAACTAAAATAGCCATTTGTAACAATAAGTCTTTCTGCCAAAGCCACCCGAGTTCCTCCCGACACTTTAGGGCCCCAAATAACACACAGTTTATAACACCAGACTATATTAGTTTCAAATGCTGCTTGGCCAGTCTCAATTCTGACACCATTCTGTAACAATAAGTCTTTACTCTATCCGCTGCCTGTGCCCAGCCACCTGTTACAACCTCCAAAAGAACACACAGAGTCTTATAAGGTACAATGCTGCTGGCCAATGATCAGGATTTCTTATCTGCTAGCTCAGTATTATTATCAACCATAATCATAAGACTTATCTTATGGAAGATGCTAGTGGCGAGTGTCCTGTCTTCCTGGGCTCACATGGCAGCTCCAGAGCAGAGAACCGGAGGAAGAGGAAGAGCAAGAGCAAGAGAAAAGAGACGACTTCCTGTTTGTCCCTGCTTATCTGAGTCTGCCTGCTATGCCACTTCCTGCTTGTATCACAAGACTTCTTTTTACTACATTTTCCAGAATCCTCGACTCCTAGTCCCGCCTAACTTGCTGCCTCATTGGCCAAACAGTACTTTATTCAACAATCAATAAGATAAACATACACAGAAGGACATTCCCCATCAGCCATTTTTCTGTTTTTTTTTTTCAAATACATACGTACCTACATATATACATAGAATAGGCAGCCTAAGAACTGTTGATGATATTTGGAGTGTTAGGGTATTTAATAAAGTACTTTATGTACCTGCTATAATCTAGAAGAAGAAATGGTGGTGGAGAAAATGTCATGTAAGGACTTATAATTAATTGATAGACCATGTTTAATTTATTGTTTTCAGTCAGAGTCAAGGTATTAGATAGTGTGTCTTAGGGTTTTAGATTATTCAACATTTTTTTGGTGACTAGGATGAAAATGTAATTGCATTTATGAAGCGAATGGAAAAAGTATAGTTGATAAAATATGCATATGAAATTTAGATTTACACAGATCTTTGTAGGCTAGAATCATGGACCACGATGAAAACAAAAAAGTATTTAATTAACATACGACTTTAATCTCAGCACTCAAGAGGCAGGCAGATCTCTGTGAGTTCGAGACCAGCCAGGTTTACAGAGCAAGTTCTAGGACAGGCTCCAAAGCTACAGAGAAACCCTGTCTCGAAAAACAACAACAACAACAACAACAACAACAACAACAACAACAACAAAACAAACAAAAAAGGGGGATACCATATCAAGTTCTGAGATGGAGAAAATTGTTAAGAGACCTGAGAAATTTTAATTAAGTCAGTGCTGATATGTACACAATTACCTTGCCAGCCAAGAACTGGAAGGCATGGTGATGCTTGAAGATTGAGGAAAGTCTTGGTGCTGATCTCACTTGAGCCTCTTTTTGGGTATCACACTGAATTTGGAGAGTTAAGTACTAAATGTCATGTGTTGAGTGGTGTGAGAACATGTCAGTGGTTTGTATTTATAGGACTGTCATGTGAAAAAGCCTAATTTTGTTTTGAACAAAAAGGGAGACATTTCTAAACTGGAATGGGCTGACCTGTAAGCTTGTGAGATTTTTATCTCTGGAATCATGAGAGGAGAAACTGAGTGATCTTGTGAGAGATCTTCTAGGGATATCATTCATGTGAGGTTGAGTTTTAAAGTCCAGTCCTTTAAACATTAAAGAATAAAATAAAAACAAAAAGTTTACTTTTTGCTTACTTAGGTAACTCCATAGTTAATTTTATCAGTCAATCATGACTTTGGTAATAAGTACCTTATATTTACACAGCACTTAAAAACTTTCAGATGCTTCCATGAGTCTGACTGAATGTGAGCTTCACAGGAATTTTATGAGCTGGGCAAGATTATTATTTTATAATTAATAGGCAGCTGTAGCTTAATGAGTGTGGATTCTGGATTCCAACTGTCTGTTCAGATCCTGCTCTGCCACCTGCTGTGTGAAACAGGTGGAAACTTGAGAGTGTGTCCTTTCCCTCATGTGCAACTTAATAATAATTGTGACTACAGTGTAGGATTGTTGAGTTAACATGTGACAGAATGCTTGAAAATGTGTTCAGAGTAGTATAACATGCTTTAAGTGGTACCTGGCACACACTCCACAGTAAATTTTCGTTTGTCTGACATCTTTTTGCTTACAATTGAAGAGACTCAAGCTCTGGCACGCTATGACTTGCCCAGGCTGACATCAGTGAGCCGCTGAGAAGTTACTTAGAGTGCTGTTGAACTGGACAAAAGCAAATTAAAAATGAAGTAAAATTTTTGGTAGCTGGATTAATTTTCTGGAACAGAATTGGTTTGATAAATGAAACAGACTGTTGTGAAACTCTTGACTTTAGACTTTAGGAGAGCTGAAGTTTTCAAATGTTTCCTGATATCCATGCATTCCATACATAATTCCACAGGAAAGCCCTTTCTGCAGCATGTTGTAATAGAAGATAACCACACTTCCCAGAAGATTATAGTGCTTGATAGCTTTAAAAGGAAGCAATTTCAGTTTCTGTTGGCATTCCTGTACACTCTAAGTATGAGAGCAGCCTGAGCTGCTGGTTTCTGGAGCAAATTGGCCAGACGGCAGGCATGGCCTGTTAGAAAAGTCAATGACTACTTAATAGTTCTCAAGTAAGAATTGGTTGGTATTATGTAGTGACCTAGCTGTCCCCCATAGATTGTATTGTGTGTTTTGAGAATAGCCCCTGTTCGTTGCCTGTTGTTGCTGATAAAGTCTTGTGGCAAATTCTTTTCATAGGGAAAGGCACATTTGTTGCTTGTAAGCATCTTGAGGCCTGGCATCTTGCCTTCTACATGGGGAGTTTGTGAAATTATCAACTATGGATCATTATTTTATAAACTGAAGAACCCCACTAGATTGACTCTATTAAAATAGTAATATAGAGGCTATGGAGACGGTGCAAGTGATGAAATGCTTGCTGTGCAACCACGAGGACTTGAGTTCAGATCCCCAAGGAACAGAATTAGGAAGACAGACAGCAAGACACTACTTTGACAGCCATTCTAGTCAAACTGGTGAGCTCCAGGTTCAGCTGGAGACCTTATTTCAAAAAAAAAAAAAAAAATAAAAAAAAATAAAGTAATAGGTGACTGAAGAAGACAACAAATGTTGATTTCTGGCCTCCACAGACATGTAATCACATGGTTATGAATACACACACACACACACACACACACACACACACACACACACACACTAAAAAATTAAAAATAGTTAAAGTAATACACTATTAACAAGGATGCTAACAATTTGTTTGTAAGCAAGTTTGTTAAAGCCTTTTCTGTGTACTAATCCCTCATTCTTGAAAAGCAGTGTTTTTGGCAGGACTATGGTTGGTCGGCAAGATCAATACCTTGTGCAAAGCCGTTTAAAGGAAGAATCTTTGCAAAGCTCTAAAGGCACTTACAAAAACAAAGGTAAAATTCCTGAAGACATCTATTTTAGAACAATTCAGATGTGTTTCAGGTAGGTAGATTGACCAGAGTCTTTACCGTGTGATCCATTTCTTGGCTTATATTTAGGTTTGAAATATTAGTGCCAGCCCTTGATTGCATAGTGTATGGTTTTGTCAGCATTTGTGTGACCTTTAAATCCTTCCATTTTGTTCATCACTGAGGTGATCAAGTTTGTTTCTCTGGGCCTTCTCTTCTGTTCACATATTGAGAAGATGTGACGTAGACACTTAACCTCATTTCCCTGCTCTGTTGTTCATTGCATGCACACTCCTTCCTGGATGGCCTGGTGGAAGAAGTATTGCTTGGTTTTCTTTTGATCACAGGAGAAAAGTAGTAGCCATGGCCTTGGTCATTGTGTCTATCTCTTCATTTGCATCATTGCTTCTTTTAGAGCAGCAAAGAAAACGAGAAGGTGGAAGGAGGCATGTATGTGTCAGAAAGCTGACCCACCCTTGTACCCAAGTCTCTTCCCACACAGTCCAGTTCATTGTGTGGACAAGCTGTGTTAAATCTTCAGCATTTTTCCCAAGAAGTTTTCTTTCAATTAAAAAGTGTTTTGTGTCTTGCTTAGGTGGTAAATACAGATGATTAAACAATTAGAGGTGCACCAAAGGCGACTGAGTGAAATGTAGGTGCTCCTCCATTCAGCTACCTGGCAGCAGTTCTTGGGACAACCCCTGTGTCTTTATGCAAATCTCTAACCCCTGGCATTTCTGGCCATTTTTTCAGAACTCGGCTTTGTGGGCTTCCCCCCTCAACTACATACTTAAAATATTTCTTGGAGATGAATCCAAATAAGTATATGTAATTATATTTTATTTTTCGTTTAAAGACAAGGTCTCATTCTGTAGACCAAGCTGGTCTTGAACTCACAGTAATCAGCCTGCCTCTCTTTTCTGAGTGCTGGCATTAAAGGCATGTACCTAGCTGGTATGTGTGATTTTTGCTTCAAGATTTAAAAATATTTTTATTCTATCCATCTGTCTGTCCATCCATCAGTGTGTATGTAAGTGTGTATGCATGCCCTGGGCAACTTGTGTAAGTTCTTTCTACCATGTATAATCATTGAGCTATTTTACCAGCCCCTGCATCATGGTGTTGTCTGCCCGCCCCCCAGACAGGGTTTCTCTGTGTAGCTTTGGAGCCTATCCTGGCACTTGCTCTGGAGACCAGGCTGGCCTCAAACTCACAGAGATCCACCTGCCTCTGCCTCCTGAGTGCGGGGATTAAGGCGTGCGCCACCAATGCCCGGCTGTGTTTTTGTTTTTTAAGATTTATTTATTTATTATGTATACAGTGTTCTGACAGCATGTGTCCCTGAAGGCCAGAAGAGGGCGCCAGATCTCACTATGGATGGTTGTGAGCCACCATGTGGTTGCTGGGAATTAAACTCAGGACCTCTGAAAGAGTGATCGGTGCTCTTAACTGCTGAGCCATCCTTCATGTTTTTTAGTAGCTGGATTGATAGTTATTTATATCATTCCTAGTTTTTATTGCTGTATTGTCAAGTTGGTTATGTTCATTAAAAAATAATTTAGATGGCTGTTACACATGGATTGTTACTTTGGGTAGTTTCCTCAATGAGTTGGAGACACTATTGCCTGAGTCCCCAACTCCTTTTCTTTATTTGTGGCACTGCTGACTAAACCTAGGGCTTCTTGCAGGCTAGAGAAGTGCTCTACCATGGAGCTACATACATACTCATTTGGGTTTTTTTTTTTTTTTTAATTTTTGATTTTGCAATAGGGCCTTACTACATTGTTCAGACAGGTCTTGAACTTGTGGCCTTCCTGCCTCAGCCCCCATATAGTTTTAAAATTAATCGTGTTTCTATGTATGCAAGGATGAGCAACAGATAATGTAGGCATACTATGAAGTCTGGCTTTTTCATGGGTTCTGGGGATCCAAACTCAGATCTTTATGCTTGTTTAGCAAATGATTTTCCACTGAGTCACCTCTCCAGATTGAGTAGTTTTTTTTTTTTTAATTTTTATTATTTATCTTTTGAGTCACCCAGGCTGGTCTCCAACTCTCAGCTCTCCTGCCTTAGCTTTTCCAGTGCTTGGGTTATAGGCCTTTGTCTCAGTTGGGCTGTCTATTACTGTGATAAACTCCATGACCAAAACTCATTTCAGCTCACAGCCTGTAGTCCATCATGTGGGAGGTGAGAGCAGGAGCTATAGGCAGTAACTGATAATGCTGTTTATTGTCTTGCTCCTCATTCTTGCTCAGCCCGCTTTCTTATAACACCAAGGGCTACCAGCCCAGAGGTGGCATAACCCATAGTGAGCTGGGCCCTCTCTCATCATTCATCAATCCAGAAGGTACACCACAGTTTTGTCTACAAGCCCATCTGGTAGGGACATTTTCTCAACTAATATTCCCTCTTCCCCAATGTCTCTAGATGTGTCAACTAGACATAAAAACTAGCCAGCACAGATTGACATTATACCTTGTTTGATAGTATGTGCTTGTATGTGCACAAACATTTTTGGGTGCACAGGCTGTGAGGTTTATGTACAGGTGCATGCATATGGAAGCCAACAGTCAATGTCAGATACCTTACTTAATTGCTGTCGACCTGTCCACCTTATTTTCTTGAGGCAGGGCCTTTTGTGAACCTAGAGCCCATTGGTATAGAGCAGTGGCCAGCAAACTCCAAAAGATCCTCCTGTTTTCCCTTCCTAGCACTGTCGTTATACACATTCTCCCTAAGTCTTCACAGTGGTTTCTTTCTTTTTTCTTATTTTTTTCTTGTTTCTTTTTCTTTCATTTTGGTTCTGTTTGACCCAGGGCCTGGCATATGCTAGTCAAGCACTATATCTTTAAGCTGTATCCCCATCCCTCTTATTTTCTTGTGTATACTTAAATTCTGTTCCAAGGGATGATTAGCCAGTTGTGGTGGAATGTTGTGATAAAAGAGGGTGAAGGAAAATGCACAGAGTATGAGTAACTAACTTGTCTTTCTGGGCCAGCATTAAGGTGGCCATAAGTGAAACAGCTGGGTTAGTTGCAAAGGACTCTGCATTTTCGTTGTTGACTCTCTTGTTCAAGTGATGAGTTCCTGCTATTATTATAACTTTTGTCACATGTTGTAGTGAGGTGACTTTGCTGTTAACATATTAGGGGGGCAATATTTGCAGTCTTAGTTTCTTCAGGAGACCTATCTTTTGGAGAAACTGTTTTTAGTCCATATTTATATTGTGGTAGTTAGATGAAGTAGCAATTAATGGTGCTCGTAATTTTTGAACTAATAAGTAATGTATTGGGAGTTTAATCCCGCTTATTTTTCCAAGAGAAGGGTATTCTTCATCTGCTTTTCATTTGCTTATGTGACTGGCTACTAGTTATTGTCAGTGGAAATTTTAGGTATCCATAGGGATAGGGTAGAATTATTTTGATTACTGTAGCTGTTTTTTTTTTTTTAAGTTGTTTTATAGCTATCTGGCTCAAGTCTCATAAGAACATTTAGAAAGTTTAGCTTTCTATTTAGCACAGTTGTTAAAAAGCTTGAAATGTGTTTGTAAAATTTTTAAGAATTAATTACAATGTTAATGTGATTTTTTAAAATATTTCACTTTTTCGTGTGTGTATGCTTGTGTGCATGTATGTATGCATACAGGAGAGAGGGAGGGAGGGAGACAGAGAGAGAGAGGGAGAGGGAGGGAGGGAGGGAGAGAAAGAGAAGAGGGCAGATGTTAGTGTCCCGTATCTTCTTCTGTCACTCTCGCTGTTTTTTTGGTTTGGTTTGGTTTGTTTTTTTTTGAGACAGTGAGACAAATCTCTCTCACTAAACTTGGGATTGCTGATTTGGCTAGAATGGTCGACCAACGAGCTCTAGGGGTTCTCCTGTCTCTGTTCCTGGCCCCAAGCACTGGGTTCAGATGTAATCTATTCTGCCCAACTTTTACATGCATAGCAAGCCAAGCACTTCACCTCCTGAGTCATCTCTCCAGCCCTGTATTTCTAAATTCTTTGTATTTCTAAAAACATGCTTTGTAATGTCTCTTAGAAATTCAGGAAAGTGAAGTGCCATAGAAACTAGAACTGCACACTTTTGCTTTTCTCAGAAGTTTTGTTAGTTTACATTAGCATTCTTGTATATTTTGCTACAGTCTGTACTGTTCATGTTGTCATTTTGTTTCATTTTACATAGTGTGTTGATGATTTATTGTTAGCTGCTAGAGAAACCAGGTTCCCTACAAAAAATTTCAAACAGAAATCTGGGGAGATACATGGCTTATGACCTCTGAGACACATCTGGAGAGGTTAGGCAGTGTTGCCTTAGTAAATCCCTCAAGTCAAACTTCCTTCAGTGGACTGAGAGATAGGAGTACTTGCTCTTTCTGTACATCCTGCCTTTAGGAATCACTGCACAGTTGGAACTGATAAAATGTAAGATCTTCAAATACCAAGTGAGCCTCAAAGACCTTGTGTCTGAATAGTTAGCCACCGAAGAAAAGGAATGACCTGAATTGAGAAAAACACTGCAAAGGGAGTAAAAGAATGAAGAGAAGCTACACAACTGAGGCAGTAAGTTTTAAGGCACATGTCACACAGAGTTAAGATGTCAAGTAACAGATTGTCTGCTCCCAGATCTTCTCACCTCCCAGCCCAAGCCAGTTCTTCCTCTGCTCCTGGAGCAGCATAGCCCATTCTCTCCAAGCATCTGCCACAGGTGTCTAGAGCTTTGTCCTTCCCTGCTGCTGTGGATCTTCTCAGGCTTTGTCCTTCCCTGTTGGTGTGGACCTCCTCTGGGTGTCTGGGCAGACTTCGTCCCACTATATGGCCCAAACATGGGTGGCATAAGTTCCTTGAGTAAGCTTACAACTAGATAAATTGTGGCTCTTTTAATAATTATTTTTCAAAATTTGTCTCAGGATAAAGCACTGGCAACTTTACTTCCCACCCTGCTGGTAACCAACAAAAATGCCAAGAATAGGGCCTGTGAGATGATGCCTCAGTTGGGGAAGGTGCTTGCTACCAAGCCTGATGGTCCACGTTCAATCCCAGGACTTTCATGGTAGAAGGTGAGAACTGGTTCCCACAAGTTATTCTCTGATGTCCTTGCTGGCATACTGATGAGCGGGCACACACACACACCAGATTTGTTACTTATTGAAGATTCAGTATTATGTATACTGTACAACATAATACAGTTGTATGGGTTTTCACCAGACAGTTAGAAAGTAATTATATTTTAGTAGTCATTAAGAGTTTGCCTATGTCAACTCTGGCTTTATTTATGTGTTTATGTGTGTGGGTACACAAGTATGAGAGTGTAGTTCATGTCTGTACCTGTGTGTATGGAAGCCGTAGGTATTCTTGAGTGCGTTCTTCAGGAGTCATCCACCTTGGTGCTTAGATAATCCCTCACTGGGACCTGGGATTTAGTGATTCTGATAACCTGGCTGGCCAGCAAACTCCAGGATCTGCCTGTCACCATAACTCCAGTGCTGAGATGATTACAAGCACACACCACACACTGGCAATTTCATGTGGGTGCTAAGGATCAAACTCGGGTTTTCACACTTGCTTAGGGTAGGTACTTTACCAACTGAGCCATTCCCCCAGACCCCTGCTCTAAATTATTCAGATTGATATTCAAAATGATATCCAAGTTGAGTTTGTATAAGTTTTAGTAAGCGGGTGTTATCTAGCTTACTAATGAAGCAGCTGTGCCTTCATTGAATCAGGAAAACAATAAATTCTTGCTCTATCCCTTAAACTTCTTAGATGGTATTGAGTTTGCTTCATGAAACTGTGTTTGTTGGGAAATTCTAAAATCTTTGTACAATATTTATATATCATAAATCGCCAGTGGTAGGTTTGTTAAAAATTCTTTGCTTAAAAGAATATATGTGTGTATAAATTTGCAAATGGGCTATTGAAAGGGGTTTGAACAAAATAAGTGTGGGACTGAATTCTATTAGCTGGAGTATAAATTAGAGAAAGAATATTGGGTATAAAGGCCCTTTATGGGGAACTACTTTTTCCTGCCCAGCAACTTGCAATTGGTAACTAGTAAAATATTTTAAAAATAAAGCTTTATTGTACTTAGTGGTATCTGAAATAATACCAGACTGCTTCAGTTTAACTTTGGAAAAACTTGCATACTTGTTTATAATAAGCAGATTCTACAAAAGTTCATTTTGTATCTTTAAAACGCTATGGCACTTTATAATAATAGTGAAGCAAAACTTCAGAAACTTAGACCTCAGTGTATTGGAATCAGCAGTGTTGAGGAATCATTACAACTTTCCCTCTTATTGGAGGAGGAGGGTAGTTGGTGGTAGAAACATAACCATGTTGATTTGAGGCCACGGAAACCAGCCAGCCCACTTCCTGATTACTGTGTGTTCTTTTCTTGGTAGCATATCATTTATTAATTGGGAAGTAGACAAACATGTTCTCATTTTTAATTTTGTGGTGCTGTGCTTTTGGTGCCTTCTAGATGTGTGTTGAACTTGAGGCTCCCAGGCTAACATAGCTTAAGACAGTAGCTTTACTTCCAAGTTTCACTTTTCTTGTGTGAAATGTACACATGTTCAATGTAACTGGCAGTGGGGCTGTCTGAGTGTTGAGCATGGTGGAGCTGTGTGAAGCTCTGCCCATGTGTGAGCTGATCCTAGGAACTGTTCTGCCCTTCAGGCCTTGCTTTTCTGTGCAGCCTTATTTTGTTTCCCCTCATTGTCTCATTGACTCCAGGGTATTTCCTTGCCTCTTGCCCTTATTTAATGCTATGTTGAGCTTATGCTGACAAGTTTTCTTGTCATTTTGTTTATAGATCACGTGACAGGTTTAGAAAACCTTGAAGCCTTATTGTTTGGTCTGAATGTCACTCCAGAACTTAAAAGCTGTATGATCTTTGCAGGCTGATTAACCTAATAATGTTCCTGTCTGTTTAATGACCAGCAATGATACCTATTTCATGGTTTTGATATGAACAGATTAAGTGAGATAACACAGAGTTTAGACTATAGAGTAAATGCTGTCTATTATTTGAGGCCAGGCCTTTCATTGCTAACTTAATTCATCTGGTCCCCTGATGAGTGCCTAGTTCATTTGTATATCATGATTGGTACTTGTTATGTAAAGTACACCTTATTTAGTATACCAGCCACCAAACACAGCAACAGTATTAGCATAATAGTAGTAATTGAATGGAAGGAATACCATTTCATATTAAACACACATATACATATTGAAATGTTTATATGTAAGGTTGCTTAGTATTATTGAGTTGTGTTTAAAATAGCTATCTGTGTGTTATGAGAATTTTGAGATACCATGTTGAGTTTAGGGCACTTTAAATTTTATTTTGTTTGTATGGGTGTTTTAATTGCAAATATGTGAGTGCAAACATGTATGTGCTGTGCCCCCGGAAGGCCAGAAGAAGTCATTGGACTCCCTAGAACTGGAATAACGGGCAGTTGTGATCTGCTGTGTGGATGCTGGAAGTAAAATCCTGGTCCTCTGCTTGAACAGACAGTGCTCTTGACTGCTGAGCCATCACTCCAGTCCCTAGGGCACTTTAAAAAAAAGTAATTGGGTGACATTTTCTTGAGACAAGAATACTTTGTTCATTCTGTGCCATTGATTGGGTCGTTCTTATCAGACTTTTGGCTTTGATGGCATTCTGCGCCATCACTTAGACACTTCAAAGCATGGCAATGCAGTTCTTTCTTCATACTTAGTTGTAGTAGGCAATTTGTATCCATTTTGGTACAGTTTGGTTTTTATATACCATTTTTAAAAAAATAGAAGAGAGAGTATTTGGTTGAAAATAAACAAGTTGTCCAAACTGACTTGAATTGTGTGATATTGGAGTAAGCCGTCTATGACTCACCTTTCATTCCTTTTGTCTTTTATCTAGGTGGTGGTACATGCCTTTAATCCCAGAGAGGCGGAGACAGAAAGAGCTTGAGTTCAAGGACAGCCTGGGCTATAGCAATGACTTAGGTCAGCTAGGCCATGTTGTGAGAGTTGGCTCAAACAACATCAGCAACATCTTGCAAACAAAATCTGCTTCAATTACATTATTTATTAATACATACAGGGTCAAATTCAGTGCGTGCATTTATTGTAGTGGCTATAACTGTACATGCTTTCTTTCTTAATGGCCTGGGAAGAGCTGTAAAAAGAGAGTAAATGAAATAGATTCAATGGCATCTTCTCATAATTGTGAAAGTGGTTGATTCAGTGTCAAACAAAAGCATAGTGTTTTAGGAGTGTTTGCTTTATACATTAGGTGATTATTTGTCAAGTTTTGTAACTTTTTGTTATTTTCTGTGTTTATCCTAAAACCCATAACTTGAAAATAATAGAACGGCATAATCACTATCACAAGGAATAGTATGTGTAAGTTCTTGCATTCTTTAGACACTGTTAGTCTCCATTTTGCATAAATGACTGACAGTTTGGTGAGATTTGAATCCAGAATACACCTGTAAGGACTGATAGACAAAAAAAGCATGGTAGCACATTCCTTTTCCCGGACTGCTGTCTTTGGGACTGTGAACAGAGCCAGCAGTACAGTCCTGGGTCCAATTCTGAAGTGGGGTATGTGGACCTGAGGAAGCTAACTACCCAGCGGCACTAAGGATGAGACAGGGAACACCAGATCATCTCAGGAGGGCTTCCAGCAGATACCGAAAAGCCACAGTTTATTGAAGAGTCCACTTAAATAGTTCTCCAAGGGCAAGGGCAATAATACCAGAAGGCATCTATTATCATGTATAGAGCTGATATCAAGTAATTCTTTTAATTCAAGAGTCACCTAAACAGTCTCTAGGCACAGGTGCAGCACATTCAGGGCCTAGGTCTGTTTTAATGCAAACTAGGAGACATTCTCCACTGAGGCCATGCCATCTGGCTCAGTTTAGCCCGCATCTGCAAGACAGAGGGGATTCAGGCTCCTGGGAAATGGAGCCGATGTTTGGACCCCAAGAAACTTTATTATCAATAATTTTGGTCCCTAACAGTTCCTATAATCCTAGCATTCAGGAGACTGAGGCAAGACAATCAAGTTTAAGATTGGTTTCTAAGGAAAGTGTTGTAAGGACCGGTGACAGGAGGAGGAGCTGTAATAAGATTGCCATGGCATACTTGGGCAAAGTTGCAAGGTGGTTAGAACATGACATTGAAGTAGACAGTCTGGATTTCAGTCCTGCTCTGTAGCTTAATACCTGTATAACTTGAATTGCTTAACCTCTCCATTCCAGTTTCCCCATGTGAAAATAGACTTAGTCATAACCTAACGTAGTAGGTTGTTGTTATAGGGAGTGAGGTTATGCATGTTAATGACTAGCACAGTATCTGTCAGGTTGTTATATCTCAGTAAACAGCTTCTGGAACATCCACAAATAAGGAGTTGTTGCAAACTACTGTTGTGCCATCTATTAAGACAATCATCTTGTTGGAAAAACAGTTAAGGTATAATCTTGAGTTTGTTAGCAGCAGTAGGCGAGGCAAAGTGAGCGAAGTGACTCACATCTTGTCTTGGTTGGAAGTATCATAAACATCTTCTGCTGGCAATGTGTCATTTAACCCTGCCCCCAGTTAGCAATTATATTTCTCATCAGTAGTAATGATGTTTAAATATTATTACATCATTTTGTTTCCCTTTTCTCTGTGAATCATTGTACAAAGTGGAGGAGTTCCTATTCTGATTTTTGTCAGTTGTGATTCAGTTTTGTCTTCAGAAGTAAGCCACAGAATATCCTCCACTGGCTGACTGAAAGACATGGCATTGGGTTTGCAAAAGGCTCCTTCACTCTGCTTCACTTGGATGAACTTATTCACTGGGTGATGAACACGGCCAGGCAAGTCCCAAGCCTTCCTATGGGGGTGGTACCTTCCTGAATTAGGGAGGAGAGCAGAGCAGAGACAGCAGATGCCTGGAGACAGAGGTCAAGATACAAAGTAGGAGCAGGCCAGCCTTGCTCTGATGCTTCTTTTGGATGCTTGACTTTAAACATCCTTTTGTTTCCTGGAAGGTGGAGAGGGGAGTGCAGGAGAAGTTTCTAGGTGTTGTCATGGCTGAAGGCTTTCCATTGGACCTAAAGGTTTATGGGCGCCCTGGAAAACATGGAGCCTTGTAGTAGAAAGAGTGAGATTGAGAAGTCCTGTGTGGGAGCAAGACAGAGGGGAGGAGGCACGGAGGAAGCAGGTGGAGTCTAAATGCAACCGCAGGCACCCATCATTCCCAGGTGCCCTGCTTTGTGAAGGACTTGTAAATAATCAGAAGTGCCAATTTAAAGAAACAGATGTGTTCTGTTTGTGTCTAAACATTAGAGTCCATAAAAATGTAAATGCCAGCTACAAACAGAATTTTAAAATAGAGTAAAATGTAAGAGAAAGCAGAAATACATTTTTTGTAGTGGAAAATATGTACGAGACATTTATAGATTCCAAAGTGACCAACAAACAGGATAATACTGTATTTTCTTCATGGGGATTATAGTTGTAGTAGAAGAGACACGTAAACTAATGTCAGTAAAATTCTGTCATTATATGGAAATCTGGAGACCAAAAGCACTAGCCAGTTATCTTTAGGAAAACGGGCAGGGTAAAGCAGTTGCCTACAGGGAGGTTTTGATGTAGTTCAAGTGGGAAAGAAAGATTTTCTCTTATAATGAGTCCTTGTCAGCAATTGCTTTTTAGGACTTTAAGAATTTACTTTGTTTCTTTCTAGATATTGGGAAGCAAGTATAGAAGCATTTTCAGGAATTGTTAAAACTGTAACTTATTTTATAGAAGTGTTGAATATCTACCTGACACTAGGTGCTTTTTGTTTAAGGTCATGGGCATTTACCCTGTTCTCACTCATCTTAAGCATGTGTGCTTACAAACAACTCGTTTGTTATAGACTGTTGATCTTTTTATTCCTACCACTTAGAGCTTTGTGGGGACTGGGTAAGGCTGTCTAAGGTGGCAGATGAGGGCCAATTGGAAGGAAATTGAGCAATAATGTGACAATATCAAAGAAGCTGAAGCTGCAGCCCAGTTGCTGCCCTTAGAGCCCCTGCTGTGCTGTGCTGGGCTGGGCTGTGCTGGGCTGGGCTGTGCTGTGCTGTGCTGGGCTGGGCTGGGCTGGGCTGGGCTGCTGGGTTGCTATTGGGGAAGGAGGGAAAACAGTGGCCCCCAAGCCTCCACCATCTGCTTGCCTTTAGTATTTGAACTCCTAATAGAAGTTGGTTTGAAGATACGTATTTTGTGAATTTAATGAAAAACGTTTTAAACAATTTAAAGCATGACATAATGGGAATGTTGGTAATAATTCTGACAGTAATGTAAGGAATATTTTGAATGCAATGGTAAGGCATTCGCTGATAATTGAAATATAATATTAAAGCATTTAGGCATATTTCTTTGGTATGTTTTTATTATGAGATATTGCATGTATAATGCAGAGGGACATGAAATGAATTCGGAAACATGTAACTGTTGGGGAGGATGTCTGGTTGTTTCTGAGGACTTTAGGTTTTACTAGTCCTTTCATATATCATCATTCCCTGGCTTTTTTGCCCCTCCCATGGTTACTTGTACTATTTTTATAATTGCAACTTTGATTAGAATCTTTTGTTGTTGTTCCAAAGTGAACATGAGAGAGAAGGTGGAAAGCCAAGTGATTTTTTTTTTCTAAGATTAATGTATGAGTTGAGGAAGAAAGGAGGAGATAAGAGTTTTCTTGAAGTTGCACATTTTTGGAGGACATTTGTATAATGTGTAGTTAACAATTCAGATGCATGGAAGTGGGAACTGCATTGATGTGGGTGATCTGGTAATGAAAGGGAGTAAAGGGCAGGACGACACACACTGAGCCTGTGCTTCTTGGAGGGTTCCCTGCTGGTGCCCTTGCTGGGGAGAGACCTGAATGTTGTTTCAGAGGAAGCCATCTCCAGAGTGCAGCCATGGGTGCCCACACTCAATTCATTTTGCACTGAACCACCAGTCAAAGTTGGTGATCCCTCAGGGTCTTTTGTCTTGATTTGTTTGCAGTTGTACATCAAATGTAATCTATTTAGTTCTGCTTGAGCATTCTAGCTTTGGATTTAGAGCACAGCCAACTAAATGCTGAAGTTTTGAGCACTGGGTGACTGTATTAAGGTCTTAGCATTTAAACATTAAAAAAAAAACAGTTTTTAAGGTTTGTTCACTTTTATTTTATGTGTGTGTGTGTATGTGTTTCTGTGTGTCTGTGTGTGTCTGTCTTTCTGTCTCTCTGTCTCTCTCTGTATGTGCCCCATGTGTGTACCTGTTGCCTGCCAAGATCAGTAGATGGTACTTAATCCCCTGGAACTGGAGTTACGTTTGATTGTGATCTCCCATGTGGGTGGCTGGGAACTGAACTCAAGTCCACTGCAAGAGTCCCCAATCTATTTTTGGTACAGCATGGTTCATGATCCAATCAGAAAATGATCACAAGTAGTTAAAACCATTACTTACAAAAACTGTTGATTTTGGTAGAAAGATGGAGGAGCTCTCAGAATTAAAAAAAAAAAAAGCCCTTATTTACATTATTTTAGGGGGAAAAAAAGAGAACATCATATTGAATTGAAAAATCAAAGTTCTCAGGCAGTGAAGCACAAAGCAGCTCCAGGCCAGGCCATTCTATTTCTCTTAGGTTTAGGGTCCTGATGGTGACTCTGTGCACCTTTGGATTTAATAAGATAACACACACTGTTTCCCTTCCCGTGGCAGCCACTGTAGTCTGCTTACTAGTAGTTTTTCCTCCTCAATTTTCAACTTGCCTTTTGTCATCATTGCTCATTGATTCATTCTTTCAGCTACTCGTAGTTCAGATTCCCAAGGGAGGACTAGTTAACTAAATTACGTGAACACATTAAGATTCTTCACAGCTGTGAAAACGTTGAACTAGAGTTACTGGTGTACTGGAGTCAGCCTGAACTCATTGTTCAGTGTTACCATGTTGATAGCTTGGCCACCATAGTGGTACTGTTTGCAACAGGGAAATTAGCAGACGGCCCTGTTACTTCTCTTCCCCTTATTGGTTATTAAACCCTGTTGGTACACTACCTGGTAGGTTTATAGATTATAGATAGGCACTACCACCAGTGTGTACTAGTAGTTGGGAAGAGACAAGTGTAACCTTTTTAGAGAATGCTTCTGGTTTATTTTAGCAGAAAAGGGAACATACAATATATGGGGGTGAGTTGGTGATTCAGCAGTGAAAACTTCTTGTTGCTCTTCCGTGTTCAGCTCCTAGCACTCACATTGGGCAGCTCACAACCATAACTTTAGGTCCAGGGGATCTGACATTATCTTTGGCTTCTTTGAGTATGTGTTCACATAAATTAAAAGAAAATTATGTTTACAAAACATGCACATTTATATATATATATTAGAGAAAATTTTGGTGTCAGTAGTTGTGTGTAGCAGTTGTATGTAGGAAAGGGGCTTCAGTTTGGAGTAGATTGTGTATGTGTACACATCAAGGTGTATTTTGGATGCCTACAATGTATTTCAAATATTAATAGGCAATTCAGTTTTATGTAGTCACAATAATGGCAGGATCTTTAACTTCTCAGATGTGGTGAATTATGTAAAGGAAATATCCTAATATTGCAGGTGTCAAGGTCATATGAGTTAACTTTCTCATGTGCCATCAAGGTCAATGCCATGGCCCTTTATATTTTATTTCATATATGGACTTTTTGTACTATTTGCCTGTTTGGAGGGTTCTAGTAGTCTGCCACTCTCTTTTTGGTGCTCTGATGCAAATTTTACAGTATCACACTTGAGGTTATTTGGATGGGATGCACTTCATGAAAGCATCCTGTATTCCATATTTTAATGTAGCTTGCTCTCTGGGCAGCTAGGTATTTGGCATAGGGAAATTTCTGATGCCTCTTGTGATTTTTTTGGATTCTGTGTTTTCTTCTGTTTTTGATTCTGTAGAAAGAAAATTGTAAAGGTAAGGAGTGTTTTGTTTAGGATTATTAAAACTAGTGCCAAGATTATCACTACAGATTAGAGAATCTAGATCAAACTCAGTTCCAAATATAGTAAGGATTTATATTGACTAATGAGTGATGGAGGCGGGGCAGTGTCGGTGGCTAGAAAATGACTAAGTTGAAAATATAACAGGATTCTTCCTGAAGGTAGGCCAGGATGGTCAGCTGTGTAGGTGAGGGGAATCTGTGCCAAACTGAGTTTGCAAACATTCTTTTTACAGTTAGGCTGGGGAGGCTGAGACCAGGATGAAGACCAGGGCCAAGGGTCAAGGCTTCATGGAAGAGGAAGTTCAAAGTCTTGACCTCAGTTTTACAGAAAGCATGCCAGTGGCTTTTGTTATTTTGCTTTGTTCTGTTTTGTATTGTTTTTCTGTATTCTCGATTTTTTTTTTTTTTTTTTTTCGAGACAGGGTTTCTCTGTGTAGCTTTGGAGCCTATCCTGGCACTCACTCTGGAAACCAGGCTGGCCTCGAACTCACAGAGATCCACCTGCCTCTGCCTCCGGAGTGCTGGAATTAAAGGCATGCGCCACCAACGCCTGGCTCAAATTTCTTTAGAAAAAAATATTATAGAGGTAGCAAACTTTGAATCCTTGTATATTTATGTTGCTAAAACAAATTGCCACATGGCTCAAACAGTGCAGATTTATTCTAGAGTTCTAGAAGCCAGAAGCCTGAAAGCCATTTACTGGTCAGTATGGTTAATTCCTTCTGGAACCTCCAGGGGAGACTAGGGTTCCCTTCATCTTCATCTTCATCTTCATCTTCATCTTCTGGGGCTGTTCTCTTCAACCACGACTTCCACTATTGGCCATCTTTCTTCCTGTTATTCTGGATTCTTGTGACCAAGTTGGACCTCCCTGCACAGTTAGAGTTAGTCTCCTCAAGATCTCTAGTTCATCCGTGTGCAGACCCTTTCTCCACAGTGCTTTCATTGGCTCTAGGGATTAAGCTGTGAACCTCAGTTGTTTGATGGGAAAACATTCTTCAACTTATCTCAGCTTGTTGCTTTGTAATATCTAGAAGCATATTTATTTTTCCCATTTGTGTTATAAAATTCCAAGGTAATGATAGTTTTTCTCAGAACTTTGACAATTGTGCCTCATTACCTTCTAGCTGATTAAGTTGCTTGATGCCAGTCTGATTCTCATTCCATAGTGTGTGACTTAACTTCTTCCTTTTTTCTGTCCTTTTTAGATCTTTTGTTGTGGAATAGTATCACTGCCCTAAATGGAGCATAAACTTAATTCATGTCTATCTAGTTCAGGGTACAGTTCCTGGGCACACAAAAAAAGTAACAGTACTGTTAATTTATGCAAAATGGTTTTCAAATTACAGGTCTCTGCCCATTTAAAGAAACAACGACAGCAAGGAAAAAGTAGATAAAAGAGAATAAAAGTTTTATTACAAATATGTGGTTTATTAAAAATGTTTGGAACAGGGGCTCTCAAGATGACTCAGTGGATAAAGGTACTTGCCCTCATCCAGGTTCAACTGGATGACCTAAATTCAATCCCTGGAATCCACATGATGGAAGAAGAGCCCTAATTCTTACAAGTTATTCTCTGGCCCCCACACTGGTGCTGCTGTGATGTATATATCCTCCCCCCCCCAAAAAAAGTATAATACACTTTAATTCCTTTTTAGACGTTCTGTTCCCAGGAGCACTGTCATAATATGTATTTATAGTATGAATCAGGGCCTGGGATTTTCACATTAAAATATGCCAAGATATAGAGTGGACTTGAGAAGTATTTCTTCATAGGTTTATGTTTAAATAATTTGGTCTATGACAACTTTTGTTGAAAGTACTAAGAATGTGGCTAATCTGAAGTGTGAGAGTGGCATGAGAAGTTGCTTGTGTAAAGCCCCTGTTTGCTGGGAGATGGAATGCTGGGTGTAGGCTGCCGTGGCTTCTAGTTGGGATTCAGCCTGAAAGACATGTTTTTCCTCCCAACAAATCTCATCTTTGTTTGAGTATCCGTAGTCCATGTAACCACAGAGAGGCCTTTTCCCATTTGGAAAAAGAAAGAATGCATTTTAAGCGTCCTTTCTTGTGCTTGTTTCACAGTTAAGTAGAGCCCCACCCCCTCCTGTTTCTGTCAGTTGCAGAATGTCTGAGGTAGCACCTGCTACTCTCACATACAATGAAACCTTGGAGTAGATCAGTTTTCTATGAGGACTGAAAAAGCTGTCCCCTTCCAAGGCCAGCCTGATTATCTCAGCAAGGGTAAAGTACTTTTAAAGTTGATACTGTTTTCTATACTTCTTACCTCTCCAGGCATTCACAAGGAAAAGGTAGTCTGCTGTCAGTGTTGTTTTATGGGATTGAATTTGAAATTTAGTAATGTTGTAATGTGTGTTTTTAAAGAATGTAGTTCAAATGGATACTTATTCTTTAAAAGTTTGGGGGGATTTGAGACATAAAATGTCAATTTTTAAAATGCTTCTGAAGATACCATAGTTGTCATTTTTTTTCATAAATTTGTACCAAGAGATATTTCCCCATATACTAGAGTAATAAAAGTTTTACATACTTATACAGGCACAGGGTGTTTTTGTGATCAAAGCTTTGGTCCAAACTCTTTATTCACAATGGAAGTTTTAAATAAGCAATCGAGTGTATGCCATGAGCTCATCAATGGAGACAGAGCAGGAAACACAATTTCAACAGAGTGATCCTTGTGCTACAGGTGGCTACCTCTCAGTGTGAATTAGTAATGTCTGAAAATTCAGCAGTAGAAAAACTAGTATTTCATTTTAGTCTCTCTCTCTCTCTCCCTCTCCCTCTCTCCCTCTCCCTCTCTCTCTCTCTCTCTCTCTCTCTCTCTCTCTCTCTCTCTCTCTCTCTCAAGACAGGGTTTCTCTGTGTAGCTTTGGAGCCTATCCTGGACTTGCTCTGGAGACCAGGCTGACCTCGAACTCACAGAGATCCACCTGCCTCTGCCTCTGGAGTTCTGGGATTAAAGGCGTGCGCCATCAACACCCAGCTTGGAAGGAAATGTTTAGCATCTCTGATAGCACTCCTGGGGCTCAGAGGACTTGACTTTAATTTCTGTGCCCTCACTTTCTTCCCTTCAGTAGAGGTCTGAGTTTATTGTGTCAAAGCTGAGTGTCAGAGTCAGAGGAGAAATGGGATGATATGTGTGTGCCTATATCAGACTTCTCTTCGTGTTAGTTTGTTGTAACATATGTGTTTGATTACTATATAGCATCATTCTATTTACTTACTATTTGCACTTGCACTGAAGGAGAGCTTATTAACATTTTGTATTCTGAGAAATGTGAAAATGTTTTTTGGTTTTTTTCCCAGAGAACTTTAACCAAATGTACACTTCCCATTATTATAATAACTTGTGCTTATTTACTGACCTAAATAAATTCCCAGAGGTAGAATGTGTCTCTTAGTAAGATTTCTGACACATACTATCCAATTACTTTTCAGAATTTATACATTTATATGTTTAGTCTTAGTGTCCTGAACTGCAAATGACTTCTGGCTTTTGTCAGTATTATCAGCACTTTTGCTGTTGTTGAATCTAAGTGGATGCAAAGTGATATTTTAAAACTCTATTTCTGTAATAATTGAGGCTGATCCCCCCCATATTTTAGTTTTTGTTGTAAATTGAGATTGTGTGTCTTTAGATTTATTTTATGTGTCTGAGTGTTTTGCATGCATGTATGTATGTGTGCCATGTGCATGCCTGATGCCCAAGGTGGTCAGAAGAGGGGGTTGGATCTCCTGGAACTGGAGTTACAGATGGTTTTGTGTGCAGCATGAGTGCAGCATGTGTGTTCTGGGAACCAAACCTAGGTCCTTTGCAAGAGCAACATGCTTCTGGGCCATCTCTCTAACCACATAAGTTTAGATTTTATTTTTGTTAGAGCTGTGCACCAATGTAACAGTGTACCAGTGTATAATATTCCCTTTGGAAACAATTGACTTGCCTTCTCAGTTGGAATGACCACTCTGCATCACCTAGACTGATTTCATTCTCTGTTTACTTCCCTGTGCTAAGTGATATGCCATAATACTGCTGCTTCCCACTTCTTCAGTTTCCAGTGTTAGCTTTGTTTTCCTACTCTGGTGAGTGCCCTGGACTCACCTCTGCCACACACGGCCCTTCATTCTTCCCTATCTTTAACTTCACTCCCACCTATGTCTCCCCATGAATTCCTGTTTCCAAGGTGCATTAGTCAGTTGTCCTATCACTGAGAAAATGCCGCTGATAAACAACTTCAAAGGGACATTTATTTTGGCTTACCGTTTTTTAAATCTCAGTTTGTGATTGGTTCGATGGCTACACTGTTGTTGACTTATGGCAACATCATGGTTGAAGGATATGTTAGAGCAAAGAGAGAAAGAGCAAGAAGAAGGGTCCTGGGACAAGATAGACAATTTAAAAGCATGTGCAGTGGCCTATGAGTAGGCCCCACCTCCTAAAAACAATGAGTTCACATTGAGCTGTGAACTCATCAGAACTAATCTTTGGGTGAGGTTAATGTCCTCCTGATCCATTCACTTCTTAGTGGTTCACTCAACCAGGAACCAAGCTTTCACACGTGTTTGAAGTACAATTCATATTAAAACCATAGTGATTGACCTTTAGGGGAGGGGTTTCAAGAGTCCTTAAGTTGTCATAGCAATAGGATTTTAGGGGAAAATGGATATGTATGTTCTATCTGTCATCTTTTTTGTGTGTGTGCTTTGAATTGTTTTTGTGAAATAGTGGTTAAAGTTGAGGATTATACAATTAGGATTGTCTGGTTTTGATTTTGAGCTTTTAATTTTTACTGGCTTCGTGGCATTGGGCAATCTGTTTGATATTGCTAAGCCTCATGTATGATTGCTTATGATTGGCACAGGGTTAATAATGATACTTGTCTTATAGTGCTGTGAGAATTTGTAGCAAGGCCTGTTAAAGAGCTCCACGCAGTGTCTTGCTATCTGCTAGCACTCAAAGCACAGCTATAGCTGCTGTCTTACTGTTGCTCTTGTGAATTTCTTGTTCTTGATGCTTGCCCAGGCTCTTTATTTAAACAATGTTGTCTTTTATCCTTGATTGTCAAACCTTTTACACAATCTATCTATCTGTCTATCATGTATCCACCTATCTGTTCCTGTGATGAAACAGATCAAAACCAGTTTGTGGATGACAGTGTTTATTTCCATGTCACTGTTTGTGTCACTGAGGGAAGTAAGGGCAGGAACTGAAGTAGAGACCACAGGAGAAGTGCTGCTTACTGGCTTGCTCTCTGGCTAGTTCAGCTTGCTCTTTTATACAACCCAGGCCCAGAGGTAAAATTTCCTACAATGGCTGGCCCCTCCCATACCAATCATTAATTAAGAAAATGCCCACAGATAGCAAACTGATCAGCTGGAGACTATTTCTCAATTGAGAGCCCCTCTTCAGGGTATCTCTAATTTATGTCAAATTAACAAAACAAAATACCAAGTCAGCATAGTCCTCTAGTTGTTTTTGGGTCAGAATGTTTTATCACAGCAATAGATAACTTACACATTTTATTTTTAAGCAAACATAAAATAATGTTCTCTATGGCTCTTCGTAACCGTAGTGCTACTGGTCCTTTCTCTCCCTCTCCCCCTGCCTTGCCTTGGCTCGATGCTTACTTCCCAGTGAAATCCTTCCCCCCTTTTATCTGAAAACTTAAGAGCTTTCCATTTCAGTTTCTATTCCTATTTCTATGAAATTTTAAATTTAGAGTTGATTTTTAAGTGCTGTATTAGTTACTTTTCCTTGTCACTGTGGGCAAATACACCTAACACAAACAGTGTGAGGAGAGACATGTTTATTTTGGCTTTTGGGTTCTAGGGAATGGCTAGGAAGGCAGGGTGGCAGGAACATGTCGCAGGGCCTACACAAATGGTGCTAAACCAGCAAGCAGAGAGAGGGGCTATGCTGGGCTCTGTTGTCATCTGCCAGTCAAGGTTTTGTATCCTAAAGGGTCTAGTTTCCCAAAACAGTACCACCACCTCAAGACCAGATACTGAAACATGGAGGGGGTGGGGTGGGGGGCATCTCATTGAAATTAAGACCACAGCAGGGTCGTAGATTTGTGATCTTGTGACGTGTTTGCTTTGAGTTTATACATAGTATTTAAGTGATAGAATGGTTAGTATTCTAAAACTGCACCTAACTCATTTTGATTTTATTACTTTTTCATTGTAGGCAATATTGCTTTTATGTTTTATTAGTCTTATGACTAACTTTATTATTCTCAGGATAACAGCCCATCTAAATTTGATCTCTCCACAGATACGGACCAGGATGTAGCACTCAAACTTGCTCAGGAACGAGCTGAAATAGTTGCTAAATATGACAGAGTAAGTATCTATATTTATTCTTTGAGTAGGTTTTTATTAAAAAATCCATATAAATAGAAAAGGGCTTGCTTTTTGGACAGCTGAAATAACAAGGAGTTTGTTTCCTTTGTGAGAACATTGAGTTCAACTCCTTTTTCCTCTGTTTCTGTGAATTCTCTCTCTCCTTTTTGCCTTCCTTCCCTTTAGCTGTTTTCCCAGACTTGTCTGGCCAGCTGGCCGGCCACTATACTTATACACTGGCTGTTTCCTCATGCAGTTCTTGTCTCCTGTCCTCTGGAGACCCCACTGCCCACTCCTTTCACATCTCAGACCCGTCCTTCTTGAATGCCTGTCACCCGCTGGCACTCTCTGTTTCATCCTAACACTACTTACATCAGTGTGAGATATATTTTGCTTGTTGTCTGCTCTTCCTTTTATACTCTGTGGGGTCAGGGTTTATTTTGTTTGATTTATTCCTGTAAGCTAAATACCTGGAACAATTTTTTACTTATGGCAGCTATTAAATACTTGAGAGAGTGGATATGTACAATTAAATTTTCTTATAGAATAGTTTTTATATGTACTCTATGAATTTGTTGTGAATCTCAGATTCTTGTATTTATGTTTCCTATAAATTTAAACTAGCACTTGACCTGATTGTCAGAATGAAATCTATTTTTTCATTTTCTGATATATTTTAATTCTTTGAGAATTTCATACATGTATACAATGTGTTTTTATCATATTCATTCCTATTCCTCTAACTTCTCCCACTCAGCACCTCTTATTCCTATGCCCAACTTCCTTCCTTCCTTCCTTCCTTCCTTCCTTCCTTCCTTCCTTCCTTCCTTCCTTCCTTCCCTCCCTCCCTCCCTCACCGAATCCAATTTGTGTTGCCCATATACACATGGCTGTGCACCCATCTAGTGGAACATGCTCAGCCTACCAGGGACCACACCTCTTAGGAAACTGGCTCTTTCTTTCCTGGCATCTGTCACCTGTCAGTAGCTCCTTAGCTCAGGATGGAGGCTTGTGATCCACTCCCTCTCCATGCTGGAATGTTGATTGGCTGAATGTTATGCAGACAGCCACAACTGCTGTGGACTCTTGAGTACACTTTTTTATCCTGTTCCTCCTTGACCTCTGGCTCTAACAGCCTTTTGGCCCCTTCTTCCGCAATGTTCATGTACCTTGGAGGAGAACAGGTGTGATATAGATAGCTGATTGACGCTTGAGCATCCCTCAAACACTTACCGGCTGCATTTTGACCAATAATGAGTTTGTGCATTGGTAGCTGAACAGAAGGAAGCTTCTCTGATGAGAACTGAAGCTGCACTCATCTGTGGGTATAGAGAGATATGGATGTAGAAGGCAGTTTGATACTGTGTCTTTTAGTAAAGTAATGGTATTAGGTTTACCCCTGGGGCACATGAACTGCCCCAGCTGTGGGTCTTAGTCAGATTTGCTTTATCAGACATGTGTTTCTTTCTGTGAAGTGGGCCTGAAATACAATTAGAAAGTAGTTGATCACCCTTGTCTTGATTATCTTAATTGGCCAACTTGACACAGTCCAGAATTACCGGCGAGAAGCCTTAATTGAGGAATGGTATAATCAGGTTCAGGTTGGTCTGTGAGGGATTATTCAATTGTTAATTGATATAGGAGTGTCCATCCCATTGTGGGTGGTACCATTCCTCAGGTGGTGGTCCTAGGCCATATAAAAATAGTTAAACCAGAAATCGAGTCAGTAGCCAGCTTTCTTTCATAATTCATGCCTTGAGTTCCTACCCTCACCCACCTTCAGTGATGCTTGTGTCCTGCAGATGTAAGCTAGGACTTCCCATAACACTCCTGCCACTATTGCATTCATGGGCACATATTGCCAGGCTGGTCGTCATTGTAGCTTTCAGAGTTACAGCTGGATCGGACTGCTGATCTCATTTCCTTCTCTAGCCTACATAGCACTTCCTGTTTCTAAGAAAGCTAGCCAACAGGGAGATGTTTATAAAACAGCAGATTTCTTTATGGCCCTTATAGACATCCTGAGTGTTGGTTGTCCCCTCCTCTCTGTTTTACCCTCCTATCCCCTTTCCCACTTAAACCTTCCTCCTCCCCTTTCTCCTTTTGTATCACCTTATCATGAATCTTTCTTGGTTTCGATGTAAAAGATTATCAACAATTTGTTATCAATAATTTCTCCTTATTTGTCTCTTTTAATGGATCATAACATTTATTTGTAGGTGCCATGTTCTACATCTGCATCACTTGAACTTGTGTATCTTCTTTTTAATATATATTTTGTGAGGTTAATAGGAACATGAAATTATAAATAACTGCCTGGCCTGTGCCCTTCCTTCAGGGAAGCACTCAGGCCGTATTCAGTCTTGTTCCCAGAGTTCCCAATGCATTGGCTAGTTGTCATTATCATCCATGAAAAACCTAGATAACTAGTTAACTTTGTAGCTAATGTAGAATAAGCAAGTAGTACTGTTTATTCATACCTGCAGTCACCTCTCCCCACTACCCATCTGCTCACCCATATGTAGTTATCCCAAGGTAGAACCTGGGAACACTTTTCATAATCTAGGAGCAGACATTTTAAAATACACCTAAAGGGAAGTGTCTACAAGTCTAAAATTTGAATACATTGTATTTGGGGGTCCTAAAATCATCACTATGAGTAAGTGATACCAAGAGTATTTAGAATGGTGAACTGAGGAAAGAATTGTGGGAACACCAGCAGTTAAGAGTTACCTATGAAAGCAATCATCAGAGAGTTGGGGTGCATGAAGAGAACTGCAAGGGATCAGCAGGGGACAGTGCTATGCAAGTGGGGAGGATAGAGAGCACAAGAGCCATTGCCAAGTAGTCCTTAAATGTTCAGTACTGCAGACAAGTCGGCCTCTCTCTCTCTCTCTCTCTCTCTCTCTCTCTCTCTCTCTCTCTTCCCTCCTTCCCTCCTCCTCCTCTTCCTCCTCCCCCTCCTCCTTCTTCTTCCTCCTCCTCCTCCTCTTCCCCCCTCCTCCTCCTTCTTCCTTCCTTTCTTGTTGTTTGGAGAGAGGGTCTTGCTATGAGGTTCTACCCAGCCTGACTGGAACTCACTGTGTAGAGCAGGCTGGCCTTGAACTCATAGAGACCCACTTGCCTATACCTACTGTGTGCTGGGATTAAATGCATGTCCTACCACACCCATTTGGGAGTCATTTTTTATTTTAGCAATAAGTGGGTTCAGGGCCGGTGTAATTGGGAACAAAGCAGTGAAAAAACACAATGTACATTGCCTTCTGTGAGAGGGTTGTTGAAAGGTCTGTTCTAGATAATTCACTTTAAAACTTAAGGTTTGTCAGTTTCTCTTGCAGTAGCTTTTGTGTCCTCAATGACTCCTCTCAGGATATATTTTGATGAAAAAGCAGCTATGTTAGCTCTTGCTGACACAGTACCTTCCATAGCTAATAACTAAGGAACAGTGATTACATGGCCAAAAATAGTTTAGTTAAAGAATACTCATGTTTGATATGTCTCAGTAACATACTTGGTATTATAAATTCCAAATAACTCCTCTTGTCATCTTTTGTTTTAGGGACGAGAAGGTGCAGAAATTGAGCCTTGGGAAGACGCTGATTATCTTGTTTACAAAGTCACTGATAGATTTGGCTTTTTACAGTAAGTCACACAGGTTGAAAGCTGTTGTTTTTCAGTTACAATCTTTTCTATGGTTATCTGTTATTAAATTTAGAATTTTTCTAAGACTCCAGGAGTGCTCTAGTATACCTTTTGGTTCCTATCATTTTTTACTACTGTGGCTAAAATTGAGCTATAGTTAAGAATATAACCTTTATATCTTTTGTGTTTTGTAAAGAGCACAGTAAATGTGTAAAATGAGTTGTATTAATAATTTAGCAGAGTTAATACACATGGATAACATTTTATATTCTTAAAATAATTATAAAACATTTAATTCTATAAAGATGAATTTTTAAAACAAGTAGCAATTAGAAAATGAGTATTGCCTAAAAATGAACAGTGAAAAAAATGTCATTGATCTTCCTTATAGTTGTAAATGTAATCATGATATTGCTTCTCAAAATTAACTCTATTTATCCTGACTATGGTCTATAAAGACGAGAGAGAGGACTAGACTACTATAAAGTAATTCAGTTACAGGATTTTGACTGCTAAAAATATCCTGCAAACTGATGTCAATCTGCTTGTTTAGGTCCTAGTGTTAGGTAAATTGGTGTGTCTGTTAGCAGTGTGTATTCTTTTTGTCTGTCAGCTGGCTTCTCATCAGTGAATGATTTTATATTTCATCTAGAGAAAAGAATAAAAATTACCTTATATATTATATGTTGAGGCTTTGAAGAAATCAAGTGTAGGAATATTTCATAAAGCTCTTATTATGCTTAGAGATGGTACCTATCCAAATTTTTCTCCTGGGTAGTTATAATCTGAAGACTTTGAGCTTCAATAGGCAAGAGAGTAGTGCTTACAATGGAATTTCTCTCCTCAACCCCCTGCCACATTGTTTTTATCTCTCCCCCTTTTTTTCTTCCACTTCCCTTTTCTCCTACCTTTCCTCATCACTATCAAACATAGCCACAACTCTGATGGGAAGCCATTGTACATTTATGTGAGTCAAGTGCAGAACTGGGATGTGATCAAATTTTGAAGTACAATTTGTTCATGAAGACTCTTAAGCTCAGTGGGTCACAGATTTGTCTGCATATTAGAATCAATTGAAAAAAGATTTCTGGATTCTGTACTAGATTTTGATTCAGAAGATGGGATGTAATCAGTTCATTTTGACCATTCCATCCATATGGTAATGTGTTTTTTAGAATTATAGTATAGTTCAGATAGCATCTGAAAAATCCATGTATTCCAAGAGGGTCTGTTAATTACCTAAATTTTCTTTCTTGCCAGTTGAAACAAATTTAAGTGTTATAAACAAATATGTTCTTGCCCAACAGCCTAACTTACATTTGTCAGTTGGAAAGTTGTAGTCGGATTATTTATTTATTTATTTTTGTTTTTTCCCTGTTTGTTTTTATTTTATTTTTTTAACTTTGGGCTGAGGTGGAGTCATTTGTGGTGGGGAAAATGTCAACTGATAAGTTACCTTATAGTATTAGTTACTGCTCATTGAGCACTTTGTGTGTCTAGCAGGGTTCTAAATATTTATTCCTTCAAAACATCTTTGGGGTGAGTTCTTTTTCTCTAGTTTTTAGATGGTTCAAAGAGCTCAAATAAATTGCCTCAGGTTTATTGACAGTGTCAGCTCCTAGGATGGGGGTCTAGGATAGGTTTCACTCCAGAGCCATGTTCTGAATTGCTGCAGAGTACTGCCTTGTTTTGATTTAGTGAGAGAAATACAGGGTAAGTGCTTTGAGATACCTACAGAGGAGACCAAAATGGCTACTTCCATAGACATACCTACTAAGATAACAAAGGTCACCATATTTTTTTAAAATGAGACTGATTGGTATTGGTACTCATGATGTTGCTCGTTAAAAACATAAACAAAAACAAACAAACAAACCCCAGCCTGCTTTATGCTGTAGTCTCCAAACAGAAGCCCAAATGAAAACGATGAGGCAGAAGAGTGGATTCCAGTGTGACATTAGGCTTTATCAGTTGACTTTTGTGACAGGGCCTATTGTCAGCAAAGCACTTCCCCCAGCGTTTGCTGTGGGTGGCTTTTATTGCTTGCCCCACAGTAAGATGGGACTTTATCTATCGGACTGTTGGATAATGTTTTTGCTGTAAGCATCCAGATATTACTTTGTCTCACACCTGATTAAAAGAGCACCTCTCCTGTCTTAAGCTATGTGTAAATCTTGATTGCTGCTGCAATTGAAATTAGATTTTAAATTCATTGTCAATACAATAGAAAGAACAACCTCCGAGCCTTCTCTGGATATTGTTGAGTTCATATCTAGATATAGCTTTAGAAACTTAAAGTCTTTGTTATGACATATAAAGGAGTAACAATAATTAACACAGTATAGATTGACTTGGTTTGATAATAGCATTCACAGTACGTACAAATGTAATTGGCAAGCCAGCCTGTGGTGGAGTTAGAGCTGCAGAGTGGACAAGTTGACCTTGCTTAAGTGGTTGTAGAACTTTAAATGTTTTCATCAGAACTAGCTACCACAGCTCTGCTGGACAAAGAATGCTTGGTATTTGGATAATGATAAATAATGCTTTTAGGTCACAAGTTTTTAATAGGAGAAAGAATTAAAAGGAAGCTGAACCAAAAATAGAGGAGATCAAATTAACACTGAGCATCAGATGCTCAACTACTTACTCAAATTTGTATATTTATAAAATGTAGTGGACTGTCCATAATTTCCCATGCTTTTATAGATCCGCAGGAGCTTACTACTCTGTAGTAAAGATGCTCTTGTTATCAAGATTATCCATTTTGATTAGAAAGGTTTGAGAACTCTTTTATCAGTCTTACATATAGTCAATATATTCCACCTGATTTTAACTATTTTAACAAATTAGGTTTCCAAGTGAATGTTTATTCACATTTACAGAAATATTCCTGTGAATTGTTGAGAAACGACACACACTTACTTAATAATACATTTAAAACCTAATCCAGATGAAAAACATGCCAGCTCAAGTGTTTGTCTTTCTTCTGATGACTGCTGTATTTACTTACTGTTTATATGGAAGGGCTGAGTGTTGTCTCTGGGCAGTCAGTCCTCAGGTGTCTGCAGGGCCTAGTCTCTAAAGCAGTGGTTTTTAACTAGTAGGTTGTGACTACTACAGGGGTGTGAATATTAGGAATCCTATATTTGCATTACAATTAATAATAGTAGCAAAATTACAGTTATGAAGTAGTAATGATGTAATTTTATGATTGGGGGCTCACCTCAATAAGAGAAACTGTTTTAAAGGGTTGCAGCATTAGGAAGGTTGAGATCCTAATCCTACCTGTCCCTTGCTCTAACGCAAGGGACAGGTAGTAGTTATGTGTTACCAAGAGCCAGGTACTAAGTGCTTTTGGATTTGTAGACCATGTGACCTTGTCATGACTCAGTTCTGCTGCTGTAGTGTGAAAATGACCCCAGACAGTGTCTAAATGAGTAAGAATGACAGTGCCCCCATAAAAACAAAAACAAACAAACAAACAAAAAAACTTTATTTACAAAAATAGACAGCAAGATTTGACCTGTGTGGACTGTGGTTTGCTGACCTGAAGGAATACTCATCTGTATATTCCAGACTGTGCTCTTTCATCTTTTCTACTTGAAGGTGACTTAGGTAGCAAGATACAGATTATTGGAGCCTGTGTGGTGGTGCATGCATTTAATCCCAGAACTTGAGAGACAGAGGCAGGCCAACCTGATCTACAGAGTGAGCTTGAGGTCAGCCAGGATTAAACAGAGAAACTTGTCTTGAAAAGGAAGGAAGGAAGGAAGGAAGGAAGGAAGGAAGGAAGGAAGGAAGGAAGGAAGGAAGGAAGGAAGGAAGAGGCGAGGGAAGGAGGGGGAGAGGGTTGGAGAGAGGAGGGAAGGGAGAAAAGAAGAAGATACAGATTTTTGGTTTAAGCAAACATGACTTATGGTACACATCTGTTTAGCACATTCACTGACTACCTTGACCCCCCCAGTGAATGTTCTGGAAACACATGGGGCTCTTAGTGAGGCACGTCTTCTATTCACAGGTGGCTGTGAGCCTCAGCATATGCCAGCCCATAGACTTGAGGAGGGCAAGGTCTGTGAACACAACAGGTTCCACATGGAAAGTTTTATGTGTAAGATATGAGGACCCAAACTTGCTGTCTCCATATTAGAGCTGAAGACTATATTCAGTCTTTAGAATTTCTGTTTTTCTGAGAGCTATTTCCTTAGCCCATGCCCTGCTTTGTACATTCTGGCAATAGCTGAAGGTTATTTAAGTGCTCTGAATTATGCTGAATCAAATATTTCTGTGTTAGGCTAAATGACTTATTGAAAATGGTTATTTTCTTATCTATGAAAAGAGGGATTTGGGTTTTCTCTTTAAATTCTCTTTTGGCTTTTATACCATTTTTGTCTGTTTCATTGCTATGGCTAAATGGTTCATCTAAGGACTTTTCAGAGAAGCAAAGAATGACATAGAAAATGCTAGCTCTTGAATAATAATCTGTCATGTTCTTAAAAGTCATGCCACTTGATCTCAAGAGGAAACAGAAGGAAGAATATGCATGTGTTGTTGCCAAAACATCCATGCTATTGAGAAAGTTGCTGAAATTAGCTTTGTTTATATGAAAAACTTTATTACTGACAGTTAATATAAGACTCTCAGGATATTTTAGCATTAGAGGTGATAGCATACATGAACCAGAGAAATGTTTTTTTTCTTTTTTTTTTTTTTAAAGATTTATTTGTTATGTATACAATGTTCTGCCTGCATGTATGCCTGCATGACAGAAGAGGGCACCAGATCTCATTATAGATAGTTGTGAGCCACCATGTGGTTGCTGGGAATTGAACTCATGACCTCTGGAAGAATAGCCAGTGCTTTTAAACTACTGAGCCATATCTTCAGCCTGGTTTTGTTCTTTTGTATATTAAAAATGTTCTGTTGAAGCTGGGCAGTGGTGGCAAATACCTTTATCCCAGGATTCAGAAGGCAGAGGCAGGCTGATCTCCATGAGTTTGAGGCCAGCTTGGTCTACAAAGCTACAGAGAGAAACCCTGTCTCAGGGAAAAAAAAAAAAAAAGAAAAAAAAAGTTCTGTTGAAGTTTTGACAGTAAAGCTTAATTTTACAGACTAAAAGTGGAAGTTTTCTTTTAATTTACAAGTCCATTTGAATTGAAGCCAGTTGTTCTTTTTCTTGTCCTTTTTTTTTTTTTTTAATATTGGTAATTAAACCTAGGATCCCACTCTTGCCAGGCACATACCAGACCCTACCCCTGAATTACATCTTCAGCCTTCATGTGTATTTGTATGGTGTGCATGAGTGTGTGCACACACACTCAGGACATGTATGGGTTCATGTGTATAGATGTTTTTGTATGTAGAGGCCAGAGGTCAACCTTGGGTGTTTCTCAGAAGCCATCAAACTGAATTTTTTGGGGGGGGTATAGGTTTCTCATTGTACCTTAGGGCTTGCCAACTAGACTAGGCCGGCTGGCCACCACACCTCAGAAATCTGCCTCTGCCTCCCTAGTGAATGCCACCATGCTGCGCATGGTGCTCACCTGATCGTTTGTGTGTTTATAAGGATTGAGCTCAGGTACTCGTGCTTGCATAGCAAGCACTTTACAAACTGAACCATCTTTTCTGGTCCCACAATCCTCATTTTACTATTTTATTTTGAGATGGGCACTAAGTTGCCCAGGCAGGCTTTGAACTCACCAAAACCCAGGAAGGTGTTGAATTTGATATTTTTCTTCTACTTGGCCTCTTGATTAGCTAGTGTTTCAGTCCTTTTCCTCCAGGCCTGGCTCCATTTTTTTCTTCATGCAAAAATTTAAACAGTGGTTTATTTTAGGTAGTAGTTGGATCCAAGAGTGAAAGTGACAGTCTAGGGCACAGGCTGGCAGACTGACCTATGTATCAAGGCCAAAGCTAGTTTACCACTTGGTTCTGTAGCAGCTCTGTAGAGCTTAGTTTCCCATCGTCTGTGAGTGCTATATACATACATACTACTACACTAGAGTCCAAGTAGTTGTGAGAAAGAGTAAATCTTTTTAGGCTTTGTGAATCACATACTATTTACTGTGACTGGAGTTGCTGACCCCTGGTCTAGGGCAGTGTTCACCAGCAGAATTTTTTTTTACCATGATAGAGATGTTCAGCGTGGCGGCCACTAGATAGCTACATGACTTTTATGTAGTCAGATTGTGGCTAGTGAGACTTACTTCAAATTGCTCACTGTAGGATAGTCATTACTGTGTTTAAAGATGAGGGATGTTGTTATTATAGACCAGTCATTTTCTTTTGAATTTGGTGGAATGGAAACATGAAACGCATCTCTTATAGTGACATATTACATATGATACATGCCTGTAGGATATACTTAGTAAAAATCTGCTCTGATTTCAACCATTTCATTTATGTTGTTATTCTCTACAGTGAGGAAGAGCTCCCATATCACAATGCAACTGCTGACCGGGTAAGTGTGGTTCTTTGTTTATTTGTAGTCATTGATGAATTGCCTCTAGAGGAACAGAATCTTTTTGTGATTTTTGAGTGCTGTATTGTATGTAGCTGGCATTGTTAGAATTTGTATTGCTCTTAAGAAAGGAATTAAAATTGCTCATCCCCAGCTTGACCATTCTACCTGTAGGAAACACTTCTCTGTGTCAGGAATTCCCATCCACCCATCCATCCACCCAACCACTCACCAACCCAACCATCCATCTTGTGTGTGTGTGTGTGTGTGTGTGTGTGTGTGTGTGTGTGTGTGTGTGTGCGCGCGCGCGTGCGCGCGTGCACGGGAGAGGGGCAGTTGTTTGCGTTTTCTCTGTCTCATTTTTGTTAGTTCTTTGAAAAGTACACACAGTGTATTTTTGTCTCCTCCTTCCATACCCATTCAACTTTGTGTCCTTTGTTTTTAAACCCATCAAGTACAATTTGTGCTGCCCAGATACTCTTGAATGGGTGGCCTTCACTGAAGAGGGGTCAACCCTTAAAGAAAATTGACTCTTCCTCTCCCAACCACTACCAGCTGCCAATAGCTTCTTAACTAGGGATGTGGCTTCTGCTTACCTCCCTTCTCCATTCTGAAAATTTGTCAGGCTTGAGTCTGTGCAGATCTTATGCATGCTGTCACAGCTGTTGTGAGCTCATATATACGACAATTGCTCTGCAGTGCCCAGAAAACAGTTTCCTTGTAATATCTACTGGCTCTGTCTCTGAGCCTAGGAGGAGAGGATGTGGTGTAGATGTCCCCTTGTGGACTGAGCATTTCACAGTCCCTTATTCTCCACACCTGAACAGTTGTGAGTCTGTGTTAATCACCATCCTCTGTTAAAAGAAGCTTCTCTGATGAGATTTGGCAGTTAGACTCATTTATGGATGTGACAGTAAGTTGTTAGGAGTAAGGCATCCCAAGTGATCATTTTGTACCCTCTGGATAGTAAAGTAAAGCACCATTCTAGACCAGTAGGTCCATAGAAAGTAACTGTCCATGAGTTTTTAATCCAACTTCCCACAAGTAATGACTAGAACATTTCTTATTGTCAGTTAACTAAAGCCGAACGAAATGTGGGATCAGAACTAGATTGATAACAGATAGTTTATTAAGAAAGTACTCTCGAAATGGAGCCAGTGACCAGGTTTACACTGGATGCCTGCTCGTTCACCCAGCCAGCCGGGAGAGTGAAAAAGAGAGGGCTGAATGTATGCCTCTCTGATAGTTAAACCCCTGTTATATCACTGTGATCACGCCCGAGTGGTCAGCGGCACCTATGTCAGCCCCAAGCAGCTTGGCATTTCTCCCTACAATTCCTCTTTTAGTCTAAAGAGGATTTAAACTTGACTGTAAATTATCCATAATTCACAATCATAAAAATGAATTATAAGAAGTTATAATAATCTACTAATATCACATCTTAACTATGTCTATTCCAACTAAACCTTAAAATCATCTGAAAGAGATGTTCAAGCTTGAACACCTCCTTCCAAACCCAACCTTAAATAATAGGAAACTAGCCCTAACTAGGTGTCAACAGTAGGGAAAGGGGGCGTAGTATTCTCCAAGTTACTTCCTGCTTTAACTTCTGACATTTTAAGGATTAGACAAGTAACATACATAGTAAGTCTGTCAGCTCTTCTTAAAACATTTCTCCACTCTACTTAGCAAGGAGCTGTTTCTGCACCTTGGTATACATTGGAAGTAGTAGGGATCAGAAGTTTTAATTGCTCAGAATCTCCTTATGCCTCCATTTCTCTTCCAAAATGAATTGTAGAATGAAAGTGAGGTGTTTTGTTTGTGTGTATTCTACTGGGGAAGGGGGCTGAGCTTCAGACAATGCAGGTAAAATTACAATTATAATTTGAAAAATATTTTAGGAAAATATTCTAAGATCAAATTTTTCTGAAAAGTAAAACTGTAGAAAAGCCATAAATTTAAACAGAATTGTTATTTTGCGTATATAAAGAACACTTGTGACCACCTCCTGCAGGTGAAAGATTGCCAGATTCTCTGGCAGCATCATAGCCTAGACGCTTTGACAGGGAACTTTCAACAGCTACATCACCAAGTAATGTGTGTCTTGCCCTGGACTGACTACCACTTAGAGTCCCAGGCCTGAGGAAAGCTTCACCACCCTCACCACCGTCGCCTGTGAGAAGCCCTCTGTCCAGTGACTAGAGCTGTCATTGGAGACAGGAGATGGGAGGCGATTGGTGAGACTCAGGTCTTTAGTACAGCAGAAATAATGTGTAGGCTGGTGGTCAAGAAAGCAGTCTGTAGATCAAGAGTACATGAGAGGCTGAGGCAGTGATGGTGAAGTCTGCCCTAGGGGGAACTTTGTATCAGACTGTTTGAAGTGGTAACCTATGGATTTGCCTCTGCCTCCTGACAGTCCCTTTGTGTGTAGTGCCCTGCTTTCCTAATCATCTGACTCACTGATACCACCACAGAACCTCCTCTGCTCTCCTCCATGTTCCTCAGCTCAAATTTTATTGTAGCCATTACAGATTGTCTCTAACTAAACAATAGTTTCCCTCCTCCCTCCTCCTCCCTCCCTCCTCCTCCCTCCCTCCCTCCGCCTCACGAAAGCCATATTTTTAGGTTTTGAATATTTTCCTTGGCCTAGCAGTATTGGTCCTCAGATCTGCCTTGTAGACAAATGTGCCCATCACAGTATGCAGGTGCTGCTTCTTCCAAACTCCTTGTTGTCTGTCCTTGACTTCTCTCAGACGCCTGTCTCATCTCTAAACCAATGCTGTGAGCTCTGCCATCTAGGTCTGTCAGAATTTGTTGACTTCATCTCTGCTTCTGCTACTCAGGTCCACTATAACTTTTCTTTTGGAGCTTCTTGTCTTCCTACTTCAGTCCTTGCCCCTTTCTCTCATAGTCTTATCTCTTCACACAATTGGAACGATCCTGTTAAGATGAGTTAAAAGCTTGTTACTTTCTGATCAGAACCTCATCGTACCTTCCCTGTACATCTATAATCGAGCACAGTGCTAAGAATGATCCTTAAGGTGTTACAGGACCTCACTCTTTGCCCTTGTGCTACCTTCTTTCATTCAGCTGCTGGCTCCCTAGTGTCTTGAATGTGTGGGTGGGGGGTGCTTTCTCACCGGCTTCTTCCTCTTGTGGGCTGTTTCACTGTCCTCATAGTAGCTTCAAGGCTCGGCCTTTTAAGTGCCTTCAAGAATTTACTCTAATGTCATTTACAAAATATGACTGTTCATGGTCATCTAATCTAAAACTGGGAACTTCTTTCTCCCCCTGATGTTAATTATCTTCTTTGTTTTTTCTGTATGGTACATGACACAATTTATGTGTTAGATATTTTGAAAATTTACTTTGTTTCTCATACTGGGTTGTAATCTATATGAGTCACACACCACCTTTATAACATTAACTATATTGACTTAAAAGCTGCCGGTGAGTCTTCAGATGTTGCAGTGTCTTGAACTTGAAAGATTAGGGCGAAAAGAATTGAAGTCATTGTTTTTAAACAAAGGCTAGGTAGATTTGGCAAAATAACAATACATTAATCCAGTATAGACTTCTCTTTCCAACTCCTCCTTCACTATTTGTAATTTTTGGTCAAGAAATCTTAAGAGTTCAAGCCAGTAATTAGATAAGTCAAGAAATGTGCCAATAAAGAAGAAATGTAAGGAAAATTAGTGGAGGGTACATACTTAAAATTAAGTTTGTTTAATTTTTTATAAGACTGAGCTGTATAATAAGACTCTTACCCAATACAAGTATGTATCTAACTAATTAACTTCCCATTTAAAGTCTTAATAGGGAATCACTAAAAAGCAATATGTGTATGGCTTAATAATTTATTTAAAATTTCAAGCATGGTGGCGCACGCCTTTAATCTCAGCACGCAGGAGGCTGAGACAGGTAGAGCTCTTTAGTTTGAGACTAGCCTGGTTTTCATAGAGAGTTCCAGGCCACCAGGGGTACACTGTGAAATCCTCCCTACTATTTTTTCAAAAACTATTAAAATATCTATACATTTACTTGTCAGCCCTGTCCTGGGGTAAGAGGGTTCTGAGGTAGTTTGTTGAGGTAGTTTCTGCCTTAGAGCCCTTTTACACAGTGCACTTGTTTATCTTATGAACTTCTTTGATGTTTTCTGCATTTATTTGTTGTGAATACACCCGTGCCTGTATGCATGCTTATATATGTGTGCATACACATTTGTGTGTGTAGTCACAGCACACATGTGGAAGTTGGTTCTTTCCTTCCACCAGGTGGATACTGGGAATACAACTCAGGTTGTCAGGCTTGGCAGCAGGTGGCTCTGACTCTTCCTGTTATTTCACCAGGCCCATGGCCTACTATATATGTATATATATATTATAACATAACATATAATATAGTAATCAATATATGGTATATTAGTAATATATTAACAATTATATATAATTATATGGACTCAAGCTTGAACACATGCAAACTAGTCTAAGGTTAGAAGGAGCATTCTGTAGTGTCTGCCTATATGTAGTGTCCAAACTCTGCCATTGTAGACAGGTAATAAAAATTTATCTGTATTTTTTTCATTTCAATGATTGGCTTGCTGAAGTCTACACTCTATAAAGCTTGCAGCTGAAGCTGTGCTTCTTGGTGCTTAGAACTTACTGTATTACTGTCTGTTTGGTCAAGTAATCATGGCTTCAGTTCTAGCTCTGCCATGCGTTATTTTATAGGAGGCCATTCTCCATTTAAAAGAGGGACAGTAATCCTCCCTCATAAGAGGATTAATGTGGTGTTTGCAAAATGATTTGGGTTCCACCAAACAGGCACTTAAACAAATACACTCATTATACTTACCCTGTAGAGAACAATATTAATAATGGATTATATTATTTCCTTGAGTTTATTGATATTTTTAATAAGGAGGAAAGGTTTTATAAAACTATGAATTTTCATAGATAAAGCCCCGAAATGCAGTGTAGTATTCTGTATAATATATAAAATATGAGAGCCTTTTATTTTTAAGTTTTTTATTTTATTTATTGTATATGTGCACATATATGCATATATGCACCTGTACCAATGTAGGCATGTATAGGTCAGAGGACAACTTTTGGCTGTTGATTCTCTGCATCCACCACGTGAAGTCTGAAGATCGAGCTCAAGTTCTCAGCTTAGTGGTAGGCAAGTGTTTTACCCCTGAACCATCTTGCCAGCCTCCCCCTTTATTTCTTCTAAAATGTATACCTTCATTTTACATAGCATCAAGTCTTAATAAGTGACTGTGCTTTCCAATGGCAAGGTGTCCTATACTTCCTATCCTCTCCTGACCTCTGCTGGTGAGATCTAGGCATGGGTGACTCTCGGCAACTTTACTCACATGTATGACACCGCAAAAACCAAACTTTGTACTAGTCTCATCATTTACATTATATAGAGCACCTCATATGTTTTGAGTTTCTCCCCATATGTAAGCAGCTTCTCCAGTGGAGAGTTGTTACAGACCTGTAGCTCAGTTCTCACCAGATTGCTCCCTTGTTAATGCAGATTGAGAGCTCAGATGATTTTAACCTATGGTGTACAAATCAGAGAGGTTCACATGACCTGCTGCTTGGGTTGGCTAGAACAGCTCATGGAACGTTAAGTGCTGTGCTTACTAGACCCATTTACTAAAAGACAGTCCTCTCAGGAATGGCTGGATGGAATATGTATGGAGTAAGGAACAGAGGTTCTATGCCTCTGCAAGTATGAGATCCTACTGAGAATGTCAGGTGATCACCAACCTGGAAGCCGGTGAAGCCCCATAGCTGAGGGATGGTAATGGAGGCGTTATGACAGAGCTATAGTCAGTTTGTGAAGCCTGGGTTCAATCCCAGCTTACACACACACACACACACCACCACCACCACCACCACCATTTGAGAGACCAATAGAAAATTTAGTGTATAAGCTATGAGATAATAATCATTGAATTTGAAATTTCTTGGATATAAGAATGGTGCAATAATTAGGATTTGTTTGGCCAGGCAGTGGTGGCACACACCTTTAATCCCAGTACTTGGGAGGCAGAGCCAGGTGGCTCTCTGAGAATTTGAGGCCAGTCTGGTCTAAAGAGCCAGCTCCAGGACAGCCAGGGCTGTTTTACAGAGAAACCCTGTCTCTGGGGAAAAAAAAACATTAAAAATTTTTTTTTGTTCTTAAATGACTGCATCCTTGGAAATATTTACATATGAAATATTTAGATATGATGTGCTCATGTCTGTGATTTTTCTAGTGGATTTGTCACAATACCAACCCCCCCCCCAAAAAAAATAAAAATCTGGCAAAAGATTAATACTTGTTAGATTTCCATGAAGAAACATATGATGTGGTTTTTCTTTTAGTTCATATAGGTTTAAAATATTTCCAAAAGAAAATTAAGAAAAGTAAGCCAACAGAATTCATGCTGTGTGAGCTTCTCACACACACACACCAGCAGTTCTGTTTTTTGTCACACTTTGGAAACTATCTGTCAACCATAGTGTTACATGGGGTTAATGTTATAATTTCTTGTGGTTCTTTCTGTATTACATGGTGAAGCTCCTATCTGAGGCAACAGTTCATATTCATACTCTTTCCACTCTACTTTGGTAGCCACAGGACATTACTAATTATTTCACATTGCTGCCTGTGCCCTGCCTGTTGTAAACTGTTTACAACTGTTGTTTTAGGTAACAAAATTAAAAGATAGACATATGCTTTGGTCTCCGTGGTCAAGCAGTTAAGACTTTAATAACAATAATGTGATTTGAACACTTAGGCAGCTGGAGTACATGTGTTAAGTGTAGTAGTTTCCATTCTATAGAATGGAGAACCAAGGGAAACAGACAGGAAGAGTACTGATAGACTGATAGACTCTATCAATAAACAGATAGAATAGTACTCTGGCTAAGCTGGGCCTTGGTCCATGCCATGAAATCTGAGAGAATAGTTGAATTAGCTTGAACATGGAGGCATTTCGGAGAGGCTTTAGACCTTGGGCATTTGACCTGCCAGATGAATGCTGTATAGTTACTTTTCTCATTGCTTTGACAAAAACAGCTAAGGAAAGGCTTGGTTTAGCAGTTTGAGGTGCAGTCCATCATGGCAGGGAAGTCATGGTGGCAGAAGTGTGAACATCTTGCCACAAGGCTGTAGGGAGTCACCCTAGCCCTGCCCAATAGTCCTGGGGCAGGTACCAGGTGGACCCGGGGACTCGCCCATAAGGGCGGGGTGAAGGAAAGCCGAAATGAAGTAAGGGGGCTTCTTAAGGGGCTGCAGGTGGGGACGCGGCCCTCTCTTTGTTCTGGCCGCGCTGGCTGGGTTCTTAACCTAGCTCTGGCCTGTGTTTCACCCGGCTGTGCTTTGAAATAAAGAGACCTTAATCCAATACAAGGCAGTCACAGGAAAACAAATGAGTCCTAGGGCTCAGATCACTTTCTCCTCTTATTCAGGTTCAGACCCCAGCCAGCCTCAGTTAACTCAGTTTAGAAACTCCTTCCCAGTTGTACCCAGAGTATTGTCGCCCATCCTGTCAAGTTGGCAGTAAGCATGAGCCATCACAGGTGGTGAGGAAAAAGTACCACTAGCAGACAAGTGGCAGACCTTGGTCAGAGAGGCATGGCAGTAGTTGGGAATAGCCAGCAGTTCAGGACAACAGATTTGAGTTGAAAGTGTCTGTTAAAATCTCAGGTAGAAATCCTGACATACTGTTGTGATCTACTTTTATTTTGGTGTATATGAATCTGTGACTTATTGGTGCTCTAGCCTGTTTTCTAGGGCTCTTAAGTTCACAGTTGTCATGTGTGGTTTCAGTTACTTCTTCAAAATAATTGTTAGAACAATCAGCTTCAGTATACTTGGTAAGAAAATGGTTTTAGCCGTGAATTACTGACTGGACTGGAGAGGGAGACTGTATGCATGAAAGTCTGGGGTCGTGAAATGATAGTATTTCGGAGCCAGCACTTAAGCTTAATCTAAGTCTAAATTCTTATACTAGGAGATTATCCAAGGTTCAGTTTTTTATATGTGTAGAAGAAAGAAAAACATGTTTAATGTTGTGTGTATGTATGTTTTGTCCTTGCAGGATGCGGAGCATTTAAACTACTCTAATATATGACAAACATTAATATATGAAAGTGTATCTTTGAAAAAAAGAATGACATTCCCTGAAGTGATTTATTGGTAATTCATAGAAATAAAAGTGAAAGCTATCAAGAGACATCTGTGTGTGGGCTGTGTGTGTCATGCTCTTGTCCTGACTTGGATTATTTGGGTGTTTTCATGTTGATGGAGAAGGCGATTGTGGTTTAAGAAGTCAAAGGAGGGAATGTGGAATAACAACACAGCAAATGGCAGCTTAGATCAGTCTCTCCTCATTTTGGCCTTCTCTAAAGTCACATTTAGCGGAACATTAATTAGATTTCAGTGCCCCACTGAGTTTTAAAATTAAACATATTTCTGGAACCATCTGCATCATTTTATCTCTAATAATATAATAAAGACTGTGTTTAGCCTTTTGAAAAATGGGAATTAACGTTCTTTTGCTCACAAGTGATCATCTTTTTTTTTTTTATAAAAACTCATAGAAAACTTTAAAGAGTTAGAAAGTAATTACGGAGTTTTACGAATATACCTGAAGGTAAATTCTATTAAAAAAAATTTTATTGGTGAGGATCTCTTCTTAAATTCAGGATTTTCTTTGGGGATTTATGCTTTTAGATCTAAAATTATTGGTGGTGGGTGTGTGCCATCTGCCCCCATACTGCCTGTTTGAGGCTGGAGTAAAGCCAGTCAGTAAGGAGCCATAATTTTCATTCAGGAAGTATGATTGCCTGTGTTAGAAGGAAGACAGGATGGCAGCTGAAAACAGAAGAAGGTGACTACAGGGCCCAAAGAAAGCCCACCTGCCTGCTCTGAATACCTCTGCCCTTGCTAGACTTGTCCCTTAAGCTCTTTGTATCTGCTTCCTCAGTGACAGACATGCCTCAGGAGGCTAAGGGAAGCATACATCCTTGGAGTACAAGATGAACCTGCAGAACTGTTGCCTTTCTTGGGTAGTTTTCTCTTTTCATTGCTTGTTATCACACAATTATTATGCACTCAGGCCTAAATACTTGGAAAAAAAGTATTTCTTCTCCTAGAAACCCTAAAAGAGAGGAGCAAAGCCTTTTCTGTGTTAACTTGCTTCAGTGCTCAGCTCTGCTGCAGATCTCAGGCTTGACACACAAGACTCAGTTCACTATGGTGGCCTGTTTCCTTCCTAAAACTTTGGAACTTCTGTCAGCTCTGTAGGGTTCAGAATGGTATCAGAAACACACATATCCCACATCACACCAGATAAATCCCATAATAATCTTTCAGCTCCTTGTGTAGGGTCTTTGACAGCCTTTTCCATGTGACATTGCCACTAACTAGCCTTCTATCATGTCAGAACCCCTGCCACAGTGTTGTGTCTCCTTTGTCAGCACATGAGGAGTCTCTGGTGACTCATTGTTGTTTATTATTTCTCTAGCATAGAGCTAGTTATATATTAATCACATAGTAACTAAATTGAGTTTTTTAAAACAATGGACTTAGTCATCAAAAACATGATTGTGCTAGAATTGAGTAAAATTAGATAAAATAGAATTGAAATTTGTAGTTGTTTTTTGTTGGTTTGCAAAATACTTCAAATTTTCCTTTAAAAAAAACTTCTATAGTATACGTAGGAGTTTCTGTGATTGTCTTTAAAGCATTAGAAATGACAAACAAGCCCTTTGCTGTCTTCTCACTCACATCAAGTATTATGTTCGATTCCTAACTTCAGCTTTTGGCTGCTGTTGATGCTAGTGTCACATTAACCCACTTAGAAGCAAGTTAGGTAGGGCATTTGCTCTCTGGAATAGTGTAATTTCAAAAAGCATTTTTTTTGCTTTTTTTTATATTGTGATTTATAAGTAAAGAGTGTCAAACAAACACTAACATTGTATTTGAATTTTATTTTAGCAAAAGCAACTGGAAATTGAAAGAACTACCAAATGGCTGAAAATGCTGAAAGGATGGGAAAAATACAAGAACACTGAGAAGGTAATTTAAAATAATATTATTTCCATATGAAGCTATTTAAATCCATTGTGGATTTTCATGATAACCCTTTTCCTTCACTTGGCCCAATGTTTACATTCATATTCATTTTTGTAATTTTAGTTTAAAGAAACAGGATGCTTTATCTTAGAAGTCTTCACATTGGAAATAATCGAGTCCTCAAGTCATAGTGGTTCCAGTAGTCAGAGCTATGCTGGGTGTCCAGAGCTTGAGTGTAATTGGGTTTAACTGCTCTGATGCTGTCTCAGTTTCTTCTGCCTCCACTCTGGCTTCCCTTTGGGATCAGAATCACTGTCGTAATTCCAGGGTTCACATCCATATCACATTGCTCAGGAAAAGAGGGAGCTGGTCTTTGAACACTTTCTTGGAAGCAGGAGCAATCTCCTTCCCAAAAGCTAGAAACCCTCATGCTGTCCTGTCTTGAGTCCATGCTAAGTTTTAAACTCATGTCCCTTAAGATCACTCAAAGTCTTTGGCTGTCAAGACGGCTCAGCAGGTAAAGGTGCTTGTGCAAGCCTGATGACTAGAGTTTGATCCCCAAGCCCCATAGAAGTAAAGTTCTCCTCAGATGGCCATAGGAGTACTATAACATGCTTTTCAAAGTTTAAGGTTTGCTTGAAAGGCCGAATGTTATCAGTACAACACAGACAGTGTCAACAGTTTTCCTTCAAGTCAGAGCCTTAGTATATTTGTTGTGAGAGAATGCCTGCCAAGTATGGCCTCAAATCTGAACAACCATAGAACTGAGTTCAGTTAGTTGTTCTTTCAAGTATAATGGCATTCTGTGACAACAAGCAGTTGGTGCAGATTGTCATTCAAACATCTTCAGAAGTACTTTTTCTGAGGTAACCATCCTATTTTAGTGGTACAAGCTCCAGAAAGACCTCCAATTTCATTGGTCAGCATATCACTGCAATCTGTGCCCAAGAATTTAAGAGTTAATGTAATTAGTGCTTTCCAGGATACCTGGAACTTCCTATATGAAACTGACCTTACAATATTCCAGATTGTACTGTTGTTATCTTGGTTTGTGCCCAGTGGTAGTAGCTTTATTGCTATCACTTTCTCCCATCAGTGCAAAAGTCTTAGTGAAAGTGGAAAGAGACATTGTGTTCATTTTTTGAAAATGGTTTTGGTCTGGTGCTTGCAAACCCCTGATATCTCACCACAGTTCCTCTACAGTGTAATAGTGCTCATTTTAAAGGGATGGGAGTCTGATGGGCTAACACAGGGAAACTACCGTCAGCCTGGCCTACAGACAGCACCCAGTAAATGCTAGGTACCTGTGCACAGTTTTTAAAGGGGAGAACATCTTATAGCAAAACATCTAAGCTAATTTAGAGTCTTTTTTTCCCCTTCTATTTCCGTACTCTTTAAATTTGTAAAATTACATGTATTTAGTGTAGGGTGCATGTGTGTCACAATGTGCATTTTGAGGTCAGAGAACAAATTTCAAAAGTCAATTTTCTTCTGCCATATGTGGGCTCTGGATTTTGAATGTAGGTTTTTTCAGGCTTGGCTGCCGCACCTTCACCTGCTGAGCCATCTAACTGGCCTGTATTTCTTTACACTTTCCCATAGGCATACTTATATAAATACAAATTATTGTACATCAACATAAGAAGAATTCTGTTGAGCATCAGTTCCCTGGGTTTTAATAGGTCTGAGGTAGAAGCAGCTAGAGATTAAGGTAAAGCTAGATGGAATAGTCTTGATTTAAACTCCAGCTTGTCACTTGTAGTGCCTGCTTTTAGAGCTGCTATGAGGATTAAATAAGCTACCTTAGTATAGCATAGGAAGCGCTGCTCGTTAGCCCAGGAGAGGCTGTTTCATGGTATTGGGAAAAAGCTAAGCAAAGTCAAGTAAGGTTTTTGTACGATAGGATTCTACAGTTGTTAATGTGGACTGTCACCTGCTATTATAGGAGACTTATTCACTGTGGAGATCTCTTGATTATGGGTTATCTCACAGAGGTGATGTCATTGTTTTTTCTTTGTGACCATCCCCAAAATCCTTATTTTAAAGTTAAATTCTTACTATTTTATTTTGCACCAAAGTGGGTTCATTTTGTGTTGTTGAGTCTTTGTTTTAGCACTGGGTTTAGAACTCAAGATATCTTTAAAAGGAATCACTTCAAAGTGGGAAATTTAGGTGCAGCTCTGTGCTCTTTTTAATAGCACAGCACCCTCAGATCGGCTTGCAGCTGACAGCTCCTTTTCCTCTGTGGATTGTTCAAGCGATGATGACAGGATGAATTTCGAAGCATCACGCCTGCACTTTAGTTTCACATTCAGCCTAATAAAGTATCTGTAGAATTATATGGCTTTATTCTTCTCTGGTATACATGTATCTGTTGAAGTAAGGAAGTCTCTGTAAAGATGAGTACTTCTGCGAGGCTATTACTATGACAGCAGCTCCCGCTAATGCAGCTCCCATTAAGAGGGGTTTTAGCAGAACTATTTCTTTGATGTATAATTTTAAAGCACTCTCCCCTAACTATAGTGTAGAATCATTTGATGATATATATGGTCCAATTTGGTGTGAAACAGAGTGTACCTTCTAAAAGAATTACCACCTTCAATTCATACCTTGTTTTAAAATTACACTGATGTAAAAAGGTAACATTGTATTTTTGTTTCTTCCAAAGGGAGAGAGGGTTGTTTTCTTTTCAGAGTTCCTACTTACATAGTAATAATGCAGAGAGACTCAATGTCTTGAAATACAAACATGGCTCTAGTGGGGAATATTTGGAGTTTTAGAGCTGAGTTTTCATGAAAGCTTCTGTGAGGGTCGTGTTGCCTATGTTCGCAAGTGGCAGCCTACCTTCTGGGATGGGGCTTTGTTTGCTTCCTGTAGGTGTGAGATGTATGCTTACATCACAGGCATCACAGGGTTGTCATGGAAATATCAACAGAAGGAAACTGCACTATGGGCTGGTCAATAAACTGTACTTTTATGTAATGCCTAGTGTTTTACAAAATTTCTAAAACTTCTATGATAATCTACAAGATGAAAGGAAAAATGTGTAGCCATTGCAAGTCAGTTATATAAGTGGTCAAGCATGGTTACCCCTCAGCATCTGAGGGGTTGTTCCAGGACTCTTGTGGTCCCAGAGTCCACAAATGCGCTAGTCTTTCATATCAAATGGCAACAGTGCCCAGCTTCTTTCCTCTCCAGGCCAAGTGTACATGTGGTGTAAATATTTACTAGACAGCACTGACAAGAAAGCAGTTTGAGGCATTTGTAAAACAGTTTTTTCCTGAATAATTTTGACTTGTGATTAAGTCTAGAGATATAGAACCATGAATCTGGAGGGCCAAAGTGTATATGAAAATCAATAAGTATAATTAAAAATCCTTACTTTAGAACATCTTTATTATTTTTCTATTATATGTTTAGTTTGCATATTTTGTTAGATGCCAAAGATAATCAATTTTATATTCCTTTTAAGTTCAGTTACATAATCAATGTTTTAATGTTATTTACTCTTGAATTTTAGAACATTTTTCTGTCACTTTTCCAACTATTTTAATAACTAGCTGACAAAACAGTGTGTGTGGTCACAGAAGGATGACCTTTGTTCTTATGAAATGTAAAATCCATAATATTTATTTATGTATGTCTGCTTACACACGTGTGTGGGTATGCTTGTGGGAAAGGGCAGAGAATTGACATCAGGTGTCTTCCTCAGTCTCCTCTACCTTTGTGCATGTGTGTAATGGGGGTGTTGTACATAAGTATGTGCATGTTTGTGCTGGGGAGTCAGATCAGGACTCTGGTGTCTTGCTCTGTCACTCTTTGTCTTATTCTCTTAAGCATGATCTCTCCCTGAACCTGGAATTTACCATTTCAGCTAGGCTGGCTAATAGTGGGAATCCTGTTACCATAACAGCCAGCCTGTTACCATACCCTTACCACAGTGCTGGCATTGCAGGTATGCACCACCATGCCCAGATTTCTTTTTACACGGGTGGTAGAGATTTAAACCTTGGTCCTCATGTTTGCACATCAAGTGCTCTTTCCTACAGAGCCAACTTTCCATTGTCAAGATAGCCTCAAGCCAAAGGTTTTCATTTTTTGTTACTATCATTTGTTTTGCTTGTACCAGGAATTTAACCTAGGCAAGCACTCTACCACTGAACTACAGCCCTAGCCCTCATCTTATTTTTGTCACAGGCTCACCACCAGTGGCCTTTAGCTTATCAATTTAGCTAGAGTGGTTTGCTAACAATCTCTAGGGATTCTCCTGTCTACTTGCCCAGCACTGGGATTATAGACACATATTGCTGCACTGAGCTTTTACATAGGGACTGAGAATCTGAACTCACCCTTGTGATTTATGCTGTGAGCCCTTTACTTACTGGATTCTCCTTCTTTTAAATAATTAGTAACTTTTTAGGCTTGCCATTGGGCAAGTTATTATCTTCTTTATGATTTACTTTCCATGTACAGTTAAGTTGTTGGTATAATTAAATGGCATAAATATATAACAGCAAGTTTAAAATAGTTTCCTATATATAGTAAATGCTTAGTGAAAGGTAGGGTTAGTTGGTACTGTGGATGAGGATAGTGACAACATGTCAGTATTTCTTTTTCACTCATTTTAACATTTAGCTCTGGGGTAGCCTGGTAACCATTGAATTTTTATTTCTTCTTGGAGTTTTCCTACTTTTTTTCTCTTAGTTTAATCATGACAACTTGATTTTCCTCCTTTAGAATATAAAGTTAAAATATTGATTGAGCATTCTTCATATGAAATTTTGAAATAGGAAGGGCTCTAGAATCCAAAACCTTGTTGTACTTACAAGTCTACTTGGTGTTACAAGTAGACAGTTCCACACTTGGTCTTATGTGACATCACAGTCAAAACACTGAAGATACTGAATAAAATGATCTTAAGGTACCGAGTATGGTAGCACATGTTCACAACCATAGTTTGGGGGCGGGTACAGCTAGATAGGTGGATCCCTCGGGCTTGCTGGTCCATTAGCCTAGCCCAGTTGGCAGGTACTCAATCAGTAGAGGCCATTTCAAGCAATGAAGGTGAACAGTACCTATGTTATCATTTGATCTGTGCATGCACATTCATAATGTGTTTCTGCACACATGTACCCATGCCCCCCCAACAAAACAGGCACATACATGTGAGTGTGTATGTGTGCACACGCGCGCGCGCGCACACACACACACACACACACACACACACACACACACACACACACATACAGCTTTCCAGCTTATGTGTATAAATTGTGGATAAAACAAAAGAATTTAATGCTTAGACTTGGGTTTCATCTCCTAGATACATCATCATGTATATGCAAGTGTTGTGAAATTTAAAGAAGTAAGTAAAATCCCAAACCTTCCTTAAGGGCTCCTGCCATAATTTATCAATCATTTTTTTTTGTTTGGACATTAATTTTTAAACTTCAAAATGTTATTACAGTATCATATTGTAATGACCTTAATGTATTTGTATATTATTTTGAAATGAACTTGAAATACTAATTATGAGATAGGGAACTCTGTTGAGTCTTAAGATCCTTAGGATAATTGCAATGCATATTTTAAGAACTTAAGTTGGTAATGATTACTTAGATATCTAATTTTTCTGAAAAGCAAATTGTGGGCTGGGGAAGAAGCCTAGTGGTTGAGAGTACTTGGGTACCATGTACAAGGTGCTGGCCTTGATTCCCTACACAGCTAGGAAAGAAGTAAGGAGGGGTCTTTTTCTTTGACAGAGATTTGCCAATTGTTTTGTGTGATCAGATAGGTTTAGTGCCATTTAAGAAACAGGACAAAGGGTGAGGTGCACAGCTGAGCTAACTGAGGTCTGAGACAGAGCTCCATGTATTCTACAGGGAGATGGTATTAGGAAAGAGATTAGACAGTGCTTTCTGCACTCATGAGGGTACTTTCAGTACAAGGTCCCTTTCTCCTATTTGGGTCACCTTCTAGCTGTGTGGGAGAAGGCTGGCATATAGTAAGGAAGTGTGTAACTAAGATGTTCACAGTTTACCTCAGTGCATCGGCTCTGTGCACAGAACTCTAAGGGACCCTTCTGTAACAGTCAAGTGTACCAATTTACCAAGTGTTCTGATAATTCTGTTTTTCCTATTTTCTTTTGGTAGTTTTTATTTTTTCCTTCTGTGATTATGTTTCCCTTTTAGGATCTAAAAAAAAAAATACAGATGACAGAACCTAATTGTATTGACTAATTAAAGTATATAAATTAATGGTTCTGTATATCTGGGGGGAAAAAAAAAACCTGACAGATGGAAGGGACTATCTAAATTTTTGTCAGATTGTAACCTTTTCTGGTTTCCTTCTCTTTTACTCAGTTTCATAGACGAATTTACAAAGGAATTCCACTCCAGCTCCGAGGTGAAGTCTGGGCTCTTCTTCTTGAGATCCCTAAAATGAAAGAAGAAACAAGAGATCTTTATAGTGTGAGTACCTAAACTAATTGACTTTGAAGTTAAAGTGCAAAATAACTTCTTTTTGTTTTTAAGGTGATAGGATATTCTCCTATCACTTGAAATTGTATTGAGATTTTAATGCTTACTGTTTTTGTTTTGTTAGTGCCAGTCTACTCAGATTTTAGATCAAGTGTTGTCTATATCAGCCAGTATTGTTAGACACTGACAGTGATCCATTAGTGCTGAGGCGTATTTACTCATAAGGAGATTTACATAATGTTTAGAGTTTACAGGGAAGGTAAATACAGAATCTGTGTATCCAATACCTGCCTACATATGATTGCTCAGCAAGGCTGAGGGAAAGTTTGTTCCCAAGATAATTTTCTGTCTTCATTTTATTATGTATGAGTTAAAAAGTTAAACTTGACTGAGTGATGAATTTTTTCCTTAACTTGCATAATGATTAAATATACCTCCTTTATCATTCAGCCATACTCTTTCTAAACCTAAGTTTATGTTAACCTTTGAAAAGGATAAGAACTTTACATCTAAGATTCTTAGATCCATGGGTTTTAAAGTAAAATATACATTGTAAAGTTAAAAAATACATAGAAAATGTATTTAAATAGAATGAATTACAATAGAACAAATGGGGGAAAAAGAAAAATCAATTTCAACCCAGCCAGTTGTAAAAGGCACTTTAGTATCTTTTGATATTTTTCTTTTCTATGTATGAACTCAGATGAAAGCTTGCCAAATGAAAGATAATAAGCAGTAGTTAAAGAGTTAATAGTTTTATGAGAATACAGGACTTCACACAGGTAGTGAATTTGTGTTTCGGGGTATTAGAGATTGAGATTATTTTAGACTATTAATGAGATACTTGTTATTAGCATGGAGGTTTAGAGCCCCTGTTCAAAGCAATATGTGCCTGAGAGAACACACATACAACTTAACTCTAGCACTTAGAACAGTGTACCCAGCAAACAGTTCATGCTCAGTAAATATATGGCTAATGAATGAACATAGAAAATAACAAGAACATACAGTACTTTTATCTGCACACTATATTCATTTCTAGGACTGCTAGGGCCAAGAGGTATAGTGTGGGTGACTAAAACCACAGCAATCTATTCTGTCACACTTCTGGAGGATAGAGTTCAGAAGTTAGTGCTGCTGCAGTACCTGGCTGCTTTTCAAAGCTGGGGGGAAGACTCTTTCCTGGCCTTCTGCCAGCCTCTGGTGGCTGCCTGCAATTGTGGGTTTTCCTTGGCTTGTAGCTCTTTAGCTCCTCTGCCTCCTGTGTCATGTGCCACGTGTCTGTGTGTCTCTTCCCTGAAAAGGTTGCCAGCCATTGGATTTCAGTTTCTTTGTAATGCACATGGGCTCATCTGAGCTTAATGGTGTCTTCAAAATCTCTGTTTCCAAAAAAGGCAACATGCACTGGTTCTGGATGGACATGAACTTTGGGTGGCACTCTTCAACCGTCCTTGAGCGCGCGTGCATGCGTGTGTGTGTGTGTGTGTGTGTGTGTGTGTGTGTGTGTGTGTGTGTGTGTATTTCCCTATATAAAGTCATCCTATGACTAGTTAATATAAGAGAGTGGTTTAATAACCCAATAACAACAAATCAAATGAGTATTAGAACTCCTAGGCTCAGAAATTCATTTTGATACCTTCAAACATAACAATTATCATTTAATCCCCCTCAAGACATCATTTAATAATGTCTTCTTTTCCTGACCTCTCTTTTCTTGTCCCTCTACAAAAGTGGCATATGTTTCTGTCTGCACAGCTCTGTGAACTGGTCCTTCCTTGTTTAATCTAGCAGGGTGTTTAATCTAGCAGGAGCCTGCCATGTGGTGCCCATTCAAGCCTTTAGCTTCACCTGAGGACTTCTGTGTCCCTTCTTGGAGCAGAGTTCTGCTAGGTGTTACACAGCACACAACGACAAACAACTGCAGAGTGCAGAACTGTTGCTTCTGGGAGGACACAAGACTGTACAGAGATGTTTGCATTCTGGATAGCGCATGGCATTTAGACAGCAAAACAGAAGCCTTGACTAAGTTGAAATCATGAAGTCTCCGTGGACTGGAAGGTGTGAGGGGGGAAGAAAAAGAGGATTGAGTTTTCAAGGTACTTTGGAATGCCCTTTCAGTTTCCCTCTCCCCAGCTGGGATTTGGTTGGTTTTAGTCTGAAACATCATATTTCTGTATTTTAGAAACATCTTCTCTACTTCACCTTGAGGAACGTAGACCTTGTTAGGATAATTTATGGACATTGAGTACTCTACAGGGATTATCTTACTTAATTCTTTCCATTATAGAACCAGGCGGGTTTTACTACCGTTTTCTGTACCATTGTCATTTCATTGAACAGACCGGGAACCCAAGCTTAAGTAAGGTTTGGTAACTTCTCACCCAGGGTGAGCAAAGAAGAAATAGATTTTAAAATCCAGTCATCTTTGGCTCTGAGCTAGTGTTTTCCCTTTTAATTTAATTATATCACATTTGTGTTTGTCTTGAATTTAACAGCATACCTTAAAATGGCAGAAGGTCCCATCTACCATGGTTACAAAACCTCCACAGCATGAGCCTGGCGTGTGGGGTTCCTCCCAGAACCCCAAAGAGACACTGCTGACCTTTCAGCTCACTGCTTTCCTCTCTGCACTGTCTTGGCTTATAGGCTCATTAGGTCTCTTTCTTTTAATGAAAACATTGCTTCACGCATCACTGTGATACTTGTGACTGTAGATCACCCAGTCTCAGGTAGCTGTAGAGTCTGCTCACCTGGGGGTGTGGGGGATGTGGGGGGAGCTGTGTTTGTTTCAGTGCATCTTTTGCATTAGCTTGTAAACCCTTGAAAACATGAATAACATTTTTGTCCTGTACATTTTAACCTACTCCCTGGTCTTTGTTTGCTTCTGTCATAATGTCTTTGCTGTGATTTTCATGTCTTTGAGAAAAGCCAGTATTATAGATATGTTTGGGTCTTTTTTTCTATACCTAAATTTTATTTTAAGACATTTTTTTTGTCATGTCTGAAACATTTTCTTCCTGTTTTGACATCTCAGCTTTTGTACCAGGAGGCCTTTAGAATAAGTGAAGCCTATGTATTTAACCATTTCCTTAACAATAAAAGATATTTAAAAACCATATATATATATAACATATATATATATATATATATATAATATATATATATATGTTACTGTTTGTATTCTTCAAAATTCTGGAACATACTGTGGTTATTCATGTTTTCTCTTGGGTATTTTGTAGTGCTGAGGATGAAGCTTAGGGTCTCTCATAGACTGGAAGTGTTATCTCACTGGGTCATACTCCCCACCCACTCTTGTGTTTTAAAAAGCTGCAGAAAGTCACACCTCAAAACAGACTAAAAATACTTAACATGTACACACATACATGTCAGGCCCATGCTTATTCTAGACATAACCACATGGCCTTTACTCCTTGTTTTTCCTTCTTAACCTAGGGGTTAAAGCTATATTTTCTGTGTATTTATTGGAGTTTGTCTGTATTCCCAATATATGATAAATGAATCTGTATGATTGTGTGTCTATGGATGATTATTTATACTTAAACATAGCTAAGTACAAATTGTTACAAATTTTAATCATCTTTCTGATTAGACACAGGTGATGAAAACAGTCATAATTTAACTCCCTTTCCCTGGAAATGCCACCAAATCAATAGCAGAGTTTTTAAAAAGGCAAGCCTATAAGGAATAAGGAAATGGAAGAAGTCATGTCTGCCACAGTTTGGACCACAGAGTGCAGACAGGCAGAGTAAACAAAGCAACTCTAAGGAAGCTAAGTCCTGTGCTAGCAGTGGGAAACTGGAGGAGCCACATGATTTATATCATAAATCTCCAGAGGACTTGGCAATTTGCACCTGCAGGTTCCTCTGGAAGTAAAGGTGAAGCTAAAGTGGTTAAAAGTCTGTGGGAGAAGCAGTTGGAGCAAGTTCCAAGTCTCCTCTAGCACAGGTCTAGAACTGTACGTTTCTTATTGGGAAAAGGTGAAACAGCAGCTGTCCTAGCTATGCAGGGGAATATCATACTCCAAATTTTGGACAGTTAGCTTTTCCCTAAGAACACCAGCAATCAGATGCCTGTGGTGCTCTCTGGGATATGTGACCAGTGCATAGGCAGTGACCAGTGACCAAAGGCCTAGGGTTCTAGTGACTGCACTGCAACTGCCCTGCTACATCCCCGCTCTACAGTGACATCACTGCCCACTGTTGTGAAGCCCCATTTGGGCACACAGCTTTGTTTAATGCCTTACTTTCAAGCAAAAGCAGATTATTATTAGTAGTCATTTGAGGAAAGGGACTTAAATTGGAGACAAAAGAAGTAGAAAAATACACTTGTAAGAAACAGACCATAGAATAAGAAGAAAACCTAAAAGATTGTTGTTAATATGTTCAGAGAAATGAAATCGATATTGCATCCATAAAACAAGTATAGGAAACTATAAAAAGGAGCATTCTGTAACAACAAAGACCTTACATAAAAAATAGAAATGAAAAACTTAATTGAAAATAACAATTGAAAATTTTCAGAAAATAAAATTTAAAGGCATAGATGTAAGCACTAATAAAGGAAAAAGAAAATGAGCTGATCCCTTAGTAGATCCCACACTGTAATAACCAAGCTCCAGAAAGAAAATGGATCATGGCAGGGGAGAAAGAGGAAATTGACAGGGGAATCTGGAATTATTAAAAACAGTTGTGCAGAGATGAGAGATGTATGAGTTTGTAAGTTTGAAAGTGTCTGAGTCTGTGGTTGAAAATAGATCCAAAACAAGGAAGAAATGGACAACTTTCAAACAGAGTGCTCCATCAACTTCTAGAGAAGACCTTACATAAAGAATAAGAATTCCAGTGGCAGAACAAGAGGCCAGAAAATGGTAAAACAGTGCCTTTTGAGCAAAAGTACTTCTAATTTAGAATTCTCAAGCAGCTTCCACAGTCATTTGAAAGAGTACGTCACCAGATATTAAAGGTTTCCAAAACTTTACCTTCTATGGTGCCCATTCACAGAAATGGAGAATGCAGTGCATAAACCAAGAGCCAGGAATCTGGGATGCAAGCTTAGAGCAAAGTTAAGGAAGCCCCAAGACCAGAGGCAGTAGTTCTGAGGACAAGCCACGCAAGCAGAAATGTGGCTGGCTGCTTTGGGAGAAAGTTTAAGAAGTTGGCCACTAGGCCTGGCTCTGTAGTGATGTCTTTAATCCCAGATCTTGGGAGCCAGCCTTGTCTATGTAGTGAGTTCCAGGCCAGCTATGGCTACATAGTGAGACCGTGTCTCAAAAAATCCAAAAGAAAAGAAACTGGTCAGTGTTTGCTAGGATATCCTGGGAATTCTACAATGTGCTTCAGATTTGGTGTTAAATTTCTTTCCTACAAGGATATAGAAAATGAAGCAAATCAAGAAGCAGCCACTCATTCCAAGGAAAGAAAAAAAAAATTGAGACACAAAGAAAAATTCCTCATAAAGTGCATCACTGAGTAGTCTTAATCCTACAAATCTCAGACATTTCCTGACCTAAATCTCACTGCTGATACCATGGAAGAGAAAGGAAGGGAGGGAAAGGGCCATGAGCAGAGTAGATGGGGGCATGGAGGGATGGATGGAAAGTTTTCTTGGTGTATCTTTTTATATTGCCTAGATCTTCTTTAAACCATGGGAATAATTTTCCTAGCCCTCTGCTGATACATACAGACACACATACATAAAGTTGTTCCTTTTTTTTTTTTTTAAAGGGGGATCATTTTGGTATTTATCATTAACTTCCAGCAAGTGGTTTTCATAAAAAATGTGTTTTCTTTTCCTCTTTTTCTTCTTCAGAAATTAAAACACAGAGCACGGGCTTGTTCACCTGATATCAGACAAATAGACCTTGACGTGAACCGCACATTTAGGAACCATATTATGTTTAGAGACAGATACGGTGTTAAGTAAGTAAATTTTAATAGTATAAAATGTGAATAGCATGTATAAATGGTCTCTACTGGAGTCTTTAAGGTAAACTATAGTTTTAGAATGTTTTGTTTGAACTATAATCTTAATTTAGATCCTAAAGGTTTTTGCAGATCATTTGTGTCCATGTTGACTGAAACAGGGGTCTAACTTAATTTAACGTTTTAAAATATTGACATAGGATAGGCTGTAAAATTGGTAAGGGATTATTTTATGATTTTAAAATTCTTAAAAATATTTTGTGGACACTAGGGAGGCCAAGGCAGGAGGATGGTAGGTTTGAGGCCATTTATAGACATGAAATCTTTTGTGTGTTTGAAAACTATAATAAGTTTATCTCTCTAACTATGACCTCATGAATAAATGGAACTTAAAAGAAAGAAAATGAATTAAATGAGAAGCTAATATATGGAGTACTACAAAGCATTTGTCCTTACTGCAGGTGGCCATCACTATGTCAGTGTGTGAATGAAAAGAAAGGCCAACCTCTGTATCATTTAGAATCCAACCAGCAAAACTGAGCTGTAGGAGAGCTGTATTAAGATTGGTTTGACTGGGGACGGCAGGCTAGAAGCACATGGTTCTGGTCTGTTTGGATTGCCTCTAATAATTTTCCTAACTCAAATTCAACAGACAATGAATTTAATCACATCTGTAAAACACTTGACAGCACCCAGGTCAGTACTTGAATAATGAGGGAATTGTAACCTCACTGCTGTTATAGCTGGCCATCGCAGCTTGTCCTTGTCAACTTGGTGCTCACACACATTTCTTTAAACCATTCTGATTTCCATGCGAGGCCATAACAAATCATACATCTCTGTAGCATGATGCAACTATTTTGCTTGCAGCTGAAGACACATTAATCCTTTGTCTACAAGTGGATTCCAAGTCCTTTGCTGGTAGTCATGCTTAAATACTGTAGTATAGAGGTACCTATTAGTACTTCTAATGTAAGATACTAAGAGAAAGAAATTATTAATATATAGACATTCATACCAAAATATAAGGAAAAGTCCTAGTAATTACTATAGTCATCCCTATGGCTGGCCACGTGTCATGGTATTTATAAGTACATTTTCCATTGCCAGGCGCTCAGCAAGTACCTCAGTTTTGTTGCAAGGCTTAGGGCTTTAATCCTGAAAAATCGGGACCATTAGCAGTCTTCCTAAATTATGTTGCCATAGTTTTCTTTACACATATACTCTTCGTATGTACTTAGTACATACTAAGAAGTTCCCCAAATGATCTCCTTTATTTCAGATGTGGTTTCTTTGTGTTCATTAGGTAGTAACATCAGCTTCTGTCATAGTAATCAGGATCAAGTCACCCTGACCAATGTAGTCACCTTTCTGCCTGGTGAGCCCAAAAGTGACACACGGATCCCAAAGCATTGGGGTAGCATTTTCACTTGCAGCTTGATGGAATCATTGTTGTCTCCCTACGGGCTCATTCCTCTTTTCTGTTTTGTTCTGCTTTGTTTTTTGGGGGTAGGGTCTCACTATATAGCAGGATGGCTTAGAAATCGTAACCCTCCTGCCTTAGCCCCTGGGTGCTGGGATTACAGAGGTACACCACCAGGCCAGTTCTGTTAAAAGTGAGATGTCTGAGTCAGCAAAGACTGAAGTGGCACAGCCTGCAGTGGTGAGTTAGGAATGTGGAGAGGCCAGCGCCCCTTTCTCCTCTCATCTACTCTTAGGATGGATGGATGGGGCTCTTCAGCTTCCTGGGGGAAGACATCCTGGGATGTCACTTCCTGCACTTAGCTGCTACTATAAGAGTCTTCAAGAGGCCATCACATGCTGTTTCCCGAGTGGCTTCAGAGTAAGATAGTTGAATGAAAAGAAGGAAATGGATTTGAGAAACTCAGTGAAGCCATAGTACTTTTCATATGAAGTCTTTCTATCTAAATGTATGATAAGGTAGCCTTAAATTTAAACTGTTGAGAATTCTGGTTCAATTTGAGCTTAGGGTGCTTTAAAACAACAACAACAACAAACCTACAATAGTAATTTCATTTGGATTGCCTTTGTTTTTAGTCATACTGCTTTTTAAGTTTGTGATTTTAAAATTAAATTCTTTTAAAACTACCTTAATTATGTTTAATACAAATTTTCAATTCTCTAGGCAACAATCCTTATTCCATGTTCTTGCGGCATATTCTGTCTATAATACGGTAAGTTGGAGCATGCCTGTCTAGTCCTTTGAACTGCATTCTGAGGAACATGGCTCTTATAAGCCATTTCTCCATGGTCTACACAGTCCCCATTAGCTCTGGTGTTTTTGAAGCTCCCATGTTGACCCAAGGGCCTTAGAGCTGATTTGGAAGTAGGAAAACCTAGATATGACTATATGATACCCATGTGCCTCACTTTTCCTCTCCCTCCAGGTTGTTTTGTTCCATTACATCTTTGTTATCTTTGGTTTTCTTTTTTAAGCATGTAAGAATAGGCATGGCAGGGTAGGAAAGGGAGCGGTGGCCTGCTGACTGTACATTACTCCTGGCAGATTCTGTTGCAATATCTTAGTTTATCACCTGTGGGAGGTCTATGAGATGTAGACTAAAACTAAACCTTATTGCTTCAGAAACACAGAGGTGACAAGACATGAAACTGAGATTTGGGGAACAATTTGCCAGTATCTGAGAACCATATACTCAATAAAATGAGTATTAGCACTCTTTAGAGACTGTGCTGCAGTTTCACATATAAAACAATCTTTTAAATGTAGCTTGAGGCTTTCCCCACACCTGTTTACTCTTGAGCTCTGTTTTATTCTTGTATGTGCCCTGATGCTGTAGATATTGCAACAGTTATCTATAGAATTGCCCTGAAATATATCTAGGCATTTCCTGGAATTTTTATAAATTAACCTTTCTCTTGTATGTGTTCATGGAATTTGATTTTAAAGCCCGAGTCTCTGTTTTCATTTCTCATTAGGAAGTCGGGTACTGTCAAGGGATGAGCCAGATAACAGCCCTACTCCTCATGTACATGAACGAGGAAGACGCCTTCTGGGCCTTGGTCAAACTCTTCTCAGGCCCCAAACATGCTATGCATGGTAAGAAAGCCTCATATATATATGTGTGTGTGTGTATGTGTGTGTGTGTATGTATGTATGTATGTATGTATGTATGTATGTATGTATGTGGATATATGTGTACTATATGTATATATGTATAAACAAGCAAGGGGGAAAGCAAACTGAAGCAAAATCAATGATTCCTGGTGAATTAAGTACAGCAGATGTTAATCTCAGACCTTATTTAGTAAATCAGTTACTTAATTTGGTTATTACTAATTTCTTGTTTTTTTTAATTATTCCTTTTCTTCTTTGATTTTTATTAACCATTTCTATTCACATTGAAAGTTTTTTGTCTTTTCCCCAAAGTGTATTGCTGGTATTTTAAAATTCTTTTCTTGTTTGCCCTTAGTCAAAAAAATTAATTTAGGTATGGAGAACTTATATTAGGAAAAATAAAAGATAACCTGTTGGCCAAAATACTTGCTGTTCTAATGAAATGCTGTTTTTCATCAGGTGCTCTGATGTATAGCTTTGTTGCAGAATATTAATCAAGAAAGGACATTTAAGTATTTAAAGAAAGAGTACGTAGTAATTAAGTAGCTTCATATTTCAGATGTGGCTTTTAGTTCTTTGAGCCTTACATTTTATTCCATTTTAAGGAAAAGGCTAATAACATGTTTTGACCTCTTGATTATTAGTATTTCACAAAACCTGTACCTTTTTTGTTTTCAAATTAACAGATTGAGTTTAATGCCTTCTCCTTATATTTGCCAAGAAAATGCACTAAACTTTATTTCAGAGTTTGCATTTTGCAACTTGTCTTAGGAGTGAAAGTGATATTTGTCCCATAATGCAGGATTATGTGCTGTTTTGTTTCTAGTGTCTTCTCTGTGGTAATAGCAGATTTAAGACAAACTGAATCGCTGAGGTTATCACTTAGTGATAGAGCACCTGTCTAGCATACGCAAGGCACTGACTTCAATGCCCAGCATCAGCTACACAAAGACTTAGGTTCATTGTGTGAGTATTTATGTTTATAAGGAGAATGCTCATTTAAATATTTCAAAATTAGGGTCCTCCATAACCTTTTTATATAGTAAATCTGACAGGCTAACTTTTTATTTGCTTGTTTGTTTGTTTTTCGAGACAGGGTTTCTCTTTGTAGCTTTGTAGACCAGACTGGCCTGGACCTCACAGAGATCCACCTGCCTCTGCCTCTGCCTCCCGAGTGCTGGGATTAAAGGCGTGCGCCACCTTCACCCTGCCCAGGCTAACTTTTTAAAGAAGGGTGTGTATATGTATGTGCTTTTGTCTTACTTCCCATGTTCCTGGATAGTTATTTTAACAGATACCTGTATAGTAACTGATTCTGAGTACTTAGAGTGCCTTAAATGGACTCCAGAAGTGAAATATACTACTGTATCAAGTTACTATCTAGTAAACTGTAGAATTAAAAAGACATCTTGACAAAAAGAGCCCATCATTATCATCGGTCTTTCTCTGGGCTCCCTGTGTGATGGTGTTGCCAAACTGTCCTGTAATATAGTGGAGTGTTTCCTGCTTAGTGATAGGTTAATTGTGTGGTGTTATTTTCATCTGATTTTAGAAAATGGTATTTTCTTTTAAACCTCTTGTGACTTAACTTCAACTATCACTGTCTAATCTTTAAACAGTGTTAATTTTACAGCCCTATTATTTGTTCCTACAGTATAGTTTAGGATGTTTTTATAGGTGACTTTGTATTTGAGGGATAATTTGTCTCTAGACCTATGAAGTTTTGTGACTGGAGGTTACCTCTGCTCTTTGTATTTTCTGTGTAAAAGTTTATCACTTGTAAGTGTATGGGATCAACCTGGAACTGGACAGAGACCAATTTAAAATACTGAGCTCATATTGTCACTCAAGAGTGAAGAAATGTTAGACAATCATGGCATGTTTAAGCTGGTTCTTACTGAAGTATATTGGCTTTAAAAAAAAAGAAATTAGATTTTTTTTTCTTTTTCAATCTCACATTCCTATGTAATTGACCATGAAAGTGGCTCCAATGGAGAGATAAAGATTTTCAGATAAAATCATTTTACTGTAAACAAAACAACACTATTACTAAGTGAAGAACATAATCTTTGGAAATTTTTACACACATCTTCAAAACTGAACACAAACTATAAGTGCAGTGTTTTGTTGCTGTGTCCCTGAGTTCTTGAAGCACACTGGGTCCATTGCTTTTTGCTTTGGCTTTACTTCCATGAAAATCACAAGTGTGAATTTTGTGTAGTTTTATTAACCAGTGCCAAGTTACATTTACAAAACTGTATGTATATTTTGTTAAGGGTTTTTGTTAGAAAATTTACTAATTCAGTATATTAGGATCTTTCATTATACTTGCTGATATGTTTAGAAAACCATTGCTTTTTAAATTACATGTTATATGGAGGAATATCAAACAAATATGTGAAACTAAATTAAAGCAAAATAGGTTTCATTAAATCTGAAAGACAATTTAATGTTTATAAGCTATTGTCAATAATGAATACCCAAGGAGAATGTATATGACATACCTTTCCCTGGCTTTTTAGAAAACCCAAAAGATGTCAATTAAAATCTCCAAGATGTGCTTGGAAACTAGGTTTGAAAATACTAATTGCAGAAATAAAATCCATTGAGTATATGTTCCGAAATGGATTGTATAAATGTCTGAAAGAAACTTACAAATAAAAATAGTTGTAAATTCAGTGAGCTAAGTATGCAAATTAGCACTAATTTACCATTTACAATTATTACAATGTATTATGTATAGGTTTTGGTATAACTTAAAGTACCTGCATGTTTTAGCTGATGTTATAGCTTATGAAAAGAATTTAAAGTGATTTTAAAAAATGTAGAGACACACTAATGAAATTGTTAGTGTATACTTGAAAAAATGTAGTAAGATGTGAAAGGCATTAACAGTAGAACAGAGTGGTTGTCAAGAGTGAACAGCTTTTACAGTCACAGCCAGCACTGGAGAGGGAGGCTGATGAATTAATTCAGTTTCTATTGTCTTTTGCTGTTAAAGTTTTCCTCCTAATTTAGAAATATGTTTTCCTCTTTATCAGTTCTACAAAGTAAAGGTGGTAGTTAGCAAACAAGTACTACCTAAAAGTTTTTACTATCCAAAGTTCTTCCATGATGGGGAAGAAAAACACCCTGGTCACTAGGGAGGTTCTTTTTATTTTGACAGCTATAAATGCAATGTGTTACGTTTTAAGTTAGGGGTTTTGTTGGTACTGTCGCTGAAATACTATTTTTTTTGTTTGTGTTCTAGGCTTTTTTGTCCAAGGTTTTCCTAAACTCTTGAGATTTCAAGAACATCATGAAAAAATTCTGAATAAATTTCTGTCCAAACTTAAGCAACACTTGGTAGGTAGATGTGTCACTCATTTATAGCCACCTACTCTGAGAGTGAGGATGCAGTAATTAGTTAAATTCAGCCTGGGTTTCCTGTTCCTGGTTAGCTCACTGTGTAGTCATAATCCTCAATTGTTTGAAGACTACCACAGTCCTAATTCATAGGTTCAGATTACTTCTATGAAGCTGATAAATACTACTAATAAAGATTTTACAAATGTGTGATTTTTACATTATTTTTAGGCTTTAAATTGTATGCATTATAAGAAGCATAAAAATGCTTCCTTGTGAAACACATGCATGCTTTACTATAAAATATAATGGTGCAGTGAAGCAGTTCACTGCAGAATATCCTAATGATTGTGTTAAAGTCCTATTGTGGTGACACAATTCTTGTGATAATTCTTATTAGTTGAATTTGGAGACTCAAAAAAGGAATTGGAAAACAGAGAAAGTATGAAAAAAACTTGAAATGAGATGTTTATGTGCTTACCTTGACAGCTGCCTTACTATTGCTCTTTTGTTTGCTACAACTCAGAAATTATGAGATCTTTGTTTTTTAGGATTCTCACGAAATCTACACAAGTTTTTATACAATGAAATGGTTTTTTCAGTGTTTTCTTGATCGAGTAAGTACATTTTTGTAAACCTCAATTAGGAAAGTACATGCCAGGGTAAGGGAAGCACTAATGGTACATTACATTGCTTTGTTCTTTCTTGTAGACTCCCTTCACACTGACCCTCAGGATATGGGACATCTATATCTTTGAAGGAGAACGAGTTCTTACAGCTATGTCTTACACGATCTTGAAATTACACAGAAGTAAGGAAACATTTGACTGCAGAGACTTTATAATAATAAGGCTTATTTTAACTCCTACTAGCTTGGGCTCCCTCTACCTCATGCTGTTTTTTAATGGTTTTGAGAACTACTGCTAGCTTCTAAATTTTTCTTGATGATCATCAGAGAATTCCTGATTCTTGGGACTAGACACATTATATCAGGAGGTCTTGGATCCTTTCTCCTCTGTCAGTTTCATTTTCACACTTAAACAGTAGGATGCAGTTTTTCATGTCACTAATATTATTTTCTCATTGGCTTCCACTGGGACCCTTGTTCTCCCAGTTGGCCTGAGTCTCAGGTTTGTAATAAGGCAGAGAGAGCAAGAAACCAGGCCTCCTAGGTGAGTGGGCTTGGGGGAAAAAAAAAAATTGTCTGTTACTGTTTCTTTCTCTAAAAGAAAGTGCATCCACTTTCAAGCTCTGGATGGGGCTTGAGTGTCATGGCCTCTGGGGCAAGTGCATTAAGTGTCTGTCACTGCATAAATGCAGCAAGATTTTTCAAAATAAAAACAAAAGGCCTCTTAGTTTTCAGTTGCAGTGTCTCGGGGGCTCTGTGGATATGATGTGTTGGGCCTTAAAGGTCAGGAAATGAGAGTTTTTCTACTTTTTTCATTTCAACCTTAAGCCTTGTGACTCCATAGAGATGTAAGTCATGGGCATCCTAGAATTTCATGTTATGTACATGCACATTTGTGTGTACCCCACTCTCATATATCATTCTTGAATGATGTTTGGCCTTCTGACTAAGTCATAAACCACTTGAGAGCATGGGGTCAAGTGTATGGGTTGTGTCCCTGCTGTTCCTGGCCATACTCAATGCTTTCATTGAGATTGCTTGGTCACTGACTTGAACACTGAACACATCAGTGCCACATTAACCACACTTGACCTATGATGAGACCTTGCTCTCTGTGCTCTTCTAGGAAGGCTGTCAGAAATGCTGTAGTTATGGCCCAGCATATGAGCCAACACCAAAACAAGCATTAGCAACATACTTCCTTCCCAGAGTAGGGTTGTGTCATTGCAGGATGAAAGCCCTTTCTCTTTCTTCTCTTCTCCTTCTCCCTTCTTTATATCTTACTATACGTTATAAATAGATCAAAGTATACTTAAGAAGTGTATCTTAATTAAACAATAGTTTAATTGTCCCTAAACAGTGAAAAAATAGAAGTATAATGTTTCTTTATAGCTCTCATTTCCCTCTTAAATTATTTTACTTGGTATGACTATCATTTGTAAATAAACTCTGAGCATAGCAATCACTCTATTTGCCAGTTTATCATTAGACTGTTTAGGAAGCAAAGCTGTTACATCCTCAGTGAGTTTCCTGTACCGCCTTATAAAGAAATAAATGTTGAGGAACAGAGGACACAGAGATGTTGCTCTTGGGCTACAAAGTTTCGCTAGATGGCAGGACACATTTTGGAGATGTACTATGTGGATTAGTGAGCACAGTCAGTAGTTATGTATAACATACTGAAAGTTACTAAGATAGATTTTAAATGATTTCCTCACAAAAGTAAGTATGGTGGAGGATTTAATAACCACATTGGTTTAGTCATTTCACAGTAGTGACACTGTAATAAAACACTGTGTACTGTGCCAGAAGGTTTTACAGTATGTCACTTGCTAGTTTAAAAAAAATAGATAACAAAATGGAAAAAAAAAAATCTGTCTGGATATCCTAACTGCTGACCCTAATCAGGGACATTCTCCTTGCTTTACTTTTTCCTGATTGCTTTAGAACTAGTATTTCACTCAAATAAGTTAATATCCCTGCTAATAATAATTGAGAGAGAGCATTTGCATGCTTTTGAATAGAGCAAGAAATGCAAGCTCAGACAGTGTATCTTGTATTGTGAGTTGATGCCCATGCACATAACACATCTACTTGTAAGGTATGGGTAGAGACATCTTAGTGGTGTCTATTTCTACTTTACGTCTCTAGTTTGATTTTTTTTTTCTCCTAATAAAGCTCATTTCCTCAGTAGAACCAATACAAATACGGTTAGTAATCTTTTGTTTTGTTTTTTGAGGGGAATTTTCTAACCTTGTGTTTGTTAAAGAAGACTTATCAGTCTGAGTTAAAGTTCCAGCCGAGAAATGAAATAAATAAACATTTATTGAATCATAGGAACTCTTGTTGTAGGTTAGTGTTAATGCCCAGACACTTTTAAACCAATGAGAAAATATTTGATCATGTACAACTTTCTGTCTTTCCTCCTAATAAGATCAGCCTGCTTTTTCTAATGTCAAAATACCATCCTACTGGGTTTTAATGATGTTCACAATGCTAAATGTAAGTTGTGTATATATCCTTTTAATACTCTTTTAAAACTCACTGTACTCAAATAGAGTATATCTTCTTTTCAACCTAAATAGAACTGTTGACTGGCATTTGCATTTCTCTCATCCTTTCCTAGAACATCTAATGAAATTGTCTATGGAAGAACTTGTAGAATTTCTTCAGGAGACTCTGGCCAAGGACTTTTTCTTCGAGGATGATTTTGTAATAGAGCAACTTCAGGTTTCTATGTCAGAACTAAAACGGGCAAAATTAGATCTCCCAGAACCTGGTAAGAAATGTCCTGGCATCCTATTCTAGGATCAGAGGCATGACACAGTTAACACTGACTTTTTGTTATTAAGATATAAGCATTATACTTGGTGAGAGCATATATCAATTAGTGTCTTACCAGCTGCTTGTGGCTTTTCTTTCTTTTTTTTAAAAAAAATGCATGTTTTGATCATATCCATCCATCATTACCTCTTTCCAGCTCCTTCAAGTGCCCCCACTCTTTCCTCCTTTCCAACTCTGTGTCTTTTAAAAGTAGTTGTCATTAATTATCTCCTGAGTCCAATTAGTGTTGCCTAGTTTTACAAGTGTGTAAGGTCATCCCTCTGGGGGTATGGGGTGGGAGGGGTGGCTAACTATCAGCAGCCATACCCCCAAAGGAGAGCAGCTCCTCTCCTTCAGTAGCCATCAACTGCCAGTAACTCCTTTGCCAAGGGTGCGTCTATATTGGAATTTTGATTACAAAAGTTATCTTCTCTGACCAAAGTTAAGAACAGCACAGATCTGTTGTATAAACACAAATATTTAAAAGGCAATTAGGCAGCATGAGTATTTAAATAATAAGTTTGCCCTTAGGGCTTATAACCTTGGTAGTCATGGGCTTTTGACCAGATTTCTAGAACCAGGCATGAAATCCACCCTCTGGAGGTGGCCTCATACCCAATCAGAAAGTGGTTGGTTACTCCTGTAACTGTCAGGACATTATTGCAACATCGAGCACATTTTGCCCAGCAGGCCAGTATTGTAGCATGCAGGGTCTAACAATGGATAAGTACATATTTGTCTTTTCTCTTCCCATAGGCAGCATAGCATATTCTGGTATTTTGTAAGCTATCTAAAAGGGGGATAATTTCCTGTTTATCAAGGTTGATTTCTCTGTGTCCTGAAACTGAAGTATCTTCAGCAATAAGGTCTTACCATCTAGTTATGGTGTTCAACCAAGAGGAATGGTGATAGCCTGTGTTGCTATGGGTGGTTCTAGGACTTTGCTGACCAGTAACTCACAGGGAGGTATTTCGTGCCTGTCACTGAGATTTTCATTTAATAACCATGTCTTCTGGCTTTTCTTTCTCATTTTAGGAAAAATCATGTAAACATATTGATTAAATATACCTCTGTTGAAATTGAAATTTAGAAATTTGATTGACAGATTATAGCCCGTTTGGAGAGCCATAACCACAAATGCTTTTTACAATAATGGTCTTGTTTGGGAAACTGAGTACAGAGGTAGAAGAACAAGTAACACCCTTTTGTAAATGATGAAACTGATGCTTACCTATGAAGCCCTAGAACCACCAAATATATCACCAACACTGAATCCAGCTATTTCTGGCTGTAATGTAGGCCTCTATGTAGAGTGTCACAGTGTAGATAATGCATTTATATACTTACTGGAAAACATTTTATAGTACCTACCAGTAGCTTTTCTGCTGGGAACTTTGCTGTTGATTTGAATGAAAACTGAAAAGAAAGGTGTTTTTCTTACTTTGGGAGAACAGATAGGAGATCTAGGATATATACAAATTGTAGTGAATGTAAAAGGGACACTTATAGAGGTAGGTATGAGATCCACAGGGCACATCAAAAAGCTAGTGAAGAGTGAGAGGGAAAATAAAGAAAACCTAGAAAGGTGAGAGTGGCAATATTTGTCTGAAGTTTTTACTACATATTACTTGACAAGGTTGATTTCTCTTTTCTGAAAGGAGTTATTTTGACATTTTCCTTTTTCAGTGTTGTTATAGTAGATAGTGTGGTAAGGGGCTAGGAAAGTGGAAAATGTAGATGATAGATGAAAAGTGGAATCAGTTATTCATGTTAACTAGGTTTGGCATTTCTTGATCATGTACCCTGTTTGATGTTCTTGTAAGAAAGGAAGCAGACTCATATTCAGGAAGAGTTGTTTCCCCTCAGGAAGACCAAACTACTATGCTTTGACTTAACTGAGGGGTTTAATCAACACTTGAGTGCTGAGGTCATTAGAATTGACGAGAGAACACCTCCTCACAGTGGTGATTGAGTTGAGCATAGGCCTTGGGAAACTGTGGCCTTTGCTAAGTGAGGTCAGCCCTCCCTGCTCAGAATAATGATGCCTATTTTCCACTAATTTTCCCCTGTAGCAGGAAATGCACTTAGAGCAGCAATTACTATACTCTCCCTATTGTACCATTTGTTTTAAATGGTCTTGCCTACATTAAAGAGTTTAAGGCACTTTTTAATAAAAGATACATGTAAAGAAAAACATACACTATAGAACTATTTAAGATCCGCACAAGTACATGGTGAGGTAAAGTTTGAAACCCCTGTAGTAGATCATGGTGATAATTGTTTAGCACCCAATTAACAACTGATGTTTTTCAAAAGGTTACCTTGTGTCACATATGTGGTACTTTCTCATTTACTCCCTATAAAAGTAACTGTAGAGTTGTGCTCTTAATTTTATAGGAATAGCAATTATAAAATATTTTTATAACTAGTATATAAAATAGTTTCACTAGGAAGATGAGGGGTATGTGCCTGGGAGATAAAAGGAAAGGGGTGGGGAACTAGAACCAGAAACATTGTAACAGTATTCATTTTCAGAGTGTTTCTGTCCTATAACCTCCAATTGTTTTCCTCTCTCAGTAGACTACATATGGAGCAGATGTGATGTGAAATGAAATTGTATCAAGATGCTTCCATGTCATACCCATCCTTTAAACTTTTTATGTATATAGGTATTTTACTTCATGTATACTTGTGTGCCTGGTGCTCAGAGGGGCCAGGAGTGCACTGGGTCCTCTGGAACTGGAGTTGCAGACACTTGTGAGCTGCCAAGTGGACACTAGTAATCAAACATTGGTGCTCTGCCAGAGTATCCAGTGTTTTTACCTGTTGAGCCATCTTTCCATCCCCATAGCCATCCTTTTAAAAGTATAATGAATGACATTCCTTTTGGCTAATTCCATAGTACACCGAGTTGGATGCTTGCCAAGAATATAAGGCAGAATCTCACAAAACATGCTGATGTTGAAGTTTTTAATATTTTTAGTGTTGGGGTAGAGGATCCTATTCTTGTTTTGGTTAACCTCCTTGAGTTCTAAGTCTAGTATCCTTTTTACATATTTATCTCCTTGTCTGTGAGCTTTTCTGTTGACCCGTGTACACTGTCGATAGGTATGCACATACGGCTTCCCTATCTGCCCTCTGTGAGCCCTCTGTAAGGATACAGGCCCCTGACAGTTAAGGAAGACATTGGCATACTGTGTATTATAAATTCTTTACACATATATTTTTTATGGCTTATTTGTACAAATAAAGACAATATGTGAAGGTCTTCTCTCCTTCCAATATTTCTCTTGTTTGTTTGGTTGGTTGGTTGATTTTGTTGTTGTTGTTTTTGAGACAGGATTTCTCTGTATTGCTTTGGAGGTTGTCTCAAACTCACAGAGATCTGCCTGCCTCTTCGTCATGAGTGCTGGGATTAAAGGCGTGTATCACCAACACCCGGCTATTTTCATAATTTTTACATTTTTTTTTTTGATGCTTAAACCTTTTCAGTGGGTACTGATTTTTCTGATTAAGTTTTTTAAATATTTTATTTAAGTAACATTTTTTCATTTATTTTATATACTGACTGGTGTGTGTCCCCCCCATCCCCCACTCCTTCTACTCCTTCTCAGTCTCCATTCTGAAAGGAGTAGGCCTCCCATGGGCTTGAGCAGAGCATAGCACAGTCTGATTAAGTCTTAGCTCATCTAGGAATTACTTTGGTTTATTGGATAAAATACTTCCTTTTGATTATTTTCCAAACAGCCACATGGATTAACACCATTTAATACATTGTATCTTGCTGTTTTGTTCTATTGGTCTCCACTTTTACAGTCTCTACTATTACAGTGTCTCTTAGTATCAATTTTCCTTCATTGTTATCTTATTAAATTGCCAAAAATGAATCACCTAATGTTTTTAGATTTGCACTTATTTTAAAGATTGATTGTTTTGTGGAGGGAAAAAATCGTATTTTAAAAATTAGATTCTGCCGGGTGTTGATGGTGCATGTCTTTAATCCCAGCACTCGGGAGGCAGAGGCAGGCGGATCTCTGCGAGTTCGAGACCAGCCTGGTCTACAAGAGCTAGTTCCAGGACAGCCTCCAAAGCCACAGAGAAACCCTGTCTCGAAAAACCAAAAAAAAAAAAATTAGATTCTACTACAGAAAAGCTTTTTACCTTTGGTTGTACTACTATAATGAACTTTAGTTGTACCTTTTAATGAACCGTGGAAGAGTTGGTTTCCTTTTTAAGGCTGTTGCACACTTCTAGTGTACATTCTCAAGCCTCCCCATCTCCTCTTGCCCCAAAAGACAGCTGACCACCAGTGCCAAGGTATGTTGCAGACTTGACAACTCACTTGACAGCTGTGGTTGTCATCAAGTCGTGAGAGGAAAACATAGACAGAGGTAGGCTATGTTCCCCATTCTCTTGGGAGCAATGCTAGCTTTTCAATTTCTATTTTTAAAAATTTAGATTATATTTACTTATTTTATGTGGTATGGTGGGATGGCACACAGGTACAATTAAGAGAATAAATTTTGGAAGTTGGTTCTCAATTTCTACCGTGTCTGACCTGGGCTCAGCCTCAGGCCATGCAGCTTTACCCACTGAGCCGTCTCCCCAGCCCCTTTCCATTGTTGTTATAAGTTGAATCTGTTTTGTAGCTAGCAGCAGTCCTCCTGCTTCAGCCTCTCTAATAGTGGGAATGAACTGCCATGCCCAGCTTGTTTGGGTTTTAGTGCTGTTTCTGTATTCACTATGTTTGAGTGACTCTTAGAGGTTTCTAAGACTTTAGATATATTATTATATCTTCAACAAGTAATCCTTCCTTGTTCCTCTTCCTTTTTGAAGCTCAAACTAACTTTTCCAAGTTAAGAAAATATCTAGCTGGACTGGAGAGATGGCTCACCGGTTAAAGGATAGGCTTACAACCAAAAATAGAAGAAAATATCCAGCTGTTTTTAGACTGACCACTGTTAATGTTTTTGTACATTCACCTTATCTATATGCTTTAGTTACTCTTGAACAGTTTTGGAAACAGTTTGACTTTTCAAACATAAACTCAAGTAGGGAAATTTATAGTGACCATCTCACCACATGCATGCCCATTACACAGTTTATTAAATTTATGAACAATTTTAAAATGAAAGTAAAGACATCAAGATACATCACCTAAAAGCTGCAGTTATTATGTCCATGAAGCCAGGGTATTCTTTTAGCTTAACCATGGCACCATGTCCATATCCACAAGAGTAACAATGTGATCCCCCAGTGTCTCTCCATGTCTAGTCCATGCTGAGTATTTCCAGTTGTGTCTGGACTGCCTTTTATATTGTTGTTTGTTTGATTGATTGGTTGATTGACTAAGGTATGCAGATTTGGGGGCTATGTAGAGTTTTTGTTTGTTTTGTTTTTTGATACAAGGGTTCACCATTTGGCTTAAGTGGGGCAAGAATTTACTGTGTTCTTGAATAAGTCAGATATTTTACTAGAGACCACAAATTCGTGGTTTTCGAGTTCATTGCTTTTACAGTGTTTTGATAGACTTTACTGTAATAAAGAGCTTTCCCTGTCTTATCTGCAGGGGCTCTTAGATCGATCACCTTTAAATCTAATTCTTACTGAAAAGACAGAATAAATGTTGAATTTTTCTGTCTTCACCAGTTTTCTCCTTCACTGACTTCTGTTCAAATGAAGTCATTGATAAACATGCTGTTAGGAACCATGTGTTGGTCTGTTGTGAATGACATTTTGGGCAGATGTTATAGCTTATTACCTTTACACAGAAATCAATACATTTTCTTAAATAACATTTAATTTTCAGAAATAGGAAATAGAATTTTTTTAGAAAGGAAGCGCTGTTTCCTGCTGTTCCCCTGGGGCAGACATGACTTTTCCTGTCTCCCTCTTCTCTTCTGTCCTCTCTCTGTCTCTGCGTCTCTTTACCTCTTTTCTCTCTCCTTCCCCCCTTCCCTTTCTAATAAAATTTCTCACAAAAAAAAAAAAAAAGGAAGGAAGCATTTTGTTGCCATTGGTTCTGATATATGTGCTTGCCTCACATGTGCCCCCTCGAAAAATTTTGGACTTCTGGTTAGCTTATAAAAAATGAACTTCCAATTTGCATTTTCCCCTTTACATGGTCTTTTGTACTGGTGATAACGGCTGTTGACTGGAGCAGGGGAAAAAAGCATGCATTTGTGTGTGTTCAGAGCAGTTTGGAATCATTTCATGCGGGGTTCCAGATGTGTCCTAAGTCTTGTTCCCAACTCTTCTAACCACTCCATTCCTTGATTTCTGCACTTGTTTTTCTTGAACGTATCTCAAATACACTGTTGAAAATTGTTTATTCTGTTCTTTATACCTGAGCAGCCCATAATCATAGCAGACTCTTTGAAGGACTTTCTACTCTCTCCTTCCATCCCAGATCTTAGTCTTGGGAACCTATGGTTCCAACCTATTTTGTCAGTGGGCATCTTACTTGCCTGCGCCTCACACTGCAAACTGCAACTGGGTCAGTTATCTCCCTCCACTCAACCCCCGACCTCCTGTTTTTCTGTATTTCCTGTTACGGCAAAATGGTCAACACTCACTACTCCTTAGTCATTTAAAATCTCCTATTCCATGCAACTCCCAACTTTCTGGAACTCAGTAAGCTACAGTGCACTTTATCAGTTTCTGTGTTTCTGAGGCTTTGTAATGTCTCCTGAAGATTTCCCTCAGAACAGTGTCTGTTAAACTGGGGCCACTGACTCTGTGTTGTTTCCTTCTTACTAAGCTGGGAAACTGATGAAGAGAGGCCAGACTCTTGTAGGGAAGACCAGTGCTTCAGGAGAAAGCCAAAGCCTTTAGTCGATATAGAATAGTCTTTCCTTGCTACTTGTTTTCCACATCATCTTCCTTCACCTTCCAGTATTTGGGGCAACACCACTGTAAAGTTTGAGTCTCCTGTGAGTGTCTTTGCCCAGTGTTCACATTTGCATTATCAGCCCAGCTTTTCCCAACAGCCTTTTGGAATGGGGTATTTATTGATAAATTTGATTTTGTGTTTATTTTATTTTGGGTCTTTAAAAACATTTTTTTCCTGTGCATGGTCTATATTTAGACTTTTACAATTAGCATTTCCTTTATTAAAATCCAGGGTTTTGGGGGTTGTTGTTTCATTAAAAGAAGTTAGCATAATATTTTAAAATCTAGTATTTTGTTTGTGGGTTTGTTTGTTTGTTTTTCAAGGCAGGATATCACTGTGTAGCCCTGGCTGTCCTGGAACTTACTCTGTAGATCAGGCTGGCCTTGAACTCAGAGATCTGCCTGCCTCTCCCTCTGAAGTGCTGGGATTAAAGGTGACACAACCTCCTGGCTAAGTCTAGTAATTTTAATATTTTTTTCTAAAGGAATTTTAGCTAATGTTTGGTTCTATTTATAAATAACTACAAATGTTTTAGATTATATATATAAATTTATTGTATCCAATTTCCTTTCAGTATGTCAATGTCTCACTTTATGACAAACCTCATGTAGCTATAAAATATTTCGTAATTGCTATGCAGGAGCTCTGTGGCAGAGCACCTGCCCAGCACCTGCAATGCTCTTTGTTCAAGCCCTTAACACTATCTAACAGAACAAACCAATGCAATAACAGTCCTCCCCAAGACTGTGTGACATCTTAAGTTTCCTGAGTGTACAGTGCTCAGTGTCTTCATTTAAAGTCAAAAGTTCAAATCCCATAACTCATTTACATATGTTAAATTAGTACAAAAAGACCAACTATAGTCAAATACTCTTATATATTTTTAAAATAAAAATAATGCTAGATTCTTTAAATAAAAATGCAGAATTGATCAGGTGCTTGATTCTTTTTACTTTTCTATGCTTAAGTTTGGATCTTCAAGAGCTGAAAGATGTTAACAAATTTGGATTGGGTCATAATTGCCATACATGCTAGGATTCTTGAGCTCTTAGCAGTGACCCTAACTGAGCCTGCTTGTTGGTTTGCTATGTCCAGGCTGGTGTCCTTTTCATGGTTTTGCAAGCAGTCTAGATAGATGCCTTGCCTTCTAGCTGCATACCACCCCAGTCTTCTCAGGAAAGCCTGCTTCTTCTCACCAGGGTTTGCGTTTCATTGTTGTTTACTTCTGGCCTTTCCTTCTTGGGGTCTTTCAACCTGATAGAAATTTTTCTTGTTTTATTTATTTCTTATTTGGAAGAACTATAAACAATTTTCATTGTCATTATGCATCATTATTACTAATCTATAGCTTTTGGACCAGGAAACTTGGAATCAAGGTTAAATAACTGTCCAAGATCATCCCACTGCTAACGATAGGCATTTTGGTAGTTCAGAGTGATTCTAGAGCAGTGCCATTTATTGTTAAAGCAGCTTCTACTGATAGAGTATAGCAGGAGGTGCATTAACATCAGTTTGTATATATGCTTCTTCAACATTTAATTCCTGAATATCACCCACCAATTGTCTCTAAATACATTTGACTAAACTGTCAGCTTTCACATGTGACTTAGGCATTATTAGCCACCTAAAGCCTTCTCCGCATGCCCAGAGGATCCCAAAACTCTGGAATTGATCACCTGTACTTAGTGCCTGAACCAAATGCTTATACATGCACCTGTCTGTCTTCCTGCTTTTGGTGTTTGAGAACTCACGTTAGTATGTGTGTCCCTTGGATGCAGTGACCACATCTCAGCATCATTAGTGCTGACAGTGGGCCTGGCATGAAGCAGACAGCCTTTTGAAGTTCTAGTCCTTTTTGACAGTAGAATCTGTATACCAAAGGTTAGCACAGAACAAATGGGGGTGGGGGCGAGAGGGAATGAGCCATTCTGTATCATGTTTGTACATGCCAGTCAGTTTAAAGTAGGATCACCAGGAAGAGCTCAAGAGCACTCTGTAGCCACATCTCTCACTGGGTTCTAAGATCTGCTAACCCTCTGAGGCAGTTCACTGCCTCTCTGTAGTAGTGTGAGGTGTCCACTGGGTGGTGACAGAGCCCTAAGTAAGACCAGAAATGGACGGGCCTGAGAAGACAGAAAAAAGACCCTTTTATCTTCTTAGAGAAGTTAGAGTAGAAAAGACAAAAATGCTAAACAAACAAAGGAAAACAAAAAGGGAAATAAACTTGTGGTTTTGTCCTAAATCATATTAAGTTACATTTCTTGTGGATGGGGAGAGAGGACTGTTAGCATTTAGTCTACTGAAACGTGGGTGAAGTGCCATTAATATGATGACCTCACACAAACCTCTGCTAGGACGTGGCCAGAACTCACCTTCTGTGTTTTCAGGAAGAAGGAGAAAGTAAATTTTTGCCATGAAGCTGAGCGGAAACATCAGTAGAGGGAGCTAAGCCATTAGTCTGTTTATGGAGAAGAGTCCTAGCTTGAAAGCCTGAGACTGACTTAAAATGCCCTACATAAGGCATCTATCTGTTTTTATATCTGTTGTGCTTGAGTCTTCTGCTCACAGTTGCTTGGGAGTAATGGGTATGTGGACATCAGTTAAACCAAAGACCATATCTGTGTCTCTGTCTGTCTGTCTGTCTGTCTGTCTGTCTGTCTGTCTGTCTGTCTGTCTAGGTGGCTGCTCACAAATTTGCTTAAATCTACTTTTCTGATAGAGGACACTTATTAGAACGTAAAAACATAACCGATAGTGACATTTGCTGCTTTTATGGGTTCCACACAGTATTTCCTTGGCTCAGTAAAAGTTGAGTACTTAATCTGCACCAAAAAACAAAACAAAACAAAACAACAACAACAAAAAAAAAAAAAACCCAAAAGACAAAAAAACAACTTTGTAGAAATCATGTAGGTTTTTCCTCTTAATTTCATAGTAGAGAGGTCAAGTTGCTTGACAAAGAGGCTAGGTTTGGTCTGGCTATTGGAATTGAGAGGCCTTTGAGACATTGTTTAGAACCTGCTTTTATTTGGGGAGCCCCACTCATAGGTTCCCCGGGGCCACCTCCATCTCTTGCTTCATGTAGCTTTTGTTCCTTCCTCTCTGGTTCTTCCCATTTTACCAACATACACTCACTCCCTTCCTTTCCCTTCCCTTCCCTTCCCTTCCCTTCCCTTCCCTTCCCTTCCCTTCCCTTCCCTTCCCTTCCCTTCCCTTGTTCTGTTTTTTTTTTTTTCTGGACCCTGTCTGGTCCCTCTCTCTTTGATCTTTCCACACTTTATTTCTCTTTCTCTACAGGTGCTTTTGTGCAGACTATCACTGGGATGTAAAGAACACAATACATTGATTGTAGTGACACTGAACCACAATGGCTCTCTAGGCTCATATATTTGAGTGCTTGGTCACCAATTAATGGAACTGTTTGGTAAGGGTTAGGAGCTGTGGCTTTGTTGGAGGAAATCTATCACTTGGAGCTGGCTTTCAGGTTTCAAAAGCTCATGCCAGACCCAGTCACTGTCTTCTCTGCCTGCTGCCTGTGGATCAGAATGTAAAGCTCTCAGCTTCTGCTCCAGCGCCATGCCTGTCTGCTTTATGCCATGTTGATCATGGACTAACCCTCGAAAACTGTCATCAAGCCCCCAATTAAATGTCCTCTTTTATAAGAGTTGCCTTGGCCATGTGTGTCTTCACAGCAATAGAACAGTACCAGACATGCGCTGTGCTGTAAGTATCCATTAGTCTCTTCCCCATGCACCGAAGAAAGTGGGAGTGAGTGCACAGTTTGCAGCTAAGCACCCGAGGCATTGCCTCCCAGCCCTGACACCTGGGAAGCCCCTCCCTCAATATAAAGCACTCCGCCTCGCTTGCTTCACTGCTTTTAACATTTAGAGGAATTGATTTTTAAGCACTTACATGTTAGGAGGCACTTTTCTTATATTCCTGTCTAAGGCCTCCTTATTGAAAAGTTTTACGGGAACAAAGAGACCATTTCCTCTAAATGCTTTTGCGCATTTACTATATTGGCCATTGGCTTTACACACAGGTACCTTATGAGGGCTTGTCACTTGAGGGTTAATTAGATATTGTATAAGACTCTACTTTCTTAACTATGTGAACTGTGGATGTTGTAATTAGAGTTTGCAGCCTGTCAGCCATTGCTCTGATTCACACTCTTGTACTGATGTAGATATTCTGAAGGGTTACAAAAAGAAAAGCCATTGGGGTGCTGAAAATGTGCTATGGGTTGGTGTGAGGAGCTTTTCTTGAATATTTTAAAACACAGACATCGTGTTCCAGTGTTCATTTTGGTCTCTTATCCATTCAATGAATGAAATATATGAAAAAGATTGAAAATTTCCTTTTATTCTTAAATTGTTTTTAGATTTTATTAACTTATTATTTTATGATTATAGTTGTTTTGCCTGCATGTGTGTCTGTGTACCGCACATATGCAATGCCCACAGAGACCACAAGAGGACACTAGATTCTCTGAAACTGCAGTTGCAAAGGTTGTGAGCTGTCTTGTGGGTGCTGGAAATTGAAACTGGGTCCTCTAGAAAAACATCCAGTGCTCTTAACTGCTGAGCCATTTCTCCAGCTCTCCTTCAATTCTTATACAATCTGTAGATTTATATATTGGGCTGAGAGATGGCTCAGCTGCTGAAGGCTAGACTCACACCAACTGTCAGATGCATATAGTATTAGTCAGTTTTCCTAAGACATATTTCTGTACTTACTTAAATAAAATATGAGCTAAAAATATTTCTTGTTCTTTACACTGAAAAAGTAAACTTTCCTATGCCTGTATGAAGTTCCCATCTCAGTCTATCTTTTACTCTCTAGTTTAAAAATTCCTTGTTCTAAGAAATACAGACCTTTTACTTACAGCTCCATATTTCACTGTGCATCCGTTTTTTTACTTTACTCAAAGGCTTTCAAAATAAACATGGATGTCTGTGCCTAAATGTGTTTTCTTTTATCTGTTCTCATCTTCATTCAGTTTCTTCCCCACCACCTTCCTTCACTTCTGGTTTGTCAAAGCTCTTCTTCTTTGGGTCTTTCTTATACACCCTAGCTGTCTCTTTGCCTTTCTTTGGTATCTTGCAATGGAAACTCAGCCAGTGATTCTGTGTTGAGTGAGAAAAGCCAAGGAGCACTGGACACTTAACATCTGACTGGTGTAGGCAATATTCCATTTAGATTTTGCTTCTGTGTTTTAAGAAAAAAATAAAATTGGCATGAGAAAATTAAGTGGTCACCTTCTTAGATGTAATGGATGGAGCGAGGGTTCTGGAACTCAGCATTTGATGAGGTCAACTAAGGTCAACTGTGCCTGTCAGTCACCTTTGTAGAATTGTAAAAGTATGGATATGAGAAAACTCTAGTTTTCAACATTTTGAAAGTAATAAAGCCAGATGATTTAGTCCCAGAGCAGTAAACATAACATCTCCATAAGGAAAGAAGCAATGAGTGGATGAGTTGGAAGTGGATGCTTGAGCGTGTAGAAAGCAAAGTACATGGTTGCTAGTACCAGCTTTATGGAGATTGCCTTATCTCGTAGTCAGAAAAATACTGTTAACATAATCTATAGAGTAAAACATTTGACAGGGTCTTCAGGATACTTAGGATTATGCTAAAAATGTGGCCTGCAAGTCTTACACAAAACTATGTTTCCTTATTTAATGGCCTATTGAAAAACATTGTGCAATTACTACATGTTCATAGCAGATGTTTATGGCAGCTAAGGAATATTAATAACCCTTTGTCTGAGAGCACTTCTGTTATATTAACCAGCACTAACTAGTGCTTATTCCTTGCCTTTGTGCCTCAGATGCAGACTTAGAACTACATAGAATTTTTAATAAGTAATAAGTAGCATAGTTGGGGCTGGAGAGATGGCTCAGCGGTTAAGAGCACTGACTGTTCTTCCAGAGGTCCTGAGTTCAATTCCCAGCAACCACATGGTGACTCACAACCACCTTGAATGAGACCTGGTGCCCTCCGCTGGCATGCAGGCAGAAGACTGTATACGTAATAAATAAATAAATAAATAAATAAATAAATAAATAAATAAATAAAATCTTTAAAAAAATAGTAGCATAGCAGTAGACTTATAGATTTATTTTATGTTACATACCTTATTCCATCAGATCTTATTTCGTAATTTAAAAAACCCTCCAATTAAGCATGTAGGTACTTTTTCTATCACATTGCAGTTGTGAGCATTCTTCTACCAATTGGTACCACAGTCTCCCTGCTTCTTAGCAGCTGTGTGCACATCAGGGTCCCACTCAGTCTGCATCTGAGAAGGGGTTTGGCTGACTGGCCGATGCTTCATCTGATAGGGTATTAACTAGCATGGAATCCTACTCTTCTGGAATTGCCAGCGTTGGGACTAGAGCAAAGTTGTAAACTAGGGCTTTGTGTTGCAGGTCTTTGTGTCATTTTGATTATCAGTGTGGGTTCTAGTCACTGTCTTTGGCAGAGAAGATGACAGTCATGTAGTTTTCTGGGACTGACTAAACTAATTTAAAAATAAAAACACTTTTTTGGGGTGCTACATGGATTTTGTTTTATTATTTGGTCTTTAAGCTAAGAATGATCTGCCCTCGGCTGGCATTTAACCCACTTCCCATATTCATAAGCAAAAACTCTCAAATGCCAGCCTTTTCAAGTTTGTGTTAACACTTGAAAGGATTTTGTAAATATTATAAAGTAGCTTGGTCATAGAAGAGACACGTGGGAACCCTGTTTATGTCACAGTTGCCGAGTGGTGTGCTCTGCTGTGTTTAAAGCAGCAGATACCCTTCACTCTGCTAATTGCCTCCCAGCTCACATCTTACCAACTCAGTAAGCACATTCAAGTGTCCAAAGCAACTGGTCTCACTGCTTGCACTGCAGCAGAGTATAAGGGGAGAGTGAAGATGCTGAGTCAGATTTGGGTTTGGATCTGGATCTGCTACTTGCTAGCCATGAACCCTTGAGCAAGTTCATCTCTGCTTCAGTTTTCTCACATAGTGAGATAATGAAATTACACGCCTGTTGTTAATGCTGTATGCACAGCATTTTGAATGGTGACTGACACGTGGTAATTACTTAATGAACGTTAGCAATTGTGACTATCGTTGTTGTTTGTCATTTACTAGTCTAATAACTTATGTGATATACCTCAGATTATAGAACTGATCTGCTGAAAAGTCTCTAGAATTCTTCAGTTAACTCAGAACAAAACCCCAAGTCCTCGTGTTGTGACCTATTCAGTTTCCTGGCCTCTTCCTGGGACGGCTGACCTTCTTGGGCCCTTGTTCAGAGAGAAGGTCTTGCTCTTTCTGGCACTGTTCTCTGCTTTGCACCATCCCACTCCCAGATTTTAAATTGTTTTTACCACTTTAATTTTCCTGTTTCTTTTCTTTTGTTTGAATCAAATAGGGTTGGATCAGGTTGGAATGCTGTTGATGGGATCCAGGGCCTTATAGGGTTGGAATGCTGCTGATGGGATCCAGGGCTTTATACATGCTAAGCAGTGCTCTGCCACATCTGTTTATTGTCTGTGTCATGTGGGTTCCAAGGCTGGAACTTGAGTCCTTTGGCTTGGCAGCCTTTACCCTCCAAGTCTTTCCCCAGGCCCTGCACAGTTCTGATGCTGGCAGTGTATTTAAAGGTTTATGATACCCATTCTCTCCCTCCAAGCACGGCATTGGATTTTTCTTAAAATATCCTAAAGAAGTGGATCTATAACTGTTTGGTATCAATTAAAACTTTCTATAAAGAACCACATGGTATGAGAATTCTAAGAGTAATAAACATGGTATCCCTCCCTCCACCCCCTAACAAAACAAAACGAAATAATAAGACTGTGGTGGCTAGGGCCATGTGAAAATATCACATCTCCATGTTCACAGCAACCCCATGCAGATCATAGTATCAGTCAGATAGGTCATTAAAGTGAATATTTGAAGAAAACAAAGCAGTCTTTTCTTTTCTTCTCTTTTTTTTGGGGGGGGTGGGGGAGACAGAATTTCTCTGTGAAACAGTCCTGGTTGTCCTGGAACTCACTCTGTAGACCAGGTTGGCTTCAAACTCACAGAGATCCATCTGCCTATGCCTCCCAAGTACTGGGATTAAAGATGTATGTCACCTCTGCCTGGCAAAGCCTTATTTTCAAGTTTTACAAAACTGTTTCATAATAATAGATAAAATATTTTATAGTTCTTGCAAATGAAATCTTTTTTCATGCTAATTTATATCAGTTTCATGGTAATCTGGCAATGTTGTAATAGAGCATTTAAAGAGACTCCTTGCTAACTAACCATTTTATTGCATCTTCCTTCGGTTCCTTACAATTCTGTGTTAATTATTTAAGATATAAAACTAAAATGGGCTAGAGAAATGGCTCTGTGGTTAAGTACACTGTTTAAGAAGACCCAACGTCAATCTCAGTGCTCATAACCATTTGTAACTCTACTTCTAGGGCATATGGTATTCTCTTCAGGATTCCAGGCACCAGGCATGCAAGTGGTACACATACATACATTCAGGCAAAACACACACAATTTTTTTTTTATTAAATAAATTACCTAATGTGGTTTTCATTCTTTCTAAATTTCTTTTCTTGCCTTTACATTTTTAAGTAGGATATTTTAGTTTTTCTTCTATTCAAGAGTATGTTTCTTTTAAACAATAGTTATACTGTGGAAAAACACCCAAGATATTAATAAATTGGGGAGAACTTTGGGACCTCAGTAAGTTATCAAGTGACTTTCAGCTTTCAACTTTGGTAGATCTGCTTGAAGCTGAAAGAGAAGACTTTACTGACTTCAAAACCATTTTAGTTGAGATGGATTAAAATGAAAGTAACATAATGTTAAGACTCAACCACTGACCAGTTCTGTTAGGAATGAGAGCGTTAGCTTTGCAAAGAAAGTGTGTGTCAGTGTCTTAAGCAAAAAGATTTAGATGTTAGATAGTCGCATGAACCTTGCCTATGAGGCAACAGGCTGTCTCCACTTGCACAGTGCCTACCTAGATTTTGAAGTTAGCTATATCTTAGTGTCATTTGCTCTAAGAATTGCTTCCTGTTAATCACCAACATTTTGCAGTATGAAAGTACATGTTTCCACATACACAAGGCAATCTGCAGTTGTTAATGTTAATAATGTGTCTCTTAGACTAGATACTTATCATTCCTATTTGTTTTACTTACACATTTATCTTTCCTTTTAGGTAAGGAGGATGAATATCCAAAGAAACCCTTGGGGCAGCTTCCTCCTGAGTCTAATTCTGCTTGTATTAATCAGTTGAGTAATGGACAAAGAAGTGTTGGCAGGCCCAGTCCCCAAAGCAACAGAAGAGAAAGTGGATCACCTCACAAGAAACATGAGCATTCCCCTGCCCATCACAGCAGAACTGGTACCCCAGAAAGAGTCAGGCAACCAAGACGGAAGTCAGGGGATGAGGATAGTAAAAATCTGAAGCACGAGGCAGATTTTCAGAGAAAACCTACATCGGGTCCACAGGACAGTTCCAGGCACTACAACCATGCAGCTGCTAACCAAAATAGCAATGCAATTTCAAACATCAGAAAGGAATTTATGCCCAAATGGAAAAAACCGTCAGATGCCTCAGCATTTGAAAGAACTGCTAAATATGCCTTTGAAGGCAAAAGTCACTCAGTGTATCCCACTCCTACAGTTGCCATCCCAAGTTCTGCTGAGACCCGAATGTCAAACTCAAGGCAAAAGATGAAGGTTTTTGATGGCAGTGATGGGAAGCGGGGCTCTAATGCTTCACAGTATGACAATGTGCCTGGAAGTGAAAATGAAAACGGAGTGTCTGTGGAAGAGGCACCAGAGCGGACTCACCCTCACAGTCCAAGAAAGCATGCTGAGCCAAGTTCCAGTCCATCAAAAGTACCCAGCAAGTTCACTTTTAAAGGGCAGCCTCCCAGCCATGTAAGATACCCATCCCAGTTAGAAGGAGAGGATCACAGGGCTGCGTATCCACCCTCCTACAGCAACCCCCCTGTTTACCATGGAAATTCTCCAAAACACCTCCCTGTTGCCCACAGTGGCTTTGTGTCCCCACAGATCAGCCCTGGGACTCAAATTAATCTTTCCAGGAGACCATATGGTTCTTCTCTTTCAGTTGATATTTCTCCAGAGAAATCTTATAGCCGCCCAACTCCTGTTGTTCTGCCATCTAGTCGAATTGAAGTTCTTCCCATTGACATTGGTGCTGGGGGATATGCAGGCAGTTCAGGGTCACCAAAGAATGGAAAGTTCATCCTTCCTCCAGTGGATTATTTACCAGAGAGCAGAAAATGGTCAGAAGTTAGTTATTCATACAGACCTGAGATGCACGGACAATCATGGACTCGAGATGCTAGCCGGAGCCACTTCAGCAATTTACCAAAATACGCAGCCTTTCAACACCTACCTTTTCAGGACCATGGTCTTCCAGAAGTGTCTGTAGACAGTCCAGTGAGGTATAAAACTTCACCAGCTGTGGAAGATGCCAGTCCTCCTGGGTATCAATATACAGGTCCCTCACCTCCAGCACATCACTACAGAAACAGAGAGGGACTTTCTATTCAAGAATCAGTGTTGCTGTGAGAGTTTGGCTGTATTCACTGCAGACAAAAGAATAGAAACCATACGATAACCACATTGCTATGTTTATAATTGCCAAAGCAGTATTTTATACTATTGTAAAACAACTCGTGCAGTTCCAGTGTGTGTCCGTAAAAGAATGTGTGGAAATGCTTCATCCCCATGTAGATGCTGCTAAAGATGAGTGTTCCAGTTGCATCGTCGCCGAAACTTGAGTAGGAGAATAACCTGGAGACCTAGCAATAGCATTTAGGGATGCACACACAGTGAGGTTCTTTATGTTGTTTCATTTGTATCTTTCCTTCAGACTTGGATGTTTTCACTCTGAGATACATTCTGTTCTGGCTTCTGTTAGAAAGCACCAAGACACCATAGAGACAGATGTTCTGAAGGCTGTCCCTCATTTTTTAATAGACATGACAAGCACCCGTGCATACAGATTTTGATCACAGAATTTAGAAATGCTTTTGAAAACTACCTTTAATCTAGATCATGAAATAACTATGTTTTCCCCACCTTATCTTTCTGCCCTCTCTGCCCTTGTTATACTTTAGGGTTCTAAACTGAAAGTGACTTAAAAAATTTGTCCTGACTTTATGAATCCTACATCTCACAGAATGTCATTCTCCTTCAGTTACTGCTATTTTATTTCTACCTTAAAATTAAAGACACTGGGGAGAAAGGCTAACCACTTAATGGTGCTTAAAATATGGATCAGTTAGCTTGAGTGTGTGGCTGTGACACTGTACTTACTGTGTCCTCTTAACCTTCAGCTGTCTCAGTGCCCTGTTCCCTTGGCTCTGGTCTGGCCCTTGCACCAGGTGCAAGGGACTGGCCATAGAAGGAGTCGGAAGTCACAGACCTTGTAGTACTCTGGGCAGTGGAAGGTTGCTTTTCAAGTTCATTTTAAAGCAGCATTAACCATAATGCTACTCCGCTCTCAGCTTCAGTTTCACAGGGCCCCAGGGGAACCATTCCCATGGCCTTTTTCTGGCACTCAGCCTTTACTGAGTATTGTGGATGGATATTGATTGCTATACTTACTGGGCCATTACATTATCCTCGTCAAAATTGTGAAAAATACCCTAATTATTAATAAGCATCTAGAATTTTGATCTTTATAAAAAATACATAATGTTTCATAGTTTTTGAGAAATTTTTCAATGAAAAAATAATTGAGGTTCATGGTTAAAAAAAATTAAAATATGCTATCATACACTACTGTTACCAAGACACTAATGAAATGCTGGGTTCTCCAAGAGAGGGTGCCTCTGTCTATGTGGATGCCCATCGCATCGTTATCTTCTTGTATCTGAATATCAGAAAGTAGAAAGTCCAACAGTGATGGTCCCCCTCCTGCACGTTGGGGATTTAAGCATTTAAGGTACAAGAATATATCTTAAGATTAAAGTAACATTTGTTTAGTTAGCGAACGTGACAATATTTTTTATGTATATAATGATTCTAATGTAATTTAATCAACGTGGTAATGATGTTATTAAGTGTGGAAACAAATGCAGTATATTAAAGGTGAACACCACACTGAAACGCCAACTCCTGAAAACATAACCAGGCTCTTGATTTAGATCATGTTGAAGGTGAGAAATAAATGTATGTAGAAATGTAGTTGAGGATATTAATTACAGTTCTTAAAGTATGACTCTGTGACTTATAAGGACCAAGCTGTACAATTTAGTTTGTGATGGCAGTATCTGTGCCTCTCCAGAAAGTATATATCATAGTGGTATAAATAATGTAGATTATATATATATATATGCAATATATATATACACACACTATTTTCTTATGTCATTTATGGCATTTTTATCTGTATACTTTTTGATGTGATTGTTTTTAACATGCTAAAAGTAACACACATATTTTGTTCTGTGTCTTCTATGTGCAGTTTTCACGTGGCAGGGGCTTTGTCCTGGTGCTTACAGGGACAAGCAGATGTCTTCTGTTGCGTTTCACATTTGCTGCAGTTCTCTGCTCTCTGCGCCAGTGAGACCAATGTTTAGAACCACAGCACCTCTCCTTGGTTTAAGTATTACTAATGGCAATAAGATCTTCCCCACTAGAAAATGTGTCTCTGTTGTCTTTTAAGTAGGAAATTTTAATTTAAAATTATTTTGCCATTATAAATTTTATTTTAAATTTATTTCTAAATAAAAGAAATGATAAGAGAAATAATATTGGCAAAGTGATTCAAAATGTATGTATAGAATACACTTGCTGAGGACATTCCAGGCAGAGCAGCCACTTCTGTAACTGTGTGCCAGTAAGGTATGTGCCACGGTGAAGTCTTCCTTCATGTTTTCCTTGCCCAGCAAGATGAGCGAGCATTGGTTCCCCAAGAATGAGTTCTGCTGATCTTTAGACTTAACTAGTGAGCTTCAGGTTTTGCTTTTACTTCTGTTTTTTTCCTGCTCCTCTCACCCCAGACCACTTAATTCCTATCTTGGATAGAACCCAGGTATCAGATAACTGTATTTCCCTGTGTCTTAATGCCTTTATCTTGAAACTCTCTTTAAGAAAAATGTCCACCAACCATGTTGTCTTATGTTCCCATTGTGGGATATTATGGTTCGTTGTTATTTTTGTCTTTGAAGACGGTCTTGCTATGCATTCTGCTTGACCTGAAACTTCTTTGTATACCAGGCTAACCCTGAAATGGAGGTCGTCTTCCTGCATTAGCCTCCAAAGTGATGAGGTCACAGGCCATGTGCCTCCATCTTATTCAGCACAGGGCTTTGGCTGTGTGGGTGTTGTTGGAGTGGTGGGGATTGAATACGTGGTCTCAAATGCAAACCCTGCTGGTGAACCTGCTTTGAAATGCTGTGAGGTCAGGAGTTTCAGTTTAAAAAGTGATGCTAGGAAAAAGTCCCCTGGCAACAACAGCATTATCCGTAGTCTGTGAATTTTGTGAACTTTTCTAGTCACAGCTGAATAGCTTCAAGGAAAGAGGTGGGACCCTCTCCCTTCCTTCCTGACTGCTTACCCCACTCCTTCACAGTAGAGCCTGAAGACTGCCATTTTCCTTCAGGGTCCTACTTTTCAAAGCCTCTGCTATTTAAAGATCTAAGCCACGAGAAAACCCTGCTCTAGCTTCATTTGACCAGTCAACACTGGAGCAGTTAGAACTCAGGGACTGTGTTTTCAAACTTGAGAACATGAAAGGATTCTTTTCAGTGCACACATTATCCTGAATACTTGCCACCTTTACAGTCTTACTAAATCTTCTAATGTGTGAGCATGCATTGTCTGTCTGTTTTCAGCTGTAATTTCAGTGTTTTCTGGGTTTGATGTGGTGTTTTTTGTTTTTTTTTTTTTTTCTAGAACTTCTTTTCTAGAACTGTTGCTGTTTTATTCTGTGTCATCGAGTTATTTTCTTCAGACCCTGTTCCCTGAAACCTGCTCTACCACTGAAGGAGAGGAAGGGTCAGGGCTAGGGTGTTGGGGGAGTTGGAGATTTGGGGCCCTCATCCCATCAAAAGAATTATTGAGTCCATTTCAGTTTAGTGACAGCAACTTGTGTTGTGACATGTGGGATTTGAGGATGGGGGTTGATATTTGCCATCATCTGGTAGACATGAGGTTATTCCAGAGAGAATTGGAACTTTGCCAGCATGAGAGAACAAAAGTCACCAGAGAGTGCATGCCCTGGAGAAGATGGTAGAGCAAAGCAGTCACCCACTTAGCAGAGTTACCTGTAAGAAATGGCCACAGTGTTCTGTGCATCTGTCAGTCGGGCTGTGTGGGCTGGAGGCTGTTAGATCTGCATGGTAGGCTGAGTTTCCTCTTCAGTGGTTGTGTGACATTGGGAAAGTCCCATTCCCTTTCCTGTCCTCACTGTCTTCAGCTGTACCATATGGATATTTGAGAGGTATGGGTGGAAGAGAAAAGAGCCATGATTTGATTATTTGTGTGTGACTGGAGTTAATAGTGATAGTGGTTTGAGTTTCCTGTCTGTGCCAGCTGCTATGCTAAGTCCTGGTAGAAACTGTGATGGTGCAGTCAGTCCCTTTATGGGGCTTCCATTCTAACCTACTTCTTCACCCATAAACTGAAAGGGTTTTGTTTTCCTATTTCCTAGCATTGAGTCGATTGGTCTAAAGTGCTTGGTGCAGTGTCACAAACGAATACCATGTTGTTATCTGTGATTACATGCCAACATACCACTAAACTTTAGTGGTCAGGAGGGATTTGACCTTGCTTCCATGGGGTTGAGAATCTAGTGAGAACCCCAGAGGTAAAGGCTGTCAACTTGCATGTGCTATAAGAGGAAAAACATGGTTGACACTTGAGATGGTGTCAGCCTCTCACCAATGGTGGTGGTATAAAATGCATCAGATATGTATGCCCTTTGATGCTGGGCTGAAAAGTCTGTTTGAATTTGACCAGGAGGAGTGCTTGCTGGCCTGCTGTCTTCCTAGAGCCACCATCAGATCACAGCATTGGCAAGCACAAACAGGAGGTGGCAAGCCTCTTAAAAGGTTTGGATGAGATGGGATGGACAGTTACTGAAATGAAGGATGAGGTAAGCCAGGAACAGAGGAGGAATGTGGTGGAAGACAATGGAGAGATTGCCTGCAGCATGCTCAAGGATCTTTCTCTATGGGTTGCCCCTTGCTTCTGGTCCAGTTCCTTCTTGTACTCAGAAGTATTAAACACTGATAATTAAGCCTTCTGTAATGCAGACTTGACTTTATTTAGAGGAAATCACCATCAGAATACAAAGCAGGCACCATGGAGCAGATTACATGCGAGCATCAACTTGGTAGAGCAGCTGCTTAAATGCTGCCACCGTGAGTGGCACACAAGGCGAATGTGACAAGGAAAGGGCACATGTGTGTGAGTGGGAGAGAGGAACTCTTCCACACGCTAAATATAAGGCAGCAGCAAGCAGTGGCTTGCCAACAGCTGGGGCCGTCTTAAGGGAGTTAATGAGCTCTGCCACTGATCTGTGGCTGCACTATTGGCAGGTGACTGAGCCCGTCTGGGACTCAGTTTTCAGATGTATGCACAGTGGCAAACAGAAAATTGGGAGTCTGAACATAGTTCTTTCTGCTCCACAGTGTGAGGGGAGGGTGCCCCCACTCTAGGCTGCTTGCCTCCTCTGCAGGGACCTTGAGTGTCAAGGTGAGTGGGAAGACCCTCTTTGGGGAGCAGATAGTAGTGGGGAAGACATGTGTTTACCTACTTCTGTGGCAAGGACCCTGAAGGAGTGGTGCCCAGAGCCACGAGTGCCATAAAGTAATCACCTTGGCCCAAAGGTGACTCTCAAGAGGAAAGATGGGACTTGAAGTGGCTGTATGTTGGGAGTAGCTATGAGAACAGGCAGAGGGAACATTTACAGCCACGAGAGGCCAGACAGCTATCGAGTGCTGATGTGGGTGAAAACGGCTGATGCTGAGAATGTGAAGACAGATTTACCGTAGCAACATGAATAATGGTGCCCAAGAATAGCACCATTAGTGTAGTCATTTTTGAGGAGGAGTCTCGGGGGTCCTCTGCATTTGTCAGTTTGGTACAGTGGCGTAGAGGCCATTAAGTCTGGACAGTAGCTTGAATCTGGCACTTAGTAGCATGCCTCTGGGCAAACTACATTTCCTTTCATGGCCTCATTTCCCTCTGCTGCCAAATGTATGATAGGACAAATCAGGGGAGACCATGGGCCTCAGCCTTAGCTGGAAACAGTCTTGAAGGGCTTCCATTGTCCGTGCCCAGCCCAGTGAAGTCAACCTCTGGGAGGAGGGCCCAAGAATTGACTTTTGTTGGTTGGTTTGTTTTTAAGTTAATCAGTGATACCACACAACATTTTGTGATTTAATAATCTAATCCATAAAACCTAAATTGTTCTTGTAATACAATTGTATGAGAATATTCTGCAGGAAACTGGAGAGACCCTTGGGCTTTGAACCCTTGGTGAGAAACCACAAATGGTATGCCAGAGTTGACAAGAAAGCAATTTGGCCCTTGGAGAAAGAAAGATGTCCCTCCCTTAGTTTTCTTTCCAAATTCTTCTGCTCCCATATCTTGCTTCTGTTAGTACCAGGGAGCCACCTTATAATCCTTTAAGAGAATTTTTATGTGGCTATTTGGAGTGATGATACTGAGAACTGGAGCGTGGAAACAAACATGCGAGTTTCTGCTTTCCCACAGCCTTGCTGGACTTGGGCTCAGGAGTAGAACGGGGAAGTGAGACCTGTCTCATGTCAGAAGTCAAAGAATGAGAAAGGATGGATGCTCCATTAGGAAAGGGGCTAGGTCACTGACGGTTAAAGGCAGTTTTTCCCACTTAGACTAGCACAATACTCCATGGAAAATGTGCCAATAGTAGCAAAGGAAGACGGACCTACAAGGAATCATGTTACTAAACCTGCCCCAAATTCCCATTTAACAGAAAACTGAAATCTCAGTGATGGCAACAGTGGCATTCCAAAAATGTGAACATTTCTAGCACCAGAATTTACACAGTGCACTATTAGGTCAAGCAATACATTTTTCTTAAAGGATGTTTTGCACTGTTCTTTGCAATAAAACAAAACAATAAAAATAGCCTGGATGTGGATAGATTGTTATGTTACTCTCCTACAAAGGAATAACTCCTGTTTTTAAATGTACTGATAGAAAAACATAATTATTGTTGACTAATGCCGCAAAAAAGTCTTCGTTGGCCCCTTGTTGTTCTGCTAGGACAGTTTTGCCTCAGAAACACAGTGTCAGAGGTAAAAATGGGTTGGAGATGAGAGTGGCTTGGAGACTGAACTGAGCCATCATAAATTTTGAGTAGTTCTGTTTGCAAAAACTTTGGGAGCGAACAGTGAAAAACTGTTAGAATGAATGGACAGGACTTGAGAGGTAGTGAGGGGCAAAAGCTGAAGCTGGGGGGCACAGAGTGGTGTCTGGAGAGATGGTTAAGAGCACTTGCTGCTCTTCCAGAAGACCTGAGTTCAGTTCCCAGCACCCCTATTGGTTGGTTCACAACCACCTGTAACTCCAGTTTCACCTTTTAGCTTCTGAGTGTGCATGCACGTGTGCACACTCACGCATAATACATCTTACGGGGAAAAAACCTTTAAGCTTGATTTGCTTTTAGCATGTTAGAAAGTGATGGCCCATGACCAATATGTTGAAAAGCACAATAGTGATTGTAATGATTTAAAGGCAGATATCTCAAAAATATGAAGACCTTAAAACATGAGTGTCTCAGACCATATGCTTCTCTTCATGCTAAATAAGTCAATGTTGGGCTCCTAAATGAGTGTGTGTCTTGCTTGGTACTGGACAATATGATGGAAACATGTGGTTATAGGAAATTAAATTCTTTAGACAAACCAGATGCTAAGCTTCTGCCCAGAATCAATATGCTGCCTGAAGTCCTAGAGACTAATAAACATACCATAGCTACTAATTTATGGATAGGTTTTTGGAAGTAACTTCAGAAAAGGAATCCAGGTTTGAAGCTACTTTTGAAACGTCAGATGAATTGTGTGAATTTAATCAGAGGCCTGAAAAGGGAAGTGTGACAGCCTAGTGTGATCTATATGAATTACGTCTAAAATAAGCTAACAAGTTGAGGCAGTGAGAACATGGAAGAGATTGTTACCACTGGTTAAAAAAAAAAAAAATCTGGAAGTTTTTTTAAGATAAAAGTTAGATGATGGGCATCAGGGTTAGTCACCTAGATATTTCACATGAGGACAAAGAATCCATAAAGAACCTGGCCCAACCCAGAAAATGTCTCACAGCTTAAAAACTGCTAGAGATCCCTCAAGACACCTCAGGTCACACCCAATGCCACAGGCTCACTTCTGTCTCACTGGTTTCAAGCTAAATGGTCCTTAAAATGTGATCATTACTGATGTGTGTGTATGCACTCACACACCTGTGGGAGTGGGGTACGGGCATGCTTGTGGAAGTCAGGACAGCCTATCCCTTCACTGGGTAAGCCAGACTAATTGGCCCATGTGCTCTGGAGATTGTCCTGCCTCAGCCAATTGGCGAGAGCCATCTCTCGCCAATGGCTTGCTGGGATTTCAGGCGCTTGTGCTGTTGCCTTCAGCTCTTGTGTGGGTTGTGGGGATAGGAACACAGGTCATCAGGATTGTACAGCCAGTGCATTTTACCCACTAGGCTATTTCTGCAGCCCAGCTCCAGGACTGTTCAGGAGCCATGTTTCACCTTTCTCAACTGACCAGACAGAATTCTCTGAGGAACAAAGGATTTATTAGGGCTTGTAGTTTTCGAGGGTGTGGCCATCGTAGTGGGGAAGGAATAGCAGAGGTCATGGCTGTGGAAGCATGTGGCAGGGATTGCTGGACTTCAGTGGACCAGGAAACAGATCTCTGGGTTGTATGCCTGCCTCCCATTTCCTCCCATTAGACCTTGCCTCCTGAAGGTTCCATAACCTATGACAGCACTGCCAGCTGAGAACCAAGTGTTCAAACATCAGCCTACAGGTGGCATTTCACATTCAGACTACAGCACCAGCTCCTGCTTCATCTCTAGGCAGATTTAAAACAGTGACTATTTAACATGCCCCTGCCCCAAGCCTAAGACCAGAAGCCAGATAATGTAAAACCAGTCAGGAATATTCTAGAAGTGGTATTTTTTTCTAGTTATTAAGACTGGAAAATGCTCAACTAAACTCAGGGCTCAATGGCATGGCTGTAGATTGGCTTGTGACCAAGCCTTTCCCCAGGCTCAGGGCCTCCTGAGGACAAAGCATCTCTTTAGAAGGCAGTTAGGAAAGTTCTTGAGGGAACAGTGTAAATCATTGCCTTTGGGGGATTCTTGGGGCGGCTTCCAGGAAGTGCAGGTAGTGTGTGCTGACATTTTCTCAATGCACCATTTTCCTTCCTAACTTGCATCTGGATAGGGTAAATTATTAAAGCAAGAGTTCCTGGGTGGACAGCACCCACGCTATGTTTACTTCTCTGTGTATTTCCACAGGAAAGGGAGATAATGAAATTTAGCTTAACCAAGCTGTGGGCTGGAAGTTATAACCTACCTAATTCCTTAATTAAGCTATCAATTAAGCCTGTGTCTATGCCACCTGCTATGCCTGGGCCTCGTGCCATGTAGAAGTGCCAACACTGACAAGCTTGTCCCCACAGAACCCCAGGGCTCCAGTCAATCTTCAGTCTTTCTCTCCTGACTTTCTCTTAAGGGATATTTTAGATAGGTCACCTAATTCATTCATAATGCATGTGAGGTTACAGAATGTTCAAAACAACCAGCAGACTTGAGGACTCCCAGCTTCCCCAAAGAGAGCATTTTGTGTTGACTGTACAGCAGCCAGCCACTTTTTTTGCCCCAAGTGTCCCAAGTTTCAATTCCGAAGGGCAGCTCTAGGTCAAGAGCTTGAGAAGAAAGAAATGAAGTCAAAGATGGGGGAGGGCATTGCAAATTGATTTTTGACACCTAGATGAGTGTTCAGTAGCATTTGTTGAATGAATGAATGAATGAATGCATGAATGAATGAAAACAAAAGAAAAAGCTATTATGTGTTAAGCATGGGTGTCACTAAATACTTCAGTTTTATAGGACTCATTTCAATATACAGGAAACCTGCTAATGTACATGTCATGGTCCTTCCTAAGAGGGAAAAGGGACACTCCTTTTGTGGGATCAGAGCTAGTCTCAGGTTGCAGAGCTCATAGCTATGGTTGACTCCGGAACCTGGGATGAAGCGCTCTTAGCCTGTGACCTGCAGCGGTGCTGCATCTAACTCTTGGTGCATCCAGGGCATACACTTCCCTTGATTATTCCACCAGGAGTGATCCTCATGAACTAAGTAGAAGCCTGGTCACTGGCTGAACCAAAAAAATCTAAAGAGGTGACATTTCAGAAAGGAGACTTCAACCCAACTTTGTTCTACTCTCTACTGTGGACAGGCATTTTTTTTTTTTTTTTTTTTGTCTTGAGAGGTACTATATTTCCTTTACCAATGAGGGCAATGTCTAGGGTCGTAGGAAGTGTGTACCGCAGTCTGGTGGTGACTCTGAGGTATATATTACATAACAGATGAAGATGAAGCCACCACACCTCCTTCCATGCTAAGGAAAGACCAATGTGACTGTGTTTCATATAGAATATGAAGGATCAATACACAATGAGCTTGGTGTTTTCCTAGGTCATTTGAAACAAGGAATCAGTGTCCTGGGACCTTTCCTCCTCACTCCAGTCAACATAAGAAGCAGCTAAGACCCCCACATTCTCCAGGCACTTCTGTCCCAGGAAGCTATCGAGTAAGATCAATGTGCCAGACATGTGTTCACCAGGGACAGAAACAGCCTGAGCAGAGATGGAGAGCCACTGCTGTGGAGCCCTCTCTGAGAAGCTGGCTGGGGGGACTAGATTGGAAGGCCCTGAGGAGCAGACCTCTATATGTCCGCACCTCTCAGGTAGAAGCAATAGCTGCAGCTGTCCTGAGGCAGGAGCATGTGGGAAGGAGAACGGGAAGTCAAGAGGGCTGGGTTAGACTTCTTTCAGCTTTTTGTTTGCCTCAGTCTCAAGGTCTCAGCCCATGGCTATTGGGTTCTGCTGCTCTTGGGTCTGTGGCAAGGTAACTATGTAGGCAGGGAGCATGTGGCAGAAAGGAAGCAGAGTAGGGGACAAGACACATCTCAACGCATGCTTCCAATGATGTATTTTCTCCAAGTAGTATCTACTTTCCAACTTTTCCATAACCTCCCAGTCACCATCAAATTAGGAACCTATCAGTGGATTAATCCATTCATGAAGGATAAACCCTGTGCTTCAATCATTTCCCCAGAGCCCGTCAGCTGACAACACATGAGCCTGAGATGAACATTCATATTCAAAACATAGCAAGGGCTAATGGACAGTGAGAAGGTGTCAGGATAGAGGGAAGGTGTGATGGCTAATCTTGATTGTCAACTGGACACACTTGGGGAAAAGTAACCTCAACTGAGGAATCGCCTCCGTCCGATTGACAAGTGGGCATGTCTGTGGGGGCATTTTCTTTTTCTTTCTTTTTTTTAATTCATCTACTTATTTTACATCCTGGCTGCAACCTCCCCACATCCTCCCCTCCCAGTCCCTCTCCCCCACCCCCCAAACCCTTCCTCTTCCATCCAGGAATGGGCATGTCTCCTATGCATATTAATAAAACATGGAATATCAAAGTTGCAGTAAGACAGCACCTCTGTGGGGCATTGTCTTGATTTATGTAGGAGGGCCCAGCCCACTGTGAGTGGTGCCATTCCTAGGCAGGTGGGCTTTGACTTGTATAAGAAAGGTAGCTGAGTAAGCCAGCAAGCTAGGTTCCTTCATTGCCTTGGTTTCCATCCATTGTGGCTAGTAACCTGTAAGCCAAATAAACTATTTCCTCCTCCCAAGTTGGTTTTGGTCAGTGTTTTATCATAACAACAGAACACAAACTAGGATGAAATTCAAAGTGGGACCTTACTACTAGGCTGTGAGGTCAATAGGAGGATTTGATCAAGATAAGAAGACTGACTTTTTTTTTTTTTCTTTCGAGACAGTGTTTCTCTGAGACAGTGTTTCTCTGTGTAGCCCTGGAGGTCCTGGAACTTGCTCTGTAGTCCAGGCTGGCCTTGAACTCGGAGATCCACCTGCCTCTGCTTCCCAAGTGTTAGGATTAAAAGCATGTGTCACCACCACCCAGCTAAAATGGGAGGACTTTCACAAAACATGGTGTGTTTTCTATCACAAGTCCCCTGACTGCAGTTGACAGGATAAAGGTGGGAGCAAATTTCAACTGTTATATGAGTTGGTGGTAGTGTGGGGAGGGTTAGAACAGTGAGAGAGGAAGTCAAATCAGTATTTGAATACGGTTCTGAATACAGAACCAAAAAACTTTGCTATAGTTGGATGTAGAGTGTAAATCTAGGGTGTGTCTGTGTGTGTGTTCGAGCACCAGCACTCGTGAGCTGGTGTTCGTGCTCAGGGAGGGGAAGGAGGGGGGTGGGTGGACAGTTTCTCAGCTAACATGCTATTACCTGGAATGGGGCAGACAGGAAGTACAAAGGGCATGACAGTACCAGAGAACAAGTCAAGCCTATGTGCTGCACTGTGGGACATACAAATCTGCCAGGCAGGGCTAGTGTCGACTCTATTTCACAGATAAGCACCTTGGCACCTGTGCTCCTTCGTAGCCTCAGCAGACCTTGTGCAACAGCAAGCATAGATCCTGCCTGCTTGATTCCTCTGCCCTCCCCTTGCGGTGACCAGGTTGGTGTTAGTCCTTACACTGTTAGCAGATATGAGTTCTCTCCTTTCTCTTCTGGAGCAGTGGGAAACTGTTGACTTTGCTCTCAGAGCCTGCTGCTAAGGCACTTTGAGTCTGAGTAACAAATCTCTTCAAAGTACAGTGCCTTAAACTGGGATCATCTCACTTGCCACACTGCCTCAGTGCCTTAGGTCAGGAGTACCATTGTAGTCAGACTTTCTTGGCCTGCCATCCCCCAAATAATGACACAGAGATTTATTAGTTATGAAAGCTTGGCCTTCAGTTTAGACTTGTACCCAACTAGCTCTTATAACTTAAATTAGCCTGCTTCTATTAATCTATGTTCTGCCACATGGCTCATTACCTCTCCTCCATAATGTATGTCTGCCATAATGTATTCTATTAAAACATCTTATAAAACATGATGTATCTTGCTGGCATCTCTCACCTCTCTTCCCAGAAGTCCTGCCTGTTTTCTCCTGTCTAGCTATTGACCATTCAACTCTTTATTAAGCCAATCAGCAGTCTTAGGCAGGCAAGGTAAAACAAGGTAATGTACATCTTTACATAGTTTGTTCAAATATCCTGCAACATCTCCCCCCTTTTTCCCAAATAAAAAGGAAAGGTTTTAACTTTAACAACAGTAAAACTGTAGACAAAAAGAACAATTACCAAGTACAAATAGTACAAATTACATTCACAAAATCCAGACCATTTGTATTTGGCAAATTTGGAGAAAGTACTCTATTATCAATCCTATTTTGGAGAGCCCAAAATTTTGCACCTAATTCACAATTCATAACTTGTATTGCCAACCTAGAAATATCTTTTTAGACCTTAAAACATTTTCCTAAATAAACAACCTAATCTTTTATGTCTCTCGGCTTTATACACTTTATATCTCCTTTGTGAGTTTCTTTTCTGAATTTTGTAACAAGGAAAACTAACTATAACTCTAGTCTTCAATACCATTAGAGACCTGAGAAACCATAAGTGCAGAGCAAACAACTTCCAAAACTATAGAAACTACAGAGATATCTGCTGCCTGGGAAAGTCGGTAGGAGCAGACATCTCAATGTCATGAAAAGCCTTATGTTATTAAAACATCTTAAATGCCAAATTGTGTAGGTCTTTGAAGTGTTTGAAAACCATCTATCTTATTTATTTATTTATTTATTTATTTATTTATTTATTTATTTATTTTTCAAGACAGGGTTTCTTTGTATAACATCCCTGGCTGTCCTGGAATTCACTCTGTAGACCAGGCTGGCCTTGAATTCACAGAGATCCAAGATCCACCTGCCTCTGCTGCCCCAACGCCTGGCTTGGTATGGATTTTTATATATTGATACAAATTTAAGTTTATTTTTGATATACTATATATACATACAAGGAAAACTGTAACTATAACTCTAGTCTTCAATACCATCAGAGACCTGAGAAACCGTTTAAGTACAGAGCAAACAACTTCTAAAACTGTAGAAACTACAGAGACATCTGCTGCCTGGGAAAGTCAGTCAAGGTTCCTCTACAACATTGGTGCATGTGTCCAAATGGACAGGTTCCAAAACAAACAGAGAAACCCTGTCTCAAAAAAAAAAAAAAAAAAAAAAGAAAGAAAAAAAAACAACAACCAAAAAACCAAACAAAATAAAAATCCACACCATTGTAAAATATTTGAGACTAGTAGTTGCTTATTTATTTTAGTTTAAAAGTAGATTCAATAGTCTATCCTTTTTTCCTATCATTTCTATATCCCCCTTTTTTTCAGAATAAGATCCCTTAATCTAATCTCCTTTGCTTAGTTTCCTCCCTGACCATGACCAATAACAACTTGCAACCAACCAGCCCCCCACCCCCCCACCCCGAGCAAATGATGATAAACATCTATAACCCACCAAACCAAAAACCACCCACCCACCCCACCTCCTGGAAATGTGGGTATTGCCTTCTTAAAATTAGTTCCTGTTGTCTGGGGTCAATGACATCTTCGGGGGAGGTTGTAGAAATTACTTTAGCTATGTAAAGATGTTTTACATTTGCTTATGCTGCAGAACATGACTTTAACTATGTAAAGGTGCATTACATCTGTTTGTGCTGCATTTGTTTAATGGTATAAGGATGTGTGTTTAATTATGAAGAGATGTGTTGCATTTGTTTCACCTTGCCTGCCTAAGGTACCTGACTGGTCTAATAAAAAGCTCAATGGCCAGTCCAGTACCCGGGCAAGAGAGGGATAAGCAAGGCTGGAAGGCAGAGAGAATAAATAGGAGGAGGAATCAAGAGGAAAGGAGAGGGAGAAAGGGAGGGGGAGGGGCAGGGAGAAGGACAGGGACAGGCCTGGGTCCAGAAGCTAGACAGCCGCCAGCCAGACTTGAGAAGCAGTGAAAGTAAGGTGTGCAGAAGAGAGAAATGTAAAAAGCCCCAAGGCAAAGGGTAGATAAAAAGAAACAGGTCAATTTAAGTTAAAGAAAAAGAGCTATCAAGAAACAAGTCTAAGTTAGGTTGAGCTTTCAAAACTAATAGTAAGTCTCTGTGTCATGATTTGGGAGCTGGTTGGTGGCCTAAAAGAAAAAGCCTGGTATAAGGGAACCCTAAGAAAATTGGGATAATGATCAAGTCCTGGGAAAGGATTTATCATTTGTTGTGCTAGATGTATCATTTATTTTCCAGTCTCTGTGTGGTGGGAAAGTGCAGGACTTACCTCAAGTCCTGGCTGGGAGTAGTCTGTGAGGCTGGACCATCTCAGATAGCCACTTTGAAGTTATTCTGGATGTAGAATTTTGAGGAAACTGTAACAGAGGTATTCTGAGAGGCTGGATCACCTGAGCTACTTATCTTCATTGGTGTCTGGTCCTTTTGTTTTTCTGAAAACACACAAACTTTTAAAGGTAGCGCACCTATCTGCATTAACAAAAGTATGGGATATGTGGTGTGCACAGATCAGTTAAAGATGATTCTCTGTTCTATGTTTGAGCAGGTAAAAGGCATCTGCCAACATTATAAATGTGTTTGGACTGTATAACCAAGCTGTAATATAAATCTTCATCCATGCCACATGAAAGATGACATGTAATAATAAGTCATGAGGACTCTATAGCCAAGAAGATTTATCATGTCTCATCCAGTCTCAGCTGTTCCTATGTTGAAGGATCAGCTTATACACCTGTGTTGTAGGGTTTTTTTTTGGGGGGGGGGGAGATGGTTCTTCCTTCATGTCTGCAGCCGAGATTTTCAGGAGGTCCCCCCTCCCCAGATCAAAGTTGATCTAAATCAATTTTGAAGGAATCCATAGCTTTTTGTTTCCTGTGGCATAACCTCTCCACCAATACAACACATTTCCTGACTTCCACTCTGACATTAAGACATCCTTAAAATATATGAGTTAGTTTAATTTAGCTGTTTTTTCCTACAGCATTTGCCCTTCACTCATCAGCATTTAAAAAATTCAAAGTCAGCCGGGCATTGATGGTGGTGCACGCCTTAATCCCAGCACTCGGGAGGCAGAGGCAGGCGGATCTCTGTGAGTTCGAGACCAGTCTGGTCTACAAGAGCTAGTTCCAGGACAGCCTCTAAAGCCACAGAGAAACCCTGTCTCAAAAAACAAAAAACAAAAAACAAAAAATTCAAAGTCAAAAAAGCACCATACAGGATCCAGATGCCCTGTGTATGTCCCATCCTATGTAGCTTATTCTTTTTATATTACTTTACTCTTTCTTAAGACTTTATTATTTTTAAACTCTTTTTGTGACTGTTTATATTTATTTCCTCCTTTCTTACCAGCTAAGTACATTTTCAAACATATTGTACTTGTTCAGAAGTTTTTTTTTATTTATTTATTTTTATTTTTTGGTTTGGACCTGACTTTTTGTGTCTGCAGCCTTTTCTAACTGTGAGCATGGCATGGCTCTGCTTAGCACGTGACACTGGTGGCTGGCTCTGCCTACTTCAGGTCCACAGACAGCAACAGGAGTCACATCTAACCATTCCCGTCACATCTAACTGTCCCAGGCACATCTAACCATCCCAGCTGTGCCTAACTGTCCCAGCCACATCTAAGGGTCTCAGCTCTGAGAAGTTGCTGAGCCTGCTTTTCGGAGTCCCTGTGAGCTTCAGCAACTGTTGTGCACGCTCACAGAGAGGCCCAGGTAGCAACTGCAGTACTGCACTGGCAGGCATGACTCCTCTATCCATGTGGTTGGGACACACATTGGAGCGCCAAATGTAGTCAAACTTTCTTGGCCTGCCAGCCCCCAAATAATGACATGTAGACTTACTGTTAATTATGAAAGCTTGGCCGTTAGCTAGCCCAACTAGCTCTTAACGTAAACTAACTGGCTTCTTTTAATCTATGTTCTGCCATGTGGCTCATTACCTTTCCTCCATAGTTTATGTCTGCCTCCCTCAATATCTTGCTGGTGTCTCTTGCCTCCCTTCTTCCCAGAGTTCCTCTCTCTCCCTGGATGTCCCACCTATTCTCTCCTGCCTACCTATTGAACATTCAGCTTTTCATTAAACCAATCAGGTGTCTTAGGCAGGCAAGGTAAAACAACAATACCTCTTTACACCATTTGCTCAAATATCCCACAGCATACCTTACCTGCATAAGTCCGTGAGTGGAGACTTCTCCAGGCTCTACACTCTGAGCCTGGCCTGGGACCTGTGTGCTTTCTTAACCTTGGTTTTTTCTCAAACTTGTACATTTGTGTGTTCTGTTGTAGTCTTCCTAGCATGATGTCTTCAGGAATATGATATTTCTTACCTGCTAACTCTAGGTTCTAAGCTGTGTATTCCCAGAGATAGACTACCAAGTAATCTGCATCCCCTTTTCTAACCTACTCAATGAAGATGGGTGGCCATCTTTTCTGCTATCATGTTCTCGCCAGAAACAAGGGCCTACAATTGGCCCCTCCTCCAAGGGCCGAGGGAACCAGACCCCATCCTTCTCCTGGGAGGGGTATCAAAGACTGACAGACTTGACTGACACATTTTCTATCCCCCAGAAGCCTAAGGCATAGTCTGAGGTCATCCTCTTTATGCCCTGTGTCTGTGGCAAATCTCTTAAGGCCGGCCAGGACCAGCAACCAATTTTTGAGCTGTGTAAGGATAATATATCGTCATGCAAACAGGTATGTTTTCTGAGGCTAAATGATCAATCCATCTCTTTAGGATGGAAACTCCCATTTTTAAATTACATCAAAGTAGATTTTAAATTAAGAAACTAATAGTTATAAAACTTCCAAAGGTCAGTGGATAAGAAAGCGGCTTTGACTTTGGTTGGCATAATAGTCACAGAAATGTAAGTCTGTGAAAGGTGACAGCATTCAAGCTTCACTTGTCACCAGTTGCCTCCGTGTGTTCAGGGACATCCATGCTGCTGGTTGCTGGTTCTAGATACTTCAGTGTGAGTGGCGCTTAAAGTTCCTTGTCAGACACTGAACTATGTAGCTAATTATGCTCCTCGAGGGGACTCAGTCAGATACACTTCAAAGCAGAATTTAAAGCCCCCAGTGAAGAACCTGGCTGCATGTTAGCATGTGTGATGCCAGGTACTTGGGAAAGCCCACTCTGGGAACTAGCTTGAAGGAGCTAGTGAAGGACAAGTGTCCCTTGAGCCAGCAGGTCAGAGCTCCCTCATGCAGCCTGGTCTCTTAGCATTGAGTTTATCCTAAGCAGCCTTTCACTAATGTTTATGCTAGTACAAAGTTCTAGGCAAGTTCCAAAAAAGTGTAAGCAGCGGAAGTGCCTAAGCACAGTAGAAGTGGGCCCTGCATTTCCTGTGTGGTCCACACACTGATCCACAACGCCATCTCAGTACTGACCCAGGTAGGGGAATGGTTCACTTTTGAGTTCCAGTGTTGTGGATAGATTCCCATGAGAGGCCAGGTCCTGAGCAGGCATTTCTTCCAGACTGGGAGCATATTCTCTGGCAAACAGAGCACAAGTATAAGAATCAGCAAGGGCTGGGGTTGTAGCTCAGTTGTAGACCACTTGCCTCGCATGTGTGAAACCCAGGGTTTGATCTCTTGCACCACAAAAACAAATTTAAAGGGAGAGAAAATGGAAGTGGTAATAATTGTTTGGAAAACTAATCTCGATGAAAGGTAAACAGAATGTTTCCTTCCTTCTTCCCTCCCTCCCCCCCCTCCCTCCCTCCCTCCCTCCCTTCCTTCTTTTCTTTTTAAAACCAGGGTTTCTCAGCACCTATATTACATTACCATGTGTCTTAGGGTTTCTGTTGCTGTGAAGAGATGTCATGACCACAGAAACTCTTACAAAAAGTAAAACATTTCATTTCAGTGGCTTACATTTTCAAAGGTTTAGTCCATTATCATGGTGCGACATGGCTGTGTGCAGACAGACATGGTGCTAGAGAAGTAGCCGAATATCCTCCATGTTGCAGACAACAGGAAGTGAACTGAGACACTGGGTGGTATCTTGAGCATATATGAAACCTCAAAGCCTGCCTCCACAGTGACCCATTTCCTCCAACATGACCACACCTATGCCAACAAGGCCACATCTCCTAATAGTGCCATCCCTTTGGGGGCCATTTTCTCCAAACCACCACAGTAGGCAATACTCGTTCCCCAACCCCAGTATGTAACTAGGGTTTCTCAGAATCCATATTACATCATTGCTCATTCCCAACCCCAGTATGTAGCACTTTCCACACCGTATTTGACAGTCAGACCATTTCTAGTATTCCCCAGCCTGGGTCAGTGCTGAAATGGTGATGCAGGACCAGTATATATTGATGCAGGATCAATACACACACACACACACAAACACACACACACACACACACACACACACACACACACACACACACACAGGATCAGTGTGATGATCACATAGGAAATGTAGCAACTCACACTTTGGGGAGTAGGTATTAAAGTGACTACTTTGGGACATGCTGTCCTAGACCAGAGTGGCTCAAATGTGACTCTAGAAATAGACAATTCAGAGACAAACTTGTTGACCATTGGTAATGAGGTGAGGATTGAAATTAGTAGTAAACTTCTAGAAACTTTTGTGGCAACTGGACAGTGTTTATTTTTTGAACCCAATAATAAGTAATGAGGTTTGTGTTTGTTTCACTAATTTCATTGTCCTAAAAATTAGCTGTGAGAGGGGTTTTTGTTTGTTTTTTTTAATCTGTGTATAGAATCCTGAAAAAATTTTAAAGTTGGTCCTGTCCTTTACAAGTTAACAGTCTTCACTGGGGCTGGAGAGATGGCTCAGAAGTCAGCAACACTTGCTGCTCTTGTAGAAGACTCGGGAACCATTCCCAGTACCTACACAGTGGCTCACAATCTTCTGTAACTCCAGTTCCATCTGATGCTCTTTCCTGGTTTCTGCTAGCACCAGACTTACACAGGGTGCACATGCCCCCCCCCCCCACAGTGTTGCTGGAGATTGATCCCAAGGCTCTGGGAATGTTAGGTAAAGCGCTATACCCTGTGGTATACTGTGGAGCTATACCCTCATTATGTAGACCAGGCTGACCTTGAACTCATAGAGATCCACTTGCCTCTGATTCCAGAGTGATTAGGACTAAAGGTGTGCTTTACCACGCCCAGCTAAATCTTACATTTTTAACAACAACACATCACCTTTCAGTTAGTACTCTGAAAAAAGAATAGACAAGTTTAAAAAGAGGGGGTGGAGGAGATGAGAAAAGGGGTGAAAATCTTGTTTTAGTTGGAATAGACAGGGGAAGTCTGAACATGGTCCTTGTGGAGGCACCCATGTTCCCCTTTCTCTCTTTGACCCGTGCTGGGAATCCAAACATCAGGAACTTGCATATGAAGAGAGGCCTTCAAGAAGTAGGAAGGTGACAGCCATATGTCTCCACTGTGAGTGGCTGTACCCATGTGTCCCTCCCGCCTTGGGCTCACGGCTGACAGCTATTTGAGATTTTCAGAAAGTTCGGCATCCTGTCAGGAATGGTGGTGGCCCAAACCCTGACATATTTAAACAGGTGGTATTCCACAGTGCTTGGCTTTTTTTTTCCTCCCTAATGGTCATGTGGCCTCACCTCCCCCTTTCCTAAGTGATCTCCGATAAGGACTTCAGTCTTAAAAACAGTAATTTCAGTGACAATAGTAATTACTTTGGCGTTCTTTAAAGGTAGATCTTTCTCACCCACCCCCTCTTGAGACTGAATCAGCTCTGATGGACTACATCCCTCCAAATCAGTATTTTCTTCTTATAGTTGTTAATGGGCAGTGTAGGAGTAAGAAAATACTTCCCAACTTCACTATTTTTTCCAACTAGAATAATTGCAAGTAATTTTTCTTTGTTTCTAGGTGATAGTAGCTAATCAGCTTTATGTATAGAAAGAAACCCAGGTTGCAAATAGGGATTGTTTCCGATAGAGTGCTTCACACGGGATTAGAACTCATCCAGGCCCACAGAACTCCCTTCCAGCACAAAAGCCTCTCCTGCCCCTGGAAGCATCTGCTTGGTGCTCACTCTTCTAGGGAACTGGTCCTATTAATAAGGGAAGTAGTTGGCACAACATAAACTCCTTTATTCCCCCCAAATAGACACATCCTTTAGAATATTATTTGAACTCCTTGGAAAATATGACCACTGATCTAGGCACATTGGAGCCTCTTACTGGGTCTGTCCTGAGTGACCCCATACAGGACCCCAGCTGGCCTCCAAAGGCCACCTCCTCCCTCTGCATGTCACTGATTTGGATCCAGCAGTGATCCAGTCTGTGATGTGTGGCTTTTCTGGTCTGAGGTGTGATTTTTACCTCCCATTTCTTTTCCCAGATAGAGACCCCGATATAACACACATGGTGAAGTGGGGGTACGGGCACATTTGGGTCAGTGGTGTATCATACTGACATCCCAAGGCTCTTCATGTCACCTGTTACTCAAGGTGGCATTCCATCGCGTTCCTCCTGAACTTTCCACTGTAAATACACTGATGACAAGTGGCAAGATCACATAGTTCCCTCAAGGTTCCAAGTTCATGGGCCGAGCCAAGATCTGAAAATAACTGTGATATTCCTGCCACACTAATTGTCAGGATGAAGACGGTGCCTCAGTGTTTGATGAATAGGTGAGCAATTTTTCTGCATTAGCCCTTCCGCATTTCCAGGAGTGCTGGTAGAACACAAGGAGATTCTGTCAAATGACAGCAAATGTACCTGCTGACCTTTCCTACAGAGCCAACTCTCCGCCGCCGTGTATTGCTGCTTTTTAAAGAGCTGTTTCCTGTGTTGACATTACCCCAGAAGGGAGGGAGACAGACTCCTAGTGGAGCATGCCGAGAGGAACTGTATGGAATGCCCGGCATGCCTAGGGCCCCTCACCTTCCTTCCTTTGCCCCTGATTCATGTGTCTTCCTCACCCAGCATCATCCTGGCATAGTCAGAGGGGGTCAAACCAAGGGCCTTGCACATATTAAGCAAGTGCTTGACCACTGAGCTACACCCCCAGGTCTTGTGATAGGCCCAATCCCTACCCTGTTTTTATTATCTCTGTTACCTCTCTCCCCCAAACACCTGCTGCTGCAGTTAAAGCAGGTTTCCCACTTGCCAGGCTCTGCCCCCATCAAGCGCTTCCCACGGGCGGTGCCTCTGTCTACCCAACCTCCTCTGACTTCAGATATGCAGCCATATTTTCAAGCCTGGTAGACATTTTTTTTTTTTTTTTTTTTTTTTTTTTGGTTGAGCTGGCGATAGAGTGCAGGGTCTTGAACACATTAGGCAAATTCTGTCACCAAGTTAGATCCCCAGCAGAGCCCTGATAGATTATCCTGGGCACTTGGTTGTAGAGAGGTGTACTTCCAGGTGGAAGGAGGTTTAAGAAAAGTAAAATGCCTTCCAAGATGATGCAAGCTCAGTTCAAGACAAGAAACTAACTTTCTGTATGGTTCCTTAGGAGCCATGTATCTTGTTTTTTGAGACAGGGTCTCATGATGAGACTTGGAGGTTCATTAGTTCAGCTACTATGACTGGCTAGTTTGCCCTAAAGATCTTCCTGTCTCTACATCCCAGTCATGGGATTACGAGTGCATGCCATCATGCCTGGCTTTTTATGTGGCTGCTAGGGATCGAACTCAGGTCCTTATGGTTGTGTGATGAGTGCATCACCAGATGAACCATCTCCCCAGTCCCTCAATTCTAATTCTACAGCAAATTATCCCTGAAGCTTCCCAGAGCTTGCAGCCTGAATTTACAGCCCAAGGAGAGATTGGGTGGAGACCAGCTGTGTTCCCATTAGCACAGCGGCACAGGGGAGTGAGGCTTATTCATTCTGCCTCCCATCAAGGGTCTCACTGCAAGTCTTTACATAATCTCTCCCTAGAGTTCCACGGGGGAAAAGAATGTTTTTAAACTGAGGACAAAACTTCCACCTAGATGAGCAGGCTGCAAGGCTTGTGGGCTCTTTGTAGGCAGCTCTCAATAGAGAAATCAGCCAAGCCTCTAGATGCTTGCAGTGTGAAGCATTGCTCACAAACATTACTGAGCACAGAGCCCCCAGGAGCACTGCTGTCTGCCTGGAGCAGTTTGTTCAGCCACTGAAGGTGGAATGTGGGTAGTCCCGGAAGCGGATGCGTACCTTCACCTTCCTTAGAAGAAGGTCTGCACTCCTGGGTGCTCTTCAGCGAGACTGCTTGCTCTTTATCAGGAAATGGCTTTGACATTGACGTGCAGCCTGCCCATCTAGGTCCAACCAGGCCAGGGGCTGCCGACTCGGCTCAGGGTGTCTAGAAACTGATATCCTGCAGGCAGTTTCCCAGAGGTCCTGTGAAATGCTATTGGGCCCAGTGGGCTGTTTCTTCTAAGAATCTGTTGCTCTGTATCCTTGAGGGCGCACAATGTCTCGGCAGCAGCTTTTGGGTTTTATTTATTCATGTGTGTTCTCTAAGCTTGGTGTTGTTGCCAAAGGGTTTATGGCCTCTTAAAGTTTCAGAGCCTCTGATTTTATGGCCACTGTTTGTGGAGGAGAAGTGCCACTTGGGGAAATGACTGGATTCATTCTGACTGGAAGATGAATGAAGGATTAGATTTTTCTGTCTTCATTTAGAACCCTCATATGACCTAGACACGTGCATCCCTGCACCACCAGCACTCCTGGAATGTAGAGTACATGACTCTGCTGTCCATGGAGCCTTGCCCTGTTCTCCTAGGGCTGGACTTATGCAAGGCTTCCAGAAGTTTATCATCCCCAGTCCAGTGGCTCAAAAACTACTCTCAGGACAGTGTGGCAATGACACTATCTGATGCAGACAAATGTGGCCTAAAGTTGCAACACAAGCCCTTTCTGACTTGGCCTTGTCAGGGGTCAGGCTTGTAAACAGTTGGGTGCACTGCCAGGAGACCTGCTGACTCCTCAGGTTAGGACTAAAAATGTCTTAGACAGTGTGAGCAGCTGTGACAAAGAGTCTGTTTCCATGGGTCTTGAGGCTGGCAGTCTGAGATCAGAGGCCAGCACAGTAGGTTCTAGGACATTATATTTATATATATATCGACTTCCCCATTGTCTTCATTCAGTGAAAGGGGAGAAAAAAAAACAAGCTGGGATTTTAGTATCTTAGTCAGTGTTCTATTGCTGTGAAGAGACATCATGACCATGGCACCTTTTATAAAGGAAAACATTTAATTGGGGGCTTGCTTACGGTTTCAGAGGTTTCGTCCATTATCAGCATGGCAGGGCATATGGTGGCGTGCAGGCAGACATGGTGCTGGAGAAGGAGCTGAGAATTCTACGTCTGGATCCACTGGCAGTAGGAAGAGAGAGACATTGAGCCTGGCCTGGACTTTTGAAACCCCGAAGCCTACCCCGAGTGACACACTTCCTCCAACAAGGCAGCACCTACTCCAACAACGCCACACCCTCTAATCCTTCTCAAGCAGTGCCACTCCCTGATAACCAAGCATTCAAATATATGAACCTAGGGAGGCCATTCTTATTCAAATCACCACACTGTCGGTGATGATTAATATTGGTTATCTGTTTGACTAGATCCAAAATCAACAAAGAGGTATAACAGCAGGTAGATCTGTAAGGGCATTTCCTGGAAAGATTGATTGATAGGGGAAGACCCTCCCCCCGGAGGTTGTTGGCATCTTCTGGCAGGTCTAAGGAGGTCTAAGGGAAAACATTTTGCTTTTGTCTGCCTGCCTTCACTCCATGCTGGAAGTGTATCTACTCCATCGCTGCTGCCACCGTTGTTCAGTTGTATCCAAACCCACCTTCTTCAGTCCTCCATGTACTGATGACTCATGTCTTTCTAGAAATCCTCAAGCCTTCATCATCAAATTGGGACTACTGAGACATCCTTCCTCATTCATTCTATTGGTCCTGTTCTTCTGGAGAGCCCTAGTGCACCTCCTTCAGCTGCTTCCCTCATGGATAAAGCCATCACAGGATGGCTTTTAAGAACAGGACCCGCTGTTAGGCAGTGACTGAGTCATTGCTTTGTGTCACAGTCCTTGTGAATAGTGGGATAATGAGCCCACATGTGTCTAAGATACATAAAGTCCTTAGCACAGTGTGGCAAGTAGGCGTCCTACCTTCCCCTAAGACACCTACCCCTAATACCTGGAACTTGGGAGGGTATTGTGTTTCATGGCAAGAAGAACTTTGCAAATATGATTAATATTACAGGCCTTAAAATGGATCATTCTAAGCCCAATGTTACCATATGAACATGGCTATGCCTGGCTTATGCTGCCCCCAATTCATGTGTTGAAGTCCTAAGTTCTAGTACTTCAGGGTGAAGCATCTTTGAAGGTGAGGTCTCTGTGACCTTTAACATTAAAGGATGTCCTAGGAGGTTAGTGGAGCATACCTGTGTGTCTGTGGGGTGCCTCCAAAAGGATCAGCTCATAAAGGGGCTCTGATGCCAGGAGTGGACTGACTCCTAGATGGGCCCAGAACATGACAGCATTGTTGGAAGGTGGGAAGGAAGATGTGGCTGCAGGAAGTAGGTCACTGAGGCACACCCTCAGGACCTTATTTTGCCATATGTCTTCCTGTTTCCTTTCCCTGCTTCCTGGCTGCCGTGCTTTGAGCTGCCTCACTTTCTCTACCAGATGGACTGACACCTCGGAAATGTGAGCAAAGCAAATCCTTCCCTTAGGCAGTCATGTCAGGTATTTTGGTTACAGTGATTAAAAAGTAACTAAAGAGGTCTTTTTAGAGGTGTTTAAAGAAGTATTTTTCAAGACTGACAACTTCAGGTGGGCTGTAGGCTGACATGACAGCTAACCTTCTAAAGAGAAACGGTTAGAAAACACACACTCACAGGGTGAAGAGAACACTAGGATGGAGGATTAAGCCAGCCATCTTCACTACAATCTCTCTCTCTCTCTCTCTCTCTCTCTCTCTCTCTCTCTCTCTCTCTCACCGATGATTTCTATCGGGAATCTGTTCACATGGTGACAGAAGGAGGCTGAGAGATCAGCCCGAGTCTGGAGAACCCGAGACTGATGTAAGTCCATTCCGAGAGAAGGATTGGGGGAGATGAGATGTCCCAGCTTGTGCAGACAAACGGAAAGGAGAAGGGACAAGCCTTCCTTTCTCACCTCTTGTTCTATTCAGGTGCCAGTGGGTGGAATGACGGTCACTTACCTGGGGAAAGCCATCTGCCATACTCGGTCCCCCAATTCAAAAGCTAATCTTACAACCAAAACCTCCTCACTGACACACCTGGAAGAATGTTTAGCCAGGTGACTGGACTTTAGTTGGTCAGGCAATTTGACAAATACAATTAACCACCACCCCTGTCCCCTGCTCAACACACTTCATCTTATATCATCCAGCTGAGGACATGGAAGTGACTGGAGTGCTCACAGCAGTATGTAAGGAGAGAAGAGAAGGGGACTGATTAGCTCCTGGGTGTTCTGGGCTCATCTGACCCCCTGGGGCATTGTGGCAGAGGAAAGAGTGTCTTGCATTCTAAAGCAGCAATGCAGCTCACTGCCTGGTCAGTGACTTTGGACGTGCATGCAGGCATGGCCTGCTCCAGCATGGAAGAGCCTAATGGCTATCCTGGGGTAAAGGAGACCTGCCAGTGCCCACCGGGCCAAAGACACAATCAGCCTTGATGCAAACCAAGTCATCTTAGTAGGGTTTACAGCAACCCCAAACTATCCCCACCTGAAGTTATCATGGAATCCCATGCTATCTATGCATGATGGTATCATGTAAGTTACATGTTTTTCAAGCTCCAAAGTTAGTGCCAGATAATCTACCAGGAACAGACAATATTGAGGGTGACTATGTACAATAGCATGTTTGTGTCTCCCCCAAATAAATACATCAAGACCCACTTACCCCCAATTAGATAGTGATAGGGAGTGGGGCTTTTGAAAGGATGTTGGGTCATGGGCTGCAACCCTTAGGAATTCCTGAGATTAGTGCCCTCATGAGAAAGACTTCAGAGAGCCCCCTCTCCCCTCCCACAGCTAGAATATAGCTGTCTACAAAGCAGGAAGTGGGTCCTAGTTGGATACCAAATCTGCTGACACCCAGCCCACAGAACTACAAGAAATAACTTCCTGCCATTTATAGCCCATCAATCTGTTTGCTTAGCATCAAAGTGGACTGAGGCCTTCCAAGGCTTTCTTTATCTCATGTTTCCAAAACAGCTGTCACAGCTCCATACAGTATGTCTGAATTCAAGGAGAAAGAAAATGGAGAGTTTACGTAACAGTGTCTGTTATCCCTTTAGTAAGAAAAGCAACACTTTGCACAGGAGCCTCCTTTGGGTCTCATTGACTAGAAATGAATCACACAGACACCCTTATTGGGAGAGTTCTCGGGAAAGTGAGGAGAGGGCTTGTCATGACTCGGGAGGCCAGAGAATAAAAATCCTTGGAGTGTAAAGCCAGAGGAGGAATGTCATGTAGGCACAGACAGGTGGCTTGTCTGGGCTTATTTTTGAGCATTGTCTCTCTCTATAAAATCCTTGTGATTGAGATTTGTTTATGATGTCATCTTTGGAGTATGCAGGAGTTTTTCAGTGGCTGTCATATATAAACCAAATAGCTTCTACAAATGACATCATTAGCATCCCGGCTGAGCAGCCCTGTGGTCTGACCTTGGCTTACCACCTTGGAGGACACTGCTGAGCACTGCATGTTTTACCAGCTGTTCTGCACCAAATGTGTCTGGAAAGAACAGAAAGCAGGTGGTCCAGAGCTTTTGGATGAAGTTGGAGGTATGAGGAGGGGCAACCCCCTTCCACAGAAAACATTCTCAATAGCAGTGATGCTGGTTCTGGAGAAGGCCTTGAGAGCAGAGGGGCAACTGCTGGTTGCCCGTGATAACAAGGTGAACTTCATCCCTGATTGGATAGCTCTGTGAAGGAAATAGAAATAGTAGTCTTGGTGTTCAGCTTTAAGTAAGATCCTATTTACTTATTTTTTAATTATACAAAAGATGAGAAAATGAAAACATGGGGTCTGTGCATGGAATTTTACCCCTTGCTCATTTTTACTTAAGAATTCTTTCAGAGTGGGGAGTGGGCCTGAAATGGGGTGGATGTTAATCTAGATAGGTCTGATACAGCAGAGGAATCGTTTCTCACCCCAGGGTAAGGTGAAGTGATTGGAAGAGGCGAGTGTTTGGTGAGTTGGTGCCTTCTGGCCAGGAGGATGTGTGATAGGTTGAAAACAATGGACACCTTTGTATTAGATGTCTTCTGGCTTGACAAAATTCCTGAAGAAGCAACTTAGTGGAGAAGAGGTTGCTTTCAGCTCACAGTTTTGTGATGAGGAAGGCACGGAGCCCAAGACAGCTGGTCACATCATAGAGGCAGACAAGGAGCACTCCACCAGAAGCCCAGGCAGCCTTGAATGCTCAGCCCCCAATGGCTCCAAGGCAGCCAACCGGACCCCTAGTGCCAGAGTTTCAACAGCTTCCCTAAACAGCACCATCAACTGAAGGAAGGGCTCAAATGCATGAGCCTGTGGAGACATGTCACACCCAACCCGAAAGAAACAATCTTTAGATTAAGGTGGGGAAGACAAGAGTTGCTTGGCTTGTAGCTTCTCCCCATCTCTCGGGATCTCTGGCTGGACAAGTGACATTTCCTTGTACCAGGTCACCAAGTAGCCACTGCTCCTAATCGTGTCCCAGGGCCTGGGTTTTCTCTCCTCTGGAAACCGGTGGCAATGCAGCTCTTTTTCAGAGTCAGGTGAGAGACACTATCTGGGGCTCGGCCTTGCTCTCTCATGGCAATGTCCACCTCCTCTCTGGACGCAGCCTCTGATTTTCCCTCCTCATTCTGTGGGAAGAGCCTGTGCCTCACTCTCAGGCAGCCGAGTACATGTTGCATCTGTGGAGACCGGTGATCTGGAGTACCCTCAAGCACCACTCTGGCTCTGATAAGGGCTGATGGGAAATGCAGCTGCAAAGGTAACGTACATTCCCCAAGTGAGGGGCGTGGGCCTCTAACAGTGTGTTCAGTCGAGTGTGAAGATGCCACTTTGAACAAATGGCTCCAGGTGACTGAGTCATGTCTCCCCTATCGTATGACACGCCTCCCTTTCCAGGGATATAAGCACTTTAGTTGCTGCAAAGGACAAAAATGCAGTCCTTTCAAGGGTCTCACATCAAGGTTCTAGAATATGCTTTTTACAGCTTGATTTAGGTGTGTTTTTCTTACGGGAACTTTGCCATATTATGGTGCATCTAGGAGACTATGTGAACACAGATTGGCTTCTTTTGGCAGAGTCACCTCAAATCAATAGGAAACTGCTTCCCTGTTGTTTGCTTTCTACCAGTTGGATGGTTGTGGCTGCTGGCTCAATTTCACCCTTCTGCCCTTGTGGGTTCTTTGATAATATGTCTTTCACACCCCCCACCCCATTTCCTGTGACACATCAAGTCTACACTCTGTGTATGTATGTGTGCTATGTGTGTGTGTGTGTTTGCTTGTATTTATAAAGTGGAGTGATATCTCAAAAGCTCCTGGGGTACAGGGGACAGAATGGCAGGAGCTCCATCTCCCTGCGAGAGCCACCTGTAAGAACAAGCTGTTCATACCTGTCCCCAACACCATCTTTCCCTGTGGGATGCAGAATCTGCCCAGCCACGGGACATGGAGTGAACCTTTCCTTCCTACACGATGGGACTGTGGACTTCTCTGCCAAATGGTTCCAAGTCAAATCCTATGGCCCTTTTTCTTGAGGGATAAGGGCCCCATAGGTATGCCCAACTTGGGCCTCCGTGTTTGTGTGCGAGGCTACCTGTGACGAGAGAGACATGAGAATGAGAAAAGCTGTTTCTAGGATGCCATTGTGGAACTCCAAGAAACCAAGAATTTGACATCAGAAATCGGCTTCAGTATCAAAGTGAAGTACAAATAGAAGAATGGGACACGTTCTATTTAAGACTTTCTTGCGTCCGTTTGTAGCTTTTCTGGTTTATTGTGTTTGTCCATGCTTGTGAGTAGGGCGCATGTGTGTGGTGGGGGCGTGATGCTGCACTCTGTGCATGTGGAGGCCTGTGCCAGGCTTTTTCTTTTGAGCCACCAACCAGCTCCCCAATCATGACGTGCAAACTTATCATTAGTTTTGAAGGCTCCGCCTTAGCTGGATTCTTATTTTAATCTGTTTCTCTTTATCTACATTTTGCCTGGGGGCTTTTTATCTTTTTCCTTTCTCTGTATCTTACTTTCTTACTGTATACATGTCTGGCTGGCAGCTGCCTGGCTTCTGGACCCTGGCATGCCCCTCTCTTTCTCCTACTTTTCCTTCTTCTGGCTGGAACTTCAACTTCTCCTCCTCCTAATTTTCTCTGCCCGCCAGTCCCTCCTCTGCCTAGCTATTCAACTTTTTATTAGACCAATCAGGTGCTTTTGCAGGTAAACAGCAGCCCATCTTTACCTAAACAAATGCAGCATAAACAAAAGTAACAAATCTTTGCCTAGTTAAAATATTTCACAACAGGAGCCAGAGGTCAACCTTATTTAGGATAGGTCCCCCTTGTTTTTTCAGATTGGGTCTTGCTACATAACCCTATTTGGCCTGGAACTCAAAGAGATCTATCTGCCTGCCTCTGCCTCTCAAGTGGAATTAAAGGTGTGTTCCACAATACCTATCTTCCACTTTGTTTTTTGACACAGGGTCTCTCTCCCTGGCACCTGGGGATCACAACTGGGATGGGCTGGCCGGCCATCCTTCTGTTTCTGCCTCCCCCCTCATTGGGATTACAAGCACAGGCCATTACGCCTGCATTTTCATGTGGGTGCTGGGTCCAAACTCATGCAAAGCCCTCATGGTTGTGTGCCAAGCACTTCCTTATGAGCTACCCACCCCGCATCTGTAACTTTAAAATATGTAGAGAATACAGGCCTCTGTTGTCTCATCATGAATTAAATTGTTTTGAGGTATGATGATGGCACTGTTACATTTTTAAAAAGAGTATAATTTAGTTAGGTTAAAGCAGATGAAACAAATACATATCAAGACAAGGGCAAGAAGATAGCATAGACAGACATTTAAATCAGGTACAGGGACTGCTGTGCCGAATGTGTTTCAGCTCTTCCGTATTTCAAAAGGAGCACCCTCTAGGGACTGGGGACATGGCTCAGTTGGTAATGTGTTGAGTTCAGACCCCAGGACCATGTAAAAATCAGGTATGCCAGGGCATGTTTGTAACCCTAGATGTGGGATGGCGGTGGGCACAGGAGTGGGGGTGGGATGGGGGCAGGGGAAGGGCTACTGTGAGAGTGGGGGTGGGGGCAGGGGTGAGAGTAGAGACAGGTGGATTCATATAGCTTATTGGCCAGCCGTACTACCTGAATTGCTGAGCTCCAGGTTGAGTTAGAGGGCCGATCTGAAAAACTAAGGTGGAAAGCATTGCAGAAGAGGCCTACCTTCACTCCCATTCACCAAGAACCTACCTGTATTCACACATGACCACCACTCGGGAGTCCAGAGCTACAGTACAGTTCACTTTGAGTGCTGTGCATCCCACGGGCTTAGACAAGATTATGGTGATGTCTACTGTTCATGCAAATTTTGATGTTAAGGTTCCATTTTCATGTAGTTCAAAGTCTGTTTTAATTTTCTTGAGCTCTTTTTTTTTTTTTCCTCTTGGCCCTTTGGGGTAACTAGAAAACATCTTGCTTGATCTTCAAGTATTTTAGAATTGTTCAGCTATCTTTCTGGTTTTGACTTTCAGTATAATTCCACTGTGGTCTGATGAGAGCATATTGCATGATTTCTACTCTCTCTCTCTCTCTCTCTGTGTGTGTGTGTGTGTGTGTGTGCGCGCGTGCGCGTGCGCGTGGTACATTCATGTATGTCCATCTGCACACAGGTACATGCCCTGCATACACACGTGAAAATAACATCAGGCTCCTTGTTCTATAGTTCACCTTATTCCTGTGAGTTCGGGTCTCTCCTTGAACCTAGAGCTCACTATTTTTCTGCTAAGCTGGCTGACCAGAAAGCCCCAGGGACTCTCCTGTATCCCTTATTTCTCCCATCCCAGAGCTGGGGTTGTGTGGCCATGCCTGGCTTTTTATGTGGGTGCTAGAGAGCTAAAATCCTTCATGCTTGCACAGTCAGTGCTTTTACTCACCGATCTATCTCCCCATCCCCTGATTTCTATTCCTTTATTTATTTATAGGTGTACCGTCGTATGACTGGAATATGATCTGTCTTGGAGGATTCGCCGTGTCAGTGTGAGAAGAGGCTGCACCCTGCCTGTGTTGGATGAGGTAATTCAGGTGTCACTCGGGTACAGTTTACAATGTAGTTGCATTCAGTTGCATCTTCCGTATTTTTTTTTTAAAACTTTGCCTCCTCCTCCACTCTTCCCCCTAGTTCAACCAAATCCTTACTGGTTTTTTATGCTAACTGATGAGTCCATTTCTTGAGTCCATTTTTGAGAGAGGTGTGGCGGTCTTTGACAGTGGCGGTGGATTTGTGTATTTTTCCTTGCACTCTCATATATATTGTGGTTCTGTTGTTAGGTGCTAATGCCTTAGGGTTGTTACATCTTGGAGAACCGACCCCCTCCATCACTATGGAGCGCCCCTGCTTATCCCTGACAGCTTCTGTTCCTTGCTTTGAAGTCAGAGCTGTCTGAAAGCTGCTCTAGCTTTTTAAAATTAGTACCAACTTGGCAACTCCCATCCATTTATTATTCACAATGTGTATTTTTGTATTTAAATTGGGATTCTTTTAGATAGCTTAGACCTGATCTACTTTTTTGATTCATTCTGACATCTTTGTTAAGATGTTTTCTGTGTGCCCATCTTGATCTTTGTGCCCGTTTTCTCTTCCATTTGTCTGTTTCTTATGATTTTTAAGTGACCTCATTTCCCTTCTCTTCAGTTCCTCCCTCTCTCCCTCCTTCCTTCCCTCTCTCCCTCCTTCCCTGCTGGGAATGGAACCAGGACCTTATGCATACTTACCCCCCCACACACACACATCAGCTTCAGTTGGTCCCCAACACCGACTGATTCCATTTTCTCTACTCTTTTGACCTATTTTTTTCCTTCTTTTTTAAGTGCTTATCCAAGATTTCACACATTTATAACTAATCCATAGCCACTTTCAAACAACACTACACTGTCTTGTGGGCTATTGTGAATACAGCAGAAGAAAAACATTAATTCTCTCTCTCATGCTTTGTGTCATTCATGCCTTGATGCTATTCCCCTTATATAGTAAGTGTGTGTTATATAACTGTGTGTATTATTGTTCTTATGTTGAACAAATTTTAAAAATTTAATACTAAATCAATTAACTAAAAAATGAAGGTTATCATCCCCACTCACTTTCTCTCCACTGTTCTTCCTCCCTCCATGGAAATCTCACTTTCCGACATATATAACCTTTCTTTCTTTCATATCTATATTAGAAACAAGCTTGTTGTACATGTCAATCCCAGTTCCCTCTCCCTCCCCTCCTCCCCTGTCATCCACTAACTCCCTATCCTATCCCCTTTCTGCTCCCCAGGGAGGGCAAGGTCTCCCATGGGGGATCTTCAAAGTCTGTTATGTCATTTGGAGCAGGGCCTAGACCCTCCCCCTTGTGTCTAGGCTGAGAGAGCATCCCTCTATGGGGAATGAGCTCCCAAAGTCCATTTGTATACAAGGGATAAATACTGATTCACTACCAGAGGCCCCATAGATTGCTCAGGCCTCCTAACAGACACCCACATTCAGGGGGTCTGGGTCAGTCCTATGCTGGTTTCCCAGCTATCGGTCTGGTGTCCATGAGCTCCCCCTTGTTCAGGTCAGCTGTTTCTGTGGGTTTCTCCAGCCTGGTCTTGACATCACACCTCCCTCTCTGCAATTGGATTCCAGGATTTCATCTCAGTGTTTATCTGTGGGTGTCTGCTTCTGCTTCCATCAGCTACTGGAAGAAAGCTCTAGGATGGCATATAAGGTAGTCATCAATCTCATTATCAGAGAAGATCATTTAAGGTAGCCTCACCACTATTGCTTAGATTGTTAGTGTCATCCTTATAGATCTCTAGACATTTGCCTAGTGCCAGAATTCTCTTTAAACCTATAATGGCTCCCTCTATTATGATATTTCTTATCTTGCTCTCCTCTATTCTTCCCCCAACTCAATCTTCCTGCTCCCTCATGTCCTCCTCTTCCCTCTTCTTCTCCCCTTTTCTTTCTCCAAACTCCCTCTCCCCTCTCCCCATGCTCCCAGTTTGCTCAGGAGATCTTGTCCCTTTCCCCTTCTATGGGGGACCATGTAGGTCTCTCTTGGGGTCCTCCTTGTTTCCTAGCTTCTCTGGTGGTGTGAATTGTAGGCTGGTAATCATTTGCTCTATGTCTAAAATCCATATACGAGTGAGTACATACCATGTTTGATCCATTTGGACTTAAGTTTTGTGCATGGCAATAGTTATGGAACTGTCTGCTGTCTTCTACAGGCCAGCATCCAGTTATGCCAGCACCAATTGTTGAAGATGCTTTCTTTTTTCCATTGTATAATTTTAGCTTCTTTGTCAAAAATCAGGTATTCGTAGGTGTGTGGGTCCATATCAGGGTTTTCAATTTGATTCCATTTGTCTACCTGTCTATTTTTTTTTTGTGCAAATACCAAGCTGTTTTGTAAGGATAAATCTTTCCGCCAAGCTGCCTGAGCCCTGCCGCCATGTGGGTGCCCGAAATAATACACAGAGATTAATATTAGGTACAATGCTACTGGCCAATGACTAGGATTTCTTATCTTCTCTCTCTGTCTTAAGTATCAACCATAATTATTAATCTATATATTTTATTAAGACTTATCTGATTGAGGACGCCAGTGGCATGTATGTAGGGAGCCGTCCCTGCATTCTCCATTACAAGATGGCGCCTGCATCCGGCAGGCACCGAATGTAAACAAGATTATTGCGCAGGCGCTGGGTAATTTTCCATTCCTTGATCTCTGCCTATTCCGTGGCGTCAAATGGCCCGGTGAGCTGCAGCCAATCATGGGGTGACACGTCCGAGGCGGCGGTTGCCAGCCTTTATTAGGGGACGGGATTCTTGACACGTCCGAGGCGGCGGTTGCCAGCCTTTATTAGGGGACGGGATTCTTGGCTCGGGGTCTCCGCTCTGGTAAGCTTATGCTCTCCTCTCAAGACGCATTAAAGCTTTCCTGCAGAAGGATCTGAATGTCCTGTGTGGTTCTTGCCGGCGAGACTATCGCACGGGACACATGTATCCTCTCTTGTGGGGCTCACATGGCAGCTCCCAGAGAAGAGAGAAGGAAGAGAGTGATTTCCTGCTTGTCCCCTGCTTATATTTTGAGTCTGCCTGCTATGTTACTTCCTGCCTGGATCACAAGACTTCTCTATACTACATTTCCCAGAATCCTCCTGACTCCTAGTCCCACCTAACTTGCTTCCATATTGGCCAACAGTACTTTATTTATCAACCAATAAGATAAACATATACACAGAAGGACCTCCCCCATCATTTGTAGGTGTGTGGGTCCATATCAGGGTTTTCAATTTGATTCCATTTGTCTACCTGTCTATTTTTGTGCCAATACCAAGCTGTTTTCAGGACTATAGCTCTATAATAGAGCTTGAAGTCAGGGATGGTAATGCCTCAGGAAGTTCCTTTATTGTACAGGGTTGTTTTGGTCTTTTGTTTTTCCATGTAAAGTTGAGGATTATTCTTCCAAGGTCTGTGAAGAATTATGCCGGTACTTTGATGGTGATTGCGTTGAATCTGTAGATTGCTTTTGGCAAGATTGCCATTTTTACTATGTTGAACCTACTTATCCAAGAGCATGGTAGATCTTTCCATTTTCTGGTATCTTAATTTGTTTCTTTAAAGACTCAAAGTTCTTACTATACAAGTCTTTCACTTGTTTGGTTAGCATTACCTGAAGATATTTTATGTTGTTTGTGGCTATTGTAAAGGGTGATGTTTCTCTGATTTCTTTCTCAGCCCATTTATCATCTGTATATAGTAGGGCTACTGATTTTTTGAGTTAATCTTATATCCTATCACTTTGCAGAAGGTGTTTATCAGCTGTAGGAGTTCCCTGGTAGAGTTTTTCTGGTCACTTATGTAAACTATCATATCATCTGCAAATAGTGAGAGTTTGACTTCTTCCTTTCCGATTTGTATTCCCTTAATCTCCTTTTGTTGTCTTATTGCTCTAGGCAAACTTCAAGGACAATATTGAAGAGATATGTAGAGAGCGGACAGCCTTGTCTTGTTCCTGATTTTAGAGGAATCGAGTTGAGTTTCTCTCCATTTAGTTTGATGTTGGCTGTTGGTTTACTGTATATTGCTTTTATTGTGTTTAGGTATATTCCTGTTTTTCTTTTCTCCAAATTGCTTCCTTCAGAGTTCTTTGAAGAGCCTGTCAACAAATTCCTCCCCACCTTTGTCTTCAGTTGTAGTCCTCTTCCATTTTGAAGGCTGGTTTCACAGTGTCAGTTCCAGATGGTCCTCTTAGACTTTCCCCTCTCTGCTCACACGGCCCTTTAGTGCTTGTGTGCTGTCCACTCTATCCATTAGAGCACTCTACATCATAATTATAGTTATTTCACATTTCATGTCTGGTACTTCCACCATTCATGCAGTACCTAAGTTCCAAAAAAACAAAAACAAAAACAAAAAAAACTGCTGCATGTGTGTTGTTTGTCTGGTAGATGTATTTTAATTGTCTTATATTGTTTTCTTTACCACCAGACATAATGTTCTGGATACAATACTGAGCTCTGGATAAGCAAGACTGTGGTCACTTGATGGTAATTAGGGTGGTGGTTCTTGTACAGGGACTGCAGACATCAGTAGTGCTTCTCAAGTGGTGGGTGGGCTGGCTCAGTTGTTTGCATTGGCATTCTCCTCCCCTGGGCAGTGATGCCCTAAAGACCTGCAGGTGAGCTCTGAGAGAGCTAGGCTCACAGTACTTGAGGGTAGTTCCTTCCCTCCTGGTGGAGACAGAACAAAGAGAGATTTTCTTTACGACTCTCCAAGCAAACCTAGTTGAACTCTGAAGATAAGAAGTGGTGGTGGTGGGGGGGTGCTCTTCTAAGACTGAGTTGTGACTAAGGCTTTTCTTCCCCAGACTGGTCTACACCAAGCCTTCAATGGTGGAGCCTGAGTTGAGTTCTGGCTTCCCTGTAGGGACTGTGTTCAATGCACAGTGCAGTTTTCTGACCTGGCAGTGTGATGTCTGCATCTATAGCTCCTCGGGTGTTGGGGTGTACCACAAGGGGCCATCTTTCACAGTATAGAAAATTAAGGCTCACTGAGGATCCAGAATCTTCCTGGAACCCAGTGCCGGAAGGGGGAGGGGGTTGAACCCAAGGAAGCAACAGTGACTCTTGTGTCTGTCTCTGCATGGTTCCACCTCCAAGTGACCGGGCAGCTTCCTGAGCAGCAGTGCCTCAGGTGGAGTAGCCAGTGCACTGTCACTCAGGAGCTCTGCAGTTCTCTGGCCTATGGTGTTTGGAGCCCAATAGGGGCTCACAGCTCACCCACCATGTGACTCAGCAGGTTTACCTCTAAAAAGGTACTGAGGAATAGATAGCAGGAGACTCGCCAACTGGCTAACATGGCCTGCAGCGGGTTTTGTTTTGTTTTGTTTTGTTTTGTTGTTTTGTTTGGGCTTGTTGTTTTCCTGAATCCTTTCCCATTGGCTCAAAATTTGGAACATGTCACTCTAGGGCAAAGAACTCTCAGAAACTTACCCAGTGATTGTTAAGAGTGTCTCCGACACTGTTTATCCCTCCCCCACCCCCATCCCACCCCCGAGTAACAACCTGCAGATGGACAGAAACACAGCGTCTCTGGTGGTTCTGTATCCTTTAGGCTGGAGCACAGCTTCTCTCTCTTGCTCTGCATCCTTTAAGCTGTGTCCACTGTTTAGCCAGAAGCTGCGTTGATCATTCATGCTGCTGTCCACAGGAAAGGAGAAAGGAAGGACAGGGCAAGCAATGTCCATTGAAAATGGACAGAACCCATTCTGGTGGCAAGTGTCTTTTCTGCTGGCACCCCTCAGGCCAGTGCTACTTGTGCAGTGCATGTGCAGTCAGGGAGCCTAGAATGAGCCCAGGTGAAAGGTGGTTGAGAGGGGAACTTACTTCAAAGAAGAAGAGATCTCATGTGATGGTGCAGCCTCTGGTGCATTTGGTCCCCCCTTGTCCCCCTCCCCTCCCGTCCCACCAACCTCTCCCCATGGCCTAGTTCCTGATTCCTGGCTCCATCCAGTTCATTCAGCCCAGTTCCCTGGATTTCCCAATGCTGTGCAATCTTTCCCATCCAGCCCACATAGGCTCCCTTGGTCCAGTGTCCCCTACACTGAGAGGCCAACTAGTCTCCTTCTTCCTTTCTCATCTGAGTCTCAGTGATAAGTCAAGCACTCGGAGGGATAGTCCAAAGGAAGTTTAGGCACAAAGTTGCTCTGCCCACCTAAGGTCACCAGGGACCCAAGGTCCTTGTCCATATTGCCTCCTGTCCCCAAGTGTCTTTTTCTGCCTGCAGGGTTGAGTTCGAGTCATATCTGCACTCCAGTCTACACAATGACAATAAGAAGTATAGAGTAGATCTGGTAGCAGTGGTGGAAGCCATGGCGGTGCACGCCTTTAATCCCAGCACTTGAGAGGCAGAGGCAGTTGGATCTCTGTGAGTTCTAGAACAGCTGGTCTCCAAGAGCTAGTTCCAGGACAAGCTCCAAAGCTACACAGGGAAGCCCTGTCTCGAAAAACAAACAAACAAACAAAAACAAAAAAGAAGTATAGAGTAAGAAATTTCTTCACGAAAATGATCTGTAACTTACACAAATCACTTTTTACCATTTATGGGTCAGAATCTAGCCAGTCATCCTTAATGCAGTGGGGTAGGGGGAGTGCACTTCCTAATCCATATGCCATGTACCCAGCTGTCCTTAGTAAAGGGACATTGCTCAAAGGAAGAATGGAAGTCAGTGCCACCTCTAGCCCAGAATGTAACCCCAGTCCACATTTCCTGAAACCTTTACTGTTCCAGAAAATGGGCATTTTCTCTACCTTAGAATCCTGCTACTCACCTCAGATGACATGAGGACAGTCATTGGCATGCTGTCCCTTCTTAGGTTGGGCATTCTAAATGAGAGGCCCGGCTGCGCTAGTCCAGATCACTGACAGCTCTAACAGACCGCCCCTACTATATCCAGCTTTCATTTTGTGCTAGTTACTCCTGTAAGGGATTTCTGTTGTCATGACCCTCACAGATCCCATGGGGCAGGTGCTAAGACAGCTCTCCTCTGTGTTAGGAGAGGCTCCTAAAGGCTGTAATTTAGGGACCTTTCCCTCCAAGCGTCTAGTTCCCCAGGTATGTGTCCAATATAGTTACCTAGAAGGTAAGAAGTTGGCCTTTTGAAAGCACAAGGACACCACAAGCATGCTAAGCAGCTTAATTAACTCAGTTTGCTGTAGGATCAGTACGTCTTGGAAATTAGAAGTCTTCGAAGTGGAGAGCAAGTGCCTCTGGGAGAACAGGATAGCTTCCCAGAATGAGAGAAGCCAGTATTCGACCTTTTGCCCATATTTATCTCCGTCTCCTACACTAAACATTACTATTGAGCATGTGCCTTATTGAGTGTGCTCTATCACTGGCACAGTAGTAAATACATTTAATTTAAAATCAAATATACACACGCGGAAGTACTTATTAGACAGCTTCACATAATGGAATACGTTTATCCCCAAAGCTTGGAAGCAGACTTCTGCTTGCCACGGCTGCTTCCTGCCCCGTCACCAGCCCCATGCCTGTAGCGGAGAGATGGAGGTGTGATTATTCTGTGGCAATAGCATTTTGCACCAGGCCAGGGTGTGTAATTCTGCAGCAGTTGGGAAGGTGCACTGGCTTGACCCATGACGGGCAGCAGAAACATTCTGGCAGCCAATTACAAATCCACACAGAGCTGGGAGAAGGTGCAAACACTTCTCTAGGCTCCCCCCGAATCTCTTTTCCACTGTGCAAAATGTGCCTCTCCGGGGCATTTTCTCTCTCCTCACCCTTCCCCGAGTCCTCAGTCTATGCCTTGTGAATAAATTGTCAAGTCCTCTTCCTTCCCCAGAGATCCTCTTCCAGCGAGAGTGCTGGCGAATCCAGCAGCGCCTTTCTTGGGAATACTGGTCTCTTCTGTCTAAGTCTGTTCAGGCCTCTATAGCCAAGGGCTGTAGTCTGGGAGGGTTGAGCATCAAGCACTTACTTCTCATGATTGCAGAGGAAACCTAAGATTGAGGCACTGGCTGATTCTCTTCTTGCAAGGCCACCGTCTGATTAGGAGTCCTTGCCATGACCTTATTTATCATAATTCCCTAACAGGCCTGTCTCCAAACACAGTGTTAGGATTGAATGGGAGCAAGCACTGTATGTGTCCCATAGTGCCCCCATGGCATAACTCTCTGTGTCTGTGAGCAGGGATGGATGGGGGGGCCACTGCTGCCTCCCTATTTAGTGGGTTGGCTTGGGTTATCCCCAATTCTTACACTGGTTTCTTAACCCAGTACCTTGGCATGTGGCTGTTTGGAGAAAGGTTCTTTCCAGATGTAATAAGTTAAAATGAAGCTGTTAACAGTGGAGGGGAGGGGAGGGTGTTATATAACTGATGTCCTTTAAAAAAGGGGAACACACACACACACACACACACACACACACACACAGAGAGAGAGAGAGAGAGAGAGAGAGAGAGAGAGGCCAAGAGAGAGAGAGAGAGAGAGAGAGGCCAAGAGAGAGAGAGGCCATGTGAGCATATGCATGCCAAGCAATTCCAGAGACAAGGGGAAAGACACAAAACAGGCCCTTACTCCTGTCATTAGAAGGAACAGACCCTGACTGTTATACTGGGCTTCCAGCCTCAGAGCACCCCACACCCCATTCTGTGTTGGTTAGGGGACAAGAACTTCCACTATGTCCATGAACAGAGAACATCAGAAATCTCCAACTTCACACTGGGGGACCTGCGGGCATCTGAGACAGTGGATGGCCTTGGATGATGGATTGGGAGGCCATGTCCTCTGGTCTCTGGCCCGCGACCATTCATTCTTCTGTGTAATTGCCAGCATTTGTTTCTTTCTCCAGCATCACACTCTAGTCAGGAAGCCCCTGGCAGGACGCCACAGTAGATGGAGTCTCCCAAGTCTAGATACAACTTTGTTGGCCCTGATTTATGAAGGTAAGACACAGAGTCACACAGAAGCCTGAGAACAGTCATACTAGGTTATTCATTTTATAATCTATATCGGAAAGAGTTGAATACTATCACTGTCCCTTGGTAATAGGACAAAGGATGTCTGGCCTTTACAGGAGTGGGGTGACCTGTCTGTCTTTTTCCATTGTTTTTGGAAGGTCCACTTTCTCTCAGTAGAATCAATGAAGGTGTCACACAGAGCCTTCCACATTCAATATTGTAAACTACATTAACTGTCCATCTGAGTTCTCTCTCTAAGTTCTCAGACCTTCATCTCCAGTTCTCTGAATCTTTGCTATTGATTTGTTCCAACATGGGATTTCAGTTGTCTCCAATGAGGAGAAGTCTCAGCCCTCATGTATAGGAGGAAAAGGAATGTTTCCAACTGACCTTAGCGAGGGGTCAGGAGTGATGCACAGTGCAGGTCTGACTTTCACCAGGAATTCTTGTCTCCTGTCATCTTGAGCCCTCAGCTGCCCTCTCTCATTCCTCAGCCTGTCAGACAGTGACTATAGTGGTGCCTGCCACGGGGCTCATAGCTGTTTGTAAAGCGCCCGGAGTCCCTTCTTAGAGCTGCTTCGTAAGGAACAGCCACTCGAATATGCTTTGTTCTACTCTTTCTTCTGTCCCAACATTGAATTCACTTTATGGACAATGCCTGGAACACAGTCCTTGCTGCAGTGTCCATGTGGGTCCAGTCAGGAGGCAGAATGATTTGAACAAGGGGAAGAATTATTGAGCAGCAAGAGAGGTAACTGTAAATACGGAAAGAGGAACCTAGTGGGCACCCTAGGGCCACTCGAGTGTGCAGGGAAGGGCAAACTTAGAGGGGATGTGCATTAGTTAGATTTGCATGCATGTCACAGACTATCAACATAAACAGTATGGGTGCGGAATATTTCCACTCGTGGCTTCAGAAGTGCAGGTCTACCATGATGAGGAGGGTATGTGAAGCCAAACAGATCACACCAAGAAGGCCAAATGCAAATGGGATCATGAGGTAGAATCCCAAGCATCCCAGGGGACCTACTTGCTCCAACTAGACCCCCACCCCATAAAGTTTCTATCTTCTGCCAATGTAGTGCCGCAAGGTGGACAGCAAGTGCTCAACACATGAGACTATAGAACACATTCTATATTCAAACCACAGCGAAGGGATCCTTCATCCAGGAAAGCATGATTGTAGGACACTAGGCAACACAAACTCTTCATGTGACCTTGGCCCGAACTGACCCAGGTCACTGGGCAGCAGCAACAGTCTTCCAGTACAAGGTTGAGCAAGGTGACCAGAGAGGTCAAGGCTGCTGGCCTGAGGCTTGGAGCATACCGGTGTCTGTGCAGGGGGACCTTTGGCGAGGTAGTCTTTAGGAAGGGGCCTGAAGCCACTTGAGTGCTAGGGCAGAGTGCCACAGATGTTCTCTAGATGACCCCAACCATGCACAGGTACCAGCAACCAGCAGGATAGCAGAAGCATCGTAGAACGTAGCCCACACAGTAAAATGTGCAGTGTCCTGTCCCTCTCCTGCCCTCCACTGGCATATCTGAGCATTGTGCTTATGGTAAAGGGTACTGGCCCATGAGAAGCTAACCTCCCTCCCAGCTGCCACAGAGCAGGTCTTAGAAGGGTGAATTTGGAGCAGTTAGATGATAAATTGATAACTGAAACCCCAGGTGAAAAACTGTGGAATTCTCCCACAAGGCAGAAAAACATGAAATCATTAAGTATTATGTGTTAGAAAACTGTTTGATTGGCGTTTCCTTGGGTTTAATGGTGTTGAACACCTTGTCTTTTGCCCCTACGTAATTTACATGCCTTCTGTGGAGAGGTCCTGAGCCCACCTTTGAGTTGGGTTATTTGGTGTTTTATCTAATGTTTGTTGCCGGTGTTTGCAGTTGTGTTGAAGGAGTGTTTGTGTATTTCAGATAGCCTAAGTGGTCCGAAAATATCTCCTCCCACTCCGTAGGCTGTTTTCGCTGCTAGCTGTTTTTTGTGCTGTGTAGAACATTCGACCTCACACAGCCCTGCTTCCTCTGTGGTCATGTTTAGAAAATCATTGCAAAGAAAACTGTCAACACGTTTCTCCCCTGTAATTTCAGGAACTTTTATAGTTTGGATCTTTAATCCATTGTTGATATTTTTGGAAGAATGGCATAAAGTTGGGGTTCAGTTTCACGCTTCTTCATTTTGCAGTCTAGTTTTCTCAAGACCACATGTTCAAGAAAGAGACTGCTTTTTCCCCAGTGACTATTCTTGGTACTGTCAGAGACCAGTTGACAAGTTTTGTGGGTTTATTTCATACCTCACTATACTATTCCATTATTTCTTGTGGATTATCTTTCAAAATTTTCATTTGTTTATTTACAATGTATGTTCATGTGTATGTGTCTGTGCATATGTGGGTATCGGTGGGCTGCTTGTAGGAGTTGGTTCTGTCTTTCACCATGTAGTTCCATGGACAAACTTGGTTGTCAGGCTTGGTGGAAAGAGCCTTAACCATCTCACCAGCTCCTGCATATGTTTTTATTTGGGGCTCACGCTGGCTGGTAATGGTTTGAAACAGAGCTTCATTGTGTAGCCCAGGGTGGCCCTCAACTAGGTCCTTCTGCCTCAGCTCCCTAAATTCTGGAATTATTGGCAGGTACTGGGAAACTGATGTTGTCTTGATTACTATAGATTTTAATATGTTCTGAATTCAGGAAGTGATTGATGTCTCTAGCTTTGTTATTCTTTCTCTAGATTTTGCTGGCTCTCTTGGGCCCCCTATGACATTTAGGATTATTTGTTCTGTCTCTGTGATCAATGACATTGGGCTTTTGATGGAGATTGTAGGGAGTTTGTAGATAGTTTGTAGATAAGAATTTAAAGACAGTAGCTTACATATTGTATTCTTTTTGATGCTGTTACACACTTGATTGCTCATTTCCTTTCGGGACGGTTTGTTGCTGATGTATACGATGCCATTTGTTCTTGTATGTTGATGATGTAGCCTTAAAATTTTCTGGATTTATTTATATCATTACTTGTTATAGTTGTTTTGATGAAGTCTTTAGGACTTTCTAGATGTTAGACCACAGCATCTACTCACAGAAGCAGCATTATTTCTTCCACTATGATGTGGATGACTTTGATTTTTTTTCCTTTTCTTTTCGAGATAGAGTTTCTCTGAATAGCTTTGGAGCCTGTCCTGGAACTCACTTTGTAGACCATGCTGGCCTCGACCTCACAGAGATCCACCTGCCTCTACTTCCTGAGTGCTGGGATCAAAGGCGTGCACCACCACACCTGATTTAAAATCGCTTTCTTGAAGAGATGTCTGTCCCCCCATGGTCACTGCAGTGCTATTCAAAATAGCCCAGAGATGGCACCAACCCAAATGTGGATGAGAGATGAGGAACTAATAGCAGTGTAGAATACAAATAAAACGGAGTACTAGTTAGCCCTTGAAAAGACAGAAGTCTGGCTGTTTTGTCAGCGTGGAAGAACTTGGAAGTCATGGTACCAAGTGAAATAAGCTAGTCACTGAGGGGCAGATTTTGCATGGCTATCCTAAGTATTTAAATATCTCACAGAAGTGCAGAATACAATGGTAATTGCCTGGGGCTGAGATCGAGAGACAGAGTTACTCCTCCGTTGGCATGAGTTTCAGTTATGTAGCTGAAGAACATCTAGTTTCCCTGTGTAACAAAATGTAAATATAGTTAATAGTATGGTAGTTAAGAGGAAGCCCTATGTGGTGTTGTACATCTGTAATCCTAGCACTTGGGAGGTTGAGGCAAGATTTGGGCTTCCAAGGCAGCCTGAACTATGTTGTGGGATACAGAAGATTTCTTCTCAAAAGAAACAAAAATGAAGAGGGTAGATCTTACAGTAAGAGTTGCCAACACCATAAAAACAAAAATAACAACAGCAAATTAGCAAAAACACAAATGAAACAATAAACCCACAAAGGACACACAGAGAGTTTAGAGGTGATGAAGGTGGGGTCTGTTGCCTTGGATTTGGTAAGAATGCCACTGACAAACACTTATCTCCACAGTCATCCAATTGTATACATTAAACACCTGCGTTTTGAAAGCCACCAGTTAGCTGGACGTAGACTTATGTGGCTCTAATCCCAGCCCTGGGGAATCAGAGATGAGTAAACCTCCAGAGTTTGCTTGACCAGCTAGCCTAGCTGAGTCCAGAGCCTCCCACCCAGCGAGAGAGCCTGCACTGAGGCAGAAAGGGTGAGGGTGATAGGAAAAGACACATGTTGTCTTCCTGCTCTGGCCAGCATGTGTGTATTTTTATGGGTACATGCACATTCAAACACACAAACATAAGACATTGATTATACCTCAATACAGCTGTGTTTCTTTAATAAAGAGGTCTGTTTAAGATTTGAAAAATATCTTTGTGATCTGTTTCTTAGTGGGCCTGGCATGTGAGAATCCTTTCCTTCTAGCACAGGGTCTGCATATGCGAGGCAAGTGTTCCTCCACTGAGGCCTGCACCCCCACGCCTTTCTTCGTGATGTAGTCGGTGAAAAAAAGCAAATTCCTCAGGGAGTCAGCACTCTGCAGTACTAATTTTATAAAAGTGAGCAAATTCCTGCCTTTCAAAAGATGACTCCTGAATGTATTCCTCCTTCGCACTGCCTGTCAGTCCCACCCCACGGCCTTTTCTTGATGTGATGCGAAGGAGGGTTCCAGTTCGTCTCCTCTCATCTGCCTCAGCCACACCCAGGAGGAGCTGGGGAGAAGGTGTTTAATTGTCTAGAATTACAACCAGCAAGCATAACCCACCCCTCTGCTGTCTCAATCTCCAGAGTGATCTGGGGTTAGCCTCTCTCGGGCCTAGGGAGCTGGAAAGGGCTCAGCAAAGGCTGCACAGAGACATGACTCCCTGACCAATACGGTTCAATGCCCATCAGTGTCATGCAAAGACGTAGTTGCTGGTGCCTGGCCCAGGATTCCCTGTGCTGGGTAAACAGTGCTTACTTGTCTCTGTTGCTGGATTTCATATTGAGAATCCCTGCAGGGTCTGCCGAGTTTCCCCGTTTTTTTTTACAACAAATTCCACAGTATGTTTTGGGGAACAGGGAAAAGGTACTACTGAAAATGTGGAAGCTACCCGACTATCTTTGAAGATGTGTATTCTCATAGCATCTTTTTCTTATACTGACGGCTGACTTCTGTTCTAGGTCCGAGTGCTTGCTCATCAAGACATCATCGCAGATATACACACTTGCTTGAATACTTCATGCACACGTGCGTAAGTGCTGACACCCGAGGGTTCTGCACCCTCACGGCAAGAGCTCTCATGGAGAAATCTGTGTGATTCACTTCATGTGTGAATGTTTCCAGTACCTGTAAGTTGCCTTCTATTATTTACGATAATTATTGTGGTATTTAGACTCATCTGCAAAGCAGCCTTCAACAGGGAGGGTGGGCATATCTCCAGCCCCTTTCCCTGTCACTGAACGCAGAGGGGTGTCACCCATGACAGCTCTCTTGATGAGGCAGAAAGGACGCAAATGCTAGCAGGGCGAGTTCCCTGACCTGCTAATGGACAGGCCCCAGTTTCCTCTAAAGGGGCGCTCTTGTGTTTTCCCAGCTGGTGAAGCCCTGACCCTCTTCTGACAATTATTACTTCGTGTCAAAGGCTGAGCTGTCCAAATATGACAGTGGGAGACAGAGCAGACCCCATCATACTTTCAGACTATGAGGCTCCACTCCGGGGTTAAACGTTCTTGGGTTTTTTTTTTTTTTTTTTTTTTTTTTTTTTTTTTTGTGGAAAGGTTTAACAGCTTCCTTCCTTCCTGTGTTCCCTCCCAGCACCCCTGGTGGCTTGCAATAGCTGCCAATGCCTCTATGCTGGAGCAGAGGGTGCATCTGGTACCAGGGCCATCTTGGGGCCTGGCTTTTTGCCATGAACATGTGACAAGGAGGATGGGGCGCGGGGGTGGATGTGTGCAGGGAGGCTAGAACACAGGCTCAGTTGGAAAAGTGCCTATTGCATAAGCATAGGGACTGGAGTCGGATCCCTGGAACTCATGTAACAAAGCTTGGTGCAGAGGTGCACACTCATAATTCCAGTGCTGGGGAGGCAACCAGGAGGAGTCTAGTGCTCACTGTCCAGTCTGCCCCGCCAAACTGGTGACAAGCCCTGAGCAAGTGAGACTGTGTCTCAAGCAACAAGGTGGACAGCTCATGAGACACAACATCTGAAATTGTCCTCAGGTCTCCACATGCACAGAGCGACACACATGTGCACAAATATAATACATATATCTGCACACACAGCAACATGCAGACACACACACACACACATCAACATAAACAAAAAAGAAGGAAGGAAGAAGAGGCGGGTAGGGAGGAAGAGAGCTGGCTGCCCATATTTAGGACACCAGATCTTTATCTCCTGTAACATGTTCAAAGAGAAACTGGAAGAGGCTTCTTGTTTCTGGAATGACAAATGGCCCACTTAAAGCCCTGGGCTTTCTGCAGGTGTGGTGTGGGAGTGTGAGGGTCATGGGTCAGTGGCTTGTCAGTCGTCTTCACTTTATGTCACGCTGATGGATGCCTCTGCTGCCTTTTGTCTTCTTAGTGTTGACTCTGTTCTGGGAAAGCAGGGGATTCCCAAAGGAAGTAAGGCTGGGGTACCAAGAGCTGCAAACAACCCAGGAGTTCCCAGCATGGCTTATCTCCGGAAAGCCACAGGGGGAGACTCCTGTGATAAACACTGAATGATCCAGCCACACAATAGGCTACAGTTCAGCCTGGTAAAAGGAGGAAATCCCAATACTTGGCACAATGTGGGTGGACATTTGAAGACATGATGTGAAATAAACCAGTTACAAAAAGACAAACACCACGGGATTCCACTTACAGAAGATCCCTGGAGTCTGCAGGGACAGAACATAGCAGAGTGGCAGCCAGGGTCTGGGGAGGAGGACACATACGGTCATTGATTAATGGAAGCAGAAGTTACTTTTGGCAAGAGTCCTTGGGCAGACTGCTGCTGGTGGCTGCACAGAAACATGAATGTGTTTGCTGCCCTGCACACACTTACAGGTGGTCAGGATGGAACAGTGTGTATTCTAGCATCATTTAAAAAGAGAGGGGTGGCCTGTCAACATCTGGTCATGAGGCAAGGAGGGGTTCATGAGAGCCCACCTCTTCCTGAGGATTTCTGCACAGTTAAGGGCTGATGGAGAAGAAGGAGTCATGAGCTCCATCCCAGCCCTTAGATTTTTATTTTGTTTTCCCATGTGTGTGTATGCAGTGCCCACGGAGGCCAGAAGAGGGTGTCAGGTCCCCTGGTACTAGAGTAACAGATGATTGTGAGCCACCATGTGGGTGCTGGGAATTGTGTCTGGGTCCTCTAGAAGAATGGCCAAAGCTCTTCACAGCTGAGCCATTTCTTCAGCCCTAAAAACATCATCATTAGTATTTGTTTTGTTTTATGTCTAAAGCTTCTCAGGTAATTGGACAGCTGGAGTGAGAACTGCAGATTCTCAACTTTGATAGCATGGACCAACTAGACAGCTGTGGACTACTAACATCTGGATCATGTCCCTTGAAGAGACAGGGTTTCTGAAAGCTCCCAGTGAAGGGACACTAGCCCACTCGAGCATGTGGCTCTAGCAGGTCTTGCCCTTTTCCCTCATTCCTCTGCCTTGCTAAAAATGGTTAGATTACACTCCTAAAGCTAGCCACCAAGGTCTATTCTCTTATTTGGCCACCTGCTCCTCCTGAGACTGACTACCAAGGTCCAGCTATCAAAGTATTGAAGTCCAGAATCAAAAGCCCCCATTGGCTTGCCTAATTGACATGCCCAATTAAAATTAAACACCCCATCCTAACATTTTACCTTTATAAACTGCCGTTTGCTTAAGGGCCATGTCTGTCTCCTTTCTAGCCAGAGGCAGTTCTTTGTCCCTCCAAGACAAATATCCCTGCCCCCTTTCCCTTGTCCCCTTCCCCCTCTCTCTCATCTCCTTTACTGCTGCATCCTAGCCCATTCTAACACAGACCTCCGCTCTTCTTCTCCTCTTAAAAATGACATCTGCAAGGTCATTTGATGCTGTTTGTCTGCCCGAGTTGGAAAGCAGCCACTTAACTTTTCTTCCCTGCTTAATAAAGGATCTCTCTGTGAAAACAGGTGTTTGGGTATGGTTTGTGCCTGGTCCAGAAGTGTCTGAGTTAAGGTTTCTATGTTGTGAAGAGATGCTATAATTATGGTAACTCTTTTTTTGTTATAAATGAAAATATTTAATTGAGGGGGCTTGCTTACAGTTCTAGAGGCTCACAGTCCATTATCAGGGCTGGGTGTGTGGCGGTGTCAGGCAGATGTGGTGCTAAAGCTGGGAGCCCTACATCTTGACTCAGAGGCAACAGGAAGTTGATTCTACATCAACTCTTATAAGGGAACACATTTAATTAGGAGGCTTACAGTTTCAGAGGCTGAGTCCATTGTCATGGTGGGACATGGCAGCACGCAGGCAGACATGGTGCTGGAGAGGTAGCTGAGAGTTCTACATCTTGCACAGGCAACAGGAAGTAGTCTGAGATACTGGGCATGGCTTGAGCATATATGAGACCTTAAAACCTGCTTCCACAGTGACACACTTCCTCCAACAAGGCCATACCTACCCAACAAAGCCACACCACCTAATAGTGCCACTCCCTATGGAGGCCATTTTCTTTCAAACCACCACAGGGAGGAAGAAGCCCCTGCTCTGCAGGAGGGAATCCCCTTCACTCAGCACAACCAGGGCTGAGCTCATGATAGCCACTCTGAAACAGACTGCCAGCTCAGCGAGGTCAGCCACTGTCTTCCAGTGCCACACTTCAAAATGGAACAGAGCCATGACACTGTGATGGGCTCTTGGGAGTGTTTTCATGTTCATGTCTTTTAAAATCAAAATGAAGAAAAAAAACCAACAAAAAACCTTCAACTTTCAGTTTGAAGAGAATGTTGGTGTCGGTAATATGTATTTGTCTATATATACGATAGTCATACAATATAATTTTACATATTTCGGGAGCAAGAAGACAACCCATGGAGGTCACTGGGTGGCTGCTCACTGCCAGCCCTACCTGCTTCCCTATCCAGACCCCCACATGCCGTCATCACGGAATGAATGCTAGAATGAGAGAAGGACTCACAGCATTAAGTAGGTCAAGAGAAAAGGAGAAGTCTGAGCACAGAGAAGCCTCGTGGAGCTAAAGCCATGAAGGGAGCTTGGGAGATTTGGAGAGGTCAGGCTGAGGAGGAAAAAGGAAAGTGAGATGGAGGGGTGAAGCCGCCTAGGAATAATATCCGTTGCCAGTCTCTGTGAGAGCTTCCTGTTTACTGTTATGTTCCTGTCTCTGCTCTCTTTTGTTCTGCCCTCCAACCCCACCTTCTTTCCCCTTCTCTTTATTCTCCCCTTCATTCCTCCCCTTTCCATTCCCCGTCCCCACAAGAGATTCTTTTAAAAGAATTTTTAGTGTGTGTGTGTGTGTGTGTGTGTGTGTGTGTGTGTGTGTGTGTATGTGTGTGTGTGTGAGAGGGAGAAAGAGAGAGAGAGAGAGAGATGTCATGCATGCAGATGAAGATGTTGGATCTCTTGCAACAGGAATTACAGGTGGTTGTTCTCTGTCATGTGTGTGAGGAGGATGAACCCAGGTCACCTGGAAGAGCAGCAAGCCTTCCATAGAGCTGGTAGCATTCTCACCTTTCAGAATTTAGGGTGGATAAGAAGGGAAACTTCTAGAGCCAACAAATTATCCAACACAAGAGAGAGTTAGCCCTGGTCACAGGTAGCTTTGAATGGGTCCGGTGAGGGGCTGGGGAGTGGAGAGTGGGGAGACACTAAGCCGTATCAAGAGGGAGTAGCAGAGACGTCATAGTGCCTGAGCAGATTTGCTGCCCTGGTTCTGCAACTCTGGGTGGCTCTCCTGGGCCTGTGGTATTGGAGATGGCAGGTGGCCATGCTACTGCCATTCTCCCAGCCTGCCCTGGTGTGGAAGCAGAGAATGGATGTGTTAACTTGGTGAAATCCTTTCTCGTGGATGCAGCAATCTTCCAGAGAAAGCCGAGAGGATCCCTGCCTCGGCTCGTTTAAAAATAGTTGAAACACAAAACAAGCTGTCTAAAGTCTCCTGGGATCCCAGAGGGGACAACCTCAAATGGGGGGAAGATGTGTTCTAAGATTCCATGGTCAGCGCTTTCCAGGAGGCCCGGCCCAGCTGGCACCTGCCTCTTTCCAGTGGCCTGGTTAAGAAATCCATATAGGGTGATTGGTGGAAAGACAGCCTGTGTATGTGACTTATTTCTCAAAGTGCAGAGGCATTCCTTTGTGTGTCAGAGTGTCTTCATGCTGGTGTTTAAGGCATGGAAAGCAGCATGTGTCATGGTCAAGTCTGCTCCCAGGAGGACTGGATAAAAGACCCTAACAGTAGTACACAGAGCCCTAGGACCACTTAGAACGCAGGCTGGGTCTCTGTGGGTGGCAGAGCTGGCAGCTGAGGAAGCCTGACACTTTCACAGCCCTACACCCTCTTCCACCCTCTTCCTGTAGCAAGACTGCGATGGAGGCGGGGCTGGCATTTTCAAGCCACTGTTAGAGTGCAAGCCAGGCTTTGGTGCTCTGTTATTTAGGGCTGTTACGTGACCACACAGAGCACTCTGTACTGGAAACCTCCTCTTCTCAGCCCCCACCGTGCTCCGGAAGTGGTTCACTCAGGATTTGAGACCATGAAAAGCCACAGGACTTCTTCAGTGGCACTTCTTTCCATCAGTAAACACTCGTGGAAGCATTCTGGAGTGCCCAGGAATGTCCACTAGTGTTCAACTCACTTTGGGAACTGGGCAACACTATTCATGTAGCAATGTTTACAGCAACTTGAGCCCCCATTTGTCTGCACAGTAGGGTGTATATCTATCCACCTGCTCCAAGGCTCACTTCCGTCTAGAACAATCAGAGGTATCCTCAGTGCAGCCTGTCTTCTGAGCCCCTGGTGTGGACCTGCCCTTTATCTTCATTCTCGGCTCCTGAGGTATCAGAGCCTGTGCTGTGGCCCACTTACTTCCTCCACCCCCTGAAGCCTGTAGCCCAGGCTGCTCCCTGGTAGTGTAACAGAGGATGGGCAGCCACTTAAAATGTAGCAGTTCTGTCTATGACAGCTCCACCCTCTGACCTTCACCACTGTCCATCTTTGTGGAATGTTGTAGACACCTTCGTTTCCAGCACTTTCTTCCAGTCTCTAACATTTCAGGCAGAAATCAAGGTTTTGTTTGGACTTGAATTGCTGTCCTCCTTTGGTATTTGTGTGTAAAACATAATATACATGAATGTGTGTATAAGTGTACAGGCACGCATGTATGTGTGTACATGGAAGTCCAATATTGGCTTGGGTGTCTTCCTTGATCACTCATTACCACATACATATATATTAAGATAGGTTTTCTCAATTGAGTTCAGGAATCACTGATTGACCTAATTAGCCAGCTTGGCTCTAGGGATCCCCTCTCTGCTTCTTGCATGCTAGGATTACATGTGGGCTGCCACACCGGTCCTGCATTTACATGGCTGCTGGGTCTTTGTGCTCCCACGCAGGTACTTTATCTGCTGAATCATCTCCCCAGCCCCAAATTGCTATTCTTCACAGTGCTAATGGTTTAACCCTGCTTGGCCTAAGCCGCTGTTAACTAGGTGATGTCTTTGTGGGCAGGAGCAGCGTGTGATTCACACCCAGAAGACCCACGAAAGGTTGTTTTTGTGCCTCTTCAAACCCAAACCACCCGGTGTCTATAATTACCTCCCCCCACCCCATGCTCACTTGCTCACTTGGGTTTTGGAAACTCTTGCTGATGTGCTAAGTAGGTTGAGTGGAGTGTTGTTTACAATAGCAGTTCCTGTGACAGTCCTCGAGACCTGGCTGTGCCCTTGACCCTGAAATAGACTAGACCCTGACTTTGGGAAAGCTGCAGGTGGCTATCTAGCACCTTGGTTGCCATTCTGGGGGTGTCCCTGAATGGGGCTGTACTCTCTTGGGGACCAGAGGCCATGGCCACCCCTTCTTCAGAGTCCTTCCCAAGAGTTACCTTTGCTTTCATGTCTGCCGCCACATCCAGATGGGGCATGGGCTGCTTTCTCTCACCTTTGTGCCGCCTCTTGTTCTGGGTGGGTGTGGGGGTCACATCAGAGAACTAAGACCCTGAGAAGATTAGTACTGAATGTCTATAAAGATCAAGGTCCAGCTCTCCCCACTTGTAGTTACAATCTTACAGAGGGGCAGGGCCTCAGGGACTCTGAGTGGTTCTGGGTCAGATGGCATAGGCTTTGGGACTGGCTTCCTTAAGGGATTTGGTCACTTACATGCATGCACATGTATACATATACATGTGTGATCATGTATGCATAAGGACACATGTATGTTCACACATATGGGGAAAATATACACTCACCCCATCTATGTGTACACATAGGCAAACACTCACACATACATATGTTCATATGCATTTATATACACACATACACGTGGTCACACTCATGTTCCTGTATAACTACATACACCTTGATAAACCTAAGCTGGAGCTGCCGCAGTCACTGAGGGTCTGTGAACTGATAGCAGCTTTGGAAAGAATGCCTGAAGTGTGTCTTGTGGGTTGGTGGTTAGTAGACACGGCTCTGTCAGTGTGGGCACTTTAACCAGCTTCTATGGGGGGAAACAGACAGCTGAGCTTGTTTCTTGGCAGGCAGCTGGAATTAGCATAGGCAGAAGAGATGTGGGACCCTTTTCAAAGGAGGATGGCTAAGGGTTGGGCTGGGCCTCAGTTTTAATTTGCATTTTTTGATGACTAAGAATGTTGAACGTTTTTCTCATGTTTATTGGCCATTTGTACTTCATTTGTTTTTTTTTGAGAGCTGTCTGTTCATTTCTTCATTTCATGTATCATTCTCCAGTTAGAAACAGTAAGTAAAATGTAACAACCGGTGCTGGCAAGGATGCAGGAAAAGGAAACCTTGACACACTGCAGGTGAGATTGGAAAGGAGTCCAACCACCGTGGAAATCAGCATGGAGGTTTCTCAGAAAACCGAAAATAGCCTTATTGTATGAACCAGCTATACCATGCCTGAGTGGATACCAAAGGACTCCTAAGACAGCACACCGCACATCCATTTCTTCTGCAGCATTGGTCACAATTTCCAAGTTTCAGAATCAGACTAGATGTAGGTCAACAGGGGAATGGGTAAAGGAGACGTACATAATGGTGTTTCATTCAGCTGTGGAGTTACATTGTTTATAGGAAAGTGGATCAACCGGAGATCATTGTATTCACAGAAACGTCAGATTCTGATAAACATCACGTTTTCTTTCATCTGGGAACATTAGATTTAATATGGCTGCATAAAGTCACTTACATGTACATGCATTTGAAGCAAAACCAGGAAAATGAAGAGGCCTGTCTGTCTGGGGTGGGGAGAGTGGGAGGGAGCAGTGTAGGGGGTGGGCATGATCAAGGAAAGCAATATACTTGTGTGAGGATGTCTTTATGAAACCCATTTCTAAGTACAATGAATTTGAGTCAATTGACACAGAGTAGTTGCTGGGGGGAGGGGAGTGGAGCCCAGTGGTAGAGCCCCTGCCTAGATACTGGGGGCCTCATGTTCAATTCCCATGGCCAAAGCCAAATAAATAAACAAAGGGGGCAGTGTAAGTAAAGGGCAGTGAAGCAATGAGAGTAGGAGAGTAGACTGGTAGGGGTGGCAGGTACTTGGGAGAATAGTCTAGAAACAAGATTCAGTGGGGCCAGATCAAAATGGGCTAACAGTTGAGACAATGGAGTGGATGTTAGAATCTACAAGTGTTCCCAGAAGAAACAGAAGGGAAGCCACACACATTGACATGCTTTTACACTTTGCAGGCGTACACTAGCTATTTTTCACTTTTTCCTCCTCACCTCAGTTCTTTGGGGTAAAATCCCATTATGTCTATGTGTTAACAAGTATGTTAACATAGTTATGTCTATGTTAAAAAGTGTGCAAACATAGCCTCAGAGAAGTGATATGAGTGACCTAGAGTAATCCTAGAATGTTTTATGGATCCAACGAGCCTCAAACTCAGCTCACCCCAGTTCCAAGCTCCTCACTACCCTCCGTCCTGTTCCCTTCTCAGAAGATAACAGAGCTAAAGTCAGTTTAAGGAAATACTAATCTAACTGCATTAAAGACAGAGGCAGATTGGAGGCTGGGGCTGAGGACTCCAAAGGAAACACACAGGAAGAAGACTGATGTGCAGAGCATGGCAAATCTCATCACAGCAGAAGGCAAGGGAAATCTCCAAGTGGGTGTGAGTGTTCAAGAATTCCTGGTGCCCATGGGCAGGGCATGTCAGACATCTGGTAGGACAGTAATGGCAAGGGGTGAAGATATATTAATTGTGGAGAAATCCAGGCCTCAATAACATGATTGCTGGGGGAAGATATGATGTAAGAGAAGAAAGGTCACCAGGCGGTGGTGGCACATGCCTTTCATCCTGGTACTTGGGAGTCAGAAGCAGGTGGATCTATGTGAGTTTGAGGCCAGCCTGGTTTACAGAGTGAGTATCAGGACAGGCTCCACTCCAAAGCTACACAAAGAAACGCTGACTCAAAAAAAAAAAAAAAAAAAAAAGAAAAGAAAAGAAAAAAGGAAAGGAAAGAAAAGAAAGATCTGGGGAGATAGCTCAGGTGGCACTTGGCACACAAGCATGAAGAGATAAATTTGGACCCCAGCATCCATATAAAAGGTTGGCATGGTGGCCAACATCTGTAGCCCTAATGCTGGTAAAAGATAGGTGGATCCCTGGAGCTCACTGTCTAGTCAAAACTAGTGTGTTCTGGGTGCAGTAAAGAGAGAGTGATAGCAGCGTACCTATCAATCTCTGGCCTCCACATGCATGCATGTACACCTGCAGACACACACACACACACACACACACACACACACACACACACACACACACACACACACGAATACCCTACACACACAGGGGAATTTAAAAAATAACGACAAATTCAGATTCACTCTACTTTGCCACATAATGCCCCTCATTTGGGAAGTGATCCAGCAGTTCACCAAAGAAAGAATTATAGAGTGAGGTCATCACCTTTTGCAACCTCTAATGAGTGAATGGATCTGAATAACATTCCAGAATCATTTGTCTAGAAACATCCCCCAAAGAGGGACCAAGATCTGGTGTGCAGGGATGTGGTGAGGTAGCTGAGCATAGCTCAGTGATAGAGCACAGTACAGGACTCACAAATAACACTGTGCACCTTCTGATGGAAGGAACTAGAGCCTTCTTGCCCAGACAGCCATCTTCAAATCAGATTCTTTAAATTTGTATATCTATTTCCAGGAAATTCAAGGAATAGGAACATGTTAGGTGACACCTTGGGGATATAATCGGCAAATCCAGACTTCAGGGTCATTGACTGGGTGTTTGATAATGTTCAGGAGTGATGATTATGGAAGGAATGATGTTGGTACCAGGGATACAATCTAAAAACCCAATCTTTTGGTAACAGAAAATTCATGGATGAAATGATACAATGTTTGGGGCACAAGCTGGGGAAACCAGGGTTGGAGGGGAATGTAGACAAAACAAGACCAACCATGGGTTCAAATTTGTGGAATTTAAGTGATAGAGGTTTATTAAATTATTATTACTATTATTTTGACTCTTGTTGCATATCCCAGGCTGGCCTCAAAATGACATTTCTCCTGCCTCAACCTCCCTTGTAGGGGATGTTTTAAAATGTGCAACTAATTGGGTATGGTTAGTTCAGGCTTGTAACCTTAGTTACTGTGGCAGGAGAATGACCAGTTCATGTCTTGTGTGGGCTACAGAGTGAATCTGAGGCCAACTTATTAAGCAACTTATTGAGAATGAGTGTGCCACTCGGTGGTGAAGTGTTTGCCTGACATTCGTGAAGGCCTAGAGGTTCCATCTCCAGTCATGAAAAACCAAACCAAACCCAAAACAAACTAAAAGCCAATGCACTCACCAAGTTCCCTGAAGTGGAGGAAGAGGGGGCAGTGTGTTCAGGAGGCATTTTTAGGAGGCACAGCCCTAATGAGTCAGCTTCAGTCAGGTGGAGGGAAGAAGATGGCACACAATGGAGCCTGAGCTCTACTACCAGTGAGCTACCAGCAAAGTGGCCTGGTGTGACCCAGGTTCCTGCAGAGCCGGGTCCTGACTGCAGGGGAGCTGCCCTAGGGAGATGTTCTCAGCCCAGCTGGGAAGACTGCCGATTTTTAATGATCTGCTCAGTGTTCCAATGTCACCTACTCTGTGATTCTTTCTGGATCCCCCTAGGCAGAAGCAGTCATTTCTCCTCTGGGCTCTCCAAGGCCAGCACTGGCCTCCTTCCCTGACTGTGGACTGATATACCCGGGTTGTGCTCAGCCTTCCTCTACTGTCTCTTGTGTCCCTGGGGCAGGCTCCACATGGAAGCTCCAGTCCCTCTTTTCATTATGTAACTTGTTTCCCTCACAAGGCTTGGCCATAAGTTAAAGCAAAGTGTGCACAGATGAACATGCTGTTGGGTAGCCTTGGACAACATGGGGTATGATGCGTGTATCTTTACCCATGACCACCCACGGCTCCATCAGAATAGGGGCCTGTTTCCATGGTCACCTGAGCTGCTGGCTTCCAAATCAAGAATCAAGGACATCAGGACTCAGGGCAGAGAAGGATCTTGAGAGTCCCTCCTATCGGGGCATTTTTCTGGGTCCCTTGTACCCTGGCCTGGAAGTAAACATCCCTCTTGTAGGTACCTGGCTAGAACCAGGCTCCCACCAGGAACTGAGAGCTGAACTCACCCTGCCTTGGTAGCCTGTGGGACAGGAGCTGCAAAGGCACAAGCTCAGGGAAGCCTAAATTGTCTGGTGGGGAACAGTAGACCAGAGGTCCAGGCCCCTTTCGGAATCCCCTTTGCTAAGGTTTGGGGAAGCTGGGCTGCTTCCCATGCTGTCACATTGTTGCTACTGAGACCAAGTAGACACCTGGGAGTGGGTTGGTCACATTCCAGCCAGTGCAATCATCCCCCACCTGCTTGCTCAGCTCCCTCTGTGGGCTCACCTGGACACTGTATTGCATTTGCTTTGGAAATCAGCTCTCAGTGGGGCATGTGCAGACAGAATGCTGCTTGAAGCTGGCTCATGAAATGGAGACACAGAGCCAAAATGGGCTTTACAGACAAGGATGTCAGGAGGTCCTGACCACATCCCCCTCTTCAGGGGGCCAAGGTCCATCACAGACTGCTGTGGGCTGATAGGACCAGGAGGTGCAGGGGAGGAGAGGGCTCTGTGCTTTGTCCTCCTGCTTAGGGCAGAACAACGAATGAAATCATTAGGACAAATGAGTTGTTCTGAGTCAGGGGAGCATGGTAGGAACCAGGGCCCATCTGCCTCTGCCCAGGCTACCTGTGCGACATCGGGCAGGGCACACTATCCAAAATAGATTCTGCTAACTGTGTCACTTCTAACTGTGCACATTCATCGTGTGCTTGTTGGTATGTATGCATGTGCTTGTGTGTGTATGTGCATATGTAAGCATGTATGTGTGAGTTTGTGTATGTGCTTGTGTATGCATGTGAGTGTGTGTGTTTGCATGTGGAGGCCAGAGGTTGACATTGAGTGTCCTCTTCAATTGTTCTCCACCTTAATTTTTGATACAGGGCGTCTCAATGGACCAGAAAGTCACCCAGTGCTGGTCAGACCATCCAGAGCCACACACCTTCTTGGAACTCTGCACTAGAGAGAGAAGTGGAGTTGCTTGGCTAAGCTCCTCCTACTCGAAGTCACATGGCACTGAGTCACGGGCCCCACATAGTCTGTCGGCACAGTCTTTGGGGTCTTGGGCACCTAGGATTCATCTTACACTACTGGGATTCCTGAGAGTACTGCCTGATTCCATTTAGCTCAGTTCCCCTCTCTCTCCTAACTGGAGATGGAGGTTTAGGCCATGTGGCTCATCAGGGCACAGTGCAGGAGCATAGCCCTGTTCTTAACAGCCTGTTCCGAGTTGTACACACAGCGCAGCCAGCCTTGCCTGTGTCCTCCAGCAATTCAGAACTCTCGGGAGGGCACATTGAGGGATTTATCTCCAATGCCTGTTGGTCACAGGTGTCCATGCAGCAGCGTCTGAGAGAACTGAAGCTGACACATGGGACAGTGAATTGCTTGAGGTCCTGGATGTTAGGAGGGGATCAGGTGTCCCATCCATGTCAGGAAGTTGCATGCCCACTGAGGAAAAATGATATCTGGATCTAGATGCTTCGGTAACTAAAACAAGGAACCTAACTCTTCCAGGGTTCTGAATGTGCCCAGGCTATAAACAGCTGAGGACAGCTGTTGAGCTAGCCGAGGAATGGGCTGGAGGCCTGTGTAACTGTTATTAGAGAAGGCAGCCTGACAGTCCACCCCCTGTAGGTATGTCCCTAGCTAGCTTTTTCTCTAAAAATCATAGTGGCAGTTAGTTCACAGCGCATTTTTTTGAGTGATCTTTCATGTACCTGCATGTGGGTGCCAAAATCGTTCTTGGTTAAGAAGTACTCATTCCATAAAAAATAATATTTTGTGTGCATGGGTATTTACCTACATGTATGTCTGTGCATAATGTGAGTGCCCTCCCAGGCTGGGAAAGGGTGCCCAGGTATCCCCCAGAACTAGAGTTACAGATAGTTGTAAGCTTCCTTATGGGCACTGGGAAATGAACCCAGGTCCTCTGGAAGAACATCCAGTGCCCTTGACTGTGGAGCCATCACTTCAGCCCCAGTACCCACCTCTTAAGTGCTCAGCTTACCTCTCAAGTGCTGTTAAAGTTGTCATGAAAATAGAGCATGAAAGGTGGAGAGGCCAGAGTCCCTGTTTTATAAACCCTGGCTCCACCCCATACGGATACTGATGTCGAGCAGCTGCTAGCCTCTTCTCCTCACTTTCCTCTAAAGCGGGAGTCACAGCAATGCCAGGATCACCAGGTCTCCCTATGTAGGCCAAATCCTCTATGGAGGACTGCACAGTACCTCACACAGAGGTGGTGTCTGCCATTGGATCTCATTTATTTATTTATTTAAATAATAAATAAATAAATTGCTTGCTTCACATGTCAATCCCAGCTCCCTCTCCCTCCCCCCTCCTCCTCCTCTTCTTCCTCCTCCTCCTCCTCTTCCTCCGCCCCCATCTCCCCAGGGAGGGTGAGGCCTTCCATGGGGGATCTCCAAAGTCTGTCATATCATCCCAGGCAGGGCCTAGGCCCTCCCCCATGTGTCCAGACTGAGAGAGCATCCCTCCATGTGGGATGGGCTCGCAAAGTCCATTGGTGTGCCAGGGATAAATACTGATCTACTATCTGAGGCCGCATAGATTGCCGAGGCCACCTCACTGACACCCACGTTCAGGGGGTCTGGATCTGTCCCATGCTGGCCTCTTATCTGTAGTCTTAAATATGGTGTGTGAAGCAGGGTCTTCCATATGCATAGTGCCACAGAGGTCCTTAGTGATCAGGAGGGGGGGTGGGGAATAACATAACAGATGGGACGCAAGGGTGGACGGCTGGTGGGAGGCAGGGGCAGAGGAAGGCAGACTTTGTCACATCCTCGCTGACTGTATTGCTTACTTTTCTCATGACTGACAATACACGACAGAAGCAATCTAGGGAGGAAGGATTGCTATTGCCTGAATTCCAGGGGATGTCAGTCCATCACAGTGGACAGGCACAGTGGCCCGAGTGATCATATCAGGAATATAAGGCGATACATCAGGATGCCTAGGCTGGGCAAAGGTGTGTTACATTTGTTCATGCTGCAGAATATTCCTTGAACTGTGTCAAGGTGTGCTACATTTGTTTATGCTGCCTTTGTTTAATGGTGTAAGAATGTGTGTGTAATTATGTAAAGATGTGTTGCATCTGTTTCACCTTGCCTGCCTAAGGCACCTGATTGGTCTAATCAAAAGCTGAATGGCCATCATCTAGGCAGAAGAGGGGTAGGTGGGGCTGGTGGGCAGAGAGAATAAATAGGAGAAGAAATCTAGGCTCAAGAGAAGAAGAAAGAAGAAGGCAGAGGGAATGAGTGACATGCCCAGAGCAAGAAGCCAGGCAGCCACCAGACAGACAGACACAAGAAGCAGTGAAAGTGAGATATACAGAAGGAAAGAAAACTAAAAAGCCCAAGCAAAAAGGTAGATAAACAGAAACAGGTTAATTTAATTTAAAAGAACTAGCCAGAAAGGAGACTATGCTAGGCTGAGCATTCATAACTAATAAGTCTCCATGTTATGACTTTGGAGCTGGTTAGTGGCCCAATAGAAAAAGCCTTTACAGGCCACCCCCATAACCCACCCCTGTTAGCTAGACCACAATTCTAAAGGTCCCCAAACAGCACCATCTGTTGAGGACCAAGTGTTCAGACATTTCACAGTCAAACTGTAACAGTTACCACTTTTGCCCCTAACTGGTAAGTTTTAGGGCATCTTTGGGGGAGATCCTCTAAGAGAAGTTTCTGAGTCACATGGCCTCTTGCTTGATCCTACTTGCGTCCTATTTGGTTGCCATAGTGATAACTCCCTTCTGGCCCCCTATATATGTGATATAACTAAAGCCGTAGCTTGTGAAACTTGTGTTGTAACCCCTATACCCTAAGTACCCCTTTCGGGCCTCTCCAAGAGCAGGTTTTCCAGATGTGTGCCGTCTTCTTGAAGGATCTATGATGGAGGAGATTTTGATGGGTTGCTCACCATGCTCAGCAGGCAGCAGAGAGGCCTAAGAATGGCAAAACAACCCTGAGCGGTAGTTGGGGACTGCAATGCAATCTAGGCTGAGTGACCATTGTGGGACCATTTGGGAGCAGTTGCCTTCTGTGTGCAAGGCACTCGACATTCCCTCTCTTCATTTTGTGTTGATGTTGCCCCTTTGGCTACCAATGTCGTCCCTCCAGGGAAGACGTTTTAGCCCACGCACACTTGTACTTCTGATTATGCCTGAAACCCTCAGACATAGTCCCTCTTCTTGATTAGTTCTCACCTTTTCAAGGTGATCAGAATTCTAAGCAAGTAAACTGGATGACAGGCAGTGGGCAAGAAGGGGGGTCTTCCTTTTTGTCATGGTCTCTGGAATAGCCCCAGAAGAAGCATCAATGGAGTCCAAATTCTCAAAGACTTCTAAACGCAGAACTTACTTAGCTGTCCTCAGCTGCAGATGTCTCCCTAGACCTGAATCCCAGAAGCATCTTGGAATGCCACGCTATTTCTGGCCCACCTTGCTATTTAGTTGTCCAATCCCTATCAAAATCCTCACAATTCCTGAAGGGAGGATGCTTGAGTGTTTTGACACCTGTGGCCTGTATAGTCTGTGTCAACTAGGCTACATCAGTGGTTTCCACTTTTCCTGGCCAGCAGCCCCACAGCTTCTAGAAGGTTCTTCTGACTCAGAAGATCTCACATGCTCTTGTCTGTGGATGGATTAGCAATGGGACCTTTTGGGGTGAAAGATTTCAGAAGCCTGAACTTAATGTCTCTGAGGTACATGGACACATGTCCATTCTGTTTATAAAAACGTCCCAGTGTATTCATTTTTTATGCTCTAGATCTCCTCTAGTCAAAGGAAAGTTCTTGCCAAACACTAAAAACTTCAGCGGTTTTGCCAGTGACCTTCTCCTCCTGCGTCTCTCTAGTGGAGTCATAGAGGGACATTTTCCCTCCTTCACTTGCTCATGGCCCATTAGTGGCAAGAACTGTTCCATTATCTGAGCCCTGATGAGCTCACTAGCTGGAAAGAGAAGGGCCTGTGGGGGCGATTTAATTTCTAATTCAATGGCCCAGTTATTCTAGTGGGCTTTATTCTAGACCCCAGGATCCACAGAGGTGGGTGTACCATGGCAATCAGAGGTACCTGTGCTGGTGTGGTGAAGACCAGAGGCAGGAGGGAGGAGGAGCAGGAGGAACGGGGTGGGGGATGGAGAAGCCCCCTTCTCCAGCAGCAAAGCAGAACTGGTGTTTTCACTCCTACTGACCTGGGCTCAGCCACAGTTCCTGCGTGCTTTGTGGTCTGCAGCTTCAGGGGCTTAATCAGACTCCCCCAGCTTTTAGACCTAATTCAAAACGTTCTGCAGGAAAAGTTTGGTTTGCCTGTGGGTAGCACGGTGGCCTACTTGCACATGGTAATAGGTGCTCCAGTCTGCTGCTGCTGGTACCAGATAGCCAAGGGGCATGTCTTAGGACAACCCTTATACAAAACAACAGGCCCAAGCCAATGTGTCTTGCCAAATGCATTTCTTGCTACTCATTTGTTCACCCCTGTACTAATTTATCCCTTCAACCTATAGGTTTCCATTATTGGCTCTGAATTTGTGAACACAGAACTGTCCCATCTCTCTCCCAAGGTCACAGTACCTCCTCTCCCGAGGCACCCTCTCTCTCCTGTCTGTCCCTTTCCAGCTTCACGGAGGTGTGTTCAAATGTCTTCCAGTCACAGCTGGGCTGCAACGCTCAGCTTGACCTTCCTGTTCTCATCCTGTATCACTCCTTTGGTCTTCACCCACACTGACCTCCTCTGGTTCTTTGAGCAGACTTAACCCTTTCCTGCCCCAGGACTTTCACATTTGTTTCTTCTACTGGGAACAGCCTTTGTTTTCCTTGCCCTTTCCGTAGCTGGTTCTGTTTCAGAGACACCCGCTGTGTCTGTCAGTTAGGGTCTACAGAGAACACAGGCAGCAATGTATGCATCTACCTACTTATATCTCCATTGTCCTTCTGCCTACAAAACGCATATTTTATTCCATCATGCCAGTGACATGAGATAAGGGGATAATGTACTTCGAGCTGTTACTCCCATTCCTTGCTACCAGCTCCTTCTGCCCCCTCCACCCCTCTGTTGGTCCCTTTTATTCCCTTAGACAATTTCTAGTTGCTACCTTTGTGCTATCTGTACACATATATAAGCATACAACTTAGAGTATTTATCTGAGGCTGATTTTAGTCACTTATATGATAGTCTACAGTTGTGTCCATTTCCTGAAAATGGCACATTTTTTTTCTTATAGTAAAACAATTCCAGTGTGCGTGCATGCATCTTCTTTGTCTATTCCTCTCTTGTTGGACACCTGGGTTGGCTCTGGGACTTAGCTGTTGGGAATAGCACTGCAGTAAACCCTGATGTGCAAATATCTCTGTGTTGTGCTGACTTGGAGGCTTTCGGGTAAATACTGAAGGTTGGTTTACATTTGTTCAAAACTGCTTGGTAAAGAATGCACTTGGTGAATGAGGGATAATGGATGGGAGGTATGGCAGTGAAGAACCCCTCCAACACACACATGAGCACACACTGCTAGCTGTAGATGGTCCCTTTTCAGGCTCCTATGTCACAGAAAACATCACCTACCCCGAGGACATGTCCATGGAGGTCAAACTCCTGCTGAGTCCAATTTCTTCCTTTCTCAGCTTAATTATCATCTTATTAATTTCAAAAACTCTCTTCTGTGTGGTGGTCAATGATGGCCAATTTTCGGGGATTTCAGCTTTCTGAGGTTGTAGACCCAACCCTGTGTGTGTGTGTGTGTGTGTGTGTGTGTGTGTGTGTGTGTGTGTGTATGTGTGTGGGTGGGTGGGGGCAGAAGTCAGTGTGGAGTGTCTTCCTCCATCACTTTCCAAATTATCTTTTGAGATAGTGTCTCTCAGTGAACTTGAAGCAGTCTGTTGGCTGCACTAGCTGGCCTTAAATCTGAGGGATCCTCAGTCTCTGTCTGATTATGGCAAATGCTGCCACACGTAGATGCTGGGGATTTGAACTCAGGTCCTCATACTGTGCCAAGGACTTTGCTGACTGAGCTATTTCTATAGGCCGACAAGGGCATTTCCAGAGATGATTTGTTTATGTGGAGAGACCCATCCTGAGGTGGGTGGCAATACCTCATGGACTGGGCCCATACGCTGACCCAGTATGGGATTAGAACATAGACATGCACACCAAGGTGACCAGACAAGGACCTAAATAAGATAATATGTATAGGGCAAGGAGAGAGTCCTCAACCTCACTGACACCTTGACCAGAGATTTCCAGCCTCTAGAAGTTTGAGGAAATACATATTGTTCAAACAACCCTAATGCACATGCTTTCATATCTGTTTAAACTCCACGTAGTCAAGCGACCTTTCTCTGACTCATCCACCCACTCTCTCCCCACACAGTACACTCGCTCCCTGCTCTTGGTTTACCCAGCAGCATTTCTCCAGTTGTGTTCCTTGCAAGTCTGAGGTTCTTGTTAAAGTGGAATCTTGAATTTGTGGTGGTTAAGGTTGTACCACCGGTGCCTGGTCTGGTATCTGGAAGAATTTATTGTATGCCCAGCAGAGGAAGAAAGTGAACACATCTGAGGATTCCCTGAGCAGAGGACTGTTCCATGTAAACAGCCTTCCCTGCAGCAGCCCAATGCAGCTGTAGGGCACAGGGAAGGCAATAGGACCCTAGCTCCTCCATTTCACATCCTTTTCACTGTGGTGAAATATTGTTTATGATCTAATAAAGCCACTGAAAATCAGAATGCAAAGCTAGCCACAGCCATAGAAGCTGGGCAGTAATGGCACACACCTTTAATCCCAGGACTCAGGGGACAGAGGCCAATGGATCTCTGTGAGTTAAAGGCCACCCAGGGCTACATGAGAGTGAATCAATCTGAAGGAGAAACAGAGCTCACACCTTTAATCCCAACACTAGAGAGGTATATAAGACAGGAGCAGGGCATTTAGTATTCAGTCTTGGGCAATTAGTCTCCAGCCATATTGAGGTCAAGATTGCCCCAGCCCTGGTAGAGGTGAGAGCTTTCTGGGAGTTTGGCAGCTTTGCTTCTCTGATCTTCCTCTTGAACCCCGATATCTATCTCTGGGTTTTTATTATTTATGCTACATTGAACTATGGATTGTTTGGGAGTAAATGGAAGGCAGGATTTTAAAGCTGGTAGTCCTATTTGCCTTCTGTTAGGTGATTCTCTTAGAAAGAAGAGATAAGGTGTTAAAGGAGGTGGAGTCTGGAGAGACAAGAAGTTAGGTCATGGCAAGGACAGTCATCTTCACCCACAGCTCATGTTCCCCAGACTCTCTGTGAGTATTGAGGATCTGACAGGCTGCTCTTGTCTGGTAGCTACTGAATAAGGGATAAAGGAGGATACCAAAGGTTGCCACAGGTATGTCAGGGGCGGTCTGCTGAGACCAGATTTCCTCCTTTTTCTCAGAGGATGAGGGGAGCACCACACTTCCTCAGTCCTCCTTGGACTCCTCCCACGCTTTCTCTTCTCTTCTTACTGCTCTTCTTTATCACATATTTTACATTTCATTTTCAGACTGGAAATTCCTCCTGGATAGATGCCGGTCAGGCTCACAGATGTGTGCATGCAAGCTGGTGCAATTCCTATTCTTGGGAAACTGGTTGGAGATACCGAAGTGGCCTGGGTTTTTCTGCACATAGCTCTATGTGGACTATGGGCTTATTGTACATATCCACGTGGATTGAGAGAAGAAAGTGGCTGTGGAGAGGGGAATAAAACAGGGTGGAGTAGGGAGGGTGTGTGGTGAGGTTGGGGACAGGGAAGAGACTGAGAAGGGATGGGGTTTTGGGAGAGTTGCTAGTTCCTGTTCTAGAAATTTCCTTGGGCCTATGATATAGATTTCCTTGGCTCTTCATCCCCTCTTCCTTGTCATGGATGCTTCTCTTGTATGTATTAACTTAATATTATCATTACTGTTATTATTATTACAACCATAGTTTTGTGCTGGTGGTACAAAGGTCTTTTTGCCCACAGATTACTAGGGAAACCAAAAATGTTAAACACGCAGGGGCCTCTCCCCAGTGGAAGAGATAAAATACCTGTTTTCCTGTCCAGAATTCTGGGAATGGATATTGTTAATGACCTGGTGACGTTTTGCTATCTATGGAGGTAGACCTTACCCACCTTTTGCTATAGAGGCAGACCTCATCCAAATAGAATGTTCATCCCATACTTTCCCTGCCTAGACCTTTATCTTTGGCTCCCAGTTAATAGGACCCATTCTTATCGGGTATCACATGTACTTTATGGCCTGCTGATCTCTGCTGTTGGTCAGAGACCACACTAGTTTCTGGGCCATTTAGGCCTAGAATCCACCCTCGTGGCCACATGTACTTCACACAAGAGTTTTCAAATAGTTACCCCTTAAGCTTTATCGTCCACCTGGAATTGGAATGATCGATGCCTGGGAACTTTCCCCCATAGTGTACTGCTTTAAATATGCTGACATTGGAACTCCTGGCATCAGACGCCCCAAGTTTGATCCAGGTTGACCAAGTCAATCTGAGGCAAGTTTTCATTCTTACCTCTTTGTGGTTCGTGTCCCTGTCTCAGCAACTGCAAGGTTCCCTACATTTCATTATGGATTTTCATGTATCATTGTCTATATGCTGATATGTTGTCTGCACCATTGTGCATATGAGCTAACTCCTGTTCATAGTACCCATTGCCCTCCCTTGATGCTCAGCTCTCCTTTCTCTTGGCCCGCTCTGTCCCCTCCGCAGCCTCCCTTCTACGATGCCCTCTTTCAGTTGAGCTGGTCTGAGCAGATCTCTCCTGAATAAGACCAAGCTCATTTGCAACCTTCTCCTCCTCTCCTTTCCCCCTCTTTTCCTACCATTCCTTTCTAGATTGAATTGCCCTGTGCTAAGACAGAGTCCCAGGCTACAGACAGTGGTAGCCAGAGTTGGGCTTCTTCTAGAGCTCTGGCATTTGCTTCCAGGAAAAGCCTCCTCCACAGGTCTGGCCTGGTCTCCCTGGTTTCCTGGAAGGCCACTCCCTAACTCAGCTCAGCTTCCTTGAACACATCCATGCACTGTTCTTGTGGTCCCAATTTTAATATCATTGCCCTCACAATGGAACCAAGGAAGCACCTGCTTTTATACGCAGAGCCATTCACTGCCACCTACATTTTCATATGTAAGGCTTTCCCCCAACAGATCCTAAAAGAGATGTTCAATCCCACAGAAGGTTCCATTGTCCTCACCAGGTATGAGTGACACAGCATGCGTGTGCATATTCGCATTACACATTGGATTGGATCACAGTAGTGCAGTGTTAATGAAAGAGGGAGAGAATAAAGCCCTTTAAAACACTTTGTTTGATCAAAATTTCTCAGCCCTGTACTTCGTGTTTGTTAATCCTTCTGGAAAAGAAATGCTACAGTAATGACTAAAGCATGCTGAGTTTAGCCATGGCTTTATTGAAAAAAAATTTTTTTAAAGGAGTTTAATTTGAACAGCAGCATCAGTTGGCCTCACTTTAATTACAGTCTTCCATTTCTATTGCTAGTTGTATCAAGCTCAAGGAGAGTCGTGGGGGTGCAGGCAGAGTGGGGGACAGGCAGGGGAAGTCTTTCTCAGATGAGTCCAGTGGCTTTTAAAGATATAGATGTGTTTTCTATTTTTTTTTTTTAATGAGTCTACATTTAACATACAGGGTGAGCAGCTGGGTTTCCAGAGCAGAGCTTGGAGTGAAAATGCATCCGAGTGTTTGCTTCCTCTCATGACAAGCTTCCTCTGGCCCCTGTTGTTTGTTCTCCTGCCCTTCCCATGTCCGCTGCTGGCCTGCTGAGTTAGGAGAATCGAAGTGCCACACAGACTGGAACAATCAGGGATGCAAGGGAACGAGCAGCTGATGGCTTCAGCTGGTCACAGAGCGATGTGCTGCTGGAGTCTACCAATCTCCCCCAGCGTGCTGTGTCCCACTGGTCACATGCCTCTCTGTCTAGCCTGTGTTTGGGATGGTCCGCTTCAGGGGTCTCAGGAATCATCCACTGGATAGCCACCATCCCTTACCCTCTGTTCCCAGCACTGGGAACAGCCTCTGTTTTTACCCCGTACCAACTTGGGAACAATTTAAAACAGTCCCTTTGCACATAATGCAACCCACAGACCCTGTTGGAGATGGACACAGAGGGTTACATCACAGCAAGCTAACTGGGGATCTACTTGAGATGTTTTACTTGTGTTTCCTTCTTCCCAGGACTGTTTCTGTATTTACCTGTCCCCAGGAAGTACCCAACCCAGGTGGCTTGTCCTCTCCCCTTTCAGGTAGAGCAAAATGCTTCTCCAGTGTCTCACCAAACTGCCATGCAGGGCCCAGGGAAACAAAGTTGTTGGGTTAACTAGACTAGCATTTTGTAAAAGGTAACTTCATGATCTTCTTTTATATATTGCTATAGTTATGTCAGTCACCATAACTAATAAACCTTATCTTATGCCTGGGGTCATGGGACATACTTGCCATTCTAGAACTTGGGAGGCAGTAGGGTGGTGGTGGTAGTATACACCTTTGTTTTCTATTTTTCTTATTTAAATTAGAAACAAGCTTGTTTTACATGTCAATCCCAGTTCCCCCTCCCTCTCCTCTTCTCCTGCCCCCCACTTAGCCCTCTATCCCATCCCCTTTCTGCTCCCCAGGGAGGGTGAGGCCTTCCATGGAGGATCTTCAAAGTCTGTCATATCATTTGGAGCAGGGTCTAGACCCTCCCCTGTGTATCTAGGCTGAGAGAGCATCCCTCTATGGGGAATGGGCTCCCAAAGTCCATTCGTATGCTAGGGATAAGTACCAGAGGGCCCATAGATTGCCCAGGCCTCTTCACTGACACCCACATTCAGGGGGTCTGGATTAGTCCTATACTGATTTCCCAGCTATCCGTCTGGGGTCCATGAGCTCCCACTTGTTCAGGTCAGCTGTTTCTGTGGGTTTCTCCAGCCTGGTCTTGACCCCTTTGCTCATCACTCCTCCCTCTCTGCAACTGGATTCCAGGAGTTCAGCTCAGTGTTTAGCTGTGGGTGTTTGCTTCTTCTTCCATCAGCTACTGGATGAAGGCACTAGGATGGCATATAAGGTAGTCATCAATCTCATTATCAGAGAAGGGCATTTAAGGAAGTCTCTCCACTATTGCTTAGACTGTTAGTTGGTGTCATCCTGGTAGATCTCTGGACATTTCCCTAGTGCCAGATTTCTCTTTAAACAAGTAATGGCTCCCTCTATTATGATATCTCTTATCTTGCTCTCCTCTATTCTTTCCCTGACTCAACCTTCCTGCTCCCACAGAAGACTGCTTCCTGAACATAACACCAGTCGTACAGACACTGAGATCTACAATTAATAAATGGGACCTCCTGAAACTGAGAAGCTTCTGTAAGGCAAAGGACACAGTCAACAGGACAAAATGGCAGCCCATAGAATGGGAAAAGATATTCACCAATGCCACATCTGACAAAGGGCTGATTTCCAAAATATGCAAAGAACTCAACAAGCTAGTCACCAAAACACCAAATAATCCAGTTAAAAAGTGGGATACAAAACTAAAAAGAGAATTCTCAATAGAGGAATTTAAATGGCTGAAAGACACTTAAGAAAGGGTTCAATATCCTTAGCCATCGGGGAAATGCAAATCAAAACAACTCTAAGATACCTTCTTATTCCTGTCAGAATGGCTAAAATCAAAAACACCAATGACAGCTTATACTGGAGAGGATGTGGAGAAAGGGGAACACTTCTCCACTGCTGGTGGGAGTGAAAACTTGTACAGCTACTTTGGAAATCAGTATGGAGGGAGATTCCTCAGGAAAATGGGAATCAGTCTACCACAAGATCCAGCAATTCCACTCTTAGGCATATACCCAAAAGAAGCACATTCATACAACAAGGACATCTGTTCAACTATGTTCATAGCAGCATTATTTGTAATAGCCAGAACCTGGAAGCAACCTAGATGCCCCTCAACTGAAGAATGGATAGAGAAAATGTGGTACATTTACACAATGGAGTACTACTCAGCGGGGGGGGGGGGCACAAAAACAGTGGAATCTTGAAATTGGCAGGCAAATGGATGGAACTAGAAGAAACCATCCTGAGCAAGGTAACCCAGTCAGAAAAAGACAAACATGGTATGTACTCACTCATATATGGATTTTAGACTTAGAGCAAAGGATTACCAGTTTACAATCCACACTGCCAGAGAAGCTAGTAAACAAGGAGGATCTTAAGAGAGACATACATGGTCCCCCAGAAAAAGGGAAAGGGACAAGATCTCCTGAGCAAATTGGGAGCATGGGGGGAGAGGAGAGGGAGCTAGGAGAAAGAGAAGGGGAGTGCTAGTACACACCTTTAATCTCAGCACTCGGGAGGCAGAGTCAGGCGGATCTCTGAGTTTGAGGTCAGCCTAGTCTACAAAATAAATTCCAGAACAGCCAGGGATACTCAGAGAAACCCTGTCTCAAGAAAAAAATAAAAGTATAGAACTTGGGAGGCTTAAGGGAGAAGGATCAGTCTGGACTACATAGTAAGAGCACATCTCTAATAAACAGAAGGACAGAGGTTATGTCTTAGTAAGAGATTTGCCTGCCTAGCATGAGCAAATCCTTGGTTCAGTCTGAACATGGACGCATATTGCTTCAAAAGAGGTTTCTCTGCAGAAGAGAAATAACTGAATAGCATTTTGTTCTTCATTATTGAGTTTTTAATTGGTGGTTGTAAATGTCATGTCACATTTAACATCTATTTAATATTCTTTCCCTCTGGGTTTCCATACTGTATTGGCCATTAATTATTTCAGCAAATTCCTCTCACCCTTGTCTGGATACTGAGCCCTGGTGAGGAAAGCTGGTTGAACATAAGGGTCCCTGGTAGGAAATAAGATGTGTTTCTAACTCACATTCAGGCTCTAATTCACCTGCCTCCACACAACTTCAAAGTTTGCCCAGTGCTCTCTAGAAATAGTCCATGTTGCTTAACGCAATGCACAAAACCTTCCATCCCTTGAATTTTGAGATTTTACTTCTTTCCATTTCTCTGCCTATTAGCAAAGCCAGGCATTAAGTTGTCCGAAAGATTCCCTAATAATACCATTAGTGAAGGGGTCTTTGATACAAATCCTTAAATTGTTGGCTTCTGGAGATCTCTGGGGACTTGTAATATCTGGACAATCCCCCTTTCTCACATCCCCATTGCACCCATGGAGGGACAGCATCTTGGTCTGTTTCTGTTTCTCATAACACCACAGACTGGGAAAATAGCAAAGAGGTTACTTCAGCTCACTGTTCTGGTTCAAGGTAGGTGCTAACCCTCTTGTTGGCAGAGCCCTGAGATCTCTCAGAGCCTCAATGGTGAAAATTTCTCTTTGTCTCTGTTTCTGTCTCCCCTCTTCTCTCTCTCTCTCTCTCTCTCTCTCTCTCTCTCTCTCTCTCTCTCTCTCTCTCTCTGTGTGTGTGTGTGTGTGTGTGTGTGTGTGTGTGTATGCCTCACAGTGGGGATTGAATTACATGAGTTCCAAAGGGAACAAAGTGTATTTAAACAGGGCAGAGAGCAACTTTGGCTTTGAGGCTGTGGGAATCTGTTGCCCATGCTCTGTTTCCTGTTCGGTTCTTCTGGAAGATAGCTCTGCTTCCCTGCTTGTCTGGAACTGGATGGAGTAGTCAGAGTTGAAGAAAGCCAAAAATCACCAATTAGGGTTCCATCCTCTGGCCAGAAATGATGGCCGGATGCTCGCAGTTGAGTGACAGCTCAACAGGATGAGGAGTGACTGGGAGTTAGGTGGTCAGCTGCCCTGCCTGCGGGGTTATCTGCTTAGGTGAATTATGTGGGAGGACCCTTGCCAACTGTGGCGGGGAACCCTGGACTGTATGACATGGAGAAAGTGATTGAGCATGGCATTCGTTATTCTGTTCCTTCCTGTGGTGTGATGTGACCAGCTCTTGTCACCCACCATCACAGACTCTGCCCTTGAATGGAGCCAGAATAAACCCTCTTTCCTTAAGCTGCTTTTGTCAGGATATTTTTATCACAGCCACAGGAAAGTGACAATGGCAGTTGGGTTGCCATATGGTGGGGTGTTCAGGAGTATGTCTCAGTGATCTGGCTAGAGTGCTAGCCCCTGAGAGTGGGGGGACAATCCCTGGCTTGTCTCAATAACTCCAACTCAGGCAGGCTTCGCTGTGCACCGAACACTCCTGAGTCCTATTGTAGGACACAGGCAATATGCTGCTTAGGTAAGACAAAAACAAAAACAAAAAAAGTGTCAGCTTGGGACCTGACATCTGGCCCACCCAGTCATCTCACTCCTGCATCCGTCTCACCTCTGGTCTCACCAGTAGGAAGGATGGGTACAAAAGTCACTGTGGGGCAGGCAACTTTGGGTCTCCCTGGTAGATGGTTCAGCTGTATTTTTGGACTGTTCTGTGTCTTCCTGAGTGCTAAAGAGTGTTTTGCAGGATACATGCATCTCAGCTTTAATACCATCCTATTCAAATGTTGACAGCAGTAACCCAAACTGGCCCCATGCTCTGGGCTGGAGGGAAGGGTGTGGCTTTCCCATTTCCCCTCCATTTGGGGCAGGTCCTGACCTTGCTTGTCTCTAAGTTTATAATAGGGTTCTCTTTATTCCAAGTTCCTCTGGCTTCTCCTTTCTCCTCCTCTTAATCACCCTGGATCTAGAAGGACCTCAGGCAGTGCGTGGAGCCTGAGGGTGTTTGTTAACATTGTCAGTTTTTTTCCAAACAAAGTTTCCTTGGGTTGAGCCCAGACTCTGCCTCTGCCTGACCACACAGTTCCCTAACTTTGAGGCCTTTTCATCCTTCCCTCCAATCAGTAAGAAATTTATTTGCTATTATTTCATATCTTGAAATTTTAATTTATTATTTGATGTGTATGGGTGTTTTTGCCTGCATGGGTATCTGTGCACCATGTATGTACGCTGCCTGAGGAGACCACAACAGGGCGTCAGATTCTGGAGTTACAGAATGGATGTGAGCTGCCATGTGGGTTCTGGGAATTGAACCCAAGTCTTCTGGAAGAACAGACAAGGCTCTTAATTGCTGCCTCTCCAGCCCCAGCAGTAAGCAATTTAACTTGCATTTTCTTAAAAGTCTTTAACAGATCTGCCTTTGCCCTCTGGGGCTAAATGGTTGTAACCCTGAGCCACCTATACCCATATGAGAAAAAATTGTTAATTCCCAGTGTGATGGTATTTGGACATAGAGTCATGGAACAATAATTGGGTCATGACGGGACCCTCATGGATGGAATCAGTGCCCTTATAAAAAGAGGCACAGGAGAGAAGACCTCTCTCTCCACCACATGGAGATAAACTCAAAAGGTAGCATTAATATATCTGAAAGTGGCTCTCACCAGAAACCAATTCAGCCCAAAACTTCACTGTGAACTTCCTACACTCTAGGACCATGAGATAATATGGTTTGAATGCAAAAAGCTCCCACCCAGGCTCATGTGTTTGAACACTCTGTCCATGGTTAGAGGTGCTGTTTGGGGGAGATTGTGAAATCTTTAGGGGTGTGTGAATGGGTTTTCATTGGAGAAAGTGAGTTTAAAACTTGGTTGTACAGTCTTCAGGAGGTTAGCTGGTATAAGTAGGTTGCTGGGGGTGGTGGGTTTTAGGGGTTAGATGCTCTGGGTTTCCGGCTAGGTGAGCAGGCTGTGCTGCGAGCTCCCGCCACCAGACTTTCCTTGCCATATCAAAGGATAAGCCAAAATAAATCCTCCTTTAATTTGCCTTAGCTTGAATTCTCTGTGAGGAGAAATGTAGCCGATAAAGATGAAGATATCAGTTAAGTCACTTGGTTCTTGTCATTCTGTTACAACAGAGGACACATCAAGGGAAGGGATTATTTCTTTGGCTCCAAGGTTTCTGTCCATAATCCTTGGCTTTGTTGGTGAGGCTGAACATTACAGGGATGGGAGCATGTGGCAGAAGTGTCACCTCATCTCACGGCAGGCAGGAAGCAAAGGGAGAGGGTGGAGGGAGCTGGCACAAGATACAACACTAAAGGAAGTACCTCCAGTGACTGCTCTCTCCAGCTTGCCCTGGCCTCCTAGAACCTCCCTAAATAGCTATCCCTTCAATGTATGGTGGGCATTTCATACAGAAACCATAATGAAGCCTAACTGCCTGAGACATTGTTATTGCCTGGAAAGGCCTTTTTGCTATTCTACCTTATGGAAGAAGGCCAAGGGGCAAGAGACCTCACACAAGGTAGGCTGAGGTCATCTTTGTGTGAGGAACACGCCCCACTCCCTGGATAACACCATATCTTCATTCATGAACCCCACTCCTCCCCACACATTCCGGTTAAAGATTCCACCTTCCAGTACTGTTGTTGTATTGTAGAGTAAGTGCCTAATATGTCACCCATGGAGGTCACATTCAAACCCTAGCATTCCTCTTTCCGTGGGTCCTTTCTCCTGTTCCACCTACAATCCCAGGTGCTACTAGAAGTTGAGAACTTTCCAGTGTCCTCAGTCATTCTGTGAGCCTTTGTTACTTTGGGTATGATCTTAAGCTCTGGAGAATGAAGGGGCAGGTCCAGGGAGCTGCTGATACATCCCAGATGTCAGGACTATGTCATCTGCATCAGCTCCTCACTGGCAAGGCAGATGGGACATGGTTATGCTGTGTGATGGACAGTCCTCTTTGTCATTGGGATTGGATTTGGAATCACCTGGGAGACAAACCTCTGGGTGTGTCTTCGAGGCCATTTTCAGAAATCTTTAACAGAGAAGGGAAGACCCACCCTCAGTGTGGGTGGTATTATCCCATGGACCATGGACCAGGGTCCAAGACTAGATAAAAAGGAGAAACTGTATTATGGGAACTGAGCAGAGACCAAGTGTAGCTCTTTCTTCATGCTTCACCTTACCTCTCCATCTGTGGGGCAAAGAGTATGTGCTGGGCCCCCATACATCAAGGATGACAGCATCCTAAGGCACCGCACTCCCCTGCCAGACAACCCAAGTGTAATAGAACAAGAAAGAAGGCCACAGGGCCTGACCCAAGAGCTGTCACCACTTGCCACCATGACTTTCTGAGCCATCCTCAGCTGGATGCAGAGCCAGGCAAGGACTAAGAGTGAATCTGCCTGGGGCATGGGAGGAAGCTGGACCATGATGACTCTGTGGACCACAGCTCTGCCAGTCAGGTTCTGGGGAAGAGCTCTGAGCTGCTGCAGGTAGCTCTCAGGCCAGCATAGTAAGTGAGGGATCACTGTTTAAAGGGAGGTAAGCCTTAGAGATGGTCAAGCAGCTGCTTCTATTGCATGGCTGGGATTCTGTCACCATGGATGGGACTTCAGAGGTAGCCCCAATGTGGCTCTCAGGATGACCTGAGTGGTTGGCATTACTTGTGGAAAAGCCATTTTGGTGTGTGTGTGTGTGTGTGTGTGTGTGTGTGTGTGTGTGTGTGTGTGTGTGTGTGTAGGTAGGCATGTATACCATGGGATGTAAGTGGGGAATAAGAGGACAATTCTTCAGGGTTGATTCTTTCTTCCATGCATACCCCCAGGATAGAACTCAGATCTGCAGGTGCCTTTGTCTACTGACGCATCCCAAAGACCTCTTAACTACCATTAAAAAAAAAAAGCAAAAAATCACAACTTTTTACTGATTCTTTGTGGATTTTACATCATGTACCTTGATCCTATTGTATCAGCCCTCTGTTTTTGCAACCCCTACTCAAATAAAATAAAATATAAAAGAAAAAAATCTTATCGTGGGAATCGTAGTGTGTCTCAATGAGTCACATAGTTTACCCACTAGCACATACATCTTTACTTGCAAGTGTTCTTTGCAACCCTAACAGCTGGAGCATGTGAAGGGGCCAGTCCTGCAGATCCAAAGCTGCAGGATCTCCATGACACTAGTCAACAACAGGGTATCCAAGAGAAGTCCCAGTGAGGGCCCAGTGTCGATAGTGTAGCAGAAACCAGAGGCCTCGAACCAGATCAATGACTCATTGCAACGAACACTTGCAAGTAAAGATGTATGGAAAAGCCAATTTTTGAAGTGTGACTTCTCAGCTCTGATTAACAAAAAGCAGGAATTTCAGATTGCTAAGCACCAACACTCTCCCCGGCCCAATGCACATGTCCACAATACATCTACACTGAAGTATTATATAATGTGTTTGGAGGAGAAAAGAGCCTGAGGTGGGCTCCACTTTTCCAATTTAATGAGCTCAGACAGAGGGGCTCCCAGAGGCTACTGCCTCAGCTCTTGCCTTGAGGCTGCACCATTCCCGACTCTCCCTCCTGCTGCCCCTGGCCACAATCATTCTTAATCTTCACCCTGTGCTCAAATGTTCTCCAGATCCCAGTGGGTTAGGATCTTAGTGCCCCATGCTGGCATTGCAAACCCAATCTGCCTGCCCCCCCCAAATCCCTGCCACTAAAGGAACACCCCCTAAGGCCGTGGTTGCCTTGCTGTCACTTACTCTGGGAGCTGAGTGGGGACCATGGGTGCCATTTTCCAAGCTGTCATTTTCTGGAAGGAAGCCTAGGGCACAGTGCAAGCAACTGCTAGACCTACCTGGAACTGCTAACCCCCCTGCCTGGCCCAAACTGGGTGAGCCTTGCTCTCTGTTTGTCATGAGCCTCAGAAAGTTGGAGCTTGGCTCACCCTGTAGGGAAGACTTAGCTGGTTAGTCATCCCCTACCCCAAGTCCCCTTGCCTCCCCTTACCTTGTGTGTATATATTAACATTTCCACTTCCCGAATGCCCTCTCTCTACTTCCTTCCCTTCTCCACATCTTCTGGGCATGACACAGCCATTGCAGCCATGAAATCACAGCCTCCGGGCTAGCCTGCACTAGGCCTGCAAATACTGGTCCCATCCTCTGCCATGGATGGAGGAAGGGCTCATGGGATCCCACCCCTCCCTCCTGAACAGCTGGATTCTGCAGGGGGAGGAGCTGATTTTTTCCTTTTTTTTAAGTGTGTATCTACTGGTGACCCAGGCTCCTTCGGATATTTCCATGCCAATGGCCACATGAGGAGTTTTGGTTAAGCCCACTGGGGTCATAAAACAAAACACAAAGATGTAAACATGGAAAAGGATTCTATAGTGAGGAGCGGACATTACCAGTGGTGGGAAGGCAGTAAGGGAGAGTGTGAGAGTAGCCAGGATGCTACATAATTTCCTGCATGTATGAAGAAATGCATTAGTATTCAGAAAAAGGTAAGTGAGGCCCAGAGAGGATAAGGGGTATGGACTGGGCCACACAACATTTGCGGCTGAATATGGTCATGCCTCGTTTTCTGCTTCTGAAAGTCTTCTCTCCATACTCCACGGGCTACCTCTGTGCTGTTGAGTTGATTGATTTCCTCTTATCTTCCTTCATCTAGGTCCTATAAGGATGGTGACCCCAGTGTGAGTAAACACTGTGGGAAGAACGATCCTGGGGGTTGGGCCAGCTTCCTCTTCCTTGCCTTTGTCTGGAGTTTCCTGCTGATTCGAGGCATCCCTATGGCCTGTCCAAACCTGTGTCCCGCAGCGCCTCTGTCTGCTGCTCTGGGCGGTCCTAAGCAATTATCTCTCCCATAAATGTGACGGATGGTCCCTCCTCGGACACTAAATCCACAGCTAAGCGGTTCGTGCTCATTTGCAAATCAGCTCTTCTCTCTCTCCCTCTCCCTCTCTTCCCATCTCACCCCCTCCTGCCCCCCACAGCTGTTGATGCCTGATGCAGCCCAGGATTCATGGTTTTCATTAGTCTCCTTCCAGGGGCTCAGCTGACTGTGGAGGCTGCGGGGACGGTGGTTTCCTCCCTTCCATGTACTCCCCACAGGAGTTCTAACAAGGAGTTGATTTTCCGGGCTCATTAAAAGCAATACAACGAGCCGGCCAGGCCTGAGAGATGCTTCGGATATGGGTGTTCTGGCAAATAGCATCTGTGGAAAACCCACGGGCTAAGTGAGAGTCTCAGGCTGTCATTCATGCCCCTACCATGCTGTGTGATCTTGAGCAAATGCTTTGGCTTCTCTGAATATCCATTTGCTTATGTGATTCTGGTCCCAGTTGTCAGGAGGCTAGTGGAGTGATTTGGATGACTTGGTAAAAAAAGGTTCCAACTGCCGGCTATCCGCAAAGCAGTCCTCTACTGCTGTGTAGTTGGTGCTCTTAGTATCCTCACATAGTAAAGAAAAAGCCCAGATCTCACAGAGGTTCATTAACTGGTCAAGGAACACACAGCTAGGTAGTACACAGTCAAGACTGAGTGAATCCAGGTCTGTCTGGGGTCATGAACAGGATGTCGTACCTTGAACTTCTGTGATGCTTTATTTCCATGGTCAGCTTGATGGGGTTAGGAAATGCCCATGGCATTAAGGCAGCCCACCTTTGGGTCTGCCTGAGGGGTGTTTCTAGAGAGGACTAACTGAGGAAGGCTTTACCTGAAGAGTCTGGTTACAGGGGAGGCGAGCCCCATCTGGGCCAACATTCATTCAGCTGTGCTTTGCTGCTCTGCCCAGATGTGAGCAAGCAGCCTCCTGGTCCTACTGCCATGCCTGCCTTGTCTCTGGTCAGTTCCCTGCACGCCTTCAGATAGAGAAAAATCCTTCCAAAGCCCCACAGTTGGGCTCCTCACCTCTAAAATGGAAGCTGGACCAGTCCTGTGGCCGTACCCCACAAACACTTAGTGAGGAGCTTTAAAAACTGATGCTCAGTTGCACCACAGACCAGTGCCCCAAAGAGAGGCTGGCCTGGCCTCCACAGCTCCATGTGTGACCTCTAAGGCAATTTTCTACTCTAATATCGTTGCTGGCATGATTTATTGGGTGGTTCTTATCATTCCAGAATCAGATTCATTCAGTGTTTGATAAAACCTCAGATTGCATTAGCACCAGCTACAGGTGAGCTCAGAGCTGGGAGGGTCTTTTTTAAGCCTAGCCTGGAGCCAGCTTGCTCCCTGTGTAAATAGGGAAACCCAGATGCCCCTTTCTTACCCCATTTCCTCATCTATCACGCCAAGCACTATCACCTCTGCAGAGCTTGGCAGACCATGTGACCAGCTTTGAGCTCCCAAGCTGGGGAGCTTGGAGATAATTGTCTGTCTTCATAAATGCTTCATTCCTAACTTCTTTAGCATGTCACAGCCCCACTCATTACTTTGATTGGTGTGAATTAAAATTCTGCATGGGATTTTTGTTTTGAAGCAATCTGTGATACTCCATGAAGAAATTGTACCCTCCCCTAAGTATTCTGAGCTTTTTTTTCCCCAATCAAGAAGGCTGACCCTTGTGGAGTCTAGGATTTTATGTTGACAGAAACAGCACAACAGACCTCTGCTTACTCTCTGTAAAATGGGCCTGATATGTCCTAAGTCACGGAGATTTTGTGAAATGACTCAGAGGGGGGTCTGTGATGGGTCTTAGTAGCAAGAAGACAGAGCATGGTCCATGGCTCTATACATGACCTTCCCCATGGAAGCCCCCTGAAAAGGTCATAGCTGTGCCATATGACCTAGAGTGTTCTCAGGAAGAACTTGGAGCAGGTGTCATGGTTTGGTTATAGTTTTCTTTTCTTTTTCTTTTCTTTTTTTTTTAAAGATTATTTATTTATTTAGTATGTATACAACATTCTGCTTCCATGTATACCTGCACACCAGAAGAGGTCACCAGATCTCATAGTGGATGGTTGTGAGCCACCATGTGGTTGCTGGGAATTGAACTCAGGACCTCTGGAAGAGCAGTCAGTGCTCTTAACCTCTGAGCCATCTCTTCAGCCCCTGGTTACAGTTTTCATCAAACACGGGGAGCAAGACATAATCTGGGAACAGAGCAGTAGGGATTACTGGACAAAGCACTGCTGTTGATAGGATGCTTGGGTGGCTTGTGTTACTCATATCTGCGTTCCTGTGAGCCACGTCCTGGGCAGGAGCAACTAAGGGACGAGAGACTCACTGTGACTCGTTTTAGAGTCTTTCAGAGGGAGGTTGTGGTAGACCAGGAAGCAGAGAAGTAAGATGAAATTAGAGGTGAGCATAACCATCTAAAATCTGCCCCTATTGGCCTACTGCTACTAACAAAGCTCTCCCTCTTAGCAGGTCTACAGCCTCCAGAAACTGTGTCTTCAAGTGGAGGAACAAACACTTAGAACATGTGCCTGTGGAGGACATTTCAGATACAAAACAGTACTCTCAAAATTAGTGTGTTAAGATCTTCACACATGTAAACATAATAAATAAATAGATAAATAAAGGAGCTGGAGAGATGACTCAGAGTTTAAGAGCACTGGCTACTCTTCCAGAGGTCCTGAGTTCAATTCCCGGTAACCACATGGTGGCTCACAACCATCTGTAATGAGATCTGGTGCCCTCTTCTGCCATGCAGGCATACATGGAGGCAGAATGCTATAAACATAATAAATAAATAAATAAATAAATAAATAAATAAATAAATCTTAAAAAAAGATCTTCACACAAAGATGGTGATGGGGGAAGTACTTCTGTGTATGTTTATCTTATTGATTGTTTAATAAAGTTCTGTTTGGCCAATGAAACAGCAAGTTAGACAGGACTAGGAGTCAAAGAGGATTCTGGGAAATGTAGTAGAGAAGTGGTGATCCAGGCTGGAAGTGACATAGCAAGGAGACTCATATTTGAGCGAAGAGAAACAGGAAGTGTCCCTCTTTCCCCTTCGCCTCCTCCAGCAGCAGGATGTGAGCCACCATTGGCAAGAAGGGACGCCAATAAGGCATCCGATAAGTCTTATAAAATATATAGATTTATGATAATTAAGACTGAGGTAGCAGATGAGAATCCTAGTCATTGGCCAAGCAACATTGTACCTAATACAAGTTTCTCTGTGTATTCATTTGGGCCCTAACTCGGACGGGTGGCTGGCGTAAAGCGCACACGTGGCGGGGGGCTTGGGCGGCTTTTGGCGGAAAGATTTATCATAACAGCAGTCTGTACAGCAAGCCGAAAGGGAAAACGAAAATGAATCAGCCACCTGAACCTCTTACTCTACGTCACCCTGACCACGCCCTCCCAGGTGTGATCAGGCACACCCGTAGCCAGCCCCTAAGTAGGTGTGGCTTCAGCTTCCCCTACAGATGGTAGTATTTGGAGGCAGGACTCTTGGGAATGATTAGTCATGAGGGTGGGACCTTCATGTTGGATTAGTGTCCTTGAGAAAAAGACCTCAGAGTCTCTCTTGCATGAAGAATGATGGCGGCCTATGGACTGAGTCTGTCAGCTTTTGACTCTTCTGTCAGCCCACTACTCATTTGTGGGTGGAAAGTTCTGAATTTTAATTTCTAGAGGACTGGTTATGGTGGCCTTCATGGAGAAAGTGACATCTGAACAGACTCAGGGAGGACTTTTAGGTTGCTTGACCTAACACCACCCAGTATGAGTCACCTCAGAGGGGAAGCTTGTGGGACCCTGGTGGATATGAACTCTGTCCTTTCCTCCATCTGCCTATGTGCTGGAGGTGGCACCTGCATCCTCAGTAGAGCATGTGGGGATGTTAGCACTGCTATCTAGAGGACCACTCAGTGCCACCCAGTGACCTGTTTTCTGCTGGGACCTCCCTTTGAACTGTTCAGGTTCCCCTCGTTACTTTCTCAGTAACCCCCAGCCCCTGGCCTTGTTTGGCCCTGAGAACACTTGTTCCCAGACCCACTCTCCAAGCTGAAGCCTGCATTTAAGTCTTCCACCAAAGACCATGGGACAGATTCTCCTGATTCCTAGAAACACAGGTGAGGGCAGGGGATCTTCACTGGCCACCTAAAATCTCCAAGCTGTTCCTTTCTGTCCTCAAGTGCTTGTCCTGTGGACAGTTCTAGGCTGATTCCATTTTTCTCTTGCACGGTCCCTCTGACCAGAATCAGCCTTTCTTTATTCTGTGTTATTCTGAGCACATTACTTGGTCTGTGTCTGCCTCACTCTCTGTGTGTCTGTGTGGTGTCTCCAAGGCCAGGATCTGAGTCCTTGGCTTCTCTACCAGTCTGGGCCTTGCACAGCAGCCAGGTGGCTGCCCTCTTTAAAGCTCACAGTGCCCTATGCTTTTTCTGGAATCTGTGCCCGGCACAGGGTTGAGCTCAATGGTGGTTTAAATGAAGGGAACACTTTGAAGATGCCCTTCTCTCACCTCTTGCATCTACAAAGGCACAGACCTTTCTGAGCACAACTTTCCAGTCAGTTTTATCCCACAGAGCCAGCATGGGGGAGGCTGGCCTTTTGAGCAGGCCTCCCTATAGGTTCGACTTCTCTATGATCCGGGTTTATGTAATATTCAGTCATTCAGGTCATCACCTTCCTGTTGCTCCACCTAACCACAAACCTGGGCAAAAGCCACAGCTGAGGAACTGCGCAGAACATGGGATTATTTCCCCAGCTGGGAACATGGTACTGGGAAGGACCACAATTTGGTGACAATGCAAAAGAGCTGAATTAGGGATGCTGGTGACTGATTCAGGGTGCATGTGGTCTTAAGTAAGCACTCAAGCTCTACAAACCTCAGTTTCCTGGTTGAACATTAAATATTATAGCATCATGTCCCCCTCCTAGGGATCTGTTTTGGCCTAGAACATCAAGTGTGACGTTATTTGGAGATAGGCTCTCTGTAGATTTGACTAAGCTAAGGATCAAATGGGATTAGATGTGTCTTAAGACCCTATGAGGGTGTGTTCCTGTGGGAAACAGAAGAGACATAGGGGAAGAGCCATGTGAAAGATAGGGGCAAAGAGAGAAGTCACCATGAGATGAGGAGCACCAGGAGTCACCAGAAGCCGGAGCAGTTAAATCACCAGGGAGGGGTGATATGTCAGGGCAGGGTGCCATCAATAAGCCATGTTCTCTTCTGCCCCTCCTCTATGGGGAAGACTAGACTGTGAATAGTTGAGCTCTCACAGTCCTCCTGGGAAGAGATATCGCCCGCCCCTAGCAGAAAGCTGGAGGCTGAGTGGTTGGAGGATCTCTCTGGGGACAGAGAACTTGTGGGTTGGGTTGGGTGGGGTGCATGGGTTCCTGAGGCCATTTCTATCTTTACTGATCCTCTCTGTGGGACCTTCTCCCTGGGGTGGGGACTGAGTGGCTTCCATTGACTCAGTGGGCTTCTTAGAGAGCCATGTCTTCTGAGCCAGGGCAGTAAAACATTTAAAGGTTATCTAACTGAGCCTGGACCTGTCATTTCCCCCAGGCGTGGTGCCTATTTGAGGTGGGAAATTATCTTGATATGGGTTGAACTATGCAGGGATCACTGTTTGAACATCACCTCAGCCTATGTGACTGAGGCCCAGAGCTCAGTGCACAGCAGGACAGGGGAAAGATGAGTAGACAGCAGTTACGGTTTGGATATGAAGCCTCTTCCTCCCAAAGACTTTCGTGTTAAAGGCTTCATTCTTAGCTGGTTGAACTATTTTCAAGTTCTGGCTGTTAGGAATAAAGTGCCAGCGGACCTTGGCAGATTCCATGGCCGGCGAGGGTGACCGAGGTGGAGGGACAAACATGCCAGGCTGACAGAGCTTGAGTGAGAAGTTTTACTAGAAAGGGAAGGGGGAGGAAAGAGAAAAGAGGTAAAGAGTCACAGAGAGAGGACAGAAAAGAGGGAGACAGGAAAAGTGCTGTTTGCCCTAGGGGAATGGCGGGAAAGAGAGTGGGAAAGAGCAGAAAGAGAGTGTAAATGGGCAGGGGTCTTTCTTTTAAAAGGGTCCTTTGCACCTGGGCTGACCAGGGTACTGCCTGAGTGTATTCTGCCAGGTGACAGGGCCAGGCCAGCATAATGCCTGTATCCTAACACTGGCCCTGATCATCTGTTCTCACATGGTAGTCACATGATCACATCACTCCAGGGTCCTTGTCATCTGATAGGGGCCTTGAATCTCCCTGACCAACCCTGGTTTTCCTTCTCTCTAGTATCCCAGTGCCCTGGGGGATGACCATCAGCTTTTTGAGAACTAGCCTCTGGGAGCACGGCTGGACAGGACCCTGGTGAAGAACTATGGGAGTGAGGATACACAGTTGGGCCTAGGGTTGGGGAGGAGGTATGTCTAAAGGGGCAGAGGTGGGTACTCAGCTCGCATTAACCCTCTCACCCAGAGGTGAGGGCACAGATAACTGAAAAGACAGTGGCTGATGCTGATTGCTTGGTTTTGAGGATCTTGGCTGTTAGGCCTCTAGATGAACTTCATTTCCATGGCAGCACCTACCTAGCTTCTCTTCTTGTTCGTGGAAACACAGTTCTCTAGCTCCAGAGTCTTTTGAACTGATGAATCAGGGGGTTTCTGGACTCCTCACACTGACTCCGTTGGAGGAGAAGAAATACAAGGCCAATACTAAGAGGCTGCTGATGTCATATTTTAGGTTCTAGAAGCTGTGCCACCTTTCATCTCTTACCTAGTTCTTGTTACTCCTGTCAACTTTAAGAGTGTGGTTCTGAAAACACCGCACCTGTCTGCCAGGGAGCTGCCAGGCCTGCAGAGTCTTAATTATTGCTTGTGCATGACCTGCTTCAGTTCCTCTCATGCCAGGGAGAGGCAAGAGCACTGGGCATTTGGCACAGTGATGGAGGCTGGGTCTGGGCTTCACACTCTCACCCTGGAGTGACGCCCATGCCAGAAGGAGGGAGGTCTGAGCTGAAACTGGAACGACAAGCGGTCAAACTTCCTTTTCATCTTTGAAACTATGAAAGACTCCTCCTCTTATAGACAATGGTAAACTGTCTCAGTACAACCCTGTTCTTTTGCTATTAAAAACACCTAAGGCTGGGGGTCCTTTTTAAGGACACACACACACACACACACACACACTGACTTCTGGAGATTCAAGAGCAAAGAGCCAGGAAATACTTGGCTTTGGTGGGAGCCTCATAATGGTGGGTGTGTGCAAGGATGGCAAGGAGAGGAATTTAGGAATGATGTCAGATCCTTTATAACAATTGACATTCTTGCAGGAATTAATCCAGTTCTGTCAGACCTTCATTAATCCCTTCCAAATATGGTTGCCCACCCCCCTCTAATTAACTTTCCATGAGGCCCTGTTCTCTAAAGATTTTTCTTTCTTAACACCACCACAGAGAGGACCAAGCTTCAACATACATACCCCTCAGACACACTCAACTTATATCCAAATGATAGCAGAAGCCTATGAAGAAAATTGGGGAGAGTAATATTACCAGATTTGTCTTTAAGAAAAGAATCAGAGGCATGTGGAGTAGAGACAGTCATGAAGGGCTGCAGCAAAGGTCTCGGACAGAGAAGAGTAGCCTCAGTGGAGATTCTTTCTGCTTCTTGAAGGAGTAGTTTGGGAACCATTTTCAGAGGGGAACAAGCAAAGGAGAGGAGTCTAATGGATTTGCATTGGGTGAAGGGTTTTACACACAAGCACTGCAAACTCAGGCATGCTGGGACTTCCTTTCTTTCTCCCCTTCTTGAAAATCCTGCAGATGTCACTGATCGGCCACACAAGCACTATGACTCTGTAACTCTGTGTAATGTGTAATTATAGCAACACAGGCGTAAAATTACCAAGGACAAGGAGCTGTAGAGTAATTATACGATTCTTTGTTATTTGGATTTTTTTTTTCTTCTTTTAAAGCTGCTTCCATTAAACACTCCCATTTGGTGGGTCGGTGGGGAGAACAGGTGGCAGATGGGCAAGATGATGAGTGACATGGAGGAGTGAGTTCAGTGCTGCTAGGTTTCTGAGTAGGGGAAGTGGCTGAGGTTGAGGTGAGTGAAATATGTGTGTCCCTTTAGTCTAAAGTATTTCTGTGTCTCCATCTCACCCTTAGCAAGCAACTCTACAGCAGACCTCACCCCCACCCCCACCCCCCAACCCCCATCCCTGGGGATTGGGGAGGAACAACCTGGGATGATTAGCTCTGAGTGACCCTGGAGTCACCATGATGGAGAGCAGTAGATGGGCTGTGCGCCACAGCCTTCTATCGCAACTGAGCAGCACACATGTCATGGTCACAGCTCAACTCCGACACCATGTACATGATTGTCACAACTCATCTCTGTCACAGCTTAGTCCTGACACCACACACAGGAGATTTGAGAGTTTGGGACCAGCTAGAATTACATAGTGAGACCCTGTCTTTGAAAGGAAAAAATAAAAGATTGGTTCTGTGTGTGGAGGTGGGTTAGCCTATGTGGGGCTCATTGTCTTGGGTATCTGGGGAAGGAGAACATTAGTTGGCTGATCTTTTTGACTCCTGTGCATGGTATTTGTGGATCTTCCTTTTCCCAGAGTTATTTCAGCTCCTCTGGAGAAAGGCTGGGCACACAGCCCAGTTTGCTTCGGTGGAGGCCGTCTGTCTTGTTTCCCAGAATGCTAGCCTCATTGTCTAGGGCTGCCTCCTTTCTGCCTGCCTTCTTTGGGAACCCACTCTATATTTCCATGGTTTAGTATTCTTGGAGGGTGGGGGAGACTTGGTTGTATAACTGGGTGGAGTTAGGGCAAGGGAGTCTTAAATTTTTGGGGACCTGGGATTGCTGGCTGGGTTGGCAGAGTGCTTGGCTTAGCATGCAGGAAAGTGCTGTGCACTAGTCAGGGTTCCCTAGAGGAACAGAACTGATAGAATGAACAGATATTAAAAGGGGATTTGTTGGAGTGGCTTACAGACTGTGGTCTGACCAGTCCATCAATGGTGGCCTCCTTTCAGAAAGGCCAAAAATCTCGTAGTTGTTTAGTCCATGGCTAGATGTCCAAGCTGGTCTTCAACCTATGTTGGAATCCCCAAAAATGTAGATTTTTAATACCATCAAAGCCATGTACCAACAGGAAAGATGAACTTGACAGCTAGAGTGAAGGCAAGAAGGAAAAAGCAAAAGCTTCACTCTTTCCAGTTGTTTTATGTGGACGGTTAGGTGTAGCCTAGATTTAGGGTATCACCTCAAATGATCCCTGAGAGCCAAGTTCAGATGCTTGGGTTTTAGTGGATTCCATATGTTGTCAAGTTGACAACCAAGACTAGCCATCACACACTGGGTTCCATCCCCAGCCCCATATAAACCAGGTATGCCAGCTCATACCTGTAACCCCAGCACTTGGGACATAGAGGCAGGGGGATCAAAAATTCAGGATCATCATTGGTAGTAGAGTAAGTTTGAGGCTGGCCTAGGCTATGTGAGACCTGGGATAAAACAGCCATTTTCCTCTTCCCACCTCTTTATTTTTCTTCCTCCAGTATGGTCTGAATTTGTCTCTCAGGCCTTGCCCAAATATTTTTGAGGAAACCTGATCCCAAGAGTAATAGTGTTGAGAGGTGGGGCCTTCTCAGGCTGTTTCAGAGAGAACAAAGACCTCATTCCTTATCAAGACTGTGGTAGAGAGATGTTCATTGCATGAGGCCCCAGTTTGCTCAGTACCTTTGGTGATTCAGCCACTAATTCTGCCTCTGAGAGATGTTTTTCTAAAGGCTGATCCTCCCACCAGCAGTGAACTGGTGTTTTCATGTTGCTGGTGCTTAGGTGCTAGCCTCAGACATCATGTAGTTGTGACTGGGTTCAGATATATGGCATGAACTGTTGACTTAGGGTTTTTTCCAGTTTATGAAACTTTCAACTTATGACAGTTTCATAGGAGAGGGACCCCTGTGATGGCTTGGATTGAAAATGCCCCTCATAGGTTTGTGTGCTTGAATCTTGGTTCTTTGGTGGCATAGTTTTGGGGCTGTAAGGGTCTTTAGGAGGTGCTAGAGGAGTTGGGAGACTCTTGAGGGTTACAGTCCAGACAGCTCCTGGCCCCAGGTTCTCTGTGCTTTCTGGTCTTCTGAAATGCAAGCTAGCATCCACACACCCCTGCTGGGTAGCTTCCAGCTGTTCCAACTGTCACACCTCCCGCTCTGTGAGGGACTGTATCCTCAAACGATGAGCTCCAGCAAACCCTACTCTGCATCCTGCCAGGAATTTGGCCACAGCAGCAAGATAACTAACAGATACAACTGGCAAAAGGAAGGGCTTTTGCTCAGGTTTCTCTTGGGAGCAGATTTCTCTGGTTGTAAAGTGAGTCATTGGGAGGGGTGGGGATTTTCAAAGGGGGCACAATCCATGGGGCCTGAGCACCCAGCTTAGTGTGTTCCCTCAGCTCAGATTCGAAACTGTTCCTTGCAGGCTATGCTGCCTTCGGGGTCTCTCTGTCTTCCTCCCTTGCAAAAGTCTGCTTCTCATGTGTTGTCAATCAAATAGCAGACTGTATGGGAGATGAAACTGGCATACTTTGTAGAAAATTATTATTTATTTTTTATTTCACAAAACCCAAGGCTGAGCGGATGCTCCATGGTGCCCTTCAGTGGTGAGAGTGCTTTTCAGCTCTGGCTCAGGCCCGGCTGCTTATTATGCGAGCGTTGTATTGTAAATGTGGAACAAATGGAGCCGAGATATCAAATTAATACTGTGATCTGCTTTCCTGTTCTGTTGCCATAACAGTGTGTGGCTCTTGAAGCAGAGAGAGAATTAGAATTGTATTAAAGGTGTTTACACCGTGTGTACTCCATCCTGCGTTGTTAGTCACTGCTATAATAGGTGTGTTTAACATTCGCTTACGGAGGCTTGGCTGCTGCTGCATTCTTGTACTGGAGGTTTCCCGCATGGCTTTCTGCCCTGGCCATGCTTTTGACCCGGACTTTTCTTATTGTCTGTGTAAGAAGGAAGGAGATATATGACTTCATGACTCTTTATACTGGTCCTGTGCTTCTCAATCCATGGGTCTGTCTGTCTGTCCATCTGTCTCCATCACTCCTGTCTGTGAGTGCGTGTGCAGGGGCATGTGGAGGCCAAATGCTGGCGTTGGGTGTCTTCCGCTGTTGCTTTCCACTTTATTCTCACGGAATCTGGAGCTCGTGGATTCAGAAAGACTATCTTTTCTCTGCTGCCCCACTTTTTATGTGGGTTCTGGGGCTCTGGCTTACGCGACAGGGACTTTACCAACAGAGCCATCTCCTTAGAGCCCCTTCCCCTTTTGAAGACAGTAGCCTGGCTGACTTCAAACCCCCTGTAGTCAAGGATGCCTTTGGAATTCTCATTCCCCTACTCCATGTCCATGTGATGGGATTGTAGCTGCGTACCATCATGTCCAGGTTTATGGGTTGCTGAGGATTGAACCCAGGGCTTTGTGTGTGCTAGGCAAGAGCCCTATCAACTGAGCCATGCAAAATAGGAGCTCAGTTAAATTCTAATTATTATTTTTTGTCCAATTTATGACCATTAAACTTTCTGAGGAGGGAACATCAGAGGTGGGAAAGGAGACATAATGTAATGTGTGGCCCTAGGAAGGGAGGAGTCGGAGGCCTCGTCTCCCAGCAGCTCCCTCAGCTTACTTTATTCCTGGTGACCAGTGCATGACTGCTGAGAGCCATCTTTGAGGCTGCCTGTCCCAGTTATCCCAGGCTGCTGACAGACTGACTCACCTTTGAGCAGTTATACCCATGTGGATGCCCAGCTCCCATGATACTGGTATAGAAAGGTCTTTGCAGGCAGGAGCTTTTCCCCATGTGTGCCCGTGTGCCGTGTGCCGTGTGCCGTGTGTGTGTGTGTGTGTGTGTGTGTGTGTGTGTGTGTGTGTGTGTGTGTTCAGGCCAGGTGGTTTGGGTATCTTTTTAGTTTGCTCTACACTGTTTTTTTGAGACAGAGTTTCTCATTGATTCTTGAGCATCCCTATCACTGGCTGGATTACAGGCATTGTTGTACTTTACCTTCCCATGAGCTTTAGGCCTTGAACTCTGGTCCTTATGCTTGGACAGCAAGCACATTACTGATTGAGCCATAGCCTTCTATACCAGAGATGCTGCCCAGTGGTGAGGGTTACAGATGACTGGAATGAGAAGAGAGTAAATGATGCCTTTATTTGTGTGCTATTGCACAGCCATAGTCAGGTCTCAAGTCCTGGACCAGATGAAGTCTTTTTGTGCATGGCTCTTTGGAAGCAGGATTGATCCAAACCTGGGATGAGCCCTGGATACTCTAGTAACAGAGGTAAAAGAGTCCACTAGGTAGAAAGCTCAAAAGGACACAAGGCTAGTATTAATCTGTTTCTCAGTCTCTCCCCCCGCCCCACGCCTAGTTTATACAGGATGAAAAGTACAAAAATAGTTTTGGAGGTTTAGGTTGCTATGTGTTTTGTCATAGTGCAATCCAAGAAGGTGGCTGCTTGTGACTGTGGAAACATCAATACTAAGGAAGGAGAATGAAAAGGAAGGAATATTAATTTTGCTTATGAAGGGAAGTTGCTTCAGGAAGGATGGGAGTGACAGGAGGATGTAAGGTGGTGGGTGAGGTTGTGGTGTAGTTGACACACGGTGTTCGTCGAAAGGTTTATATATTGAAATATGGATTCCGTTGCATGGTTCAGAACTGGGGCTTTTTCAAAACGTTATTAAATCACGAGGGATCAGTTGATTAGTGGACTCGTGACTGAACAGACTATCAATATGTGGTGAAAGAATGGAAGACAGGCCTGATTGGAAGAAATAGATTTCTGGGTGTGTCTTTGAGGGTCCATCTTACCCCTGTTTTTTTCATCTCCCTACTTCCTATGTGAGCTGATTTCTTCTGCCAGGCTGTCCTCTATAATGCCATGTTCTACCACAGACCCAGGAACACTGGAGGCAGTAAACTGAGACTTCTGAGACCAGGAACCCAAATCCATCTTCTCTCCTTTACATGGTTTTTAGTTAGTATTTTGTTACAGCAATGAAAAAATGACTTTGGGCCCATCTTTATGAAAAGCTAATTGTGTCTTTCAGAGTGTCATTGTCATGGAGTCCTGGGGCAGGGACACCTCTGTAACTAGGCATAGGTGAGGCAAAATGCAACACGAGGCAAGGCTTTTGCTTTTATGATAACCTCGGTCAAAGTGTTCCATCTTACTCGCCCTTTCTGTCGGGCACAGTCATTTCTGAGAAGGGTGAATAGTCATAGTTGCTTCCTTTTTACTAATGGGTCTGAATTGCTTATGAAGTGTCATAGATGCTGCTTCAGTTAAGTCACCAATTGGGACTCAACCATAACAGAGTGTGGGGGTAGAGGTGGGGAAGTCACTAGGACTTTGCTGAATTCTTTTTGGTGGAATTTTCTTTTGCTCTTGTGGCCTGAAAGAATCAAGGAGAGCAGGTCGTGGCACATGCATGTGCCGTGTGTCCAGAAGCATGTGCTTCCCAACGTGTGCAGCACACGGTGATTTTAGTGATTTTGAATAAATGCCTTGAGATACCCAACTCCATGGTTTTAGCAAATAAAAGGCTTCCTTTTTTTAAGTCCATGAAAGTGTGCATTTTGAGTGGGAAAATCACACTGTGTATAAACATGATTTCCTGTCTGCCAAGGGCAAACATAGACCATTTATGTTAGCATTATTCCAATTGAGGGTACTAAAAAAAAGAGACCATTGTAGACCCAAAGGGTGGCTGTCAGACTTAGTAAATAGAAATACAGGATGCCAAATTAAACTTGAGGAAGAAGAGCAACAACAAATTGTTAGAAAAAGTTGTAGCCCATACAATATTTGGTACATACTTTTGCTATAAAATTATTTGGTATTTTTCTGGAATTCAAATGTAATTGGGTATTGGGAAGTTTTCATTATGTTCCTCCCTTCAGTTAGAGTGAAAGCAAAGAACAAAACATCAATGCTTAACTTTAAAGCTTAGGAACCCAGTAGCCAGCTATAGCATACATACTTGGGTATACATACTCAAAAACATCTAAGTCAGGACGTTGCAATGGTCTGCACATCCATGTTTGCCATATCATTGCTCACACAATAGACAGGTGATGGAGTCAGCTGAGGTGCCCTTCACCAGCTGGATGGGTAAAGAACATGTGATACACAGACATCATGCAGTTTTACTCAGCAACAAACAAGAAGGCAATCAGGTCACTTTTAGGAACATGGATCATGCGTTAAGTGAAATAAGCCTGTCTCCAAAAGACAACTATTGCATTTTTTTAAAGATTTTATTTATTTATTATGTATACAACATTCTGCTTCCATATATATCTGCACACCAGAAGAGGGAACCAGATCTCATAACGGATGGTTGGGTGCTGGGAATTGAACTCAGGACCTCTGGAAGATCAGTCGATGCTCTTAACCTCTGAGCCATCTCTCCAACCCCTATTGCATGTTTTTTAAAATATGGAATTTAGATTAAAACAATTAAAGAAAGTAGAAGGGAGACTATTTGGGAAGAAAAGGGGACCACTGGTGAAGGAAGAGGATCAGAGAGTCAATAAGGGGGTGAATATGATAAAAAAAGTAATACACACACATGAGATGATGTCAAATCCCCCTTCATACTTTTTGAAACAAAATCTTACCATGTAGCTCTGGCTAGTCTGTGTAGACCTGTGTACTTGCTGTGTAGACCAGGCTGGCCTTGGACTCACAGAGATCCATCTACCACTGCCTCCCCAGTGTTGAGATTATTATTATTATTTTACAAAGTTGGAAATACTAAAAGACACATTGCTGGGTTGACTTTATTTTTCTGCCTGAGATGGGAAAACTCTGGAATGGGGATGCCACAGAGGGCTGGAGTCAGGGAAGGAAGGGCCACTGGGGAAGGTAATGGCTTCCTACCTTTCTCCTTGCTACCCATAGACCAGAAGAGATGAAGGATACAGGGATCTTAACAAATGAAAACAAACAAACAAACAAACAAACAAAAGCAACAAAGTAATGTTTGCTTCACTGGGACACTGTGAGGGTTAAATGAGATACTACAGACAGAGCTCATAAGGCACGATGCCTGGCACACCTCAGAGGTGCCAGATATTGTGTTTGTTGGGTGTGAGAGGCAATTTGTATCTTATTTGTTCTCCCTCATCAGTTGGAGTAAAATTACCTGTCAAAGAGGCACCGTTCATGTGTGTAGATGGTCTCTTGCTGTTTTACTGTATCAGGATGGCTGTGTTCTGTCCTGGTGTCTGAGCTGGAATGAATGGTGCAAATGGCTTCCACTTGCATGTAGAACTTGTTAGGAGGTTCTTGGCGCAGAGATACAATCTTAGTTGTAGGCATCATAGCAAGGGCAGCCTGAGGAATGGAGTGGCATGGGACCAGGCTATGGCCTGGCCCAGGGTTATTTCACAATGTCCCCCACACTTGCCAGTCTTGTCTGGGTGAGATTGCTCCCTGCCCCATTTCAGGGTCACACCACAGCTGGCATCGATTCTTGGCTAAGACAACCTCAAAGTGAGAGTCAGCCAACCAGAACAGGGTTTCATTCAGGAATGACATGTCTGATGGTGTTTGATGAGTGTTATTCTTCAAGAGAGGAGAGGCAGCTAATTGGATGAGCCAGTATAGCCTGGAGATTCCATCAAACCACTGGGACTAGAAATGAGCAGGGCTCCAGGTAGGAAATTTTACTGTGGATTTGATAGAGCTGCTTTGACATAGGTATGACAGAGGGAAAAACATGTCTTTTTTTTTTCTATTACACAGTAATGTGTACAACAGACACTGCTGACTCTGCATCCATTCCAAACTCCATTCCTCTGCCTCAGTGAACCTCAGGGATGCATTTGGTCCAAGGAAGGGATGAGGGCATCAGGGATAGAGTGAAGGTATTTGATGCAATTATTGGTAATTTGAATATATACTGCTCTCTCTCTCTCTCTCTCTCTCTCTCTCTCTCTCTCTCTCTCTCTCTCTCTCTCTCTCTCTCTCTCTCTCTCTCTCTCTCTCTCTCTGTGTGTGTGTGTGTGTGTGTGTGTGTATTTTCTGGGGATTGAACCCAGGCCCTTATTCATATGAGGGCTATCACCGAGTTACAGCCCTAGCTCAATGTTCCAGTTATAAATTTAACTATATTCCTTATTCATATGCTAGGTTGCCATATTATATGGTTTTAACTTGACTGTCACCATCATGAATTGTATCTACTACAGTTGCCCCAGAGAACCCCTGCTTGCTTGTTCCTCATAGCAACTCTTCATACTGGAAGTAGGCAAAGCATCGGAGTAGGGTGTGGAGTTTTACTAGCTTGTGAAGCCTAACTCTTTGTGTGTGTGTGTGTGTGTGTGTGTGTGTGTGTGTGTGTGTGTGTGTGTGTTTGTCTGTGTGTGTGTACACATTAGTTTTATTGTAACAAAGCAACTTGTACACCTCAACATTTATAAATGAGCATCTTTTTCCTTCCAGTGAAAACCAATAATAATAATAATAACAAATAAATAAATAAATAAATAAATAAATAAAGTTACAACAGAGAATGTCAATTCCAAATAAAACCCTACAGGTTCTGCTGATTCTCCCATTGAGTGCCAGGGCTCAAGTCATCATTAGGAGAGAATTTTATTTTAAAAGGGTCACTTTAAACTGCATGGATGTCTGTTAACCATCACAACTAAACATGCCAAAGGAGAAGCCATGTTGTCACAATGCCCACTAACTCCCCCAGACACCTCAAACCCACCCTTGCTGACCTTCTAACCCCCCTTTTCTTCTTTTTTCTTTTTATTAAACAAGAGAAAGTAGACAGATACATGTTGCTAAATGATAACTGTCTGTAGTCACATAGCGATACAGTGCAATCTTTCAGCCTAATATAGACAGACAGGAAAAAAGCTAGATCTCTGTGTACTACTACACAGGGGCCTAGTACCCCCCAGCCTCCTGCAGAGCCCAGGGAGCCAGAGGGCTTTTCTTTTTTCCCCACAGAGCACATTGGTGGTGTTGGATCCATAGTTTGAGACGAGGGTAAAAATGAATTTAGAACAGAAGAGTGGAGATTGTTTTCTCATTGTATTTTGCTCAAGCTATTTCCCCCAAGTAAGTTGAGAACTGTGGTGTTGAGAAGAAACCTCAAAAACTGAGGTTTGACTGAGCACAAGAGGGATTGGGGAGGGGAGGGAAATGACTGCAACGTGCTCCCAGGGACTGGAGAAAATTGAAAAATAAAAGAAAATAAAAAAAAGAGGGTTGGAATCCATCAGTCTTCTGTGCTAATCATCCATGCTTCCATCCTCTTCCTCTTCCTCTTCTTCTTCATCATCATCCTCTTCTGCCTCTCCTTCTTCATCATTCATATCAGGAACCAAATAGTACTGCAAGGGGTTTGGCCAAATATCGTCTTCGATGACCTCTCCTAACTCATCTGCACCTGCATCAGAATGGTCAGTAAACCAGGGAAAGAAGCTCTCTGGCTCTTCCTGCTGGCCTTACTCTGTGTTTGACTTGAGCATTTTGTCAAATGCTTTCCAGATTCCTATTTGATCTCAGTGGACTTTGATGATGGGTCGCCACTCTCATTCAGATGAAATTCTTTGGAGAGAACTTTATTTTCAAAGTAAGGATTTTCATCAACATAAAAATCTATTCTGGAGCTGGAGAGATGGCTCAGGGGTTAAGAGCACTGACTGCTGCTCTTCCAGAGGTTCTGAGTTCAATTCCCAGCAACCACATGGTGGCTCACAACCATCTGTAATGGGATCTGGTGCCCTCTTCTGGCACGCACTGTATACATGATAAATAAATAAATAAATAAATAAATAAATAAATAAATAATTTTTTTTTAATCTATTCTGTAACCTGATTTAATGTCTTCAAATTCTGTCACTTCAACTCTGGTCAAGTAATGCAGAGCCTCTTTGTCTTCCTCCCCAAGCAGTGCAGACCCTTGTGGATGGTTGACAAATGCTGTCACCCAAAAAATTTGGGATTTTGGCGATCAATTCTGACCTCTTCTGAGAAAATGGCTGGCCGAGTTTGGTATATTTTTGTTCTACTTTCAAAATTTCCTCACTGGCTTGTTCCTTAAGTCTGTCTATTTCATTTTGTACTTGGTCAATGTGTTCAGTTGCTTCTGCTGTTCTTTTTCTCCCTTCTACAGGCTGAGAGAGGCTGACTTGTTCCAGCTTCATGGCAGGAACTGATTTGGATTTCTTGGATGGAGGCAGGAGTGCAAATTGCAGTTTCGGGGCTATGAAATGAGGGAAGTGGCAAGAAGCCAGTGCTCAGATCCTTGGTCCTCAGAGCAGGAAGAAAGTCACAGGAACTGAAGCCACCCCAGGTTCGGGAGATTTAAGTTGGCCTCCGAAGCCTAACTCTTTTCTTGGCTGGAGACATGTGAGGTGGATTTGGGCTAAGGCAAAATCATTTTTCTCCTGACTACCTTATAAGCTACTATCTTTGACCCAAATTGCAGGGGTGGACCTGGTTTGTTTACTCTGCAGAACCACTTCCTTCAGGAAGTCCCCATCAATGGCACTTTGCAGTCCTGGGTCCCCGTGTCTCCTTTCCTAGATTCTAGGGCACATTACGATCAGTTTCTCATCTGCTCCAATGCTTTAGAATACGTACTACATAGTTTCATTGATTGAAAGGAATTTGGCAATCCCTAGCCATCATGGAACAAGAAGGACCCATGTTATATTCATTGGTAGAAATCTCAGGCCTCTGACATCTACTGGGAAGAGGCAGGAAATGAGGAAGGGTTGCACATTCTTGCACCATGAGCCTAGGTACTCCCAGGACTGCTTACCTCTCATTACTATGTCTCCTGAACCTCACCATGTGAGCTCAAGGCCAGGATAGATTTGAACCCTCTCTTCCCAGGATATTCATCTTCTGTACCCAACATAGGGGCATTCCCTACTGCCCTGGCCTTCTTCTCACCCTCACACTTAGTCCCCTGGCCCCTCTTTTCCCCATCTCTGCTGCTGTCATGTCTCACCTTTTTCTTCTTGGTGTAGTCCCACTGGCATTTTGATATCTGTTTGGCCACAGACTCTCAAAATCTCCCTCACCATTAGAAATATTTTTCCTTGCCCTCTCTGAGGTCCAAAGTCTTCATTCCCTTCTCATGATTTCCCCTCTTTCCACTAATGTGTAATTTTCTGAGACAGTATCTCACCAGGTATTCCCAGCTTGCCTTGAATTTACTACTGTATAGACCAGGCTGGCCTTGAACTCCACCTGCCTCTGCCTCTCCAGTGCAACTATCTGTTAGTCATCAGTTTTCTTAAGGAGCCCGAGAATCCTACAGGAATTCTAATTTTCCTGTACTATTTCCCTAAGTGTCTTTAGGACATGGGTTCTGCTTGGTGTTTAAAATGCTGCCCTGTTGCCCACTGTGCTGCAGTGCAGGAACTATCACTTTGCACAGTGGTAGGTACTGTGATCATGACATTCATCATGGCTGGAAGAGATTTACTAACACGCTAAGGTCATTCAGCTAATATGTAGCAGAGCCATGGCTAAACCTAGGCAGTAGCTCTTTGGCATGTTGTTGCTCCTGGTTAGTGTATGCCATATGGCAACACTGTTCAAGGAGGAATGTGTACCTTAAACACTGGTTAATCACTTAGGTAGATGGACCTCCCTGGGAGATGTGGAGACTTTTCACATGTCATGGCGCATGATGAATTTCTAAGAGGAAAATGAATCTGACAGTATTACACACCTCTCTCTGAACACCAAATGTTTTTTTCTCTCTCTCAAAGATTACTTTGCAGTTTATGTTTGTAATGTAATCTGGGAGATGGTAATGTAGTTCTGTGCTTCCGAATTAGTACTCCAGCGTCAGAAGAAAATAGCTAAATGCTAAAGGGACAGTTGTAATTGCCTGGTGTGTGATACCTTCATGGTCATCACATTGTTGACTGCAGTGCTGAAGATGGAACCCAAGGTCTTGTGCCTGCAGGGAAGCATTTTACGACAGACGTATATCCCCAGCCCTGTCACATTCTTTCATGAAGAGTGTTGAGAAATTGTTTTTGGTTTTTCTCTAGTCAACCCTGGAAGGCTGCTTTTCTTATTTGCATCCTAGACTCAAGGAAGGTAGTTGGGTCTCTTCTGCTTTTTTGACCTCTATTCTGCAGAGGTCAGTGCCAGAGAAAGCAGAAGGTTGATGACCAACATATTATAGCTACTGGGTATATGAAGCTTATAAGGGGAACTGAATTGGCCACATCAGGGATTGACACAGTCACAATGGGATAGGAGGTGAGCAGACTGAGTATGTGGATGGGGGAGAGAGCTTCAGATTTGGGCTCTAGCTGCATGGTGACCGCAGAGCCTGCCTAGCGGAGCAATTTTCTCATGCCATAGCTCCATCCAGCATACCTACAGAGTCCCTGTCCCCCCCTCCCCCATCTCTTCCCTGCTTCCATAAGGCTGGCAGGATTTGCTTAAGTTCATAGTTTGTAAAAGGGTGAAGTTCTTCCAAGGGTAACACTTCTAAAATGGTTAGAATATGCCTCTTGATCACACAGACCACTTTCATCATCTCTACCCTTGGGGAAGATGCTTGTATACAGATGTCTGTCTCATCACCCACAGTTGTTCTCCTTATGTCACGAAGCTCTGGCATGAAGACATTGAGTCTCAGGAGTAATGAACTTAGCTATGGGCTAGAGACTCTGAGGGAGTAGCCACCTGTCATGAGTCTTCAGCACACCACCAACGTGAGCACCATGGTGCTCCAGTGCCTTTGTAGAGAGTATGGTTTGACTGGAACCATCTTCCTTTGAAGTGCTTTCCATTACTGGGCAGATATGCCAGTTGTGGCAGTTTTCCATAGACAGGGATGGTATATTAGTTTTCTGTGTATCCTGGCTCCTACCTAAGTAGCTGGTATGGGCAGAACTGTTTACAGCAGGTCTTTTGAACAAATAATTAATGGATTATGACATATCTTTGGAATGTATGGACATATAGGGACATATTTCTAGGACTCGAGGACATACTGGTAGCCCTTCAAGGCTGTTGCAGTGCCTGTTATGCTGTACTGCTGGAGGGCTGGGTTCTAGCCAGCTATAGACTCCAGCTTGCCAGGTCCAGCAAGAACACAGGAGGAAGCAGAGAACCTACATCTAAGGAGGACCTGACAATCAGTTACCTTCACTCATAGTTCTCTAGCATCGTACTCAGTTCTACAGATTCCCTTTTCCCCTTAGATGTCAGAATTGTATCAAAGAACATCCCCCTGGAGAGAAAATCTTCCTGAAAGGGTGAAAAGTCACTAAATTGAGATCTGCACCATTGAGGACCCAGTGCCTAAGAACTCTGTGGGAAGAGTCTCTTTGCACATTTGGAGGTCAAAAGCACAGTTATTCGTCCTCATCTCCCAACCCTAAAATTATTTTGTTGCTACTTAACTGTAATTTTGCTACTGCTATAAATCATAATGTAAGTGTCTGATATGCAGGATATCTGATCTACAAGCCTAAAGGGGTGGAGACCCACAGGTTGAGAACCACTGGTCTAGAACCCACAAGCAGCAGATCTACAGGTTACTTGTCTCTCCTGTGCTGGGAAGAGCCAGGCTCTCATTGGGATTGCTGACCAAACATGATACTGAGGTGCACAGGAACTCACTGTGTTGTGAATGTGTTGGTTTGCAGCTCAGGTCCTAAGTGTACTCTGTCGGCTTCATAGGAGGCTGTCACCTCTGGACAGTTTGTCAGGAGGGAAAAATGTTTGTTCTAGGACCTCTCACTACAGAGCTCTCAGATGGAAAGACCACAGGTTCTGGCCAGCCATGACTGAGTTACCCAGGAAACTGTCTTAATGAACAGTTAGGCTGTGATCCAGTCATTTTGTGTGTGGGTTTGGTTAGTCCTCAACAATCATACCCGCTAGGTACAGTTTCACCCTTGTTATGTTAATGAGGAAATTAAGGCACACAGAAGCTACAACCAGTAAGTAAAGGGAGAGATGGCATTCAAACTGGAGTAGTCTGGGCTCTCTAGGGAATGTGCCTGTTTTCTGTACTTTTCACACCAACTTCCTGACAGAAGCATTATCCAGTGATCCCCACTTGGTGATCCTTATATGTAGCTTAAGCTGTGGTTGACCAGTTACAGAACACAGAGCCCACATGTGTTTTGTTTGTGGATGCACATTTTGCCTTAAAGACATCCCTCTGACCCAGCAAGGAGGAGCTGCTTTGTTGACCATCAACAAAGAAAATGTAATATTCCCCACGAAGCAGCTCTTGCTATTGACCTGACATGATGCCAACTCAGCGAGCACTCTAAGCTGGTCTCCCAGCAGGGCACTATGGATTTCCAGGCATGGAGCACTCCAGACTCAGAGCTGTAGGCCTCTGGCGAGGGGAATGTGCTAGTTTGCATTTCTCTTGCTGCTGGGGCTCAGAGGCCTCCTGCCAACAGCCTTGGGCATGGTCTGAAGAAAGGGAATGTCCTTTGGCTGGCCAGCTCTTAATGGCTGAGCTCTCATCTAGCACACCAGTGCTTTCAGTGTTACTTCTCTCTTAGACATGTTACTTCTCTCTTAGGGCATGCTATCAAGTCTTTCCCTTAATGAGACAACCTGTTCCTGGTCCTCACCTTTCACTACAAACTTTGATTCTGGGGTGTGGCAGGTTTACAAGTTGAAAGTTTTGGGGGTGGGGAAGGCAGAAAATAGAAGTGTTCTGGCTTCTCGGTTTTCAGTAGCCACACTCTTTCTGTTCCTCAGTACACGGGTAAGATGTTTCATAAGTGTCTGTGCCATGTTTGTAGGCAGAAAATTAGTTCTTAGAATCACAAGAAAGAAAGAAAAACAAATTTAATACAAAAGCTCCCAAGGTAGAGAGATCTAATAGAAATGCCATTCTGTTTAAATTTAAAGCCTGTAGGAAAATTTCAAAGTCCACTTTCAAAGGGCCAAGCAGAAGGCCTCCCATTGAAAGCCTGGAAACTTCCAGGCCAGCTCTCCTCACAAGCGACTTTGAAATCTTAGCATCTTATCTAGAATGAATGCTGCCTCTGCTGTCCCTCATTCTGTAGTCCTGAATAGAACCACCACTGTCCTCCACAGGGTGTGGTGTTAGTGTCACCTCATCTGACACAGTACTGACACACACCAGCATTACTCTCAGGCCTGCCTTCCTCTTTTGTCCCCTCTTCAGAGCCCAAGATCACACATTCAAAAGGCAGCAGGCTTTCTAGGTGAGGATGCATATAGTGGCATTCTAGTGGCCTTTGGAAGTGAAGGAAGGGACTTTTCTGTTTTGCCTCACACAGCACTTGGCTAGAGATTAGCCACAGCCACCAGAAAGATGGGACTCTAGCCCTTTCGAAAATGCACTCAGAAGAACCCCCCCTCCAACTGTTTTGTTTCCAAAGTCAATTTATTGAATATTAATTCATAAAGACAATGATATAATTTTAATGAAAAATATCCTGTATCACTCAAGACTTAAAACAATACCCCTTAGAAATAATCACATTAATTTTACACATAAGTGCTTTCTTAAGCTTTATTTAAGAAATTGAGTACTATATAGTTCAATATATATAAGACACATCCAGTATTGTGTTCCTGATAGCAAGTGCATAGATTTTGTTAAGATACCATTTTTCACTCGATAGAAATGGTTCATGGTCACATGAAGGTAATATTCCCAGTGATTTTGCCCAAGCATGAGAGGGAAAAAAACAGAAAAAACAGCAAAAAAAGTGAACTACAACAGAAATGAAAAACAAAAACAGTGAATTAGTAGAACAGTCGATTCCTGATAAGTGAATAAGCTGATTGTCTGGACACAATGTTTTATTCACTTATCAGGAACGATTCATGGTCCGCTTATGTTCACTGCATTGCCTAGCTTGCTAGCTATGAGCCTGCGGATCACACTCCGTTGCTGTGGCTTGGTGGGCATGTGGCATCCACCAGCCAGGAAATGTATATGGTTCTGTGGTTTCTCAAGATGGTCTGTGCACGGGCAGCAGACAGACCTGCTCACACCATAGTGGAGTTCTACAGAATCAACACTGAGTGCGAATTTAAGCAGCTGCTGACTTTACAGTCACAGGTGCTTACAGGAAGGAGCCTTTGTGTCTTTTGTAGAAAGACCTGCTTTGTCTTTCTGTGCGTAAACATTATGCCTTGTACTGAATGGAGGTCATATTTGTATTTCAAAAAGAAACACATCTTGGAAACAATTTGATCATCCTTTCCCCAGTCTTCCCTCCCTTATGCCGCCCATTCTTCCAGAAGAGAAAGAAAAAAAGAAATCACACCTTTAGCCATCTTTAGCCTCAGTAATGGAAGCAGTGGCCTTTCGGAGGCTGACTGACAAGGCAGTGAGATAGACGGCAAGCATCTCTAGGAATTGGCTTCCATCAGTGAAGGTTTAGGAATCTGAAACTCATCCCCAGTGGAGTGTTCAGCCTAAGGAAAGAGCAGCCTTTCTTCTGCTTGGTAGGCCCGAGGTTGTTGACCTGACTGAAGAAAGGGCCTGAGGGGCCAGCTGAAACCAGGGGGTGGACAGCCAGAGCTTCAGGGGACTCTTAAGGGTACCAGGCTCAGGATGGCCTGATGCAGGCAGAGCACGTGCACTGAAAAGTTAGAAGCAGGGAGAAGGGAACAGAGCAAACAGTCATGGGATCTGTGAAGAACATCTTGAGGACAGCCAGATTCCTGAGCTGGCGGACAGTAGGACAGTAGAGCAAGGCGGGCATGTGGCTTTCACTGCAAGGGCCAAGGGGGCAGTTCTCTCATCAGGGGTTGAATGACAGTGGGAGCACAGCTCACTCCTAGCCTGTGTCCATCCAGGAGGGAGCACAGGACCTATGGCATTATGAGCTGCCATCTGGAAATGGACAGAATTCCCCCACTTCCCTCATTCAGTCCAGTTTCCATTGGAGTAGCTGGCATTTTTCTCACTTCCATCAGTTTTAATAACTGAAGCTACTCCTGGATTAAACTGATCAGCTTATAGAAATAAATGCATTTCTAAACATACCTATCAATTGATGTAACACACAGCTAAGTTGAACTCTTTTTATACACCCTGTTGAGCAGCTAGTTTTCTTTTGTCCTCCCCTGAGGGCTCACCTCTTTTGTCAAGATGATCCCTTTCTAAGCCTGACTCTAGTTATGTGACTTTGGACTTGAGACTATACAGAAGAGACCCTGGGTCTACTGCTGCTGTTCCTCTTAAGGTTGCTGCAAAGACTTAATATCCTAAGAACTGTGGATATGAGGGAGAAGAGAGGAAAGGAACATGTGTGGTCAAAAGACCAAAAACTGCCTTGCCAAGCCCAGCCCTGTAGGCAGTTATTAGATGAATCTCGGGGAAAAAGCATGTCATCTTGGAAGCAGTGGTTAGGGTAGGCTACACATAAACCAGAGGTGGGACGTGCCGTTTCCTCATTTCCCAAATCAGATATTCACTTAGGTGGAATCGACTGTATCTTTTTTACACAACATATAGAAAAAAAACAGATACGTGCAACAGTGAGGTGTGTAGATGCGTCACCAACACAGAATGACTACCAACGATACAACACGCAGAGAGAAACAAGTATTAGGAAAATGGTTTAATATTGGAGACAGAAGCAAAAAACCGCATCACACAATAACATACATTACAAAAATAAGTCTGACTGTTTCAACTACACGGTTATGTTCACAATGAGGACAGAAGGGTCAGAAAAAACTTCGATCTAAACAGCAAAAAAGCAAACTCCTAAAGTTTAACTAATACATTTATCCACTTAAAGTGACTGAGTACTTCTAAGTCTAATTATCTTATTGTGTAACTGCACAATACAGAATAAAAAGTGAAACTTACCGCTGTATTTTAAGACAAAATTCTAATGCTAGATATAAGCAAAGGGAAAAAAGAAATCAAGCCAAAGTTTTTAATTCTTAAAAGAAAAGCAACTTTCTTTCTGTCAACCAGAAATCAAACTTGAAATCAGTCATTGTCAGGGGCCCACAAGAGTAAGCCACAAAAATTTCCATTTTTTAATCTCCAGTATAAAAAATCCCACTGGTACAAAATGCATAAGTACAATCAGTTGTAGAAATAGGAAAGCCTGCGTTTTTGTTTTTTTGGCTCAAATTCCATCAAACAACAAAATCCAAATGCATCAATAAAACAGAAACAATACTCAATGATCTTACAGTTTCCACTAGGTTGCATTAACTTTGGCTTTTCTCAGACAATATTTAAAAACTATTTTGTAATTCTAAACAAAATGGTATTATTAATCTACAAACAACAATTCCCACAGCACAAAAAACACAAGTACATTTTTGTATGACATTATTCAAAAGGTAATGAAACTACATTTTTTTTAAATTTTATTTCTTTTTAATTAGCACTTAAGATAATAAAAACAGAAACAGTAAATGATTCCAGAGTAGCACAAGCCAAAGAACCAGAACCCCTGCGGTGAAAGAAAGATGAACTTGTTACACCTTGGAGGTGCCATTTGATCAGAGTTCTCTGAGTGAGTTTTAAAAGACTATGCTCTAGACTTGACTTTAAAAACGCAGTTTCCCTGTGTTTTTTTTTTTTTTTTTTGTCTTCCAGAAACAGGCCCTGTACACCCTTGCAGCTTTTTCCTTTTGACATTGAAAGATAAAGGACAGTTTGTCTCTGAGGAAGGTTATCTTTCTAACAATGGAACATGCAAAACCAAAAACCTCCCCCTCCATGTACTGTCTTGGTTGCCTGCAAAATTAGAAACACTCAACAGAAAGTGCCTGCCTGGCCCAAGCCTCTTCGGGGGGACTGCAGGTGGGTTAAGAGGAAGGAGGGCAGTTTGCATCCATGGGAAAAAAAATTTGAGTTTTTTTTTGAGAATTATGTCATTGATAAATGAATAGATTCTGAATGAGATGGTCTATGAAATACAACTGGTATTCTCTTGTGTTTCTACACGTGTATCTACACACCATCATATAGTAGAGACTGAGAAATGTGTGTGACCACTTTGTTATTAAGGTGAGTGCTGCAGAAAGTACAAAATAGCCCTCAAGGATGAAGGAAGGCCCCGGCAGTAGTAAACAGGTGTGGGGTAACACGAATCATGTCATTGGAAGTGCACGTGCTGTAAGGAGGAAACTTGTTTTTTGCATTGTGAGAGGCTAATCCTTTCCATCTCAGGGCTATCACATTCACACACACACACACTAAATCAATGGGGTGGGTGAGAAGGAAAAGGGGGCTCAGGGCAGAAACTTGCAGGGTGTGCTTTCCCCAAGGCTGGGTGTGTGCTGGGACTGTAGGTGTGACATTAGGGTCTGTTCATACAGAGCCAGACTCAGAAGAATGTGGCACTTTACAAAGTGGCAGCAGGAACTGACCCTAGGTATTTGGTTAGTAACTGTGGTCAAGAACAGAGCCAAGCTCCTCTTACATGGCCGGCCCCTTTAAATGTGTTCAATCAAAAGTCAAAACACCCTAGAAAACCAGAGAGGCAAGGAAAGATCCATGGGCTTTTCCCACAGATACCTTGCATATTCAGGTGTCCACTGGAGTTCAAAAATTCCTAGCACAATGGCTGATTCAGCATTACTTAGGAGCGTTTAAGAAACAAAAGCAAAATTCCTTGAAAGACTAGACCATACAAAAGCCATTTAACTGCAGGGTGTATGAAAATATTGTACACTACGACAAAACCATGAAACCTGATCTCAAAAAGCAAACAGTGTCGTCAGGGTTTATTTCGGGGCTAAGTCTACCTGTTTTTTTGGTTTTTTTTTTTTTACCTTCACAGGGTTTAACTCAAGCTTTTAAACTTAAACTTAAAGGAGCATAGGATAATAGGAATGGGGGAATAAAAAAGAAAATAAAAAATGGTATAGGAAAAAGACAAGAGTTTTTAGGTGGGTGGATCTCAAAGAATAAAACTAAGAACTTAGAAGATATAGATGGGAAAAATCCAAATCAGAAACACCCCAAAACAACTCAAGGATGACAAGTATAAAAAGTTACCAACATTCCAGATAGCTCTGGGTAGAAAGGGTTAAAAGTTCAAGACTTTCTCACCTTAGAGGTTTCCAGATATTATGAAGAAAATACATTGTGAGGGTTGCCTTCACAGCATTGATGTGTAGAGTGGTTAAAAAAGGGAGACATGGGCACTTATACAATGTCTTACAAAAAACAGCATAGAGAAATAACAAACAATAACAATTTCAGGCAACAAGACCACAGAATAGCAAGTTAACAAACTTTGTAACCTTTTTTTTTTTTAAATATTAGGGATTTATACAAAACACATAATAAAATACCCATGTTATCAAATTACTTCTCACAAGAAACACACCGAAGCTCTAGAAGGAAGTACCTTTGGAATTTGGCACTATATAGTTTTCACTTTTTTTCTTTAAAAGAAAAAAACAAAAACAGATCACATTTTGCTGAACACAAACACATCTAATAGTCCACAATAAAAAAAAGTGACATCAATGCTTCTCAAGCCAACACAAAACTTATTCTGGAATAGTATTTTTTTTCTCTCACATGAAATTATTTTTTTAAGCAAACAACTTTTTTTTGAAATTCTTTTTTTTTGTTTTAAGTAAACCAATTCTAAGCTTGTCTTATCAACAAATAACATTAAGACCTTAAGACTCATGATGAGACCACAACTGAATCCACAGAAGCACCAACATGACACAGTTTACAGTAACCTTTCTCCTGTACATTGAAACAGTATAAAATATAGGTAATTTCATGTGCATTAAACCATGGATTGTCTAACTGTGAGTCAGTTCAGCAAAAGGTGACACAAATAGGTAGCATTTGCCCCAAAACAGGGTAAATATTTTTCTTATACTAATCTACAAAAGTGGTTCTATATATATATCTTAATGAGAAAGTGAGCCACCTAAAATGGCCTTATCAAAAAACTTTACACTGCCTGAAAAATGTAAAAACTATTACAGACCTCTAGAGACTTAAAATCAGACAGTTTTTTTTTTTTTCTCAAACTGTTTTTGGAAGTAGTCTGTTAGAAACCAACATTCTGTGTCCCTGGACACATATTGCTATTGTCACCAGTGACCGGGAAGAATGCCAATCCCTGTGTAATACTTTCAAGTCTGTGTTATGAAAAGAAAAAAAAAATAAGAAAGAAACATTTTTGCCACAGGTTTTTTTTTCTATAATTTGTCTAATAATTTCAGTCTTGCATGAATGCAGCAATGTTTTTCACATTGACTTCCCAGAATTCATAGCTAGATGAGGTCACATGCAAATTTCAAAGGTCAAACTAGATCAAAGGTCAGTAGGAGAACCAAATATGATGTGAGGTCAGAAAGACATCAGAAACAATGACGGGACGATGAAACTTTTTTTGAGACGCCACAGGGACATGCTAGGCAAACGATGAACTAACGGGCATGAAGATGTCTAGGGAAAAAACAAGGAAGAGTAAAAAGTTACACAGAATCTACGCAGCAGCAACAAAATCACTTTCAAGGGTGCAGGAGAAAAACTAATGCAAATCTTAGGTCTTCAGGGAGTCTATGAGCCATTCACATAATTTGCATTTCTTACACTCTTTTTCCACAGCACAATGAAACCCCAAGAGAATCCATCTGGAGAGAGCGAGCGAGCAAGAGGGGATGGATTCTGGGTGTTTGGGGTGAGGGACTAGCAAGGGACAGAGGAGAGGGTCCAGTTTGAACAAAGGTGACATATGGGGAAGTCAAGACAACTGAACTGTAAACTAGATAATGGAAATTACAAACAAAATAATCAGACAGATACAAACAACAAGAGGATAAAGCATGAACTTTAGGTCTAGGGTTCAACAGTGAAAAAAAGCCCATTCCTAGAACAATTCCTCTAGAGACTACTTCAGAAGGTTCTAGCTAGACAGAGAACTGCTCTTTAGGTACCCAATAAGTTAACAATAGGCAATAAATAACTTCCATTATTTCTGAGGCAGTAAAAATTTTGTATAAAAATAGAAATGCTTTTTTTACAAATAAAATTTACAGGCCTGTGGCTTTCTTTTTATTTATGTATTATTTATGTATTTATTTATTATTAAATTTATCTTTCAAGAAACATCAAGTATTTTCACTCATTTTATTTTATTTTTAAACCCTGTAGCTTTAAGAAACAGATCTCTAAATCTTTTTTTACATTAATCCTTTCTAAAAACAAAATAAAACAATAACAAAATAGACAACCAGTGTAATAATCTGACCAATAAATGTCATGTTTCTTTGAACCCTAAAATAAAATCCTACTTATATTAAAACAAACCAATGTAGTGGGAGGATGTTCTGTGGTGTTTTAAGCTTCTCCTGGCTTCTCCCTCTGCTAGGCCACCACGTTAACTATAAACGCGGGCCCTCTGAGGGGTGGGCGGGCGGGCGGGCAAGGACGGGTGGGTTCTCCAGGCAGTGCTCTTGGGGCACCAGTGGTTTCAGAGTTAGAATTGCACATTAGTGTTTGCTTGCCTTTTAAAATCTCAAGATGTCATTTATTTGTTTATATGTTTTTCTTTTAAAATGCAAAACAAAAAATTTTTAAAAAGGAGTAAGGGTATTCAAATTGCAAAACAAAGGAGAATAAATACAGTGGCACAATTAGAGGAAGAATTTACTCAACAGAAACAAGGTAGCCCATCTTTTAATTATGGCAAATTGGGTGGGGCATGAGTGGAAGAAATGGAGGCCTTATTGTAAAAATAACCGTCTCTCTTGGTAAAAGTTGGCATTGTGGTCCCTCCTCTGCCTTCCCTGTTGAGAACAGGCTGGCTTGTGGGACTTACCCTAAGAAAGCTAAAATAAGAGCAGGGAGCTTCTGGGGTTAGGATCAGTAAGGTTTGCTGTCGTTTTTGGAGCGCTTCAGCTGCACCTTCAAACGTTTCATGCCGATCTGAAAGCCGTTCATAGCCTGGATTGCAGCTTGGGCAGAGACTGGATTGTCATAGCTAACAAAACCTGGAAGACATAAAGGGGAAGGAGGTACGGAGGTCAGGGTGAAGGGGAAGTCAAGCAGAAAACGGGGCTGGCGGGGCTGGCCGGCATAGTGTGACTGCAAATGCTGAGAGGTGCCTGCTAGGTTTATGCTGTTCCATGCATGTACAGTACATTTCCATGGACAACATTGGTAATGAACATTGGCAAGTAGTGAAAGAGCTAGTTGGAGTGCAATTCTCCATGCAGGGCAAAAACCCTCTCCACAAAACTAAAGTTAAGTTCTATGAACTTTGTCCCTCTATTTAGTCTTTGAAGTGATACCTGTTTATCTCCCCTCCTTCCCCCTCCCAGAGTCCTTTGGAATCCTTGGAATAGAGTAAGATTTTATACATACATATATGTATGTATAAAGTGTGAAGCCAGTTAAGCAAGTGGTAAGCGTATGCACCTCCTGACTTTGAGTGGTAACAGAAAGCTACTCCATGTATTGAATTTTACTTTGAAACATCATTAATTTGGAAGATTATGGCATTTCCACCTATCTACTACTATGAGGCTTAAAACTAAAGAGAAAATTCTTTTACAAACCAGTGGAGGGAGCAAAGGACATAAACATACTTGGAACAGAGTTCTCAGCTGATAAAAGTGGACACAAGGTAAAAGGCAGGAAAGCTTTCAATAGGTAGGCTGTATGCAAAAATGGTGTTTACATTTCTGTTAACTCCAATTCGCAGTAACAGTAATCTTAAATCTAAGACTTTCCTTTCTCTTGGGGTCTTTTAGGTAGAAGTGGCAAGATGATTAAAGAATGGAAATGAGTCAAGAGTGACATGGATGAAAGGATGGGTTTATTATGACCAGAAACTCAGCAAACTGGGAGCTTAAGACACAGATTCACTTACTGAGAAACTTGGGAGGTAAAGCTTTTAGGACAAATTGAAAATGCATTTCGGATTCTCATAGCTACAGCTTGTATTATCATGAACATATTGGTTAAGTAGTTTCTGGACTGATAAAATCTCTTTTCAAGGTAATGTTTCCTTAAATCATGGACTACAGTCCCTTTCAGTCTCCATATAAACTTAAAGCAAGCAGTGGCAAATATGTCTGTCTAAAAACCTTACACAGGAACCCTTCTCAAAGGTAAGCTCTGGCTCTCACATGCATGCACCCCACAGGACAGCTTAGTTCCCATTTTACTCCTCAGCTGTTACCAGGTTTCTATACAGTTCCCACAGAGGTGTAGTGGACTTAGGCTGATAGCCTTTCTTCTAGGGTAAAAACAATCCCTGGAAATGGCTGATTTGTTAATTCTTCTAACCCCGAGGCTTAGGTCATCCTGGATGATGAGACATCTTAGCACCAGAGCTTGTAGAACCAAAACACTATCTATCAGTCAGCCAGAGAAGGTTTGAACTTGTGGCTGTTTGAGAAGTAGTCTACCCTGTATATTTTTCTTTGTAACACATATAATTCTATTTCTTTTGGCCCTTATCTTATTTTATAAAATGTACTGCCTCTCACAATATTAATTATTAAATTGTAGGAGTGATATCAAGAAAATGGAGTGGGCCAGAGCTTGCTAAGCAAGGCTCTGAATACCCTGGACTCTTAAAGTCTTTGGAGCTAAATCCATTTGACAAATAAGGAAGTCCTGAATTTAACAAATGCTGTCCTAGTCATACAGAAACACCAGGACAGAAATTTTCATTACTCTGTTATAGAAGGGGAAAAAGAAGATGCTCCCTCTGGACCCCAAGGGTGCAAGACCTGACAGCTAGGTGCTTTGTAGTGTTTGATGAATACCTGCATATTCCTGTGCTCTGGCCTATGCACATAGCCCTGGCCAATCTTACAATCTAAGCCCATCCTAATGCTTTGTTCTCTGTAACCACAGGATACATCAACTGCTATAGAGATGCAGTTGTGGCAGCAGCCTGACCATATCCTGCTTATGAGTGTGTACATTAGTCATCTAAGTATTGAGTAACAAGCCCTGATACAGTGTTTGAGCTATTTGAGACTGTAGGAGTAAGGAGTTAGTGGCAAAGTGCTAGCAGTGGTCATTTGTAGCATTACAGACTGAAAATTCATGGATCTATCTACAGGGTTTGAAGAAACAACTACTGCTCTATGGTGAGAAAGAATCAGATATATAGGAAGATACTTTAATGCTACAGTATAGACTATTACCTAACATAAGGGAATGTCCCTTTTTATATAGCACTTCCCCCTTTTCTGATTAAATGACTGCCCAAATCTGTTTACATGCAACTAGAAAGTCAGGAGCCACCACCAAAAGGAAGGCCCTATCCTGACTCCTGACTGGGAAACCTGCAATATTTAGCTAGGTTTCTTTTGCATACCAAAGCACTTGCTCAGATTGGTCTGTTTGTCAATGAAGACTTTAGCAGAGATAACATTTCCAAAGGGCATGAACATCTGCAGAATGTCCTGGTCTCCAAACTCCTGTGGAAGGTGGTAAATAAAGAGGTTTGCCCCCTCTGGACCTAAAGAGGAAGAAAAAATCAGAGTAAGGTATCCCCCAAGTCTCAGTCCCGAAAGCCTCTTAGGAATACTTTAGTAATAGACAGGCTAGTCATTGGCTTTTATTATAAAGAATATGCAGATGGATAATTTTAAGTGCCAGCATGATTCCCAGGAAAACATTCGTCCTTTGAAATTTTCTGACTGGTAGCAGGGGTGTAGTGAGGATGCTCTAAGTAGCTTCTTTTTCATAGAGAATCTTTGGCTCACTTTAGCTGTGCATTAGCACTCATCTCCACGGTGAGAAGGTGGTGGTAGTAGGCAGGACAGGGACAGAATTTAGGCATGGGTTATTCCTGGGTAGCCATGTTTTATGTGCAGACTATCTCCGGAGGTGGAAGAGATTGTTCTTTGCATTCTAAGCAAACTGCAGCAATTTAGAAAAATGAATACAACAGCAGTAATGCTGCTTGGATTTCTCAATCATTTGCCTGGTTATTCAGCCAGTTTTGATTTGGCAAATCTGTGTGCACACACTGTAATAATCATCTTTATTAGAATGGCTGGCAGGAAGTCAACAACTGGGGAAAAGGTGGCTAGAATCTTACAGTTTTGACAGGCCTTTATCACTCAGAATTATACTTGAGTGCTGTGGACTCATGAGCTTCTCCAAGACTGAGTTAAATACAGTCTTTCCTTTTCATGCAAATCCCAGAAGCTAAGGGGGAAGAGAGAAGGTCTTTTTAGCTGTACTCCTTGGAAGGTTAGTTTTCTTAAGTTCCTCATTGAACACAAAATTCACAGATACAAGAGCTGTATGGATACGAAAAGAAGGCAGCCAGATGAACTGGACAGAGAGGATAAAGTCAGGATACTTCTTGGGCACCAGGAAGAAAAGGAGTTCACAGAACTTGGGGCAGTGACATCTGCACCTGGTTATCACAGAGAGGGAACTTGCCTGTCTGTTCCACGAGGAGACTGGTGGCCAGGATCCTGTGCCTTCCCTACAGAACTCTTACAGTGGGGAATAGTGTGTGGACACGAGGATAATGAAGATTAAATAGGACTTTGTAAAAATAAACGAATTGGTGTATCTTTGTCTGTCCCCAGAATATTAATGAAGAAAGTGTTGTAAAGAATGACACTTTACTGAAGCCAGAGATGTAGTTACTTCTTCTTTCCTTAAAAACATGTCTGTATTAATACACTGCTTACAGAGTCTGTGGGTATTTCTATAATCCAGCTCAAAGGAGGCAGCCTGTTTTAAAGGGAGACAAGTATGGCTGACACTGCTCCTTTAACTATTTTCTGGTCTTGATATGGATAGATGCGAAAACTCAAATGCTGGAAATGGGCGTGCTAAGTGCTACTGTACCATGTGTGTTCTTAGTAATAGGTATACTAGTCAAATGTGTACCCTAGATTTAGTGTACCTTTTAAACAAAGGATTTAAATGCTTCAAGAAGGATTAATGGGGCTCAATTTGCACTGCAAGGAATGTTGCTACTCCTGAAGCCTGAGCAGTAAGTACAATTTTAATGAATAGACAGACTATATGTGCCTAAATGATCCTGGGAATCCAGAAGGCTACATATATATTCTGATCTGTACATGCTAGAGAGAGGAAGACCATGAACAGTGAGATGGACAAAAAGAGGTATTGCTCCTTTTGTTTATTATTTTCCCAGGGAAAAATTCCAACATCCACTTGGTCCCCTTCCTCTGCTATGCTATTACCAATAAGCAGTTTGATCTTTTAACCCTCCCAAACTGAGATTACTAAAAATAGTTTTATACAGAAAAACATTCATTGTATGCAACTCATGTAGCTGATATCAAAACCAGCAAAAATTCAAGCACACATACATACAAACACACACAATCTAGATCTCTAAAAGTAATTAAAAACCTGTTCACAACTCACCCTTTTTGTTTGTCCACTTTCTCCTAGCACAACATCTTAACTGGCAGCTGTGTTATAGGACTGGTTCCTACAGGCTGGCAGTTGTATTCTGTATTTCTCATAGGGTACCTGATGTAACACAAAACCCCAAGGCCCAGAGGCAACTATCTTCTAGAACAAAGCTACACCAAACCTACAAGTGCCAATTGGCCTCTTGCTGGGACCCTAACTATTTGTGTATTCATAACTTGCCTCCTCCTGTTAAGGAAGGGAGATGGGGATGTATGAGAGTAGCCCCAGGGTATTCACAAGGGCATGAAAGGTGCTAGGCTTTCCTGATATTTAGGAATGCTATAATCCTTCAAAAAATTTTTAGCTATGGAAACATAGATTTGAATCATTTCTTTGCCAAGTCCAAATGGCTCATTTTCCTGTGGTGGCAAAATATACCAGAGTCCATGACTAAATAGTTCAGGGTACATTTCAACTCTAACTAAAGGTCGGTAAAGGACAGAGCTTTAGATTAGGGAATCTCAAAATCTGCTAATGGCAGATGGATGGTACTGTTGAGCTAGATTAACTGGGTGAGAAGATGATCAAGAGAGGTATGAGAAGGTAAGAGATGGGGTTGGAGGCAGGGACAAACAAACCAAACCAATGAAATGAACAAACCAAAAGCTATGACTTGTACCAAAAAATAAAGAGCCCTAAAGCATATCACTATTAGCCACAGCCCTAAATTAGAATTAGAACATGATGATCATGACCTCCAGACCTTACAAATCAAAGAACAGCAGCTTACAGCAGTGGGTTGGGGTGAAGTCATTTAGAAAAATATTGTTACAGGGCCCAGACCTTAATCATTTGATTTTAAATCTTTTGGTGGCAGTTTTATATCTGAGTGATACAAGTTATACTACAAAGCCATGCTGAATAATGGAGAGACATCCAGCATTCTCCAGAGCCACTTAGGGAACTTAGCTTTGTTATCTTACAGGTTCTCTCCCATGGTATTTACTTCTCATATGGCTCTCAACCCTAAAGCGACTAAACAAAGACAGGCTTTCTTAGGGAAGACCTGTGGTGCTCATGATGTGGGGTCCCTTTCAAGCACCAAGTGAGATACAATTGTCTAAACAGATGTGCATGTTTGAAGACCTATAGAAGTCACAGCTCAGAGGAAAGATCTGAGAAGTTAGGTCTCATGTATTTTTCTCCCATGATCTCTATCTATGCTATTTGTCAAAGGAAAATTTATTTTCAATTTTTAAGTTGTATCTCCTTAAAAATCCTAACTTTGCAGAGTAAAACTATGGTACCCCTTACAAATTACTACCTTTAAATTAATATCCAAGTAGAAGCCACTTGTAACTACAGAGTGAGGGTGAAAGGGGAAAAAAACCCAAAAATTCTTCTGATTTACCTTTCCCCATATTCTGAACAAGTCAGAACTAAAACAGCACATTGCTGACTACTTTAAAGCAACTTCAGTTAAAAGAGAAATTAAAACAGTGGATTGTGGTAGCACAAATGTAATTATAACCCTAGCACTAGGGAGGTGGAGTCAGTAAGACTGGCACAAATTCATGGACAGCCTGGGCTATAGGATGAGATCCTATCTCAACAAACCAACCAACCAATAAAGCAGAAGAATGAAACGGAAGGACAAACTATCCTTATTTGGATGAGCCCATGTACCATTTTATAATTAGTTTTAATTTATTCTTAGTATTAGCTTTCTGAAATGTACCCTTCCTTACTGAACCCTTCACTTACTTTATTTCCCAGAAGACATGCTCCATATACAGCAAACTAAGCCATTCCTAACTGTGGATTCCATCATTAGTTGGAGCCTATTGCTCACTGAAAGGTAGCTACACAACTTTTAGGGATGTGGACACCAAGAACTTAGGGAATTCAGGAGAGAAGCTCTTCCTCCACACTGAATCAAATGGTACATCTCACTAAGGAGTTTCTGTGTGAGGAGACAGACTGAGTATTCATGCTGACTGGGGAAAGGATGTATTAGGCATTTTTGATAGTAGCAACATTTCCTGTAAATCATTTCCTGTAAACACCTGATGGATGAGAACCTCATAAGGGATTCATGAAAAACTGAGGACAGTGTAAGATGAACAAAAGACTGTGACAAAGGGCTCATGCTTGAGAATTTTTTCTTTAACATGAATATTAGAAAGTAAGCAGGTGATTTCTCTTAAGACACTGGTTTAAGTCAGCACCTTCTGGTCATGCTCTAAAGGCAAATGCAGATCTGGCTGGCCCCGCCAGGCCCTTTGGTGCAGATAGATACCTACCTTCCTTCTGGCTGCCTGCAGCACTCTGCTGTTGCAGCAAGCTCTGGCTGTATAAAGTGGGCAGTGCAGCTGCCGCATACTGCTGAATTCCTGAGTAGGCCTGGGTAAGGGCGTCCATGGTGCCAGCCGTGCCATTCGTCAAGCCTGTGGCGCCAAGTCCTCCATTCAGAGCCGCCATACCTGAGAGCATTTGAGCAACTTTACAAAAAACCCAACAATAGAGAAGAGAAATAGCACTTATTCATTAGTGCTTTCCAAAGGAAGTCAGAGTAATCATTTGACACAGTACAACAGCAAGTGCATGCAGCTAGCACACCAATGAAACCAACATAAAGTCAAAAAACGATACATATGAAGAAATAAATCACAATAATGTGGAGAAAAAAAAAACCAATGATAACTCTCCCTCCCTATGCCAGTGATAAAAATGCAGTGAGGCTCTGAAGTCAGACAGTGTGCTACTGGCAAGAACCATTGTTACTTTTTTGAAATATGTACCTCTGTTTCTTAGATCTGAGAAGCATGTAAAAGAAAAGAAAACCAAACCCAAACCCAAACCTTAGTGGCTGAGGCCTATCACATCTGTATGCTGCTGTCCACTGACTAGGCTCTTAGAGGCCATGGGTGGTTCAGGAAGCTTGGGAGCAAAGAGAAAACCTTTACATTCAAGCAGTGTGATTAGGAAGTGGCAGAGCAGACAAGGTATTAGTTGTGCATCTCAGTGAGTCAGTAGTACCATCGAAGAATTGACTTTTCCTAAACAGTCAAAGATGTTGTGAACGACTGGGACCTCAGGAATACATAACCTAGCTGGATCAGAATTGAGGAGTAGGACACCTCAAGCTACTCACATCCTATGAGAGGCACACACACATGCGCACAGATAGTAATCAATGCCACGTTTTCCAGGGCACTAGATCAACACTGTCTATAAGCTGGATTCTGGCAGCAGCTTGGGAGATCTGAACGTAGGCCAGCATGTGATTTGTCCTGGTGTCTTGGTTGCTCTATTTTGGTTGCTGACTGTGTCATTTTCTTGAATATTGAGTCAAAATAGATAATGCTTCATAGAATATGAGCTTTTACATGAACACAGGAAATGGAATAGGTAACACGATTGCCTTTGGTTTCTTTTATGATTAAAAAGGCTTTAAAAAAGATCTGTTCCTGAGAACAACTTACTGGAAATAATTCTAATCTTGATGGTATGGAGGATAGCTACTATAAGATGCTTGCAAAATATGAAGACGAATAAAGTACCAGAAGCACTTAACACTTCATCACTGTTACTACCTGCAGGTCACAGGAAAGAAAGGGAGTAGAAGATGTCCTATTTATACCATATGTACTTACACTACTTGGACAATGTCATCTCTTGAGATAAGAAGTCGACTATGACTTAGCAGCAGAAGACTCTCCTAGTGCTTTGTGTTTGGGTTTCCTGTTGTGGGGCTTCAGGAGACTGAACTGGGCCTTGAAGAGTGGTACAACACCAAATAATCATGTTTGCCTCACTGTGTCTTTTCTTCCCACTCATCCCTGTAGTTATGGCTGCCAAAGGACTGGAGAGGAATTTTCTTTTTCCTTTTTGGTTAGGTTTTATCCTGACTACTCAGTATGTGTGTGCTACTTCTGAGAGGCCTAAAGAAGTGTGTGAGACAACTTGGAACAACTGGTTCTTTCAGTTCATAACAGATGTTAGGGATACAGGCCATCAAGCTGTGGACTCAATTTCTTTATAGGAGGGAATTCTGAAGGGAAGTTGCCTTTCTGTGCCAGGCCATGTGATTTTATGTGCATATAGTGCTTTTGGGACTCTGGGTTGCCCAACTGCCTGACATGTGTTGAGGCCTGTTTCACTCTAATAAATACCTCCAAACCTACCTGTCACTCTACCATAGTTTGTCTGACAAGGGCTGTGGGGTTCCCATTCACTGTCACATAAGTCCCATACAAGAGCTCTCCCCCATTTTGTCATTTTTTACCTCTTAAAATAAAAACAGAATGAACTTCATACTCTCAAAATATTGGAAGGAAGTTTCATGAATAGTAGAGTATGTGGGAGGCCTGCCACTCTAGCAAGCAACATTCCAGCTATGTCCCCCATCTTCTGGGTAGTATTCTGTCATGGCTGCCTGTGTTCTTACACTATACTCCAACTTAGACATACTTTCTTGAAGCTCTGCTTGCTTCTGCTGCTGCTATGTGTGTGGAAGAAAACTCCTAGCCATATGTGCTTGGGGATGTTTATAGGGAGGCAAGAAGTAGATGGAGTATAGATGCCAAGGTAGGGGCAACTGGTCAGGGACCTGCGCAGATAAGAGTGGTCTTGGTCTTCCTAGCCTCAGGCGTACTTCTTCTAGAATATAACCATATTCTTGAATAAAGAATAAGGGGGTTGTTTAAAAATCTTTCAAATACAAATGCATTGAGAATATTTATACTATTTTGGAAAATCTGAAGGCTGTGTTGGCCAGATTCAGGGAGAAATGGGTAAAGGACCTCATGGAATCATCTGCAGAGTCATCAGAGGAGGATTTCAACTTTTGAGAGCAATTCTTATGAATTACCTGGTGTTTATTATACATAAGATAACCATGATATCAGAGTTAACACTTAACAACTACTCAGGTGCTGGTATCTGATTACCTCTAAAAGCCTTGGACAATAGAAGCAGAGATTTGAAGTAAGTATAGTTGAATAAAATATTTCAATTATTTCAATTTAAAAGAATAGGGTTTTTCTTTGAGAAAGCTGCAGAACAGTTCTTTCCCCCTATTCATCTAAATTCTCATGTATGCTATTAACACAAAGAAGGATGGATAAAATGATGGGTATGACAAACCTCTGTAAGGGAGGTCTGGGCAGCTGGCCTGACAAAATAGTTGGTATGTAGCCTGATTACTCAGTCTGTTACATTTACTCTTCAGACCTAAGTTAGTTAAATGACAGACACACCAACAATTATTTTTGTGAGCATCATGGAAATGGTACTAAAAAGCAGAACTACAAGGAGTGTACCATAAGCAGACTACATTTATTTGTGAGCCACTCTTCTAAGAGATAGATCACACAAATAAGAGGGAAAAAGTAAGGAATGTATTAGAACAGGTTTATGACCTACTGACTGAGTTTAAGTTTTCATTTGGATAGATGAGGTGTATTCTGCTAACCAACACCTTAATGAATGAGGATCTGGGAAAAATAACTGGAACTAGGGAAGATGTAATAATAGTGGCACTTCCATGTTTACCTATGTTGTTAAGATCACAAATGCAAATGTGTTTGGGTTGTGCTCTGGGATGGAATGATATTCATCTTCAGAAACTGCTAGCTGACAGATTAAATCAATGATTCCACAATGTAAATAAGAGCACTGTAAGCTAGGGTAATGTGTCCAAAGGCTCTCTCTCTTTCTTCACATAAAAGAATTCAAAATCACTCTTCACCAAGTGTTTCTGACTAGTAACCGTAAAACAGTCATAGTTTCAAGGATGCCATGTTAAGCCATTTGGAAGAATAACATAATTTAAACAAAGAAAAGGATGCCATTTCTCTTACATTTAGAAATAACTAATCAGATAGAGGCTCTTGGGTAGATGTATCTGCACAAAGCAGTTTTTCATCTTGAGATACTATTATATCCTCAAACTATCCTCAAACTATCCAGATGAAAGTTATGAATGACTCACCTTCTTTTTGATTGTATTGATTCTGGCTTTACCTTTAGAGAGTTGAACTTTTATTTAGTTTCACTCATTAATATACAAGGGAAAGGAAAGGTTTTTCAAATAGTTTAAGCTAGCAGTTTATCTATGGACCCTTTTAGAGAGGGGCTAACCCTCTGGCAGGGAAGAGGACCAAGTCTAGGCCAAGATGCATCATCTATCCACTTCCTTTCTGTTGCTGTTCATGAAGAATAGCTGGTTCTGTTCAGAAATCCTTTGTAGCCAAAGTACCATACAGTAACCATCCCTGGGACATAGCTGGGAGGGAAACAATACACAAGCTGTTGTTAACTGTTGTAGGAGCTGACTGTCTAGAAAAGTATTTCTTGATTACCTTGAGAGAATTATCTGCAACAGGTGAAATCATAATTTGTGTGAGGAAGAATGAACTAAGAGGATAATCTACCCTAAAAGAGTTTCCCTTAATATTTAATGAGACAAGTATTAAATACTCTCCCCAAGTTGATGCTAAAGTTGTAGAAGAGGTTTGTACTACTAACAATCAAGAAGGAATGAATTTATTTCAATTTGTGTATAATTTTTGTTTAATTAAACATTTTCTGGTTCACACTGACTGGTAAGTAGGCATATGTAAGGGATATGTGAAATTAAAAACATTCTTTCTTAACCTGTCACAAACTATATGTACTTCTATTAACCCAATTGTAAACAATGAAAATCACAACCCAATTTGAAACTGTTGTACTTGCCAGAGCAAACTTTGTGTAATGTATGATCCCATACAAAGACTAGATGTGGTTTCTCATCATTCAATGAAGTTCCCCCAGGTTTCTCAAAATAAAGATGGGAAAAGCCCAGTAACACAAAACAAAGCTGGTGCAGAGGCACGAGACATGGACAGAGACACACAGCAGTCATGAGCACGTGCTGAGGAGGACAACCATTCCCACTGGCCTGTTACTCTGCAGACCAAGGACAGGCAGGCGATCAAATCAAAGTCCTTGTTTGAGGGGAACTAGGTCCTGGGGCAAGAGAAGCAGCATGAGGGATGTATGCACACACACATCCGAAACCCAGGTGAAGGGCAAGTGGGCTGGCACAGCTGCAGGACAAGGTCAAAAAGAGGAGCCGCACCAGAACAGGACTCAGGCCTCCAGGCTCCTAGGTGGCTGCTGGAAAATGTAAAAGCTGGAGGCAGTTTTAACTGGAAAAAAACATTCTGGCTGTCACAAGGCTACCAGGCCATGTGCTATATGCTAATTAAGAGCCATCACATGTGGAAGGAAACACTTTTTTCTTTATGGTCAGATAAAACTCAGTCTAGGTTTGTTTTTTTTGTTTTTTTTTTGTTTTTTTTTTTTTTTTGCCTTCCTAGTGCATCTAAATGAAAAGACTTAATAAAATCTGAACATTATCTACTTACTAAAATATGGTTTATTTTCTTGTCAGGATTATACAAATTAATCTTTATGTGGATACATTTTAGAGTTTAAACTCTTTCATTACATTTATTTACTTTGTGTGTGTGTGTGTGTGTGTGTGTGTGTGTGTGTGTGTGTGTGTGTGTGTGGGTGCTCGTGCATGCATAAAAACTTGTGGAGGGGCCAGAGGACAACTTGCTTAAGTTTGTTCTCTCCTTCTACCAAGAGGATGCTTAGGGGTTGAACTCAGTTCATCAGGCTTGGCAGCAAGTACCTTTACCTGCCAAGCCATCTTGCTGGTCCAACTTTGTTTTTGCAAATTATTACTTTTTGGACTTTTACATGTAAATTAGGATTTTGATTTAAAAAAATTGTGGTCTGGCCACTCACTAAAAATACTTATTAACTGATGGCTTTAAGTGAGGTAAATGGCCAGGACCTACTTTTTACACATTTTTAGCAGGCAGGTGTTACATTGCTTGGGCCTTCTGGTAGATAACTAGGTCCACAATGCAGAAATTCTGTTGGCTGTTCTGGGCCTCCTGGGCAAGGAGGGTGAACAAATGGAAGGACAGGTAAATTATATGTCCTCCTTATGACTGAGGCTCAGTTCCCCAGTGCAGAGGCCCACACCAAACTTGTGTGACTCATCCTCAAGCCTGGGCACTATTTCCCCATATGCATCTGAATAACAGAACAGCTAGTTAGCTGTGTGGGACAGAGGCTAGTTTCCTTTCTAAACGGGTCAGTTTGTTTCAGAATCAAGTGTAATTTGCTAACCTATTTGCCCATATCCTGTGTTGTCTGTCACTGCTGTAGAGGCACCCATATCTCCAGGCACTTCATGAAGATATTTCTTTTTCTAGCAGTACGTCTTTGCCACTCAGTTGCATTTCTGGCTTCCAACGACTAGCTTTTTGCTCTTACACTTATCTAGAATCCTTGGTTTTTCAAGCTGGAGGGCACCTTTAATATCATTTGACCCAGAATTTTCAATTTTCCCAAGGAGACTAGGCCAGAGAGGGAGCTGTGATTTGCCTCAGCTCTTACAATTGACTGGCAGTAGAGCTGGGCATATGCTACCCAACTTCCACTCCATTAACTTTTCTATTATAATACACTGCCTTGCAGCAGGGCTGAGAAAACCAAAAACCAAACCAAACTTCTTTGGAACCTGAAAAACTAGCTGTCAAGCCACAGAAATCTAAGGATTTGGATTTACACTACACATTGGAAAGAAGCTGAGGTGGGATGTGGTTGGGTTTATTTTGAGTTACAATCAAAGGGGGAAAGCTTTTGCCTATTGAACCATGTGCTCCTCCATCCCAAGTTTTAGTTCTCCCAATTTCATATCCTTTTTTGGTCAATTCTGGCTGACCATTTTCTGAAGAATTTAGGGGAAGGCTGTCCACCAGAGCAGCAAATACTCACTGTTTAAGGTACCTGCTAGTGCATTAATATTATTCAATCCGACAGTGGCTCCAGCCAATCCTTGCAGAGTCCCAAGAGAGGTCAAGGAATTCATGGCTGCACCAGCAGTAGAATTAGGGGTTGAAGCAGCCACTGAAAAAGAGAAAGGGAGAGAGAAAGCACAAGATGAGAGCTAACTGGAATAAAAAGAAACCGTTGTCACTATACAAGGCTAACTGTGGAGCCACTTAAACACCACAGACCTGTGATTCTTCCTTAAAGTTTTTTTGTAAAAGACAAATGGAACTGTACTTGTAGGCTCTTTGGCACTCAGAGTTAGTAACTGAAGAGATTACATGGCGGGCTTGGCTCATAGCTCAGTGGTTCTCAGCCTTATTGAGCAAGGCCTTTAATTTCAGTCCCCACCCTTGCAAATAGCCCACCTCCATCTGATTTGCCAGCATAATGAATATGCTGCTTGATGTTTCCTGGGAAAAAATTGTGAATGACAACTCTCAAGTCTATATTACCCTCTGTTAGTTCCACTATAGGAGACTCTCAAATTTATATGTTGTACTATTTTACTCACCAAACTTTTTTTTAGCTATATCTAAAATGCTCTTAGTTTTAGAGTCACTGTATGTTACATTATAATTTACATTTTCAGAAGCATCAGTATGGTTATTTAAATAATCAGTTGCCATTCTAATTTTTTAAATCCTTTAAGTTTCTCTAAACATACTAGTTTTACTTTCTTTCTGTAAATGTATTAATAGTTCTAATATCTGAGGTCATGGATTGATCTAAATATATTGTCCAACTCTAAATCAGCTGTTTAGCTGTTTAGGTTTTTTTTTTTCTTTTTTTTTCTTTTGGGTCTTTTGAGACAGGCTTTCTCTGTGTAGCTTTGTAGACCAAGCTGGCCTAGAACTCACAGAGATCTGCCTGCATCTGGCTCCTGAGTGCTGCAATTAAAGGCATACACCACCACTATGCACCACTGCCGCCTGGCTTCTGTTTAGGTTTTAAAAAGATTTATTTTTTACTGCTTATTCATATGCTTATTGGATATATTTGCATATGAATACTGGTACCTGCTGAAACCAGAACAGGGAGTTGGATCCCTTGGAGCTGGAGTTACAGGCATTTATGAGCCACCCATGGGTAATGGTATTCAAAGCCCAGTCCTCATGCTAGAGCTTTGAACACTCTTATCTGCTGAGCTATGTCCAGCCCCTGATTTCCTACTTTTGGTGCTTAGTTTAACTATAGTTTATGATTTTTGAATATGAGAGCTTTAGTATTATTTAATATCATTGAGAGATTATTTCTGGAAATCTTTGATCTTTGATTTGAGGTCTGGATTGAAGATGGGTTTTTTCAGGGATGATTTCTATTTGATTACATAAGGTACTGGAGGAAAAGGCAAACTACAGACCTTTACAAATGGCTTGAAGAAGCTCATGTGAAGGCTTGTTTATTACTATAAATTCTCAGAGGGAAATACCTACAGCCCTTCTTAGTTCATCTCATACTAACAGTTTAGCCTTTTGGGGTTCCAGAGGTATATTCAGATGGTCCTATATGAGATACCTCAGATAGGTTACAAACTTCTTGTATTTTTTATGCACCAGGACCCTTTGAAAATTTATACTCAAGTTTTTCTAATTCACCAAATGCCTCTAATGTGTAAGCTACTTTCATTGTGCTACTTCCTGGGTTTGCCCTTTTATTTACCACTCATCTCTAAGCTTTCTACTAATTTACTACTTACTGATGTGATTAAAGTACAAACCACAACAATATTTTACTATACATGGTAGCTTTTCCTCTTCCAGTGGGAATTCTTTCTGATAACCTAGTTCATCTAATTTATAAATATCTGGCACATTTTCCATGGACTCTATCTGATGTTAGTCTACATGTCCCCATGGACTCTATCTGTTGTTATTCCACATGTAAAAGCCTTTACCAGATTGTGCTCGTGAATAAGGTAGAAAAACTATTCATGATGTATGTTTGAATTCTAAACTAGCAAGAAATACTGAAAAGAACAAAACAAAACATGAATTTAAGTGACAGGAGTAAAGAACTGAAAGGGCAATGTAAGGTTATCTGTGGACCCTCTCCTCTGTGAAGTAAATGTAACTAGTGAAAATTATAAAATGCAACAGTTATTCTCTCTAGAAATTGTCCTAACAAATGAAGAAATCTATTGAAAACTGTAAGAATCAAAGGAATCTGTGGCATTTAAAGCAGTCTATAACAGGTTTCCTTCCATGGGTGTCTCAGTATCATACATGAAGTTGAGTTTAATAGAAGCTTGACTGAGACTGAGGAAGCAGGCTCCCTTCCTCACAGGTCCAAATCTAGAGCTAGGGTCCCTTCAAGGGAGGTAGAGACCCCACTATTTCTAACTACCCCTATTCCTTTCTCCTCTGTTCTGTTTTATACAGATGATATTCCAAGCCATGCAGAGTGGAGAACTTTTCCCTAAACAGCTGGGAGAATACCGGCTCCACTTACTTTCACACCATCACTTATAGGCTAGAAATCTGTGCTAGAAAAGGCAAGTCAAGAAAAGTGTAACCTATGACTCTTGTACAGAAACTCTTCTGAAGAGCAGAGGTGTCACTCAAAGAAAATCAAGCCATTGTTCTATACCAGCTTTGAAATAATGACACAGAGAGTTTCTATCTAGAGTGTAAGACAGACTGTAAGAAATACAGTTTCTTACCTTTTATTGCACTATTTTTGGAACTCCTGATAGAAGGCAAAGAACAGGCACAAAGTAGAATTAAGTATGAAAATGTGAGAAGCTAACTGCATGAAGTGTCCTAAAGTGAGAGGAATCCATGTATGCTGTATCTTTGGCTGACACTTTAAAAATCTGCCCTAATTTTAGTTGCAAAGAGATCTTTCTATTGCATATAGAGTTGCCTTTAAGAACCATTTGAAGTTTAACAATCTGTTTAAAATCAGATTTGTCACAGGGCCAATCTCAGCCAAGCACTTAAAAACTAAATGTCCAGCAGATGCACAATAGAGGAAAAAGTTCCTTAATACAACACAGAAACAAATTAAATGACATCAACCCACATATTTTCCTATTTCCGTGTTGGCAGTCTAGCAATGAGCTGTCTTGGATAACTGCATTCTGTCCACCTAAATTTCTCTTCAGTCTTCACTGGGAGCGACATCTTTCACTTTCTCACAACTTTGTAAAATGCCAAAAGAACACTTCAGGAAAGGTGTGCATAAATGTTGGCTCCTTTTCCAAGAGTGCCTGTTGGTAGGAGCTGCTTCATTTCACACAAGAGGCTGCAGAATAAGATAAGGAGGAATCCAAATGGGGTCCAGCAATGTTTGCCTCACCTTGTTTATATGGTAACAGTGATAGCTTTCATACATGGCATTTGAAGCCTGCCTTACCACAGCTTATATCTTACCTACCAGTCTATAGATGTTTGGATAAGCTGACTAACAAGGAAAGAAAATGAAATGTAGTAGACAAAAGTCTTGTCTTTATTAGCTCATGTGGCACACAGTCTGTGCCCTTTTGTGAAAACTGTGTGTACAGGTAGTATAAAATTTGAGAAGTGAGATAGTCAAAGGAGATTGGTGGTAAGGATATGCTTACTTCAATATGATCACAAAATTTCTTTGCTCATCTGAGTAAGTTTGTTCCTTACTGTAAAAATTCCACATTGGGAAATCCCTAATGCCAACCCTAATGGAGGGAACATGATGGCTTGTCTTTAGAATTTGTCCTTGGTAAACAATATATCCAAGAGTTTATTGGCTCAGATGAAAACTGTGGGTCACAGACTCAGGCCTTTGTGATGCAGAAAGACAATAGTGTTAGCAGATCCCCTACTATGGTACTCAACCAAAGCCAGCCCTGGTTTCTACACTCAAGTTGTTAACATTAACAAGTAACAAGTCTTTCAGACATTCTTTCACTACAGGTGGATCTTTTAAGACCACTTGAAAACTAGTTGGAAGCCTTTTCTTTTTCTTAAGGATGAGAAAGCATAGATTAAGATGTTAAATAGATTGACCTGGTTAGTACACAAGAGATGTACACCAGCCTACAATCCACACTGCCAGAGAGGCTAGTAAACAAGGAGGACCCTAAGAGAGACATACATGGTCCCCTGGAGAAGGGGAAAGGGTCAAGATCCCCTGAGCAAATTGGGAGCATGGGAAGAGGGGGAGGGAGCTACGCAATGAAAAGGGGAGAAGAGGAGGGATGCAGAGGACATGAGGGAGCAGAAAGGTTGAGTCAGGGGAAGAATAGATGATAACAAGAATGGAGATACCATAATAGAGGGAGACATTTTAGGTTTACAGAGAAATTAGGCACTAGGGAAATGTCTGGAGATCTACAAAGATGACACCAGCTAACAGTCTAAGCAACAGAGGAGAGGCTACCTTAAATGCCCTCCCTGGATAATGAGATTGATGACTGACTTATATGTCACCCGATAGCCCTCATCTAACACCTGGTGGAAGTAGAAGCCAACACCCACAACTAATCCCGAACTGAACTGGAACCTAGATGCAGAGAAGGATGAGTGAAGAGCAAAGGGGTCCAGACCATGCTGGTGAAACCCACAGAAACAGCTTACCTGAACATCCGGGAACTCTTGCTCCCCAGACTGATAGCTGGGATACCAGCATGGGACTGATCCAGACCCCAGGAACATGGGTTTCAGTGAGGAAACCTTGGAAATGTATGGGACCTCCTGTAGTAGTTCAGTACTTATTCCTAGCATAGGTGTGGACTTTGGGAGACCATTCCACATAGAGGGATACTCCCTGAGCCAAGACACACGGGGGTGGCCTAGGCCCTATCCCAAAGGATATGATAGACTCTGATGACACCCTAGGGAAGGCCTCACCATCCAGGGGGAGCAGGAAGGATATGTGATAGGTAGGGTTTTAGTTGGGGGGTGGGTGGTAGGGGAGGTTGGGAGGGAGAAGGGAACTAGGATTGCCATGTAAAACAATCCTGTTTCTAATTCAAATAAAAAAATATCTGAAAAAAAAGATGTACAGATGCCAGCTAGAATTCCAGCTGTGTACATGGTTCACAGAAAGACCACAGGACTTTTTTATGCAGATATAAACAGCTTTTTTTTTTTGGTTTACAGAAATCTTTCTTTAACCAGCCCAGATATTAAGGTAGGATTAGTCATCACTGTTAAGAAATTTAATCTGGAGCTGGGAGAATGCAGGGTAGTAGAACACATGTTTACCATATACAAGGATCTGGTTTCAAATACCTTAGTTTGTTTTATTTCAAAGGTGATGTGTACCCAGAGATAAGTGCCTGCTTTCCTTTTCTTAGTTTTCCAGAGATGAAAGGACCATATTTTTTCTTCCCATCATCATTTTCACTTTGCTTATGGGAAGAGAGGTGACTTCTTGGGATAGAGAGAATGGCAACATCATACATTCACTGACCATGAACCACAAGAGCACTGAACTGAAAATGCCATGGTGCTTTCACAGGGCCCTCTTGCTTGTTCTCTTTCTATCCTGGGTAGGCAAATAAGCTTTGGTTCAAAAGGACTATATTTCAAGAAAGAGACAGGCAGAACAACATCCTCCTGAGATGTCCAAGCTTGTGGTAATTAGTAACAGAAATAGAAAATTCATTTTCACCAGGAATGGCACTAATAGTGATGGTAGCTAATACTTTTTAGTGCATACAGGTGCTAGGCATTGTAAATGGTGGAACTAGGATTTACATGCAGCTTGTTAACTATAGAGGCTTAACAGTATGTTGACACTGAATTTAAAAATCCTATTTTGTGTTTTGAATGGACCTTGTGGGTATCACAGAGATTTACTTATGGAGGCAATAAATTTGCTTGGATCCTAGATCCACCTTAATGTTTTTTTTTTGGCTCTGTTGTTTGCAATCTGTGAGATATTAGGCAATCTCAATTTAACTAAGGCTTAGCATTAACTCCAAAGAAGTAATGTAATTTATCTCTGAGAGAGGGCAAGAAAATCAGATGAGGTGGCACTGGTGTTTGCTACAGCAGGGCATGAGTTTGTTGGAAAACCTTTGGCTATTCTGTCCTTAAGAGAAATTCACCACCATTTCATCATTCTGCAACACTTGAAGATTCAAAGCTTCTCCACCCCTTGTTAACTTGATAAATAATGACAAAGTGTAGCTTTTACAGCTAAGTTACTCATTAAGAAAGCCATCCCCTCTCAACCGTGTGTGTGTGTGTGTGTGTGTGTGTGTGTGTGTGTGTGTGTGTGTGTGTAGTTTAAGAACATCCAGGAGGATATTGAGATATTAAAGTTAAAAAAAAGAAGAAAAGTTTAAAAACATAATATTTAGTTTACAAAGAGAAAACAAAGGTTCTGACATCAAAAAGGTATTCTTTGTGGTTTGAGATATCAAAATTGGAATCAGTGGACTGAAGTTACAAAGTGATATATTTCAGTTAATATGAAGGAGACTCATCTGAGAACAGATGTCTTCTAAAGTGAGGGGAGCTGTCTCAGAGACATATTGCTCTTCATTCATATTGCATATGAATGCAGGGACCGGAATAATTATGTATGAAGGGCTTGCTGCAAACCTTGGAGCTAGCCTTGGTAACGTCAGAAATCTCTTCAATAGCTTTTTAAAAGGGCTTCATGTTTTACTAGGTGCAAGCATGCTCCCATCTCCAAAATGAGCACTCCAATGAAACAGAATTCTCACAGTTCAAGGCAAAATTTTGGGAACGTTTCCAATTTCACTTCCCATAGCATAAATGAAGATGTAAAATGTAGCCCTAATTAGACAGTATCAAAGGTATCGATGTAACTTTATGACTCATTGTGCTTGCCCTATTTGTCGTTTCTGTCTTCTCTCCAAAGGACATTTACTAGTACATGCCACAAAATTCCAAATGAACAACCACAAAGGCCAGATTTTTTTTGTGTGGTGTAAACCCAGAAGCCAATGTTTCTGGCATGCTATCTGGTCCATCTGGTCAGAGTTGGCTTTTTTTTTTTTTTTTTTTGAAACAGCTGTAACCATATATACCACATATGCACTTAGTGATCAAGTTTTCTTTTAAGAGGTAGTTAGTTCCCACATTTCAGAATCAGAAGATTCTTGGGGCTCACTTCTGTTCACTGAATGCTACAGTTGCAGGGAAGGGCTCTTAGAAATCTCATTTCAGAAACCCATCTTCACTTTATTTTTGCATGATTTGGAACCACTGGTCTCAGGGATGTCTGATGTAATTCTATAAGTTTCCCTTAGAACTGTGATGGTTTATGGAGAGAAAACAGGTCTGGTTTCTGACAGGAAAGGAGAGCAGTTGTCAGTCAGGGAAAATTAAGAGTTAAAAAACCTGTAATAGAGCTGGGCGATGGTAGTGCACGCCTTTGATCCAAACACTTGGGAGGTAAAGGTCAGTGGATTTCTGTGAGTTTGAGGCCAGCCTGGTCTACAGAGTAAGTTCCAGGGCAGTCAAGGGTACACAGAGAACCCTGTATCAAAAAACCAAGGCAAACAAACAAACAAACAAACAAACAAAAAACTGTAATAGGTGTGATTCTGTTCTATATTAACAAATCTACCAGAAGGCAAGCATATTAAAGAACGGGAATTTTTTCCTGTTTTAATTTCTTAGAACCTCAAGAGTGATGACACACAGTAGGTACCAACTAAGCACCTACTGAATGAATGGAGGGCTGAGGCAGGGGGATAGAATAGCCTCATCTAGTTTTCTTACAGCAAAGCTGATATGCAGACCTTAGACAGGCAAGGGCACTCATTTGTCTTTAGGTTGCAGCCTTTGTGAGGGCTCCTGATGACACAGAAGCAGCTGTATCTCGTAAAATACTCAACATGCTTTCTTTCTGCTGTATGCCAGAGAAAATAAAGGTATTTAAAAACCAGAACTGATGAAGCTAGATGCTGTCTTGGTGTCACTAGAACAGGGCCAGAGACACTTTTATTCCTGACAATTCTTGGGAGGAAGTGAGTAGAATCCACTATCAGTTTCCAAGCAGCCACTCTTGTGAATAAGCAGGAGATGGAAGGCCCAAATCCCAGGCCATTTTGTGACTCCACTTGCCCTGAGATCCACTGAAAACACACAAAGAAACTTCACTGTTGCTTTCATATACTCTACAAAAGATGGGATAGTATACAACATTCTTCTTTGGGTAAGTCTGACTGCTGAATGCTAAGGGATGGTCTATACTTAATCCTTCCAAGGAAGGCAGAGAAAGTGCCCATTAGGGGTTTGTTGATCTTTCACACTGGCCACTTCTTTACTGAATTGTTCTTTCTTTCCTTACCTGGGTATTTTCAGGTCATGTCTAACACAGATATATACTACGTTCCCAGGGAAAAAACAGATTTTCTTACATTGACCCTCTTCCCTACATTTTCCAGGCAGCAAGAGTCTTCTTTTAAGCTACATAAAAAAACATTAATAGAAGAGAGCAAGAGTTGCTTTTAGTGTATTCATTAACCACTTTCCACAGAATAATTAGACAGTGAAAGCACAGTGTCTTTGTGGTTTAAGAAAGGAAACAATTGTAAACACAGAGAAAATATCTACTGAATGTAAGACACTGGAGCCTGTGGTTGTTGTTTTGTTTCTGATCAGCTTGGATGCTATATTCCAACAGTGCAGGAAAACAACATGAGAGGCAGAATAGTTATGCAATGACATAGGCACTGTCATTATCAACTAATCACAACCCTAGGGCATTAATGAAATTCTGAGTGGCTCTTCTCCCATGGGGCCTAATTATTTTCCAATAACCATACCTCTTATTTTAACTTATTTCTGAAAAGATTTTTGGGAAGAGGGAGAGAAAAGGAAGGGTGATGGGAGGAGGAGGGAGCGTGCTATACATCAGCATAGAAGGTTCTGAGGCTATGTCATCTCATTACTCGAGGATCTGTAGTGGCATGTGTTTTACCCCACGTACACTGGCCCACTCTCACTGCCCACTCACTGGGAAGGAAATATAGCTTGGTGCAGCACTGGTACAGAGGGATTCTCTGTAAGACCAGAGAGGAAAATTCGGTCTCAGGAATAGGTTGTGACTTGAAATTACTTTTTAAATTTTTTATTCTGAGAGACAAAATTTTGGAAGAGGAGAAACTGATGTGGACAAAAGCCATATTTTAATATACAAAGTACTCTCAGTGACTTCATCACTTTAATTTTCATTTTAAATGCCTTTTGGAACTCTCACTAGCTTATTTGAAAAAAAAACACCTACTATAGTAATTGTCAATAAGCTTGGTATTATTTTTGGTATCTTCTCCCCCATAAAGATACACTTATGGTTGAAAATGGCCTTTGAGGCCTCGAGTTTGAAAGAATCACTTGGATCTTTTAAGAAAGGAGTAGAAAAAAGATAACACTGCTACTTCAATAACATTTCGTTCATGATTTATCAAAATAAAAAGTACTAAGTCAACTATGGTGGGGCATGGCACATGACAGCAACTGGGAAGGACAGCAAGGCAGAGCCAGTGGCAGTTGGATATCTGTAAGTTCAAGATCAGCCTGGTTTAATAAAGTGTTCCAAGCCAGTCAGGGATGCATAGTGAGATCCTGTCTTTTAAAAAGTACATCCCCTTCTTAGTCTTAGGAGCCCCAAGACAGACAAGCACGTTTGCATATGGTCATGGGTACAGACAGAAAACGTTGACAACTACTGACTGATAAGGATGAGAAGACAGAAATATAAAGATCCAGAAATCAGATCTTGGTTCCCAGAAACTCTTGCTTTCTAGTATTTCATAGTTTAAAAAATAATGGTCTCAATGCCATCTAGTAAAACATTCTTCCCTGATTATGGATGAGGTGTCTGAATAGATGATCAGGAAGACTTTTTACCCCTATATAATATGGTATGGACAGGCTGTAGGTCCTGGAAAAACAGCCTGAGGAAAGAAGACCCAAGTCATCTGCTTTACTAACTTCCTGCCTTATGTCTGGCCATCATCACGGTGGAAATGGGGAGTTTTCCCAGATAAGAGGATGGTCAGTGCTATGATATAGATTTTCCTCTGGATAACAGAACCTTGAAAGTTCATGTCATACTACCCTCCATTTGGAAAAGAGGGATGTAGTTGTGTCTGTGTCAGGATCAATAAAGCTTTGCTTTTCAAGTAGCCAGCACAGACCACAGATTAGTGTGTTGCTTGTACAAAACAAAAACAAAAACAAAAAAACAAAACAAACAGAAAAACCAAAAACCAAAACCAAAATGACTCTGGACAGGCCTCAGTGCCTGGTCCTTGATAATAAAATCCACACAGACATGGGTGTCCCACTCTATTTCATCCAGTAGCACTGTTTTTATCTTTGGTAAGGAGAGGTTAGTCTTCCAACCTTGCATTTTAGGCACCGTGGGAAGTTTCCTGCCAGCTGAGCACTGAAGCACAAAAGGAGAACTGTGAAGAAGCCATACTAGCATTTACATTTACTTTCTAGCGCTTTTGGGAAGACTGCAGAAATGTGTGTTTTCCAAGGCAGGTGACCACATGAACACTCTGGATCCTGGTTAGCATGTCTCCATGAACAGCACTGTACACCCATACCAAATAACGACTTTCCCATAATACTTAGAATTTTACTTTAGAAAAAGTGATTTTAGAATACATACATACTATGTACATATATGTATATTAAACCTCAGTATTTCAATGAGGAAGGTGAAACAATTCCATTTCATGACTGAGAAAACGAAATGATTAGTTCCATTGACTCTTGTTAAGGTGTCAGCATTCTCTATAAAGACAAAGGCACTTACTTCATTACAATCATTACTGTTTTTTAAACTCTACCCTGAATAGGAGTCTTTCTTGTTTCTAGACCTTGATACTTAGATCTATATGTGTAATAAATACTTTTCAGCTTCAACTTCTGCAATGTTCCCAATTCTGCTGAGTTTTCCCCTCATGTCTCAGAAGCTCTGTTAAATCCACAGTTAGCAGACTTATTTAAGCAAGACACTGCATAGTCATCACTGTCAGACTTACTGGGGAACTGCTGGTCCAGTTTTACATCCTGGATGAGAATTCCCCCATCCCGTTCTGCACTCCTAGGAATTGTAGAGAGGACCTTATGTATGCTAACTAAGTGCTATAATATAGAGCAGTATCCTCATATCCTGGGAAAGGCATTTGTAAGATGTCAACCAGGTTGACAAATCAAGGCAGTATCTGCAATATACTTGGCTGGGGTTGCTGACCGAACCAGTGACCAGGTTCTGTGGTCAGTCCCTAATCTTTCCCAGGGCTTCCAGAAGTAAGTCTTATTTAGCTAGGTGGACAGTACGGGGCAGAATGAGCAGGCTACCACCTATTCTTTGGAAGGATATCTTGGTGGCCAGTTATAAAACTGTACATATTTCATTCTTTGTTTTAAGGTTACAATTTATTGGCGACTCCTCAAGAAAATGGGAATGAGTCTACCACAAGATGCAGCAATTCCACTCCTAGGCATAAACCCCAAAGAAGCACATTCATATAACAAGGACATACGTTCAACAATGTTCATAGCAGCATTATTTGTGATAGCCAGAAACGGGAAGCAGCCTAGATGCCCCTCAACCGAAGAATGGATAGAGAAATTGTGGTACATTTACACAGTGGAGTACTACTCAGCAGAAAAAAACAATGGAATCTTGAAATTTGCAGGAAAATGGATAGAACTCGAAGAAACCATTCTGAGTGAGGTAACCCAATCACAAAAAGACAAACATGGTATGTACTCACTCATATGTGGACCTGCTTTATGATACATAGTAGTGACCATGCTTTATCAGAGCTGTTTTTAATGATGTTGCTCAGAATGGTTTCCTCCCAGATGATGACTGAGAAACTAATTTTTTTTAAAAAAAAATGGTGCCAAGTACCACAAGATTAACAGAACTGTGCTGTTTTCTGGGATTCTGGTTTTACTTTGTTGTTGTGTTGTTGTTGTTTGTTTGTTTGTTTTGGTTTTTGTTTTTTTTAAAAATGGAGTGTGCTGGATGTCTCTACAATTTTGTTCAAATGACTGCAGAACCTGGAAAAGCTGTTGCTGCTATTGATGCATAACATATTGCCATTATTGCTCTCTCTCTCTCTCTATATATATATATATATATATATATATATATATATGCTAATTGAAACTCAAATATGTGATGAATCCAAGGTGTTTCAGTGAGTGCTCACCTGTGCATGCAAATTTGATTTCATCTTTAATAAGTAGTAAAGTTATATGCTTGCCAAAAAAAAAAAAGTGACACACTGGAAGACAAATGTCACACAATTTCAATTTTATGTGTAACCTAGAAATGATGAACTTATGGGAACAGAGAGCAGAATTGTGGCTATTAGGCTTCAATGTGGGACTTTTAACAATGGGGAAACGATTGGTTTAAGGATATAAAACTGCAGTTGGACAAGAGGCATGGACTCTGTGAAGTCTTGGTGTCTACTGAGAACATGATAAATATGGTTGATAACAATATGCTATATTTTAAAAGTTGTGAGATAGTATATTTTAAGTGTTCTCAAAACAAAAATGATGAATATGTGTGATATAATATCTTAATTGGTTTAATTTAGCCATGCCATTGTGAACGTACTGTATTCTGTATCATAATTGTGCATGACTTTATTTATGAACTAAATAAATCAATGAAAAAAAAACATCAAAAAAATGACAAATCAAACAGAGCAGCAAAAAAAAAAAAGGTTACAATTTATTCAGCATTTATTTGGCATTGTGCCTTTCACTTTGTACATTAGGTGCCTGGGAGAGATGAAAAGTCAACAGTGGGGGAATGTTGCCAGAGCAGTTACTCTGTGAGGTCAACATGAGGACTGACTCTTACAAAGACTTGCTTTGCGACTGTCACAACCCTCCAACCTGCCTTCCTGTTCTAGTCCTTCAATTTTCATTTCATATTCATCTCATTTTTGTTTCTTTTGTTCTGGATACTTCTCTTCAGCCTAAAAAAACCGTTTGTTTTGTCCATCTTAAAAACTTTTCCCTTAGCAATGATATAACTTTTACAGACTTTTAAGAATTGCTTATGGGGTCTGGAGAGATGGCTCAGCAGTCAAGAGTACTGACTGTTTTAGAGGTCCTGACTTCAATTCCCAGCAACCACATGGTGGCTCACAACCATCTGCAATGAGATCTGGCGCTCTCTTCTAGTCTGCAGCATACATGCTGGCAGAACACTGTATACACAGTAAATAAATCTTAAAAAAGAATTGCTTACCTTTAAAATTTACTTTTAATTATGTGTATGTGTATGGGGTATGCACATGTGAATGTAGGTGCCTAGAGAAGCCAGTGACATTCAATCCCCTGGAATTGGATGGCTGTCAGTGGCCTGATGGGGGTGTTGGGAAACTAACTCAGGTTATCTATCAGAGAAGTAAGTGCTTTTAAATGCTAATCATCTCTCCAAAGATCAAAAAAAAATCTGTAATCCCAGTCTTTAACTCTCTCTCTGCCTACAGAACAGACTTCTGCACTACCAATGTAGATGACTATTCTTGAGAGAAGCAACATCATAAATGTGAATGTCACAACATCTCCTTGCTGCTCTCACCTTTCCAATCCTGTTCTGTGTGGCCTTCTTGAGACTGAATCATCTAGAGAGCTCCTTTCTACCTCTTGCTCCATCTGTCTATTCCACAAGTACAGAAACTAAGAATTTATACATGGACCTCTATCTTCTTCCTTGTTGATGCTACTATAATGACTTCTTTTAAGCTTAAGTCAGCAGCTTGTCCCTGTAGCTGTGAGGATGAGCTCATCAACTTCTGTTTGAAATATTCCAGTGAGGCTCATTCACAGGCTTCAGTTTAACATGTGTCAAATCAAATCAAATCAAATCATACTATAAAGGTTTCCTTCTTCTTAAACACCTCTGTACTAGCACAAATGCTGCCTTATTGCTCACCAAAACTGAACATACTGTGGTCATCTCTTCTCTTACCTTTTGTTCTTCTTCACATTAAATTGGTACCTAAGTCTAATGACTACATTTTTAGGCTTGAAGTTCATACATGGATGGCTCTTCAAAGATGAAACAAGTTCTGGCTCTAAGCCCTGGTTTCTAGGGGCCTCCATAGTTATTGTTTTCTGTATATCTTATGCTTTGAAATAAATGAGAAGATCCATTTGCTAATTAGATCATTTTAAGTATACATTCATATTTGACGGTTTTTCATTCCATTTTTACCTGCAAAAATTTCTACTTATTCTTAAGATTTTGGTTTTAGTACCAACTTATCTATCAAAATCCTTTCCATTTCCTCAGGACAGAGAATACTTCCTGTCACCAACAGCAGGCACTTTACCTATCTGACGGCTCTCCAACTAGATTTACAGGTTCTAGTGTCTTGCTTATTTTTCTATGTGTCTGTGGTACATAATTAATAAGTAGTTCATGAGCTGGGCAGTGGTGGTGCACACTTTTAATCCCAGTACTCAGGAGGCAGAGACAGGCAGATCTCTGTGAGTTCAAGGCTAACCTGGTCTGCAGAATGAGTTCCAGGATAGCCTGGGCTACACAGAGAAACCGGTCTCAAAAAACAAAAGACAAACACAAATCAAAGAGTTCATGAATCCACATATAAAATGAAAACTCTTTTTATTTTTTTCTTGAAAAATTTGTTTGCCTAGTATGAGTGAGACTCGTGGTTCAGTTCCCACTACTTCCAGGAAAAAAGGGATCTACTGACTTCAGTTTGTCTCAGCAAAACTTTAGAGCTGGGCTATAGCTCAGTGTAGAGTACTTGCCTTGCACGTGTGAGGGCATTGGTTCTAAAAGTTTCTCAGGTGTTTAAAAAAATAGACATTCAATAATAGAATTCTAGGGAGGTATGACTGCAATCATGATCTGTGTTCCCCATCTATTGCAGAGGACAACTAGGCAATTAATACTTTTCACCAGTGCTAGTAATGATGTATAGGGCTATTTCACAGCAATGTAGATACTTTTGCAGAATAAAAATCTCATTAAATGGTTATGATGGACAGAAAACATACCCTAAATTCTCCCAAATATCACAAGAAGATTGAGTGTGGATTTGCTGTATAAGAGATTGTGAAGACCGATGATCAAAAGTCCATCACTTAACATTTATCCAGATACAGTAAAAGCAAAAATGCAAACAAAGAATTAAGAGTCAATGTCTGTAAATATATTTTTAAATGAATCCAAAATAACAATGCACTGAGTTATCACATGGACTGCTTCTCTTTAGAATGACAGGTTCCCAAAAGCAGAATATGGGGCATAGGTGGAATCTACTTACATATGAGTTTATGGGCTCTGTGGTGAGCCATAAACATCTCTATCCCCTCGACTGTTCAACTTCAGTAAACTTTAGTTCAGAACTTTTAAGAAGCTCTAGGTTAGTAGCATCATACAAGCCACTGAGTGCCCAGCTTCTGTGCCCAAGTTGTTCTGCCATATAAAGATATTAATGCATTAGAGAATTAGATGTGGGTTTGACTATTTCAGACTCTTCACAATCATTTTCTTTAAAAAATATTATTTTAAATGTGTGAGTGTTTTGCTTGCATGTATGTCTCCTGTACTACATGTGTGCCTAGGGTCTGTGGAAGACAGAAGAGGGCCTGGGATCCCCTGGCACTGGAGTTTCAGAGGGTTGTGAGTTGTCATAGGGGTGCTAGGAATTGAACTTAGAAGAGCAGCCAGTGTTCTTAACCACTGAGTTACCTCTCTCCAGTCCCCCCACTCACCATTTTCTTGATGAAAAGTGTAATTTAAAGGAAACTGCATGCATTCATACATATCACACACACACACACACACACACACACACACACACACACACACACACACACACACAATATTTGCATGCTTTCCCCTCTCTCTCAGTGGCTAATTCCTGCTGAAGAGAGAACCTTTCAGTAGAACAGTATATTTCTAACTATTTGTTTTCCAAAATCTCAGACTTTAAAATGCTATACAAAGGAAATATCCTTGGTTATCATGTAGTGCATCTACTGGGAAGTTAACAAGCAGCAGTGTGAGTAGACTCTTTCCCACGGCAAAACCCTTGTGCTTCTAGTTTTGTTCCTTGTCAAATCTCCAAAGGACAAAAACTACCCAGAGCTCCTGGTTATACTGACTATATAGAAAAACATACAGCCTTAAAGAAGGTAAGGAAAGCCAAAGAAGGTTCTTACCTCACTTCTATCCAATTCACAAACTTTAATATTAGGTATTAAAATGTTATGTGAAGTTTTTTTAAGAGGGCAGAAATTATAGTTTATACTTAAAGGCTGCTGAAGTTATTTTACTATGGGGAGACTTAGAAAATAATGGTTCTCAAAAAGCTAATTGTAGCATATGCAATATATGGAAAAAGATTTTTTGTCAGTTTTATGTACTAACATTTTAAGTACTTAGAGGAATTCCAGGTATGAGGCTAGTGGCAGAGAGCATTTGTTGTTCTTGCAGAGAACCAGGTTTGATTCCTAGCATTACAGTGTCCCCAAAATCACCCATAGCTCCAGTGACAAAGAATCTGATCCCGTTTTCCTACATCCAAAGGCAGCAGGCATGCATACAAAACATTTATATACATAAAATAGAATAAAGGAGAAAAAGAAATCCAGGTTCACAATAGATGCTCAACAAATATTTGCTGAGTGAATGAACACTACATCAGGAGATTATAATTGTAAGCCATTTTACTTACAAAATCTCTTATGTATTGTTTGATTCTGTTGTGTTCCATAATGTCAACACCAAGAACAGATGTGGAAACTTTCAGAAAAGCACCTCAAAAATGTTATATTTATAGGAAATGAGCCAGTAAAACTTAAGAGAAAATGGTTCAAGAAGTGAATGTCAATCTGTTTTTGTAGTGAACAGGGTATGAGGGTATTTGACTGATTCAACCCCACAAATAAATAGCTCATTTTACTAACTGGTTTGACTTTGCTTAACTAGAACATACACAAGAATAACTAATACAGGTAAGAATTGCCTGCTTTGAGTTCGAGCCTGGTCTACAAAGTGAGTTCTAGGCCAGCCAGGAACATAGCCAGTTACACAGAGAAACCCTGTCTTGAAAAACCACTAAAAAAGAGAGAGATTTATTGCCTTTCTATGATGATAAGCAATGAGAAGCAATATGCATGAGGGACAAATGGGAGGGTATGAAACTGAGGTATTCTTGATGAGTGAGGTGAACTAATTATGAATTCATTACGAACTAATAAAATGCCCTGTGTTTTACAAGTACAGTATAAGTAGAAAATACTCTAAGCTAAATGGATCTCATTTTATTTGACCAGTGTAGCATTCGATTGTTATATGGAATTAGAAATATACATGTAATTACAAGGCTGGTTTGAGATATCTACATTAGAGTAGGTGGTTCTAAAGTGCTTTAGTTGATAAACAGTGCTTCCTTATTCTGCATTATGAAATAAGAACATTCTGAAAGCCACACTTTGTAAGAGTCTTCTAATAAAAAACAAACTACCTTATATAACTTTGTTCTAAGATGTTAACATTGATTAATTCCCAGCATCCTGTCAGAGGTGAATATCCATGTAAGGTATGGCAATGTTTGGATTCCTCAGGAACCAAATATTATGTTGCCCTTGTCAACATCACTGCGACTAGGTTGGGTAGAATGAATGGCTCTTACACACTGAATGTAGAGTTTTCATTTGGCTATTCCATTTGCACAAGAAACCAAAACATTAGAAAAAACACTTTGGAAGCTAGTGTGATATTTCAAATGCAAGGAGGAATTATGAACAGAGAAACTGTTTCTACTTCAAAAGTGTAGGAGCAATGCTTTTCAACCCATTGGTCACTACAATAGTCTTAACCTCTAAGCCATCTCTCCAGACCATACTGGGGGCTCTTACAGTAGTATAGAGAATATGAAAACAAGGGCCTCCATCAGGCTGCTAGTGTGAGCTGTAAGGAAAGATACCTGGATGGTGAACCCACAAGGATGAAGATTGAGGTATGCTGCTGCTATGGCTGGATGTGAGGCTCAGCCACTATATCCTATTAGGTTGAACAGACTGGGAAGGTAGCAGGAAGTATAGGTCAATGGGAGACGTTTAGTCTTGGATTTCCTGAAGCTCATGCATCAATGTAGTAGCTTCAGAGATAGCATCGGTCGGTGTCTTTTCTTTCTCTCTTTGGGCCTTAGCATATACCCCAATTACTTGCGGGCAATGCAGGGCCTAACACATGGATTTGCACACACTGAAAGGCTCACACTGTGGCTTGGTACACTGTGGATTACTTCTTTCCACAGAGAGCAGACTCTCTGGTGATGAAGATACATAATATTAATGATGACAAAGCCTACTACAAACTGAAATGCTGCAGGATAACCTCCAGGGATATTTTTTGCATCCTGTTATATATGCATCTGCATGAGTGACACAGATATGTAACAGGGACAGCACCCACTCATCAGTCATTTCTATCTGAGGAGGGCAGAATGGGTCTGAATCACATGAAAACACCTCTACTTCTTCTAACCTCAAGTGCTCCAGCAGGTTGCATCAACATTTCCGTGGAACTCTAAGATTGCTGTACTCTTCAAGGATACTGAAGAAAGGGGAAAGACTGCCAAAAATTTAAAGGGAAAGGTCTTTGAAGAGCCAGCAGTGGGAATGGAGTAATGCTTCCTGGCATTTAAAAATGTCTTATGCTATTGAAAGAAATTATCCATTATCTTGAAGTGTGCACTTGACTGAGTCTGCACTTACAGAAACATTTTAAGAATTTTAAAACATCTTTTTCTTAAAAGAAAAGAGAAGAAAACAGGTGGCCAGTGAAATGAATGCAGTATTACAGTATTAGGTTTTAGACAGAAAATGCCAAAGAACAATTCACATATGGTGAAAGTAATGCTGTTTTCCAAACTCTTTACATTATCAGAAAAAAAAGCCATCTATTAACAGTGTAGGAAACAAATATTACTGACTTTAATACCTAGCCTCCTGCTGGACATACAATTTACCTCTCTATATAAAAAACAAGCATAATTATCAAAAACAGGTTTAAAACTGGATAATAAGAAATGACCCAAGAATTAATTAACTAAATAGATGACTGAAGTAAATAAAGGAAAAATTAGCCTATCAAAATAAAAGAAACAGATTAAATTAGGTTCCAAAAGACCCAAGAGGAACTCATAAAAGGAGTAATATGCACTTACCTGGTTTTTATTCTTTCATGATTTAATTTCTAATTTTATTCACTACTATCTGATAATTGCATGAAACACTTATTCTAACCATGGGCAATTTAAACTATTTTAATTTTTATTTCAAGGCCACAAGACAAAGGAACCTATTTATTGCTTAAGGGAATTTTTTAAAACAAAAATTAAAGCTTAATCTTTCATGTTTTAAAGCCAAGACTATTTAAAATCATTTATAATAATGCTGTAGGGAGACATTTTCTTGGTTCACAAAATTAAAAAGATAAATTTACAATTATAAAAAAATTAACAGTTTGGGGATTAAATTGTCCCTTTCCTTTGTAAATGAATTTGTCTGGAAATTAAGAGACATATTTAAACACAGGGCAAATTCAAGCCCCATGTAAAAGTTCTCAGAGAAGATGAGGCTTCATGCCTTTTACAGTATGACTGTTCATGGTACAGATAGTAAGCCCACTCTACTATCATTGTTAAAAAATGTGTAATAGCACTAGCCCTGGAAATGGTTTCTAACACTTTATTTTATAAGTGATAATTCTGATGAAGAATAGAGTCAGGAATGCTACTAACCACATGAAAGAGCCCCTGATGGAAACTAGACAAATACATTGACTTTTAGTTAAACAACAATAATTGTTTTTAGTTTTGAAGAAAAAAATAATCAAAATGTAAGATTTAGTTTCTGCTGTCACACTTAAAGGTTCTAATAAAATACTTTTAGCTAGTTTGAAAAGCATTCTTTAGCAGAGAAAAGCACTTTCAGTGATCTTCAGGTAGCCTCATCTATTGAAGGGCAGCATGCTGCTGCAGGAAAACAGGGGAGGACACTTTGCCCACAGCAGAAAGAAGACAAATACATCTTCAGATACATTTTCTCTTTGGTTGTAAGAAAATGGAATTTTTTCAAATCATTAAAATTCCCTTCTGATAAGCAGGCCATTTTCCTAGGCTGAGCACCCTCTATTTTAAAAAGGTTAAAATTAAATTCATAGTCAGGCATGGTAGCACACGATTTTAATCCAGTACTTGGGGGCAGAGGCAGGCTGATCTCTGTGAGTTACAGGCCAGCTAGGGATATACAGTGAGACCCCGCCTCAAAAGCCCCAAAACATAATACAATAAAATATAAAATAAAAAAATCATGATTTTCAAAAATATTGGGTAGCAAGGCATTATGGGTTGAATCTGAAACGTCTCTTATAGACTAATATTTTGAGACCTTGCCCCCTAGCTAGTGGCATAAAGTAGTAACTTCTGGAGTTGGGAACAACCTAGAGGAAGTACATTACTGGTGGCATATTGTTAGAAGTCATATTTTGCCCTGGTTACTTCCTGTATTTTGTCTTTACTTCCTGTTGGTATTAGGCAAATAGCCTCACAAACAGTGAAGTTCCTTGCCACAGGCCCAGAAACAGTGCCAAATGACTGTGAGCTGAACCCTCTGAAACCATATGCAAAACAAATCCTTCTTCCCTTTGCAATATTATGGCAGGCATTTTGTCACAGTGATGGGAGAGCTGACTAACACAGATGACTATGGATCCACGGACATGGGCCTGTTTTGTTTTGTTTTTGAGACAGGGTCTCACTACTTTTTCTGGCTATCCTGGAACTCACTTTGTAGACATAGCTGGCCTTGTCTCACAGAGGTGGAACTCACAGAGATCTATCTGCCTCTGCCTCTCTAAGTGCTGGGATTAAAGACAGGAGCCACCATACCCAGCTTAGCCTTACTGTTTTCTTTTCCCTCTCTCTCCCTCATTCCTGGGAATACCAGGGCATTCTTGCTAGTTTATTGTCACTCCAAGCTCCTTGCCTCTGTCCTTTTCTGAAAACTACATGGCTTCCTTCACTCTACTCAGGCTTTGGCACAAATGCCACTTTTCAATAAAGGACTTACTTCCTTTAGATCCTTCACTGTATACCTTATTCTGTTTTTTCAATATTAACTGCCTTATCTCATCTAAATGAATATCTATCTATTTATTAATTTTCTGAGATCTCCCAAAAGACTTAAAAGACTCTAAGGGACCAGTTCCCCATTTTGGCAGCCATAACAGCTTGTCTGACCTTGTCTTAGTCACTAAGGTTAGATGCCTGCCCCTGTCGGCAGCCATAAGAGCTGAACACGTGCTTGTCTGACCTTGTCCTAGTCACTAGAAAGTCAAATCCCTGCCTCATGGCAAGGAACCAATGAGAAGTTAGCTGGCGGCGCTATGCTTTACGGATGTGCTTTATGGACAAATGCACAGCAATGACGCAGAGCATAGCAACCACCTTGGGAAGGCCTATGGGCCATAACAACCAATTGGCCAATCAACACAGGGCAATCCCTCCAAGCCTGGAGGCACACCAATCCTGAGCCTGTGCGTACCCCTAGACACTCCCCTTACGCTGCCCTACAAGATCTCTCTGCAGCTGGTTCGAGCTGTCTTTGCTAGCCATCTGCTATGGCCAGTGGGTGAAAGACCCGAGCTAACATGGGGTTAGCTCGTTAAACAACAATAAATGCAGTTTGCAGCAAGCTTTTGAATCCACCTGGTGATTGGGGTGACTGTGGTCCTGGGCTGGGACGCCGGAGGCCTGAGTTTCCCGAGGGTCTAACAACTCCTAGGTAGTAGTATGTGTTTGTGGTGCACCTGCCATACTATAAAGGCACTATCTAACACTGTGAAATAACTTATAGATAGTATTTATTGAAGTATAATATCTTCACATTTAATATGTTTCAAAAACATCAATGCTGTTTTTATATGGGAGAAACTGCTATGTGAAAGATGTTTGTGATGACTGATGTCAGTTTGACAAAGTCTAGAACCACCTAGGAGACAAACCTTCTGCTCTTCTGTGAGGGTCTTCCAGAGATGTGTAACTGAAGAGAGGAGGCCTACCCTAAGTGTAGGTTGCACTATCCTATGATCTGGAGGGGGTACTTGTAACAATAAGTCTTTACCCCAACCACCCAAGCCCTGCCACCATGTGGGCGCTTTCCACCACGGCGCCTGAGTTTAGCCCGCTGCCAAGTTAAGGTCCCAAGTAGCCTGTCCTTAGACTTAAATTTTGAAGTCAAAGCACTTTTAGAATGTATAAGTTGGATTAATTTAGCAGCATTGATAATCAAATGTCTGTTAGCAGTTGTTGCTCTTTCCTCGGTAATCAAAAGTTTAAAGACAACAATATAGCATATAGTATCCAGACTCTCTGTGTATTTTCCATCTTTATGTGGCTTTTTATTATTCTATTCCTTTTACTTTTATAATTTCCTTTTATGAGATAGGGTTTCTCTGTGTAACTTTGGCTGCCCTTGAGTTCACACCGTACACCAGGCTGGCCTTGAAGTCACAGAGATCTGCTTGTATCTGCCTCCTGAATGCTGGGATTAAAGGCTTGTGCCACCACACCCAGCTACTCTATTTCCTCCTGTTTTTTTTTTTTTCCCCACAAACCTACAAACATATATTTTTAAGCACAGTATAAACCTTTAGAGGTTTTTCTTCATCTGAATCTGTCTTTACTGTAAATCTTTACCTTTTTCTGGCCACATAATCTTTAAACTATTAAACAACACCACCAAAAATAAAGTGATTGCTTTCTTAGCCACCGTCTTTCTAAGATGGCAGAGGTATGTTCACTGCCAGCAGTGAGAGCTGTGCTCACTGCTTTGGTCTATGCTGCTATCAAGCAAGGATACTGCCGGCTTGGAGATGTGGTCACTGCCACTGCCAGCTGCATGGGGCACAAACCCACAACCCTGAGATTAAGAATCTCATGCTCGAGAAGGGAAGAAAAGGAAGGATGCAGAGGTCATGAGGGAGCAGAAAGCTTGAGTCAGGGGTAAATTAGAAGAAAGGATATGTGATAGGTAGGGTTTTAGCTGGGGGAGTGGTAGGGGAGGAAGGGAGGGAGAAGGGAACTGGGATTGTCATGTAATTCAATCTTGTTTGTAATTCAAATAAAAAAAAGTCAAAAAAAAAAAAAAAGAATCTCATGCTCTACCAACTGAGCTAGCCAAGCCTCTTAAAAAGAGTCTTGTGTTTTTCTGTTTTTGTTTTTTTTGCCCCCCCCCCCGCCCCCAGCTTTGCTAAGTCAGGAAACCTCTTTTAACGGAACTGCTCAAGTCTCTGCTTGTCTCTAGCAAAACAGAGCCCACCTGAGAAAGTGCTGCTACCAAGAAGTCGTGCTTGTCTCTGTTGCTTTGCTGCAAAAATCCCTTTTTAAGCTTTTCTGAAGTTTACATGCAAGTTCGTAACATTACCGCCAGCTGCCTGGGTTCTGCTGCTGCTTGACTAGTCACAGGAAGGCAGCTTGTGGCGCCTGGCAGGTTCCCTGCTTCCTCTGGGAACCTTGGGGTGTGGGATGATTCCACTCACTGACACCATTCTAGTTAGTTGGCCAAGGAGCATTTGAACCTAATATAAGTCTCTGTGTGTTCTTCTGGGCGCCCACATGGCAGTGGGGTTTGGGTGGCTTCAGTGGAAAGAGTTATCGTTACAGAGGTACTAAATAAGAAAGAGAAAGTGAGCTGAGTACCAGCATTCATCCTTTGCTTCAGACTGTAGATTCAATGTGACCAGCAACCTTAAGCTCCTGAAGCTATGGCTTCCCAACTATAATGGACTTGTACCCTTGAACTGTGAGCAAAAAAAAAAAAACTCAATTGTTTTTGTCTGAGTAAGAAAAGTAGTTAATGTAGGGTCATTAAAGGATTTATTCAGATAAATTTGTGGATCAAATTAAATCTATAATTTCTTGAAAAATTAAACTGTCAAGTTGATTTTTGGGAATACTACTCATTGCATAAAATGAAGCTCACACACAGTAATGTTGTATTTTTAAAATACTTGAAAGAGTTAAATCACTATATAGTCTGTTTGGAGATTTTTAGCATATTAGGGTTAAATATAGGAGATTCTTATAAATATTGCTTTGGTTTCTTCTCTCAAAACTAAGCTGGTATAATGTTTTACATATACAATATCTTATAAGACCCAAGGGCTATTTTTTTCCCCTGCAGTTTTACATGTTCAAAGGGCATGCTTTATTGCTTCTTGAAATCTGAATTCTTGAGAAAGCTGGTCAGTAATATGCTGTAGCTTTCATTTCCTGTTTTTCTATAAGAAAACCTTGCAGAATTACAATAAAGTTCTGTAATTATTTATCTAATCATCTGGGCACAGATGATAGAATGTTATGGAATTTTCTAAGTTATAAGCAAGATTGTACAAGCCGACTCCCTCATAGGTTAGAGGAGAGGAGATTATGTATTGAGGCCCAGAAAATTCAGAGAAGAAAGCCAATATTCTTTTTAAAAATAAAACAAATTGGGCCGGGTGTTGGTGGCGCACGCCTTTAATCCCAGCACTCAGGAGGCAGAGGCAGGCAGATCTCTGTGAGTTCGAGGCCAGCTTGGTCTCCAGAGTGAGTGCCAGGATAGGCTCCAAAGCTACACAGAGAAACCCTGTCTCGAAAAACCAAACCAACCAACCAAACAAACAAATTATGGTATCTAAGAAACCATATCAAGACTTTCTTGTACAAAAAAGAAAAAAAAAATGGTACTAGCCCTTGTATAAGGCAACAAAACTTCCAGGGAAAAAGACAATTACAAACCCCAGAATGTGACCATAAATGTCCTTTACTACACCAAGAATTTTAACTCAAAGGTATAGGATGGAGTTGGTTCGAAATTCAACACCAAAAAGATCAGAGTTTGAGAATCAGCAGAAAATGGCCTTTTTCCCTTTTAAGAGAATAGGACACAAAAGCAGGACTGTGAGTCTGAAGGTCACTGTAGTTAATACGAAAGTATCAGATGAACAAAAAGAAACTTTTGTAAAACTAAGGCGAGCATGTAAACTCTCATTGAAAACTTTTCTCATTTTTTCTTTGGAAAATGAAACACATACATTCAAATTCTTTTTAAGAAGTAGGAACTATAGTAAGTCAGAGTCCCTGTGAAGTTCTCCTGGTTTTATCCTGGGCACATGGGGTCCCAACATTTGCTCTGGGTACATGAAGACTTGCATGAACACTAGTCTTACGTCATGTGCAGGAAGAGTAAGGCCTTCCACTTACCGGGACTTGTGAGGGCTCCCAGGGCACTGCTTGTGGTAGAGAGAGGGTTTGCATTGGTGCTTGTGGCTGAGGTTTGGGCGGCAGCTGCAGCAGCAGCCAGTGTTGCCAGATTCTGTAATTGTAAAGCATTCATGCCTGTAGGGGAAAGAAAAAAGTGATGTCAGCCACAGGCCCAAATTTTCCTGTTTCTAAATTGAAATTGACTATAATTCGCGTGCATGCATGCATGCACGCACACACACACACACACACACATACACACACACACACACATACACATACACACACACATACACACACACAAATCCCTGCACTTGTCCCTGTGATTTTGTACTCAGAGTTGCCTTAGGGATATGTGTGATTACACCACTTGACTAGGAACTGGGATCTGTTTCTCAGAGGACACCTCCTTTGAGTTTTAATGATATCATCTTCCATTCCTTGTGATAGAATGCTAAGAAGGGGTACCCGCTTTATATCCAGTACTTCTAAGCAGACTCAGCTCAGTGGGGCACTATCTATCCTAACTTAGGACTGTCTTCTCTCAATGCTGTAGAAGTTCATAGAGTATTCTATATTGACTGGACGGGACAGGGTAATAGGGACTGGCAACTTTTATTTATGACTTAGCTGTCATGAAGATGGTGAGAGCTGGGTGTAGGTGGCTACAGAACAAGCACAGAGTGGGGGGTTACTGCATTTCTTAATTTGACAGGTACACAGATATTACAGAGGAATTAAAGTTCATTGCTTAAATGGTCCTGCTCTGAAACTGAACTGACACAGGTTCTAATCTTGGCTTTGTCATTTTTTTCCAGATACGTGGATGTAGGCAAATTACTCAGCCTCTTCATTTTTGGGGGCCAGGCTAATTGTACCTGAATGTAGAGAGCTATGCAAATAAATATAATGAATGCAAATTACTCTAGCATGATCTTAAGTACTCAATGAATGTTAGTGATGAATGTCTCCAGATTTATCATGTCTCCACAGTAGGAGCTCAGTATAAGATGGACAAAAATTGGCAGTACCTTAAATCACTGTAAGTGTAGCCTGATGACCTGAGGTTTTCATCCTCAGGACCTAAATGGTGGAAGGAGAAAACCATCTCTGGCAAGTGGTCATCTGATCTACACAAGTATATGGTGGTAGACAGACAGACAGACAGACACATACATGTTAAACTTACAGCCAACAATTTTTTAAATTAATTTATATTTAAATTAACAACAATCTTATTTTACATACCAAATCCAGTTCTCTCTCCCTCCCAACCTCCCATTCCCCCCTCATCACCCCCATCACACACCCCATGCACTTCTCAGGGAGGGTGAGGCATCCCATGGGGGAATCATCAAAGTCTGTCACATTATTTGGGGCAGGACTTAGACCCTCCCCCATGTTTCTAGGCTAAGAGAGAATCCCTCCATAGGGAATGGGCTCCCAAAGTCCATTTGTACACTAGGCATAAATACTGGTTCCACTACCAGAGGCCCCATAGACTGCCCAGGCCTCCCAACTGACACCCATGTTCAGGGGGCCTGGTTCGGTCTTATGCAGGTTCCCCAGCTGTTAGTCTGCAGCCCATGAACTCAGTCAACATATTTTTAACTAGAATGAATTTCTGATTAGTAAAAGTTAAGAAACAAAATGCAAATGAAAATGTGCAAGAGTGTAGTAGGATGGGCTGAGATTGGGCTCTGGCCTGCTGCCTTTGCTATTTAAACTTTCAACTTTTCTCCCTCACTCCTTCTATTTCTTAATCAACGGCTTCTCTAAATACCTGAGGTACTTTCCCCCATTATTCTCCTCCCAATAACTAAAAGTAACCATGTTTCTCTTTGTTATATAGAAAGAGATTGGAGTCAAATAATCAGCTTAATTTTACCTTCTCATGACTCAAATCCAGATACTCAAAAACTATCTCTTCAACAAATTTGATTTGTTTAAGAAGAGTGGCCTGATAAAGGTCCATATGTGCCGGGGGAAGGAAGATAGTTTTTCTAGGGACATTCCTAAGCAGACTTGCAGCCAGCAGTGCATGGCTGGCTGAGTGCATGAATAAGGGGTTGGCTGCTAAGCCCTAGAAATCGCAGTGCTTTGGTGCTCTTTTCTTGGGGTACTGGTTTGAAAAGAAGTTCCTGAGGGTTTTGCTGTAAAATGAGTTCTCAGTATGCCCCAAGTCACATCCTGCCTTCCTCCAGGAGCCATTGAACTTACTGTGTTTTGGTAAAGTCCAAAGAGCCACCTACTTCTTTGGCGACAATGCATAGAAGCAGGATATAGAATTGGTGAAATCTAATGATCAAATGTCTCTGGGAGTAAAGCTCTCTCTTTGTCTCTCTGGTAATGGTCAAACAGTGGCATATTTATTAGAAGCACTATGGGTATGAAGAAACACTTGGCTAAATTTTCAGTTTCACTTCAGCAAATTGGAAGTGGAAGAAGTGTGGGAGCTGCCTGGCTTTAGTGGAGACCTACTCAGACCAAATAAAGGCTGTTATTTCTTGAAAGCTACATGAACACACTTCATACTCAAGTGTGACAAGAGCATCTGGACTGTGAGTGAGGCCCACTGCACAGATTCATCTGTTCCCTTGATTACTAACGGTCCCTTTAATGTTCTAATGATGTGAACCAGATGACCATACTCTATCACCAACAGACAGTTGGGCGTATAAGAAGATGATTTAACACTGAAATTAAACCAATTCAAAACAGACAGTTATTATAGACTCAGGTCAGAGGGTCAAACAGTTTTTTATCCATCAACCAATAAGAGAAACATACATGTAGAAGGACATCTTCCATCACCAGGCCCCCTATTTATAGCCATGGTCCCTACATTTTCAGTTTCTCAATACAGTACTGGCAAGAATATCCCATCCTTTACCCATATCTTCTATTTCTAGTGCCTGGAATGCACAAGATTCTACGTTGGTGACAACAATCACAATTTACCAGAAGCAGTAGCCTGGTGAAGAAGTGTGCAGGCTCTCTTTTGAGATGGCCTGGATGTAAATAAACTCAGCACTGTCACCTTTTCTAAATCTAGCTATCTAGAGTAAACTGGCTAACTGCTGTGCCTTGAGATCCCCAACTAGAGTCTAATTCAAATAGAATCTACTTTCTGACAATCAGTATGTGAACCAGACCAAAGAACATGACCTTGGACAGAGCTGGGTTCAAATAGTAAGTTCTCTTAACTTCAACTAGCAATAGCAATATTATATCAAGTAAAGATCATAAGAATGACAAACAGCATATCACTAGTGACAGGTTTGGGCTCTTTCTGCCACAAATGAGTACCTGGTCAGGGTGTTCTCACTCAAAAGTAAACATCTCATTTACCATTCCCCTTTTCTTCCTTAGGGTCAGCTGTTTGGAGGAAAAATAATAGCTCCACAGAAGAAATTGGGTGGGGCAGGCTCTCAGAGTTTTTCTGCTGCCTAACATCACTAGACTTTCCTAGAGCAGTAGATTACCTTCTGCCTTAAGCTGCTTCCCACCCAAAGCTGTTCTGAGGGATTACAACATTTCTCCTTTCCTTCATTAACTCTGCTGTCTTCTCCCTAGGCCCAAGACAGGCAAGACAGTCTTGCATGGTCTTTGCATTGTCCAGTCATTTGGAATTCCCACTTTGGTTCCTTTCACTTCTTCAAAGGTGTATGTGTGGGCAGGGAGTGCTCTCTGTCTTTCCTTCTTTCCCAGTTCCTGAAGCAGGCCCATCTTCCCACCCTCTCATACTTTCTCTTTCACTATGAAAGGGCACCAGACAGGAAGGCGCCTGTCACCCTTCTTGGAAGCTGGTTCTGGCTTGGCAAACAGCTTTTCTGAGAAGAAAAATGGCCACTTTTAACTTCTGCTCAGCTGGGCACCTCTCAAACCAAGGTTAATAATCTAGGTGGCTAAACACATGAAACACTTAAGTTTTAGGAAATCTAAAAGTGAGCTACTATGATGATGGCAAAAATAAAAGAGGAGTAAGGAGATTCAAGTTTTCACTCATTGTTTTATAAGAAAATTCCTTAAAAATGAAGAAATTATGTATGAAACATACATAATATTCCTAATTGAAATTTAAGATAAAAATTATTTATAAGGAAAAGGGCATGAAAATTTAATTTAATGTTCACCTTAGGTAATTTTGTGTCTTATTGTTCATGGCAATTACCATAAATCTGCATATCAATAAGTGAGAACAGATGTCAGTTGTTACAAGTGCTTGCCAATCAGGTCTGTTAAAAAGTGACAGATGGGTGGTTATAGAACATTCTCCTAAGGCCTATTAGCACATTCACAGGAAGTGTCTGTGGTATGGACTGTTGGAGACTCAGGGAAGAACACAGGGTCTTTGTGGGCTTATGAGCACACTTCATGCTGGGAGCTGCTCCAACTGGAGCTTCTCAGATTGCCCAGACACTGTTTTTGCAAACCCTCTTCCCTACTTGTGAAAGACACTTTCAGACAACCTTCTCAGAGACTGGATTTTAAATTCACAAAAGGAGAGAAATACTTTGTGGTTTTAAGCAAATGCTTCACTTTACACTTTATTATTTCTTTCAAAATTTAGAGCAGACTTCTAGAAGCTTAATCAGATTTAAAAGGAAGCAGTTCCACTCTAGTCCTCAGCAGATAATTTCTCTTCACCCATAGCTTCAGACCTCTTGGATTTTCTGATTCTAAGAGTGGGTAGGACAGAGTTCACTCAGTAGAACACTTGCTTATCATGTACAAACTCTGGGTTCCATACCAAGCACCACAAAAATTGGTTGTGGTGGTGCAAACCTGCAATACTAGCACTTTAGAGGCTAGAGGCAGGAGGGTCATGAGTTCAAGGTCATTCTTTGTCACATTATTGAGTTTGAGGCTAGTGTGGGCTATAGGAGAGCCTGTTTTTAGAAAAAAAGAACTCACTCTCAGACAAAACTCATTTACATACACAGTCTACTCTTTATTACTGGAAACATTTTCCAGAATGAAGTGAGGCAGTTTACTGTTTGATCTGACCAGCTACTTCTTCAGCAGTTGTGGGGCTCTACCTTCAACTGGGTATTATTTGCCCATTGGGTCATCTGTGTAGGCACCTCACTGGAGCTTATGTTTATATAAATATACCTAGCCTGGCTGGGACACAGTGCTGTTTCATAAGCCTGATGGGGACAGGACGCTCAGGTTTTGGATCAGGCTGAAATGGTTTTGAAATATGGGTCTATACCCACTAGTTCAATGACTTGGCTTCTTCTAAGCCTCACTTGCCCACTTGTTAAATGGCATGCCTATTGGCATGCCATAAAATGGTATTTGAGAGGTCTGTATCCTAATCCATACCACTCCACTTAATGGTGCTACTGTTTCAATGTAACTTATTTAACTATTTCATACGTCTGCTTTTCCAATTTGCAATGTAGTAGAGAGGTGATTTTTGCTTTGGTATACTCTTAAAACTGCATAATATTACAAGGACCTAGGTTAAATGCAAATGTTGAAGTGTCACCTCCATTTTCTGATTAGATACTCTTTGGAGGTGCAAAGTGGCCACAAAGAAGTTAAAGATCAAAAGGGTACTTGGCCCTGGTTCTCTTTTCTTCACCTAGGATACATACTCTTAGGCCAGATACAGATCCTATGTTTCTCAAATTTCAAAAATTCACTGAACAAATACTAGAGGAGAGCTAAATATAAGTATGTTTTTATTAGAAATTTTAAAAGGGGAAATAAAATCAATTATCTTCAAGCACAGTAAGTATACATAAAAGAGTTTAGCCTATGAAGATTTAATCCTAGATCCATTTCTGCTTTAAAATTCCACATTTAATAAAGGTTCTGTTTTATATAAATTATAAAAGATTGTAGCTTCAAAGGAAAATGTTTAAGATTTTTTGAAGAAAACATAACTGATATATAGCTACAGTATAAAGCATAGTCATTATGCCACAAATAGGAGATACAGGCCAGATGCAGCTGGTTTGGGAAAGGAGCTTATATGAAATTATTCTTCAGAATGAGCATTATGATACCACTTGGGAGAGATTATATCATATCAAAGACAACATGATGGTGCCTTGAAGGGAGAAAGCCTTCTTTTAAAAGACCTGGAGTAGCTTCTTTAGGGGAGATAGCTTGAAGTGGTAGACGAGAGGAGAGCCACAAGAGAGAGGAGAGGTAGACACATGAGCATGATGAGGTTACTAAAGGAAAGCCTAGGAGGTGGGGGAAGTCCCACTTCACATGATTAAGTATGGTTAATGTATGTGCCAAGATGTAGACATCAGGTAGTACTTTAAACTTATCTTGCAGCAGCAAGAGGGAGGGGCTACAAGGATACTGTGTAGCATAGCTTTTTAACTGCCCTGAAAATAGATGCAGTGGTATGTGGCCTGCTTTCTGTGACTGAGAGAGAAAGGCAGATAGCTACAGGGTCTGTGGTCTAACATTCAGACTTTACTGATGCAATTACCTAGCAATGTGTCATCTAAAATTTATTTTTTTCTGTTTTCTTTTTGCCTTTTTTCTCTTCAAATGAAAAATGTTTTGCTCATATAAACAAATTGTTTTTTAAATCTCTGTCCCATGAAAAACTATTATGCTTTGAAAGCTGTTCATAGCCAAACGGTACTGGTTTCCAAAGTGTTTCACACTCTTTGGGAGTATGAGTTGTATGTATCCTCACATTTAGTATGTCAGACTATCAATCAATGAATATTTGAACTCCAGGTGGGACTGGGATTAAATAACTTCTTGGGTTACTTCTACCTTATTATGCTGTGGCTTCTACTATATTTGTCATATATAATGTGCTCTATAAGACATTTTATACTAGACAAATTCTCAGTAATGCATTTGTGAATGTGGTAACAATGGTTTTTATGGTTATTTCCAGTTTATATGTAAGGCTAAAGTTAAGTTTTATAAAAAAAAAAAAAAAAAAAAAAAACAACTGGGCATTTAACTTGAGCTCTATTGGGAATGTATCCAAAACACAAATTTACATCTTTCAATTCACATATTTATTTTTACTCATCTATTCAGAAATAGCCTCTAGCACCTTTATAGGCCTAGGTGTACCCATAAGCCACTGGGGCAGGTCTTGCTCTCCAGGAATTCAGTGTGGCTTGGAGCACTGACCAGTTTGAGGTAATCAGGGATACTCTGGTGACGGAGGAACAACTTTAGGGAAGCTGGAGGAGTTAGCAAGTGTAGTGGTTTGAATGAGAATGACTCCTATAGGCTCATATATTTGAATGTTTGGTTCCCAGTTGGTGGACTGTTTATGAAGGGTGAGAAGGTATGTCATTGGGGATGGTCTTTAGTTTTCAAAAGTCCATGCCAGACCCAGTTGCATCTGTGTAGTGCTTATGAACCACATGTAAGTTGTCAGCTATTTCTCCAGTGCCATGCCATACCTCCCTGCCAACATGCCTCTTGTCATGATGATCATGGACTAATCCTCTGAAACTGTAAGCAAGTATCCAATTAAATGCTTTCTTTTAAGGTTGCCTCAGTCATAGTGTCTCTTCACAAAAACAGAACAGGCACTAAAACAGCAGCCATTAATGTCACCCATCTACCATGATCACCCCACAATGCTCCTGTAGGTAAATGACAAGTAAAAAAAAAGTAAGTCCTATCAAAGCTAAGTATTATTTTGGGGAAAAGACATTTCTTTACCTTATTGAGCAAATAAATACCCCAACCCACAAAGCTTTAAATACTTAGAAAGCTAAAACTTGATTATTCTCATGAGAAGTACTTTTCTAAAGCTACAAAAAAGAGGTGTGATATTTTAATACTTTAAATAGCTAATATAGTTGGTATATAATGGACTGTTCAGTATTTGATTTTACAGTCTGTGCAGACTTAGTGTGGTGAATTTAACATGGTGAAGGTTTAAGAAAAGGTATTTTGGAAACCCCAGAACATTTATACAATGTCTTTAAATTAACCATCTGTTTCATGACACCTTTTAGGGTGACTCCTAGATACCCTTGATTTTCAAAGGAGCACACAGAACATGTAAATGCTAATATCTTGACCTGTATCTGACATGGCAGAAGTACACACATCCTAATGAAAAATGGTAGGACACCCTGTCCACCTGGGAAGGCATACTGTGCAAGCCACAGGAATACATGACCTCTCTGCATTACACAGCTCTGAGAGTAGGGGGCCTGAAGCCTCCTGAGGAAAACCCCTAATTTTGAATATGGGTGGGTCTGTGCTACTAGAAGGAAAACAAAGCTTCCACCTGCTCAAAATGTGACAAATATTAGCATGTATTTAGCAGCTTGCAACAGGTTTTTTTTTTTTTTTTTCAATTTTCCTTTCAAAGAATACACACTCCCCTCAACATTTTACTACTATCTTTCTAGTTTCCTTCACAGGTTACAAATACATTAGCCATTCAATGTGATTCTTAGCTCCAAGGCCAGCTTCCTAACACATTTTCTTAAATACAATGCAATCATTAACTATTTGTCATTTTAAAATACATTTCTTGAATAATCTAAAAGCTGTGTTACAGGATCTGACTAACTTATACAACCTGGTGAGTTGCACTTACCCTGTGGACCACAAGAGACCACTAGGGTGTTATTTACAGAATATATATGAGGAGAAACCCTTCAGAATGCAAAACAATAACAAAAAACAACAAAACCAAACAACAAAATGTCTTTAAACTAGCCATCTGCTCCATGCCAACTAAAGGTATGCATTTGGAAAAAAAAACTTAAGTTGAAAAGAGGAGTTTCTGTAGTAACAAATAAACCTGGCCTTTATTTTACACAAGTGGATTTCATTTAGTTAATTGGGGGTGTCCCTAATTAAAGAAAGCTGCTTCCTTCCAACATGACCCCCCAATCTTTTCTTTGCCTCCCCTACTTTAGAATCAAACAAGGAAAGACTTTTTACTGCTCCTCCTGGCAGGTTAATGGGCACCTGTATTCTGATTTCCTGCACATACTATCTTCCTGGCCCTGAGCTAGGGTAGGATGTCAGCATGGAAGGTGGCCCAGCAGGACTGACCTTTCACTAATCACTGTGTTGCAGCAGCTACTGGCACAGCTCATTATGAAAAGGAATCCTTCAATAAGCTGCTTTTCAAATATAGTCACTTTGATTTTTCTGAGAACAAAGATTATACTTTTACATAAAAGCTTCTGATGCACAATTCTGTTAACTGGGCACTAAAGTAAAAAAGGCACTGTGTTAATTGTCTGTCATCAAGGGACTACAAACTGTATCAAATTTAGGCTGGAAATCTTGGCTTTTGTTATGGAGGTCAGAACATTCTTATTGATCACCTATTGTTAAAAATTTGAGAGATGTTAATCATTTCAGCTGCCCTTAGTTATAGGAATATCACTGGAAACCTCCCAATCACTAACCCAGTAACAACAACAACAACAAATCACACAAATAACTAAAGAATATATTCTGTCAAAAATTGCAGTTGCCTCATAATTGTTCTGCAAGGTGAAGTGTGAGCATGAAATGCAAAGGCAAGAAAAATATTTCAGAGCAGCTGATTCTAATTTTAATACCCAAGACACAAAAAGCTAGTTTACCTGGTACATACTCTTTACTCCTTTTCTTTGGTTCTTTCCCATTATCCTCGGAAACAACCAAAAATTCAGAAAATAGCATGGACAAAAGGACATGCTTCATGACTTACCAGCCATTTGCTGAATGCCACTGAATGCACCCAGGTTGCTGGAGGAGGTGGCCTGTTGCAGAAGCTACAAAAAACACAAGACCTCAGTCAGAACAATGTGGAGACAAAGCAACTTCCTCATTATACTGGCTTATTTTCCTTTACATTTATATGTTGGCTGCCACTCCCTGTTGATGGACTGAAGGGCCCCAGAGTTGGAGGTGTGAACTCATATTAATGTCTAATCTCTATTAAGAAACACAGACACTAGGGAGGCTCACTAACACTGCTGCCTTAAAACAATCAATCTACTCTTTTTAACAACCAGGTGCTAAATCTTTTGACACCAACAAAGCATGACTAATTATAACTCTCTGTAGTCTAGTAGTTACCATAACTCATCTCTGTCAATCAAGGTCTATTTCCTCCTCTTTTCTACTTTCCTTCCCAGCTCAGTTTTTCCTTTCTTCTTTATTAAGTAACATTAAAAATATTTATTCATTCATGTGTACAATATAGTTTATCATTTTCCTCCTTCATCTCTCACCAATCCCCCCTATGTATCCCCTCCAGACTTATCTTCTTCTTCTTTTTTTTTTTTAATATCCCACTGAGTCCACTTAGTCACCAATATGTGCTGGTAAATGAATGTGAGACTGTCCATGGAGCATAGGCAACCTATCAGGGGCCATACACTGACAGAAAAAAATGGCTCCCCATCACCAACAGCCATCATCTGATAATAGCTTCTCAATTAGAGGTAGGGTCTTGTCTGCTCCTTCCTCATCCATGTCCAGAGTGAGATTCTTTAGCCTTCATCAGAAGAACATGTATTTACTGACTCAGACCAACATAAGAATCATAATGATGACTGCAGGCCTAAGAATAGCCACACTGCCAAGGAAGTGGTCAGCCATTCTTAAGATGGTCTTTACCAGCAGAAAAAAGACAAATTACTTGTCAAAATCTGGAATTATCTGGTATGCACTGAGTCTGTATATTTTAGGTATGTCAAAATTTTTAAATAAGATATTAATAAAATGTGAAATATTCATTTTCCACTTTCAAAAATACATTTTCTGCTGTGCAGAATCAGTGGGTATCACGAGGTAAAGGCACATGGTTCCAGTTCTGAAGTGTTCTTGTTCACCTCAGCTGGACTGTAGGCTAATTTAGGTGCTATCGTAGAACACTGAGTAGATGTAGAGACATTCTTCTTTTGGTAAGATAGATCAATAAAGATACAGCTTCTATGTGGGAAAGCATATAGTTAGGTACACACAAGTCTGTTCTCAAACTCTCACACACAGGAAGAGGAAAACAGGAAGAGAGAAGGGAAAAACCTAGGGATTACCCATTTTAATACACAAAAATCTTATTTTGATGTTGTAGAATAGTCATGGTGACATTTTCCTGCTATCATATAGCTGTGGAATAATTTTGACAAATTATTTATGAGCCTGTTCTTATAGTTATCATTCATTAAAGAGAGATAGTTTTGCACTGAAAAAAAAATCTTATTTTAGTTTGATTTGTTGAGTTTCTCATCCATTTGTGCTTAAAAGTGGCAGCTCTCCATAGTATATATTTTCTTTTTTAATTAAAGCTGCAAAATTAGCTTTGAAGGTATTTTAGGGAGTTAGTAACACCTGCTGAAGTAAACAGACTACTTGAAAAGTCAAGAAACAATCACCAATATTTACACGCTTGGACTCTGGTTTAACACAGAAGTAGGGAGTACCTTAAGAGTCCAAAGCCCCTTCAGACAAGAATACTTTCAAGTGACAAGAGTGAGATGGCTCAGAGGTCCTGAGTTCAATTTCCAGCAACTGCATGGTGGCTCACAACCATCTGTAATGAGATCTGGTGCCCTCTTATGGCATGCAGGCTTACATGTGGGCAGAACACTGTATACACAATAAATAAATAAATAAATAAATCTTTAAAAAAAAAGTAGAGAAGCATGGCTAAGAACAGACTGATATTAGGGCATGAGAAAACTTACAGCTTATAAAAAGGCCATTCTGTAAGTGAGACTGTTTTATTATCTTTCAGGTTATCGAAATAATTTTCAGATGTGGTCACAGGAACACATACTATAGATTTCTCTAAGCTGTGAAGCAAGGGAAATGTGTCAGAATATGAGACAAATACCCGTGTCTTGGTTTTCAGAAACGGCAGAACAAGAAGCTGGATTCAGAAAGTATAAAAAGGCAAGCTTGATGTCAACACTGAATGAATACAATTAAGCTGATGGTCTGTAACTACCTTAACCAAAAAATTTGTGAAAATAACATAAATTTTAACTTTATTACATTTAAAAAACTTTTAAATGCGTGTATAATGCAGTGATAGAATACTTCACAAATACAAAGGTATAGTTGTAGGGTTGTCTAGCTACTATAAGATCTTACAAACATGACTGCCAGAACATGAACTGAACAAGGATGACACCAATAGACATGTCAAACTGGATGAAGCAAAACCCATGAGGTCTCAACCTTACATAAAAAACTAGAGGCAACTGAGGAAAGCTGGGAGAGGAGGAGGTTTTTTTTTTTTTTTTTTTTTTTTTTTTTTTTTTTTTTTTGGTTTTTCTAGACAGGGTTTCTCTGTGGCTTTGGAGGCTGTCCTGGAACTAGCTCTTGTAGACCAGGCTGGTCTCGAACTCACAGAGATCTGCCTGCCTCTGCCTCCCGAATGCTGGGATTAAAGGCGCGTGCCACCAACACCCGGCTGGAGAGGAGGTTTTTCCTATCGAAGAACACACCAATTGGTTGTCCAGTGCCAAACAAACAGCATTCAAAACATAATACAGGTAGCATTATATGGAAAAACAGGTTATATTTAGGAATATATATGTATGTGCCTATACATACATTTACATACCATAATAGTAAAAAAAAAAAAGAGGCTATAAATTTGAAAGGGGGATATATTGGAGGGGGTTAGAGGAAAGAAAGGGAAGGGAGAAATGTTTTAATTATAGTCCCAAAAATTAAAAGAAAGGTTAAAAAAACAATTAGAATACTGAATACTTCTGGAAAAGAGAAAGAAAGCGAAACATTGGGGGAGGGAAAACAGGGCAGTTTTGATTCTCTTTTGAAAATAAAATCAACAAACCACAGATTAGTAATAAAACATGGCAACATATATGTAGATTTAAGAAAGACACCCGGCAAAACTATCCATGATATCATTAAGAATAAAATAGAGAAATATCTAGAAAATGATAGTAACCATATCTTTTACTGGCCTAGACAAAGACAGGAAAAGCATATTCCCCCCCTCTCCCATACCCTAGCTGCTTTAGAGGGTAGAAGTGGTGGTGATAAAGGCTGAGAACTTAGGTAGCTGAAGGCCCATAGACATTAGCAGCTATATGATCTAGGTAAAGGCACTTGCCCCCCTTGAGTCCACTTTCCTCATCTCCCCTTCTAAGGCAGTAGGGAAGATGTCTTACAAAACAGACATGTTTTGTTTTACTTCTGCTGCAGAGTAAAGCCCATGGATGATATGTGCCTAAGAGACACAGTTAAAATGTGAAATGGCAGAGTTAGGGCATGAATATGTTCTTGCTAAAACTCTCAGGCTAGAATAAAATAAAATCTCAAAATCACAAAGTTAAACTTAATTAATACACATGTAGTATGGAGCTGAGGTTTCCAAACAGGCAAATAAAGTGGAGAAGCAGAGCACTTACAGTTTCCCAGCCCACATGGACAGTTTCTACAAAGGCTGTCTACCACTTGTAGCTGCAGTAAGAGGTTCTGAAGTCCATGTTTGGGATCACTATTCTGTTTAGCTTAGATCTTGAGAAAGGAATCTTCTTAAATTTTGGCTACTGTATCTCAATAAAGACAATGACTAATACAAAGGAAACACTCAGAGACTATGAGAAATACAAGAGATGGATCAAAGATCTGGGTCTGGCCTAAAAAGAAACATTAAGGACATCAAAACAGCTTCACTGGAAAGTCACAGACACTGAAGTCTCCCTACAGGTTACTACCACTAGTACTAACCGGCAGCTGGTGAGTTCTTAGCCCTCTCTCTTGGAATATTAGAATCTAAAGTTCAGATGACCAGTTATCAAGCATGCAGTACCACTTATCTAGCATAGGCTTTTTACCATGCCTTAAAACACTGTTTAGAAATCTAGTGTATTGGGTTTTACTCAGTTGCCAACTGGCCACAGTAAAATGCGGCATATTCTTATGCTAATTATTTAATTAACAAAAACCTGCTCTAATGCTGATTTGTTAATTCCAGGACTCAAGATGTATGGAAAGTAAATTTTTGGCATACTTATGGAAAAGTAGCTTTTGACAATTTTGGAGTTATATTCCTTTCCTCCTTGGAGACCACAGAGACCCACATTTTCTAGCACTTACCGCCAGGTACTGTGGGGTAAGTCCGCCCAGCCCTGTCAGGTTCCCCCAAGTGGCAGTGTTGAGCTGTTGCATCTGCTGTGCAAGCTGCTGCTGGAGGCGTCTTTGTTCTTTGTCCTTCTGAGTGTCAGCAAACTTCACCACGATAGGTGAAGAGCAACCCTGTGGTCAGACACATTGGAAAGTGAAGAGGATGTTACAGCCTGATTGAATCCCTTTATAATATTCAGTCATCATTGGATTTATCTTTCTTAACTATCTTGGGGCACACAGAATGGTCTGGAATGGTTTGGTTTGATATTCCCTCTTCTCTGAATGATACCATCAACAGAGAACTCCATATACTGTCACTGGTTTCTTTAAGGGGATCTGTTGGTTGGTGAAGCCAGTTGCTTTTTGTTTGGTTATTACACTGCCTCTCTTCTCTCTTCATGTGTCTTCCTTCAACTTTCCAGGACTTCCTTCAAGACTAAGACCTTATCTTTAATTAAACTTAATGGTTTGCTTGACTTAAAGATGGCTTGTCTGTGTGTCTGCCAATTCTATATATGGATAGAGGATAAAGGGACAGAAATCGCAATAGGAATGAAAATATCTCACTCATTTTTTACCATTCATTTATTTTCAGTTATGTATTTCTGAACACTGGAACAGTGAAAATAATTTTGACACAGTGAAAGAAAGAAGTGAGTTTCATTTTAGGAACATGGATGAAGGACAGAGATATGAAAAAATACATATATTCACTTATCAAATAAATTATTCACATGTTTTCCAAAAGGTCTCTTTTCCTCCTTCCATGTCACTTCTGTTCTATCCAGAGTCCCCAGAGCAAACCCAAAGATCCAGAAGCACATTCTTTCTAGTCAGAGTGATGTATCTTAAATGGCAGGAGAAGTAGTCTACATTGTTCCTTTTCTCTATTAATTTCACTATTCTACAAACTTCATTCAGTTTTAATTTCCTTTAAAAGGTAAGGAGTAAGAATAGTGAGAAAGACATGGTCAAGGGCCATGTAATAAAATAAATTAATTTTTGAGTTAGATATAATCTTTGGGAAAGTATTAGCTTACTACTTTGAGCAGGATCATCCTATCCCAAACACTTTTGAAACATCTGCTACTTGGTAAGAACTCGACAGAAAAATACCCTCCCTCCTGAACTTTCACTTTGACATAGAGCATGAAGCATATTCCATCACCATTCTGTTCCATTTTGCTGTGTTGTTTTGGAAAAAGGTATTTCTACCCAATTGATAAAATAAAATCTTATTATGTGATAACAGCTCTCACAAAAGATATATTCCTATTTAAATGAACTTTTCCCTTCTAGCCCCATTGGGTCATTTTTCTTTTTTTTTCTAAAATTTGCATGCCTTTCCTTATCACTTTGGGTAGTTACTGGGAATTTTACTATGAATTAAGGCTATCATGTCTGTTATTTAAGAAAGTGAGAAAAGTGAGGTGACTGTTTCGGTGTAGAACTTCTAGTCTACCAACCTATAGCTCTGTTAAGCAGAGTCATGGTACAGAACATTAAAGGTCAATACATTACATTTATTGTAACATTTCCACCATTAAAAAATCCAATATGCCTTTTTCTTTATCTGCTCCATATTCTAGTACTTTACTACTTCTTAAATGAGAGCAAAATATTCTAAAGATGAAAATAACACAGAGAAGTTTTGCATGGAGAAGTTCTACTGCTGCATCAAATGTGTTCCATAACGAATGACAGCATCTTCTCCTAATAGTACACTTACTGGTTTCTTGTTCTTAAATGTGAAAAAGGCATAAAATCAGGTAAATAACTATAGCTTTAAATGTGACCTGTTTAAGTCATGAAAGAAAAACTAGTGGACCTAGTGTAGAGGAAAATGGGGAAATAGATGCTCTATGCATGTTTAAAAGCAAATCTTTGAACAAACATTCATATCAATTTAAGTTAAAAATACTGTCTTACTTAAAGATGTGTACCAAAGTCCTGAAAATAATGTAATTAGTTAAAAATCAAGCAACTGTATGATTTTAGTAGAACTGCATGGCATGTATGGTTCTGTTTAGAGGTCAATTTTTGTAAACCAAACTGAGGATTCTTTGTTTAAACATGGGTTTTCAGTTTTAAAAAGAGTATGCCAACTATCATGGAATCACAATAGAAATCTTAAAAATAACCTATGCCAGCCTTATATAGTGTTTTTTTCCACATAAAAGCTTCCTGCACTTTGGTTTTGGTTCATGCCCAGTTCTGCCTTGTGTCTTGAGCTCTTTGCAGTAGAATGAGAGACTCAGACCATACCATCATTCTCTATGAACTCATTTGGAGATGGCAGCACTTTTAAGTGTCAAGAGAAATTGAAAACCTTATCTAAGGGCAGATGAGTTTTGGTATAAGTCTCTCAATTATAAGAAACAAAAATAGTTAAATGCATGTAGGTAAATAAGTACATATGAGGACTGTTTTCTTAGTAGCACTTTCATTTTAATGTCTAAGTTGAAAAACAGCTGAAAATCCACCAGTCTGGAGCAGCCTACAAGAAAGGGGAAGTCAAAATATCAGGAATGTAACTGCATGGTATGAAAGATTGGAATCCTGCTTATTATTTCCTATCATGTTTGATTTTCACCCGAGCTTGCCTTCAGGTGGGGTGGTGGAATTGTCTTAAAAATGCACTGCACTGCAAGGAAAACACATTAATTATATATGTTAGGAATATCAAAGTCAAAATAAATTTTCAAAATAGACAATAGGCTTTGCAATGCTGGTGTCACAACCCAAAAAAGTACAGTAAACACTTAATGACAATGCCATGCACATGTCTCCCACCCTTTCCACCCACCTTCTGAATGAATATATAGAAGTTTCCAATAAAACATGACGCATAATGATCACTTAGCTCCCAGCATGCTTTGGAAGATGCAGCATTGCAAAACAAAAACAAACAAACAAACAAACAAACAAAAAACCCCAAAATTAAAACCCCAATCACAAGGGGATTTTTAAAAGAAGCTCAAACAATTATTTTTGCACATTAAATAAAATTGAAAGTATTTTTGTTCAAATAGAAAAACACAGCTTCAGATAACACCACAAGGCCACCACCTCTGGAGAAATCACCCATACACAGATACGGTGTACATAACACAGCAGCACATGCACTCTCAAATGGCCCTATCAGACCATACAGAAGAGTAAGTGATGGCATGTCACTTTTGGAATGTTCTTGTGCAAAATTCTGAAAGGCCACGACCCAAATCACAGACTGAGTACAGAGAGCCGTGCGTCTCCACCTGTGGCATATTTCACATTGCTGATTCTCTTGTTCAAGTCACAACCTCTTAAGAGATTGGATTTGAGCCCATGCATTTCTTTGTTGTTCACTTTTAAGTAAAAAGGACCAATCTGATTTTTTCAGGAGACTGAAAATTAGCATTTCATTGTTAAATAGACGAATTATTAACTTTCTTCAATATTCCCGAGATGAAAAATAATTCTTTAGTCAAATGATTTATTATAGCAGCAATCTGAGGTGGGGGTTGTTCAGCTTAGCCCATACCAACCCTGCTGTGGGATATGTATTCAATCCTCTAGGTCCAGAATGACATTGTGCCCAAGTGCCTCACATTTCAGGACCTGTGTTACTCCAATAAAAGGCTCAAAAGACAGCTGTAGGGCAAGTGGAAGGTTTCACTAAAGTGCTTTTCAAGTCATTAGGGGGAAATGCAAGTGGAAGGAGAGAAGAGGGGAAGGGAGTGAGGAGAGAAACAAAGAGAAAGAGAGAGGAGGATGAATATGAGTGAATGAAAAGCGAAATGGTGAAAGTTTAAATCTGTGATTGTCATGTGAACAATCCACACAGGAGAGAATTGCTTTACCATTCCCCATCATTTGCACAAAGAAAACAAAGAAAGGGCAGATGATACAGTACCTCCATGGTCTGAGACTGATGCATGGCTTTGATTGCATTCTGTGCCATTGCCCTTGTAGAAAATGTGACAAACGCACAGCCTGTGGGAAACAAGGGGACAGGGAGCAGGAAAGACAAAAACAACAAGACAAAAGGGTTGGACGCTTGTTAAACCAACACAGTCTACGAGAACTGCCACAAGACGACACTGTTCTCAGTAGTACATAAAAATAAACAGCTTCTCTCTTTGGTTTCATCTCATTTTGCTTTTTATTCACAGTGCTGAATTGCTAATCCGACCAAAGCAGAACAATATATTCATCAGCTTTTTTTTTTTTTAAAGGGACATAGGGAGCATGTTGTGTACTTTTTTTTTCCCTCAAGCTACAAGATTTGAAAGTAGCAAAAGGTAACTTGCATTTCCTAAGTCAAAAGTGGGCTACTTTCTATCTTCTCCTTGGCTGATAGCATGCGCACACCAGGGTGCTGTATTTCAAAATCTATCACTGAATTTTAATAAGTAAATAAGGAATTCATCACACCAAGGGTAAATAAGCAAATAAATTTCAAGATCTCAAAATGTTAATAAATATGTCAAATTCATTTTGGACAGTTAAAAACATATATTAATAGAAATTGATGCTATTCAAATGTAAACAAATATACTAAATCCATTACAAAGTAGTAATTACTAATTAGCGACAAAACAAACTATTACTCAGAAAATTCAACAGCGCAATTAAAATAAATTATAAAAACTGTAATTGTTCAAAAAATTTTCATGACTTTGGAAGTTGTAACTTTCTGAAAGGAATCAGAGATTTGACCTAAAGTTTAACACACACAAGACAATGTACATTTCTCTGAACATCTACTATGAGACCTGTAAAGCTTTCTGTTTTTATTTTATCTAGTGCCATAAAATAACTACATCTGTAGTGCTGGTTCCTGCTTCTGATAGCCATACTGGCCACCACGCAGGTCACTGCTTGAACTACATGGCTCATCACCCTTTGTACTAATAAAAATACTGCCTTGTGGAATTTACATTTTATTCATCATGTACCCCTTGGGCTTCTTAGAGAAAAAGGCTGTGAAATTAATGCAGATTTAGGCTGATTTTATAATAATACCAGAGCACACTAAAGCTTAGCTAAAGCAATACAGACTTATTTCATTTATGATCTCTAATGACTTTAAAAGTGCATTGATTTTCAGCTTCTTTTGCCTTGCACAGTTTGAACTTAGGTATCAGCGAATAATTTAGTGTTCCACCCAATTTCCTCAGAACATTATTATTACTACTTAAAAGATTTCCAAATGAAGCAGATCTAAACACTGAGAGGCTGAAGCCTATTGTCATTTCAGAGCAGATGCATGAAAGCAGAATTCTGGCATCAACAGTGTAAGATTGTTGCCCCTGTGGCCAATAAACAAAATAGAACATTCTACATTCAAACATCCAGAAGATTGTTTGGTTTATGTAAAGCAATTTGTGAGTCATAAAATACATTTTCTTCTTTTGTCCTGCATTGTATACCTGGTAAGAATATCAAGTTAATACTGCTGTAGTGCCTTTTAATCAAACAGCATTAAGAGAAAGCAGTGCCTGCCTGTCCATGATCCCCATGCACAATGACATCCAGTAATGAAAGTAAGCAAATGCATATTTTTTGCAGCATTCTATAATCTTTAATATTCCCAGTACACTGGAAGGTCATTCCATACCCTCCACCAGTTGAGCAGGTCTTAAGAAGTAGGAAAGAAGTCTAGCTATTATGAGTACTGAGCTGTTACATGTAGTTCTATGACAGAGCAGCATCAGACAAAGCCAACTATTTAAACATGTTGCATGTACCCAGACATGACTGCAGCTTCTGTCATCAATGAAAACAATGGCCTTCTCTAAGGCATCTAGACCATGTGTGTAAAATAGCATGTGAGATAGTTGACAGTGCCTCCATTGGCTTCCATATTGATTCTGAGGTTTAAAATTATACTCTCAAGTTTACCAACTGTTTCAAACTAATATCTCCTTAAAACTTTATGATCATCACTTAAATTACAGACAAAATGAGACTAAGAGATTTTAATTTTTTGACTTCTTGCCTTGGAACTATAATATGGAGTCCAAAGGAAATCATCTAGCAGAGGTTGTTTGAAAGCATATAAATTTTGCTTTAATAGTCACAAAAATTGCTCTATTCACTTCATTTTCTCTTATTAACTAGGAATGAGTGCCAAACTGACAGTTTCCAAATGGAGGTTAAAATGCATAAAAAACATGTAAAATATCAATAAGAATCAATAAGGCACAGTTTATGTATTTATCACAATTTCACACAAGTAACTTGTAAGTAACTTTGGGAGAAAGATAAAGTAATTAGCAGCACAATAAAATCTCTATCAACTCAACCCACTGCCCTCTTATTTAAGAAGCCTGCAATTAAAAGCTCAAGCAATGCTTCTAATTCTAACCTATTCAAAAAATGATCTGACAAATGTGATGACTTCTTTAACCTTTTCAACTTACTGGCAGTAATGCAGGAAGAGAGACACTGTCTCCTTAGGGGCTTTTGTCAAGGTCTGTACTGTGTGCTGTGCTCAATTACTTAGGAAAAAAAAAAAACCTACTGTGTCATTTATAAAGTGGGAATACATGGTGAGAAATTTTACTATCAGTGAAACTCTGGACGAAGTTTAGTAACTTAGGAGTCAACTACTTTTTTGGGATAGTAACGATTGTTAACCTTTGTAATTTTTCTAAATCAGGAGAAGTTGTGGCAGTTGTATGGATAGATTTTAATTTTCTTTTCAACACAAGTACAAGCACAGCAGTGGCTCCAGTTCTTGGTTTCTGATGTGTGGCTTTTCACCAACACAGGTCCTAAGAGTTCTACTATTAAAATTGGCCTTTTCTATAACAGAACGAGAAGGCTTTCTATTAGGCAGAAGTATCTTATATCCTAACTGGTCCTTTCTTCTGCATGCAGTGGCACTGACTGAGTCTTGACAGGATAGCACCTCTGATTTTGTGGTGTCAGCCCTTAACTATTTAGGAAATGTACTATCTAGGCAACTAGTACTCTGGTAACTGACCTCAATGCTGGAGAAATTAGACTGGAGGAGAAGAATATAAGTATTAAAACAATGACACTATGTATTTTTTTATTTTTGGTTTGGATATGGTAGCATTTATACATATGACTGTCTTAAAACTGCCAAATAAATATAACAGAAAAAAAATCTTTTTGTGGCTAACCTGTAGTTTAGCTTGCAATTACTGTGTCCACTTTCAGAATATCAGAGATTACTAATAGGAATGAGGAGTGGAATTCCTATTTCAGTGAGGTTGCCTTCTTGCTGCTAAAACAGAAGATTGACTGGAGAAAGGTTTCACAAAGTGATTTCTTCCTACAGACAGAATCTAAAGAAAGCTCAAAGCCCTATCATAGAGGGTTCTTGGAACACATCTATCACCCTTGCCATTTCCATTGAAAAGGCATCTCTTCCCCCACCCCTATTTCCTTTCTTTTTTTGAGATGTTTCTCTGTGTAGCACTGGCTGTTTTGGTTTCTGCTCTATAGATCAGGCTGGCCCTGAGCACAGAGATCTGCCTGCTTCTGCCTCCTGAGTGCTGGGATTAAAGGAGTGTGCCACCAGCACGCAGTGAAAAGGCATCTTAACTCAGGGGTTCTAGCTCTTATCCCAGTTACCAAGACAATTTTACAGAACTAGATGAATTCTTGCTTCACACTAAAAAGCAAAAACTAAAAAAAACCCCAAAGCTAGAAGTACTTTTAAAAGCATGAATGATGCCAGGGTCTTAGTTTTTTGTGATGGCCTGCTGTATCTCAAATAGAAGAAACATGATTCTAAATTATTGTGCAGCCTGAAGGAGACTTCAAACTATGGAAAACTTACTTATAAATGAATCATCACCTAACAAAGACATTAATGCAGCCAATTTTCCTTGCTGTATCTTTTTAGTACTGGCAGGAATGATCAAACACATAGTACAGCATAATAATTGGGCACATGCATTAGTAATCTAATATATCATAGGGAATGTTGGATTAATTTACTAAAAACTGGCATTGACACATCAATCATTCATTTATGGCATCTGAATTTGGGTACAGACTAGGACCCACTTAGCAACTGGCAAAAATCTCATTTCTATGATGAGATTTTCTAGAAGACTATTTTGAACAAGATGGCAAAATGTAGTCAGTATTCCAAGGGACATATGATGAAATTTTTCCATTAAGATGAATGTTTAGGTACTGTGTGGACAGGACTACACTGTGAACAAAACAGTCTTCTTCACATACCTGTCTGAACAGTCAAAAACCCTATCCTAATATACTGCTTGAATACAACAAGGGACAAACAAGGATTTAACTCCTAAACCCAGTCTGTGCTCTTCCCTGAAAACATTCATTTGTCAAGGGTTTAGGCAGGGGAATGTTGGAACACAGCTGGAATACTCTTAGAGCAGGCAGAAAGAAAGTTACCTTAAATGGTAATGAAGATTTGACTACAGTTTGTGGAAAAGAAAAACAAAATCAACTTTTTCACTGACTCCTAGTTATATATACTCAACTGCCACTGTGCAGAAAATCCCACAGGTTAGATCTCAATAACCTTACTTTCTGACTGTATGGATCAGTGAGAACATGTTTATTTTAGGAGCTCAACATCCTAAAGTGACACTGTCAAATATATACATTTGGTTTAGAAACCTCAAGCTTTGCTTTTGAGAGTAACTATCTCACTGGAAATGCCATGCACGGGCCATGGTGGCTAGTAGTTTTCTCATGGAGACCTAGCTGTCCAGGTACCTGAGAAGTGCAGCTGTCCTTGCAGAATGATGTAACTATTGATATGAAGTTGTTTGAAAGTGATCAGCAACATGCTTTCCAAAATAAGAGAGTCAACAGAAAGTTCCCAGTGGAGGAAAGGCCTCCTTAGATTTGGGCATACTGTCCTTTGCATGGATGAGAGAAAGTATTTGCTGAGTAGTTATATATGACTGGCAGGTGATGGGTACTTTCTAGGTAGATATTTACAACCATTTCCTAAGGATGTTTGTTCTGGGACATATACTAGTTATAGTGAGTCACCTCCCCCTAAAGATAATGCCTCTAACTGAAAGTATAAATAGGGCTTGAAAGGTACAGCTATGAGCCCTGGAAGTTTTCAGGCCTCTATGCTTCTGAGTGGTGTCCTGGGTCAACATGTCTGAGGAGCCTTGGCAGAATGCCTACCTATTAGGGAGGAACTAAAATGGCTGATGTGGCAGAGGAAGGATGGTGGAGAGGCTACTTGTCTTCATATTTATAGCTTAACTGGTAAACCCAGAAGAAAGGTAAGTGGCCAATCACTGGACTTTATCATTACTAAACAGTCTAATGCAGAATCTTTCTTACTGAGTAATTTATACTCTGATTTTATATACAGGTACTCTTCAACAGTTGAGTTAGCAACAGATACTGAGGGAAAAATGTCATGTGTCTTTTATTTGAAGTGCCACTAATAGGGGGCATTTATTATTATTATATGATTGAAAACTGAAATTCTTTAGTGAGAACAAAATAGTAGCATGAAACAGAATTGTTCTTATATCAAATACAAGGGATTAAGGAGCAGGCCCCTGAAGCCAGGAGTCCCTAGGTCCTAACTGAAAAAAACATACCACTGTCTGTCTTTGTATTTCAGAAAAAAATGGTTATAAATGAGTATTTTCTTTTTTCCAATAGGGAATTCTCACCAGTTCACCAAGAATTACTTTTCTGTTTAAAGCAGTCATGGGGAGGGTATTCTTTTCTTTACATTCATCCCATCATAAAATACAAATGAGAAGGCTCCCATAACTTAGTATAGGAAGAGGCTACTTCTGGGGTTAAGTATTGGTTAATCAACTGCAGATCAAATTAGCTAAGCTCACTTAGTAAGCAGTGAGTATTCTACTGTTTCCTATGAAAGTTGTGCTGCTTTGAAATCTTATAGGCAGAAGATACTAGTGTATACCTAAAGATACCTGGTATGTTCCTCACCATCTCTCCTGTACAGCAGACGCAGTGAGATGGAGGGTCATGCCATAGCTGGCTAAGGTAAGCAGAGGGAAGACAGAAAGCCAGCACTCAGCTTCACACTCACAGTCTCTATGCACCCATACAGACAGTAAGCATGTGAAAAGCCAGAAACTGGTTACTAATGTTGTCCTGTGAGAGAAGCAAGTCAGATATACATTCACTGCTGTCATCTATGAATGGGGAAACTAAGAAATAGAAGCAGGAAAATAAATCGACTAAGGTCACATGTCATCAAAAATTCTGGAACTGGAAGTTAGAGTCATTGACACCTGAGCTACTGTAAACTTCACTCTGATTATTTAAAAACACCCCCTACCCAATTATTTTCTTCATGCTGTCTGCATTGCTTTTCTCAGGTACTGTTGTTATTTAAGGGCCACAGTATCCTCTTCAGCTTTTAGAAATTCAGCCTGGAAGTGAGGGTTAAATTACCAGTATTTCATAATTGACAGATAGCGAATGAACTGTAATTTGCAAAGTGCTCTCCCTACCCTACCCCTTTAAAGCACCTTTTGAGGAAAATATAGCAATCAAAAGTTGGTGTGTCCTAGTTTCTTGACGACCTCCATTTGGGAACTCTGAAGGTGGATGTGGGTAAAACTTTTGTTCCCTGGGATTTTAGTCTAGGAGCCAACAACATGAAGCTTTCTGTCTAAGATTAAACAGACAAAACAAAACAAAACAAAACAAAACAAAAAACCCCCAACTTCCTCCCATGGCTTTAAAATTAGGTTAAGAATGGTGAGACAGATGAACATTATCACCTTGATATTTACTGCCTGGCTACTTATTTTTAATGTGTGGTTTGGGTACCAGACCTGGCCCAGAACCAGAGCTTGAGAATGAGTAGCTCATTAATTATCCCCATGGAAACTGCACTGCAAAATGAAGATTTATTCTTCAAATTGAAAAATGTTTGACATATACACTTCTACTTTGGATTGACTTGGGAAACTGCAGTCAGACAATTGTTAACACATACTGTCAACCTTTGTGTAGTTTAAGGAAGGAGGTGTGTGGTCCTGTTAAGAGGGAGGCAAGTATGGAAAGGGTGATCCACACTGTTTCATACAGTGGCTTTACAAAACTGTAGTATTCCTCAGGGTTGTAAACCACAGCTTTTTCTTCTGTTGTTGTGGCAAAAGAAGAGCCTACAATTTTCTTAAGGTCATTTTTCTATCATTGACAAGATGGGACAGTGGACTAGAGGTCTGGTAAGATGCAGGGCAGGTCTGGTTGCTGAGATTATATACCTGCTCTGCATTGCATGAGCAGTGACACTCTTTCTAGGCTTTTCTGGCTATTATAGGAACACATTTTTATGTTTGTTCAGGCAAACAGAAAAGTACAGCTGAGTTATCTATTCTCATCTCCCACCTTCTCTCCTTGTCCCCCAAATTTGCTCAATTTGAGGATGAAAAGGGGGGCACAGAGTTATGGTGGCCTTCCAGCATTCCCTGGGAGCTGGTACTCAGAACTTTTCACCTACAGAAGTATGAGATGATCATTTTGGTTACAGAGAAAAGTTCAGGTTGGATAACTTGATCACATGGGATGTACTGCAAGCTGACCTCCTACTGCATGTGATGCCTACATTTCCCTTGACTGTGACACAGACTTCCAATTAGCACTTAAGGAGAGAGACTTTACACAGAGCACACTCACCTCGACTCAGCCCGTCGGGTCCCCGGAGAATCCGGCATTCTTCTATCTGGCCAAATGGAGAAAACATCACTCTGATATCATTCTCATTACATTTCTTCGAAACCATTCCTATGAACAATTTTCGGTCTTCCACAGCTAGGAGATAAAAATAGCAAACGAACAAAGGCCATATCATCTTTTTTTCTTGTAATCAATGCTTTATTACAACCAGACTTGGCCATGTGAGAATGAGTGCAGTCCTAGAGATCACTGTAGACCTGTATCTGCCCTCTTTCTCCAGTTCATCCTATCTAGTCTGTCTTCCACTCTGACCCCAACAACAATCTGTTCAGCTTCTAACTAGCCAGGCTGGTGACACCTGATGTGGCAGTCTATTCTAGAGGAGAAAGTTGTTGCTGTTCCTTGAGAATCATCTCTGAAAGCCCCAACCTTGGCAAAACCAGAAACAGAAGAGTAAGGAGGAAACTGTAAACTGTACTAGTCCAGTAACTTGGAGCTAGGTTTCTCATGGAATGGAGATACATTTTGGGTATCATAACATTGTACACACTTTAGACACAGAGAGGGAAAGACTAGACAGGTTTTTCTTCAGATCTGGGAGGTTCCCCCCAAATCTCCATTTTTTTTTTGCTCACAATATTTGACCTATATTTAGCTTATAATATTTGCTCACAGTATTAGCCTATAAGGCAAAATTACAGCTGATTTCAGGACAATGTTTGCAGCCATTCTAAGAGACAGGCCCTTTTTAAAGATATTAGTGCTCTTAGAGATAAGACATGCTTATCTTCTGTTGCTTTGATTTAATGTATTCCTGAGAATTAAAAATGTGGGTGGGGGAGGAGAGAGATAGCCATACACCTCCAAGACTGGCTTAGGCTCTGCTACAAGTCACTGTGTGACTTTTGTTATTGAATCTGTATTAACTTCTTGCCATTGCTGTTTAGGTGGTAGTTACTTCTTTTTTTTTAAAGTCCTTTATAGGGCAGAGTCTCATTTACATGTACACAGTATTCTGGATCTTGAGTCCTGGTGCCAGTGGAACTCAAGTGAAGGTATGTGATCTGATGCTCCAGGGTTGGGTCATCTGTTCCTGAAGTGCTGTTCCTATTCAATGACTTACCCTGAAGCAACACTGTTGCAGAGTTCTTTATAATGACTCCAAAGTCTTATCTCTGTGCTGCCCCATACATAGCCAAAGACATGTGAGTTCACTGAACACTTGAAAGGGTCTAGTATGATTGAGAAACAGACTTTTAAATGCCATCTCATTTTAATTTAAAATTTCAAAGCCCTATGTATGTATTATATTGGTTGGTGCAGCTCTGAAGAATGGAAATGAAGCAGCTAAATAAAAGTTCTTAGAGAATTCCACATAATAAGTGAAGGACTTACTCCATCCATTTGTAAGACAGATTTCTGAGTCCATAAAGGGGTCACTCAAGAAATAGGTGGTCTAACGTGGACTACAGACTCACTTCCCTACTCCCAGTCCAGTATTCTTACTGCTTTACTGATTGATTCCTCCAAGCTAGAGGAAGTAGATGAGATCTAAAGGGAAGAACAATGAACATGACTTATGGACTCTGGTCTCTTGTGTTGTCATTAATTTGAAACATGACCTTGATAACCATCTCATCTTTGTCAACTTCTCTTTCCTTCCCTTTTCTTTCTCTTTCTCTTAGCAGTGCAGAGAAGGCAACCCGGCCACATGCTTTCATTAAACGAAGCCCTGGGATGGAGGGTGCTAGAGCAGTGTGCAGAGTCCCCCTTCTCCTATCTCCTTCTACACTCTGGATACTTTCCAAGATAACTCAGAGAAAGTCTAGGGCTCTTTTAATGTCCCCCCTGAGATGAAAAATAAAGAATCTGAAGAGACCTGTAGTGGGGGGTGGGACAATAAGATACTTATACAAGGGACAAGGTTAGGAATAACTGTGGTGTATCTGAAAAAGCAAAACAACAACAACAACAACAACAACAACAACAACAAAACCCAAAAAACTTACGATCAGAGAATGAGCTCAATGGATAAGGACATCAATAGAATTAAAAGTCACTGGGTAGGCTATGAAGTATCTTTTATTTAGATAAAAATTTTCAAGTATTGTTCTTTTTGTACTTCTAGAACAAGTGAAATACCAACTATGTACTGTGCATTAGCACAAATCTAAGTGGTCTAGAGCATCAAGCTTCAGCAATTCCAGATCCCTTGACAAGGAGCCTTTATAGTCTCCCCACCTGTATGATAGAGGGTACCTGTGGGCTGGCCCCTGAATACAGAGTTTTGCACAGAGGCCCTGTGAGGAGGATGTGGCACACCCTCGATGGAGACATGGAAATGGTTGGAGAAGTAAGGGAAAGACCACTGCTCTCCAGTTCTTATCGTTTCTTGCTTAGGATTCCTATACCTACCAAACTATGGCTGGCAGCTGTATGAGAATAAAAATTCCTGTCATATTTCTTACCTCAAAGCATCTTGATTTAGTTCTTTAAAATAAAAGCAATTTTTCAAAACTTTCATTTAGTTTCTAGTTTCACTCATAAATTTGAAATTACATTGCTTAGCTTAAAACAATTTGTACATTTTGAGTTCCAGGGAGGTACTGCAGTAAACTATACATGTAGATCTTGACTAAGCTAAACCATGACCCTCATCCGCAAAAGGATGAGTACTATGAAAATAAGAATAATTTAAGAGGAAATCCCAATTTCCTGGGTTACCACTAAGAATAAACTCAACCAGATATTAAGAAGACAACTTTTCTTTAATATACTATTAGCAAGGATTAAAGGGTATATAGTAAAAATGTTAGTTTCCTTTTCTCTGTGTGAGGCTCATGCCTAATTGTCAATCAGTAAGAATATGGATCGCTGAAGTCAATCTACAGCATTCAGAGTAATCTGGTAGGTAGGTACTTTAGAGGAATTAAAAAAAAATAAAAACTAAAGTAAGCTCCCTTCTCTTTAGGGAAATCTCATTTTGCTTCAGGATAAGGTGAATTGAGCAAGGACTGGACTTTCACACATTAAGTGCTGCATAGATAGGTTCTTTATTTCATCAATAGCAGCAATAGAACTCAAAGGCCTTCCAGACCAGAGGTCAATAAAAACCTTCCTCTCATGGTGTAATGAGAAAGGGTTAATGTTTTGAGTATAAGGGTAACTTCTTAAAGTGAGAGGTCTAGAAATGTCATTTTAAAACATCCCTAATTGTAAGTCTGTGCTAACACCCTGGCATACAATCTGTCAAAGTCACACCTGGATTTGAGGCTGCTTGAATTAATTAACAACTTTTCAATGTGTTGGTGCTAACATATGGCATTTAATTACTGCCTCCAAATCTTCGGGTGGCTCCACTTTGAATTTCAAAATTATTTTTCCATCTTCTAGAAAATCAGAAAGTGACTTTATGAATATACTTAGTGATTCCTACTTTTAATGGTGGCTTTGAAGGTTTTCACCTTCCCATGAAAAGTTATTAGATTGGCTAGCTCTGAGCTTGACAAATGGATACAGAGGTCCTAAGAAAGAAACAGGTCTTAATTAGCATTTCTGGAGTCTAGGAACTAAGGTCCCTCAACATGTACAGTTGGAAAGTTAAAACAAGATGTTTTCTGTGTTCTTTCTAGACACTTTCTTCCTTGACAACAAGAAGCATGACAACAGTCAATCCTGGCTCTAGCCAATGAGACCCATAAGAGGTAAGCTAATGCTTTTGTTATCACTCATAGTAGTTTAGCTTCAACAACTGCCTTTCAATCTTGCATAGCTGGCGCCTTCTATTTTGTAGAAAGAGAACTAAAAGCTGATTGAAGACTGAAAGCTGGATGCTATAGAAAAATCTATGATATATAGAATGGAAGAAAGGAGCTATGCTTATGCTAGTTAACAAGAGTACTTATAACCATACCTCCTCAAAAAAATTTTTGTACCATTACTCAATTTTCTGCAGTGGAAAATAACAAAAACTAGAATTTTCTTGATGCCTGAGTATTTTAAAAGTGTTCTTATTAAACGCCCATCAATGATTACTTATCTAGAATGGTATTTTTTATTCTTCCCCTTGCACATCTGATATAGTAGCACAGCAAACAAAATGCTGTGGAGTAGAATAAATGTGATAGAGGACAGAGATTAAATTATAGTTATTTGAATGGTGGATTAAAGGAGGCCACAGAGGTTTTGGAAGCCCATTCATCTAAGATGCAACAGTACAGGGTTGGTGTACAAGCATCTAACATTTCTGGTCTCACTAGAGATTCTCCATATCAGACTGTAGATGGCTAGTGATTCAAAGGGTGACTTTTTTGCTTGAATTCACTTATCCATAACTAACTGATCTGTGATTAGCAGTCCTTGCTCAGAAAATACAAAATTTCAGAATCTGAGCACACAGATAATGAAAACAGTAACTGTCTAGCTGTGATGAGTCTTTTGTGCTATACATAAATGTCAGCAAACTCAATAAAAGTGCAATTAGAGCTCGTTATACTTCTTTCACTGCTATAGGAGCTATTCAGAGCATCTGAACCAAAGAAATCTTTGTGTTCTTTATGGTTCTGAAACTATGCTTACCTGTCAAAAATGCCATGAGGAATCAGAAAAGGCTGCACCACTTATGATTTGAGTTAGAAAAGCATATATTTCTTCTGATCCCAAGTTAGGTTCAAAGGGAACTATATAAGCTGTTCAGATCTATGAAAGGCAAAGTTCTATTTGAGCTCCCATAATAAGAGTTTTTGAAATATAATTGTAAGTCTGTTCTCATGTTTTGACTTTTCTAATAAGAAATTTAGAAAATGAAGGCAAAAGGAGAATTCATCCCACAGGCAGGTTTGGGGATCCTTAGCCTGTATATGAGCTTATACTGTACTGTGAGCAGTCGAGGCATGCTAGACTGGCCACTTAGAATGAAACAAAACATCTGTTTGTGGACTATGCTGCTAATTTAGCATTAGCATAACATAGCAAACTGAGTTTTTCTGGTGTGCCAGGTATTATGCCAAGCTCTTTATGAACTCTGTGGGAGTTTGATAAATGTCCCCCATAGGCTCATGCATCTGGCACCTGGCACTTTTTGGGAAGGTTATGAAATTTTCAGGACATGGAGCCTTACTGGAGTAAATATGCTACTGGAGGTGAGCTATGAAGAGTTCCTAAGCTCACTTCACTTCCCGGTTCACTTTGTTTTCTATGTGTGCTTGAGTTTGCTCTGATCTCCTACCATCATGCCTTCCTTAACCTTATGGACTCTCCCTCTGACACTATAAGCCCAAATAAACTCTTCCTTAAGTTGCCTTTAGTCATGGTATTTTTTTCAGAGCAACAGAGATGTAAGCAATACAGAAGCTGGTACAGAGAAATAGTATTGTTTCTGATAAAAACCTGACCATGTTGTTTTTTGGAGGAATGTGGAAGATTTTGGAACTTCAGACTAGAAAAGTAGTTAAATGTTGTAAGCAGAATGTAATGGCATATTCTAGTGACAGTGTGAAAGCTAGAATTGTTGAGAGTAGTGAAGGTCTGGCTCAAGGGGTTTCATAGGGGAATACGAACTTTATTAGCAACAGAGCTAGAGACCATTTCTATGATATTTTGGCAAAGAATCCGACTGTTTTCTGTGTATGTTCTGAGAAATTTTGAGGATAAATGAAAAAGAAATGGACTGTTGGGTGTTTAATCCCAGTACTTAGAAAAGAAGAAGCAAGTGTATCTCTGTGAGTTCAAGGCCAACCTGCTCTACATAGTGAGTTCTAGGCCAGTCAGGGCTGCATAAAGAAATCTTGTTTCCATAATAAATAAATAAAATAGTCATGGCCTAATTTCTTTGGTAGAAGAGATTTCAAATCAGCATAATGTTGAATCTTTGGCATGGTTATTACTAATAACTCTTATGCAGGTCTACAATGAAAAACAGCAAATGGGGAAGAAATTAAAAATGTATAGGTTGAATAGAAACAACACTAGGAAGCTTAATGTTTCAGCTAAGGCATGTGCTAAAGGAGAGACTGTGATTGTTAAGGGGAGTGGGGCCAGAAAGTAGAGGCCTCCTGCTCTGCACTGGAACAATAGGAAAGGTGCCCTCAGGAAGACTCTATCTAGCTAAGACTTACAACTTAAGAAAGGAGAAAGCCAAAGGGGCTCATAGAAAGCAACTGCTTCAACACAGAAAAACTGCTGATAATTCAGTCAAATGGTACAAGGGGTTCATCTCAAGCTGGCAGTTAACTTGGCAGTTTATCCAGATGGCACTGCCCCCCATAGTTTAGAGAGAAGCTGAAGCCAGGCAACATGTGGCAGTGCTGGAGTCCTTTGAGAAGGCCCTAATGGGCCATTACATGAAGTTGTGAAAGTGAAGACTGGTTGCAGTGAAGACTACAAGATGTTGGAGATGTCAGAGGCAGGAGACATCTGTCAAAGAAATCTGAATACAAGGTGTAGAATCAGCTCAAAAAAAGAGATGTATGTTATATTTTACAGCAAAGCTATAGGACTGAGACATCTAATCTCTTTCAAACTAAAGCCCTAGATACTGGACACGGAGCTACAGGATTCTGTATTTTCCCTGATGGGTTTTAGTCTTGCTTTGATCTAATATTTCCTTAGTATGTCCCCATTCCTCCCTTTTGGAATTTTCCAACTTTATGTTGGAAGTATGTAATTTAATTTTTGGTTTTATAGGAGTCACAGTTAAGAGACTGCTTTGAATCTCAAAACAGACTTTGAACTTCTAAACAGTGTTGAGATTTTAAGGACTAAGGGACTTCTGAAGATGGACTAAATACATTATGCATTATGAAAGGTCATGAACTTTTGAAGGCCAGGGAATGGAATGTGGTGATGTGTCTAAGAAATGTTTCCCATAGGCTCATTCATGTGAGTACTTGGTCCCAGCTGTGGCTTACTTTACCTGCTATCCCATACAGCTTCATCAAAATGATATTTAACGTCTTTTTATTGTAGTAATAAGGATACCCCAAACCTCCTTGATTTTTGAGATCACGAAAAATTTGGGGCACATAGTTTAGTATGCAGTAGTTTTAGAGTTAAACCAAACAACGTGTCCAGAGTTGACACTGGATAATAAAAGCAGCAAAACACTGAGAACTTTTGGCCTGAGCAATGGGTTCATACATCTGGTTATACACATGGACAGTAGACAATATAAAGAAGAAAATATAACATCTTTCAATACTTGGGCATTTCACACCCTTTGTGTTTATGTCAAATATCTAATTTGTATGTTTAGAAATAAAATATAAAGCTTCCCACAGACTTTCATTCTATGATTTTACTTTGATATACTTTAGACAAGTATAGAGCCAAAGGTAGGGAGAGCATCTCTTGGTGGCTAGAAGCTCCAAGAAAACATACACTGAGAGGGTTTGTACCACAAATTTCCTCTCCTCTGTTTGCAGAGAAAGAGTAAAAGAATATATGGGAAGTCTGGGGTAGAAATGGCTGTCTTTAGAGGAAGGCATGCTCAGCAATGAATGCTTCACAGCCAGGGTATCCCTCTGGGAGGCAATAACTAACACTTCAAGGAGTGTCCATCATTACAAATATCTTATTGAGACTCTAGAAGAAACAAGAATTCAGATGCAAAGTTCCATGTTAGTGACTATTATTAGCCATTAAATCAGTAAAATGAATAAAGTTCCATGTCAGGGACATAGTCTTTTTTCTTTTTCAGATTTACTGCTGTAATACCATCCCTTAGACAATTTGCCTTGCACACAGTAAATGATAAATGAGTAACTAATGAAGGAAGGAAGAAAGAAGCAATTTGATCATGGTCTCATAACAAAGCAGTGACAGATTTTTAGAATCAGTTTCTTGTGAACTGTGATAAATGCCATTGTTTATGATAAAATAGTATAGGGAAGGTGAATCGGCACTGACGAAAGTACTGGCTGAGAGATAGGAACAAAGCATCAGGACCTGCTCAGAGGGAGTGGTGAGTGGCAGAGAGTGAGCCCCAGCTCTGACAAACCAGTGCCAGCAGCCCTTGTGACAACGTGGGAGTTTTCTTCCAAACCTTACAGTCTATGAAGAAGCCAGAAAATGGAATACACTACAACTAGCCAAAACAACAAACAAAAATCTAAAACCAAAGCAAACCAAAACAACAAAAACCTTGTAGAGATTTAGAACCCAATCAAAATTTACATTTGCAGATATATAGATCTCTAAGTGCATGGCTTCTGCCCTGATTACTAATTAATGAGGTGCAAAACTGCCTGCTGGAAGGAAACAGTGCTGATTATGTCAGTCTTACGGGACAGAGGAGCTCTGTGGTCCCAGAAGGTAGATGATTTTTTTAATATACATTTCAGTAAATTAAAAGAACAAAATGGGGCAGGAGGCTTGTAGAGACTGAAGCAAAAACTTGAAAAAAAGTGTGGACTATCACCCTGAAGTGACTTGAAGAGGCAAATTTCAATTTTGTTATAGATCTTATCAAATACATTTTTTTTCCACAGCAACTGCATGTTCATTTAATCAGCAGACTGAATTCTGAATGGATTCTGATGCAAATGTATTGGTACAATTTAGAGAAAAATGTAGTAAGACAGTCAAAGATGAACAATGTTGAGAGCAAAAAATGATGACCTGTTTCTTAATGGACTACTCATTTTCCATTCATGCTCTCCCCACTGGTTAGGTACTAGGAGTACATTAATACTAGCCAAACCCCACAAGGTTACCAGATAGGGCAATCCCTAAGCAGAGGAAACAGAAAACCATTCTTTGTCACAGTCTTCACAGTTGTTGTTTTCCCCCACAGATAAATGAAAAAGAAGAGTGAAGCATAAATTCCACCAGAGGTACTAAGCATAATGCAAAGTTCCTGGGGTAGCAGCTGTCCACTTTCCAGAGGGAAAACAACTAGAGTTGGTTCCTTCCTCCCCCACCAGACTTGATCTAAAGTAGCAGACATTATTACATTAGAGAGTTGGTTACCACTTACCATTTGACTTTTCACTATCTGCAGGCTTCATCTGAATGGGATGATGCATCTAAAAATATAAAAGTGAGAAAGTAAAGGCAGATTGAACAACTGTAAAACCAGTTTCAGAAGCATGATACTATTCAAGTACTGCTAATTACAAGGACACGTAATTAATAACAAGGCTTTTAAATGGTGTTATTACCTTAGTTTGTTACCTAAACTTTACGTTCAGGAATCTAGCCCTCAAGCCATGGGACACTGGAATAGCACTGAAAAACTTGAACTTTAGAGTCAGGCTGGAGTAAAAACCTGGCTTTGCCATTCAATATAGCTTCCACCTTTATATTATAGGTAATTCTAGCTCTGCAATCACAGCTATGTAATCTGGGCTAGTGTAACTTCTCTAATATAGTCTCTTCATATGCAGAGAAGGATGACCCACACATGTAAAGTGCTTAATGCATGGGCAGGCCCCAGGATGTGTTGAAGAATTTAGAATTATGGCTGTACCACTTAAATGCTGATCATTTTTGTTTGTCTACCAATTACTCTGTTTTCTGGGTTTATCTCAAGTCTCAACAGGAAATATTTGAAGTCTATCAGTGGCTTGATTTAGGTACCAGTATATAATGCAGAGCCACAGGGATAAAGGGAACAATAGGAGCAAGGGCAGGAGAGAGACATGAGCCCATTAATTCTGCTAGTAATATGAAGGAATAGAGAAAACTTGAAACAAATGAGGTTAAGATCCTGAACCATGGCAGACCTGGATGCTCCATGGTTTGTTATACAAAGATGATGACACTGCTGTGTATGATCCAGAGTTTACTCCAAGCACAGAATGCTACCACTATTTCCAATTAAAATAAATTCCTCAAACTACTTCCTAAGGTCCTCTTATTTGATATTTCATCACACCCCAAGGAACAGGGAAGCCACAGGGTGGGTAGAATCACTGGCTGTGCAAAACCTTTTATTATAATGGGTCCACTCTTTGTGAACTTTTAATTTCCCCAGTGGACTTCCATTACTTGCAAGCCACAGCTCTGGGTTTTATCCAATTTAAATGAAAGGGGAATGATACTTAGTTATGGCACTTACATGATGGGTCATTATTATCAGGTAGTGTGTGCACGCCAAATGCACACCAGTGTCTTTAGAATACCAAAGGAAGAAGACAGTGAGAAATAACTGCCAAGTGATAAGACCCTAAGTAATTCAGAGATGTTGTATGCCCTGAAAGGCAGAATGCTTTTATCCATAGAGCATAGGCATCAAGATGCAGCATCTACTAGCATTCCCAACTCATACATTCATACATTCAATTTGTGGAGAAGAGACTACTTGTGGGTGATGTGGAATATTATTTTAACTATGTAAAGATATGCTACATTTGTTTAACTAGGCAAAGATGTGTTGCATTTGTTTATGTTGCATTTTTTAAAATTATATAAAGATGTGCTGTATTTGTTTCACCTTGCCTGCATAAGGTACCTGATTGGTTTAATAAAAAGCTGAATGACCAATATTTAGGCAGTAGAGGGATAGGTGGGGCTGGCAGGCATAGAGAATAAGGAGGAGGAATCTAGGGGGGGAGAGAGAGGTGGGGGGAGAAGGAGATGGGGAGGAGGAAGGGAGAGAGAGGGAGGAGAGGAGGGAGAGGGAGGGAGAGAGAGAGAGAGAGAAGAGAGAGAGAGAGAGAGAGAGAGAGAGAGAGAGAGAGAGAGAGAGAGAGAGAGAGAGAACACAGGGAGAAAGATAGGCAGACTCTGGGCCCAGCAGGCTAGCTAGCCAGGTAGCCACAAGCAAGCCAGACATGGAATAGGGCATAGAGAATGAAAGAAAGGTAAAGAGCTCCAAGGCAAAAACGTAGACCAGGATAAACAGGTTAAATTAAGTTATACGACCTAGTGGAAAAAGCATAAGAAAAGGCTGAGCAGTCAGAACAGTAACTCTATGTCATGATTTGGCAGCTGGTTGGTGGCCCAATGAAAGCTTGCTAAGAATATAATGTTTAGGAGTCCTAAATAGTCCTTAAAAAACACCAAACTGTGGAAAATTCTGATTCGACCAAGGAAGAGGGAAAGAACAAGGTTTAAGGAAGATCAACAGTGTCTGTGAGTAGGTTATCCTTTAGTTCCTTCTGTCCACTCATTTAGTCAGTATGGTTTTCTTGTGTTAGGATCTAGGCTAAGGCCATCTGACTGTCAAAGGCCACAAGAGAGGATTTTCTCCTCACGTGCTGTATGACTGGCAAACAGTGCAAACAGCTAGCAGAGCAACAGGCTTAATGCTGGAGGAGAGGCAGCACATAGTTTCTAGGAACAAGGGACAAAGGACGTTTTACTTTGCCAAGAAAGGAGAAAGTTTCCTAGCAAACATGGTATTTAGTTTCAGTTCTTAGATTTGTTAGCCAAAGAGAAGAAGACAGCTTGTCAAACCTACAGATGTCCCATCAAAGACCCAATGGTATGAATGAACCCATATCTGATACTGCATGTGTGGCCAAGAACCTGAGAAAAGATAGGCTAGGGACCTATGATGGGGAATGTACTGTGTATGTTTATCTTATTGATTGTTAAATAAAGTTCTGTTTGGCTAATGAGACAGCAAGTTAGACAGGACGAGAAGTCAAAGAGGATTCTGGGAAATGTAGTAGAGAAGTGGTGTTCCAGGCAGGAAGTGACATAGCAAGGAGACTCATATTTAAAAAAGGAGAAACAGGAAGTGTCCTTTTTTTCCCTCCACTCTTCCTCCAGCAGCACAATGTAATCCACCGGCAAGAGAGGGTGCCAAATGAAGGCATCCTCTATAAGATAAGTCTTATAAAATATATAGATTTATGATAATTAAGTCTGAGCCAACAGATGAGAAATCCTAGTCATTGGCCAAGCAGCATTTGAACCTAATACAAGTTTCTGTGTATTAATTTGGGCCCTAACTCGGGCGGGCGGCTGGCGTAAAGCGCACATGTGGCGGTGGGGCTTGGGTGGCTTTTGGCGGAAAGATTTATCGTAACAGACCTAGGGGAAAACAAAATACTACTGTCCTGCTAAAGGAACAAAGCAATAAAATGAATCTTAGTGACATTCTGCCATACTCATAGATCAGTGTCTTGCCCAGCCATCATCAGAGAAGCTTCTTCTGGCATTATTAGGGGACAAATATAGAGAACCACAGCCTTACAATTTGCAGAGTGGAACACTCAGTCCTAAGTGGGATGTCTCCATCATATCCACTTTCTCAGAGTTCAGGAGAGCCTCATTTCTAACCTAGAAGCAATCTCCAGTTGATGATCACTTGCAAATGAATAATTTATTTTCTCCATGGAGTTTCAATAGGGATACAACCAAACAAATCTTTATTCTGGGTTAGGGATGGGAACTTGTATCCATTCCTCCTTTTGCCTCTAGCACACTAACAGGTGAAGACCTGTGCAGGCCCTGTGCATGCTGCTTCAATCTCTGTGAGTTTATATGTGCATCCATCATGTTGATTTAAAGGGCCTTGTTTTCTTGGATTATCCATCCCCCTCTGGCTTTTACACTCTTTCTGTCTCCTTTTATTTGATGGAGACAACCCATTTAGGGCTTAGTGTTTCAAGGTCTTTCATTCTCTGTATAATATCTGGCTGTAGGTCTCTATATTTGTTCTCTACCACTTCAGGAGCAAGCTTCTGTGATGATGGCTAAGCTGATATATGAGTATAGTGGAATGTCATCAGCAGCCATCTGGAGCCATTTTGTTGCTAGTGTTGTTTTGTGGGGTTTTGTTTGTTTTTTTACACAAGTAATGTTTGGGATACAAACAACTCTTAAAGGCAGGCCCCAGGCCCAGCAGTAGATGGCCAACACAAAAATCTTCTTCAGAAATTTTTTGTCTAATAATGTTTTGTTAGGGCATTTTTATTTTTAAGTATTACATATCTGCTAACATGTGTGTCTGTGATTCTATATGTTTAGCATGTTTTTTAAGTTTTTCTTCTGTTTGTTTTGTCCTATTCCAATTTGTTTATTTTTCTTGTATGGTTTTCTTGTGTCAGGATCTAGGCTAAGGCCATCTGACTGTCAAAGGCCACAAGACAGGGTTTTCCCCTCATGCACTGTATGACTGGCAAACAGTGCAAACATCTATTCTTTAGATGCCTGTTTGTTTTCTACAGAGAGACAAAAAGGATGTGGATCTGAATAAAAGGCAAGCAAGGGAGGAACTTGGGAGGAATTAGAAACTATAACCAGAATATATTCTATAAAAAACTATATTAAATAAAAGTTAAAAGGGCAAACACCAGTAGTATGAACCATACTACTGGAATCCAGTTGTGGAGAGGAAGGAGGGATGAGCAAAGGAGCCAACATGGGGCTGGAGAGACTTGCAGAAACAGTGGACCTGACCTGCTGATAGCATGAAGACCCTAGTTATAAAGCTGGGGAAACAGCATTGGACCAAACGAAGCCCTCTGAATGTGGGTGCCAGCTAGGAGGCCAAGACAGTCTATGGGACCTCTAACAGTGGAGCCAGTGTTTTTATCCGTAGAGCACAAATGGACTTTGTGAGCCCATTCCCTCTGGAAGGATACTATTGTAGCCTAGATACAGCAAGGAGGGCCTAGGCCCCCCCAAACAATATGACAGATTTTGAAGGTCCCTGGTGGAGGGTCTCACTATCCCTGGAGAGGAGTTGGGGGGTGGGTTAGGGTGGTGGTGGGAAACATGGGAGGATGGGTGGGCGAGGGAATGGGGGATGGATATGTAAATATGAGTAGTAATTAAAGAATGTAAATAAAAAAAAAAGAGCGAACACAGTTCCTTTCCAAAAGGAGTTTATCATGTCAGCAAAAAGGCAGCATAAGGCTGTGATGGTGGTCAGTATCCAGATCTGAGAGTAGTAGTGGTTCTCAACCTGTGGGTCTCGACCCCCTTTGGGGGTCAAATGACCCTTTCACAAGGGTCACCCAAGACCATTGGGAAACACAGATATTTACATTATGATTCATAACAGTAACAAAATCACAATTTATGAAGTAGCAATAAAAATAATTTTATGGCTGAGGGTCACCACAACATGAGGAACTGTATTAAAGAGTCACAGCATTAGGAAGGTTGAGAACCACTGTGTTAGAGGGGCTTGTAAGCTAATAAATTGTTGGTTTGTCAAGTGTATGGTCAGGATAGAGATTTAAGTAGTAAAGATAACCAGGCAGAGTTTTGAGTTTAGAAAAAAGGTCAGTTTTTGTGACATCACAGAGGATAGATTATATAAAAGTCAGAGGAGCCAGGATGACAGCTAGAAAACAGCCCCAGTAATACTATGAAGGTATAAAATTCAGTGTTAACTGTCTCTTTTGGAGATGAGGGAGAAGAACTCCAGGCCCAGACAGCCAGATAGATCCAAGAGTTGTTGCTCAATTAGGGAAAAGGAGAGCAAATCATTTCAAGAAAACAATGCCAGTCTGAAAATACTACATTTGGTATGACTATGGTTTAGCAAGAAGTTGGAAACTTATGGACTAAAAGAAACCAAGAGCAATGGCAGAACCATTGAGGTTATTAAGAGGACAGAGCAAGTTGCTGGCAGAAGGGCTGGGAGCCATGACAGGAGTTTTAAGAATCAGGAAGTTAAGCGTGGTGGTAGTGGTGGTAGCACACACTTTTAATCTTAGCACTAGGGAGGCAGAGGCAGGCAGATCTGCAGATCTCTGTGAGTTCAAGGCCAACTTGGTCTACAGAGCAAGTTCCAGAACTGTCAGCACTGTTACATAGAGAAAAACCCTGTCTTGAAAAGCCCAAAACCAAAATCCCCCCTGCCCCCCCAAAAAAGATAAGGAAGTTGGGACTGGAGAGATGACATGACTCACTGGCTAAGAGTACTGACTGTTCTTGCAGAAGACCTGGATTCAGTTCACAGCACCCTCATGGTGACTCACACGTGGCTGTAACTCTAGTTCTGGGAGAACTCTTCTGACCTCTGGGTCACATACACACATGCAGATCAAACATTCATAGACATACAACTAAAGTAAAGAAAAAAAAAAAAACAAAAATCCAAGGAAATGATCAGAGAAGATGGTGTTGAAGGCTATAAATGCTAAAATATCTTTCTAGATTAAGTAACAAAAACTTAGGGATTTTTGTTAAAAACAGTTTCTGTGGAGCCAACTCCAGATTATAGGAAGTAGAGGAGTAGGTAATGGGGAAGACAACAGTGCATATGGTAAATGAAGACTACTGTTTCCATTATTTGCAAAGGGATGAAAATACAATTCTTAATAGATGGGAACAGTGGTAGACGGCATTCTTTTCTTTCAAGATAATAAAAAACTATATGGGTTAATATATTACAAAGATGAGACTCACAATTTAAAGATACAAAAGAAAGAGGTAAGTGTATGCCTTATGGGACATAAAGATGAAATGAATGTGGGTCTTGCCCTCAGGAAGTCTACTGCCAATTGTGGTGGTTGACACACACTTTTCATAAAAGGGAGTGAGTGACAAGTACCAGAAAAGGACCAGGTGCTGTGAGCATTAGGCATAAATGCTATGGCCATCCAGGCTTATCTGTGACTTGTATAGGACACCAAGGAGGAATCTGAGAGCCACATGAACATCAGCATTCTACTATAAAGCTGCACACAGTTGCTATTATGAAGGGAACAAGTGCCTTCACTAAGGACATACAGCTGGTTAATGACAGAATTGGATCAGAGGTCGAATTTCCCTGCTTTTAACACAGTGATGATTCTCTTAGACCACACTGCTTCTTCACAAATTGTCTACCATGGGACTTGGATCTTTGGGCCTTGAATTAAGAACTTCAGGCTTCACTCACCAGGGTAAGGTAAGCACTCATTTAAAGGTGCCTGTAACATACCTTTAGGTGAAAGTATTCCCCCTTTTTCTCTAAACTCCCCAAACACTTGATCTCTGTAGCTTCATGACTAGTATTACAGTAATACCTCATTCTTCATCTTATCTGACCTAAGACCATCTACAAGTAATAACAGCAGTAATAAGGCAGCTACTGCCACTATAGACTTGAACTTTGTTTTGTTCCTTATTGGGCCCAGAGGGTGTGAACCTAGTTCACAGAAATTTTGGTTGTTAGATTATGGTGAACTCTGAGTGGGTGGTCACCTACTGTAGGTACATTCTGAAGATAATTTAGTAATGTATGTAAAGCACTGTAACCTTTGAGAAAGGTGTTCAATCAGTACTGTATTAAGAATGGCTAATTATGAACACTGTTCATTTGAGTTACAAATTTCTGATCACATACAAGATATAAATGCCAAAAAGGACAAAAGCAGTATGGAGGAGTCATTCTTATCATATTGCTTTACTCTCTCAAAACCTCCTGATTCAAAGAACTTTGAGAGGTTTCTTGAGTGGAATAGGGAGGTTACTACAAAAGAATGGGCATTCTAGTTTGTTTCAGATTATAATAAAGGAATTCTTTCTTCAACAAAGGGGGTTTAAAGGTCTGACCTAGAATTATCCTGGGTCTATTTATCTATTCATTTGTTTTTGCTTTTCATATATTGTTAGATGAAGGAAATGAAAAGGAGAGCTGTCATCATGATGGAATATATAGAGGATACTGAGACATCTCCATCAACAGTTTTCTAGAGTACAATATGTGCTGAGCTAAGACAATATGGGAATTCAGAAACACCCAATATAGACCAAGAAAGGAGAAACTGGGGTGTCTTCCATAACTCAAAGTGTTCCTTCTTGAATAAATCCTTACTGAGCCTATGGCACAAGGATTGTGAGTTTAAAGCCTGCCTGAGCTACAGAATGGGTGCAAAGCCAGCCTGAGAAACTTAGCAACACCATGTCTTAAAAGTCAAAGTAGACTAGTGATATAGGTTAGTGGGAGAGCACTTATATAACGTGCATGAGGCCCTTGGATTAATCCCTAGTACTATAAAAAGAGCGGCAGGAAGGATATCTTAAGGAAGAGAATACATATCCAAAGGCACAAAACAAGTTTAAACAGGATGTATGTATGTATGTATGTATGTATGTATGTATGTATGTATGTATGTTTGTATGTATGTTATTATAGAATGATGCTATGACTTTTTAACCAAAGAAACAGGAGTTCTCAAAGACCATTCACAATGAACAAAGTAGCTGAAGCATAGTAAAACTAGGAAAGGAGGTCTATAATCATCAGAGACTTTCAAAGAAGTAAGTGATGCAAGACTACCCGACTGTGAACTAAAACTGTCCTAGTCACCAGGACTGGCAGCTGAATGCCACATCATTAGCACCTTTTTCAAGAACTGGAGATGAAACCAATGGTGTCAGCATGGCTGCTTAACATTTTCCAACATGACTAGGGAACCTTATCTGCTCCCTAGGCTGGTTAGGGCCCAAGGATAAATTTCTACACTGTGCATGGCACCTGGATGTTCTACTTGATGACAACACAATACAAAAGGCTCTGAGAACTTGGTAGTTTCCATTCCTGTGTCTCATGTCTCATCAGTTGTAAGGGAATTCCAGAGTCAGAATTGAGCCTACTTCTGGGTGGCAAGTGAGCATATGATTATCAAGACTTTTTTCCTCAAAGATTTCCTTAGAGATGTGTACTAGTTAAATTAAGGCTATGTCTTCACAATCATATATAATAGACCATGCATGAAAAAAATTCAGTTGATTTGTCTGTACTGTCACAATCTGTCTAAAATTTCTGATGAGTCTAGGAAGTTTTATAAATACCAGCCTCTGACATAAAGAGGGTAGTTTTCCTGGGTCATGATGAAACATGAGTAATAAGCCCATTACTCATGTACTGGTAATAAACTGAAAAAAAAAACCCTCATATCCCTATTCTCTGTGGGTAACATATTTTCAGAGAAAATGAAAGGTGCCAGTTTTACACATATACACATCCTGCTCACAGGAGTACAGCTGACTTAACATCCTTCAGGTTGGCATTTTTATGAAGAAAGTTTTCTGAATTTGTGTTACTGAAGAGCTTTAGACAGGAATCTTTTTTTTTTCTTCTTTATGTCATAACTACACTTTGCCCATGGTTACACATCAAGTTGCTGGCCAGTTTCTTGGTCTCTGGTTAGCCTTACTTGTTTTGAAACAAATGGAACATAATGAAATGGGAAAATTTAACAGCTCCATCCTTCTTTCCCTCCCTTCTTTAGCGGGGGCAGGGTAGTTTACATATGGTCTTCATATAAAGGCTGCTTAATTTCTTTTACATTGACTACTGGAATTATGTGTATAATCAAAGCAGAGTCATTCAGAGAAATATTTCTCACTTCAGAACACTAAGCAATGCTTCTGTGGAGCACACATTTCTATATTATCATCTTTTCTATCCTAAAGCTATGACTGTACACCATCTACAACATACAGCTTCTTCTGTGTGATGCTGGATCTTGGATGTACCCTGAATGGTGCTACAGTAAACAGCGTTCCTGTATGAAGCCTCCCCACTTTGACCCCTCCTCATATTGTTTAAGTATCATGGAGTTCACCTTCCTCTTTTCCCTTCATATATACTCTAGAACTGATCTGTCCACTACTGGTGATCAGAATGGCAAATTGTTGAATGGACTGGATATGCTTCACTTCTGAAAGTATTTTAGGTTTATCACAAAGAAGCCAGATGTAGGTGATGGAAATGAAAATGAAGAGAGAACTTTGGAACAGAGCCACTATTGAAGGTCTGTGAGGGTAACAGAGTACTGCACCTAGCTCTGGCAGCAGCTGTCACTGCCTAGAATCCAAGCACTATGCCACAGTGACAGGTACAAGACTAGGCCACATTACCAGCAATCACTGATCACTCTTTATTGATTATAGAAGAACCTAGACTGATCCCTCCTAATTTCTCTTCTCAGTCCAGTGATACTTACAAGGAAGAATACTATTTATAACACATCACTGGGGAAGGCAGGGGATGATGAGAGGATAGCCTGGCTGAGTTCTTATACACATGAGAACTCATGTTGAACTTGTTTAATCCTAGCCATCACCAGTTTAATCCTAGCCATCACCACCTTCCACACAAGATTCAAAATAAAACATGGCATTTTAAACCCAAAAAATATGTTTTAGAAAGTCACTGTTATACATATTATTAAAGCTATCTCAACCCCTTAATAGAACAGCTGTGCGGGCACATATTATAAGGTTACTACACTGAAATATTTAAAAGTAGAGAAGGAGGGGAATGAAACAGGCAAATTGTGAAAGAGCTCCATGTCAAATGAGAGAATCAAAGGGTTCCAGTTTGTAAAAAACAAACTAGAATTTCTTTTTCACTCCATGACAACATAAAAATGATTTGAGCAGAATACTTGGTATCTTGCTTCCATAATAACTATGAAATATAAAATACAACTATATTTGCTATCATAGTTTTTATGAAAACAATTTTGTGAGCAAGTTATAAAAGACTTGCCACCAACTGTAGGTAGGTGATTCCCTGAAATGGGAGATTATATGTACAATCAAAGGTTCTCTTTCTTACAGTAAGACACCCCATAGTTATATAGCTTTGCCACTCTAAGTTAAGTACTCCATCAGTCCAGTTACTGCTACATTATGCTCTGCATTAGGAGATAGGGAAGAAACATGGGTGGCTTTAGGACTGTCAACTTATCAGCACTGATCAAGAACCTCTGCATGCACTGTTGTTTTAAAAGTAAATCAGCTAAGATGTGGCTACTAGAATGACAGCTAAGCAGGAACACAAATGGCAAAAATAATTTCTCAGATCAGTCAAAAACAACTTTAATCAATAATTATCAATTATTATGAATACAAAGTAAATCATCCTTTCAATCCCAATTGCCCAGGCAATTTGTTAAAGGCTTTCTGTAAGTTAGTTAATTATTTCTCACAATAGTCCTGTGAAGCTGGTATTTAGAACAATCAAGAGGGCAGGGCTTAATAACTTGGCCTAGTCTTCATAGCAAACAAAGACAGGGCATGATTATAACTCATGTCTGTCTGTGGCATGACCATAATAAGGCCATAGCCTCTATCCTATACCTATATGATTTTAATATCTACATAAAATATAGAAAACACAAACAAAAACATATATGTCTTTCTGAGACAGCCTTAATTCACTTAATTCAGTTATTTCTAGCTATTGCAATCTTTAAAATCAATTAATGTATGGACAACTTACGGTAATGTAAGCCATCATTCACATACAAAGGCTGTGTTAACTCTTTAGATTAATCCTTGTTATAGTTATTTCAATGCTTCTTTATAAATTCTGGACAAAGTTGTTACCCTCTGAAGATACACATTCATGAGAGAAGCAGAGTATACAAGATTCATCTACATTGGGCCATATGGCCACAGGACCATTCATAATAGCTGTTTTGGAGCATTACAATTGTGTTACCATCAAAGGTACATGGAGAATTTTCAATTACTGTTTGCTGGCATATTTTTATGTACATGCTCTAAGCCTGGAAAAAATAGGATTTGAAAGGGACAGAAACAAGAAATACACCATATAATTTTTTTCCCATAGCAAATCACAAATGGAGAAAAACTCAGTAAACAAAAATTATGATTTCTCCCTCATAGTCATTGAGCTATGTGAAGTGCCCAATAAAACTATTATCTTTTTTTATACAGAACTTGCCCTGGGGGGTTTAGTAGAAGTCTGTTTGGAATCTAGAAGGATGCACTGTTAAAGAATGGCCTTTTCTGGTCCTTGGGTAGGAATGCTCAACTCCCAGTTTTTTTGATACATAATAATAATATAGTGATAGGGAACACAGATAACTCAGAATTCTGTATCTGCTTTTGGCTTAGTGGGCTCCAACTCAGCCTTTTAAAGCCACAATAACATGATCTATTTATATTTCTGCTAGAATAATGCAACATACTAAAGGGGATAAAATAAGCAATATAACTATTTAGTCCTGGCAAAATATAAAATAAAATATGGCAAGAAAATTAGATTACTCTGGGTAGAATTCTATGAGGGAATTTGGAGTCTGTTATGGTGATTAAGTCATCATTTCTGACAGATTACGCTAATCGGCTGTCAAATAACATTCCCAACCCCATCTGTAACTTGGCATCGTAGTTATTCAGTCCATGTTACCTTCTGCGTATAAAACACAAACTAAACAAGAGAGGTACAGACTAGCATTTATTATACTCATTAGCTATGATTAGGTTCTGTTTTCATACTAAATAAAAACACAAGCTTCCATTTGGGTTTATTTATTCCTAAAATTAGAAGAAAAAAGAAATAATTTTAAAATAGGAAGTACAGGCCATGAATAAAGAATAACTATAATAAAAAAGTACAAACTGTTCAGAAACAGTGCTATTTAAAAATCCTTTTAGTTTTCTTTGACATATTAATGATAAAGGTAAACCCATGTTACTTTTAGAAATATGGTTTCTTTTACTCTTCTATGTATGAGTGTTTGCCTGCATTTAGGTATGCACACTACATCCATGCCTGGTCCCTTGGAGACCAAAAAAGGGCATCAGATTCCCTGGAACTGGAATTATAGATAATTGTGAAATGTTATGTGGGTACCAAACGTGGGTCTTCTGCCAAGGGCAGCAAGTGCTCTTAACCACTGAGGCATCTCTATAACTCTACCCCATGCCACTTTTAACTCTCTTAACAGATCTGTTACATAACTGGAAATTTTTCAGTAAAAGGCACTGTGCAGTTAGTGTGTGCAAATTTCTTGGGTAACGTTTCAGTCCTTCCACATTTGTCATTGCATGTTTGTGATAAGAGTATCTGGTCTAAATAATTGTACTGCCAATTAAAAGCAAAACTTGCTAAGACTTGTCTAGGTCTTAAGATCCTCATGTATTAAAGACAAAAACAAGACACCCCCCAAAACTAAAATAAATTTAAAGGTATGAAGCAATTTAAAAGTGGAGATAAATGGGGGGGGGTTCAAGATATGAAAAACCTTACAGAATTACAACGCTGCTAAAGTTAAACACACAACAGCTACAATTGGAGCAAAAGACCACAGTGAACACAGCTGGAAGATCAAAATCACTACTGATTAAAGAGCCAAGATGAAGAGAAAGGTAATAATGTGCCCTTTCTTATCACTAAGTGGGAAATGCACCAGTATCCTTTCTAACTATTTCTTTTTGTTGTGGAACTGTCTTCCAAAGTCAACAATTGCTCTAATGATCATTCATCCATATGTTAAACAGATGCTAAATTAGGCATGATGTTTAGTGGAGCAAGACAACATACATACTGAAACAGTACTGCCGTACTTGCCTATTAAAGGATTGCTCAATGATTTGGTAGGTGGTGTTCACTTCTAGTATGAAATTCCATATGCCATAAATTTAGCATAATCTCATACTTTAAGAGAAATAAGTCTAGTTTTTAAAATAAATTATCCCTTTTGATATTAATCTCTGCCCATAATTATTGAATGTGGCTTCTGGCCCTGTGCCCAGCATTGTTTGTTTGCAGGTTTGCCAATTTCTCATTCCCAGAGTTGGGTTAAAAAGAGTCCTGCAGTTAGACAAGATGTAACATTGCAGTCTCTCCTGCTTACCAACCTTCATTCTGTGGGAAGATGCCCAGTTGTCTTCCTGTACCCCTCTGCTTGGGACCCTACAGCCTGCTTTTTCTCTTAGTGGTAAATGCTGGAGAGTCTCCTCACCTGGGTTTCTAAACATTTTTTTCCCAGCATTTAACTTCCTTAGAAATGATTTCTTGAGGTGCCAGACTTTATCAACTCCCCATGGGATCCCTTATCTGTTGGGAGGAGTAGATGGGGGATGGACTGGGGGAAGAGGCCAGGGCAGTGAGAGGGGATATTTTGGTTGGAATATAAAATGAAATAAAAAATACAAATGGAATAAACAGATTACCCATAGTCCCCATCATCTATAAATAAAGATCATTAGTATTTTGTGTATATAAAAAAATGATTTCTTGAATTGCATCCCAGAGAAATCTTTACTCAGACCTTAAAAAAAGCCATACCATTACTTCATCCTCACAGGAAATAGTTTGAGAAAGAGAAATCTGTCCAAATGGACTTAAGTTTTAGTGACTCTGTAGAAACCTGAGGTGCTAGATTGAGAGTACTATTCTTGGGAGTGTCCTCTTTGGCACAGGAACAACCCTCCCAACACTGTGATTTGGCCTTCAATATGCTTAATTTTCTTATCTCTGGAGTTCCCAGAGTAGAGCTATTTCTACCAATTTTCCCCCTCTCATGCTTTTTATTTCCACAGTGACTACTTTAGCTAACTCCTCATTTCTGCTCACCTGAATGCCTTCAGCTCCTCCTCACCAGTTCTGGTCACTGCCTTCCAAACTGTTTTCTACACCATTGCCTTTTGAATGCTCTTGAAACCCAGGTCTAGAAGTTTTCCCATGTTCAAAAACTCTCAAGTATCTTCTAAATTCAGTTCAACTCTTTGGCCTAATTTAGGGTATTGTATGCTTCAACCTAGTACTCTAGTCAGTCTTGTTTCTCATTGTAAAGTTCTATTTCTCTTTTATTCAAATTGGTTAACTCTGTTTTCTTGGAACTTTTGCCATATGCTAACCCACAAAAAGCATCAGAATCCTTTCTTATGCATATAAACACACCATTCCTTTTGCAACATAACTGCTGTAATCTGTTCTAGACAAAGCTTAGGATTCAAATTTAGGTTAAAACTGTTACTTTTGTTGATTAAGCATGGCTTAATAGGATAATTTCCTAATCCAAATTAATCTATGGCAAAAACCTGCATTATTTCCTTTCCAGATGACTGATAAAAAGTTTCCAAGGTTTAATTTTATAGGCTATTTACTTTCATAGACCTGGAGAGGTTTCCAGTAGTTCCTCCATAATATTTATTAGTTTTTATTTATTTATATATTAGTTAAAATATTTAAAGATTTAAAAACTTTAGTTCTCTCTTTCCTTTCTCCCCTCCTTCCCCCTCTCTCCCCCCTCTCTCTGTGTGTGTATACCTGAGAGCAGGTGAGGAGGTAACAGGTGTTGGATTTGGTGGACCTGGAGTTACAGGTAGTTGTGAAGCACCTTATGGGTGTTGGGGACCAAATGCAGATCTTCTGCAAGAGGACTATGTATGCTAAATACTGAACCATCTCTCCAGCCCCATATTTACTAGTTTTTTTTTTTTTTTTTTTTTTTTTCCGAGACAGGGTTTCTCTGTATTGCTTTGGAGGTTGTCCTGGAACTCACTCTGTAGAACTGCTGTCATCGAATTCATAGAGATCAGCCTGCCTCTGCTTCCCGAGTGCTGGGATTAAAATTTTAATCAAGTAAATGTAAACAGTCTTGATAACCTGACTCTGCACTTTAAGTTCACTGTGACTTATTGGTTGTATTCCTTCATCTACTTCAAACAACTTAAATACTGTATTATTATTGATGTTTTACTTAGTAATTTATAGCTTCTTCTCAGCTTTAAGACAATCTAAACTCACCACAGAAATACTCCAAACAAGCAAATCATTAAAATCTCTGGAAAAAACTAACTTGTAAAATTTAAGCCAATTGTATTTTATTTTGAACCTGACAGGATACAGGTAGTTTTATTATCACAATGGAAAAGCATCACCAAATTCTATACTGAATTGAGTAGTTTTTAAGCCACATTAGTTAATGTCTAATATATCCAACTCTTTGCAAATTGCAACCTCTCACTAAAAAATACATGATTTGACTGGTTTACAATGGACATAAATCCATATCTTAGTTTACATTATTATTCCATTTATTTATTAAACTACTTCTGTATTTTTGGGATTCTTGCTAACTGAATTAAAGCAAATGACCAAAGTAATTTTTTCTAAATTATGTTTAAGCAAAAATGATTCAAGTTATCTCTGTGTGTCTCCCTCTCTTGTCCTCCCTGTACCCCATTTCCCTTTCACACACCTGCTCAAAATAAATTCTAGTAAAAAAGAGATGACAAATTGAGGGAAAAAATCCCTTATGGACAATTTCATGTCACCCCCAATTAAAATACAAATCTATTAAACATCTGAGCCAGGCATCTGACACTATGTCGGCATCTCTATTTACCTCTTTCCACAGTACTAGTTTTGGTTGAAATGATCCCAAATGAAGATCTCCTTTCTAGGGCTGCAAATCCTTTTGAGTGTGAGTTTCATTTAATTATCTCATTTTGATTTCTACCTTCTAGCTCACTATGGGACATTGTTTATCAACTTCAGAAATTATCTGTTGGCAGAGTTTAGGGAAATTATGATGACAGTTCAACTATTTTATTAAAAAAGCTTTATATTTTAGCCCAGTCATCTAAACATTAAATCAAAGCTTAAGCTTTCAAATCTACAACCTATAACTAAAACTTAAACGGTAGAAGAAAAGGTAGAGAAGGATAATAGAGCAATTTAGAAATGAAGCTGGAAACCATGGATAGACAGCATTTACCCATACAAGACCATGTGAATGGTACTACCAAAGATTTACAAAAGGATGAAAGTATTTTAATTTTGTTCGTTTCTTCTTTTCCAAGCAACAAGATTAGTCAAGTGGGCCCAGTCCAGACTTAATTTTACTAGTAAGCTGAGATGCTGATTGTGATCTTGCTTCTGTGTAAGCAGCCTGCCTTTAGATGTTTTACCCTAAGACTAAAGGTCAGGGAGATTTAACTCATAAGGCTCAGAGGCATAGATACTAATGAGAAAGCAGTAAGGATTAAAATCTTCCAAACAGTAAGAAGTCTTCAAAACACCCGTAAGAAGCAGCTATTCTTTCATTGCCAGTCTACCAGCTCATCCTCAATTAGATACTAAAATAGAAAAATTGCAAAAAAATGTTTGGATGAACAGTGTCAGAACTGTATACAAACTCAGTTGACAGGATTTTTACCACAAAAGTTAGATAATTAGCTGTGATGAGAAAAATAAACAAAATTTATTGTCTTTTGTTTGAAAGGAAGCCTGAGTTTTATCTTCCATTCCACATATCCTTTCTGAATGGACTTTCCTGTTTAGGGTTAGCACATCACCTGGCTGATACAGCAGTCCTTGAGATTACTTTCCTCTTGGCATGTACACCATCTCCACTTTGCTTCTTTTGCTACATGGCTCCTCTATCTGCTTTATATTTGGTCAACTAACTAAAGCTCACCCTTTAATACTGGGCTGGTAAGCATGGCTATTAATTTAGACAATGGTAAGTTTCAGTCTTATGTGGTAATAAATGACTGTACTAACAAGCTGCTATTAAGGATGTCTGCTGAACTATAAGCAATCATAAAAAACCCAAACTGTGAAAAACTGATATATAAGAAATAAGACTAGGGCTCAAGAACTAATTAGAAAAGAAATCTTACAACTGTTCAGGGAAGAGGACATTCTTTTAAAGTCTTCCAAACAGTAGAAAGATAAGTGCATACACAGCATCTCTTATTATGTAGTAGTAGATCTACCCTGGCATTCATGTGGTAGTTATATTTTCTTCCTCAGCAAAAGTCTCTTAAGCTGTGGGTATCAAGTAAAAGCAGCATAATAAATGCTTTGCTTTCCTAGCAAGCAATTTCAAACTCATGAATGACGAAGCAGAAGGAATGGTACATTCTTATGGCTTCCATACTGTGGAAATGGGCTGCTGAGCATTACTGATTAACTCATTGTGGGCAGAAAATTGTTCCTCATGCTTAGGATTAGCTTATTCTGGCCAGGAAGAACAAAAATAATACAAAGGAAAACTGCTTGAAATATCACCAATTCCATTAATCTCCTCATCATCTAGGATGTATTAATTCTATGTAGGTCTCATTCAAAGATTTTCCCAGCAGGTTTAAAGTACCAATGAGAGGAGAAAATAGAGTTATGCACTAAAGATCCCAGAAAATACAGGCCACCCTTATATATCTATTTACTTCTTTTCCTAGAAGGTCAGGTCACCTTACCTTTTTTTTTTTTAACATCTATAAAGAGTCAGCAAAATGAGTCTTTTTTGCCACAGCAGTTTTTTGCTTCTTTTTAGTTGCCAGACGAGGGGGGTATAACAATTCAGTGATTGCTAAAGATCCAAGTTGACTCATGTGTTGTAAGAGAAACCTAGGAACACAGTACTGATGACACCTAGTCCTATCAAAAAGTGTCTCTGAAATGTTACTGTATATATGACCTGTAACTTAAGTTTAGCTTTTGAAAAGTGTGTACTGTACACATAGTGATATTTTATCCTATAGACAAGAAGCACTGTGGAATGAGTATCACAACCAAGTTAAGAAATGGAAAAAAAAATTTATCTTTGTTGAGTGTGTGGTAAGAATTAAGGATCCCATTTAATTGTAGGTCTGGAATAGAGCCTGAGAGTTTCATTTATTACTCAGTCTCAGGTGATGTTCATGCTGATAGTGTGAAGACACCTTGAATTGGGAAGATCAGCAATGACAGTCCAGATAAATTATGGAAATACAATAGGGGTGCAGAAACTGCTTGCATTAAAAAGAACTGGCTCCTTACTTGGGTCTAAAAAGTAATTAAAAGTTGGATAAAAACATAGTCTATCTCTACTGTTTCCATCTACTTTATTTTGGGGCCACCTGCTCACCTTTGTAGGTATTTAGGCATGCTGTAATAGCTGACACTGTCAACTTGACAGGATCCACAATCACCTACGAGCCAAACATCTGGGCATGTATGTAAGGGAGTTGCTTGACTGGGTCTGAGGTGGAAAGGCCCACACTAAATGTTGATGGTACCATTCCATGGGTTGAGATGCTGCTTTAAAAAAAAGGAGAAAATGAGCTGAGTACAGCTTTTGTCTCTCTTTGTTCCTGGCTGAGGATGTGATGTGATCAGCTGCCTCACACTCATTCTATCATGATTTTCTTGCACAATGGACTGTATTCTTGAACTGTGAGCTAAAATAAACCTTTCCTTCTTCAAGTTATTTTTCTTAGGTATTTTATCACAAGGGGGTAACTAATATACATGTTAACCTGCCAAGGTGTGTCTATCTAGAAACTACAATGCCTAACTGCTCTCATTCTTCTTCAAAGCTAAAGTCACAAAGGTAAGAGTAACTGAGACACATTGCTGTTAGCATACTACAGTGACCATCATATTCCTGATCTCCAATAGGTGCCTAAATGTCCTCAGTCAAATCTTCCTAAACCTGCAGTCAGTCATCATAGAGTTCAGGAACAGCAGGCCCACACAGGACAAACCCCTTGAGGCAATTATTCATGATGCAAGTCTGCACCTTAAGCATGAGTAATCATCTTCTGAGAAACAGCTTGTCCCTTCAAGTAAGAAGGACTCTTTGGGCTACCTGTAGAACTAGAACTGAAGGAAGGGCCACAGACTACACTTTGGTCAAGACAGTTTAATTATTCATTCTCTAATCCTGTGCCACAATTTTCCTCTATTTAAATGTGAAGCTAATGTCAGTGTGTGAAAATGAAATTGGTGTCACTGGACTCTTTATCAGTTTCTCCTCCCAATGCACACTGATTAAATCCCCTTTGTCTGCTTTTCACTATGAGTACCACTTGTTTCTTTAATTGATGAACTGGCTAAGTCTAGATTATTGGGCTAGCTGGGGCCAGTGCTTCTACCTTAAAACACCAGTTACAGTAAAAGAAAACTTTGTGTTTGTTCATCAATACCCAGTCCTTGAAGCTGATACAGGATACTTCTTGAACTAGCAGTTCTGAAACTTACCATGCACTGGAACCAATTAGGAAGCTTTAAAATACTGATGCCAGGTTCCCATCTAAGAAAGAATCTTATTTAATCTACCCATGGCACAGCTTTGGCATACATAGTTTTAAAAGCTTCCCAAGTGATCATAACTTTATAGACAAAGTTGGGAATTACTGCCCTAGCTGTAGATGCAAATAGACTTGAGGATTAAGGGCGGCTTTCATTTTCTTCATCAATGGTATGAACTCACATACTTTACGGTCATTTTAGTTAAATGGCCAGAAAGATGAGTATTATTCCTTTAGGTCTTCCTCAGAAAATGAAAATGAGGAAAGATCACCAACAGCCTCCTATGAAGGAGGACTCTGAATATCTGATTCTTTAAATTAATGTCCTTTGCACAATTTTATCAGGAAATTGTGAGAACATGACATAATTTGTTGTCCTATATCCACCAATATTTGGTTGTACTATCATTAGCACAGAAGCAATCATGTGATCTTCTGGGTGATCTATAAAGTAGGAGATTGGCTAATATAAGCTCCTGCAGTATATGAACTATCATTAAATTTGGCCTACTTTCTTTCCTCCATATGTCTTATTCTTCTGTTGACCTAGTAAACTGAAACAAAGAAACCTATTTTAATTAGCTAGAGGATTTCCTGAGATTTTGACTCTTATTTTCTGTACTGATAACTTTTGTTAATGACCTATGAATGTTTTATATTTGGTCAACTGTGACTCAGGAGTGACATAAGTCACTTTGTGATTATGTGGAAGTGATTATGTGCAAGTGATTCAGTGGAACTGTGGCTATGGTTATCTTCTGAGCTGTGCAGAAACAAAAAACAAAACACAAAAACGGAACTAATCAAAATCCAGGCTAGAGTTTATACACCTACTTAAATGACAGCTTACAATGAGTGACAGAATTAGAGTAGCTATTAAACCTGCTTCTTATGTACATTCAGGTTAGTCTTAGGATAGGAAAGAAGAGAAATTACAATCCAAGAAACACATTTCATCACCATCATGTATCTACTTCCTGAAATATGATTCTCTTTTGAAATTTTATACTTGTTCCTACAAAATGTACAAAAACCTGTTGATGGCATTTGGAAATGCATTAAGAAGACAAAATAAATAATCTATTTTATATATCTTTAAGATTCTGCTGCAATAATGATAACAAATATGTTACATGTATAAATCTGATATGACACTGTCCATAATTTATGTTCTCATAAAAAGAAGACTGTGAAATCTTGTGTCTGTAAATACAGAAGGATCTAATGAATCTGCATATAGTCTAAAATGATATGTGACTAATCTAAAAATTTGTGTACAAGGGCTAAGGTCCATGCCATAAATAATTGATTAATAATTTTTTATTTTTCTTTTTTATTATAATTTTAATTGTCCGTTACTAATAGAGTGTGGTATGCTAATTGTATACAAGTACACAATGTGAAATGATACAATCAGGGCATCTCTGATTTTTTTTTTCAAATCTCCAATCAGTGCAATACATTATAGTTCAGAAGTAAAGGAAATAAAATAAAATGTGATTATTTAAAAGGAGATATTTGAAATAGGGCTAAAATATGTTCTGTATGATTAATATATCTGTTATGCTTCATAATTACAAATATGTAACACAGAGTATTTCAATTTTATTAAATTGTATGTATTTTATATTATATATTGATAAATTTATAATTGAATAGGTACTTTGTAGTCCTACTAGTATACTAGATTATTTACGTCCATAATAAAAGAATGGCTTTCACTTTGGGTTAGTAGTTTTTAAAATATGACTTTAGCAATATTATTCTGCAATTGTTTATTCTTTTACTGTGGAAATATATTGCAAAATACTGTCTAATTACACCATGCTTTCCTAAAATGTACCTCAAATTTGATAGCTAAATGGTCAAATACATCAGTGAATCACAAAAAAAAGACAGCTTACAAATAATAGTTCATAAGTCAGATACTAGCAATGGATTAGAAAGTCAGGATGAGCTAAACCTCAATTAAATGACAGTTGTCCTCTGTGTTATATAGTAAGCACTAGTCAGAGGTGTTGCATTCCATGGTCAAATACAGCCCTAAAACAGTAAATGGAAATTGCCAGAAGTTATTTATTTTTTATTTTTTAATTCACTTTGCATACCAACCACAATTCCCCCCCCTACGCATCCAGAAGTAATCTATAAGTTTTAAATACCATGCCATTCTGAGCTTTATGCTGAAATTTTGCTTAGTCCTTCCCTGACTGTGAACCATTCGTTTGTCTAACATACCAGTATTATACTGTCTGAATTTAAAAGTATGTTTGCAAGAACTACATATAGGGTTCAGTACTATGAAGTTTCAGGTGTAAAGTGGAGGTAATAAAACTCCATCTCCCATGGGTAAATATACTTTTCACTTGCATCTAGTTGGGCAAGGTCATAAAAGATATTGATTCATTTGATTTTGTTATTTAAAATTTATTATGTATACTCACTGTTAATCTTAACAGGTTCTGGTTGAAATAGGCAACCAGAAACACAAAATAAATAATCACTATTTTGTTATTTATATGTAATCAGATACAGGTAGGTAGCTACATAGTGCTTTTGACCCATTTCCCAGGACACAGTAAACACAAACGCTATTACTATTTAAATGTTTTAAGCTTTATCTTTAGTTTATATGTATGAGTATTCTACTTGCATGCATGTCTACACATTACTTGTCTGGGATGGTCATGGAAGGCAGAAAAGTGTGTTGAATCACCTGGAACTGGAGTTACAGTTGGCTATGAACTATCATGTGGGTGCTAGGAATTCAACCTGGGTCTTCTGGAAGAGAAATCAGTGCTCCTAACTGCTGAGCCATCTCTCCAGGCCCTAATTATAACTTTTATTGATTCAATATGCACTATTATTTTTTTAGATTATTTAAAGCTTGAAAGCCACTGAAAATCAGAAATCAACATTTATAGAAGCAAAACTTGATAGAAACACACTTATCTTGATGTTCTGTAACTACTTCTCTGCTCTACTGGTAGCACATAAAATACATGAAATGACAGACAGTAATTTATTTACAACTTCCCAATCTCCATGACTTGCTGACAATACTTCTGTTGTACAATGGACATCACAGACTACCTAGTACAAAGTATCTCACGTATTTCCCTGTTATGCACTTGAAAAGGTGCTCTTCTGAAGATACAATAATAATGTGTTTGGGTAAGCTGATAAACTGCTCAGCTCACAGTTTATCAGTACTTCAGTAACATGGCTGAAGTCACTGGGTAAAGCTTTCAGAGGTAAAGATGGCTTTCCTGTCATTCTGTACCTCCTGTCACTGAACAGTGTGACAGTGCCATGGAAAGTATGGGCCTAAAGGGGTGGCAAAAAGTAATCTCCTCAACATGACTGCTCCTTTAAATTCATGAAAACAAGAGATCACAATGAACAGAAAGATTAACATTCCATTCACTGCTTCATCTCTTAATGGGAACAGGGAGGGCAGACATGAGTACTTCTGCAGACTGATTATTGTGTCCCCAGTGCAGCAGTCCCTGGTTTCTCCAGCAGGTGAGGGCTGTGCTTAGTGTCATTACACTGTCTCTAAGGAATCTGCTGTCTTGTTATGTTTCTCAGAGCCCTTACCTGTGCTGGAGTTCAATCTCTCACTGGCAGTGGCAGTAGAGCAGCAGTGGCCTCTGAAATGGTTATGAAGACTGCACTGTACAAATCTAAGTTTCCTCATCCATAAACCCACAGGGTAAACACAGCTGCTTTCTGAAAGGCCCCAATGTATCTAGGGTGGTAGGTGTGATGATTCTGGGTAGGTTGAAACTTGTAGTTGTTTCCACATTTTTAAGCCAATGACCATGATTCTTGTTTTTCTTGTTGCTTCAACCTTAAGAGGTTTTTGCTTAGTTTTCTTTTTTCAACTTTTTTTAATTTGAATTAGAAACAGGATTGTTTTACATGACAATCCCAGTTCCCTTCTCCCACCTGTCCTCCCCTACCCCCCCAACTAAAACCTTATCTGTCACATATCTTTTCTGCTCCCCCTGCTCTTTCCATAGGGTTGCTTAGTTTTTAAAGATAAGCCTCAGGCCCTGCCCTTTCCCCTAAAAACAGTGAAACAATGGGGAAGGGTAGCGAGGACAGTTGGGTAGAGCTAGGTCTTAGAATGCAGATGGTGGGCTGGCAGCAAACCCATGTGTATATATAAAGAAATGCCCCCTAAAACATGAATCTCAATAGGACGATGTCAGTAAAACTATACTCCCCTGAAAAAAGGTGTTGTATTTATAATTTTTTTTTTTTGCAAAACTGTACTTCTTAGAAAAATGGCTCTTTTCAATATTCATGTTCTTCTTGAAGAACCCTAAGATAGCAGCCTCATACTTGAGTTTTGAACAAACTTCTTGCTTTGCCTACAGTGTTTTGTATGACCTGTGTCTGCTAGATAGTATGGTTTCACATCTGGGGCAGAATTGAGCCACACACTCTGATACATATGCTGTGAGCGTGTGTGGAGGTGTCTATATGACCTTCTGGTTTCAACCACTGGTGAGATCCTGAAGAGCTGGAACCTGCATAGCTGTCCTGATATCCCCGACAGCTCAGCACACCACACTACCAAACTGCAGCAGGATAAGGACTGAGGACTTTTGACTTAGAGATAGTACCCAAAAGGAACTCCTGGACTCTTGGCAGACTCTGTTGGAAGGAATGGGGACTGCCATGCCAGATAGGGTCCATTAACAGAAGAAAGCCCTTCATTGACTTTATAATCCAGACTCTCAGCTTTGAACGTGATTGCCTGTGAACTCAATTACCACTTGGGTACTCCAAACAGGATACTATTTTTTAAAAATTTTATTTTTTAAGTTTCCATGTTAGAAAAATCAAGCAATTCAACCTGTATTTTGTGATGCTGTAGTCAAAGTTAAAACAAGTTAAAATATAGTGTTGGAACTTCCAAATGGGCAATCAAGCAGGAGTATGATTTCAATTGTTTTTACTTTTTGTATGTGCCTATGTTTACGGCGTCCACGCTTGTATGTGTTTATGTATATATAACATGGTTTATTTGTAAGTGCATATGTATGTGTAAATATCTGTAGAGGCTAGGAGTGGAGGTCAGGAGTCTTCCTTGATTGTTCTCCACCTTATTCACTGAGAGGCAGGGTTTCTCATTGAGCCCAGAGCTTGCTGAGATAGTCTAGCTAACCAGATTGTTCCTGGATACTGTCTCCAATTGTCTCTGCTGGAATTACATGTCCACTTGACATTTACACGAGTGCAAGGGACCTGAGTTCTAGTCCTCAAGCTTGTATGGCATGTGCTTTCTTACTGTGCTGTTTTGTTTCTACAAGCCACGATTCCACCCTCTAAAATACTCTGTCTAAATCCACTCAAGAGATACAGATACTAGAATCCTAGAGACTGACCTCTTCTAGTTGGTCCTGTTTTGCTATAGGAGGCCAGAGAAATGAATTTGAACTTTGGCACTTCAGTGTCCTCAGTTTAACCAGGTGAATGCTACTGATATACCCCCAAAACATTTCTAGAAAGGATAGTAGAAAGTAACCCACAAACCTACTTACAAACAGAGATGACTCACTTATCCTTTTTAATGGGACAAGAATCAAACAGATAAAAAGTTCACTAATAATCCTAAAACCTTATTAGGTTAAGCATCCTTTCAACTTAATCTAACCAAAGGTTGTAGACAAGGAATTAAGCTGACTTGACAGCATTCATCTGCTTCCTCTTTCTTTTTGCTCCTTGATGGAAAAATTATGAGTGCTAAGCTACCTGTAGGTTCTTAGAAGGGAAAGGAAAGCAGGTACCTAGAGAATTAGTGGATAGTAAAGTTCTGTGTGATCCAGATTTTCTATATAAAGTACTCTCCAAATACTGAAGGAAGTAAAGTCAGAGAGATGTAGACTTTTTTTCCTTCGCTAAATAGGACATGACTACAGACAAGGTATAGAAGGCAGAATATAATTATGTAAGACTGGAAAAGACTCCTTTAAGAATCCTTTAGTCCAACACTTTGATTCTGCAGGTAAAGAAGAAAGCAATTTCGAATGTGTTACAGTGCTTGCAGAGGAAGGGATGGCAGTAGGCATATGTGTGATGAGTCCTCATGGGAATCAATGATAGGAACAATGAAGAAGATAACAGAGTATTTGCCATACTGTCCTTTTTTTGCAATCTCTCACACATATTGTTCACTGTTTTTCTTTCCATTCCAATGACTGTGACAGCTGTAATGGCATTTTGAAATGCTATTTGATTATGAAAACAACTTTAGTAGTGTATGTCATAATACTAATGAGACTTCCTGAGCACCTGTGTACAGTGCCATTCCACTGAAAGCAAGCACAAAAATACATGAAACTCTTTTCTCTGTTTCTCCTCTTAAGTGACAAATGACTTCTTTTGTACTAAGAAGACTGGCCTGAGCAGTGGGGTTCTCTGTCTTCTTTTGACCAGGCTCTTCCATTCTCTATTTTTTGGTGGATAAGGGAAAACTTTGGAGTTTACAGGAGAACATTCTTCACACTTAGTCATGTCATACACTTTTATTTTGGGAGCCTCATGAAGCTATGAACTGATCGGCCTGCTTCAAGTGAACATAAGTCTTCTAAGCCTACACAGTTACCAATGAAGGACTAATGCCCTGCCCCTATGCAGGTGATGAATTCTTATGGAAATCTCATACTACAATAACAGTGTTTGAACAATTATTTGGTTTTATTTAAAAATTTCTATCTTTGACCATTAAAACTCATATTTGTCTCTTTCTTTGCAATTCCATGGAGACCTTTAATCAAATTCATAGATAACTTCCTCTCTGATTTTCTTTTCAAGTTTTATCAATCTTTTGGGATCTAAGGTCTTAAAAGTGAACTTAGCATTGCAAGTTTCCTATTGAGCAATTGTAGAAAAATGGTGATATTTGAAATCTATTACTTTATTTTGCCAGTGTGTCACTCTCTCAAATGTCATAAATAATCAAATCATAGTCCTTTTTAAAGAATAACAAAGAGCAATTTTGAAAAGCTGATCAGGAAGCAGTGCCAGGGCATTTATACAAATTTTCTCATAAAGCCTCACAAGAATCCATTATTCAGGCATGTCACCAAGACTGTTTGCTATATAAAACAGAAAAACCTTCTACAGAATTCTGTTTTATTTTTATTTTTCAATTTTTTAAAAAGATTGTGTAGCTGGATCTCTACTTTTATCCGGTGCTAGCATTTTCAACTTTTTATCACTAAGGAATTCTCATTAATTTTCTCTTGTACATTTCCTTGACTAGGCCACGTTTGAAAAGTACCTTGATTTTCATTTCATTTAATCAGAGACAACACAGCACCTTCCAGTCAAAGCTTCTACAAGTTGATAGACTGCCAGGCCAAAACAAACATCCTGCTATTCAGTTAGCAAGCAAAGCTTTACAGTGGGTGGGATTGATGGGGGAATGTCATTATGTACCTATGTTTCTCTTATTGGTTGGTGAATAAAACACTATTTGGCCAATAGAGGCAGGAAGATAGGCGGGACTAGGAGATGAGGAGTATTCTGGGAAAGGTAGGCAGAGAGGCACGGAGAAGGGATGTCATGAAGCCGCCAAAGGAGAAACAGGTCCAGACATTCTCTGGTAAGCCAAGACCAGGTGAAAATACATAGATTAGTAGTTGTGGGTTAATAATTAAGAGAGACCTAGCCACTAATAAGCCCTAGCCATTGGCCAACAATTTTATGATTAATATGCCTCTGTGTGCTTATTTGGGGCTGAAAAGTGGCTGTGGGACCAGGCGGGAAAGAAAACTCCAGCAACATGAGATAAATAATTACCTATAGTCTTTAAAATTTCATTTATTTATTTTTTATTATGTGTATAAATGTTTTGCCTGCATATATATATATATATCTGTGTGTCTAGTGCTTACAGAGGTGAGAAGAGGGCACTGGATCCCCTGGAGTTGTAGCTACAGACAGTTGTGAGGCACCTGTGACTACTGAGAATAGAACCCTGTCCTCAGGAGTTGCTGTGGTCATGGTGTCTTCTCACAGCAATAGAAACTACAGAAGGAAAACAAAAATGGATGTTCAGGTTTACACATTCTATAGAAAGTATACTTTCTGTTCTGGGTGGTTGCCTAGAAGAGTTCACACCTATAGAAGCTACCAAGTAGAAACAATGACTTTTAAGGTATCTTTGTCTCCAGATTCCAGGAGCTTCACAGGTAACATGCCATTTAGTTACCAAGTCTTCTGTTAAGGTGAAAGGCAGGGATCATCACTATTTAATAGCAGTATTCAACTATTCTTTTACAATGTACAATGCAACAGCCAAGACTTTCATTGAAATGTAAGACTTATTATTGTACAGAGGAGCTGAGTCAATGGATGAGACCTAAAAAAGGTGACTATAGTGAAGTAATTAAGAATATGTTGGCAGGCAAACTAAGAGTATAAGACTTACATGTTATCTTTCTGCATTTACATGACTGAACTGTGTAGGGGGAAATTCTGTTTGGAGGTACCCCTACAGAACTGCATACACCTCTTTATAGCTGCATAAAGATGTACATGGATAGATTTGTATATGTAGAATGAACCAGATCACTATTCCCATATATATGCACTAACATAAATCTATATTCATCTTGTGTTAGAATATTTACAATACAGGCAGAAATATCTTTCTTTTAAAAGCAAAACTTGACTACTTTGGAAATACTGGAATAAATTAGATTAGCTTGTTATTTAGAAATTAAATTTCCTATACCTATTTATTGAAAATTACTTAGTGTAAACATGGTGCAATCATTTTCTTCTTGGTGATTCAGTTATAAAGGGCAATAGTACTACTTTATATTTATATTCCTTAGTATCCAGAAAAGTACTGGGAAAACAATAAAAAGTTACTAAGTATTTGCTGAATTAATGAATGCATATTTTATATTTCACATGGCACACAATTTTGGAGATGCAAACCTACTTATATATATGTTTTCATTATTTTTTCATAAATATATAAAGGACACCTGAGAAGAAATTTACTCAAGTTGATCTAGTTAAGTGTTAATTCAAATAACATGAATTTTTTGGGGGGGGTTATACATGATATGAGGATATAAGAGTTGAGACATTTTATGACAAAAATAATGATGATGATAAAGGTAAAATCATAATCATGTCTCTGAGAACAAGGACATTAAACACACATTAATATTTAGGAGAAGTACCTCAATGAAATGAGTGACTCAAAATATATTACAATGGGCAAAACTGAATTTGGTCCCAGGGAGAGCCCAGTTGTTCTGCAGAAAAGAGTAACTCTAGCATTCTACTGTTAAGGACATGAAAACAATTCTATAGATAGCTTAGTCAATTCCATTTGGAAGGAAGGTACCTACCCACAAGGGTAAATTATTTCCTACAGGGCATCCAGGAAAGGGCCCATTCTTGTCATGTGGGTGAACATACGTGTCCCAGGAGACTATTTTACTTTCAGCTTCTTCCTACTGTATCAGGATAATTTGTTTTTATAACTCAAATATATATGTAGTTGTTGCTCACCCTGTATGTGTTATTACAAAACACCTTTCAGTATGCCTCTGCTAAAATGGAGTGCTCTAAACAAATGTTCTCGTAGGGCAATATCTCCTTAATATAAACTGCATTTAATAAAATTGGTAGTGATTCTAAAAAGAAAAGGATAAGGCATATTCATAAAAATGACTGAAAGCAATTTATGATTAATATTTTACAAGACATTTAGATTTCGGATTCTTCTTTGCTGCTAAGGTTTAAGAGCTTTCTCAAAATTGTATTCTATGTTATTACATCCTTAATTAAATTAATTTATACAGAGAATTCTCTACTGAACCACTGTAGATTTCAATCCAAAAGTCTTATTGCCATAGACAGTGTGTGTTAAGACCTTGAGAACAGTAGTACATGGCAGTGTTATCACTGGCATGAGAATATTTGACTCTAACATCTGATCACTAAAAGGTGTTAGAAGTTTTTCTATGCCTCAGATTTCTTTATTTTTAGTTTTTAATTGAACTAAATAAACTAGATTAGTGAAAACAAAAGTACAGCATCCAGGTTGCCATCATAAGAATATCCTCTCTGAAATACACAGTGGTAGACACTGACATTTCTTCTGAATGACACTGCCCTGCTTCCTAGTTGTAGCTGCTTGAAAGGAGACTATGGCTGAGAGTGGTTACACAAACCTGTAATTCAAGCACTGGGAGGCTAAGGCAAGTTTGAGACCAGTCTGGGCTGTGCCATTTTTTTGCCTCAACAAAGAAAAAAAGGACACTATCTTTTTGTTGTTGTTTTTTATTTTTGAGATTGTAATTTAATCATAATGTTTCCCCCATCCCCTTCCTCCCCCGCCAAGGCTCTTATAGAAACCTCTGAAGGGACTCTAGTCTTCACCTTTCTGTCTTTCGAAAACTGTTAGATTACATTCCTAAAGTTAGCCACTAAGGTCTATTTATTCCCTTATTTGGCTGCTTCCTCCTCCTGAGACTGACTATCAAGGTCCAGTTATCAAAGTATTGAAGTCCAGAAATAAAAGCCCCCTTTAGTTCACCTAATTAACATACACAATTAAAGTCAAACAACTCATCCTAACAAGGTTTACCTTTATAAATCATAATTTGCCTTTGGGCCACATCTGTCTCCTCTTTATTCAGAGGCAGTTCTTTGTTAACCCCCTCCTGGACAAATGCCTCTTCTTACTTTTCCTTGTTCCTTTCCCCTTCTCCCTCATCCTCTATCTCCTGTCGTTGTCATTTATTTCCTTCTCCTTTGTGCTGAGAACTTGGGTCTTGTGGGTCCTGAGCTGATACCATTCCCTGCTCTCCTTGGGACATTATGATTTTAAAAATTATGATAGATATATTCTCTGTGTGTATGGTATTGAGAATTGAACCAGAAGCTCTGCACATAATGAGGCTAGAACTCTGCAACTGGGATATACTGTATTCTTATCATGAAAAGAGACAATTCTTTAGACCTAGAATGTCACACCTTGAGATAGGAGGCAATCCAAGTTTTCCTAAGAACATAAATGGCTTAGGAATAGAAAAGTCAATCAAAATTGCTGCAGGAAATACAATGGCTTATTATATATCCTAGCCTGTGCACACAGGGCTACAATATTCTCCATCAGACTATAAGAGTACTACTTACCGAGGATCTCAAGTGTGTGTGTGTGTGTGTGTGTGTGTGTGTGTGTGTGTGTGTGTAAAAATTCCATAGTGTGTCAGAAGTAGAACAGCACTAAAGTACAGATCAAGTATGTATTGTTTACTGTCCTTTAACTAGACCAAGTAGAAGATGCCTTGTCAGTATTGATCCTTGCTATTTCCTATATAGTACCGGGAAAGAGTAACTACTTGTGATTTATTAACCTCATGAAGTATTAGCAATAAATGAACACTGTAAATTAATCTGCTGCTTCAGCATTAAGTAACCCCTTCTAGAAGAGCAACGGATCAAATGGAAAAAAACAATTTAGACCCATTCTTTCCTCTCAGGGTGGAGTTTCAGGATTAGCTTCCTTTGTTTCTACTACTCTATTTCTAGGGGTTTGTGTTGACCATGGAGATACAAAATCTAGGGGTTTTCTTAGTTACACATTTCTCAGAACAGGCCTAAGATATACATCTTGGGTTACCAGGTCCCCAACTCTTTACCTCAGTCACATCCTACTTAATGAAAAGGAGGGTGCTTCAAAGTTCAAAGAGCAGACACATCAAACTGCCTGACAGATAGTCCTATTGGTTTTTTCCCTCCTGTACTAACCAAGTTCTTTGTTTCCTTCAAGATGGGAAACTGGTACTTCAGACCAAAAGAAAACCCCGGACATCAGTCAAGTTCTACTGTATGATAAAATTTCCTTAGGATACAAAACATGAACTGTACAAGAAAGAAAGAAAAATGTACTATTTGAGCTTGTTATAAATTGAAAGTTTTGGACACGTTAGAAAAGAGACAGCAAGTAACAGACTTTATCCACAGGAAAATGATTACAACCAGAAAATATTTAAAGTGTCAGCAGATGATATGCTTTTCTTTGTCCCTTTTATTTTTATTCACAAAGAAACTAAAGGCATATGGCAAAGTGCATCATTAATGTCTTATTAATTTTATAATACGAAGGCAACCAGTTAAAATAGTCATGCTACAACTTTAAATAACTGAACTTACCAGGTATTTAATGAGAGATTTAGCACAGCAGGGTTTCTGCTAAATTAAGTCATGACTTCACATCACAGTGGGAAAACAGGTGTATATTGGTTTAGAATTATGGAAATGTTGACTAATTCTAAGGCTTGTAATCAAACAGCAAGGCACCCTGTAATATTTTTCTCTAAGAATATGCATTAATCTTTTATGTCTGGTCCCATTTCTTCCTGTTTACCAAAGGCTCACAACTGAAAGGCAACTGCTTTCATGTCTTCCCTGCAGCTGTTAAGAGTGATGTTTTTAAGACACAGCTACACATAAATGCAAGTTGTGAGATTCTATCCCCAATGACTACAAGTGAAAAGGCAAATGTAGCAAGTAACTTTAAATCTTACTAATCACATCTGACTTCTCAAATTTTTGTTTAACCTACTTCAAGTAACTCAGTCTAATCATCTTTCTACTATAGACATGTTTTTCAGTGGGCCTAACATGAATTACACAAATTCTATCTTTTGGGGTGGCAGAAGGAAAAACACATATGTGTGACCCTGTCAGTATGTGATGCACATGGTTTGCATATGTGTAAAGGGACAGATAAGTAAACAAACACTAAAATTATACCCTGAAATGCCAGGAGCATTTTGTCCTTCTTTTCTCCTCACCAAAACATGTTTCAATAAAATCATGGTACTTGGAGTGTTTACCACAGGTCCTTTATTATAACAAACACGTATCATTATGATATTGAATTAACTCACCACTGACATTTCAGTAAATGGAGAAAATAGACCATATAAACAGTAAAGGACAATTTGTACTACTGTGCAATGTATAAAAATCCCACAAAAATATGATAAACCTTGACAAAGATGTCATAAGCAACATCAGTTCATTTCTAATAACTGTACTAATCATCAGCTATAACTAGGAAGGAAATAAAAAACAGGCACTGTAAGCTTTCCATTTTCTGTTCTACACCAACATGAAGGCACACATTTGGCATTAAAACATTGACTTTGTTAACCACCACTGACTGTTTAGAAGTCATTAGAAGCTTTAATATTATGTCTATACAGAGCACATTCTGTCCTTTCAAATGAAAATCTAAAGAATAGATTTGAAAAGGGGACCCTGGAGAGTAAAAGCTTTTCCTTTTCCATTTGCTTTCCTTGTGTGTGTGGGTTCCCACCACCTTTAAAATCTTAACCCACCCCATACTCTTTGGCAGCTGCTGTACCCAGTAGGATCACTCTGATTTCCAAACCAGGAGACATGCTATTTGAGATTTCTTCCCATCAGTGTTAATGCAAGCCTTCTTTGTGGGCTGGCTGGCTAGTCTGGTGACCGCAGGGGACAGAAGGGTCAGAACATACTCTTCAAAGGACCAAAGCCATTTTTGGCACTAAGAACCCATAACTAGAACCTTTAGTTGAAAGGACCATTTTCAAGCAATAAAGTGATTTTGGTACAAAAGTAAACCGACTCACCCCAGGTAAAGTTTTAATATTGTGCAGTGCATTCTGGGCCTCAAGTGCAGCTTTTCTTGTATAAAATGTTACGAAACAACAACCTACAGAGAGAAATGAAAAGGTTTTAGAAATTTCTGTGACGGCTTTGCTTAGATATAATGGAGACTGTGGTGAACAAATAATCTACTTAAAAGGATGCACAATTTAAAAATAATAAAGCACATGAGAGCAGTAATAACAACATTTCAAGCATTTACACAGTGCCTTTCATCCTAAATCATATTTATTAGCTTTACCTGCATTGGAGACCAATTCATAGGCTCCTTGGGATACAGCTATTTAGAAATGGAAGTAGGAGGTAGAAGAAGGAGGGCAAGGTGTTAATGCAACTTGGACCATGGCAACTACAATAAAGAGAAGTACTTAACCACAGTAACATTTGCATAAACATATTATCTATAATTTTCTTAGAGTATCTCTAGAATGTCACACTTATAAAACACTTTCTAAGCTTAAAGGTTTAGAAATCTGGATAGATAGGAAGGTTCTGAAAAGCTGGGATAGTGCCTTACGTTATCTTATAAAGCCAAGTTCTGTGCATAGGACCATTCAATCCTTGTTTGCTACAAAATGATTAGCTAATTTTAACCAATTTAACATTAACTTGAGCCAGGCTCAAGTTAATGGTGGTGAAAACCTTTAATCACAGCATTCAGGAGACAGAGACAGGTAGATCTCTGAGTTTGAGTCAGCCTGGTCTACAAAGAGAGTTCTAGGATAGCCAGGGCTACCCAGAGAAACCCTGTCTCAAAACAAAAACAAAAACACTTCCAATATGAAGGGGCATACACCCTAATAGATGTGAGCTGAATTTAGCTCATGTAATAAATAATGGCTGTGGCACATTTCTGGGTTCCTCATTTCTAAGAACTGATAGAAACCCAGGCCAAAAATCCCTCCAAAGCAGGCCAGAAGATACCTCTTTCAAACCAATTTTCTCTACCATTCTCAGACCATTACTACAATGACCTGAAGGCTTGCTTGTCCCTTTCATCAACTTACAAAGAAACTGGTTAACATCAACAATCTGTTAATCACCATAAAATTTCTAGGCATAATCATCTTGGGAAGAAGAAATATACAAAAACTTCACAAACTGCCAGACAAGACTACATTGTGAGACCCTGTCTCAAAACTAAATAACACTCCCAAATAAACAAAAAAGCTACCCCCAAAAGCCTTTATAAATTTATTTATGAGTTAATTATATGCTCAGACTGCAGCATGAGGGAGATTAGAGGACAACTTAAAGGAATTAATTCTCTATTACATGAATCCCAGAGACTGAACAAACTCAGATGGTTGGGTTTGGCTGCATATGCCTTTACCTAATGAGTCGTCTTGCTGCCCCAACTTTACAACTATGAAGAGAAAAGATTCTATCTTTGACCTGGGCTGTCTGATAAGCTTGAGATTGTTACAATCCAGAATTGAACGTTTAGGCTAGATTCCATAGCCATATCTCCTGCAGCACTGTCTGGGATGGAGAATTAACAAGTCTGTGCTGTGGTGTAGTAACATCCTTTCATTTTGTAATTTAGGTTCCAATTGGTACCTGGCTCCTCCAAGGTCCCTAACATGTATGCTATGCTGAACTAAATTATGTGAAGTGAAACTTCTTACCACTCCTAAAAGGCTATAAAGGTCAGACTTTGTTCTGGGGATTGGTCTGAAACTTCTCAAGGGCTTTGATCTGGAGATTAAGGCTGGTCTGTGAAGTGGCTTCTCTGGCTTCTCCCCCACAATCCCTCTCATGGTCTCTAGGATTCTTTCTCTCCCTATTCTCTCATTCTCAAGCTCAAAGAAGTTCTTCTCTGGATTCTAGTGGAAAGTCTCTCTCCTTTCTTCTCCTTCCCTCTAAAGTGCTATCATGTTTAGATATATCCATATATTGTCTTTTTGTCTAATGCCTTTCTACTTCCATGCCTACTTATGGCCTTGGGGACCTCACATTGTAATAAACCTCACTGATGGCCTTTGTGGACTAACTGCAAGGTTCTGGGCCAGCTGAGGCAACATAGTGAGACTATCTCAAAACAAACAAACAAACAAACAAAACTAAAACCAAATGAACAAAAACCAAAACAAAGTTCAGGGTCAAAAATTAAAATTTAGAGCCAAGAATATATAGATTAGCCTAAAGAATGGAGAAATGATGGGATTAAAAATGATGAACTCAGCAGAAATAACATCAAACACAGATGCTATAGATAAGAGAATCACATGTTCTTCCACACTGCGACTACTTGAAGAGTCCTGACCCAACAACATAGTCATCTCAGGATTAAAGAAGCTCTATCACTTTGGACATCCAAACAAAATCACTGCCATTCCTTACTCCTTGGGAGCCATTGAGATCTAAGCATTCCATTTGCCAGCTATGAAGAAGGAGGTATGTGACTGTTTTAGACATTTGTGTTTTAGTGTGAATTTGGCTGATTTTTTCCATGTTGAAAAATTTTCCTTTGGTGAACAGAAGTCAGGTGGCTTGTGTTTTTCTTTTTTAAAATATTTCTAAGAAAATTTTGAGGTTGACATTTTTGGTGGTTTGAAAGAAAATGGCCCTCAAAGGGAGTGACACTATTAGGAGGTGTGGCCTTATTAAAGGAAGTGTGTCACTGTGGGGGTGTCCTTTCAGGTCACTTTTGCTCAAGCTTCCCTCAGTGTGATGTTCAATTGACTTCCTGTTGCCTATACTATGTAGGACTCTCTGCTATTCCTGCAGCACTACTTCTGCTTGCATGCTGCTGTGCTCCCCATCATGATGATAATGGATTAGACCTCTGAAACTGTAAGCGAGTTCCAGTTAAATGTTTCCTTTATAAGAGTTGCCATGGTCATGGTGTTTCTTCACAGTAATAGAAACCCTAAGATAGCATTTGAGCAGTTATGGGATACTAGGCGTAGAAGGGAAAGGGATGAAGGTAGCTGTGAGAAAATGGGAAGCTATCCCAAATCTCCCATTCTTTCTAAGTTATCTAAGGTCCATCCACTCTATCTGAGCAGTCACTATGGTGAAACCAAGGACAGATCACTATGCATTCTTTTAAAATATACATAGCTCATTAATGCTTTTATTGTACATCAATTTAAACATGGTCTCTTTACGATTATACCAAGATAAGCTCTGTTTTTACTATAATACCATAGAAGAATATCTGGAAGACATGGGTAACATACTTCTTTCATTTGCTGAACCCAGTGGCTCAGTTCCAGTAGTGCCATTTTAGCAAGTAAATTTGGAGATTTTTAGGTAATTCAAAAAGTCATCCCACCTCCAAGTGGATACAGTTTCTTACCATAGCTCATTAATGGTCCAGACTATATTTGTGTCCTTAATCACAGCCTCAGTTGGGTACTCTCACAACAAACAAATCTTAGTAATGTGGGAGGGGTGTCACAGGACAGGCAATAAAACTAGGGATATTATCCTATATTTTCTTTTGGTTTCATAGTTTTGTTCTTGGATTACTTAGGAAAAAATATTTTTTGTATCTTAGTTCTTTTTTATCACTCTAAATTGGTAAAGGAAAATTTGTTAAATTTTTAAAAATTTAAACTCTTTTTTCATTTATTATGCTAAAAGTGACTTGCGTTTCATTTCACACACATGAAAACTATTTATTGTCTTAAAATTTGTAGAGTAAATATAGACATCCACATTTAAGGAGTCACCACAGTTGCAGAATTTAGTGCTTCCCTCCCAGTGGGACTTTGATTTGTATACTTCCAGAATTAGAATATATTTAAAGACTGTTGAGTACTCTTTTAGTTTACTATGGACTTTTTTTTACCTACCTATGTCCTAATATTAATTTAAAATATTAGAGTGATTGATCAGTAGAGAGTATCTCAGAAAAGAAAGAGAAAAATATAATATTCTCTTACTATTTAAATAATTTTGGCAAAGACAAGGGGAAAACTATAGATTTCAGATAACCCATGAAGGCTTAAACAAGCATAAAACTGTCTTTTTTGCTGGGCCTAACTGTAAGTACAGCTGGTAAGGGACCCACCCATTCTTAGATTTCCCCACGCCAGCTGTAACTCATGTCTGAAGTGTACTCAATTCATTTTGAGGTCAGATGTAATACCATATGGCTCAGGCACCAAATTCAAGGGCCAAGCCTCCCTCCTTCTGTATGTTCTGCTTCAATACCAGTTTTTCAAGGTGGATGGTTAAACACCTCCAATAGCTAGATGCTCTTCCATGATCAGTGGCTGCAACACATAACAGGGGGTTAGACCTCTCGTGGCAGTGTTCATTCCTAGAACTCCTCTTCCATGCGGTATCAAGAAAAGCCTTGATCTCCTTCAAAGAAGAGCAACAAGTATCTCAGGGACTCTGAAGATCACCAGAGATGTATGTAGTCTGAGCCATGTGTTTCAACAAGCCCCAGCTCTTCTATTTCTGCTCTATACTGGCATTTTTTGAGGCTTCATATTTTTCTAATTTGCTCACTTGACAGTGTCTAATGAGCACTTACACTTTATAATTTGTCTCACACTTACCTACTCATTCAGGAGTTAATGTCAGTGGTAACATACATGTTTGGCCTTTTGGCAAAGCTCAAGTATAGAAAAGACAAACACAATATCCTGGTTACCTATGGCATCCCGATTACAACAATTTCAACAACTCACTGAGTTAATAAATGTCAGAGCAGAAAAAAACATCTAATCATCCTTCATGTGTTCATTTATCAACCCTTCCTCACTATCCTTCAGTAGGGCTTTTGACATTCACAGGAACTGGCACAATGGTAAATTTTGAAGAGTGATCCTAGAACTCAGTGTCATAGTGTCTGATTCATGTAGAGTCTAGTATTTCCTTTACTGGTTACTCTTTTGATAATGTGTATATATATTTTTAAATTTTTTATTTAAATTAGAAACAAGATTGTTTTACATGTCAATCCCCATTCCCTCTCCCTCCCCTGCCCTCCACTAATACCCTACCTATCCGATACCATATTTAGGGCACACACTGGTATACGTGTTAGCATTTGAGCTTCTGTGTTTACAGACCACTAACGACTCACTAAGAACTAATTCTGCTGGTAAACTTTAAAGAAGGGAACATAACCATAAGCATGGAAGAGACTTGGGGGTACACACTCTATATGAAGGTAACCTGTGCTCAGCTTCAAGAAGAACATCTCTGGGTAGTCAGGAGACAGTAAGGCAATACTGGCCACTGAAGGTCACATGCTGACAACATCCATTCTCAGTGACTGGAGCCAGCCTCATGTGCTGCTGGTATCAAGGAAACAGGCCTCATATACCTCCTGCAGTCACCAGTCTTGTACAAAGACGAACACTCCTATATTGAAAAATGGCCTATTTGGAATGTACATTTTTTTTCATATTTCATCTTTCATAATTCATTTTTATGACTCATAATTCATAATCCATATTACAAATTTCATAATTCAAAATATATGATTAATAATTCATAAATCATATCTCATAAACACAATTCATAATTCACATTTTACAATTCATAATTAATATCTCATTTTACAATTTATATTTCAGTATTCATAGTTCATGTTTCATATTTTAAAATCATAATTCATGATTTTTATTTCATATTTCATAATTCATAATCCATACCCCATAATCCATTTTTCATAGTTCATATTTCATACTTTCATAATTCACATGTCAAATCTTATGATTCATAGCTCAATAATTAAGAATTCATAATTAATAATTTATATTTCATAATTCTAATTTCTTATCTTATATTTCATATTTCATAATACCTATTCTGCATTTCATTTTTCATAATTCATGATTCAGAATTCATATTTCATAATCATATTTCATGATTCAGAATTCATATATCAGAATTGATATTTCATGTTTTATGTTTCATATTTCCTAATTAATGATTCATGTTTCATGATTCATAATTCATAACTCAGAATTAAAAATTCATATCTTATATCTCATAATTCTTATCTCATAATTTATGTTTCATGGAATGTACATATTCTTAAACCAACACTTTAATATGGAAAATTGCACTACATTAAAAAAATATAATAAATAGCCATGCATCTTGAAGTCTGAGAAGGGGAAAATAATTTTTCTGTTGCTAAAGTAGTTTTAAAAACAAGTATTTCAGATTTGAAGCTTACTGTGTTATGTACTAGTTAGGTGTCTACCATAAATGAACTCAAGATGCTTATCCATGTTTTCAAGGTTATTTAACATAACCATAGGAAATCTACTTTATTTTCTAAACTGAAGCAAATGCATACTTAAAATCAGTTACAGAATGACAATTTAATGACTGCATGCTGCACTTGTGTCATCACTGTCCCCCCACCCCCAACACACACACCAAAGTAATAGTCCTGGCAGATAAATTCAATTCAAGCTACACTGGAATTCATGATGTCAATAGTTATCATGTAAACTAAAATTTTCTTTACAAGCTGCCTTTGAATTTTGAAGGGCTGGGAGATCAAGGGACCAAAGAGAGCCCTGGAAGGCTAAATCAGTAAACCTGATGTTTTTCTTACTGTGAATGAAGATTTTAATTTTTTGATATCCACATTTATGAGCAAATCATGTGACTGTTAACTGAAGTAGGATTGCAACTGGATCTTGAATTTAAGCCAGTTTAAGCCAAAAAAAGGGGATACTTCACAAACACCCAGTTTCTCTTGAGATCTATTTCCTCCCTCAATTTTAGCTACTATTTAAGGAGTCTTGATCTAAGGTTTTTAAAGGTTCTTGATCTACATGGTTCATTTTATGCTCAATGAATCTGCAATTCACTATGGTTTCACCTATAAATTTCTGGCTTTGCCTTTGCCAAGACCATCTATTTTAACTTTTTACCAAGTAGTTAAAGGTTTTTAAAAGCCCTCAAAAGTCCCAATTAATTTTTAAAGGCAATGTTAGGATCCATCTTTAAAAAGACAAGTGTGTTGCTTAATGGTTTAGAATGTGACTAAACCTTTAGTGTTTTGAGATTAAAAAAATGGGCCAAATGCTATTCTTAGAAAGTACAGAGATGCTTCGGGAAGCTATTTGGTACTCTGGAGAGTCAAAGAAGCAGCCCTCACCTCAGCCAAATCTACCTACCAGAAGACATGCACTTGCCAATTAAAACACATCAGATGCACGGTTATTAACTCCTGGTGTTGGTGGCTAAGTGCCCTATGTGTTGATTCATTCTACTGTGTTCTTAACATGAGGTTTGCTTAGGGGAGATGTGAGGTATGATTTTAAAAGGGATACTATTATTTTCACAAGCTAATATTTTAAACTTGGTCCCCTATCTGCTAAACATATTCATGTGTTCTTGCTTATGATTGAATTACTGTGGCTTTTCTGTGCTTGGATAGGGAACTGGGAGGGCTGTAGTGGCATAAGCAGAGACAGGAATGGAAGGCATGAAAACAGTGACAAATAAAGCAAGCCTTATTTAGCTAAAGTAAGAAGCTGCAAGAAATTAGAGGGCTTGTTTTGCATACCCTCTCCTTTTTTTGAAAAAAATTACTTTTAACCCTCAAAATAAGAAAAAGAAAACAAGAAGAAATAAAAGTAGCATTACATTCCACGGCTTCTATGCCCTTTCTATAAGATGACATAATTTTACAAGCTGACTCTTCTAACCTAGCCTTCCACCTCTCCCATTTTACACTGTTTCCATTCACCTAAGTACTATAATTCCAGCAAAGGAAGGCTGAGACAAGAGAATCTCCACTAGTTTGAGGTCAGACAGGGATACACAGCAAAATCTTGTCTCAAAGACACACAAAACAAGCAAAAGATGCAGGAAACTTCATGAGAATCACTGGCAGAAGTGCAGTTTTCCAAGGCACTGCCTACCATATACAGCATAGAAAGGCCATCTCTCAAAGCACCTGATAGGTTTAATCTTACCTTAAAAGCATGAGAGATGCTTGAGGATCCTTCTGTGTCACCTAAATATCTTTTTGTAACCCAAACCTAACTTGTTTTACATATCTCTCAGTCACCCCCAATACTCCTTTCCTTTTAAAAGTGCTATTTTCATAGCTAAAACAGCAGCTGCGCCCCCCATCCATCATCCTGTATGAATCAATTTTTAATGAAACCATAGCCAATTAGCTTAGAGTTTGATATAGCTGGCACCTTGACATACAAAGTACTACCATCTGGCCACTACATAGAAAACGGAGATATGCTATTTGCTTTTAGAACTTGAATCATGTAGGCACCACTATCTGAATTACCAAATGCCATACTTGTTCCTCTGGCTGCCTGGAACTGGGGCCCAGTGCTTTCCAACAACCCTGAATCACTCCAGACAGGACCATTCCTCCACAGCAAATTAGAACTTCTCAGCTAAACTGGGACAGGAGTGTTGATCTCATCCAGCTAAGTGGCAACATACAGATCCCCTCAGATTTCACCTGAAAAGTATGAACACACTTCTATTAACTGCCCAGGAGAAGTAGGCTGAAGTCAGTTTCTTCCTGACCTGGGAGCTTCCCTTGGAGGAGGAGCCATTCTCTCTAAGTCTCAGAGTTTTCTGAAGAAAGGCTTGTCTTCTAAATCTTCTACCAGGAAAACACACATATTTTTTTTTTTTGATTTTTGTAGTTGTTTTTGTTTTTAAAAACCTCTATTAAACCTGCATTTTCTAGCCCTCTGGCAAAGAAAGTGAGGCCTGAGGTGTGTACTCTAACTCTTTTGTAAGCCAATTCCAAGTGTGGCTCTCACCTAAGAGGTCAAGGATGAAACTGCAAGGGTCTGCTCTCTCCTCTTATGGACTCTCTGGAATAATCCACTTACGCTAAATCCTTTAAAATGTCTGACACTTGTAAAAGTATCTGAAGATTTTTGATGTCATCTTTTCCCCCTCATGGGACAATTGCTACATTTAGCTATTTCTTTGACTCTCCTGCCCCAGTTCCCAGTGTTAGAAAGGAAAGCTTACTGCTGAGGTGCATGCTTGTTCAGGTCCCACAGGGGACAGTGTTAAGGAAGAAAGCAGGTTCTCTTGTTACAGAAATGCTGCTTGACCTTTGAAATAAAAGGTAATAAGCAAACAGGATTTGTTTACATTTTCTATGTTTCAAACACTAAGTCTAGAGAAGGAGGGCCAAATTTTTCTCATAAGTAAAAAACAAAAATGTAACTAGGGTGAAAAAAAACAAGCCAGTAAAGAAGGCGACACTGAATGACTTCCCTAAGGTTCCTGTGACTGGCCCAACTTACTGGCCAGGCACTTTCCTAAGTCATCCTGGTGAGGTAGATTAGATGTCAGTAGGGCTGGCAATAATGGGTGTTCTGTAAAGAGGAAGTGAATCAAGGTATCCTAACAACAATAAGAAAGACACCACAGAGTTAAGTGTTTGTTGTATATGGCAGTTCTGTCTTAAATCCAATTTAAGAGGATTTAGTTTCTAAAGTACTGAGATCTCATTAAAACAAAGTTTCTAATACAAGGTTATCTCATAATATAGAGTCTCTTGAGGACAGAATGGCACTTTGATTGGGTGTCTGGTGGCAGAGAATAGGCTAAATTGATATCCATTTTCCTATGAACTTCAATTTTAGCACACTGGATTCTTCCCCCCCTTTTTTATTAGAAATAAAATTATTTTACATGTCAATCCCAGGTTCCTCTCCCTCCCCTCCTCCCATTTCCTCCCCCCCACCAACTAATGCCCTACCTATCCCATACCCTTTCTGCTCCCCAGGGATGGTGAGGCCTTCCATGGGGGGGGGGTCTTCAAAGTCTGTCATATTCTTTGGGATAGGACCTAGACCAGCCCCCTTGTGTCTAGGCTCAGCGAGTATCCCTCCATGTGGGATGGGCACCTAAAGTCCATTCCTATGGTAGCAATAAGTACTGATCCACTACAAGAGACCCCATAGATTTCCAAGGTCTCCTCACTGACACCCACATTCAGGGGGTCTCTATCAGTCCCATGCTGGTTTCCTAGTCTAGGGACCAAGAGTTCTCTCCCTTGTTCAGGTCAGCGGTTTCTGTGGGTTTCACCAGCCTGGTATGGACCCCTTTGCTCATCAGTCCTCCTTCTCTGCATCTGGATTTCAGTTCAGTTCAAGATTTAGCTATGGGGTCTGCTTCTACTACCACCAGCTGCTGGATGAAGGTTATATGATGGCATATGAATTATCCATCAATCTCATTATCAGGAGAGGGCATTTAAGGTAGCCTCTCCTCTGTTGCTTATATTGTTAGTGGGTGTCATCTTTGTAGCTCTCCAGACATTTCCCTAGTGCCTGATTTCTCTTTAAACCTATAATGTCTCCCTCTATTATGGTATCTCTTATCTTGCTCTCTTCTGTTCTTCCCCCAACTCAACCTCTCTGCCCCATCATGTCCTCCTCACCCCTCCCCTTCTCCCATTCTCATTCTCCTAGTTTTCCCACCCCACCATGCTCCAAATTTGCTTAGGAGATCTTGTCCCTTTCCCCTTCTCCAGGGGACTGTGTATGTCTCTCTTACTGTCCTCCTTGTTTACCAGCCTCTCCGGCAGCCTGGGCTGCAGGCTGGTAATCCTTTACTCTATGTCTAAAATCCACATATGAGTGAGTGCATACAAAGCCTGTCTTTTTGTGACTGGGTTACCTCGCTCAGAATGGTTTCTTCTAGTTCCATCCATTTGCCTGCAAATTTCAAGATTCCATTTTTTTTCCCCCGCTGAGAAGTACTCCATTGTGTAAATGTACCACATTTTCTCTATCCATTCTTCAGTTGAGCAGCATCTAGGTTGTTTCCAGGTTCTGGCTATTACAAATAATTCTTAGATGCTTCTAGGTCAGGACAATTTCTTCAGTCTCAGTAGTGTGGTTTTGTTCAGGTAGTATGTCAACTTGTATTCATTCATAAGGACATAGGCCCTATAATGTTAGTCTGGCTAAATTTCAACCTAACCTCATGACTCAATCCATATTAGTGGCACCAATGTTCTTTTATTATAATTTTTAATGGATGATCCCTTGTACACTGCTAGTCTGAGCTCCACAAGGGGACATTTGCAACATAAACAGAGCAAGTTTGTCTTTGTTTTTAAGGAACTGAAGGAAGATGTTATCCTTACTTCCACACTCTGGACTTTACAAAGTAAAATGAAGAGGGAAGTCCTTTGGCTATGGAAACCATAATGTTAAGCTGACATAAAGACTTTATTTACTTCAGACTTTTTATTACCACCTATGAACTCTTGAGAGCTAATATTTATAAGCACCATTACAATTGTTCCCCATCACTCCAAAAAAAAAAAAAGCCAGCACACTTGAAATAGTGGAAATTGTGTAATAAAATTTTGGAGCCACATAGACGTATCTCCTGAATTTTCAAGGCAGATGTGACAGTTTTCTAAGTAACACTGGCTATTTCTTTATTTCATTCATGATCTTTCCAGAAAATCCCATGTAGTTATGTCCTAAGTCCTAACTGCCCACATTTCCCAATTAAAGGAGGCTCCTTGATACCCTGTTGTCAAACTCATAGGTTTGGGAAATTATTCAAAAATAGCTAAATGGTGTCCCTAGGATACTGCTGGACAAGCCAATAAAAAAAGATACTCCTCTTTAGATTGTGAATTAGATACAGATATCTGGTTGTGAAATCAACAAATAGTATCTTGATTTTACTCAGGTTTTGCTCATTCTGTTTGCCTCTACTGGACAATGTATGTCATGTTTGCCTCTACTGGACATCTGGTATGTCATCAGAGACATATATTTCTGGAAAGGCATTCCCAAAAGGACAATTACTTTAACTGACATCTCTCACAATGTTTCCAGGTGTTTGCTCCTTATGCAGGAGATCTATGTATCAAGCAGCTTATTGCACAGTTACATTTTGATCTGTCAAACACAACTTAAGTCAATCTAGACATACAGAAGACCATTTCTTCTATTTAATCCTTCAACAAGATTCTGGTGAGAAAGTTCTGATACACAGTCCAGTCAGCTGCACAATAGGAATTATGTTTATCATAATGTGGAAGAATTCCTCATTAACCCATCTCTTGATATTCCCTATGAGGCTAGAGTACAAGAAACTTAATGACTGACTTCTGAACTTAAATTGGCTAAACTTAAAATGGCTCTTTGAACTATTGAGGTAGAATGAATGGCCTCCCCCATGGAGTACATCTTTTTGAAAAATAACTATTTTAATTTAATTTTATGTGTATGGGTGTCTTGCCTGCATGTATATGCATTGTGTGTATGCCTGATCTTTCAGAGGCTAGAAGAGGGCACCAGGAGCTCCTCAAATTGTAGTTATAGACAATTTTGAGTTGCCATGTGGTTGCTGGGAATCAAATCCAGGTTATAAGAGCGGCAAGTGCTCCTACCCTCTGAGTCATCTCTCCAGGTCCCATGGAGTATATCTTATGGTAGATGGTGGTGGCATAGGTATCTCACTGATACCTATGACAAAGACTGCTGAGAACTTTTTGGATGGTTTTTGTCTTCTTCTAATAAGGTCAAAACTACCCCAGCTATTTTTCTAACTGCAATAATAGTAGGAATTATAGGACTACTAACTATTTAACCTTTTAAAAAAATGTGTTACAGATCCTACCTCCAACATGGCAAACTCCAAAGATACAAAGTACCACCACATGGCCATCTTATGCTGTGGATCATAGCCATAATCATCCCTTAGATATACCTCTCTCTGAGGCACTCTGACTACTACCTGTCCTTGTCATCCCTTTTGTCAGTTAGAAACAGCTGAAAGTGATTGACACTCTCAAATCCCTCAGGGTAACTTTTGAGATTGGGGAGTGAAGGACTAGGAGGAGTTAGAAAGATAACCAGGTAGAGAGAGGGGTGCTAGTGAACTTCCAAGATGCCTGGTTTCTTCCTCACTGTCTGACTTGAGACAGAAGCCAGGCAGTTAAAAGCAGGCCTTGTAGGCTTTTGTTTTCCAGCAGCAGGCCTTCTGTTAATGAACTGGCTCACCAAGTTCAAGGCCAGATCAAGACATGTTATGCAACAGTTTTGGGCCAATAAACCATCCTATCTTTCTTCAAATAGACCAATTCTAAAGTAGTGGAGGAAAACTCTTTAGAGAACTTAAAAAACCCCAGTCGTTTATAAGAGATGGGTTTTCATCTTCCTGGGTCTTCCCTCTGCTTTGTAAAAGATTTCTTCCTCTGTATGTCTGCAGCATGCATATGTTCCCCAGTCCCCATAAATGCATTTCTTCAACTACTGATTCTCTCTGCTCCTGTCTGTGGTGTTCCTGTCTCACTTGAGATTTCTCTCACTCTCCCCCTCTTTCTCTCCCTCCTCTCTCTCTCTCTCTCTCTCTCTCTCTCTCTCTCTCTCTCTCTCTCTCTCTCTCTCTCTCTCTTTCTCCCCCCACGACAGGGTTTCCCTGTGTAGCTTTGGAGCCTATCCTGGAACTATCTCTTGTAGACCAGGCTGGTCTCAAGTTCACAGAGATCTGCCTGCCTCTGCCTCCCAAATGCTGGGATTAAAGGCGTGCGCCACCACAGCCCAGATCTGAGACTTTTCTTGCCTTTTAATTCTTTAACTGGTAGAGAAAATGACCCCAATCAAGATCCTTAGACTATATCAGTTACTTGTCACTTATTAGAGTCTCAGTTTGATGGAATGTTTGACAAATTACTTTACACATTTAAGTCTCTCATTCTTATTTGGAATGTGGGGTTAACATTAGGATTAAACACACATAAAATACACAAAAAGTCATTTACAAATGTTAAGGATTATCATCTATCTTTAGTTTATCATGCTTTTCTAGGAAGCCTTGATTGTAAACACACTCTAGGCAGATTTCCTTTTGAGGCTGGTGGGGGGTGGGCTACATTATGACTTCAATCTTTTAACAAATGACACTGAGCAAAGGGAAGGCAGTATTGACACACTCACCACATGCTAAGCTGCCTCAATGGGTCTCTGGAGAGGAGGTAGGGAAAAGGGACCTATTTTGAAAGTGATGACCATGAACTCTTTAATAGGGTTTAGAATTGATTGTCTTAACTGTCTTTCTGAAGTAATTACTCAGAACCATCCAAGTTCAACCATTTGAATGGCCTCTGAATACTCCAAACATCCATTTATATGGCCTCTAAACAGAAAATCAATTTTAATGGAATCATTTTGATTGACTTTCTTATTTAGGGTTCAACAAAAATTTTCCCAGTTGTATATTCTATAGTATGCCTCTACAAGGCAAAAAAATCCCTAAAAGTTTATCTGAAATAAAAATTGTTGCTATCTAAGAGTGTCAATACTATAAAAAGACTTTAAACCCAGTTTTGTCACTTTAATGTTATTCAACAATAGAGAAAGAAAAAACAAGTCATCCCAGACTTTGCATGGAGATGCAGTGTCCTGGGGGCCAAAGCAGAAAGGGAGGAGAAAAGTGTCAGGCAGAAGTTTGGGGCACACATTGCCAGCAATGTTAGGTACCTCCACAAAAAGGAGTTCCCAGATGCTAGACTCATTCTCAGAGTTTCCCAGCAGATACAAAAATGCATGAAAGGATCCCTTACTGCCTAAACTGCTTCTTGCTGCAACTCTGTGGTGACTTTATTCCTTTGCTACTTAAATGATCACCACATCTCTGTGAGCTCAATGTCTCCTTGCCCCTATCTGGGACACAATATGCTGTCAGGCATGGTGTCTCAGAATGATAGGTTTTTAAAATTTTCAATTGATTAATATTTTTAAAAATGTATATGGGTTTTGTCTACATGTATGTCCATGCATATGTATGTGCCTTTGTGTCAGCAGAGGCGAGAAAAGGATGTTGTTTTCCTTTGGACCAGCATTACTAATAGTTGTTGATCCACTATGTGGATGCTGTGAATAGAACCCAGTTTCTTTGCAAGAGCATTCAACATTCTTAACTACTGAGCCAACTCTCCAACCCTGACACTAGTTTTTGAAGTGAGTGTCTAACTCATCTAAGAGCTTTCCCCCATCTGCTCAACATACAACATTATAGTTTTGTTTGTTTGTCCCTTCTATTCTGTAAGTATACCTTTCCAATCTGGAACACAAGTGGTAAGTACTGTCCATGCAACATTCCATTTTCTGAGAATGGACTGAGTATACTTTTCTGATTTCTGATTCAAGACAGCTGTGGTTTAGCTGTTATACAAAATATATTTGGTTTAGTCTATTTAATCAATAATGTTGAATCAGTGTTAAATTCAGAATCAGGACACAGCATGTAGAAAACAGGTAGGTTCTTCTATTCCTGCTGATACCTTGTTTTAGAGGCATCGATGAAGACCACCCAGGTGATGGAATTTCTGAAAGTGGATGGTGTAATGTGTATTGTGATTCTATCTTTTGTCCCAATCATTCCTCTCATTTTTTTTTTTTGAGATTTGTGCTTTTACTTTACAATTTAGATTGACAGCAAAACAAAATTTTCTTGTAGGAAGCAGCACTGTAATCTACATTCCTAATGATCTAAACTTCTTTGTAAGCAAACTTTGATGACAGGCTTTGGTAAATGTCTATACAGTGAGAATGTGGTTGCTCAGTCAGCCACGAGAAAGCTGTGAAAGAGGAAAAACTGACCCCCAAAATTACATGGTTTGGGCAAAGTGACAAATTTTAATTATACTGTGATTTTGGACAAGTATTGCTTCTGGTTTCCTCATGATCAACTTCTAATGTTGGATTAAAGAAAGAAGTAGATCTTAGAAACAGCTATCTAGTTTAATGTTTATTTCCAGTAAAAGGAATAGAAGCATAAAGAGGGTGTTCAGAACATCTACACTAGTTACTGACATAGCCTAGGCAGGCAGGCAGGCAGCAGGCAGGCAGGGCAGGCAGGCAGGCAGGCAGGCAGGCAGGCAGATTTACACTTTCCAGAGATTGCTATGTCTTCATTGTTTTAAATCTCTAAGTACACAGATGCTAAGTATGGTCTTCCATTTTTCAGAAAATAGAATAAGGTGCAACTGAGTTTGGATAGAAGAAAAGTATATAGTTCCTGTACTTGAAGTTCCCCTAATTTAGCTGCAGTTAACTCCTCATTCAGTAGCAGGCACTATATTCTTAGAAAAAAAGGGAATAGAAATATCTCATGGTCTCTTAGTTCTTCCTTAGATGACTGTGTAAAGATTGATTTCCTAGTACTTTAGCCCTTTTGGATTTCAGGGTCACTGCTTCTTCAGATTTTACCTCAAACATATGTTATTATGGGGGTGTGAAAAAAAGCTTGTTATTAAAGAAAACAAAAAAATCTGCCAACAAAAAGTTGTAGGTGTCAAAGATTTATTTACATAGAAAAGTCACTGTTACTCGATTGATTTCTAATTGTGCAGAAGACAAATTATAATAACATTTCTTTGTGTTTAAAAGAGAGTTCTCTACTTCTATGCATCTTATAGCTCTAGCTCTATTCTCTAATATGACTAAAAATAGTTCAAGTAATTCAAAGCCATAAATATTCCAAACATCTTTTCACAAAGTCTTGGAATACTTTGGATGTTAGTGACAGGAACACTTACTTTTATTAATATAACTGTCTAAGGCTATTATTGAAGCTGGCTGGATTTCCCTGAATAAATTCCAGTTTGCCAAAGAGCCTTTGCTCATATAGACTGGTGAGCAGCATAGCACATTGGGCCAAGGATTCAAATTTACCGTGAAAGCTTACAGAACAAACATCCTATACATGTGTCATTCTTCTGGAATATCTAGAAGGCTGGAGAGATAGGCTTTCCTTTCCATCTGTTTATGGTATGATAAACAATTTTTACTCAGTGATTTAAGAAAATCCAATCACTGTTCATCCAGTGTATTTATGCTTTTACCTTCCATGACGGAGTCCTGAGAGTTTCAACACTGACAGAAGTGGGGAAAACTATCCTAAGACTTCCTCACTAGTCACTTCTATCCACTGAGTTGTGCTAAAAGAACTGTCATAGGTGATATATCCTAAGTTCTTGATATAAGTCATAGTATGGAAGCAGATGCAGAAATCCACAACTAGCCAATGGGCCAAGTTCCTGGAGTACAATCAAAGTGAGGAAGGAACCATAATATATGAACAAATGAGTTAAGACCATGATGGGGGAACCCACAGAATCAGCTGACCCAAGTTAGTGAGAGATCACTGAGTCAGGTCTGACAAATGGGGAACCTGCATAAGACCTAACTAGACTCCCTTAATATAGGTGACAATGGTGTGACTGGGACAATATATGAGGCTACTGGCAGTAGGACCAAGATCTAACAGTAATGCACAAATTGACTTAGTGGAGCCCATTCTATATGGAGAGATACCTTGCTCAGCCTAGACATAGGGGTATGTGGGGTGGAGAGGTGACTTGGTCCTGCCTCAAGAAGATGATGGGACAGACTTAGTAGACTTCCTAGGGGAGGTCTTACCCTCTCAGTGGAGCAGATGGGAGGTGGGGGAGGAAGTGGGGGAGCAGGAAGAGAGGAGGGAGGGGAACTGGGATTGGAATGCAAAAAATAAATTAATAATAAAAGATAAAAAGTCTGTACTCCACCAAATTGGAAAATCTAGAATGGATAATTTTCTTGATACATACTACTTACCAAAATTAAATCAAGATCAGATAAGCCATTTAAAGGGACTTATAACCCCTAATGAAATAGAAGCAGTAATTAAAAAAACTTCTAACAGAAACAACATCAAAACAAAACAACCCCCTCAAAAACCCTCATGGTCCAGTGGTTTTAGCCCAGAATTCTGCCAGACTTTAAAAGAAGAGCTAATGCCAATACCCCTCAAATTATTCCACAAAATAGAAACAGGAGGGACACTGATCAATTTGTTTTAGGAGGCCAATTACCCTGCTACCCAAACCAAATAAAGATCCAACGGAGAAAGAATTATAGACCAATTTCCCTCATGAACATGGAGGCAAAAATTTTCAATACTTGCATACTGAATCCAAGAACACATCAAGAAATCATCCACTATTGTCTAGTTGGCTTCATCCCAGAGATATATGGATGGTTCAACACATGTAAATCTAGAAATGTAATCCACTACATAAACAAACTAAAAAAGCCCCAACATAATCATCTCATTGGATGCAGAAAAGGCCTTTGATAAAATTAAATACTACTTCATGATAAAATTCCTGGAGAGACTAGGGGATACAGGGAACATACCTCAACATAATAAAGGCAGTTTGCAGCTAGCCCATAGCCAACATCAACTTAAATGGAGACTATCTCAAAGCAGTTCCACTAAAATCAGGAACAAGACAGACTGTCCATCTCTCCATGTCTATTCAATATAGTACTTGAACTCTTAGCTAGAGCAATAAGCAATAAGATCAAGGGGATACAAATCAGAAAGGAAGAACTCAAAGTATTTTATTTGCAGTATACATAATTGACCATAAAAATTCCACCAGGTAATTCTTACAGCTGATAAACACTTTCAGCAAAGAAGCTATATGCAAAATTAACTCACAAAAATCAGCAGTCCTCCTATATACAAATGACATACAGATTGAGAAAGAAATAAGGAACATAACACCATTTATGAAAGCCTCAAATAACATAAAATATCTTGGGGATTTCTCTAACTAGGCAAGTGAAAAACTTGTATGATAAAAATTTTAAGACAGTGAAGAAAAAAACTGAGGAAGATAGCAGAACATGGAAAGATCTTCCATGCTCATGGATAAGTAGGATTAATATAATAAATAAAATGGCTATCCTACTGAAAGCAATCTGCAATTGCCATCAAAATTCCTACACAATTCTTCACAGACTTTGAAAGCAAAATTTTGTTTCATATGGAAACACAAAAAACTCAGCATAGGTAAAACAATCCTGAACAACAACAACCACAACAATAAAAACAAAGGAGGTATCATCACCCTTAATTCCAAGTTGTACTATAGAACTATAGTAATAAAGAGCATGGTATTGGCACAAAAAACAGAAATGTTGATCAGTGCAATCAATTTGAAGACCAAAAAATTAAAATCCACATACCTATAAATTTTTTTAATAAAGAATCCAGAAACACACTGGAAAAAAAGACAACATCTTCAGTAAATGGTGCTGGTTAAACTGGATGACTTCATGTAGATAAGTTTGAATAAATCCATACTCATCACCCTACACAAAACTCAATTCCCAATTGACCAAAGACCTCAACATGAAACCAGATAAACTGAACCTGATATAAGAGAAAGTGGTGAGTAGCCTTGAACTCTTTGGCACAGGAAAAGACTTTCTGTATAGAATACTATTAGCTTAGGCGCAAAGATCAACAATTGATAAATGGGACTCCTTGAAACTGAGAAACTTCTGCATAGCAAAGGATAATGTCATTTGGACAAAATGTCAGTCTACAGAACAGCAAAATATTTTTTTATCAACTATACACCCAATGGAGGGCTAATATACAAAATATATAAAGAACCCCAAAACAACAGGACTTCAAGAAAACAAATAACCCAATTAAAATGGGTACAGATCTAAACATAGAATTCTCAAAAGAGTAAACTCAAAAAAACGACTAGGAAACACTTAAAGAAATTCTCAACATCCTTAGCCATCAGGGAAATGAAAATTAAAACAACTTTGAGATTTTGTCTTACAACTGTCAGAATGACTAAGATCAATAAAACTAGCAAATTCTCATGCTGGTTAGCATGTTGAATAAGGGTTACACTCATCCACTGCATTAGGAGTGTAAACTTATATAGCTATGAAAATCAGTGTGGCAGTTTCTGAGGAAGATGGGAATCAATCTACTCTAACATCCAGCCATTCTACTCTCAGGCATATACCCCAAAGACCCTTCATCCTACTATATAAATATTTGTACAACTATGTTCATTGCTACTCTATTTATAATACGAAGAATTTGGAAACAACCTAGATGACCCTTAACAGAAGGATAAAGAAAATATGGTACATTTTCATAATGGAGTATTCACTTTTTTTAAAAAAATGAAATTTGCAGGTAAATGGATGTAACTAGAAAAAAATCACCCTGAGTGAGGTATCCCAGATCTAGAAAGACATATATGGTATGGATTCACTAATACATAGATATTAGCTATTAACTCAATGATAAACAAGCTTCAGTTTGTAGAGCCACAGAGGTTAGGTATACAGCAAGGGACTAGGGGGTACAGATATATCTCATTAGGAAAGGAAAACAGAATAGATAGCTATAGATGGATGGGGAGCTCAAAGAGTAGGATCAAGTGGGAAGGGAGAAGTAAGAGAAGAAGCAGGGACAATGGAAGGGAAAACAGGAAGAGTCAGCTAAAATTAAGGGTCATTTGAGAGGTAGTATGAAAATCTAATACAATAGAAGCTTCTTAAAGTATATATACATGAAGACAATCTAAATGAAGTCACAAAATATTAAGGGAGGACATATTCCTAAATGGCCATCTCTTGTCAACAAGTGAAGTTTTCAATACTGGGATTTCTTTACAGCTAGTTGAGTTCTTTGCCAAAAGGGTCCCACAGTAATCCCCAAACAACTGTTGTCAAGACTATAGATTTCTCTCCACAAACTGACAGCAAGGCCCCACTGCTGACAACAACATATAAATAGCTCATTGCATATGGAGACTTGCCTACATAGAGCCTCACTCTTACATTCTACAGTCTTGAGTACAGGAAGGTACTCTGCACACTACCAAAGGAGAAATTTAAACATCAACCCAGCCCCAAACCCTTTGATCTTTAATGGTATCCTGCCTACATGATATGGTAGAGCAATAGTAGCAAAAACTTGTGGGAATAACCAACTAGTATCTGTTTTTACTCAAGACCCATTCCACCAGATGGAATCCATATATGACACTATTTGGTAACCACGGACCAGAGACTAGATAATCCAGGGATGTAGCATAAAACCAAATATTACTGTTCAAAAAAATAACAGCAATAAAATGACTCTTGATGCCATTCATTTATACCCATTGATCAGTGCCTTGGTTAGCCATCATTAGAGATGATGGGAACAAATACAGAGAAAATAAGCAGAGAATGAGAAACCTTGAAACACTTAGCCCTAAGTGGGATGTCTCTATCGAATCTCATTCCTCAGACCTTAGGGAACCCTAAGGAAGAAGAAGCCAAAAGGATATAAAACCTAGAAGGTACGGAAGATACTAAGTAAGCAAGGTCCTTTAAATCAACATTATCAAAGCTCATACGGACTCATAGAGACTGGGGCAGTGTGCATAGGACCTTCATATGTCTGTACCAGGTCCTCTGCATTCATATTATGGTTTCCAGTTATTGTTTTCAATGGAATTCCTGATTGTATGAACTACTGAATCTCTGATTCTTGTGCATTCTCTTGGGTTCCTCTCCCCCTGTTTTGCTTGTCTAATTCCAATGTGTTAGTTTTTATCTTATTATCTTTTAAGCTATATTTTATTTTAATTTATTATTATTCCTTAGAATTCTGTTTGTTTTCTAATGAGAGTTAGGGAGTGGATTTGGTTTGAGAGGGGAACTGGGAAGAGGAAAGGGAACATTAATCACGATATACTATGTGAGAAGAAAAACAGTATTTAAAAACAAACAACAACACCCCCACCCCCAAAGAACTCCTGTGGCAGAGAATACTGGTTATCTACCCAAACCCATTGTTTTTACCCACAGTGTCAGGGCTAGGCTACATGTTAAAAACCACATTTGCTATTTCCTTTCATGAGGCCACAGGCATCTAGGAGGATGCAAGTAGAATTGACATTTGCTGCCCCAGGACATAACTTTTAATAGAACAGACATGACAGACCTCCTTGTGTTCTTTCCTTTTTGAATCACATGAATGGAGATGGCACAACTAAAAGACAAGGATGCCTAGATCCTTGGAGCCTCATAGGGGATTGCAAGTTGTCTATCAGCCAGAAGCACCCATGTAGGACTCTGTTATTGTTTTGGGACAATGTCTCTTTATATAGCGCTACCTGTATTGGAACTTTGTATACCACGCTGGCCTTGAACTCAGAGATCTTCCTGTAACTGACTCTTGAGGTTTGGGATAAAAGGCATGCACTGTCAGGCCTGACCCATGTAAGATTCTTTATACTAACAAAAAGTAATCAACTTTGTTATAGTTTAGCATATCCTCATTAACGTAATACCTGGTGGCTTAAAAAAAAACTGTATGGTAAAATAATGACAGGTAAAATAATGACAGCTTAGAATAGGTCATCACATACTGTGTCTTCACACCTTAGCATATTTTCTAGGGACTATTCTAAATATATTCAAATATATTGTAAGGATAAATTTAATTTTAAATTTTTAACAAGTGCATAGAAGCTGTATGAACAAAGTAATTGATGTGTTTAACCTGTTTTTACACCACCTTGGGAGCATATCCCTTCCCTTTTTAGAAAAATAAACCACTTGGTAAAATTCACAAGACTGAGAGGAAAAAATACTTCCTGTTAATTATGTCCAACATTTTGTCATTGTTAATAATCCTTAAATTTATTTTTTTTACAGGAAAAAATTGGTACATGTCAAAATTTAGCTAAAAAACATACAAAAGTTAATTTCTATCCTTCCCAACTTATTCCTTCTTCAGTTAGCATTTCTATTTTTTAATTTATAAATATTTTTTATTATTACTTCTTATTTTATATGTAAGGGTGTTTTGCCTGGATGCTTATCTATGTACCATGTGCATGTCTGGTGATTCTGGAGGCCAGAAGAGGGTGTTGGATCCCCTAGAACTAGAGTTATAGATGGGTATAAGTACCATGTGGGTGCTAGGATAGAACTCAGGTCTTCTGGAAGAGCATCAAGTATTCTTAGCAACTGTGCCATCTCTCCAGCTCCTTGCAGTACTTTAAATAAAGCTGACCTAGTGGTCAGATTAAACTCCACTCTCCCTTCCTTTACCGCTTCCCTAAAATATTAGTGGTCTCAAGCGATCCTGAAGACCTGAGAGGTAGGTGTACAGCAAGTAGGGGGGGCAATGTAAATAAATATGAACTAGAAATATCAGCCTAGAATGATTTGGCAAAGTAAAGAAGCAGGATCCTATGTGGTTTTTTTTTCCTGGTAAATTATGAGCTAGCAGATGGGCATTCTGGATGTCCATGTAAAGTATTCATGAATGTAAGTACATGCCCACATATGACAGTGTTATAGAACTATCAAGATGAATGCTATCAAGATCAAGAGCAGTGGTACCACATAAATATTAAAAAATCATTTTTTCTTTATCCTCATTGGTTAGAATTTCATGTATAAAGTAACATTGCTATGAGAAGATATCCTTATATTTATCAATCTTATATTTGCAATGAAAATTAAGTAAAATATAAGAAAGACATCCACATGTAAATGTGATCCTTAAAATAAAAAGAATAGAAATCACTGGAACAATTTGCTTCTCGAAAACTATTTGTATAACTCCTCTAGTGACTCCAAAGAGTCCACTTTCATAAACCTGTTTTCTTACCACTGAGGTGGTATTTAGAAAGTTTGGGTGAGTTTTAACATGATTTATTCTCAACTACAATTGAAAATCTAGACTCTTAAAATCTGTACCCAGAAGATTTACTTTAGAAGGTATTATCCAGAACATACTCTCATGACCCAGTTTTGTGACACCAATGCTAGGGCATATCTGGGTGTTGGCTGCTCTAGAAAGTCCCCAGATAGGAAATTCAGGCCACCCAATTAGGGCAATTCTAAGTTCTAGAATCTAAACACTCAGATTGTTTTTCATCTCATTAGTCTTCTTCATACTCCTTATTTGATGCTGAGACTTCTTTAAGTTATGCTGCTTTGGAGAAACAACGAAAAGATTTTGTTGGCATTAAAAAAATTAAAAACATCTAAACTCCACTCATCAAGTCTAAATTTGTCTGCTAATAGCTTTTAAATTTCTGAATGCTTTCCCCTTCAAATGGAGTCTGCTTGTAACTTACTAGAAGTAAACTCTTTGTAATAACCATCTTTTCCAGAATATATACTTGGGAAGGCAGGGAATGTGGGGTAATATCTAAATTCATTTCTAGGTTGGCTACATGAAATTGAAAATCCAGACAGAATATGCTATATATGATTCAGCTTGATATCTTCTTTTGGTACTTTTGGTCAGGCTGCCATAGAAAACATGGCTCATACTCAAATTGTGTGACACAAGAAGTGTCTGGCTGCAGGGCTAAGTCTGTTTGAAAGTGATTAGCTATATATTCAAGTAGCAAATAGAAAGAGCCAACAGATGACTGGCAACTGAATCCTACAAACACACACAAACATCCTGTTTCATCTTCTTAACCAACAATGTCTAACTAGTTTCCTTGGAAATCTACGGGACCACCTATAGTAGTTCAGTATTTATCCCTAGCATAGGTGTGGACTTTGGGAGCCCATTCCACATAGAGAATACTCCCTGAGACTAGACACACAGGGGTGGGCCTAGGCCCTATCCCAAAGGATAAGATAGACTCTGATGACCCCTATGGAAGGCCTCACCCTCCCTGGGGAGCAGAAAGGATATGTGATAGGTAGAGTTTTAGTTGCGGGGGTGGGGGAGGGTGGGGGGTGGAGGTTGGGGAGAGGTGGTAAGAGAAGAAGGGGAGGGAGAGGGAACTGGGATTGACATGTAAAACCATCTTGTTTCTAATTCAAATAAAAAAAAAAGAAAAAAGGGTTTGGTGCTGGAAGCCATATTTGTGTTTTAATAAAACAATTTCTCCTTTGATAATTTTCACCTATAAAAGAACAGCCATACAGCTCTGTATCATCTTACTCTTATCTTCTGCAAACCTCTGTACCATAAGTAATTCCTAGTTACTTTACAAGCAAACTCATTGTGGTAGAACAGAACTACCCAATAGTGTAACTTATTATATTTCTTCTTTATTGCCTGAAAAACACATATGGCACTTACTGTTCACAGTCCACATACTCTAACTGACTAAACTTTGTATAAAAGATTTTAGGTCTCAAGTCTTCCTTGAAGTATCAGTAACAGTCTACAGATTACCTGGGAAGAGTGAGTTCACTCTTCCCAGGGATGAATGGGAGTAAATATGATCAAATACCTTGTTTAAAATTCTCAAAGATTAGTAAAAAGTATTTAAAAATATTATACAGATTAGTGATAACATTTCTGTAAACAGGAATAATAATCTCTAGAGACTACAGTTTATGAACAAATCTTTAAAGATAAATTCTGTAGAAAACGCTACATCTTATAAGTCTTCTTTACACTCATAACTGTCTATGAAAGTAGAATATTTAAAAATGAACACTGGCCTACATTTTGCTTAGAAGTCTACATGCATCCAGTATCTTTTGATTGCCTTTACAACAAAAGAAAACTGTAACCATCAGCACTCCAAACTCCAGGAGGGCTACCTATATCTAAATGAATGAATAGCAGTCTAGCCTAATCAAGCTTATCTAAAAACAAAAGAGCAAAGGTACAAAAAGACATTGGCAATAGATTAAGTATTGTGTCTCCCAGGGCTTGCCCTAAGCTCATGGGCTTCTAGGAGGTCTGATGATCATAACCTTGTTTTCCTGGAAGAAGATAACAAAATAGAACTATCATTTGGGAAAGGGAATGCTAGATGTACTTTACCAGTTGCTACCTTTGGCTCTCATGTTAGCTACAGAAGAATAATTAGTTTTGAGATTGCACATTGCCACATAGAACAGAATAAGCAGAAACACTAGAAGATAATGGTACGATTACACAGCTATCTTTAAAACATTTCATCAGTCTTAGGAGATAAAACAACTAATTCATGTGCACCAGAAGGTTCCAGATTAACCCTGCAGTGTTAAAAACCACATAGCCATCTATCAGCTGATTCCAATTTAAAGTAATAAATTAGTGGTGAATGTTGACAGAGTTATGTGTAGTCTGGTTATCAGGTGATAGTTACTATAAGTTTTAATCCAACTTCTGCATTGAAAAAGATAGTATTTTTCAACTGCCTTAAAGCTGCTATAAAAATACATTTTTAAAGGAATAATAAAAAGCCAAAGAAATGGCCTTAATAAAACTGTCAGCGTCAAAAAGTCACCAAAGAAGAAATAAGGAAACAAATTAAACACTATCCAATAAATTACAAATGTAAGGGAATTGACCAGATTGTATCTGTATGCACCTAAATACCAGACACCCCTTTGGGAATAAAGATGTAAGTGTACTCTCCATTTCTCCTCCTATTGACTGTACAAATCAAACAGAAGTAAGATTCTATTGCATCGATCAGGCAAGGCATCCCAAAGGACTGTTTGTGTTACTTCCACAGTCTGTATTGTTTAAAATAAAAGTAGTTCATTGAGAGCTGGCCAGTGAATTTGGTGGCTGCTGCTTTCATTGGAGGTATTCAGAGGTATTAGAAAACCTGGCGACTAAACTGTATTCTGAGAGTGGAGAAAATGAGTGCTTTCTTTCCCCTGTGACATTTGATAAGGGACCATTTGCTACCTTAGAATCTGTTTATTCTATGGGAACTGAAACTTGAGATAAAATGAAAGCTACTTAAGTAACCTTTTTATTCACAAGGGCATTGTGTATTAGAATGGAGGGATCCTGGATCCCACAGTCTTCAGGTGTAGCAGAAAAAGTGTAGGCCTCAGAGCTATTGAGGTCTTAGTCCCACTTCTCACAGATTTGGACTACAGATTCCTTTGCTGTGAGAAATGAGGATATTAAAACTTATTCTGTCTTCTCACTGGGCCAGAATGATGTGAAAATGCCCTATTCACAGATGGATTCCTTTCAGATGTTAGGTCTTACCAAATGGGCATCTAAGCTTTTGAGGCAGAAAACCCATGGTGACAGCAGAAGCTAAGCAGCTTTCAGCAGGTCTTACCATGCTTTATTTTTGTCTTTCTGAAAAGGGGTTGACAACTCTCACATGCTTCTCAGGGCTACTGTGTGATGACTGGTCCAAATGCTGTAAATTATACACTCCCAGATAGTTGCTAATATATAGTTGCCAACAAATGAATGTAGCACAATTATGAGTACAAAACATATGCAAATATAAAATAATCTTCAAGGGACTAATTTTTTTCTTGTGAGGTGTTCATCAGGGACATGAACAAAGAATGTTTATAAAGATACTTGTCTGGCATCATCTGTGAATGAAGACATTCAAAAAGCCATTATGTTTTCAATTTAGCTTAGTAATAGCACTATTTTTCCACTCACTCTCTGGCATAGCTATAATGTAAAGCAATGTGGATCAAGATACCAGAAGATAAATGATGAACAGTACACCAATGCCAGTTCACATAAAATATTACTAGGCTGGTGATCACTGCTTAACTTCCATCTTTTCCCTCCTTCTCCAGTAAGCATACAACTTCGATATTTAGGTCTGCCAACAGAGCTTGGCTTATGGCTCCAAAATGATGGTGAATTAATTTCTGTTATTCCAATCAGATTCTATTCTAAACTTTAAACACAGGTTATCTCTTGTCTGTTTCTGTGACACACTTTTCTACAAGTATTGCTTTTCATATGGATAAGTCTGATGATTAGTGAATACTAAAGAATAAAAAGAAATGGAACATAAGCATAGTTTGAGGAGATAATGACCCCCTGTGGCAAAGTCACAGAAGTAGGTGTCAGCAGATACCAAATTGTTCTAGTTGCCTTCTGGAATGACCCACTGTACACAAAATCTCTAAATGCTTCTTGTGTTTCTGTTATCTATTGCACAGGAAAATGAGCCAAAAATCAATTAATACACTTAGAAAGCACTTTGTGATACTCTAGGAAAAGGACAGTAAAAGTGCCAACTGTGGCATTAGCCTGTTTTAACAGAAGGAAATATAGAAGTGAGATAAAAGATGAGTTTAAGTTCACAGTTGAACACTGATGACAAATATCACAGACCTCTAGTTTCCAAAAGGGTACTTCAAAAGTTTTACTATACAAGGAATAGCTCTATTATCCCTATTATAATTAGATGGCATTCATATCATAGGATGCCTATAAGTGGCTCACTAAGCTTTTGTTAGTAGGGTCCAGCCAAATACAAGTTCATGTCCACCCCTTCCTGACTATACATTATCAAACAAAGAGCTATCAGTATCTTGATAACCCAGCAGGTCATATAAGATACAGAGGTTAGCTACTTCCTGTGAAACAGACAGCACTTAAATATGCAGCTGAGCTTCTCCACTGATGTCTGTGACCACTATCACCTTTTTCCATATTCAAAGCTCCTGAGTTCCTGTTACAATTCACAACCTACAGTTACAATAAAATACCAAATATATTAACATGCAATGGTCAATAATATCAATGGTAGCCTAATAAGGGTCTATTTAAAGAACAGGAAATCTCTATGTGTAGTCTGCTTTACTGTTCTTTCCTTCCACTGTTAATATTTGGGTTTAAAGACACCTTTTGCAGCAAAAGGACTGATTTCTTCTATAGGGCTAGAACAATGTACAGGCATAAGTCAATTATTTGGTTATTGAGAAAAAGCTAAAATTTTCATTTCAAATTTCCTACTTTTTACTTGAAAATGAAAAACCAATTAAAATTTTTTATTTCTAACCACTTAAATGAAACAAAAAGTGAAAACAAACAAGAAACCTTCCCAAACCAAACCAACAATAAAACCCCAAACCCACATATTATGAAATTGTAAGACAGAAAAAGCACCAAAGTGAGTATTTCAAGATGAGGAGTCAATGAACTTAAGTCCTGATCTGTGAAATTCTTAGCAATGATCACTATTTAACCTGTGAGAATCTTAGTTCTGGCTTGTAAACTCATTTATGAAATGGTTAGCATTTCTCCAATTCTACTGAGAATTCATTCTTTGTATATTTATAAATGAAGAACACATAAAGCACATGTTTTATAATCTTTTGGGAATGAATCCCATAAGCAAAACATTTCAGAAAATTAATGTTTAAAAAGTTTATATTCTTCTAGTCAACTGCAGTATTATTTTCTTACAGTGAAAACTACTGTGGGCCCTTAAGAGGTATCATCTATTATACAAAACATATAGCAGGAGACAGATTTGTCTTCATTCTTTTCCTTCCTCTTCCACATGCAACAACTAGGAATCCTTGGCTGAAGACTGCATTAGTCCAGACAGAATGGCAGGAAGTTGCATATAGAACTTACCATTAATTCATTTACCTCCCATTGTTGAGAACCCTTTTAGGTAACCCAGTTTGTGGTAAAAATTTTCCCTTGTACTCATTTAAATATAATTAGTGCACTTATCCTGTCACTATGAAACTTTTGAGTCGTTCTGTTCACATATATCTGTCATTTCCCCACACACTGAGCTGTAAGACTGAAACCATCTCATCCATCAAAGCCATTCTTCTCTCACCCCACCCACTGGCAGCCTTATATTTGGCATCTTCCTCCCTGAAGGAGATCTTAAAGATTTTCCAACCAAGAAGAAATTACAGCCAGTAAGTAACTGGGGGGGGGGAGCACTCCACAAAAGTCCATTTTCTTTCTCCCAGGAAAAAGATTATCTCCTCCAGAGATACTCTTGGAAGCCTAAGGAAAGGTTGAGGATTTGTGGGTATGTTCTCAAGTCTGTGAAACTGAGCTGGTAAATTCTCATTAAAAACAACCTGATGTAACACTCGTATGGAAAAAAAAAGTCATCAGTGATTATATTTATGAGAGGAGGAATGGAAATGTAATGACATATACATCAAACTAAATCTAGTCAAGCAACCTTTTCTCTTGTTTTTAGTTCATTGAGAATTTTGTACAATGTATTTTGATCATATTTATGCTCTCCTCACTCCTCCCAGATCCATTCCCTGCTCCCTACCCACCCAACTTTGTGTTCTCTCCTCCCTTTACCATCAAGTACAGTGCTGTCTATAGTCTGTATTTTCTCAGATGTGTAGCTTTCACTTGAGGGTGGTCAATGCATCAGGGAATACACCCTCACACAAAGCTGACTCTTCTTTTTTTTCTTTTCAGGTTTTTTATTTGAATTAGAAAACAAGATCGTTTTACATGCCAATCCCAGTTCCCTTCTCTCTCCCATCCTCCCCTACCACCCCCCCCAATTAAAACCCTACCTATCACATATCCTTTCTTCTATTCTTCCCCTAACTCAACCTTTCTGCTCCCTCATGACCTCTGCATCCTTCCTCTTCTTCCCTTCTCATTCTCGTAGCCCCCCCCACTCTTCCTGTGCTCTCAATTTGCTCAGGGGATCTTGACCCTTTCCCCTTCTCTAGGGGACCATGTATGTCTCTCTTAGGGTCCTCCTTGTTTACTCAAACTTGTTTACTCTTCTTCCAGCAGCTATCATCTAGCAATAATTCCTGAGCTGAGGTGCGATGTCATACCCACCTTTCCTTTCTACATTAGATTGTTGTCTGGCCTGAGCTTGTACAGGTCTTGTGTAAGCCGTCTCAACTGCTATGAGTCCACATGTACAAATGCCCTACTATGTCCAGAAAACACTGTTCCTTTGTAGCCAAGCATTCTTATGTCTACTTTGGTCCTACTTAACTCTAGCTGTACATTAGAATCACCTTTAGATGCACCTGAGTACTTATGTAGAGGAATTAAATCAGAATTCATGAAGGTTAATGCCAGGTTTTTTTTCAAACTTCTCTAGGTGATTCTAAAATACAGAAGGATTGAAAACTCCTTCTCAAGAATCTAATTTGAATTTCATATCGAACATGTGATAAGAGATCTCTGAGAGGGTGGACCACATACTGCAGACCACACAGTGGGCTGATATTCTCTGGATCCCAACTCAATGTCACTGACTTCTTTCCAAAATAACAGGCTCAATTGTTATTGTTATGACAGCTGGTCACAGAGCAGTAGTCATTAAGGAGATGAAAGAGTAAAGTAACTGACTTCCATGGAAACCAACTCTTATGCAATCCAGTACATGGTAATATTAGCACCTGACACCTCACTCTCTCTCTCTCAAATAGTTAGTTGTATGGTGGCACATCTTTGCCAGGCTACTTAGCACATGAGATATGGCATCTTGGGAATCAAAAACATCCATGCTTTGTAATTCTACCAGAGCAAAGCAAACAGTGTGGCTGCTGCTTTCTAGTGACTGCATCACTTTCTCTAATTCCCAACTGTACAAGGACAAACCAGACAGGAATTCTGGAGGCAGGGCTTCCTCAGCATCATTTGCTGGAGTACTGTGAAATTATACTGGAAGGGCTGCATCTCAACTGTGACTAAACACTACTTAGTGGTTAGGTGTTTGACAAGATTCCAGCCTGAGGGGCTGCACAGCTGCACAGGTGGGACAGCTGGCTCCTTAAAACTGATGAAAAGCGAGAGATGAGCAGGTGACAATCCCTCACTGCTAATTGGCTCTTCTGGGCAAACTGCAACAACCTAGGAAAATTCTCTGTGTTGTCAGGTTACTAAGAAGGAAAACTGTCAGAGAAATGCAGAGGGAGAAAACAACCCCCCCCCCCGTCCCCCAAATTTTATTTATATGAAGACATTACCATACATTTCCTCCCTCACTTATTATCAGATTTCAGATGACCACTGGCTTTAGAAATATAAACACAAATAGAACAATTCAGTAAACAGTTTCACTTACAAAAGAAGTTAAATCTAATGACACGAAGAACCTAATCTTTGACAAAGCAGCAGCTATCGAGTATATACTGAGGGAGATCACACTTAAATAATGCCAGATAGGAGATAATCCAAGGTTCTCAAGGGTTCATCAACTTCAGATTTCAAGACAGTATTCTGATTTTATACCCTTGCAAGTCACCATACTGATAGATCACCTCCAATTGTACAAACTGGTCTCTCCTACTGTAAGAGGAGACACAACTTAGAGAATCCTCTAGGCCAGTGTATCTCCCAAGACTAGATGAAGGGTTCTGTGGTAGGATGGGGCCTCTTATAAATTTGAGGATAGAGGCATTCATATCTATTGATTCAGATGAACTAATCACTACCCATTTATACGTCACCAGCCTTGTTCTTTTGCTCTTTAACCTGGACGGAACTATCTAAGTAACAGAACTTTGTCTCCAAAGCTGACAAGGGAAAGAACTCATTGGGTACTTACAAATATTCACTGTGTTACAGTGTAGTTTTCAATACATTAGGCCACATTTGTTGATGAAGAAACTGAGTCAGAGAGGGTAAACAGATTGTCCTACTTTGTGGGTGACTGGAATTTAAACTGACTTACCTGTAATCCTTCCAAAAACATGGCTAGTATGCCAATGTATTTTTTTTCATTTACTGAAATAAGTATAGTAAAGCCATTTTAAGGATACAGTACAGTGGTACTACCAACAGTGACACTGTTGTTCAACCATAATCACCATCCATTTTCAGGACTTCTACATTTTCTCTCACTGAACCTTTACACTCATACACTCATACACCTACCTCTTCTTTTCTCTCTCTGGCAACTCCCAACTTAATTTCTGTCTCTGAATTTTACTACAGTGCTATACAGCCCATGACACATTAGGTAGTAGTAGAACCTTTAAAGGCAGGGTTCAATGAAAGAGGAAGTTAGAAACATTTGTGCATGTTCTTGATGGGTTTCCCCTCCTCTTCTTCACATTTGCCATGAAGTGCATGAGCTTTTCCTATCACTTATTGCCAATACACACGTAACACCTCTTCTATAGGATCAACAACAATGGTGCCAACCAATCCTGGACTGAAACTGCCAAAACCGTGAGCTGAAAGAAAACTTTTCTCCTAATAAGTTGATTATTTTGGGTGTATGCCACAGGAACAAAAAATTGACTAATGCATCTAGGTATGTCCTGTAAGTAGAATCATTCCAAAGGAATTTTTCAAAATAAGACCACACACTCAGTGTTGACTGGAAGTCAGAATTTACTTTCATCTTCTCTGGATACTGTCAGCATTTCAAAAGGACTTTAGAAGAAAAAAAAAACAAGTGATCCTAACTGCTTCCTAGGTATTGCTTACTTTGTGGGGGGGGGGGAGAGAAAGACAGCATTATTCTTTTGCCAATACCTCCCACTGAGAGTTATTGCTGTGATAAACAGCCATTTATTGAATGGCACATTTCTGGGTTAAAGGAATACAAATACAGCACACAAAAATCTCTGCCTTCAAGGTTCATTCATTCAAAGGGAAAGGAGCGATTCTATGTGAAAACTGAGGCCCAGAAGAGACCTATCCAGAGAAGGTTAAGAGTGGGATCTACCTTGGGGAGGAGTTGGGGGATGGGTTGGGGGGTTGTTGGGGAACATGGGAGGAAGGGAGGGTGATGAAATGGGAGGATGGATATGTAAATATGAGTAGTAATTAAAGAATTTTTCTTTAAAAGAGTGGGATCCAAACATCATAAAGAGTCAATTCTATCTTCCTACTGACTTTGAGTCTAAGTCATTTATTATCATTGGTCTAAGATGTAACCAATATCTACTCAACTGCCTAGTTTCTTTTATTTTAACTGTCTGGTTTCAATATGGAGCAAGTACACTAAGTGGACCTGTAGGTACTCACTATTTTATATACATTGATATTTCTAACCACATGTAAATAGGATATAAATCACATCCATGTGAGATTTATAGAGAAAGGAAATGAGTCATGTGCATTAACACAACAGGCTAAATAAAATTAGCTATACATAAAACTTGCCAGGAGTGTGGATAAAGAAGAGTTATTTTCAAGTTGGAGATGTGCTAATATTTAGTAGGAAATGGTTAAATGCTGAAGGAAGGTGAGAGGTCAACAGAGCCGAAGTGCAAGAATTCTAGCTAACAGATCTGTATAAAGGGAAATTAGAATTACCAGTAGAATTACAGAAAACAGTCTGGTTTATGAATGGTCTGGAAAAACACCACCAAGGAACCTGGGTTGTGTTTACTAGGCAATGGGTTCATGTACCACCAAAGGTTCATGTACCATAATCAGCTCTTTGATAATCAATTTATCCTCTGGATAAATTGGCAGAACTTATAAAAAAGAACCAGGGATAAGAAACATGTAAGGACAGACTCTGAATCTGGCATAGGTTGATAACCTTCCAGATTGAACACAGCTTACTGCTCTGAAGTAAGCAGGTCATAATACAAGTTGGAAGCTGAGTGGAACTCTCTAGATTCCCAGACTTGGGGATCTGGAGCTGAGTGTAGTGAGAGTTAGAATTCAAGGATCAGGCTGCATAAAAGGAACTCTAGAAAGCCTTAGAAGGTCCCCCTCCAGTATTTACAGAATTCTGATCAATGTACCGCATGAAAAAGGTTCCAAAGCAAAGGAAAAGAATCACTCAAACTGATTAAAGGCTCACTGAGCATGGTGGTACATGCCTGTAATGTGGAATGTAGGAGGAAAAAGGCAAGAGGATGAGTTTCAGGCCTTGTCTCAAGAAATAAGCATTTGAAAAAAATGAAAAGGTTTAAAAGCTCAAAATAGTGCATTCCTCCCAGTTGAGAAAAACTTGTAATCCATAGCACATTGAGAAGAGAACTCAGGAAGGATTAACTTTAGAATGGAAAAAATAAAAGATGTTAGAAATAGCTAAAACTTTAAAAAGTAGTTATTACCCATATATCCAGGATGTTTCAAAAATAAGACAACAGAATTTAAAAAAGGATTCAAAATGGATTTTTTTAAAGATTAAAAACTATGTTGACATGAAAAGGACAGTGAATGGGATTAAAGACAGATTAATTATTGCCCAGAAAAAGATTAATTATCTGCATCTGAAAATCAAACAGAAAACAAGACCCTACCTAAAAAAACAAACATCAAAAGGAAAGCAAATTGTGAGTCACATGGTATGGGAGAATGGAATCTCCAAGGAAAGAAAGAGGCAGTTCAAAGTACTAAAAGAGTGCTGAAGTCTTGCCAAATTTGATGGATACCATAAACTCAAAGATATAAAAAGCTCAGTGAAATTCCAAATACAAGAAATGAAGAGATGCAAACCAAGACACAGTGTAACTCAAATTCAGTCATTATGATGGGATTGCAAACTTGTGCAACTACTATGGAAATCAGTTTGGAGAATTCTTAAAAGGCTACAAACAAATCTACCACATTACCCAGATATACTACTACTTGTCCTATGCTCAGAGGACTGAACATCCTACTGCACAAACATTTGCTTGGTCATGTTCACTACTCTTTAATTCACAACAGCTAGGAAATGGAAACAACTTAAATGTCTTTCAACTGATCCAACAGGTGGGTAATAACAATACACACACACACACACACACACACACACACACACACACACACACACACACACCTATCTATGTATATATCATGGAATACTCTTCAGCTGTAAAGAAAAATGAAATCATTAATGTTTCAGGCAACTGGATGGAACTAGAAAAGATCATACTGAGTGGGGTAACAAAGACCCCGAAAGACACACATTGTATGTTCTCTCTCATTGGGGGCTCCTAGGTCCAAACCTTCAGATGTAACTATGTAACATGTGTAACTGTAGAAACCAGGAAAGTAAAAAGGGACCAATGCTAGGGTGGGAACTGGGGAGCAATAGAGAGTATGAATAGCAAGGTACAAGTGACCTGAGTGGGGGCATTAGAAAAAAAGGGGAGTATTTTAGAGAGGAAAGGGAGGTAAATACAGAAGGAGAGTAAAATAACAGTATGTCTGAAAAAGTCATAAGGCATCATATTATTAACTATTTCCCTAAAAATCCTAAAACAAACAAACAACCCTATGATACAGATAAATCTGTATAAATATACACATATAAAGCCTAAATGAAAATTTCTCATCTGTACTGATAATGCTCCTTCTGAGAGCATAAAATCATCTAACCAAAACCTCAACACCACATGTTAGAAGCACTCTTTGGAGTTGTTGGTCATGGTTGTCTTATTGCCTGTTGGTTGCTCCCTAGAGATAGAAGGTCAGTCTGTGTTGAAGACACCATGTACTTGAGACATAGGGCCCAGAGGTCCCTGAGCTGGAAATGACCTGAATGCTTCCCAGAAGGCATCATACAAGCTCCCAAAGGAGGGAAGCAACCAACAGTCTTAACTAGCTATGACACCTATGAACCACAACAATGACCAGCATGGTACAATAACCCTAAAGGTGCAATAGTGGCACTATCTATATCTATATCTATATCTATATCTATATCTATATCTATATCTATATCTATATCTATATCTATATCTATCTATCTATCTATCTATCTATCTATCTATCTATCTATCTATCTAAGTCAGAGTGTATGTATAGCTCTAAACAAAACAATTCAATTAAAAATGAACTCACATCATCCCAAAGATCATATACAGGTCCCCAATATATGAAAATAATCTTAGCAACCTTAGTCATGATGCAAATGAAAATTATAGCCACAATAGCATATAGCACACTCTTACTAAAGAACTAAAATTAAAAATACAGTTTACACCAAATTGACAATAATGTGGAAACTGAAACGCTCAGAGTTTATAGGAGTGTAAAAGGGTACAATTACCTTAGTTTTTTGAAAGCTAAGCATAAACTTACTAGATAGTCACTCTACTTGTAGACATACAGCTAGGAGAAGAACATATACCTTAAAAGTATTTGTGTTTGAATACTGACAGGAGCTTTAAAAATATGATCACAAGCTATCAAAAAAAAAAGATCTGATAAAAATGAATACATGTGTTATTTGGCATGGTGCTGCACATTACTAGTTCCAGAATCCAGGAGGTTTCAGCAGGCAATTCGAGACTGTGAATTTGGGGCTAACCAAGCCACAGAGTGAGACTCAACAAAAACAACAATGAATACATGTGTAATATATTCAGTCAATGGAATAGTATTCATCAAGGAAAAGGAAAGTATTGATTCAAAAGAACTACTGACTACTAATATAGTCTTAAATAAGAGTATTAAGTAAAAGACCCAGACTCCAAATAAGTACATGATGTATTATTATTGTTATAATAAATTTGAAGAAATAAAAACCAATATATAGGAACAGAAAACAAATTAGTATGCTGTGCATGTATGCATGTGGTGGTGGTAATTTCAAATAGCCCGAGGAGGCTATAAGATACTAAGAAATATGTACACTAGTGAGATGGTAGTGATTGTTTCACGGGTATATACATATGTTACAACTTACCACAGTTTAGATTTTAAGTATGCAAAACTTACTGTTATCAATTACATTGCAAAATAAATATTTAAAAGAAGGCCATTATAAAGACTACTGGAGTGCTATAGGAAACCAGAATGAGCAGTAGTAGTGATCAGAATCAGCAGGATTCAAGGCTGAAGGCAAGGAAACAGGAGTTAAAGATAACTCTACAACTGTGAGAGGATCTGACATCAAGCAAAGTGGCTATTCACATAAACATGGACAATATAAGGAAGTGTATGTAAAGCCATCGGCTAACAGAACATTTAATTCCAAGGAACAGTTAAAATTTGCAATGAGACATGATAGGCTAGAGATTACATTGGGATTCTGCATAATTACTTCAACTTCATACTTCTCATTTCTCCTGTCTGTCCTCTCATCCCTGAAAATAATTTGGTTCTGTGTGACACAATCCAAGTTCTCAAAGAAAAATAAATGAACAAACAAACAAAACACAACACTGAAGTCTGAAAGAGTTCCATTCACCTACACATGACCTTTAAAGAAAATTCTAGGATCACACCCTGAGGTAAAACATATCATCATCTTAACAGTTACAAACATACACTCAGCAAAGTGGGGTTTTCACAGCCTCATCAGAGATTATGTGTTGGCACTAAGTGAGCAGAGTAATGTATGAAAACTCAAAGGAGAAAGACAGTGTGCTCCATAGGATCTAAGAAACTAGAAATGGGTAAAACCTGTGAGGTCATTTCTGTTTGTGGTTGCCTCCTTTTTACATCAGTCCCTACCAGAATAGAATCGTTCCTGGGAAGTTCAGTGTGGTTCTTCACGCCAGAGCCAAAGGAAACATCTGTAAGCCTGGCAGGGTTTCAGATGAACATGCTGCTGAGAGGGCTCAGAGCCTATGATGGTAAGAGATTCCGACTATATAGTGAATTGTTTTTCTCCTTTCTTCCTTTCATTTTAAATGTCAAAGCTCTTCACACCACAGTGGCACCCTAAAATGATTCCCTTACTTTTGTTGTTTTAGTTGAAACAATATTATTTCATGCTCCATAGAATGCCCACCAGTTGACTCAAACCAGGAACACAATGGGTCCTGTATTTCAAACATGAAAAGACAGAAGATAAGCTGGTGGGATAGAACACTTCTCTCCCCCACAACAATTTACATTTGCTCAATCTACAAATGTTTATCACTGTTTGAAGTCATTGCATTAAGTTCTAAATGTACTGATGGACTAAAATAGCCCTAGCTGGATGTGGTAGTGCAAATCTGTAATTTCTATACTTAGTAGGCTGAGGAGAAAGGTTGAGTTCAAGGCCAGTCAGAGATACAAGACTCGGTCTCTGAAAAAATAAAGAAATATGAATATCAAATAGATAAAATGGTCTCTGATAGGAAGAAACTTAAAAGTTCAATAAAATACACACACAAATGTAGCTCAAAACAGAAAACACTAGACATGGTAAGAAGTACAAAGTGTCTTAGATATTTCTGTGAGAATAGACAATAAGAGAATAAATAGTAGGCTCTTGGCATTATCTAGGTATGGACCTGGTGCACAAGTAGTCTATAAGTATCAGTGCTGCAATTACTGCCATGACCCTGAGGACTGTTTTTGCCAAAAGGCCAGTTTCTGTTGAACAAAAGCTACTCTCATCTACTCTGTACATCAGCTTCCTCATCTGGACTAATAGCTTCTTGTCTCCCAGACTTCACTGTGTGCTCTAAATTAGGACCTCTCTTAATCTGTGTAACACCTTTATGTGGCATTGTTTTCTAGAGTAGAAGCCCAAGGCAAGGAGAAATCAAGTAGCTTATTCTAGGTAAGAGAGGTGACTGATCAGGGATTGGAAGTCAACCCTTACTTCAGACACATACCACCATTCAAATCTTTTATGTGAAGTTAGTATTTTATCTGGTAAGTGAAGGACATGGCACAGAGATTAACTTAAACTAGTAAAGAGCACACACTCAGACATCAAATGTGTATGATGTTCAACAATTTATAGAATGCTTTCACATTTGGTTGGTTTGTTCTTTCTGGACTCAAATAACTGAGGGCTATAGACAGGCCAATAAACAGAACTACACAGAGGAAATGCCTCAGTTCTGTACATTTGGGGTGCTGACAGATAACCACCACAGGACTGGGAATAGAACAAATACCTTTTTAAAACATGTGTGTTGCATGCATACCATGGCATGCATGAAGAGTCAGTTCTCTCCTTCTACCTTTACATGGGTTCTGGAGATAGAACTCACGTATTAAAGGTTTATACAGCAAACACATTTAACCACTGAGTCATCTTGCCAGCCCCAGAGTGAACTCCTCCTCCTCCTCCTCCTCCTCCTCTTCTTTTGCAGCTGTACTGAGAGTGGAGGTCAGGTGCAGCCTTACCTGGAACCTAATAAATTCTACTATTAAAAGTATGGTTTTTAGTATGTATTTGGTAAGATACTGTACACACTGAACAATATGCTATGTAAGTAGAACAGTTCTAATGTTCTTTCCTCTGATTTGTAAATTGCTATTGTTCTTATTATTTACTGGGTCATGGAGCTTTTTAAAAAAACGGATGTTACATTTCCTTTTCCTATGATATATACATGCACATGTGCACACATGTACACATGCATGCACACACACAAATTCATCTATGCAATTGTACACTCTACTTGTGCCTCTAAAAGACTTTTTGAGGGCCTGTGGATCTGGACCACACCTTTTGCCCTCTATTCCCAAGATACTACACACTGCCTATCAAATAAGGTTAGCAAAGTAAAGCCTGCTTGTTGAGAATCAACTGTAAAAATGAATAAGCTAGTACTAAATCACAAAGTAGAGCTTACTTCATTCATTCTATTTTCCAGGCACTTATCTAGGCATAGGAAATTTTGAGATACAAAAGGCATTCTTCCAACAAGTAATATAAGGAAGCTGTATGAACAATTTTTATGAAAACAAGTACTAGAAATGTAAAAAGATTTTCAAAGTGTTCATGGAGCTTTGATTTTTTTAACAGTATAATATTATATGTCTATTTTTATTTGAACAAATGCCAGGAAGGAGAAAAATGGAAGCTAAGATGGCTCCAAGAAACGAGCTGAGGTAACTATCCTAGTGTCTAACAAGTTAGACTTCAAACTAAAATCAATCAAAAGAGATGAAGAAGGTCATTTCATATTCATCACAGGAAAAATCCATCAGGAAGAAGTCTCAATTCTAAACATCTATGCCCCAAATACAAATGCACCAACGTTTGTAAAAGAAACATTATTAAAACTCAAATCACAAATAAGACCCCACACAGTTATAGTGGGAGACTTCAACACCCCACTCTCACCACTGGACAGGACCACCAGACAGAAACTTAACAAAGAGACAAAGGAACTAACAGAAGTTATGACCCAATTGGGATTAACAGACATCTATAGAACTTTCCATCCAAACACAAAAGAATATACCTTCTTTTCAGCATCACATGGCTTTTGAACTTCATATACAATATAAATGTTTTAGATCAAGGTCATATGGAGCACGCATGGTTTAGGTAAAAATAGGAACATTAAAAATTACTCTGAAGGATGTGTTAGATTTTAAGACTAGATCAACATTTTTTTTCCTGGGATTATAAACTTTGTTCAAATGCACCACTTAATCTTTGTTTCAGGTTCCTTTTCTACAAACTAGGGCAAATTTTCCTGGGGGTGTGTGGGGGAAGTTGCTGGAGGGCAGAGGAGGATGCAGTATGGTTTAACGGTTTCCTGACTGAAGTGTTCTAAAAATATAGCATTTTTATTGCAAACATGTGATGGAGTATTGTCAACACAGCACTCTGTGTTGCTAGGGCAGCCTGTCCATAGTTTTATTCACTCTCATGCAGCTCTTCAGTTGATGTATGGGAAAAGAAGCCACTGATCCAGAGTCCCTTCCTTATCTCCCAAGCACCCCAGTCCTGATGATATGTGTCAGGTCAGCAACTAATGATTAGCCTAGGTTTAACAACCCAACTCTGACATTTGATACTCTTCTTTTGCCCCTTAAACTGTCACAAACTTATTTGCCTTGCAAATTAACCTGTGGCACAAAAGCCTGACATGTTGGCTTAAAAGCACTACTCCTAGACATAGATTAGAGCACAATTAAGTAATAGGAAGTGCCTAAAAGGAGCAATTGTAAAATATGGTATATTTATTCATTACCTTTCCTTAAGTCTTTTTTTCCTTCACACGGATTAGAGTAAAGCCTTGGTTTTTGGAAGCATTTTCTTTGAAGAGCCATGGGCTTGTGGAAAGATTGTATACTTTCCATTTCTAGAGTCAAATACAACTCATACTGGACTCACAAAACAGCTACAGCCTGTCACCATCTGGCAGCTGTATGGTGGCCCTATGTAAAATGAACTGGTTGGTAGTCACAGTCCAGTTCCCATTTGACAGATGTCCACTTCACAAAGGGAATGTCACACTCAGCAGCCTGGTTGGCAGAGGAGTGGTGACTGGGCATGGAAATTGTACTTACTTTTTCTGCCTAACTGGGTTGCTTACTAAAGCACCAAGTTGTACGGCAGCAAGCCAGAGGGCATGTGGTAGGTAATATGGCAATAGCTCTTAGAGTCAGAGTCAGATTGTATGCTTCTCATTTATCCTACTTAGAAATCCTGGTTTTTGTTTATTTGTTTGTTATTTGTTTTAATTAGGCTGTGGTTTATTGAGTCACACAATGGCTGTCTTCTAAGACCACTGCTAGAACATGTCAATAATTCAGAGATAAATGAGGATTGTAACTTCCCACAATCAGCTTTCATTACAGTGTCAGGGAAAATATTTTGAAACAATAGGCAGAAAAAGGGCCTCCTTAACTTGTGCTGTGTTAACTAATATAAGTACCCCAGATGAAAAAGTTACTAAAGAGAAAGGGCAAAGTGTTCTTCATTTCAAACTGTAATCTCAGGGCTGGAAAGGCTCAGAAGTTAAGAGCACTGGCTGCTCTTCTATAGGTACTGAGTTCAATTCCCAGCAACCACATGATGGCTCACAACCATCTGTAATGAGATCTGGGACCCTCTTTTGGACTGCAGGGATACATGCAGACAGAACACTGTATACATAATTAATAAGTAAATATTTAAAAAATGTAATCTCACTGAGTATCTTATGGAAAACATAAAAAAAGCAAACAAACAGCCCAAAGGTTTAGTTTTCTGTTTTGCCCACTGAAGTCTGTGACTCAGTCTCAACAGTGAGACTGGGCTGCTTGCTCTGTTCTCTCTCTTAATGAAGGGAGAGGGGGAAATGTGCGACTAGAGTGCATAGCTGAAGAGTGTACAAATGAAGTAGTTCTTTCATTGATTTTTTCCCCACACATGCAAGAATTTTTATTATGTTTTCTTTTAAATAAGCTCATATTCTATTTTTAAACATTCTCACATACCAACACAAAGAAAACAGTTAACTAACCCGATTTAAAGATGAACCTTTAAAAGCATTATACAGAGTAAAAAGGGTTAGCCACCTTTCTTTTCGTGTGTGTGTGTGTGTGTGTGTGTGTGTGTGTGTGTGTGTGTGTGTGTGTGATGTAAAATATGGCAACAGGACCTATTCTGAATTACTATCAATTATCATAATATTTTCCTACTAAACACAATTTAAATCTTCTTGGAAGGGATGTATTAGCAATAAATATTTTAGAGAGGTGTATCTATCAAAACTATTAATACATTTAGTTCCTTCTCAGTGTTGTGGTTTCTGTAAGAATTATCTTCCCCCATCAAATGAGCTATCTTGTAAAGGCTTCTGAAAGCAGTGGTGATTCTGGGTATGGTGCAATTGGGGTAAAAAGTAGTCTCTGGAAATGACTGCGTTCATTACTGAAAGCTATGGTTCTTAGAGGTTCCTGTCATGCAAGTCATCGAACTTCCTCTAGTGGGCACAGGACATAGCTGTAAAACCAATCCACCATCTTTTTTTTTTTTTTTTTTTTTTTTTTTTTTTTTTTTAACAATTAGATATAGCTCATAGTAAGAGAGGTTGTGTAAAAGCTAATCAAATAACTGGCATAAGGAACAAAATGTGACTCAGAAGTAACATGTTGTTGATAGTTGAGCTGTAATGTTAATTTGTCAATGACAAATTTAAACCTGAAAATTATAGTACAATACTAAATAGTCCAATACGCAGTGGAATGTAGCCTAAGATCTTTGCTAGTAATAAGATCCTCCAGGGATGCAGCTTTTCTGTTGCCACCCATGCTGGGGTTGGGACTTTTCATTGATGCAGCTGCTTCAGAATCACCCACATTCCTGCAAGCAACCTTATGCTAGACTTGGGTGGAATCCTTTCGTCAATCGGTAACTGGTGACTTATCCAGGTAAACAGATGTTTATTCATGTATCCCCAGGAAAAACAATGCAGCAGAAAGCCAGATTGATACAAGGGCTGCAGCAGACTCCTTCTCCTTGTATTTAATTGGAAAACCTTCAGAAAGGCACACTGGAAAAATACTTTAACGGGTTTTGTTTTAAATTCCCCACCAGGAGGTGAAAGAAGAAGGAATATTAAAAATGAAGAAAAAGAGGAAGGAGGCTATATGGGCATGATACTGAAAAGGGAAACATCATGCTTCCTGTCACATGACCTTAGATCCTGTAATCTCTCATTTCATCTATGTCAGAGGCAAAGCACTGAACTCTGAAGAATATAATTCCCTTTAAACCATAGAACACTCAAAAGTACTTATTGCCACATGATTCTGGGCCACCTATTTTCCTTTCAATACCTTAGCCTCTAAATCATGGTTACAAAGGTTTTGCATCAGTTCTTTTAAGACAGATGGGCAAGATCTACTCTTAAGAATTGCTAAGTTAGCTAACACATCTCCAGCTTCTTAACTTTTATGCAGTGCTCTAAGTTTATCACCTCTATTTAAAAATTTGCCTCAGACCCTGCACTTTACCTGCTGTTCCAACATTTTAAGTATAAGCATCAGAGTCCCAGGGTTTAGCACTAATTCAAAGAGTTTATCTATACAGAGCCTCACTCTGCATTTTAGCATCTTGAAATCTTCAATCAGATTCTACTCCCTCCTCCTCCTCCTCCTCTTCCTCTTCCTCCTCCTCCTCCTCCTCCTCCTCCTCCTCCTCTTCTTCTTTTGAGAGCACAAGCCCTTCTTTTAATGTCTTGCTATAGGTTTTCCTTCTTTTCATTCTTATGGCTTAAGTTCTCAGTCCTTTTAAGTTAACCTTTTAGACCTTTCCATGTGGGTCCACCTTCCTAGACCTTTGTGATTCATGTTGCTCTCCTTTGGAATGCTCTGTCTCCTTGATATAACTTCAATAACATTCCCTAATACTGGGTATGATGTCCTAGATAGCAGCAAAAAGGCTTTGTGTGGTAGGAAGTTTTTAAGTTACCTGCTCCACAGTGCTTGCCTCTGGTATGAGAATGTTGAGCATTTGGGGAGCAGTTTAGCCCATTATCTTGTCAGATGCCTTTTCTATTCACTCCAATGCCTATAATATTTGTATAACTTTCTAAATGTCTATGAATATGATGTCTGTTGAATTATAGTAGCATCTGTTTTAACTTAAAGTTAAAATGGTGAAAGAAGGATTAAAAAAAAAAAGTAGCAGCACTTCCTGGATACTGCAGAAGACACATCTTGGTCCCTTGGCAAGTTGGGCTATTTAAACTTAAGGCTTAACTCACCTCAAAACATTTTATAATGATGTGACCCCAGGAGAGCTGACGAATACTATCACTGAACATTCTATTTCAATCTTTTCTTTTTGTTCTCTGATTCCAACCTATCTATAATTTCTCTAAAGGAAATAGAGAAATTATATTTCTTTGTTCTTCAACATAAGCACTGCTTAAAGTGTATACCACGGGTGTCTCTAATTTGAGTTAATACCAGAGTGTAAAACTGGATTAGAAACTTCTCTCTTAGTCATTTACATAGAGAGTGAAAACATATTGATCCTAAATACCAATTTCTGTGGTGCCTGAATTGTTATCCCCATCCACCTTGATCCACTAATTTTCCCATTGTGATATGTCCTGATTCAGCTGCCTTTTTTCTATTTGTAGGAAAACTTGCTATCTGCCTTCTACTTCTATATGGTTGACCACACAACTAAGCTAAAAAGAAGCCTCCAGAAATCCAGCCCATCACTATGCATCATCTCAGGTGACTTTCTGTGTTTCTCACTCCATGGCAAAGTTAATCTGAAGGCCTGATTCTTTACTATGTCTAACAGGTCTAGTTTACTGCCAGAGTGTTTCTGTTGCTAATCATAAGGCATTCCTGAGATGCCTAGTGTTAATTTTATATTGAATTTCACAATATGGATCAGAATACTTTCAATTTCTTTAAGCAACTTTCCTAAAAGCCAATATAACTAGCATCTATCATTTCTATTACCAAAATACAGAATTCTAAGACAATATTATTTTAGGTTAACTTCTCCTTTCCCATTTGGCTAGTTATATAAATTTCTTGTTACTTTTAAAAAGTTTTGATGATTGTAATGATTATTCTATCTTTATTCAGGGTACCTTCAGGATGCCTACTTCTAACTAGAGGAAGAACACTTCTTGTAAAAAGTTTGGGTCAACAAATAATTGGAAAAGGAAGCATGAGAATCGGTGGTCTCAGAAATCAATAAAATTAGGATGAAGAGGCAATAATAACTGGAGACCTTAAGTCTAAATAAATTTTGTTGGCATTTTGAGTAATATGTGTAAGAATGAACAGTGGTATTAACCCCAGTAACATAATTTTACATTTCACAGTGGGTGGCATTATTAAGGCTTTTTCAAAAGGTATGTAACAGTGTTTTTTAAATGTATTTCAAATTCTTTTTAAAATAACTGTGATTTAATTTTAAATTTTCATCAGAGGTAAATTTGGATACAGAGGAAAGTAAGCCTTTTAACCAGAATATGTTGAGTTTCTAGGATCTTTGGATCCAAAGTGAGTAAGGGAGGCAAGCTGTGGCAGTTCTCTGCAATGGCTAAGGTGTTTCCAAATAAGTAACAGGAATGCCATGTAGAGGGCACCTCTTTCTGGTGAATAAGCTGGACTGCTTATTTCCAAAGGACTGTTTTCATCATGTCCCACAGACAGGTCATCCACAGTGGCACAACTGTGTAACTGATGCTACAGCCCTTCCACCAGACAGGAGTCTCATTGGGCACCAATGAAAGGCAAATAGCCTCTAGGCAGACAAGCTATCAACATAAAATGGCAAATGCAGACTGTGAGGCTACCTAGATTGCACTTTTTCTATCAGCCAGCCATGTGTTGGAGGGATTCAAAGAGACACAAGCCATGAATCCTAGGTTTTCTCTCACTTCTATCAATTTCTCTCCAATTTTTAGTAAAAGTCTTCCCTTTTCTATCCAGAGCCTGTATTCTTTAGTTTTCCAAAACTTTACTTTCAGAAACATAAATCTACCAGGGACCAGACAACTGGGGACTTGCTGAAGGCTTAATGTCCCAGACAGAGGAGAGGCAAAACAAAATTGTCAGACGCAGTCAAGTAATTTCTTGTCTACTTTGATATTGGCTTTGATACTGGCACTCTGTGTGTTCTGTATCTCCCCATCCCCTTTCTTCTTCTTCTTTTTTTTCTCTCCCCAGAAATGGCTAGGGTAGAAATAGCCCTTTGATAGAAATAACAGAAATCAAACATAGTCCACCAACTCTTTCCACAGTATGGGTCATGGGAGAGGATTTCTTCTTATGAGAACTTAAAGAAAATTATTTTGCAATTCTCATTCAATTACCTCAAATAATCCAATGGGTGGTATTTAAAACTCAATTTGAAGAAAATCTATATTGTTAATTCTTTTATTTTTGTATGTGATGCACATGCATACGTGTTCCTGTTTATGTGTGCATGCCTGTGAGTGCAGCATTCATTTCTGGGGGGAAGTGTTTTGTCTTCCACTCACTGAGGGAGCACTGGGATTATATATGTACATTACCATATCCAGTTTTACATAGGTCCTGGGAATTTGAAATCAGGCCCTCACAAATGCATAGCAAGCACTTTACCCCACTAAGCCATCTTCCTAGCCCTCTGATAATTATTTTTAATATAACCATATAATATAGCTAGTGAATTCATCTTTCACAAGGCAAGATTAGGATCCATACCTACACATTTATAGAAATTCTACTTGTGCTTCATATTTACCCTGTTGGTTCTCAGTAAACAATGAAAGAGTGTCACGGTAAGCAATAAAATGATTACTGTTAGGATTAAAATTAACTTAGGATAAAAGTATTCTTCCTGATGACCACTAAAAATAGGACAGTCACACATAATCTAGGGTGCAACCCTACTTTTTAAGAAATATAGGACAGTTAGATGTGATGGCACACACACATAATCCTAGCATCATTTGTATTACTTAAATTGGGGCTCTGATAGAAGATTTTAGGAAGAAAGGAAATGCATGAAATTTGAATCATATTTTACCACCTCACTGCAGCTCCTGCACCCCTAGAATTATAAACTTGTAACATTTTCAAGAAGAATGCAGCTTGTAGGATTATCAGCCTTCATTGTACTATTCTAGCAGCATTCACTTTTGGTATTTATTGGAAATGTAAAACATCTCTGAATGGTAGGTATTACCTCTATCCTGTGGATAGAGAAATTGAGGTTCATTCTCTAAGCTAGCTCACAGTAATAAGTACCAGCTGTAAGTCTCCTGTCTCCAGGGCCCATGCTCATTCTACCAGAACAAGAAGAATCATCTGGATTGTGAGCTGTCACTCTGCTCAATTCTGAAATAAAAAAAGTTAGGCTTTGGGGTCTTTTCCCCTGTCACTGTTCATTCTTTAGTCTCATTCTCAGGAAACGTATCCACTGTATTGAACTAAAGAGAGATTAAGACAAAGTTAGACTTTATTATCAGATAATTATCAAACATCAAGTAATGTCTGTGAGGTGGAGAAAATGTCTTGTCATCATATTCTAAGATCAATGGGGCCAGTCTCTGGGGCCACCCAAACTGCAGCCTGACTGAAAGGAAGATGAAATAGCAATAGTGTCACAAGCATTATGAAAGCTACTCTTCTGAAATTTGAAGGTAATAACTCTTCCCAAAGGAGATGTGAACTAAAATCTTGTTCTACCCAGAAAATACTGAGCTCTGAGCAATGCAGGGTGCACAGATGTTCAGTGATTATTGATAACCTCCTAACATATTTCATGAAAAGAGGGAAGTTTTGTTCTTCTGGCCTAGTCTATATAGAGATAGTTAACACAGATCACTCCTACTTTTTACTTTCTTTTGGCTTAGAAGTCACAGTAAAATATGATCAGCAACACATTATATGAGGACAGAGGTTCTGTTCCTGCCTTATGTCCTCAAAGGTTAAGTTATTTCAATTTAATCACTTGGTTTGCATTCATGTAAAATCAGAATGATAATGATTTAAATTTAGAAAACCAGAAATAGTCTTCATTATAGACCATGTTTCCTCAGAGGCCACAATCCTGAATTATGATTTTGATTTTGGTGCAACCCCCATATTTCATTACCAGTAGTTATAGTTCCCATGTTTGGTCATGATTGAACACAATTGCTGCATCTTCTACTTCTTCCGGCATACAACTCTTCCTTTTTTTCTGAGATGAGGTGATAACCGTTCAGTTTTATCAGCTCGCTACTTTAGACCTTAGAGAGCATATTCCAACACATGTGCTACCACTTCCAACCTTTTGCCACATCAGCTTAGCCACCTCTAGGCCCACAGCCTCTAGGGACCATTCTGAAACAGTCTAAGTGTACAGGGTGCTTTTTGCTCCTCAGTAGTTCTTCTGTTCAGTTTTCCAAACCAATAATTTTAAGTCTATTCTTCATAAATCTTCAATTCCACCTAGTGCTCTCAGAAGTTTACTATTTACTACAAGACCAGGGGACATATTTACTAAATATCATCTGTTAAATACTATACTTCCTCCTCTATCTTGACGTTTTCTGCATGTTACTTCCTCCTAACTGCACTGCTGTCTCAAACTAAGCATCTTTCTCCCCTTCTACTTAGGTTTTTCAGCTTTTTTTTCTCTTCTTTCAAGGATCCTGACTAGGTGGTCTTCACATTTCTATGATCACTTTTTTTCTTTTGTAGAAGCAGTAACAGGTAGGTGTGTGTGTGTGCATGTGCGTGTGCGTGTGCATGTGCGTGTGTATGTGTGTATGTGTGCATGTGCGAGTGTGCATGTGTGTGCACACATTCTTTTATGATCAAGGGAGAATCTACACTCACAGCCCCATACACACACCTTCAACTCCTCTCCTCTCCTGCACTGTCACCTTGTTCTTGAAATGCTGTCTAGTCCTCTCAATCACAACACTCAATGTGTTTTCTTGACCCCCATTCTTCTTGACCCTTTAGGGGCACCTCAAAATTGAACCTGTTTCTGTTTCCAAAATTTTCTCTTTCTCATTGTTCCCCCACCATTGCTGATTCCTTCCACATTTCTTCCAGATAACCTGAAACTTCTCCATCATTGTTGCTCTAATTTATTTATCAATTCTCCTTCTTTACACTGCTGTTTATACCTCCATCACTCACACCTTTCCTTGATATTCTCAGGAAAGGCAACATTCTTCTCAGAGTACAAGATAACAGATTACACTCATCTCTTTTTTTTTTTACCATCATCTCTATTTACTAAAATTCTATTACTGATTTCAAAATTTTGTAAAGATGCTATCTTTTCATATATCCCATAAAAGAAAATTTATTTATTTCTTCTGTGAATTTCTCTAATTTCAATGTGTATGCCTTCTTCTTTTGTAGTTACTATTATCTCATATTCTTTTTTATTGCAGTGACCTATAAATTTACTTTAATGTGCTTAGATTTTTAAGTTCTTAAAAGACAAGTCATGATAAAGATAGCAACTATAATAATAATCTCTTATAACAAGTTCCTACCATATTCCAGCTGGTACATTAACACAGCATTCTATGAACTGTCTAATTTTTTTTTTTTGATATGTTTAAGTAAAGTACTCAAGGGAAACACTTAGAGAATCAGAGTCAAGAATTGGATTTAGGCATGTCTGGTTTTAAAGGCCATATTTTAACTCACTATATACTATTTCTCATCATTTGCAGAATTGGCAGATAATTACTGAACAAAACATGTTCCTCAGCCGGGTAGTGGTGTCGCATGTCTTTAATCCCAGCATTGGGGAGGCAGAGGCAGGCGGATCTCTGTGAGTTTGAGACCAGCCTAGTCTACAAGAGCTAGTTCCAGGACAGCTTCCAAAGCCACAGAGAAACCCTATCTCAAAAACAAAAACAAACAAACAAACAAACAAACAAACAAAAAAACATGTTTGTAGGGGACACCCTAACCACGGCTGCTCAGGGTTGGTTACAGGTATGCCTGACCACGTCCCAGCAGGGCTGGTTACAAGTGTCCCCTACACATGTTCCTTATAGGCTGGGGAAATGGCTGGGTGAGAAAAGTACCTGCTATACAAATGTGAGAATCTGAGTTCAGCTCTGCAGATCCGTGTAAAGCCAAGTGTAGTAGCATATATTGCAATTGTAGCACTCCTACATGGAGAATAGAGGAAAAGACAGCCTCCATGTAAGCTTACAGGCCTACTGGTAAGCACAGGAACAAACTGTCAAGAAATCAAACAGGGTGCAATGTATGTCCTGGCACCCAAGGTCATCCTCTGATCTCCACATGTGCTCTCACACTCATGCACACAAACACACATATAAAACACAGAGAAATTTTTAAAATGTTCCTCTTAAGTCCTAACAACAGGTTAGGACAGTTTACTAGATTCCCTAGTTTCTGAAACTGCTTGGACAATACATCTGTAAGAAGAAGAAAGAGACAGCTTAGATTTCCACTCTTAAAGGATGAGAACAGGGTAAAACTTGTATATCTCATGACTAAACAGAACATAAAATGCAAAGAAAAAGAAAAGATCTAAGTCACCTGAATTAGGTAATAGCATATCTTTTGTCTCTTTCCTTGAAACCATCAAAGCCAATGAGGTTTAAGGCCATCCAAAAACCTTGCTTAGATAATTTAAACCACATTTAGACAAAGCCTCCAGTATTTCTAGTTTCTGAGGCTCTAAGATCAGTGCTGTGAAAGTATGTTGTCAGAGTCAAAACCAATGTAAACTTGGGGTTCAGATTTACATATGAACTGGTAAAATTACACAGTATGCACCAGTATTGATGTGAAGAAAATGGTAGTTGTTGCTTTCTATCTACATGTAAGCAGCTAAGAACTGTAATCCTTTGAGAGCAATGTCATTATATAGTCCCAATCCCACCCAACAAATACCATTACAACAGAGATGTCTGTATAACAAAACCCTTTCAAGCTTTGGCTGACAGCCCACATATTTCAAGCAATATTTGGTGTGAGACTTGGAGTTCACAATAATGGGAATTGACCTATACTTCCAAAGGTAAGATTTGAATGATTTCATCTCTAACTCCTATCCCATGACACCATGAATCTGAGTGATATACTACCCAAACCCACGAGTATAAAAACAAAACACAAAGGCAGAAATGAAACCATCAGTGCTCTTAAAGGGAAAAATCTTTTCCTTTTACTTGGGGAACACTTAGCCATGAAAATGAAGCCATGAAATGGAGCAGATGGTGCTGTTTTTGATCTCATTGATTGAGCAACAAAACAGTGAAGTGTCTGATGAATAGCGGTCACATATACACTTCCAGCAGGAGAAACTGAGCTACATTTCTTAACTTTTTTGAGCCTCAGTATCCTTATCTGTACACTATGACTCATACTACATATCTTCAACATTTTGGTAATCTGGATAAATGAAAACATAAATAAAGCTCTTACTAGAGGACCTGAAATACTGCATATACCCCCTGAAGTTACCCTATTTGGCTTCTCTCCCTCTTCAAGAGCTGGGGCTTCCGCAAACTACTTTCATGAAATTACTTAGACCCAGTGAACAGGAATTAACAATGTATATAGTCTCAAACTTAGTCTGGATAAGGTATGAATGAAGCATGTATGGAAAAGACAGAGGAAATAGTAACATAACTAAACCATACACAGAATATACTTGATAGGGGAAAAGGTCTTTTGGGCCAATGTAAGGAACATATACTGAAAAGATAAAAAGCAGTCAGTCAGGCATTATAATAATAAATGAGTTCTGATTATTTTGCCAGAGGTCATTTTGAAAAATACCAATAAATCCAATTTCAGTGTCCAATTTTCCAAGGTAAGGAAGAAATATGCATGCTAGCATAGCTAAGTTTTCTTTGGGTACTACTTTAAGAAATGGGAAGGATGCTAATTAGAAAGCTATTTAGTTGATAACCATGCATTATAGTATGTTTCCTAAGTAGGATACTATTAAAGTATTAAAATTAACTGGTTTTTTGTGTGGAAAATATCTAAATATTCATAAAGGTCTCTAATACAATCCTGATTTCTGAGGTTTTATATTTTACTGATTTTAGATCTGAGTTTCTACTTTTCTAATTATAGGCAATCATATTTGCAGATACAAAATTCTAATCTCTTTAATAGCTGTAGTGTTACATGGATGTTGGAAAAAAGACCTAGTTTGTTAACAAAATCTGAAGGCAAGCTGGTCGACCTTTACAAAGTGAGTATTTGCTATGGGCTTTTTAATTCCCTTTAAAAGCTCCCCAAAGCTCAACAGACCTTAGCACCATAGAGAATAGGAGATGCCGAGCACTTCACAGAATTACAGAATGTTGGCCTTAACATTTTCTTACTCTTCTATTTTCAAAATGCTCAAAGAAAAGTGTGAGGAGAGGTTCATGTGCCTACCTAAGGAGCACATACAAGCCAGGCAATGAGCTCCCTCTTACAAGATGCACATAAAAATAAAACAGGCTAGAAAGACATAGCAAGGCACAGAGAAAAAGGAAGTGGGATATCCACAGAAGACGGAGAGGCCCTGAGAGGAAAGACCAAAAAAGAACATCACTAAACAAGAAGGTTAAAATAGAGACAGACACCAAGCAGTAGCAGCAGAGGAGGTATTTTAAATATAGTCCATACAGAGCTTACAATGTAGGACCCAAGAATACAGAAGCATCAACCTAGTATAATTCTTGGCCTCTATTTTAATAATCGTAACCTCCACCTCATCACCATTCTGTTAAAATGGAGGTGGTAATAAACACCAGACTTTTCTGTTTAATCTTACCTGTTATAAGGGTGTAAGCCTTGAGTATCCCTGAAGGTGTTAACTATCTCATGTCACTAGGGCACTACCCCTGGCTCCAGCAGGCACAGTTCTCCTAATGATCCCTACTGGTCTCTAAGAATGGATGTCCATCTTCAAACCCCTTTTTCCCACCAGTGGCATCACACTAACAGTTTGCAAATCATTTCAAGGTCTACAGGCTATGGAAAAGTGTAATATATTTGTAATTACATGAGTAATCATGAGAAGGTAGCACAGACAGAGTTAGCTCCTGATATAAGAGGCTGAGAAACACTGTTCCTTACAGGGTCAGCAGCCCCACCCAGAGGCCATACTGCTTAGAAAGTGACCTCATAGAGCAATCAGGAGACCATAAAAAGCTGGGCAGCATTCATTCATGCCCTCCTTCTTGAGTCCCACCTGTCCCAGCAGGCGGGAGTTCTGGGAGGAGCCCGAGGCACAGTCAGAACACCAGGGCTGCCAGCACCAGCAGCTCTCAGACTGCCTTTTCTTCCTCTTTGTCGCCCTCCCTCCTGCAGATGGAAGGCTCTGGGAGCTCTGGCCAGCCCAGGATGCCCACCCCAGCCACTAACACTAACACCCCACCCTGACACTTGAGTGACCCCTACCCCATGTGCCACATGCATTTTGTACCTTTACTCTGGGGAGGGTTCTGACTCCGGTCCCGGAGGACGTTGATCTGGTAGACAGCTCCATAAGGCTCAAAAAGTTCTTTCAGCTCCTTTTCTGACCAGGATCTAGGGATCTGTCCGACAAACATCTTAATGGCATCTGGGTCTGGTTGGTCTGAATGATCCAAAGCTCCGTTCATCTTGTTGGCTGTGCCGTTACTGTCAAAAAAACGGAACCAGGAGCCAGAGTTAGGGCTTCAGGGTGAAGGACAGGAAGAAAAAAATAGTGGGGGTTGGGGGTGAGGAGGCGGAAAGAGGAAGAGGAGCACAGGGGAAAGTGCCTAATGACTCGTAGAAATTTGATGAACTAAAACAAAGCAGAGGCACCATTAGGTGGCTTCTCAGCGGCAGTGCGCGACGCTTTCACTGCATGCTGCTGCTATTCAGCACTGACTCCCGAGCACAGGGCAGTGCCTGGCCCCCTGTCACCCAGGGCACAGACATCTCAGAACCCAGGTTTGGGAGGCAGCTGCAAGTTAAGTGCAGGTCTCAATTGGCAAGGCTGCCATCAACACATCACAAATCGGCAGCATTATCAGCTTTGCACTGGTTATCGCTAGGAAAGAAAGGCTGAGCTGGATTTCTGCTGGATTTCTCACCCTCTTCCCCTTCCCCGCCCTTTTTCAGAGGTTTTGGAAGAGAGGAGAGAGGTGGTAATAATAAAGTCACATGGAAAGAAAATGAAACACTTGGCAGTCCATCAGATGACTAATGCAAGATGCTGGTGATGAATTTGCAGAGTGCGAGAGGCATCCATGTGTGCATCAAATTAGTACGTTGTTGCTGCTCAGAAAGGAAAGTGCTCCAGCTATGCAGCTCGGTGCAGCTGATTGGCTGCCTGCACTGGAGGAAAGGGCCAGAGCTTTTGGGGGGGGGTTCCCCTTTAAAAAGCATATTGTTTATGGGACCCAAATACAAAGGGCTTAATTCAGAGAAGCAAAAGTGATCTCAGAATTGCTTTCTTTGTGTTGGGGAAAAAATACAGCACTGAAAGTTGAGTTCCCACTAAAGGACACTGAATATTTTAAATCTTTCACACTCCATAAATTGCTCTCTGTATATCTGACTTCCAGATGTTGCACTTAAGTTCTAAACAATCACACGTTTGGGAAAGGAAAAAAAAAAAAGATCTGCTTTTTCTTCTCCTAGCTTCAGTAAATATTTGGGGTGGATACAAAGAACTAAAGCACAAGCTTTTATGTCTTTCCTCCTATCATTTCCCAGACCCACATTTGGAAAAGGATACTTGTTTCAAGCCTGATATGGTGAAGAAGTCATTCCTTTTTACCTTAGACAACCCCTTTGTACTAGAATAACAAAGCAAACCAAACACCTTTTTTTCTTCATAACCCCCAACTAGCACACTGTATATCCCAGCTCCTTTCTTAGGAAGACTAAATGCTATGGAATGTGCCCATTTGTAGCAGAATACTGGTGGTTCCCGTTCCTCAGTATGTGAAAATATAAAGCACCTGAACAAGTACACAGCCAGCAGCCCAGGATCTGCAGCCTTGCAGGTGACCATTCTGCTACATAAGTAGGACAGAAAAAAGATACACTAATCTGTAAATGGCAAATAATAGCCTCAGAAAAAAACAACAATGTACTGGAAAAAGATTTTAACAGAGTTTCTTATTTTGGTGCAAAAAACATACAAATAAAAAGAATAGTCTAAACCGGGCAGTGGTGCCACATGTCTTTAATCCCAGCACTCGGGAGGCAGAGGCAGGCAGATCTCTGGGAGTTCGAGGCCAGGTTGGTCTGTTACACAGAGAAGCCTTGTCTCAAAGGAAAAAAACAAAACAAAACAAAAAAACCCCCAAAAACCAAAAATCCCCCAAACACTCTAAAGCTGCTACAGGTCTAGGTTCACCAGATCTGAGCCCTTAAACAAATAAACAAACAAAACCCAGCATGACTGCATTCTTTAGCATGAGAACACACACACACACACACACACACACACACACACACACACACACACACACACACACACACACACACCCCCTAGGTTCACCAGATCTGAGCCCTTAAACAAATAAACAAAACAAAACCAGCATGACTGCATTCTTTAGCATGAGAACACACACACACACACACACACACACACACACACACACACACACACACACACACACACACACACACACACACACACACACACACACACACACACACACACACACACACACACACACACACACACACACACACACACACCACACTACCTACCTAAAAGCCAAAGTCTAGAAGAACTGAGAAACTTCAATTCAGATTTAATCCGGAGAGGGAATGGTGTCAGATTACTTTTACTAGGTTTTGCTTCAACTTCTACTACCTCTACCTCCCTATTTTACTACTTGTTTTTTTTATCTTTGAAGCAAAAAGAGTGTCTAACTTGAAGCATTTTCAGACCATTTTCTAATCAACCTTATTGTTATAAAAATGTTCTACTGAATAAAATATTGAGTACAAGATCTTTTTCAACAATTCAGGTATAATGCAATGCTTGTTTATATTAGAGCTAGATCATTTATCTTGTTCTCATGCACCTCTCCTTATTTTCCATCACCGAGAATTCAATAAACAGTTTAACCCGTGGAGCTGTGACTGCACAAGCTGGAGGTGGCACAATTCTTTGCAGTAGAGTATAACATTGTTTATAGCGCTCTTAAAGCTGAGCTGTAGCAAGACTCACTTTTGGCACAGGAAGGACTCGTGGTTAGTGCTGTTGACAACCAGCTAGATGAAAAGAGGAAGGTAATGCCACAGGTCTAAGCTAACAGAAAGTGGAAGTTGGACCATGATTAATATAGTACAAGAGTTAGGCCATGGTATACTTGTCTAATATATAAACTTAGAATTCCGGAGCAAGCACTTGTTTACTTTTAGCTCTCCAATGAACATTCCTTTTTTTTTTTGTTTGTTTGTTTTTGTTTTTTGTTTTTTGAGACAGGGTTTCTCTGTGGCTTTGGAGGCTGTCCTGGAACTGGCTCTTGTAGACCAGGCTGGTTTCAATCTTACAGAGATCCACCTGCCTCTGCCTCCCGAGTGCTGGGATTAAAGGTGTGCGCCACCACGGCCCCATCATCACTTTCTAACTATGCTACTTTGAGCTTCAGGTTCTTCATTTAAAAAATGGCAACAAGAGATTATGCCCCATAAAATAACATTACCCTGAATAAGTGTTCTATAAATGTCTGCCAATATCACTGTGTTTATTTCCTTTGCATAACTGAAATGAGTGACCACCACACATCTATTTTTCAATTAAAACTTTTTTTGGTATAAATCCAAACATGGCTTATATCCTTAGTAATAATAGTATCTTACATATACAGATACTATGTTGTGTACTTTACATTTTTTGTTTATTGGTTTGGGGGCTGTTTGTTTTTCAGACAGTTTCACTATGTAGATCTGTCTGTCTGGTCTGAACTGGCTATATAAAACAGCCTGGCTTTGAACTCATAGAGATCTACTTGCCTTTGCCTAGCAAGAGCTATGATTACATGGGTGAACCACAACATCTGGCAGTGCTTTACATTTTAATCCTCAAGACAACCCTCGGAGAAACTAGTATTTTTCAAATGCCAACATCTGAGAAATACATTCTGTCCCTAAGGTTACCAGATTATAAACTATAGTTAGAATACAAATTTATGCCCCTTGGATCCAAAAGGGCAAAGTATTTTTAATCCACAATGTGGCCAAACGTTCTGTATAGTCTGGCTTGAGTAGAGTGCAGACAGCTCATAACAAATCAAGAGGAAGGCAAATTCCAGAGCAAGTCCTACTGGGTCTCTAGAATCACACACCCAAATAAAAACAAGCAATATTGGAAAAAAATTACACACATGGTTCTTCTATCTGTGGGAAACAAGCTGCTAGCACTCAACTTATGAGCCTTTAAGGCTGCTTTGAATAGTATATCTTCTCAGTCATCACGTAAGATCCCTGTTTGTCCAGATCCATTCATCTCTATTCCCACAGAGTCACTTTGATGAGTAGCTGTCACATATCCTTATTTTCATCCTTTCTTGTCTGCCATTTTGAAAATTACCATTTGTATCCATTATGAGATGTACAACAATTCTAGTATAAATTAAAATCACCACCCAAAATTCTCAGTCAAAATTTTTATTTGGGATAGGTATTCATATCACAGTGACTTTCTTATTGTTCCTGCATCTTGATGTATCTGACAATTTAGTTAAATTTGCTTTAATACACCTAAGCTTTTCCTTTGGACTCTGAATCTTTTGTTTTGGCTGAAACTCATTTCTCTTGGCAATCTGGTGACTTCTGTTCTCATGGGCTGTAGGCACAGATGCTTCTGAGTAAGCCAAAGATGATATGTTAATCATGTTTTAAGTTGAACTTTTGGAGATTCCCTGACAGAGGTCACAGAGAGCCAAGGTACTCTTCAAACAGAATTATTGATACATATACCCCAATCTCAGCAAAACCCTCTACTAAGATCTTTGTCAAAAAAAAAAAAAAAAAGGAATATGATTGACTCAGAAAATCAGGACTAGCTTGCTTTTCTTCACTCCTTACCTTCCTTGGAATCCTTTTTATAGTGCAGAAATTTAGAATTCAAATCCAAATAAATTTACCGAGGGCCTAACCTCTGCCAGAAACCTTTGCCAAGTAATTGTCACACAATATCACAACAGCTCCAGTTGGAATCATCTTCATTTTAGAGATGAAGCAAATGAGAGCCACAGGGATAATGTGTTTCCTATGTAACACCCATAAGGAATCATGACAGTAAAATAAGAATACAGTAAGACTTAAGAGCCAACTGTTTCCCCTTCTTTTTCCATGAACTGGACTTTGGAGAAACCCCAACAGAATGTTTCACATGGACTCTGTGACCACTTGCAGATCTTGAACAAAGACACATACATCTGTAGGCACCTTGCCTAAGAATTTCAACAGAATCCTGAATACCAATTCTGCATTTGCCCTTGGCAAAGAACCTACTCTGTGACTCCTCTAGGACAGGTGCCAAATAGAATGGGACTATAAGTCAAGAGCATGGAGCCAGGGGACATTGTTGGTATGAGTCTTAGAGCCAAGATGAAAACCTAATGATGTTGGGAGGATGGTGACAGTGCTTACATTTTGCTTTTAGCACTGCACTGACCTACTTACCTACTCTATTTTCTAGTAATAAGAAATCAGATCAGCAGAGAAGATGTTCCTCTGAGAAAGCAGAATATCATTAAAATTAAGTGGTTTAATGCATTATTGTTATCATTATTAACTCCAGGAAAAGGTTTTATAAGACCTAAAAAAATTTCAAGCATCCTTTTCAAGACTGGAAACAGGAGAAACAAATTTCTGATTTTGTATCTTGTCTTTGGATAGTTTTCTATGTTTAACTTCCTTTATCTATATAAAACAAGAAACAAATTTACAAAATGGCTGTGATAAATTCCAAGTGCCAATAAATACCCACATTAATGTATTAAACCAAAAATACTATGCAAAAGATACCTCTTTCTGAATACTCTTGACTAAGGATAGCTGATCTTATTGGTGTTTGTAAGCAATTTTATTATTCTTAATATTTTTATTTGTTTGCTCTTAGCCTGTTCTTTTTTTTTAATTTAATTTATTTTATTAGTTCTAGTTAGGGAACAAGCTTATTTCAAGTCCCTTCTCCCTCTCTCTCCCCCCCCCCAACCCCCCACCTACCCCTCACCCCATCCACCCACCATTCCCCAGGCAGGGTAGGGCCCTCAACGGGGGCTCTGCCAAGTCAAGTCCACCAAGTCTTCCTATGCTGGTCCTGGGCCCTTCCCCATGTGTCCAGGTTTTTTTTTTTTTTTTTTTTCTTAGCCTGTTCTTATTTCTTGGGTTCTATCCAAGTCTATCCTGATGGAAATGATTCCTATGTGTATACCTGAGTATGCTAGGCACTAGCTACATATGACTACTGAGTATTGAGCTGTGGCTAATGTAACTATATAAATGAATTTTTATTAATTTTATTTAAATACCTTTAGAAACAAATATACTCCCTTTCCTTCTTTAAAAACACTGACTACAAGGATGACACCAACTAACAATGTAAGCAATAGAAGAGAAGCTACCTTAAATGCCCTTCCCCGATAATGAGATTGATTACTAGCTTATATGCCATCCTAGAGCCTTTATCCAGCAGCTGATGGAAGCAAAAGCAGTCACCCTCAGCTAAACACTGAACTGAACTCCTGGAATCCAGTTACAGAAAGGGAGGAGCGATGACTAAAGGGGTCAAGACCAGGCTGGTGAAACCCAGAGAAACAGCTCATGGACCCCAGACTGATAGCTGGGAAACCAGCATAGGACTAATTCCAGACTCCCTGATCATGGGTGTCAGTTTGTAGGCCTGAGCAATCTATGGGGCCCTCTGGCAGTGGATCAGTATTTATCCCTAGCAAAAGAATGGACTTTGGGAGCCCATTCCACATAGAGGGATACTCTCTCAGCCTAGACACATGGGGGAGGGCCTAGGCCCTGCTCCAAATGATATGACAGACTTTAAAGATCCCCCATGGAAGACCTCACCCTCCCTGTGGAGCAGAAACAGCATAGGATGGGGGTTAGTGGAGGGCAGGGAAGGAGGGGAGGGAGAGGGAACTGGGATTGACATGTAAAACAAGCTTGTTTCTAATTTAAATAAAAAATAGAAAAAAAACCCAAGATATGATGATGATGTGTGTAGAAAAAGCAAGTCTGAATAAAATAAAGTGTTTTTTTTATCATCTTTAAACAAAACCAACCAACCAACCAAACAATAACACTGACTAGAGTTGAGATTCCTCTAAATATATTATTCTGAGGGAGCTGTTTTGAAAATCCTACTAATGCTGAGTTTCATAACTACAAGCAGATAATGGGCCAATGGGGCTGGTCTTGGCTCAGCATCAATTTAACCATGTGCCCTCCTCACTTACCCCACTCCCTTGTAATCCGAAGAGAACAAGCAGCTTCTCCTATTTGGCTATAATTTCTACAAAAAGGCTATAAGAAATGATCAGTTCTTGTAAATACTTGTACTAATGTTTTAAAAAAATTATTCTACCTTCAGTGTGTTTGGTTATGGTTTGGTTGCATAGAGTGACTACAGAAAAGGTAATTTACAGACTATGACCAGTGACCTGAAACTTCAGTATGATGCTCCTCTGTGTCTAATTTAATCCCCAAACTCAGAGGCAACTGCACACAGGTTAGAGAGTTGACAAGGTGTCATGTATACTGTGGGAGCAACACAGGCTCAGATAAAACTAACTGCGAGTGGCCAACTGCCAAGGGTGCTGTCAAAGAGCCATCCCTCATAATATGTGCCAGCATTCTTCATAACAAAATGATCTGTAATTCCATCATTACAATCAGCTGACAAAACCACTCTTTCAATAGAAATAATTTTTAATATCACTTGTACTTAAGTGAGAGCACACAAAAAACTAGGCTGGTTGTCATAGAAAACTACCCAAGAGAGAGAGAGATGAGTAAGGCAAAAAAGAAAGAAAGAACAGAAAAGAGAGGACTGGCAATGGGTCTGAGCTTCTGGAAGACCACAGGATGAGCTAACAATCTTCTGCACTGTCCATCTTGTATTGGTCATTTAATAAGAACATTATCTTCACAGACTGACAACATGGCAACCAACAGGCAGAACCACTGTATGGTTGCCTGCATGGATAGTCACAACTTATCCAACTTCCTGAAGTTCAACTGTCATTGTAAACTTATTACAGTTTTTCAGTTTTAAAAGGAAGAATCAAAATTTCAAGTCAAGCTATGGGAACTGCACCTCCTTTTAAAATGTTCCTTTAAATGTCTGACCTGACAAAAACCTCCTGAGGTCTTTCCTGGCTGCCTTTCAGCAAGGTGCACTTGAATATTGTTAGGCTACCCAACTCTGTCCTAAGGCTTTGTACTGAGGCTCTGGGTAGCTGAATACTTTTAACAAACTTAAAACTCTTGATATCAATTGTACCGTCAATAAGACATAATAATAATGATGTTCCTGTATTTACTTGGAACAGATACTGTTATCGCTTATCATGTGTAGCAAAACCTGTTGAATTACAGCCATCCCAATTATAAAATAAGACCCTAGATCTTTGGGGTGGAAGCGCCATGCATCAGCCCAAAAAACTTCATCAAGATGAACTGAAGTAAATAATCCCAAAATATCTGAAAGAGTAAGACCTTTCTCCAATGATAAAATTTTAAGTTAATTAGCTTGTGTTATTCTGAAGAAAAATTCAAGATTACTCTATGTAAACATACATGTAATACTGCTTGTCTATAAGCTCTGACAAAAAATGAGGGGAAAGAAATGCCATAAGCATGTATAGGACGTCATTTTCTTTGACAAGCATCTTGGAAACAACACATTTGTGACGGATGTTTTACTAAATTACTAGAGTTAATACTGCATTGTATCTTGTCAGAGATCTGAAAGCTATATATACCTCTGTTATGAGGGCAAAAAGTAACTGTTACTCATGGGGAACTGTTTCTTTTTAGAAAAGGTCACAAAACACCAGCATTTGGACCCATGAAGTGAAAAGGAAACCTGATTACCTTATTTCAATTTGACTGCTAGTAAAAAGCAGAAAGCTGGAAAACCCCCACAAAGAAGTAAATTTGGAGGTATGCAGGAGGGTACATGATGGCTGAACACACAATAACTCTTGCTGGGAATGTAGCAAAGCACTGGCTATAGACCGCCCTCATTGAAAAACTCATTTCCTGCTGAGATTTGTCACAAATAGTTTAGTGGACTTTAGGGCTTTGGCAGAAGGCATTTTCACTAGAGGATAGATGTTTCTGATGAATGTTTAGAAATGGCAACAGGGATACAATCATCCCAAATAAGACTTTCAGAGGCCCTCGCCTTTCTAAAGTGCACAGAGACTCACAGGACACGCCCTCTTCTGGATGGCCAAGGTCACTACCACTGCTTCTACTTTACAGGGAAGAAAATTCTTCAGGTCACCAACTGAAAGTGTCCGCCCAGTCTGCTTTACTTGCTCATACCTCACTGCCAAATGTGACTGTCTGCTGCAGGTAACTAATTGAAAATGGCTCTCTATGAGAGAATGGATGACTGCGAGATTAGTTTAGCTATCAACGAATTGAAAATTAGATCACTATGAAATGAAGACAGATATTACAGGAACTCAACATGGGCTCACACTTCCCAAAATACACACTGATTTTTTTTTTTATTCTATCCCCTGTCCCACCTATATAAAAAATCTAACATCAAGTTAAAAAAATAAAAAATTCACAAAAGAGGAGCAAATAATATAGACACTTTTACACCCTAAATTAATTTGTAAGTCCCATCTGCCCCACCTATCCAAAGCCCAGGTAACTTCCTGCAATGCTGGGAGTTGTAGTTCTTAGAAAATAACAAAGCCTTATGGGAAAGTACAGTGAACTGTGGGTTTTGTCCTTATAAGCCCCACAAATGCCTAGGGGTCACTCACCTGGAAAATTTCCAGCTGATTGTCTTGACCAAATGCCATCTTGGTCAGTATTTAATATTTTAATAAAAGCTTGCCTTAATTTGGACAAAATGGTGGAACTGGTTTTTCAAAATTAATAACATAATGTCTGGTTTACTGCAGACTAGGTTTCTGCAGGTGTGCCTCTCAAGGAAAATAATTCCTGCTTTAACCACTAGTAACCTGGCACTCAGACTCCACCTACCTTTCTGTTAAACAGTGATCACCCATCCATTCATTATTCATTTCATCACATATCATGGCAAAACAAAATTGTTTTAAAAAATAATGTTCTTTTAATAACAGTCCGGCTTTATTCTATTTGCCACTAATGAGTGCTGTATGGATAGCTTTTCACTGTCACCTGCTTTTCAGGATTTTTTTTCCTTTTTTAAAATTTAAATTAGAAACGAGCTTGTTTTACATGTCAATGCCAGTTCCTGCTCCCTCCCCTCCTCCCCTACCCCCACTAACCTCCTATCCTCCCCTCTTTCTGCTCCCCAGAGAGGGTGAGGCCTTCTGTGGGGGATCTTCAAAGTCTGCCATATCATTTGGAGCAGGGCCTAAGCTCTCCCCTGTGTGTCCAGGCTGAGAGAGTATCCCTCTATGTGGAATGGGCTCCCAAAGTCCATTTGTATACTAGGGATAAATACTGATCCACTGCCAGCAGCCCCATAGATTGCCCAGGTCTCCTAACTGACACCCAAGATCAGGGGTCTGGGTCGGTCCTATGCTGGTTTCCCAGCTATCAGTCTGCGGTCCATGAGCTCCCCCTTGTTCAGGTCAGGTGTTTCTGTGAATTTCTTCAGCCTTGTCTTGACCCCTTTGCTCATCACTCCTCCCTCTCCACAACTGGATTCCAGAAGTTTGGCTCAGTGTTTAGCTGAAGGTGTCTGCTTCTGCTTACATCAGCTACTGGATGAAGGCTCTAGGACAGCATATAAGGTAGTCATCAATCTCATTATTGGAGAAGGGCATTTAAGGTAGTCTCTCCACTATTGCTTAGATTGTTAGTTGGGGTCATCCTTGTAGATCTTTGGACATTTCCCTAGTGTCAGATTTATCTTTAAACCTATAATGGCTCCCTCTATTATGGTATCTCTTTTCTTGCTCTCTTCTATTCTTCCCCTGACTCAATCTTCCTGATCCCTCATGTCCTCCTCTCCCCTCCCCTTCTCCCCTTCTCTTTCTCCATGCTCCCCCAACCCTGTACTCCCAATCTTCTCAGGAGATCTTGTCCCCTTCCCCTTCTCTGGGGAACCATGTATGTCTCTCTTAGGGTCCTCTTTGTTTCCTAGCTTCTCTGGCAGTGTGGATTGTAGGCTGTAATCCTTTGCTCTATATCTAAAATCCATATATGAGTGAGTACATACTATGTTTGTCTTTTTGTGACTGGGTTATCTCACTCAGGATTGTTTTTTCTAGTTCCACCCACTTGCCTGCGAATTTAAAGATTCCATTGTTTTTAAGCTTGAGTTGGTCTCTCTTCAACCTGCTCTTGGCCTACCTTTCTTGGTCATTTATGGCCTTAAATGATGTGTAATCAAAGAATACAAATAAAATGCAATTGCAGTTGAAAGAAGGCTGCTAGCAATATGTAAGTTTATTATTTGTTTTAAATACTGATTTGGTAGATTTTCATGTTATAAAACCATCCATGAAAAGGGAAAATCCAAATGACAACTTACTTGGCTAGTTTTTAAATCCCTAAATTAAACTATAAGCTGAATTAATAACAATTAGAACATACTGATCTGGAAATTTGTATCCCTTTCTTCCAATAAGAAATTACATGCCCTCCACCCCACCAAGAAAGGGGTTCTTTTTGTAGCCCTGGCTGTCCTAGAACTCACTCTGTAGATCAGGCTGGCCTGGAACTCACAGAGATCTACCTGCTTCTGCCTCCTGAGTATTGGGATAAGGGCATGTACCACAACCACCCAGAAAGAAATTGCCTTTAATAGCTTAAATCACCAGTAAAAAATTACTTAGTATCTTCGATCAGAAATAGACTTTGGCATTTAAATTACTTGTTCTTAAAAACTATCTACCATTAGAGCTAACCTTCTAATCAAATAGAATTAAAATAAGACTATGTGCTAAATCATAATGGCTCTTACATGATAAAAATTCCCCATAGATAATGTTTGAGACATTTCTTCATTTTTTGGACACTACATCTGGCACAATGAATGCAGATGATCATGTGTTTATATATCTTTCTAAGTACCTTTCCTAAACACAGCCAGATGGATGAAGTCTTTCAGAATGAAATAAATTTTAAATCAATTCCCTCTGGACCTACTCTACTTCCATGACTCTGCTTTGAGGCAGAGACCAAATCAATGTTAAGTCATGAACTTGAGAGAGCTCATGTTCCTCTACATTAAGGGAAAAATTAGTACAACTATGGTTGTTCCCACTACCCTAAAACAAATTATTCATACATTATCACAAGCTGGCAGTTCAGGACTGACCAACACTGAATAGTGGTACAATGATATAAATTTTTCTTTTGAATTGAAATAAGATTATGGTTAATTTTATGTTCAATATTCATAATGACTTGGTATGATTCCAGCAAAAATGAGTATCATTATTACTAACATCATAGCTGAAGATGTTATAATAAGCTTGCCATCTAGGCTGAGTCAGGTCCCACTGTGACAGGAGAGAGTTAATTCCAAGTACCCAAAGTGTACATTCTTTGCCTCTAGCTGTAGCTACTGAAGGAACTATAAACAAATGTAACTAGGCTTTGCTTGCTGTCAATCTTGGTCGATGCCTTTATTATCATACTTGTTTCAATTGCAATTTAGGTTTCCATGGAGACACAACAGTCAGCTCCAGAAAATTATAAGATAAATGTCAGGCAGCGATAACAGTGTTAATGAAGCTTCAGTGACAAGCAGCTCTGTGCTTCAAATAATAAGCCTATTTTCTATTAGCATATGTGAACCTGTCAAAAACCTGGAAAGTATTAAAAATTAAGTATCTATCTATATTTAAAAGAGGGGAGAGATCACTCTAGAAATAGCTTATATTTCTATGGTTGGTAAATTAGACATTACTCTTGGCTCTTAGGGATGTTTCAGCTGGTATCCAGAAATGCTTTTTTTTTTTTTCAACCAATGGTGGCATAATTTTTCAAATACATGGTTAGGGAGGAAGTTCTTATTTTAGGAGCTGAGACCTTTACGAATTCTAGCCATGGCATATGGAGAGCTTTAAAGAAATTACTACCACAATTCATGGCACCTGAACTAATTTAGCCCACATATTCCTCTCTTTTCTAGGTTACTAGATAGGTAACCAACTGGATTGCCAGTATCCAGAATTATCCTTGACTATTCTACAGATAAAGATATGCCACTGAAATTTTAGAGGGTAAAAAATGACAATTGTGGATCTTTATGAATCTGATGCATTCTGAAGATGGAGGCTAAAACTATACCACCAACCAAGGGAGGATTCCATTAAATAAAACTGAATGGAAAAAATAAACTTTATTTTGTGGGAATAGCCATAAATGTTACTTAGAAATGAGGGACATTTTTATGTTATGCTCAAAAATATCCTTTCAGTATTATTAGTTAAAAAGAATAGTCAAGTTAAAGCAATTAAGTTAAAGGTTGTTTTTCTGCAAACCCAGAAGACAGTACATAGGATAGACCTGTTCATCCGAGTTTCTTACACAGTTAATGCTATCTTTGCTAACTCCTACATTGTTATTTAACTGATATTATTATTAATATGAAAGGTAAATTTTCCCCTTATGTAACAAGTATTTACTAAGAATGTACTGTATGCTAGTCACTTGGTTTAGACCACAGTGACAACAGTGTCACTATTTGCAAATGTCTTTGTTTACTAGCTTTTACAATCTGACATCCAATGTTCTAAATAAGATGTTCTTTTCTTTCTATTCAAAGTTTGGTTTATTTTTAAATTATTGTATGAACAAGTTTTTTTCTGGGGCAAGCCTACAATTCTACTTTAGGACCAGCAGGCTGTATCAAACCACCTCCCTGACTCACTGTCACTCTGGGCTCATTTTACTCCACAACAATCTTCAGGAAAAAAAGTCTAGGATGTAAGTGGGCTAGGGTGCTAGGGTGGGAACTTTCAGCACCAATTACGAAAAAAGTGCAAGTTATTGCTCCCCACACAGGATTTCTTCTCTTTAGAATGTGCTTTTGTAACTCCACATGCTTCTTGTGTTTTCATAGTGCTGCTTCCCATTCACAGGTGTGATGAATGAGCAAGGTGAGATTCAGCAGTATGACTTCATCTGGAGCCTCTAGTTACTTTTTCTAGTCACACTTAGCTCTATTCTTTTCAGTTTTGTTCACTTCACATGAGATTTGAGAACTCGGGGATATTTTTAAAGGTTTGGTCTACCAGAAATTGTCTTAGGGAGCTAGAGAGCTGGCTTAGAGGTTAAAAGCACCTGATCCAGGTTCAGTTACTAGTACCCATATGGTGGCTCAAAACCATCCATAACTCCAGTTCCAAGGAATTCTATACTGTTTTCTGACCTCTGTGGGTACCAGGGATACATGTGATACACATACATATTTGCAAGTGAAAACACACATACACATAAGTAAAATGAAACTAAAAATGTTTTGTTAAAAGAATCTATCTCAATTCCTTTTAGTATAAAAGCCACAATGATCTTTTGAATGTCTTATAGTCAAACTGACTATGCAGAACAATAAGCTCTATCTATACTGTGGCTTACAGGCTACTGTATATATATAATACTGGTGTATCTGTTGGAGTCATAAACTCATAGACTTCGGAGCTCAAAATTCTACCAACTCATTCAACCACAAGAGACAGCCTTTCCTCAAAGTAAAATTACTCACAAGCCAGACCAAATACTATCAACAACAACAATAAAAGCTTGTACAATGTTTCCCCTATCCACTTCCTGGATGATTTTCCTGCTGTCCTACTCATGAAAAGATACAGAAGGAAAAATAATTCAAGAAGCACACACAAAACCCAGTATACTAGCTATATGACTGCTGTATTGGTTCTAATTGGCGACCTAAAGTAGGGAATACTCAGGAAGAGTTGTGAAACTTAAATCTAACAACTTTGATAATGGAATTTAGAATTTAGAACTTACATCTGTAAATTAAATTCTACTACTATTCTTCTAAACACCGGATAAGGAAACATCCATAGTTGTTGAATGAAAAAAGATTATCAACACCATTCCTTCATCACAATTCTAATCACGCAACTTTATCTTTCCAGAAAATTTCTGTTTAAAAATATTGTATATTTCCTCCATTGTCTTTTCATGATAATACGCTGAGAAATACTCAGGAAGTCAAATACTGAAACTGAAAACTACCCACAATTATTATTTGTGGTATTTTTAAATTATTGAAATAATAACTGATTTTTAATAGTAACACAGTCTTAAAATAGTTCTGTGCTAAAATAACAGCTGTAAACTGGGGCAACCAAAATTGCAATCATAATTTTCCTGAATTGACAATATTTGCTAAATAGCCTTCTTGAAGTGAAAGGAGTTATACATGTGGGAAATAAATAGAATATTATGAATGTGGCACTTGTATAAAAAACAAGTTCAAAAGTGAAAGCTGAAAATACAGATCTCTCTCTTGAGTTTCACTTTCTTACTCCTGTTTAATGTGGGGACTTTAGGCTATGCAGAAGATCTTCAATGTCTAAAGGTCTACTGACTTGAAAGCAAGAAGTCAGTGCTGGCCATTGCTAGAACAGCAACACTTTCCATTTCCAGGTATCTGTTAGATTTTAGCTTTTTATATATTTTTTGAATAAGCAATTTAAGGAGGGTAACCAATTCAAATAAATTGAAAGGAGATTTCCCAAACTATAGAGTCATCTAATTGCTACTACTAAATACACTTTTCTGGAACAACATGAACATGGATGCTAGGTTTGTGTTTAACAGGAATACAATTATAAGGCTGTGCATCACAAAGTTAGTAACTATGCCAAGGCAACATTTATGATACCTATTCTCCTACCTTCAGTTATTAAAAATCAAAATTTCTTTTTCCTTTATAGGAATGATTGATGGAGAACAAAACTTCTTTGAAAGATTTATGGCTTATATTACTGCAAATAAAAATGACACAGAAACATTATTAATGTTGAAGCCCGAGCACTTATCAAGGATAGAAATATTAAGAACAACCCCAATGGCTAAAAAATGATCTCAATTCCCCCCACAAAATCATATGATATAAATATCAGAAACCCTACACTTCTGAGGGAAATTAAGCGCTGTGTGAGTTTTTGTATTCAGAGTATTGGGAATAGATTTTTAAGAGTACAAAGGCATTAAGACTTTTAGAGATAAGTTGATGAGCACCCAGCTAAGTGAATGCTCACCCAAGAACAAATAGTATTAGGGAGGAATGAAAGATGATGAGATGGCTTCCTAATTATGTGCCCGAAACTTTATAGACACACACACTGAGATCAGCTTGTTTTTGAGACTTCCAAACATATTTCATTAGTGGCCCAATGAACAGCAAACATGAAGAGTAGCTTGGCAATGGGTCTCCTTAACACTGAGTTCAGAATAAGGAGGAGTCAAGGAAAGTAGGTGAGAGTAGACCATAAGCAAAATTAGAAATAACAGAAACAGACTGTACTAAGGCCATGCTCAAGAGTGCAAACCCTCATGCTTTCTTGGCCAGTACTTCTGGAAATGGCACCTGCTTTGGCACAGTGCTCTTTCTTATTTATTTATTTATTTATTTATTTATTTATTTATTTATTTATTTATTTAGTTCAAATTAGGAACAAGCTTGCTTCAGATGTCAATCCCTTCTCCCTCTCCCTCCCCTCCCCTCAACATCCCACCTGCCCCTAGCCATCCCCCCTCTACTCCCCAGGCAGGGTAAGGCCCTCAAAAGGGGCTCCCCAAAGTCTACCACATCATCCTGGGCCAGGCCTAGGCCCTACCCCATGTGTCCAGGTCAAGAGAGCATCCCTACACAAGGGATGGGCTCTCAAAATCCCTTCTTTTTTTTTTTTTAAGACCTTACATATTTAATACAGTGTGTTACCTCTGTACAAATGGTAAAAAATTAAGTTCAACATTTCTAGACCAATATGACTGATAATTTTTGTACAATGCCAACTCAACACAGTAAACTGGAATACTTTTTTCCAAAGTTGACAGCACAGTTCTCTTATTTATTGACACAGGATTTATAGAATGGAATTGGGCTTCAGCATATTTTATCCAAGTGAAATAAAATCTAGAGAATTGTGGATTTAGCTGTGTAGAAAAATAAAAATCTCATAAACTATTGGAGATGGTCGATTTATATAACACATATATCAAAATATTTAGGTGTGGATGCAGGGATTTGTCGCAAATTATAAGGTTACTGCTCTATATAGCTTCTAGCTAGGATGCATTTTCCCTGTGAAATCATACAATGAGGTTTACTAAGGCAATTTTTAGTTCACTAACTGGCCCTTATTGACAGGCTAACTAGGCTTGTTTGAAATTTTGTTTGTTTGCTTTTATTTCAATAATCTATATTAAGAATAACTAGGTTGGTTGGGTCAAAGTAAATACTGCCTTTTTAAATTAACAAAATCATTGAAAACTCTGGTAGAGAAGTATTATGGTGAAATAAATTAAAGAGTTACTTATGAATGAAACCATATTTTGTTAAAATTACTCTAAATGTGTCCTTAATTTAAATAAAGGTGGTCATTAAAAAAATCAAAGTATCTTAGAAAGAGGAAGGACAGAATGTTATTCTAACCCAAGATATAAAAGGTGGATTGCTTTGCAAGCATTGACTTTTATTAAAATTCATGTATGGTTCTAATACTGGATAGGTCTCAGTTTCCATTATTTACAACTCCATATTTCTATTGGTTAAAGATAGAAGAAAGCAGCACATTGGGCAAAATGCACTTCTAATATTTACACTTGATCTAGTATTTTAGACCAGTCAGCAAAAACAGCTTATTGTGCTTTGTACTGGGTAAATGAAGTAAAAAACTATTTCTGGTAAAATATGAATGATGAACAATGCAACACAGCACAGTGGTCCTATTACTAATAATCTCAATTTAAATGTGGCTAGAGTACCTACCATTTATTATATCAATTTACTACAAGGACATAATACATGCATTTAGGAAGCATGTTGAGTCCATTCCTAATTAAACCAAATTCTCATTATACAGGTGACAGGTCTTGCTGTGAAACATTCACAAATAAACCAGTACAGGTTTTTGGTAGCTCTGCTGGTGCTAAGCTGTAGTAGTCCTTTAATGTAAAATCTATTTTTAACTTCACATAGGTCTATGACCTTACTGACACCTTCAGGCTGATCCTAACTCTGACATGTGACTTTCTCCAAGACAGAGAAGTCTCTGTGCTATTGCTACCTCATTGTTCTTAGTGGAAGAAAGCAGTTGGGCCCTGTGCATTGGCCCCAACAAAGATCTGCTTGACATTTTTATAGGCTTATAGACAGGTATTCACAAAAAGGGATATTCAAGTGACACAGAACTACAAGCTCTCCACTCTATGAGATAGAGATAATAATCAGAGTAATTTCTTTCTAATAGAAGGCAAACAGTTATTATGTATGCTTCTGCAACATCCATTCCACATTCAAGACAAGGGAAATCAATTTGTTTCATATATATTTCCTTGTGCTTATGAAACATTGAACCTAATGATTTTAACAGGATTGGCCCACTTAACAAAGACATTCTGGTTGATATTCATAGAAGTCACACTCAAAAGGGCATATGCAGACAAATTTTGCACAAGCATTTTAGTTTTTAATGACTATAGACGATCTTGGGAATCATTACATTAAAAGAACAACAAAAAAAAGAGAAACAGGATTGACTTTTAATTACTTCTACCTTTGAATAAAAAAATCTTAATGAGAGATTTTTCAGAGGTTTTCTTAAACATTCAGAAACTATAATACCATCTCTGTGGTTTGTCTAGTCATTGTGTTTTGTTGGCACCAATACTATTGACAATGCTTCATAATGAGTTCAAGGCCAGTCAGAGCAATCACCTGACACCAAGTATCTTTCATGAAAGCAAACACTTAGAAATCTGAGGTAAACCAATGACTGGTCTAACTTGAGACCCATGCAATGAGAGGGAGCGCATGCCTGTCACTGCTGGTATGGCCAGGAACCAGAGGCTGGATAGCCCAGAGACCTAGGATAGAACCAAATATTACTGACAAAAATGTCAATGAAATGATTCCTAATGATATTTTGCTATACTCATATATCACTACCTAGCCCAATCACCATCAGAGGCTTCATTCAGCAACTGGTGGGAGCAGATGCAGAGACCCACAACCAAACATCAGGTAAAGATTGGGGAACCCCAAAGAAGAGGGGGAGAAAGGACTGTAGGAGCCAGAGGGGTCAAGAATACCAGAAGAACACAACCCATAGAATCAACTAAGCAGGGCTCATAGGGGCTCAGAGACTGAAGTGACAATCATGGAGCCTGCATGGGTCTGTGTTTCGCCCTCTACATATATTTTGTGGTTGATCAGATTGTGTTTTTTGCTGGACTCTTAACATGGGAGTTGCAGGTGTCTCTGACTTTTTTGCCTGCTCTTGGGACCCCTTTCCTCCTACTATGTTGCCTCATCCAGCCTTGACAGAAGGGTTTGTGCCTATTCTTATTGTTCACTTGATATCCCTCAGGGGCTTACTCTTTTTTGAAGGGAATTGGAGGAGGACTGAATCTGGGAAGGGGAGCTGGGAAGAGTGGATTGAGGAGAAACTGTGATATGGATATATTGTATGAGAGACTAGTAAAAAAAGAATTCCTGAGTAATAATTTCTTTGAATTACCTCCTACTTCTCAGTACTATGGTCATTATTAGCCCATGTATCATTTAAAATATTTATTTACTTTTAGTTTATGTATATAACAGGTGTTTTACCTGCATGTATCTATGTACCACATGCATGCAGTACCCACGGAGGGCAGAAGAGGGCACTGGATCCCTTAGAACTAGAGTTATAAATGGTTTTGGCTATCATGTGAGTGCTGAGACTCAAAACAGGTCCTTTGGAAGAGCAGCTAGTTTTCTTTATTGTTGAGCCATTTCTCCACCCCATCCCAGCCCCACCCCCATGTGCTAGGGGGTGGGGTTGTCAGAAAGATATCAGATAGATGAACAGGATGTAGTAACCTTTCTTAGTTCAAGTATTGATCTAACCTAATGGTTCCTAACAACTGTTATTAACATGCCACGTAACCTCACTATCCCTTTGAATAGCTACATTTACCAAATCAGCACTATTCCCTTCTGAAGATGAGTAGCTGATGAACTGCTTTTTTACCTAAGGGTATCAGAGAGCTCAGCAAAGATAATACTTTATGGATGAATACATTTGGGGATGTGGCTATGAACTATAAATGAAAGATAAGGTATCCAATGACATGGAGAGTCCAGAAGCCTTTGGTCTTTGAGGAAAAGAATCTGGAAAGACTTCTTAGACTATAAAAAAGAGTCCACTCTTTAAGAAAGTAAACAGCAATAATCCACAGATAGAGACTGAGACCTTTTCTTATTAGGGAACCACAGACTATGGCAATGTGATCCAATGGAATTCTTCTCCAATTGACTTTCTGTGGAATTTAATTAAAAAAAAGCTAAAGATTAACCAGAAGATACACATATCACATAAGGTTAAGAGAAAAGGGGAAAAATGAAGTTTCTAAATTGAGATTATAACAAAAATCTTTCCTTTTTTATACAAGTTTTGAATGTTCAGATATGGAATATAGGTATGCTTATTATTTTTTTTGTACTCTAACTTTTAAAGGTATGTTTAAAAAAAATAGCCTTAGAGCCAACTGTGGTAGTACATGCCTGTAATCCTAGCATATCAAAAGTGGGAGTCAAGAGGACTAGGAATTCAAGGTCAGCCTTTTGATAATAAAGTGAATCCGAGGCAAGTCTGGTCCATATTAGACCTTGTCTTAAACAAAAGAAAATGAAACAAATAAACACCAAAAAAGGAACAAGAGATATATTGCTGTTAAGTCCTACACACATTGCCTATAGGACACAGAAAAATCAATCATAAACCAACTAGGAAATTTCTTTCCACTGTAGCTTTAACAGTGTCAGATGGTAGCATGTAGGCTGTAGGGAAGAAAGAGTGGTCTTCCCTATTGCAGGACTCTACAAGCTACAATACTGACCTTCTAGGCAAGATGTATTCACTGGTATGGTAATGGCATTATTGTTATAGACAGTAAAGTGCATTCTGAGTGAAATTGAAGTTTGATCCATACAAGGGAGTTTCATGGCTGGGTCAAAAGCCTAGTGACTATGACTGGGGAATTGACAGACCTTAGATTAGAACCTATTGTTATTTTGCTAAATGGTTATATTGTCAAATTGCTGTCTAAATATGTTTATACCCATAGACCTGCGTAGACTTCAACCTTGGTCAAGAGATTTTTTTCCTTTTTTAAAATTTAAATTAGAAACAAGCCTGCTTTACATGTCAATCCCAGTTCTCTCTTCCTTCCCTGCTCCCCTGTTCCCCACCAACCCCCATCTCATGCCCTTTTTGCTCCCCAGGGAAGGTGAGGCCTTCCATGGGGATCTTCAAAGTCTGTCATATCATTTGGAGCAGGGTCTAGACTCTCCCCCATGTGTCTAGGCTGAGAGAGTATCCCTCTATGTGGAGTGGGCTTCCAAAGTCCATTCATGTACTAGGGATAAATACTGATCCACTACCAGAGGCCCCATACTGACATCCTCGTTCAGGGGGTCTGGAACAGTCCTACGCTGGTTTCCCAGTTATCAGTCTGAGGTTCATAAACTCCCCCTTGTTCAGCTATTTCTATGGGTTTCTCCAACCTGGTCTTGACCCCTTTGCCTCTTTGCACATCCCTCCTCCCTCTCTGCAACTGGATTCCAGAGTTCAGCTCAGTGTTTAGCTGTGGGTGTCTTTTTTTTGGGGGGGTGCAGTGAGCTGCATCAATGCTGAGACGCATATCTAGTCAAAGTGGTGAGGAGAAACTCTGGTGCTCTGCTCTGAATGGGCATTTTCCCTTAATTACATCACATCCCAAGACTCAAGGAGCATTGTGGAGAAGAAGATGGAAAGAATGTAAGAACTTGTTGATGGGAAGGAAGGTTGTGAAGTACAGGCTTTTGAATTTGATATGGCTATTTAACTCATGACCTCACACCAACTGTTGTTGCCTTCAGGAGACTCATACAGCTGACATTCTGGCATAGATGGCCCCATTTTAGGCCCCATTCCTTGCTGAGGATCTGATGAAAGATGATAGCTGCTTGTGGAGGATCATTCTTTGTTTTATGAATGTGTGGCTACTGGTAGATTACCCATGCTCCAGGGGATGGTCCCACACCTATATCATATGGGTAGCACTACAGGACCAAAGATGTTATTTAAACACATCTTTAAAAAAAAGGAAATGAAATTGGGAGGGGCCATGCTGAAGGGAGTTTGGGGAGAGCTGTATGAGGGAAATGGGAACTGAATATAATTGCGTTTTACTTTATACATGTTTGAACTTATCAAGAAAAATTAATATTAAAAACCAAGAACAGCAAAAACTGAAAAAATAATTCAAATTTAAAAAATTAAAAATATTTTGGTTAAAAAGCTTGATTAGACTTTGGAGTTTTTCTTTTGGGGGAACTTCATGGTTTTATGTACAGAATGTTTCTAGTAATGTACAATTATTTAAAATAATCCATTAATTATATAAGTCCCTGTAAAATATTATATTTTGAGAAAGTGTAATGAATTGGAGGGGTTTTGCCACACCCAAGTTTGATTCAAAGCTATGCAGCACTCTTGGCTCTGTAAAACTTGGCAAAATTACTCAGAATTCCAGATAACACAGGCACAGGATGAGCATGTGACGCTTCTCCGTTCTACTGTGAGGATTAAACAAAAAATGTTGCATGTTTAACAGTGCTGGGAAAGAGTACGGGCTGAATGTTTTCTGATTTAGGTAAGGAAGAATCTAAAAGACACTTTTTAAAAAGTGTGTATAAATAATACTGTTTCTCATATAAAGCAAATATGCAGAATACAAAATAAATACATTTTTAAAGATAGAATCCACACAGCTTAACATGATCCCTGAATCCATAATGCTAAATAAAGCTTAAATATGTTGATCATGACATTACAGAAATTTGAAAAATAAATAGTTTCTCATCTACTATGGAGGGCCAGCTAGATTTTCTACACTCTATTTGGTTTCCTTGTGGTTCTACATTCATGCTGAACAGAGTTCACTGTTTACATGATGTTCTGTCTGTAGTCACTCACAGTTCACTTCCACATTTTACTTCCTGCTTTCTGCACTCCCATCCTTCTCTGTAGCTAGTTTGACAATATAGATTTCCCAGAGCAACTCTATCCTTTAATATCTCCACTCTACCAATTGGCTCTATGCAGACAATTTTACCTGATTCTAATATTAAATGTAATCCCTCACCAGGCAACTGTGTTTTCAAACCTAAGAGTCCTACATACAACCTGCTATTATTTGCTTGGTCAGCACAAAACATATTTCATAGATGCTCACAAATCTTGATGCCCTTGCAAACCCCTCTGAAGTTCAGCCAGCTCTTTCAATGATACATAAAAGTATCTCTGCCACACAGATGCCTGAATCTCATTTATGGAGCAATTACAAAACTTGAGCAGCAGTGTTTCACATTTGTTCAGTTATGTATTTTTAGCTCAGGCTTTTTCCTTTCATGGATTATGGTAAATATAACATTTACTTCCAGAATGTGTGACTTGCTGGGATCATAAAGGAAAGTGCATAACAAGCAGATTACCTTTGGCTATAGCATTAGAAGAAGGCAGACAGTTATACTAAATGGCTGAATTTAGTCATATTAAAATTCTATTAAGTTATCTTGCCTCTAACATAGAAATTGGTATGTTTTCAACTTCCAATCTCCAGTCAGAGTTTCACTGGGGTTAAAAAGTAAATGTAGTTTATGTTGAAGTTAGTTTCTACAATTATTTTCCTTAGTCTACTGTTCTGACTTCTCTGCTAACAGTAGTCTGAATACAGCAAATAGCTGTACTAGAAGCTATGTACTATCCATTTATAAAGCAGAGTATTTTACCTGTAGTATTGTATTTTGTTCAAAGAAGATGACATTCCTGATGACATTATGTTCTGTGGCTAAATCTGCTCCTACATCAAACTCTAATTTTTGTATTTTCTCTAACTGCCCAACTACAACAATCATTATGAACATAAGGAACTTTATTTTTTAATTTCTCATAAGTCTTCTTCTTTTCTGACCTTGCTACTACTAAGTCAGATACTGATTTGTAAATGTACTGCTGCAAATATCTTGCTGTGAAATTTCATTTCAACATTACAAAATGTAACATTTTCACTAGGTAATGTCCCCATGAGCTACACTACAAGTTTAGAGAGTAACTCTGAACATGTAACAGAACACTAACTGCAGAGATCCACCAAGATGCTTTACATCAGTGAGGCCATAGCTACATGGTAATGCTATGAACATATTTAAAGAACTTGCTCTTCTAAGTCCAAGTATTTTATTTAATAGTTTCCAATTTTTAAGGAGTAAGAAATTTATCACTCAAAATTTTTATTTATAACTTAGGCATAGGTGTTAAAGTAAAAATAAGTTTTGAGGTTACAATAAATTTAAAAATATGTCTGGAGACTGTCTGGGTTAATGTTTGATATGGCATTAGAAAAGTCAGTTCAAATTCTAGATGAAGACTAGCATTTGTGATAGAAATTTTGAAATGGAATAAACAGCATGCAATTTTGTAGGGCATGCGAATTGTTCAAAGTTACATAAGCATATGGGAATGACCAACTAATTCCTCTGGGAAGAAAAGATGCATCCAGCCAGACAGTGATGGCACATGCCTTTAATCCTAGTACTTGGGAGGCAGAGGCAGGTTGATCTCCGTTGAGTTTGAGGTCAGCCTGGTCTACAGAGCGAGTTCTAGGACACCAAAGCTATATAAGTGAATCCCTATTTAGAAAAGCAAAACAGCAAACAAAAATTGCAGATATTCTAAATGTCAATGAAGATAGGAGACAGAAATGGTAAGGATCTTCTAGTTAAGGATGAGCCTAACCAAAATGTAAATTGAAGTGGAAGAAGTGCAAAAATTGTAAGTTCAATGGCTGTGTGTCTAGGATCTGAAAAGTAATATTGTGTTTTGTTCTGTTTGCTTTGCTTCTGCAAAGCTGGATCTCATTATGCAGCCCAGACTGATGTCTAACTTGCAATCCTCCAGCCTCTCCCTCCTAGCTTTGGGACCTTGGGCATGAAGCACCATGCTTGGCATTGTAAATGTGTTTTTCTACAAGTCTAACATTTCAAGGGTTTCCAGATTTTCAAGTCATCAGAACCATGGTGATTAAAGAACAACAAAACACTTCATTAACCAGATGCACAAGAAGATGAAATGAACGACACAGAGGTGTGAGATAAGCGTGAGAACTCAAGGCAAGTAAAGGCTGTGAGGAAGAAACAGAACAAAAACAGTGAGTTTGTCCATTGGAGGAAGAGCACATCTATCAGAACATTTTTCTACCTGGCTTCACATCTATCTTTCTCTGCCCGTTCATTCCAAGTGCTACTCCAATGTTTTTTTTTTTTTCTAATTGTATTTCTTGAATTCTGTGGCCACTACCCTATTTAGAAAATTTCATACACTTTAAACATTGACACTAAGATCTTTACTGTTAGACACATTCCACTGATGAGTCTAAATCTTTCTTAAGCTCTCCTACAAGAAGCACAATGTACCAAGTCTCACATCCCGTTGCCTGTTTGCATACATTTCTTCCTTTACAGAAGTACCTTTGAACTGGCATCCTACTCTATTAAGAAATTATCATCCAAGACAGACTGATCAATTCTGCAAATTTACGACATAATTTTTGTCTTTCAAAGTGTCTGAGTAGTAGTCATGTTTTACACAATGTCACATATTTTTTACCATATACATCAACCATTGATCTTGTTTTTAACAAGTAGAAAAGTACAGTGTAGTGGCTAGATCATATTCCTACGAGTCAATAAGACTATTTGGAATTATATTTATGAATTACAAGCTTTCATTTAACAAATGTCAGTTACTCTCTGAGAGACCAGTATTTTAAGGATATAAAAAAGGTATTGCATGTAAAAATATACTGGAAGCTATTAAAACACTATATACTATACCTTATGTTTTTTGTTTTTCTTCTGAAATATACTCTAAATGTCTTAAGGGCAGAAATCAGGTCTAACAGTCCTTTGAATTCTCAGCTTCATTTATCAAGACACATCCTGAACAACAGGAACTAAATAAATATGCAAGGATGGATTATTCTGTACTTCAAAGTCAATGGCAAAGGGCCCGAGGAACCATAGCCTGTTGCTTAGTATTCCTCCCCACTTCAAACTTGTCTTGTCCACACTAATTCATTTTCCAGTTGGATTCTAGAGGATATTTCAAGAATGTAAATATGCTTCTGTTTCTCCCTAAAATCTTTTAAAGCTCCTTCACAGAATCTTCAAACTCTTGAGAATGGTCATGACTTTCTAGGAGCAGACTGGTGTAAAATTCTATATAATGTCACTATTATCCTACTCAAATTCTCTGTCCCAGACATATTAGTCTCTCATTTGTCCCAGAATATGCCCAATTCATCCTTCTACTGCTCTCCAGTATGGGAATGCCCATCACCTACATTTATTTGGCAAAATTTTATTTGCTATTGAAACACTTCTTAGGAAGCTCTAAGTAAAAAAGCTTCATGCATATGACATAGACAAAGGTCCCTTTCAAAGAAGACGTGTTTTCATTCTCAGAGCCTCACAGATCAAAAAATGTATAGAATCGTTACTTACTCTATGAATGAATGCAAACATTTATTTATCTATATTTATATCTATCCATCTTTGTGCATGTGTGCATGCGCATGTGCATGTGCGCGCATGTGTGTGTGTAAGAGAGACAGAGACAGATGGGGTAAGGGAGGAAAAGAGAAAGAAAGACAACATGATAGAAACAGGAGGAAGAGAGGGGAGCAGGGAGAGATGAAAGAATGATATGAGAGAGAGAAAGACAGAAACAAGACTGACTCACTGTGTATCTCTAGTTGGCCTGAAATTCACTATATAGACTAGCATGGTTTTAAACTAACAAGTCTGCTTGCCTCTACTCCCAAGTGCTGGGCTTAAAACCTATGCTGTCATCACTACAGCAGTCCCATCTTTTAATGCAAGTAAGGAAAAAATTATTTTTTCCAGATTCAGTAAATTTATTTTTAAAACCATGAAACCTTTCCTATAAAAGAGCATTACATTCTGCACGTTTTGAACAAATGTCAGGTACATGTGGGCTATTACTTCCTCCCCTCTCCTCCAATGTTACAGTGACCACAAAGCAAGGTGTTCACAATAATTACATGGGTGGATTTTTTTTTTAACATGGGGGAATTTTTTAAACCACCAACAATGAACAAAAAAATAAAATTCACTTGCTCTGATACTGTTTCAAAATTCCGTATTACTTTTTGTATGTCCTCCCCACAATCCTATTTATAAGGAACTAAACCATTACTATATCTTGTGAACAGCAAAGATCTCACCACACCTCAAATGCAGAGCACCTATGAAGCAGAGCAATGTTTGCTTTTTAAACAGAAGGAAAAAAAGATCCTGGACTCCTTAATTTTTTCATTAATCTTAGAAAAACTTTCTAGACTACTGCTTCCTACATCTGCATGTAGAAGAATGCAAATAGACCCATACTTATGACCCTGCACAAAAACTAAACTCCAAATGCATCAAAGACCTCAACAGAAAATTAAAACTTTAAAAATGCTGGAGACATTAAACTGAAATTGATATATTTATAAGATGACAAAGATAATCCAATATTTTGTACATATTTTGAATATAACAATTTTTCATGGTTAAAAACACATGCTCATAAAATGCAATGACTTTTCTTAAAGCCAATACTCTACCACTGCAGAGAGATTCATGAGGTTAAATAAAAGGAGAGTGGAGATTATATTGTTCCCACAACATTTCATAGAGGAAAATACTAGACAACTGAAATGAGTTACTGTGACAGCCAAAGATAATGCTTTCCATGTTCCATGGAATTACTGACCTTCTGGGTACATATAAAAACATACCAAGTAGATTTCTTTTAAATGAACTTTAGTTATCTCTGATTAACCAATTAAACGGTGAGGTGAGGTGAGGTGGTTTTCCAAGGAAGTACTGGGCTATACATGTTCAAATGCCAAAAATGTCCTCTTTTTTTGCTTTGCTTTGCTTTGCTTTAAATGAAATCCTCTGAGAGTGTTTCTGACTTTATCATCCCAGAGCACAAGGCTGGTAAGAAACTGAAAGTGGTTTAATATAGAGTGTTAATGATGGGGAGTAAGAGAAGTGAATCAATTAGGCAGACCCAAGGGACATGTAGACATGACCTGAAGGGATGGATGTTAAAGAAAATAAATGAGTGATGTAGTTGATTTTAAGGTGCTAGAAATAGAAAGGGACAGTATACAATATGCATTTGTAAAATTAGAATTTAGAAGTAGGATGCCTCAAGTATCAGACTTAGTAGAAAAAAAACAGGAAATAACTAAAAACTTCAAAGGTTTTATCTAAAGAGCTTCTATGTAAATAAGGAAAATGTTCTATTAATTGCACTGAGATACCACACAAGCATGGGTGATAATGACTTCCTTCTCTCGGGTTTTACTTCTATATAAAAAATTGTATCATCTGAATGAAGTTTTGCCCCTATAGTAACCAAAATATTTTTGAGGAGACCTTAATATATCTGCATCTTACAAATAGTACTATTGGTATTAATGTAACTTTTTCTTAGTCATTTCAAAATATTCCTCAAAAAGTAGATCAAGGGTTGAAAAATAATCCTGAAGTATAACTCTGTTTTAAAGTTCTTTCCAAACAATTTGAAAGTGTATTTTGCAGATAAACTTTTTAAAAACAAAGTCCTTATCATTTAAAAATTTAACTTAACTCAAATGATATAATACCTATATATCATGCATATAGACTATCAAACTTTGACATTGTTTTTTACCTATAACCTCTCATGTAAATTTCACATCTTTTCATTCCATTTCCCTTAAAGGATTATTACTTTTATAGTTATTCTTAATACATATTAGTTGATAAATTCTCAATACAATGGTAACTTATTTTGATGACTCATGTCATTGGGCCTATATCTATAGTTAATAATTATACTGTATTTTCCAAAGGAAAATAGAAAAAATAAAATATAAACATTATAATTACAGTGTAAAAGCCAGTAATTACATATTAGTTCATATCAATTTGGTACTGACTTTCTCTTAGACATGATAATTTATGACCCTTTTCAGTCACAGCATCAAGGTTCCATCTTAAATCACTGTACATTATTTTTTAGGAGGGAGAACACTACTTTGTTTAACATACTCAGAAGATGGGTTCCCAATGGAAATATGCCATTCATTTTCACATTTTAGCTTCTTAAAGGAAAATAGATTGGAAAAAAACTAAACAAAGGCAGCTAATGACATTTGTCCAATTATCATTCTTTAATTTATTATTTTATGTGACATGTGTGGACACGTATATCCCAAATCATGTGTGTTTGTAGGTTAGAGGGACTCTGTGGAACTAGTTCTCTCCTTCCACCTGATAAAATCATTTCAATTTTTAGAATTTTCTTTGTTTGCAAAGCCCTGAATTAACATGGTGTCAAATCAAGAAGAAATGTTATTTTTTTCGTGAGAGTTTTCATGGCTCTGTAGCAAAGCAAAGGAAAGATAATGACTTGATCTTAACTTCTGACTGCCCCTAGTTCATGTCATGTATGAAAAAGAGGAGTGTCAGGGTGTGCAGGTTAATAGAGAGGTTGAATATAAATTATTTTAAAACAAGTTCTGACAGAAACATCAAAGTACTATTGGAGAAACCTTGGGCAGTGTTCTTTTCACACAACTTGAATAAAATTGAAACAGAATAAAATATTGTCATAATATGCCAGAACTCGTTGGTGCAGATAACTTCTCAAATGAAAGGTGCAGAAAGTTGAAACCAAGCATTCATCTTTTCCCCATGGTGTCCTCCAACTTTGGGAAGCATTGCTTAATAAACACACCTTATAAGAAGAACCTGTGAGTCTTTGAATTTGCAAAAACCAGAATTTAATGATGAGCACCTAAAATTTCAAACACCATTGACACTAGGTACTATGATTGCAATATTCTATTAAGCCAGAGTCTATAGCTGTTTTAACTATTTAAAAAGAAACTAATACATTTATATAACAAATATAAAACCCCTTTAAGGTCCCTCACCTTCATCAACCAGCAGCAATTTTGATTGAGTGGAGGCATAGGAATGGAAGGTTTCCCTTGTAGCCTCTGATTCTTTGCTCTCTACCTGTCATAGGGCAATGCAAACAGCCTACACTTGACAGTATTAATTTATTCTATCACCTAGTAAACACTCTATGGAGGTCCATAACACAGCAAATACTAGAAGGAAAAATACAGCATATCTTGAGAGACTACAACAGTGATGACAAAACAATGCAAAAATCCAAAGCTTTTATCAGGTAAAATATAGTTATACAGAAAGCCTTGCTTGGAGTCATCTAAAACTTCTAATAGATTGCATTTCTGAGGCAATACATGATGATCTGCTCCTATATCACTCTTTTATTCAGAGCTCCCTAAAACAGCTTGTTCCCCACTTTACTATGAAGAGGAAGAGCTACACAATCAAAATACAGCTCTCGAAACAGTGACTTGAAACTTAGAGAAAGTGCAAGGGCAAATGTTCTGGCTTCATATAAGGTTGTGATGACTGCTATACTATTGTGCATTCCTGTGGTGTGGAGCTGGAACAAGTGAAAGAACAACAATGGTACTCAGTTCTCTTTAAGAGTGCTGGTAATCACAAAAAGTATATGTATGTATTTATGTTAATAAATTTATAGTCTGTGGAATGAATTAATATTTATATATGTATGTATTTGCAATCCAAGACACAAAGAATTTATTTGTGATAAAAGGCAGCTGTTATACCACACAAGTTATTGCACAAATATTTATCCTGTTTTTGCTTAAAATTTGCTGAGGAAAGAAGGGGCTTCTTTTTAGAAACATTTTTATTTGTGTGTGAGTGGATCTGCAAAGGCCAGAAGAGAGCCTCAGATCCCCTTGAAGTGTAGTTACAGGTGGCTGTGAGACACCCAGTGATGCTGGGAACCAAACCCAGGACCTGGGAAGGAGCAGATTACATTCAATCTTTGAGCCACTTCTCCAGTCCTGAAAAGGAGCTTCTTAAAGGATTTCAAATTTTTAAGCAGATCTGTCCCCAGAGATTATGTCAGGAAGCATACATTTTACTAGACTTCTAGGGATGAAAAAATTGGGTCAATGAATATCACCAAGTCAAGCAAAGGCTACATGTATGCAAGCAGGAGACAGACCCAGTAGGTAAGTTCCCTAGCCTTTTGAGACTTGACTTTCCTCTACAAATCGGTATTGAAGACACTCAGTAGGCTGAAGCAGCAATGATATAAATAGGTCAGCCTGGCCTTTATATACACCATTTGCTGTGCTGGTTACTCTTGAATGTCAAATAGAGTAGACAAGAGATACTCACACTAGAACAGCATACCTCTGGATATGTCAGTGAAAGCACTTCCAGAGAACAACAGTATGAGCATAGCTATGACCTAGTCTTCTGGTGGATTCAAAATTTCAACAGAACATTTAGAAGTGGTGGAGCAGTGAAAAAAGAAACTTAGTTGGTAGAAGTGGGGTGCTGGTATCTCTGATGTGTATAGCTTGTCCATGGCCCCTTCTTATTATACTTGTACAATACATGGCAACAATGAGTTTAAGCGGCTTTGTGCAACATACTTAGCCTCACTTAAGGCTCAGACTGACCATGAACTTAAACTTTTGAAACCATGGGTCAAAATAATCTTTCCTTTTAAAAAGTTGATCTCAGATATATTTATCACAGCAATGTGAATATAACACATTTCTCTTATGTTTTTGTTTATTCTTTTGTCAGGACCTTAACATATTCTATAGCTTGGATGTGTATGTAAATAAGGCTTCTTCGCAATTCTTTATTAATATCACCAATAATTACAATATAACTTCAGACTTCTAAATTAAGGAATGTAGACTATTTTATATTTCTATTGTTCTTTGTCTCAAAGTATAACATACTGGATACAAGATCTATCTTTCAGTGTGGCTAGAATCAACCTTAGGATGGGGGTGGACTCAATGGTTCTAGCTTTTAAGATTTCAATGGAATAAAAATCCTAAGAAATTTAGGTTTTTGATACCTATCTATTAAAACCCCAACCCTTGTTATTTTTATCTGGTACTATTTTAATGGTTCCTTTTGCACAAAGTGATCTCTTTAGAATGAATTAGTCTTCCCTATATACACATTTCCTGTTTTCTTACTTAATGATAAAAAGATTGCCAAGATTTTAGAATACACAGGAAGTCCTACTGTTTTCTTCAAACTCTTTGCAGTTTTCTCCTTTGAACATAAGACCAGTTCTAATGGTATTTTCATGTTCATAGTGAACCCACATTTTTACTTCTTTCTTATTACTGTATGTTTTGTTCAAATAACCTCCCATACTGCTTCTTAGATCATTCATAATATTATTTATTCTATTTTGAAGTTGAGAGACTCTGTTGGTGACTGAACAAAGTAGATACCACTGTACAAACAATCAATATTTGGTATGCATGATAACAAAGGCCTAAGAGTTCAATTGGTTGCTCTATTCTTTTGTTTCCTACGACACCCTTTGGACATGCAATTAGACAACACTGTGTCATTTTATATCCAAGGCAGGCATTTATCAGTGCTTTTCATTGAAATCTTTTACCAGTAGAGTGATGTTGCTGCTGTCAGACTACATTATGGATATTAGGTCTTGAATGAACTGAAGCTTTCTGTAACTGAAATTGAAAATAACACCAAGACTATTTCATTAGCCCTGTCATTGTTTAGCACACTTAGCCTCGAGTATTCAGGATTGTGCTGATTTCTAGGGCTCTATTTTTTTTCTGTGGAAGTGTGGAAGCACTATGTTTTCACTCCTTGACTGTCATGTTAAGGCCACATTAACCTTTATCATCATAGAAAGATAACCATATTTTTTCACTTGATATTACTCTCTTGTAGGGCTTTCCCTCTGTGAAAAATATTCTATTGAAAAAATTGTACAAATGGATTAATACGTAAAAATACTCAGAAGCTCCTTTCAAATATAGCATTAGCAAGAAATATCACCAGTGACTCCCTACCCTCTCTTTTTTCTCTTGACTGTACACTCAAGGATAGCTTTAATCTCCATGGAAATTCCTAAACACAAAGGCAAGGGATGACAATAATACAACTAATACAATGAGAGTTGACTGAACAGATACATGTTGTGATGGTTTAAATGCAAATGGATCTATAGGCTCATTTATGTTTGAATACTTAGTCCCTAGTTAGTGAAACTGCTTGGGAAAGATTGGGAGGTGTCATTGTTGGAGGAGGTATGTCACTGGGGTTTTGAAGTTCAAAATGCCCAGGTTATTCCCAGTTTGCTCTTTGCGTTGTACTTGTGGATCATGTGAACTCTTAGTTATTGCATAAGTGCCATGTACACTGGACTGCTGCCATGCTCCCCACCATGATGGTCATAGATTTTAACCTTATTAAATGCCCCTCAAAAATGCTTTCTTTTATAAGTTGCCTTGGTCATAGTGTCTTATCACAGAAAATAAAAAATATCTAAAACAGGATATACCTCTAAATTGTTTTATAAAGATCTAAATCATCAGAAGTTTTCACTTTTTATAATATGAGTTTTAATTCTGAATGCAAGAATAAAAATTTAATCAGTACCTGGAAATATATAGAGACAGATAATGAATTTGTGGTCATCCTTGGCTACATAGTGAGTTAAGACTAGCCTGAGTTGGCTGGGCATTAGTGGTGCATACTTTTAATCCCAGCACTCAGGAGGCAGAGGCAGGTGGATCTCTGTGAGTTGGAGGCCAGACTGGTCTCCAGAGCGAGTGCCAGGATAGGATCCAAAGCTACACAGAAACCCCGTCTCGAAAAACCAAAAAAAAAAAAAAAAAAAAGACTAGCCTGAGCTACATGAGACTGCCTCAAAGACAGAAGCAAACCAGTATCTGTTAAAAAATATTACTTACAATAATAAAATATTTTCTTTATGAGTTAGTAGAAATTCAACTTTTCATTAAGTGTTACCATTTGGGAATGCTGGCTTTTAAATAAGCAGCTTCACAACTAGATCCCCAGGTCAAAACTTAAATGATCCCTCTTTCACTAAAGAACTATTCCCATGTAAAACAAAACAACATAAAAGAAAACCATGGTCAATTTATAACTGAATTCAAACAAGCTACAGAGTATATTTTATGTATAATAGTTTACCTTTCCCTTTGTCTTTTGTCTTAGTTTGCTTTCTATTGCTTCAATAATGACCAAAAGCAATTTGAGGAAAAGGTTTTATTTGGCTTACAGGTTAAAGTTCATAACTAGGAGAAGCCAACATAGGAGCTCAAAGCAGAAACCCAGAGGTAACTGACACAGATGCAATAGAAACAGGCTTCTTACAGGCTTCTCTCCATACCTTGCAATGCCTGCTTTCTTACACAACACAGGACCACTTGCCCAGTGATGGCATTGCACACAGTGGAGAGGGCCCTCCCAGGTCAATAATCAATACAACAACTTACCTACATGTTGATAGGAAATCTGATGGAGGCATTTTCTCAATTGATGTTCCCTCCTTCCAGATTAACTATTATTTGTGTAGTGTTGACGTAAAACAACACGCATGTGTGTGTGTGCGTGCACACACACACACACACACACACACACACACACACACACACACACACAATCAGGACACATTTACTCCAATATGCAGTTAGGCTTACTACCTCAATAGTGAAAATACATCACATGTCCTCAGGGGCAATAATATGCAGACAATACTAAAGGAGGTAGCCTACTTCTAAAAAATGGTTAAAGATTCTTTGCCACAAAATCTTGTTGCTGTTGTTTTTTTAAATATACTTGGATATTACAAATAAAAACTGTAAAGCTCTCACAGCATGTTTATTATGACCAGGGTATCCAAAAGCTAATCCGAAGTTTGTTTTGTTTCTTAAACAATGATAACCCGGGAAATTGACATTGCACCTAGTCCGACAAAAACACCATGACATCTTTTCTGTAGTAACACAATCCTCCATGTCCACAGCAAGTTCCCAGTCTCCATTGTGCTTTTGGAACATAGCATCTTTCATAAAACTGAAAGTACTCTGGAGAGATGCCTGCCTGTAAGGCATGTGTTAAGGTCACTGTGATCTTTCAACTGTCTCTTTGATTTAGATTCTAGGCATATCTCAGTAGTATCTCCAAACCTGGTAAGTATTTTTTTTCCACTAAGCCAAATAATCAAACCTTAAAGCTGTATTTTCATTAAACATATTTTAGTGTAATTGCAAAATGTGAAGCAAGTCAGTCTACACTGTTTCTTGGTTACAAACTACTGTGTGTGATTTTGTGTGTGAGTGAATGAATGAAAGTGTGTCTATTAAATCTTGGATATTTCAATGAATATCTCTTTATAACAATAAAGAAATGCACTAAAATCACTTCTGAGAATTTTTCATGCTCTATAACCAGAGGTATCAGCATTCTTTACATTTAGTTGTATATAACCTAGCAATAAATATGTCGAAGAGTTGTTTTAATTTGCATTTCCCTGATGGCTAAGGATGTTGAGCAATTTCTTAAGTGTCTTCGGCCATTTTAGATTCCTCCATTGAGAATTGTCTATTTAGTTCTGTACCCCACTTTTAAATCGGATTATTTGGTATTTTGGTGACTAGCTTCTTAAGTTCTTTGTATATTTTGGAAATCAGCCCTCTGTCAGACGTGGGGTTGGTGAAGATCTATTCCCATTCTGTGGGCTGCTGTTTTGTCTTGCTGACTGTGTCCTTTGCCTTATAGAAGCTTCTCAATTTCAGGAGGTCCCATTTATAATTGTCCATCTTAGTGCCTATGCTACTGGTGTTATGTTCAGGAAGTTGTCTCCTATACCAAGAGTACTTCCCACTTTCAAATAAAAAACACCAATACAGTTTATGCTGGTGAGGATGTGGAGAAGGACAACACCCCTCCATCGCTGGTAGAAGTGCAAACTAGTACAACCACTTTGGAAATCAGTATAGCGGTTTCTTAGGAAAATGGGAATCAGTTTACCTCAAGATCCAGCAATTCCACTTTTAGGCACATGCCCAAAGAATGCACATTCATACCACAAGCACATCTGTTCAACTATGTTCATAGCAGCATTATTTGTAATAGCCAGAACCCGGAAGCAACCTAGATGCCCCTCAATTAAAGAATGGATAAAGAAAATGTGGTATATTTACACAATGATATTTTAAAATACTCAGCAATAGTAATAGTCTTTCAGCAAAGTTTTAAAAAGATAATCTCATTATATTGATACAAATAGGTTTATACTCATGTATATATGATTTTGTATATATATTACCACCTTAGAAATTTCTGCAGACATGTCTAAATCCTCACTTACTACTAATTTCCTTAATATCTTTGGAGGAGTTGAATTCATACCTAGGCAAGTATTCAGATCTATTCTTGATATTGATAACCATGAATAGATGGATGGTGGGAGAAAACACAAGAAGTGGCTCAGAGATACAGAGATCACATATGGTTTGAAACTAGGATTTCTTGGTTATTAAAGAAAGGGCTGTGAAATATTTTTAAACATAACATAAAGTGGAAATTTAGGGAAGTCACTGGTATTGCTCTCTTCTATGCTACTGGTCATCGAAACAAAACATTATTAGGGATTCATTGCTTTCTAGATAAAGCATTCTGGTTGGTCAAGCCACCATCATTGTGGGATGTAATATGTCAAGAAAACAGACCACTTTTTCAGAGTGATGAGAAGAAAATTTGAAGAAATATACTGAATATTATGTGTACATGTAGGAGAGGAATGAGATGAATGGTTTACATCAGTAGAAGAGCAAATCAAAAGGCTGAGGTTTACAACACAGAAAATTTAGTGAAGAGCAGAGTATTAATCTGTTTGAAAATGACAGACATATAAATTAAGTTACCACAGAGGACTAAAAAACAAACCAAATAAATGATTTTTAGGAGACAAATAGACACTTTAATGGGGGCAGCAGGGATTTAAGGCAGTAGTGACAAAGTAAGGAGTTGGGGTTGTGAAACAGAGAGGTGACAGGCAATGTGACAAAATGAGACTATTACTATTTTAGAGCATCAATTCTACCACTTGTCATTTTAAAGTAACTAAAAATGAAGAAAAGGGACTTATTAGGTAACTGATCATCAATTTATTAAAGAAGGTGAATGGAAGTTGACATTCTCAATGGAGGAATGTTTTCAGAATTTAGTTGTGTTATAGTTTCCATTTGGCTCCTGTGTGAAAGTGATTTTTTTAAAATCAAATTATTTGCTTAAAACTGCTTTTCTTTATCAATGTTTCATACTCAGGGTCTTTTCCCCTATTGTCACATTACAAGTAACAAAGGTCATTGAATAAACATGATTCCTGACTCAAAGTAGTTTATATTTTTGTTCAAGGGAATTATTTTTACAGCCAACAAGAAAAATGACCCCCCCCCTCTCAAAACTCTGGGTATATCGCAGTTTAGGAGTTTGGTTTGTCCAGTACCTGCTGTTTAATGAGCAGATCTCAGCTGGGGCTTAGAGGTCTTCACACTAGATTTGTCTAAATTCTTGGTGATTTCTACCACTGATTGGGTCAGCTTGAAAGGAGAGCCTTTGAACCTGAAACCACCACACTTAATGGTCCAGCTAAGTGGTTTCTACTAGAAAAGAAGTAATGTAGATTGAAATAACTAGTAAAGCAACCACACAAGGAAAAGCAGGAAATTTTGCCTTATGCCTATTTGAATATTCCTATAGTTTCAAGAAAGAAAAATTTCAGTCAGTTTCTTTCTCCTTTTCCACCTTTGTCTAAGAAGCAATTCCATGTATTTTTTTAAGGAGTAAGTGTGAATCAGAGCACAATGTTATTCATAAAATTTACGAAATAATTAGAAGTGATCAGTATGTATCAAAACAGTTTTCAATCATTTTACAATCTTTTTCAGTTTTATCCGTAAGATACTATGAATTTATGACTGTATATATCTTAGTGCACGACATACTACAGGCATTTAACACACACACACACACACACACACACACACACACACACACACACACACACTCATATATATGGAGTAGATAAATCAATGAATCATTGGCAATGTTTCATAAAACTTCCTGTTCTCCAATACAAATGATCACTAGTTTTCTGAAAATTTCAAATATTGTCATTTAATATTGTTTCAAAATATAAAATCAGTGTCTGTTTCAGATATGAAAAACATGAAATGAATTGCATGCATATTTGTACTACTTCTTACTTTCAAATGAGCTGCTTTTATATTTCTTTCAATTTCATTTTCATCTTTACTAGTACTAAAAAATGAGATCTCATTCCACAGGAAAATCATCAAGAATAATAAGCATGGTTATATTAGGTGTGTATTTTTGGATGCACATGTCTAATCAAGAGGAGAGGGAATAAGGGGAAAGAGGGAGAGAGTAAACACAATGGAACGACACAGGTGTTCACCTTCTGTACATATTAACTTCCTAAGATTCCCTTCCTCAAAAGTACTTCACCAGCTTGTCATCTGGCAATAGAGTTGTCACTAGAGCATGCTGAGCAATGTGCAAGAAAACAGAAGCAGGTTTTCAGTATAGAACAAGTACTTCAAATTCTCAAAGAACCATGCCCAAATTCAGAGGATGTTCATCCCAGTCCCATTATGAACTTCACAGAATAGTCTAAGCAAACATTGATCTCTAGCCACCTATTGCCATTCTGTCTCAGAAATGGGATCTTAGCTATGATTAGGAGCCAATGCCTATAATAGCAACACTCAAGAGGCTGAGCAGGATGATCTCAAGTCTGAGGCCAGATTGCTTTACAAATGATTTTCAGACTAGCTTAGGCTCTACAATGAGGCCCTGTCTCAAAATCAAAACCAAAGAAGAAATACAAAGCCCGACTCTCCACACAATACTGCATGTATTGGCATTGGAGCAATATTGTGTCTTTTGGGCCCATTACTTTTATATCATTTTGTTTGTTTTATTTTTGTTTTTTTCTTGATACAGGATTGTTTTTTTTCTTGATACAGGATGAGTTTTATAGTGGCCAAGGAAAGGAATGGAGAAGGGTTAAAAGTATAACTATAAAGAGATAACCAGAAAAGGTTTAAAGTCAGAAATGGTGATTCACATAGACTATGGTTTCTGGCCTTCAGAGCTTTGTATTTCATGTACCTGAAGGTCCTCTTTCAGAATATCTTTGTAAACAAGGACACTTCAGAGGCCACTAATTTTCTTATTAGAGAAAATTTCTTTTCTTTTTACATCTCTGACTTCTACTCCAAAGATCAGCTAGTAGGACAGGCAATATAAAGGCAGGAAAAAACCCACTCTGCCTTTCCTTCCTTCCTTCCTTCCTTCCTTCCTTCCTTCCTTCCTTCCTTCCTTCCTTCCTTCCTTCCTTCCTTCCCTCCCTCCCCCTCCTTCTCTCCCTCCCCCTCCTACCCCTCCTCTCTCTCTTTGTCTCCTTTCTTCTGACAGCCATACTTTCAATGTCTTCTCTAAAATCTGTGCTGAAATATACTTCTTAACACAAGGAAGTAGAGGTGGATCTTCAGAGCTGTGATTAGGGAGGTTCTCCATAACTGGATTAATGCTAATATAGCAGGAGAGGGTTAGGTATCTTAGGTGTGGGTTACTGATTATGAGGAACAGTTTTTCTTCTCTGTCTCATGTGTGCATGATTACCCTTCTACAGTATTATGATATAGCATGAAGTCCCATAGTCTTGGATCTCTCAGCTTCTATAAACATGAGCAAAAGAAACTTATTTGTTAAAAGCCTCACAGTCTTGGTTAAGCTTTTGCATTACCAGAAAACAAACTGGTACAGAAAATGATATTCAAAATTGTAAATTTGGGTCCAAGATGTGATAATTTTATCTGCTAGAATAGATGTTCTCCTCGCTCCTGTAGGAAGTTTCCTGTAAGTCCTATCCTAATTGGTCTCCAAACCAACATCTATTGCAATTTCAAGTGCTAAAATACTTTCCTGTTTCAGTCTAGGAGTATAAGTTTCCTGAAGATAAAAATTATTTTATTGGACAAAAAGTTTGGCCAATAAATATTTGCTAAGTATAAATGAAGCTTTAAAGTTCTGCAAGAGACATTTTAAAATTTAATTTTATTAGAGTTACTTGCTTTTGGAGAATATTATCTCTGGTTTAAAGGAGCAAACACCAAAAGAAAAGAAAGGACAAGAAATACCATAATTAAGTTAGAAAGTATGCTAAAGTACTATTTTTAATTGAACTAGTCTTTGAAGACCTTTTCAATGTTACTGTCTAATGGATACAGCTAACTGGATGGAAGCCAAAACCAAAACAAACCAATAAAACCACCTGATTTTACCACTAGAATTTTTGACTGACAATTTCTGAACATCATGAAAGCCTTTGAAATTTTGTTACTAAACTCACTAGTAAGCACGGTTTACATAATTCTAATGGCTGCCATCTTCATTGCTAAAAGTGGGAAGGGAGAAATAAGGAGGTCAAGGAGTGTGAATGGAAAGCATCACAATGGTTCAGTGCAGTACTGGGAGTGACATAATATCATATTCAGAGAGGACCCAGGACATAGTCATGGCCTTGCAGCATTGACACATTTTCAAAACAGCCTTTCCAAATGCAGAATAGTACTATGTACATTTTAAAAAAGAAAAGAAAGTATTCCATTCTTGTAAACACAACAGAAGTGGGATAGGAACCAAAAAGCAGTGGCCACAGGTGCTCTAATCTTGGGGGTATATTACCTGGAGTAGTTCAGATCCTTTAACATGAGCTCATATTCTATTTGTCATTCTTGTCTACACAGTTATTGGGCAAATCCAAAAGATAAAGGCCCCTTACCTAGTACTGAGTCTTTCCTTGAAGTGTGAATTGACTCAATTATAAAGGCATTATTTTTTCTTTCCTTTCACTAGAGCCTTTCTCTAAGCATACTGAGGTTCTGTGCATTTAGAATAAGAGCCCCACTAAAGACCTAAAGACAGTGTCTGCAATAAGCACTATGGAAACATTCTTCAGCTCAAAAATACATGGCATAATCATTTTCCAGAAATGAAAAGTTAAAGAAAAGAAAGACACTAACTTTTAGCATTGAAGAAAAATTTTCACATTGTACTAATCAAAATAAAGAATTTAGGTTTCGTTTTGAAATTATATGACTAATATCTGTATCTTTATTTGGTGACAAGAATCTCAAGTAAACAAATCACTTTTGTTTCTGTCCATAAAAGTGACCACAGAATAGAATGGTGGTTGGCACACAGTAGGGCTCCACATGTTTGTTGGAGAAGAAATGGATAGCCGCCAAGAAAAGGAGACAAGAAGAAAGAGCAGTACAAAACTGAAAGTGATGCTTAGTGGTTTGACATTTAAATAGTTCACATCATATCTATAAATATTCAAATATCTTACATGTGTTATTCATCCATAAGACCATGGGGAGTGGCTATCCTTAAAAATCATCAAAATAGATGTAGACATTTTATATCAACCATGTAATTGGACCCACCAAGGAAGAAATTGGTTTTCTGTGTCTAGAAACTGGTGGGAATTTTATTACTTCTGAATTTACAAAAATGCATGTAGTTGTAAAATATAACTTTGCAGACAAAAATATCTCAGGCAAGACGTGTTTAAGTTGGTGTTTTATAATCCAAGTAAAATAAGCCCTCGGGTTTAAGTCACTTACACTGTAGACACTGAGCTCACTTGTAGGCTGTATGCTTATGTGTAAGGTCGCATTGCCTCTACAATAAACAAACAATTTACAAATAAATAAGATTGTAATTTAAGAACTTATTACTTGAGAGGCAAGTCTAAACAGTATTTACACTGTACCTTCAGTTATTCTGCACTCCAAAGACTACAAGCTTTAGGTAGGAACACCCAGGGTATCTGTAAGCACTTTGGAGCAGCATTTTTCTGTTTTTATGCAATAAACTAGGAAACTCACAGCCTATACTAGCCATGTTATGAAGGAGTTGCAAAGGACTGAAGGAAATCAATAGTGCCCCAGATATAGCAAGGTGAGAGTCAAGAGTCACTCAGAAATTCACAGTCTAATGGAGCTTTTTGAATCTGAATTTGATTTTAGAAAAGTGAATGGAGTTGTGGGCTTCAAAAAAGGCGTTTGGAGATGCTTGATACAGAGAGTTCAGTTTCAAACATAGTGCAGATTAGGCAATTCTTTAGATAGTCTGGTGTTAGTTTGAGCCTGAAGTTGTCT